>NC_044305.1:117653052-118903052 GCF_007474595.2 Lynx canadensis | reverse complement strand
CTGCCATTACCACCTCAATGTACTGAGCCGCTACCTCGAGCCGAGCACCGGGCTCCGAGATTCACTTGTCCCATCCCTAATCCTGCTGACAGCTCTGTAAGGCGACAGATCTTCTGAGCCCAGAGAGAATTCAGATTTGTCTGGGTATATCTGATGAAGCCTTGGAGTTTATGAGTCCCCAGGCATCTATTTGCACAGCTGATTTGCATGAAGGCTTTGCGCTTTTTTGTTTTTGTACTTGAGCTCAAGGAGGAAGGAAACCCCTTAAGGGGGCCTGGAGAGAGGGGCTGGAGGAAGATACAAGGACAGGGTGGGGGACAGGTGGTATCTGACCCCTGATCTGACCCGAGGCACTCAGTCTGACCTCCTGGGAGTGAGGACATCCTCCCTACTTCTGAGCTGAACACAGTTTAGCTCCTGTGCCTTGAAGCTTAAAGAGAACCTGCTGTTCTTGTAGCTCCCTGAAGGCTTGGGTGTTTTTGTTTGTTTAGCTCTGGAAACCATGGAAAGACAGCTGAGGCAGACATCTTTGGGAACATCTGCTCTGCCTACACTTTGCCATCTCTGAGAAGTGTCCCCACCCCCAGCAACAGGGCTCTAGAGCTAGGTTTATTTATGTGACTCTGCATCGTTTTGGCTGTGGTTGATTGGACAAGGCTGTTTACTCAACCTGGGGGCAGCAAGACCATTGGTTTGGCTGAGCCATCAGTATCTCCTGAGAAGATGGGGGACCAGTGTTCATCTTTGGCCCATAGGCACAGAAGCATAAAAGTCTGCAGAAAGAGAAATTGCACAGGGAGAAGCAGAGTTGAGAGACCAGGGAACCACAGAGAGAAAAGAAGAAAGTAGCTGCCTCACTTCCTGGCCGCTTGCCAGCTGCATCCCCGGGAGGCTGCTTCAGTTCTACCGTGGGCTCCATGCCGTTCCTGATGGACAAGCTCTAGTGCCCCCCTCCCCCCCCATGACCTGCACCTCTTGGTGTTTGTGCATATATAACCCCCACATCCCTTTGGTGGCTTATAACTAACCAACAGAATTTGGCAACAGTGATGGGATATTCCTTCCGTGATTACAATATTGTGTAAGACTCTACCTTAGCAGCACACTGGCTCCAGAGGCTCCAGAGGCAGCCTCCAGCCCATAGCCAGTGGAAACCAGGGCTCTAAGTTCCACAGATATGAGGAAATGCATTTGCCAACAACCAGGGTAGGCTTGTAAGTGAATTCCTCCCCAGTCAAATGCAGCCCAGACAGAGCCTTGATTGAAGCCTTGCAGAATCCTAAGAGAGGACACGGAGAAGCTGCGCCAGACTCCTAGCCCACAGAAACTGTGAGATTATAAATGTGTTACCTAAATCCACTAGGTTTGTGGATATACTGGCTCCAATATACTCCTGTCCCTCATCAGCTGCCTTTCACACAGGTAAGTCCCTGATACTTGCAACCCAAAGACTCTTGGCTAATATGAGAGCACTCAGCCTGGGCCGGTGCTCTGCATCGGGTAGAGCTGTCCATCCAGGAGAGTACGGACAGGAGGCGGAAGAGGCTAGGGACAGCACAGCAAGTGCCATGCGGCACAAGTCCTGACACAGAGGGGGCAGCAACTAGTGGGCTAGACTTCCCCGCGGAGCCCCAGAAGTACTTGGGGTAAAGAAGGAGGAAGACTAGTGAACAGGTGGGAGCCACTGAGCCAACCAAATCTGGGTATGTGATTTCATTTGCACTTAACCCTGCTTGAAGTTCACTGTAAATGCATGTCTTGTGTCAAACTTAGGACATGTGGGGCCATTACTTCTTCGGATATCTTTTCTTTCCCATTAATTCTTTCCTTCCGAGATTCCAGTTGAATATATATTAGATCTTCCTATTGTCCTTCATGTTTCTGAAGCTCGGTTTCCTTTTTCTCTCAATGTATTTTTCTTCTATTCTTCAGATTAGATTATTTCCATTGAACTATCTTCAGGTTTCTGACTCTTCCTTCTGTCATCTCAGTTTTCCTATTAAGTCCATTCAGTGAATTTTTAATTTTATTTTTTATTTAAAAAATTTTCAATGCTTTTGTTTTGGAGAGAGAGACAGAGACAGAGTGCAAACAGGGGAGGAGCAGAGAGAGAGAGGGAGACATAGAATCCAAAGCAGGCTCCAGGCTCTGAGCTGTCGGCACAGAGCCTGACGTGGAGCTCGGACCCGTGAACTGTGAGATCATGACCTGAGCTGAAGTCAGATGCTCAGCTGACTGAGGCACACAGGTGCCCCATGAATTTTTATTTTAGATATATATTTTATTTTTCACTTTTATGTTTTCCATTTGATTCTTATAGTTTCTACTTCTCTGTTGAGAATCCCTACTATTTCTTTCATTATGAATTTCTTTTATATCACTGACCAAGGTTTAGTACCTGTTTTAAGACACTTATCAGCTAATTCCAACATCTGGGTCATGCCAGAGTCAGGCTCCATTCTTGAGAAAATATCAATTTTTCTTTATTTTATAATTGTATATTGAATAATTTTGTATTATACCTTGGACATTTCTGGTTTTCTAAAATTTTTGTATGTTGAATAATTGTGGATTATATTTTAGACATTATGAATGATTTATTCTAAAAACTCTGGATTCTGTTATATTCTTCCAAAGAGTGTTGATTTTTTTTTTTTTTAATTCTATCAGGAAATTGACTGGACTTAAACTGCAAACCCCGTCACCCAGGGACCTTGTTAAATGCAGTGGCTGCTAAAATCTCAGTTCTGTTATCCTTACCTGAGCTGCTTTGAGTTTGCCTTGCATATGTGGTTTAGAGGTCCTTTCTCTCGCTTTCGTTCATGAACTCTCCCTATTTGCACTTTCCAGGGGAAAAGTGCCCCAAACTTTCTGATTCTTCAAGTCAGAAAAAATTTAGGGTTTCTATCAGTCCTGCATGATGCCCCTCACTGAAGCCCACCTTTAGGCTAAAGAAATTTGAAAAGAGTGAGGGAGAGGACCATCCAGTACCATTTCCTCCTTCCAAGTGTCAACTCTCTGCCTCTGGTAACTTTCTAGTGCCATCAGGTAGTTGATTTTTATATGTAGTTTTTGAGTTTATAGATGCTATCTGTGGAAGTGACAGTATGGTAGGAACTTACTCAGCTATTCTCAACAGGAGAATCTGTGACTTCATTGGAGTTTATTGGATACTAAGCCTGAGGACATAGGAGATACAAAAATATCACTGAGTACTTTTTATAGGTGAGAAACCTGAGCCCTCACAGGTCCATCAGGCTTAAAACTCCTCCTCCACCCCATTTTATCCAAGTCCACTTGGGCAAAGCAAGAATAAGACGGTGTCCACTGTGTGGAGACAAGGAGGACCTGGCAGGAAAGAGAAACAGGGGAAATGCCAAACTGCCCCATCCTGAATGTTCAAGTCCTTTGGGACCAAGGAGTTGCCACAATGAGCTTAAAGCCTTGCACACGGTCTGTTTGAAGACTTCTCAGATTTCTCTGTTTCTTTCCTTTTAACTTCTCTTGAGAATTCCAGCCATCTCAGTTGTGCTAAAGGCACATAAGTCTGCTGACAAGCAGAACTCTGGCAGTGCTTTATGGCTACCCCAGACAAAACCAGAGACCAAAAAAATGTCATAGGACCTCAGAGATGATCTTTCTCAAACACCTCGTTTTAAAGCCGATGAAACTGAGGCCTAGAAAGGTGAAGGGATTTGCCCAATACTTCCCAGCCATTCAGTGGCTGAGCTAGTTCTGGTGTTCAAATCTCTTAATTTCTGCCAAACAAGCATTAGCTCCTTCATACCCATATGTAGTCCTCAATCTCTCTCTCTCTCTTTCTCTGGCCTGTCCACACTGCTACCATGAAATATCAACACCAATGACTCCGTTTGACTCTGTGGCATGGAGGGAAGGGCATCCATCTATCCATTGAAGTAGTAATTCACAACCATGTTATAGTACTCAGGAAAGATGATAATACCCATAAACGCCCGAGTGAATCCCAATGAACATCATCCCACCAATGAATTGAGGTTGATGGATTCCAGATTGATGTATACTCTATGGTGCTTCCCCCCCACCACCACTTAGTCACCCACCGTAGATTCGAAAGGCATACTCGATCTTCAGGCTGGGGCAAGCCTGCTCACTGAAAACAGATGCCATACCCAGGACATCCTCAAAGGAGAACACATCATCGTGGGAGAACACTTTGCAGATTCGGTCTCTGAAAGGGTTGACCTGCAGGGAAGGAGGAAGAGGAGTGAGGAGGTCTGTCGGGATCAGGTTCATGCCTCCCTGGCCCTCACATATCTATCACAAGCACAGCAAATTCCTCTTGGGCACCGTCCTCCACTTTCTGTTTGCCTAATTCATTTCCACTTACCTGGGCTCCTTTCCCCCAGTTGCTCAGTGGCCCGGTCCTGGCTGTTCTAAACTCTCCTTGCCTGCTGCCAGGTCTTATCAGATCCCAACTTTGCTGTAGTGTTCTAAAAGGACCCCGATCCCTCCCCTCAACCGACCCAGATTCTTTTTCCTTAGATGCACCTCAGCCAAGAAAGCTATTTGATTCTTTCTGTGAGTTCACATAGTAGATCTGAACGGCCAACTGTGCCCAATTTTTAATTAGTTGAAACAAATCTCTGGTTGATTGTTCTAGTCACTGACAAGATACCTCTTCAAGGCTCCAAGCTGCATGCAAATGGATTAGTTCCTCTGCCTCAAGCACCCAATGGGCCTATTACCTCCCTCAAGGACAGTTGAGCCCCAGCCCCAGCCTGTATGCTTGTTGAACTCTCCTTAGGGTTTTCCCAGCAACAGCCAATGCGTACCCATCTGGTTTTGATTTCCCCATTTACAACACATGAAAATTTCTTTTTCATTTCTTTTGAACTGAGCTACACGTTGAAATCTATGGTTTAGGGGCCCCTGGGTGGCTCAGTCGGTGAAGCATCTGACTTCGGCTCAGGTCATGATCTCACGGTTCGTGAGTTCGAGCCCCGCGTCGGGCTCTGTGCTGACAGCCAGGAGCCTGGAGCCTGCTTCTGTTTCTGGGTCTCCCTCTCTCTCTGCCCCTCCCCCATTCGCTCTGTCTCTCTCTGCCTTTCAAAAATGAATGAATGTAAAAAAAAAAATCTATGGTTTAGTTTTATTTGGTATTCCTATGTATTTGAGATGAGAGGGAGAACGTTCTGTGTCACCTCAGGTGGCCATGGAGCTCTCAAGCTTTTGTGAGCAAGCGAGGTATCTAAAGTCCTTGGTAAGAACATGAATTGTGAGCTCCCACCCTCAGATATCCCATTTTAGAAAGCCTGGGATGTAGCCCAGCATTATGGATGGATTGTGTCTTCCCCTAAATTCGTATGTTGAAGTCTTAACCCCCAGTATCTCAGAAAGTCACCTCACTTGGAAACAGGGTCTTATAGATATAATTAGTTAAGATGAGGGCATATGAACTAGGGTGGGCCCCTAATCCAATATGACTTGTGTCCTCAGTAAAAGGGGAAATTTGGACACAGAGACACACACTCGAGGAGACCACCATGTGCAGAGGAAGGCAGATATTGGGGTGACGCATCTACAAGTCAAGGAATGCCGGACATTGCCAGCACGCCACCAGAAGTCAGGAGAAAGGCATGGGACAGATTTTTCCTCACAGTCCTCTGAAAAAACACACGCTGCAGATACTTTGATCTCAGCCTTCTAGCCTCTAGAACTGGGAGACAATAAACTTCTATTGTTCAAGCCACACAGTTGTGGTACTTTGTCACGGCAGCTTTAGCAAACTACCGTATCTAGGAAAATGCGTTGTGAATAAGGTCCCTAGGTGACAGGGTTGGTCCCACATGTATATACGTACGTATGTCCCAGGAGCGACCAGGGGCCAGGAGAATCCGGAGAATCCCGGCTACCTTGCTAGAACCTCCAAACAAACTCCTGCAGTGTCTGCTTCCTTCACCCTTTCACTGCAACACCCCCACTCCCTGAAAAGCGTATTGCGATGGCCTCGGATGGATGCCGATAAGGGCTCTCCACTGTGATGTGTTCCAGGTCACGTGTATGTAGCTAAGTGGCTTCACAAATTACTTTGCCAAATTTTAACTCAATTAACCCTTGCAAATGGTGGCTTAACAAGATTCCTGCAAAGAAATGACAATCCAAGATAATTCTTATAATGCGAGTGTGGTGATCAAACCAGAAAATGTCAGAGCAGAACCTCTGCTACTCAAAATACAAGTCCCTCGTTATTTGGTCGCTGAAACGGTGAGAATCGAGCCAGACATAACTGAAGTCCCGGCTTCAATTCTCATTTCCTGTGCTCAGACAGGGGCAAGGCAGAGCAGCAAGGATTGAGCCTAAACATTTATCCAGCCAGGGAGTGAGATACCAATCTTCCCTTCCCTGGGGGCCCACCTTCAGGACTTGGCTTTTCTGGGAGTGATGGGGGAGGGGAGATGGTTGCCAGGAAGCCAATCCACTCCCTCTTAGATCCACGTCACGTGACTGTTACACACACACACACACACACACACACACACACACACACACCTTACACCTTGTCTTATAAAGAAGATTGGGAAGGAGACGGTGTGGTAGTGGGGGAAGGGGGGAGGTGGCCAGAATAGGACATAGAACGCAATGTGTTGACTGCAAAGACTTTCGGAAGACGTGGGGAAAATATTGCTGAAGATGTAGCGAAATAAGCATTAGAACAAATTTCACACTGTGGGAAGTTTGCTAAGTAGTTGAAGGAAAGTACGGATGTTTCTAACATGGTTTTCCTAGATTCGGTTTCAATAATGAAATACATAAAGAACTACATTTCTGTGAGCCACTAACGGAAAGAGGCGATATTGACTGAACAGTACATTACTTCTTTAATGAAAACACCAGTGATGGGAAAAACCGTCTGAGCGCAGTCACTGATGGAGTGGCTGCTCCGTGATGAAAAGGATTCTGGGTAAGGGTTCAGGGATGGCCACATGCAAAACCGATGCCCTGCAAAACTTCCTGCAGGCTACCACAGTCAAGAGGTTAAGTCTGGGAGTACACAAAGTGCTACAGGATGCATCGGTGTGGTTCGTTTTTTTGAAAAGAGGTTAAAACACAGTAAAACATACACCGTGATTTTTGATCAGAAGGGAAGTGGCTTTGAAAATCTTTTGAACCACATAGAGGTTTGCTGGCCATCTCCTGGCAGAACACTTAAAATAGCCATCAAACTTTAAGAGGAATTATATGTGTTTCTTGTACAAAAAGGCAAACATTCCAAATTCGCTGAGCGTTTTATGATGACAAGGGATTGTTGGCAGATATCCACCGAAAAATGAGCTCAAATTCTTCTGAATCTTCAAGGTAGAGGTGACTCATTTTAACAGTGAGTGAGAAAAGTCCTTGCTTTTCCAAAAAAACTCCTGCTTTGGAGAGAATGTTTTGAACATCAGATTTTTGTTGTTGAAAACATGCGGAATCACCTAAAATAATGCTTCTATCTGTGTACTCGAACATGTTAGAAACAGACTTTTCTAATCTGTTTGAAAACCATCCAAATGGAAAGTGTCAGTGGATTTCGGGTCCATTTGTTAAAAATATAAAAATGCAATGTTTTCCAATTAGCTTCTAAGAGCCACTGACTGGCATAAGGGAAGATGGACATCTACTAGCTTAATTTCAATAAAAGGCCTTTAATTGGTGGATGGGATTGAAAATGAGTGCCATAATTTAATACAGGCGGCCAATGATACATTTCTTCTCTTTGGATCAGCTGTGACAGCCACTAAAAATAAACTCAACTAGAACCAGACCCCCAAATGATTCCATCTCCAAGTGTTAAAGCAAGATTTTAAAGAATAATGAAGCTTATCCAACCACGTTGCTTGCCCTCACCCCATGATTATTAATTATAAGCAAACAATACAGTTATGAGAGGAGGAAATTTTGTTGTACAAATGAAAGGGGCATTTGTTTTTAAGATATTTTATGTTTATTTCGTTGATAGAATAATTAGCTTTTAAATTTTTTAAATTTTTTATGTTTATTTTTGAGAGAGAGAGAGAAAGACAGAGCATGAGTGGGGGAGGGGCAGAGAGAGAGGGAGACACAGAATCCGAAGCAGCCTCCAGTCTCCGAGCTGTCGGCACAGAGCCCGACGCAGGGCTTGAATTCACAGACCGCGAGATCATGACCTGAGCCCAAGTTGGACGCCTGACTGACTGAGCCATCCAGGCGCCCTTAGCTTTTAAATTTTTTGTTTTGCATGTTTCTGTTGTAACATACTGGTGTCATAGTAAAGGCATAGGGTTGGGATACACACATATTACGGGTGTGCAACCCCATTTTTTAAGTGCTGGGGAGGCATGATTAAAAATAGCTAGTGAGGGGCGCCTGGGTGGCGCAGTCGGTTAAGCGTCCGACTTCAGCCAGGTCACGATCTCGCGGTCCGTGAGTTCGAGCCCCGCGTCAGGCTCTGGGCTGATGGCTCAGAGACTGGAGCCCGTTTCGATTCTGTGTCTCCCTCTCTCTCTGCCCCTCCCCCGTTCATGCTCTGTCTCTCTCTGTCCCAAAAATAAATAAACGTTGAAAAAAAAAAAATTAAAAAAAAAAAAAATAGCTAGTGATCTCTGGTCTAGTCTAATCCCCTCATAAATCATGGACGTGGAAAAGAGTCCCCAGAGTTGAGGGAGTGACTTACCCAAGGTCACTCAGCCTAGGACCCAATTCTGAGTCCAGCACTGTTTCCACTATGGGCCCCTGTGGCAAATAAACATAAAAGAAAAGGTAACGACGAGGCAGAACATGTGACCTTTAAAACATAAAAGTCCTTGCAACTAGAACCTCTTAAAAGTCTTACTTTAATATAACACACACACACACACACACACACACACACACAGTTTTGACACAGAATGCCAAATGGAGGCTAGCCTGAAGTCAAAGTCATGGCACCTGCCTGTGAGAGCTCCACGTCTTGCCGGCTAGCCGGGAGGGGCCATGGTGGCCGTCCCGTTAGCAGCCCTGGAGGAGGACAGTGAGAGCAAACACGGTGGAGCCGACAGGAGGTGAAGTCAACAGGGAGCTGGCAGGCTGGGGCGTGGTGGAGGTGCCAGAGTGAGGGGTGGGGGATGCTGTTCCAGAGAGGATGGCAGGGCAGATGACACACAGGGCCAGGCGTCACCAGAGCTGTTTCTGGGCCCTGAGGCCAACGGGTGGCTGGTACGTCCTCTGCGAGACCCGGCGGGCACCTGCCAGGAGGGTGTCCCTGGCCTGTCTCTGTTCCAGCAATGGCAGCTTCCCCCTCTCCCAGGTTCCCTGCCTCATCCCTTCCCAGGGATGATCCCAGGGCACAGACTTCCCCTGTGGCGACATGTCCTCAGCACGCCTGCAGCTCTATGCAAAGGGATGCTCTTAGTGCTGCAGGGATGGTTTCTGAGGGTCCAGGAGAGGCCCATACCTCTCCCTGCTCTCCACCCTGAGCTGAGCGCCAGTTCAGCCGGCGTCCTTGGGTCCAGCCCAGCCACCAGCAGACAGAACAGCTGGGAAGAGGCAGGAGAGGAGCAAGCCTCTTGAGTGATCATAGTTCCAGTTTACTGTGCTTCAGATTTGTGTTGCTATTACTTTAAAAGTCTGAAATCTGAACCAATGAATCTTGGGATCTATCTAGAGAGTTGCAGTCTGTATTAAATTTCACACTCATTTAGAAGCCGCCAATACTCCCAAGGAGGAAGAAGATGACATTTGACAAAGCAACGCCTTCGTTTCAAGAATAACACGTACCCCAGTGCGAAGGCCTTCTGAACAAGGGAATATAAACATGTCAGCATAGATATTTATACAGGTAACTCAGTAGTGCGATCTCCATCGATGCATGACAAAACTAAAAAAGATGAAAATAAACCCCCAATGCTGGGGATTTTTTTTTTTTTGGGAAACAGAAACTACAGTTTGTTGACAATAAAAAGATTGCAGTCCTTGCCAAAAAAACTAAAAATTTTTAAAAGATCTTCTCAAAGTTATTGAACAAGAGATTTGATTTGAAGATGAAAATCAGAAGGAAAATATTTGGACTTAGTTTAAAAATATCTCCTCACCATTTCTCCAAGTAGCACACAGTCAAAAGGAGCTTTTTATCGTTGCTGGAAAAAATTCACACAAAAATACGCTAGTGACTCAACAGTGACGTCACTGATGAAGTTTTATTTTCAAGAGCTTGTTTTTTAGGGGGAGAAAAAGATCAAATAGTAGTATTTCATGTAGAACTTCTCATGGCTAATTAAACTTTCTTAATTTTTGGTGTCTGTTGGTTTTGAATAAGGCTTCATTTTTGTTCATTTTGCCTGCTATCAATACTTGTTAAAAGTACCCGATGAATGTGTGTAGTTTTTAGATTTTAAACAGATGTAAAGCATGTGTCAAGGAAGGGAGTAGAGGGAGGTGTCTGCTGGGAGGGGTACAGAAGATGCCAGTCCCTTCTGGGTCTTGTGTGGAGGCCTGAGGTTACTGACACAGACTCCTCATATCTGTGCAAGATTGGGTGAGCAAACACCAAGTCCCAGGAGAAGGGTGTAACAAATCTTTTGTATTTTAGTGCCTTTAAAAACTTCCCTTAGGGGCATCTGGGTGGCTCAGTCGGTTGGGCGCCCGACTTTGGCTCAGGTCATGATCTCACGGTTCACAAGTTCAAGCCGCGCGTTGGGTTCTGTGCTGATGGCTCAGAGCCTGGGGCCTGCTTCGGATTCTGTGTCCCCCTCTCTCTCCACCCCACTCTTGCATGCGCTCTTGTCTCTCTCTGTCTTTCAAAAGTGAATAAACATTTAAAAAAAATTTTTTTAGATTCCCTCAGATAAACCAGATTTATGGAGTAGATATTGATTCTTCCCAAATTGATCTGCAGAGTTAATGCAATGTTAGTTAAAATCTTCCAGCTGGGGTTTTTGTAGAAATTGACAAGCTGATTCTAAACTTTATGTGGAAATGCAAAAGATGAATAACAGCCAAAACATTTCTGAAGAAGAGGAAGAAGGTTGAAGCACTTATATGAATCAAGATCTTGCTATAGCTTTAGTAATCAATACAGTGTGGTACTGGTACAAGGAGAGACAGACCAATGGCCATAACAAAAATTGTGGAAACAGACGCACACATATTGGGCTACTTGATTTATCACAAAGATCACACGGCTACAGAGTGGGAGAAAGGAGAGTCTATTCAATAATCGGCGCTGGGTTGATTTCTACCTCACACCATACGCAAAAGTCAATTCCAGATTGATCATAGATCTAATGCGGAAAACCAATAGTAAAACTTGGAGACAAAAGCAGAAGAACGTTTTCATAACCTTGAGGCAAAAATTCTTTACCAATATACAAAAAGCATTAATCAGGAGGGGGAAAAAAATCCATGAATTGGAGTATATTAAAATCAAGAATTTATGTTATTCAAAAGACATCATTAAAAGGGCAAAAAGGTAAGCCACAGCAAGTGATAGGTACTTCAACAGGTGACTGGATAAACAAAGTCTAGATTATCCATACATGAGACTACTTCTTAGCAATAGATAGGAGCTAACTAGTCAATTCCTGCATGTCGATTCTGTTAGTCAACTCTGTTGCATGTTGATTCGTGCAACAACGTAGACAATTCTTAGATGTGTTTTGCTAAGTAAAAGAAGTCGGATCCAAAAGACTATGCAAAAATAAATAAATAAATAAATAAATAAAGTCGGTTAAGCGTCCGACTTCAGCCAGGTCACGATCTCGCGGTCCGTGAGTTCGAGCCCCGCGTCAGGCTCTGGGCTGATGGCTCGGAGCCTGGAGCCTGTTTCTGATTCTGTGTCTCCCTCTCTCTCTGCCCCTCCCCTGTTCATGCTCTGTCTCTCTCTGTCCCAAAAATAAATAAAAAACGTTGAAAAAAAAAAAAGACTATGCATCGTGTAAGTCCATTTGTATGACATCCGGGAAAATGCAAAACTATAGGGATGGAAAACAGATGAGTGGTTGTCAGTAGTTGGGGGAGGGAATGGAGTTAACTACAAAGGGGCCTCACAAGGAAATTTTTCAGGTGATGGAATTGTTCTGTATGGTGGTATTACAGGGGCAGGTCCACACCCCTATGCATTTGTTTAAACCCATAGAACCATACCCCACAATGGGTGAAGTTTATAGGATGTGAACAAAAAATTTAAAAAGTTTTAAAGACCCGGGATGCTAGTAAACCTAGAATGACATGGAGACCACGATAAGTGAAAGTAACTGTATTACAAGTGTATGACAAAACCTCACCAAAAGGAATTGGGAGGGAGGGGCTGACCAAATGACTTCGGGAAATGGTGGTTTGACCGAGTACATAAGTCTAAAAAAAAAAAAAAACAAACCCACAAACCAACACTGTGCTCTAGCTAGCAAATTTTTTTCACACGGCGGGGAGGGTTAACCATTCTGAAACTACATGGATACTGGGGTTGAGCAAACAGGTAAATAAATAACAGATAGTAGGACCCAAGTTTCTCACTGTCAAAAGAAGTTACAAATAAGCAAGAGGGGAAGTCTGGGTGTGGTGCTGGGTTAGTCAGAGAAATCAGTATGAATTCATGGGTATCTGTATATATATACATATACAGAAATAGTAGTGTGTGGTATATATGAGTTAATATACATATGTGTATTTTCTAGCTCCATCTACTGAGTAACTTTACAGTGGAGAAACCTAGAAACAACACCTTGATTACGTGTTCAAGGTTAACATTACCAGTAATAGGTCATGTTGATATTATGTCTTCCCTGATACGCTGTGACGAGAAGGGCACTTCACCTCTGTGGTATTAGTTGCACAAATCCATAACCCCCGTCTAATCAAGAGAACATAGGTGACGGACCCAAGCTGAGGGAGGTTCTACTAAAACACCTGGCCGGCGCTCTCCAAAAAATCATGAAAGACAAGACTGAGAATCTGTCACAGATGAGGGGAGACTGAAGGCAGTGTGGGAGCCTGGAGTGGCTACTGGAACAGATAAAGGACATAAATGAGAAACCTGGTAAAATGTAAATAAAGTTTGTCATTAGTTAGCCACGTCTCACCAATTTTAATTTATCATTAGGGTGGAATACATACATATAGGGGAACAAAGATAAAAAAGAAACTAGGCAATCCAAAATATAGGGAGCAATAGCTTTAACTCTGAGAGAAAGAAAGAAAAAAAGGCTCTCATCCTATTATTCTATACCCAACAAAAATATCCTTCAAACTTAAAGGCGAAAGACTTGTCCTTCCTAGGCAAACAAAAGCAGAGAGAATTCATCCGCAGACCAGAGCTACAAAAAGATTAAAGGAAGTCCTTCAGGAAGAAGGAAAACAGCAGAAGGAAACTTGGATCTACACAAAGGAATGAAGAACACCAGAAATGATAAATATGTGAGTAAATATAAAAGAACTTTTTCTCATTTTAAATCCTTTTCAGGGCTCCTGGGTGGCTCAGTCGGTCCGACTTCGGCTCAGGTCATGATCTCACGGTTCATGAGTTCAAGCCCTGTGTCGGGCTCTGTGCTGACAGCTCGGAGCCTGGAGCTGCTTCAGATTCTGTGTCTCCCTCTCTCTCTGCCCCTCCCCTGTTCATGCTCTGTCTCTCTCTCTCAAAAATAAATAAACACCATACAGAGAAAGACAGATACCATATGCTTTCACTCTTACGTGGATCCTGAGAAACTTAACAGAAGACCATGGGGGAGGGGAAGAAAAAAAAAAGTTAGAGAGGGAGGGAGCCAAACCATAAGAGACTCTTAAATACAGAGAACAAACTGAGGGTTGATGGGGGGTGGGGTAGAGGGGAAAGTGGGTGATGGGCACTGAGGAGGGCACCTGTTGGGATGAGCACTGGGTATTGTATGGAAACCAATTTGACAATAAATTTCATACAAATAAATAAATAAACAAACAAACAAACAAACACCAAAAAAATATTTAAATCCTTTTCAAAGAGACATATCCATATATATAGCTAGAGATTTCAATATCCTTCTGTCAATAGTTGGTAGAACAATAGACCAAAAAATCATTAAGGATATAAAAGGCTATCAACCAACTTGTGTTACTCAACATTTTACAGAGCACTCCACCTTACACAGTACAATACACATTTTTCTCAAGTGCACTTGGCACATTTACCAAGATAGATCACATTTTAGGTTATAAAGGAAGTCTCAATAAATTTTAAAAGATTTAAATCATACAGAATATGATCTCTGACCGCAACAAAATTAAATTAGAAATCAGTAACAGAAAGATATCTTGAAAACCCCCAAAGTCAAAGAAATCACAAGGGAATTCAGAAAATGATTTGATCTAAATGAAAATGAAGACACAATATATCAATACCTGTGGTATTTGGTACAAGCACTGTGTACAAGGAAATTAACAGCATTTGATGTTTATATCAGAAAATAAAGGACTTAAATATCCATGTAAATGGGATAAAAAGGCCCTTCACCCAAGAGTCGGAGTTGGTCACTGGAGGAAAAGGGAGTCAGAGATTCCAGGTCTATCAGGTGGAGCCCATTCTAACCCCGTGCTCCTGGGCTACTTGCCCCAAGAAGGTGGCCGCTGAGGACATGAAGGAGCTTGTCACCAGAGGCAGTGCTTGGAAGCCACGAGTGGATAGAGCTTCTGGGCTGGACTGAGAATGGACAAGTTGGATGTCCCTTCACAGACGGCTTCTCTTCCTTCCATCCCATTGCCCCGGAGGAATTCCTAGATCTGGGTCTGAACCGGGTCACCCTTCAGCACGAGAGTAACTCTGCCAGCAGGTGGCAGTATTGAGTTGAAGTTGTTCGGTCAGCTCTCAAACCCAGCACGGGTGAGCACCTACTGTGTGCAAGTCACTGATCTGGGCTGTGCCTATCTCGCAGGCAGATGGCAGGATACACATCACCACTCTGTTTTACAAAGAGAGGAAAGCCCAGGGAAGAAGAATTCACACTCCTAATTCAATGCTCTGTCTGCACCGCTGCTCTTGACTCCATGGGGTATTTAATTTTTTTTCCAAGACAATATCTCACATTCATATTTCTGCACACACAAAGCAGGTGGGGTTTGAGGCATTACCCTGAGTCCCAGGCCCCTGATAGTCGGCAGTCGATCAGAGAACAAACCAGTAGAGCTTGAGGATATGGCTTCTCAGCTAGGGACACAAAGGCACAAAGCTCGTGACCTGAACTTCAAGTCCTTGGAGCAAATGCATAAGGTGAGTCACCGCACAGTGGGCACTGAGCAAGTTCCGGGACCCCCCAAGTGATGGAGATGCCACCTCTGTCCTTTATGGGACTCAACCCAGGCACTCAAATAAGTCCGTTCAGAAACAGCGGGGGCGGGGGATAGAAGTATCTGAATCAAGTACAAGTAAAATGACAAGAGCCTGGACAGAGTAGTGTTGCTACAAGGTAGGATAGACAAAGGGCCCGGAAAGAGAAACCAGCCAGGAGACAGAGAAGGGACAGGAGCCAAGGCCACATCAGGCAGGGAGCAAGATATGGTGGGACTCTGGGGCGGGGATG
The DNA here is from genome assembly GCF_007474595.2 of Lynx canadensis. Lineage (NCBI taxonomy): Eukaryota > Metazoa > Chordata > Mammalia > Carnivora > Felidae > Lynx > Lynx canadensis. Next base: position 118,887,528 of record NC_044305.1, on the reverse strand, counting down.
AGGAAACCAGGCCAGGCAGCAGGGTCCCCTTCCTTCTCCCCATGGCCTGAAGCCCCTCCCTCCCCTTCCAGCCGGGCCAGGTTTCAGCCGGATGGATAAAAATGTTCTGTAGGAGAGAGCAACCGTGGGGCTTAACCTGGACCCTCCAGCCTCTCAAAGGCCCAGACTGGTCTGTATGATCCTCACCAGGTGGAGAGCAGCCTGACATTTCCATTTAAGGGGAGTCGGGGACAGAGAGCGTGAGGGATGGGCAATGCGCTTAGGTGAACGCACTCTTAAGTTGGCCAGGACTTTGTTTATAAAAAAGGGACAGTCTCTGCATTTTAGATGTTCAACCTTCCTGAAGTCTAAAAACAGAGAGGCCCGTATGGGAGCTGTCTCCTAGTGACAGATGGGTTGGCAGGGACAGGCTGAGGATGTGTCCTGCCGGCAGCTGGAGGCAGATCACTGGAGGAACAAACAGGGGAGAAAGGCAGTAAAAAAATGCTCAATATTATTAAACATCCATGGGACCACGTGGCTTAAACCTGGCTCAGGCCCACCAGCCCCGTCTCTCCCCAGATTTCAGGCCCACAGGTACCTGCCACTGCCCCGAGGAACCTTCCAGAAGAGCTACCTGCCACCCCAGAGGAGTTCGGTGAACTGCATTGTTTTGGGGGTGGCCCAGGGGCCTGGCATCGTGCTGTGGGGCACTCGAGGTGGGGAACGGAAGGAGCACAGGCTCCGGAGTCAGACTGACTCTAAAAAGCCAGTAGAATAATTTTGTTTGACATCTGTAAGATTTTGGTATCTTGCAGCTTCTGAGGTTTATACAATCTCAAGTGCAACTTGCCCAAGCAAGAAAGGAAAAAAAAAAAGGGGGGGGGGAGCCAAAAAGACCAGTTGTCCCTCACTGGTTTACCAACACCTATTACAGGAAAGACGGACTTAGCCATCTTATAGATGAATGTCTATTCACATCCGTACATCCCGCCACCTCCTTTTTAACAGCTCGAGATCAACTCTAGAAGCCAAACAACACATCACATCCCTGGGTAACAAGAGCCGCAACAAAACCAGCTGCGTGACTTTGGGCAGACCATGGGCCCCCTCCACCTCCCGTATGTAAAATGGGCAGAATCGTAATTTTGCTCATGGGGTTTTATAGGGATCGAATGGGCTCATGTTTGCAAAACAACTGCTCCTGGCGGGACCTCAATAAGCATTAGCTTCAATTAGTAAGCCCCCCAACTTCACCATCCCCTGCACCAGGATTGCCAGCCCCCCTAGGCCCTGGCAGAGCTGAGAAAATTTTTTTGAGATAGAGAGCTGGGGAGAGGGGCAGAGGGAGAGAGAGGCAGAGACAGAGAGAGAGAGAGAGAGAGAGAGAGAATCTTAAGCAGGCTCCACGCCCAGCATGGAGCCTGATGCGCGGCTCGATCACACCATCGCGAGATCGTGACCTGAGCTGAAACCAAGAGTCGGACACTTAACGGCCTAGGCCACCCAGGCGCCCTTATACACTTTGAGCTCCCAAGCAAAGATGTCACCTGGGCCTACATGTTGCCCGGAGCTCACCCTGCCTGCCGATGGGGAGTGGAAACGTTAGTTCTGGCTCCAGGGGATGCCCGTGGCCCAACATTTCCTCAGGGGCACTGCTGACTGTGGCCAGAGGCCTCACCTCCGTGCGACATCTCCAGGGGACTCAAGGGAGAGCAGTCTGAGGGGAAGATGGGTGCGAGGGGGGCTGGCTAGAGACTCACCAAGATGCTTAACACACCCACTGGCTTTGCGTCTGAACCCACAGGTACCTGTCACCGGAACTTGCACTCATTACCCCATCAGAGGCTTTGTAAATCAGCTCCTGCCCACAGCAGACCCAAGAATCCGTATCTTTTTTTTTTTTTTTTTCAACGTTTATTTTTGGGACAGAGAGAGACAGAGCATGAACGGGGGAGGGGCAGAGAGAGAAGGAGACACAGAATCGGAAACAGGCTCCAGGCTCTGAGGCATCAGCCCAGAGCCCGACGCGGGGCTCGAACTCACGGACCGCGAGATCGTGACCTGAGCTGAAGTCGGACGCTTAACCGACTGCGCCACCCAGGCGCCCCAAGAATCCATATCTTAACAAGCTGCCCAGGTGGCTTTTATGGCGCGGATCCTTAGACTACACTAAGTGACCCTGTCAAAGTCACAGTGCTTATCAATGACAGAGGCACGACATCAGATGCGGCCCCCCCCCCACCGTGTCCCCTCCAGGACACAGCACGCCCAGCCAACAAAGACGTGGGTGGGGATGGGGGCCAAATGGGGAAGCGGTGGGCAGCACAGGCAGCCTCCAGCCTCACCCCGGGGCCGATGCCCAGCTGGCAAACGTTTGCTTTGCGCGAATACCTCACAAACTTCCTTTGCCTCCCTCTCGCTTCCCTCCGCTCCCATCCATCCCACAGGCCAGCCCCTGCAGAGGCAGGTGGGGCCCATCGCCCCCACCCCACGGGGGTCCTCCCTTATCTGAACTCTGGCCGCACATGGTCAATTCCACCCGTGACAAACTGTCGCTCCTGCAAACGTGTCCCTCAGCTGCTTTCCCTCTCACTTCCCTCTTCCAATTTCTGCCAGATTTATTTCGGAAATGTTTCCATTTACTGCCTTAGACCTTCTGATGAAAACCACTCCTCCCGGAGTACCAAATAAAGCGCTCGTGTTGAACGAACGACTCTCTAGTTCAATCCTGTAGCTTCGCTGTTTTGTTGAATTACTAAGATAATGAGAAAAAAAAAATTGCTCTTGATACTAAAGCAGCTGGCATCTGGGGAGGGGGGTCCTGTAAGTGGGACCCTGTGCTCCAGGAGGTCTGGGTGGAGAGAGGGACAGGGAGAAGCGGGGGCCCCAAAAGGCCCTCTAGGCTGTGGAGAGTGAGGGGGACAGATGGGAGAGAGGGTCGGGGGCGGGGGGTGGGGGGGAAAGGCAGTGGCTGCAAATGATTCAAGATGGTCCCCTTCCTGGGACCTACCTGCCCCTTCAGCAGTGCCAACCAAAATCCATACAGTGGTTGGCGTGAGTGGAGTGGAAATCAGTGAAGAGGTCAAGGGTTTTGTTGGGTAAATAAGAAGCGAAGCACATGTGCAGGGAGACGGAAGGAGAAGGGACATAAGCATAAAGGGAGACATCAGAGCCCTTCTTTGTCCTTGCAAGCCCTCTCCTTCCAAGAAGAGGAGGAGGAGGAGGAGGGGAAGGGGAAGACGAGGAGGGAGAAGAGGAAGAGAAGAATGGGGGTGGGGGGGCTCTGCTCTCTCACAGGGCATCGTATCAGAGGAAGGTGGCTCACAGCCAAGTCAGCTGGGGTTTTCCGGGGCAGGAAGGCCCCCAGGTACTTAGGGCTCCACGTTCTGCAATCGCAGCAGGACGAGTCCCTCTACTTGAACGAGGCTGCACCGTGAGTGGCGTCAACCTGTGGTTCAGGCTGGGAACTTAACAAGAGTTTATCCGTTTTTCTGTGGAAAATGCAAACAAAGTTCCAAAGAGCCAATATAAAAACGGCCTGTACCTGTACTTGAAGGGCACTTTGTGCAAAGCAGGACACGGTGACTGACGCAATGAGGTCACCCAGGGCAGACCAGGCCCGAGACGCTCGGGGAGCTGGCCGGAGCTGAGCTCCCCGGCTTCTCACGGGAGGGCAGGCTGCGCGTTGTTGCCCCTCGGCCCGCCCGGTTCCGGCCTGCTGTTTATAAGCGGCCTTCCTGTCTGTAAGCAGCGGGGGCTCTCAGAGTGTGGGGGCTGCTTTGCAGCTGTTTGGGGCCACCCACCCCAGGGCCCCCTGGGAACATGTTCCTCTGTGAACTCTGCAGAATGTATATCTTTGCCCGGAGACAACAGTCTCTCTTTTATCAACACATCTAAGCAACAGCAGTTGCTGTATCTCGTCACTCACTCTGCATCGACCGATAGAAACCGAAATGGGCTCCCCCCCACCCAGCCCGGTAGCGGCTACTCTCCCTCTGCTATGCTCAGTGATTCTTTAAACATCACAAAGTCCAAACCGAAGCGGCTCAGAGGCCCTGGACCCTTTCGGTCCCTGATCGTTGGGATTATTGGCCTTTCGAAGCCCCCAACTTCCTCTCCTTCACTTTCCCCTTCATCCCGGGAACGTTACCCCAACCACAGCAGGCTGTCCTTGGCGGCTGAGGGCCCAGCCAGCACGACTCGTCATTACTTAGGCATTCATTAAGTGCCTACTACGGGCCCAGACCTCTGGGCACCATGACTTATCCACATTTCCCCTTGGGCCCGCGGGGGAAACCGGTGCTCATTAAACATTTATTGCACGTCACATATTGTGCCATTCACACTCACACATGTGACCCCATCTGTTCTTTCCAACAATCCACGCGGTAGATATGACTAAGTTCATTGTGTAGATAAAGAAAACCCAAGAGCTGAGAGGTGGAAGAACTTAACCAAAACAAGAGGGAGAGCGGCCATCAGATCCCAGGTCCGTCTGACCCTCAAACCTGAGCCCCCTCCATTGATTGTGTCCCAGGAAGATGCTACATCAAAATGGAAAAAAATGCGCACGGAGGGGTCAGGCTCTTGGGTCGGCAGGTGGGTCCAGGCTGAGCCCCGAGCAGCGTGCTGTGACTGGTGCTGGTCCTCCACCAAGGGGAGGACTGAAAAGTGTCCTGTGAATCCTGGCATTGGGGGTGGGGGGAGGAGTGGTTGTGGCAGGACGCACTGATGCTGGGCCACAGCAAGGACGTGGAGCCCTGCCCCCGGTTCACAGCAGCGCAGAAGGAGGAGTCCCAGAGCTAGGGCCACCACATCTCAGCAGGAAACGCCGAGCAAATCCCTGGTGCACGGCACGTCTGGGGAGGTGCTCACGCCGGACCCTCGTGGAGGATGGGGAAAATGGATAGACCCCAACACACGCCTATCGAAAAACCACACGCAAAGCGACCTTTCCGTCAACTTGGAGAGCAGTCTCCAGGGCTCTATCTTTCACCATTGACTTGGGTTAGGGATATTTCAGAGCCCAGGTTTTACATTTATTTTGTCCCTCTTTCCCCCCTAGAGGCATAAATGTTCCTTGGTGTTGCTACTTAGTATAATTATCATTTTAATGGCTGCATAGTTCAAATTCACCAAGTGGACGGCCCTATCTCTCTCCTGCCTCCAAGGGGAACCTGGAAATCTAAACTAAGAAAATAATTCCTTAAAATGAAGAAAATAATACATGAGGATGTGTATTGCAAAATTATTTATAGTAGCAAAAAAAAAAAAAAAGAAAAAGAAAAAGAGAAGAAAAATCCCAGACTGGGAACCATGGTAATGTCCTGCAATGAGAGGGTGGTTTAGTAAATCAGAACGCAATGCAATTATGCCACCATTAAAATGATAATTACATGAACTATGTAACAACACGGAAAAAAAAAAAAAGCCAACATTTACGCCTGACGGTAGAAAAAGCACAAAATAAAATTGCGTGCCTGTGTGTCTACAGTGATGTAAAATAGTGTGCCCAGGAGGGAAAGGTCCCAGAAGCAATGACAACTTCCGTTAGGGTGGTCGGATGCTAAGGAATTCATTTGTAGAAAACGTATGTTAATGCTGACATAGCATTTGAACATAAATAAAGAGCGAGTTAAAGAACAACGTGTGCTTCAGAGACATTTTGCTAAGCTTAAAAACAAACTCTCCTTCCCAGGAGGTGGGAAGCAGGGGCTTTTGCTTTGCTTTCCTGCTTCCTTCTCTGCAGAGCAAGGGCTGGGCCCCAGGCCGAGCTGGACTGGGCTCCCAGACCCAGCGAGAGGGCCGGTGGATGTACTTCTCCTGCAAGGCCAGCAGGGAAGTGCCCGACTGGACTGAAAGTTCGGTGGAAGAAGGTCACTGTACCTTTCCAGATACACTGTGAAGTAGAGAGCCATGGGTTGGTAACTAAGTAGATAGTGAGCATTTTTCCTGAGAATTCTATGGGATTTTATTGGCTCTCTTGGTTTGCATGACTGGGGAACCACAGGGTCCCGGCCTCCCTTGCCCTTCAGGGTCGCTGCTGGCTCAGAGGCCTCTCTGAGGGGAAGGGAGGGTCCCCCACCTCAACTGCCTGGCCTTGCTGGGCAGCCTACCCTTACCTCCGGGATTCTCCCTGTTCCCGGAGGCCTTTTGCCGGGAATACAGAGAGCAGAAGCGGCCGGCCAGCTACGACACTGCTTGTGCAGAGAAGCGACCGACCTGTCCCTGACCCAGAGCTGCCCACCAGCTGTTCTCCCTGACCGACCTCCTGAAAACAGGGGACACCTGAGTCCTGGGGGTGCCGGGTGAAGGAGGGGCTCTGGATCAACAGGGGCCAAGGAGCAGGATGAACTAGGTGCCTCCAGCCATCTCCAAAGAGAACCCATTTCTAATCTTTGCCTTTTCTGCCACCTGAGAAGTGCCACTTGGTCTAGACACCTGCTTCAGTTCCCCCTGACGCGGGGTTGGCCTGCGGGTAGCACTTCCCTCAGGCATCAGGCAGAGAGGAGGAGGGGGAAGAACCCTCTCCCAAGAGCCTGGCGGGAGCTCTGGAGGCAGGGACGTGCACGTTCAGGGGATGGAAGGACATCGATCATCTCTGCTCCTACTCTCTGCTTCAGCGTCCTAGGCAGGTGGGCCACCCCTGCCTCAAGTCTGATCCCCCTGCACTGCTCTCTGGCCAGCTCGCTCCGGGATGCCTCCAGGGACAACCAGGGACAAGGAGCCTGCCTTCCGAACGAGCCTGCTCCGGCTTCTAAAAGTGTCATGTGTTCAGGGATTTTCACCTAATCCAAGTGATCCAACTTGTCCTCCACCTACATCCTCTGAGTCTTTCTTCAGGTGGGACACGCCCACTTCTTAGCTGCCTTCCCGGTGGCGTTTGGGGACCCTCCGACAGCCTGGTGCTAACCGGGGACGCTGCCCCACTCCCTCAAGCCCCTGCTGCGAGGTCAGAGGGCAAAGCCACTGCCTCCCTTCCAGAAGTCCTTCCTCTGGGGAGGCTGCCCGAGATCCTCTCCACCTTTCCAGACCATTTCGGCATCTTCACGGCCATCGTCTCATCCAGCCTTTTGTAAAAGCCCTCGAGGCAGGCAGAGAAGCTATCACTGCGTCCTTCAGGCTGGGAAAACCCAAGTCCTAACACAAACTGCAAACCCTGGTCCAGGACCGTGAACAACAAGCCCGTCAGCCTGAGACTTGTGGGCAGAGCCCCGGGGGTTGCAGCCAGTGCCTGGCAGGGCCCGTGGTTTCCGTAGGGGCTGAGCTAAGAGGAGGCGAAGGTCCCTGGCAGGTCCCTCTGTGGTTGGGCCCGTGCTGGGCCTGGCCTTCTGCACCTGGGTGGATGTGTCCCCGGCCCCAGCTGTGTGGAGCCCCAGCGGCCCACAGCTCCGGGCAGGCTGCGCAACGCCAGCCCCCACTGGCTGTCGCTCACGCCCCTGGGAAGCCTCCAGAGCTATGGGGCGTCTTGTCCCTGTGGAGGCGGCGGGAGGCCTGAGGCCTGCGGAGGGTGGAAAATCCTGGGAACCGAGCCCCAGCCAGCCCAGCCAGCACCTCATTAGGTGGCCCAAAGCTGGGGGGAGGGGGCATTTCAGGAACATTGTTGTTTATTTTTCTATTTTTAAACAAGTCTGAGGTCTCTGGGGGCACAAATGAAGTTATCAGAAAAGACATGAGGGGAATAAAGCCTCAAGCCAGCAGGCTGAGAAGGGCCCTTGGGACCAGGACTCTTGAAAAGCTGAGATGGGGTCTGTTTACCTTGTACTCCCCGACACAGGACTGGGACCAGGGTGCTGGACAAACACGTCCCCAAGCCCTCTGCGGCCCGTTCCCTTGGGTGCTGCCAGGGAATCCGGGCGCAGGCAATGCTTTTTAACTGATCCCATCAGTGTCGTCTCCACCTCGGGAAGGAAATCCGGATTCCTTTCTCACCTCAGCCTCGGGAACGGTTTTCCCAGGGGCAGGGAGCCCGGTGGGGCCACTGCCCCCATGGCGCCCGGGCCCAGCCCTCGCCCGGCCACCGGCTGGCTCTGTGGCCACACAGCCCCTCCACCTGCCTGACTTTCCATTTCCTCATCCGGCAGTGGGGCTGGCCACTTCCACCTCGACCCCCAGATGCCTGTCACAGGGACAGGCAATGAGATGAGGTGTCACCTGGGGAAGGCTGGCACTCTTACTTCACTGGATCCTAACACAGCCCTGACACAGCCCTGGAAAGGAGACTTGGTGTTCCCATCTTATTTATTTATTGTTTTAAAGTTTATTTCTTTTGAGAGAGAGAGAGAGAGAGAGAGTTGCGGAGGGGCAGAAAGAGAGGGAGAGCATCTGGAACAGGCTCTGTGCTGACAGCAGACAGCCCGATGTGGGGCTTGAACTCACAAACCATGAGATCATGACCCAAGCCAAAGTCACCAAAGTCGGACGCTTCACCGACTGAATCGCCCAGGGGCTCCTTGGCGTTCCCATCTTAAAGGTAAGGAAGCTGAGGTTCTGAGGGTTTGTCTGAACGACTCCCCGAAGCATTCAGACCCAGGCCTGGCCGGTCCACAGTGCCAAACTGCCCCTCGAGTGCTCTCAAGGGTAAGACAGCTGCTGCTCTTGGGAGCTTTGGGAGAAATCATGAATCATGGACAGAACCAGGTAAAGGCCCGAGTGGGTTTGGCTGCAGGAGACATACCTTCCAGAAGTGAGAGGTGTGGTAAGAGGCCAGGGGAGCGGAGCAGGACTTGTGGGCAACAGTCCTAGTTTGACTGGGGTTTGATCTGGAGACAACGAACAGTATCTACTTCCCAGGTCAGTGAGAGGGCCCAAAAAAAGATGTGGCACGTGAGGTGGCAGGAGAATGCTCGGACTCTGCAGATGAACCCAAAACACCTCTCCCGCCCTGCCCCGGACGACAATGTGACGTATGGGCTGAACAACCGTCACTCCTGTGAGTAGAGGGGAGTGCTACGCATGACCCCCTCCCAAAGGCCCCCCGCAGAGGCAGCCCTCAGCATCTCCCATCAGGACCCACTGGGGGAGGGGCTGCCCTTGGCCATCCCACAGGCTCCCTCCTCCCCCCTGCATCCCCAGCTTAGAGCCACAGGGCATCCGTGCCTCGCTCCGGGGTCCAGATAGAAAGCTGAGGCCAAAGTTCACCCAAGGCCAGTCAGTCAGCGGAGAAAAGAGCCACAAGTGGAACCCAGAGCCCTTCCCCCGCCTCCCAGGCTTTCCTAACTGCTTGTGTGGGAGGCATCATCACCCCCATTTGGAAGATGAGGAAACTGAGGCTCCGAGGTGGACCGCGACATGGGCTCAGGGCCACTGGTGTCCGCCATGCGACGACCCACGCCGAGGGCCAGATCCGTCTTCCCCTTGCTGACTGCTCACCCGCAGCAGAGGCAGCTTCCCACATCGCTGAGCTTTTTCTGAAACCAACCACTTCTTAATTCTTTGGCTGAATGTCTAAATACGGATTTTTGCCAATTCTGAGCCCTGCTAACTGATGAAGTTGTCAGAAAAAGATCTAATGATGCTTGAAAATGCAGGGAGTGAGCCAGCTGCCAAATTGCCCTCCCAGCTCTGACTCTGCATCGGAGTCGGGACCCTCCCCCCGGGGAGGAGGAGGGAGTGGGCCGTGGAGCTGCTGGCGAGGCTGCTGCCCTTCATCAGCTGTGTGACTGTGGACAATTCGCTTAACCCCTTTGCTCCTCTGCTTCCCAGCTGGAGGGGAGGATAATAACTTCCTCCTCGCCGGGAACTTTAAGGATTAAATGAGATGATGTGTCCGTGACATCCCAACACAGTGCCTGGCACAGCACAGATTTCAGGGTAGGCCGGGAGGGTGGGACAGACGGGGTGGCCGGCTGGCCTGCACGCTGCTGAATGGACCCCCGTGGCCCTGGGTCTCCCGCCCCTCTGGGGAGGCGCTGGGTCTCTGATCAGCACCTGGTATTTATCTTGGGAGGGGGTGCTTGTGAACTAGCTTACTTCTCTCCTAGGAGTTGAAAGGCTCAGAGCGACCTCTTGCCCTGTGAGGTGGGGCCTCCGGGTGGGAGCCTGGGAGGCTGGGCTGGGGTGTCCGCGGGGCAGGACTGCCCCCGGGTTGTCTCTTCTCAGTGGAATATTTGTTCCACTGGGGAGTCTGGTCACTGGGGGGGGGGGGGGGGGGGGAGTCGTGGCTTGGGGACTTGGGAATCAGACAATTCCCAGGCTTGCCACAGGAGCCCCGGGAGGCTGGGCTCTGGGAGGGGCCCTGACGAAATGACCTGGACCTAAAGGCAGGCCTCCCCAACATACAAGACCCACATGTGTGATCTGTCGCCAAGGGAGGGCTCGGGAGGGCATCTCGGCTAGAGATGGGAAAAGCCATTCCTCCCTCAATCACCACCTGTGCAGGCCACCAGCTCCTGCCCATCCTCCTTCCTCCTTCGGCCGCACCCGTGCATGTGCCACCTGCTCGGTGACCTTGATGTCATCTGCCCCCAGAAGATGGAGGAGAAAGAAGTATTTTTGCAATTGTGTGTGGACCTGGGGAGAGCTTTTCACCTCTCGTGGATTCAGTGTCCTCATCTATAGAATGGGGATGTACCACCGTGCTTCACCCTCCTGCTGTGAGAAGCAAATGAGGCAGGGCACGCCAAAGGGCTTGTTGTTGTGTGCTTTGCATGAAACACACAAGTAGTGGCGGGGGACACGTGGGGCTGGACAGTAGAATTGCTACAACCGTCCAATCTGCTTCTATTGTCAGCAAGCCAGGGAGGATATCCGAGGGGGCGGAGGGCCCAGGGCAGTGGCCTAAATATGGCATGAGGATTACCACTGGGTCCAGCTGTCCCGGCCTGGGCCGTGGGTGATCAGACAGCCCCTCCGGCCTGCAGGCTTCCCTCCGCGCTCCGGTCTCTGTCCTCTGGCTGAATAGAGATGCTGAGAGGACTGCCCTAAGCTCATGGGAGCCAAGAGGTGAATGTGAGCAGCGGGCAGGCCAGCCCCCCGTCAGGGATCTAACCTCAACAGGAGCTTCCTCAGGAGGCGGTGGGAGTTCAGAAGTGAGGCGTGGAAACAGTCTAGTCTGAAGCAGGAGGCCTGGGTTCCAACCTTGACTCGGCCTCTGACGGGCCCCGCGACTTTGTATGGGTCACGCGCCGCCTGTGGGCCTCCGTTTCTTCAGCTGCAAATGCCTGTCCACCCTCGGGAGGTGCAGCGAGGTGGTAGCCATTGAAAGGCTCTGACAAGGTGGATCAAAAAGTGCACCAGGAAGACTCCCGAAGTCCCGGTACAGCCTTCCCACCGGCCCGATCTCTTCTCAGTTGGACAGGCAGGTTCCAGTCTCTCCAGCTGTGCCATCCACCTGCCAGGGAAAAGGGGCTTGGGAACCCACGGGCCTCTGGGACCCCTTCCAGCCCAGGCTCGGAAAGACGAAGCAGGATGGTCATTTATAGTAGCAGAGTTTTCAGTGGACGGAGTTTTCAGCCTACTCCCCTTGACCCTCTGCTTCCCCAGCTGTCAATTCGGATAATGACGCAGTGGCCAAGGCTGCTGGGAGAGTTGACGTGCAGGTGTCTCTGTGCCGAGCCACAGCCCTGGACCAGCCACAGGACAGCTCTAGGGGGGTCCTTCCAGAACCCTCAGGGAGGGGTGCTGTGCCTAGACGTGACTGGCTGCCCCAGAAGCCACTCAGCATCCTAAGAAGTGGGGAGGAGACGCTCACAGAGATGACCGAGCGTCTTGGGCAGGGTCTCTCCAGGCGCGCTACACCCCCCCGCCCCCGAGGGGGCCTGGGTGTGCCTGTCTGGGCTCCAGCATTTGGCACTGGGGTCAAGAGCTCGGCAAAGCCCCCACAGTTTGTGATTCTTCTATTTGTTCTTTACCCAGAATTCCATGAGAAAGGAAGCCCCCGAGACCTCACTCAACGCGCCGTGCATGGGAAACGCACAATAACTATTATAGGGTAAATGGATGGAACCCGGTGTGAGAACCCCGTTCATCAGACTGAGTCCACAAATGTGTCTTATCCGTGGGAATGTCTGCCTGGTAGGGAAATCAGCTGGACAAGGAGTGTCATTTCCCAGGGGTCCTCAGGGAGGGAGGGGCTCCCAGAAGCCTGGCTACGCTGGAGGGTGATGTGGGGACAGGAGGAGGGAATGAGCAGCACAGGAGCTCTGAGGACGCGAGCAGAGTGGAGCATTCAAGAGGCTGGGAGTGGGGAGCGGGAACATTCTGGGGGCAGCTGCTGCGCGTGGCATATTCTGAGACAGCAACAGTGAGGAGAGGCTGTCTTTGTAAAGCTTTCCTGAACGTCAGGAACGCAGGTGTTATTCCTGGGTAAAGATGACGGGCTGAACGCCTGCATCTATTTTCACTCTCTCTGACACCCACGAAAACTACTAGGAAAGGGAGTTTTTAGAGGCATCACCCACAGAAACGGAGAGAACACGAGAGAAGAGCAGCGCCTTGACACACACAGGAAGCAGGTGGGAACAGGATTGGTAACTGACCCGGCAGACATGAGAGAGCCCAACCCTGACCCCACAGCGGGAACAGCTGGCAGCCTGCTCTGCATCCCAGGACCCTTGGAAGGCTCTGGAGCCGGAAGCACCTGGCCGCACTGGAAATTCATAGAGGTCGGGAAAGGAGGATCGATTGAAGATGTTGAAAGCACTGGAGTTCTAGAACCCTCCACTCGATGCCGGGTGGCTGGCCCTCCCAGCCCCTGCACAACACCGGGAAAGGTGTTCTCGGGAGAGACTTAATAGAGGCTTTCTGCACCGGCGATGTCAGCCACATTGAGACCCGGGGATCAAATAAATATACGTGTACTGAAGTCTGAGCCCTCTCTGCAGAACTTTACCCCCATCCTCTCTAGGGAGACCTCAAGAAATAGCCCCCCTCGGCTCACCCTCCAGGAAAGCTCCCCGTCGAAAGCCTACGCAGGGACTCCAGCTTTGACCCCCACTCTTCATTATGAGCAGACGATTTCCAGATAGCCAAGGAAGGCCTCTGACACAAAGCTGGAGACCCAAACAAGCCGGGGGAGAAAGCACCGTGGAGAAAAGATGGGATAAGACGTTGCGTCAACATCCTAGACCTGAACGACAGTTTCCAGACCGAGCGGGTCCTCTGTGTTTCCTGTACACGGACAGAAAGGCCCACGCCAACTCACGTCACTGGGAATTTCAGAATACTGGGGCCGAAGAGAAGAGCCGACAAAGTTTCCAGAAAGAAAAACTCAAGTTACCAAAAAAAAAAAAAAAAAAATCGGGAAATGGAAAGGCTTTGGACTTCTCAGTAACAACAGCGAAAGCTAAAATGCACCCCAGTGCTGCTTTTCCAATTCCAAGGAAAACTGACAACCAGCCTGTAGTTCAATTCCGTGTAAACGCTCCATCAAGTGTGAGGGGAGAATAAAGACATTATCACCTGGGTCAGGTGTAGGTATGGTGGCAAGACGTTTACCTCCGTGAACCTTTTAGGAAGAAGCTACTAGGGGATGTGCGTCACCAAAACAAGGGAGTACACGGAGAGAAATTTAGCCAAGAAAATGGACCGTACAGGGGCGCCTGGGTGGCTCAGTTGGTTGAGCATCTGACTTCACGCTCATGGTTCGTGAGTTCGAGTCCCGCATCGCGCTCTCTGCTGTCAGCACAGAGTCTGCGTCAGATCCTCTGTCCCCATCTCTCTCTCTGCCCCTCCCCGGCTCATTCTCTCTCTCAAAATAAATAAATAAGTTAAAAAAAGAAAAAAAAAAGAAAATGGAATGTACAGAAAGCATCTCACTCCTGAAAGCCTTAGGGGAGACTTTCAGGTGATTGGCAGAGGTTTAGTGTGAACTTAATGATAAGTACGTAGAAGCATAATCAAAAGCAATGATTACATCCAGGAAAGACAAAAACAAAAAACGTGCAGAAAGGGAAAAGTAACCATAGTCGATTTCCTGGCTCAGCTCTGAGTAGCATATGGAGTCATAACAACGTATACACTGAATACTGATCCAATCGAAACATTTATATACCTACACTGGGAGGGTGGCGGATAGGAGCGAGGTGGGGGATGGACATGGGGGAGGGAAGCACTAAGCCTCTTCTCTAGGAGGTCAAAGGCCGAGGTATGAAGAGGGGGCCATACAAGAGCCCTCTCCAGGGATATGGAGGCAAGAGCCAAGAATCAGCTGAGAGCTGCAAATGTTTGCTTCCAGAAAAGGGAAATGAGGGTAACCCTTGTAGGGCAACTTGACTCTTGGCGTGCATAAACAATTTTGATTTGAAAACTTAAAAAAAAAAAAAAAAACCCTTTTAAATAAAAAAATACACTCCCGTTCCTGCCCCCCTGCTACCCTGGTAGTTTCTCCAAAGTCTGAATAAGTATGAGGACTCTTCGTTTGCTGAAAGCGTTGGGAGTGGGTTCTTTGCAAAGTATTTGAAGTGGATAGGCCCAGCCTATAAGTGGGCATCAGAAAGGTTCAGAGAAACTGGGGACAGACAGAAACTGACACGGAGCTGGAACCTTAGGAGCCACGCCCACAGGGCCTCCTGCTACCTCGGGCAGGTTTCCTAACCTCTCTGTGCTTACAGTGCAGAGTTGATGCTGGAGGCAAATGCAGAAGAGGCCAGGCTGTGCACACACCCCACCTGCCGTCAGGAACCCCGGAGGGGGAGGCGGGAAGAGGCCCGAGAGCAGTGTGGTGGCCCCTTCAGTGTGCGAGCCTCCACCCTACTGGCTCTGAGACCCCGGGATCTCCCACGGGTCCTTCCACCCGCCATCCCGGGCCCGGAAACCAGAAACCTGGGTCACACTGTGCCACTACTCATCCAAGTTTACAGAAAGCAAGATGGTTATTTACAAGAACAGAAACATTGAGCTAATTCGCTTTCAAATACACCAGAGAAAGCCACAAAGAGAAAACAGAAACTTCTGAGTAGAAAAGGGCCACTGTGTCCCCGTCCTCAGGGTCCCCCCCTCCCCACCCCGCGGCCCTCGGCTGCCCAGGCAACTCTCTCGCCTTGTTCATCTGTTGATGGGCAGACCCTTCCCAATATTAACCAACCCACTTTTTCCACCAGTGAATCCAAGTTAAGAAAACAGAACTTTCTTCCCAGACCACTCAAGCCCCTGAGCCAAGTTATAGCTGTACCCGGAGCTCCCTGGGGCCCAATTCTCACAGCCTTTTCCAGAGATGTGTTCTGGGCAGTGTGAGTCAGTCTGCTCCCATCCTTGGGCCCTGAGGACCCAGGGACACTCGGGCCCTCACCCCCCAGCAAGCCTCTCCTTGCTCATTTCGGGAAGCGAGCCTCCCTCTGCGACCAAGATTGGAAAGACCTGGAGGGCAATTTGGTCCTCGATCCCCAAAAGCTAGTCTGAGGACCAGTGATGACCGGTGACGAAGTGCTTAATGACCAGGAGCAAACGTAGAAAAAGAAGCACAAAAAAGAGATGTGTACGGGAAGAACTGTTCTTGCTTCTGGGATTAGATCCTTCTTATATTTTTGATCTAGAATGAACATGCTTAAAAAATGAAATGATGGTGATGGTGGATCCCATCGTTTGTAAATGTCCTTACTTGGCCAAATCGGAAAGTTGGCGTCTCTAATGGTTCTTTCTCAAAAAGAGAAAAAAAAAATTGGGGGGGGGGGCCGGGGGGGGGAGTTTTATCGGACACTGAACATCCAAAGTCTGGGACGTACTATGGAGGTGGACACAGATGACAGCAAGAACGAGTGCCAGGGCCAGAGCCCCAGGCTCGGGAGGTGAGGAGGGAACACCCCGGCCACATGCTTGTCTGGCCCCGCTTCACACCCTTCAGTGACAGGGAACTCGTGCCCTCTGCATGCAACTCTACTGATTAGAAAGCGCTTCCTCATACTGTCACGACACTTGCATTCTTGGACCCAGGTCTACGCCTGGGAGCACCTAGAGCCAGGCCTCTCACCTGCTTTGGAAAACGGGCTCTCCACGCGGCACCCCTCCCGCCCAGTCTCCTTTGCTTGGGGTCTATTTGCTTCCTCACACCCTGAATCATTCCCCTTGGGAAGTGACTGGCCTCAGATCACTTAACTAGCAAGCGAGTTCTAACCCAGCGGCAGTGGTCGGGTGTCCCAAATGTGTGAGATCGTTCTGGCTGTTCAGAACCAGCTGGAAAAGGAACAAAGAAACCAACGTGGGGGGGGGCGGGGAACCATGCAAAAAAGTCCAGGGGTTCCCAATAAACACTTCACATATCTGCTTAGAAAAAAATCTGAAAGGAAATAAGGCAAAAGAGTCATGATTGTCATCCCTTGAGGTGAGCTACCCTGATAGTTTGTATTGCATTTTGACTTTTCTGTTTTCTGGGTTTGTTTTTTTTTTTAACGTTTTATTTATTTTTGAGACATCACTTCTCGGCCTTTTGGCTAAGATCAAGTGTATTTATTTTTGAGACAGAGAGAGACAGAGCATGAATGGGGGAGGGGCAGAGAGAGAGGGAGACACAGAATCCGAAACAGGCTCCAGGCTCTGAGCCATCAGCCCAGAGCCCGACGCGGGGCTCGAACTCACGGACCGCGAGATCGTGACCTGAGCTGAAGTCAGACGCTTAACCGACTGAGCCACCCAGGCGCCCCTGTTTTCCGGTTTTTCTACAACAATCTGGTTTGTATTTGTACAATGGAGTAAAGCGATGGCCATTCAGAGGGAAGAGGTAAGTAAAATTAAAGAAGTCTGGTCCCAAGATCCCGTCTCAGTTCCCAGCCACTGTCCAGTAAAGTGCCTGGGGATCTGGCGCTCCAGGGGCGGCCTGGGCTGGTGCTCCCTGTGGGCAGCGGCTGCCTGCACACACCCCCACAGCCCTCCCACCACCGTGGGACGCAGACCCCAGGCCACCCTTCTGCCCCTCCTCTGTTCTCAAGCCTTGCAGTCTCTCACCCTTCACTTGGCTCCCTGCCCCGGAGACGGAAGAGAGCAGCGCACAGGGGGAAAAAATGGAAGGTGCGGAGGACTGTGGCTCGTCCCTGCACTTGTTACACAGCAGAGGGCACACACATTGTTTTGCAGACAGGGATTCATGCTTAGAGGGAGACGGCACAGGTGGAGTGTTGGAGCTGGGCCCTGACCCGGCCCTCTGATGCCAGTGCGGCGTGCGTTCCTCTGGGGCTCGGGACAGAGCCCCCAGGCCCGCCTAGGGTGCTCTGGGGCCATGTGGAGTGCCAGCCCACGCGTCACCCCTCACTCTCCAAGCCGGCCCTCCATGGCTGCTCTTTGCCAGGCGCTCCCCCTGTGCCCCCAGGGCGCCTTGCAGACCCGGCGCTCAGTCAGCACTGAGCCAAGCCCTGATCAGAGCGGGGGGGCCCCCGTTGGAAGTGGGGTCAGAGCCAGCCAGGCTCTGCGGTCACGTAGCCCGAGCAAGGTGTTTCCCTCTTGGGGCTTCAGTTTTCTGAGGGGTAAAGCCGGGGCAGAGAGCGTTTGGCAGCGATTCCCTGGTGGTGCCTGATTTTAAGGCTTCACCTTCTGATATTCTGAGACTGCCCGAGTGACACTGTCCCCCATCTGGGGAGCGGAGGGCACAAGTTTCCCATTCGGTCCCAGGGCCTGAGCGGATAGCCTCCTTCTGAGACACGCCCCAGCCAGCGCGTGTCTGGGTGTCTGAGCACACGCGTGTGCGTGCATGGGTGCGTGGGGGGCGGTGGGGACTTGGAAGTGTGTGTGTGTCGGGGGTGAGGGGGTGGGGGTGTGTGTACGAGCAGGGGGTACCAGAAGGACAGGCTCCCGTCTGCCTGGGCCAGACATATCCTCCAATCATTTCACCTTTTTGAGGATTGTGCTCCTTTCCTCTCCAAGACCCCGGCTCCAGCTCCCCCATCCTACTCCCCCCCTCACCCCCCTTCTCACTCCTTTGTTTTCTCTGTTCCTGCCTCCATGTCAAGCCCCAGCTCTGTGCTCTTTCTTGGTCTCTGCCCAAAACAAGCTCCCTCGCTTCGGAGATGCTGCAGAGCCCTAGTTGAATGTGTGTCCCCTCCACCTGTGCAATCTCCTCCTTGGGACCCTACCCGAGTCCCCAGCCCTCTCCTAAGAGGCGCCCACGGCTCTCAGAGCCCGTCTTGTTCCAGACAGAAGAGAAGACGGGCTCTCGTCGCACAATGACAAATTCAAACCATTATTCTGCCGAGATCCGAAAGAAAAATCGGGAAGACTGACACCGCCATGATTTGTTAACCCGACACTGCCTCGCTACGCACTGCACAAATTTTAATTAAAAATCTTAGAAGTGATTGGGGAGCCCTTTTATTGTGACTCTCTGGCCTCTTCCAGGTGCTTTGCGGGGAAGGGCAGAGCCTTGTCACAGCAGGAACAAAAAACTCAAGGATGGTCCTTAAAAGATTGGTGGTGGTGGGCGGCCTGGGGGGATGCAGCGAGCCTTCGGGAGCATGTGCAAACAACCCCCAGCCACCCCCACCACTCCACCCATTTCACAGGTGGGGAGACTGAGGCACAGGGAGTGGTTTGTACAAGGACTCTGCTATAACAAGCGCAAGATTGTGTGTGTGTGTGTGTGTTAGTGTGTGTGTACTGGGTGTATGAGTTATGAGATTTGGCCCAGGAAACTGGGAAATCTAGGAGAAGATATGAACATCTGGCCCACCTCTCTTATCTATCAGGCTCTCACTCAGGGAGGATCAGCTAAATTCAGGGGGAGAGGATAAAGGGACCAAGAACAGAAATGCACGTGTCCTTCTTTCCTGTAGTCACACCTGGAGATAGACGGAGGCAAGTTGGGATGACAGTCCCCGGGCTCCAAGTCTTGCTCCTGGCTTCTCAGGGAAGAACCTGAGAAGGTTCTCAGTCGTTCTAGAAAAGCCCTAGTCCAGTGAGGCAGCCTGAGCAGAAGAGAAGGGCTGAGGAGGGGGCTGGGAGAATGACCTGGGGTGGCACCCTGGTTTCCCTTAGGCCTGAATGATTCTGCAGGGGATCCTCGACCTTTCCACTTATCTCATTTGGGGCATAAAAGAGAGGAGAGAGAGCTGGCTGGTGCAGGGTCCTCTGGTGGGGGAGGGGGCGTCAGGTAAATGGCCGGCAGGAAGCCGGAGGGGGGTGCGGTGCGGTGTTTAAGCTGAGGCTCAAAAGGGAATCACAAGCAGGCTCTGGAAGATCAGTCAGCAGAGCCAGGGGGACTTCGGCTAGGCCTGCCACCTTCACCGATAGGACCTGGAACACGTGGCATTGCCCCAGTGCACCTCTGCCCCTCACCGAGAAATGGTGACTGTTGCCATGCCTGTCCTGCCTATGAGACTGATACAAGGATAAAGTGAGGCCAGATTCATATGAAAAGTCCTGGGGGGGGGGGGGGAGGGCGGGGCGCGCCTGGGTGGCTCAGTCGGTTAAGTGTCTGACTTCGGCTCTGGTCACGATCTCACCGTTTGTGAGTTCGAGCCCCGCGTTGGGCTCTGTGCTGACAGCTCGGTGCCTGGAGCCTGCCTCGGATTCTGTGCCTCCCTCTCTCTCTCTGCCCCTCCCCTGCTCGTGCTCTGTCTCTCCCTCTCGCTCTCGAAATAAATAAACATTAAAAAAAATTTTTTAAAGAAAAGTGCTGGGGAAGCATGCCCTGCTGGGCCCGTGCCTGGAGGTCCAAGAGCCCCTCTGGAGATGCTACCACCAGACGGCCCACGGTCAGAGTGCCCTTCCCTCCCCCAGTGTCCTCCACCCCTCCATGGCCCCCAGTGGCACACCTCCCCCTGCCCCCATCCAGCACTCACCCTCAGGGCCGGCAGGGAGCTGACCTGGTCTGTGGTCAGTGTCGCCTCCTTGTAGTGCTTCCCAGGGGGACAGAGCTTCAGGAAGGTGTCATGGATGCTAAGAAGAGAGGCATGATGAACTGCAGGTTCAGCTCATGGACTGCAGACCGTGTGCCTCTGTCCCCCCGGGATCTCTGGAGGAAGGGGACTTACAATTGAGTGACATAGCAAAGGCAGTTAGACCTTTCATTGCACCCTTCTAGAAACATCCTTGAGGAGTCCAGGGTGCCCAGCACACAGTAGGGGGTGCAAAGATGAGCCGGGCATGAGGAAAGGTGTGTGAGTGTGCTCTATAGCATGGAACATACGCCACAGGTGTTCGTTATAGAATGTCAGAGCTGGAGGGGACATCTGTGGTCACACCGTCCAGTCCCTCACTTGCAGATGGAGAAGCCCGCAGGGCCTTGGGGAAGCCAGCGCGCAACCCCCAGCCATCTGCCCAGCCCGGCCCTTGGCCCTGAGAAGGTGGGTGTGGCTGAGTTAGTGTCTCTGTCGCAGGCCCATACTGTGCTGGAGGCTTTGCTTGTGAGGGGCAGGCAGAGGGCGAAGGGGCTGTGTGACCTTCGAGTGGGGGGGAGGGCAGGAGCCCCAGGCCAAGAGAGCACAAGCCCTCATCCTCCCGCCCTCCTACCCCATCCTGGTCACAGGTCTTGGGTCTGTTAGGACGGGTGACCCAGAAAGTGGAGAGGAGACGTGGTGGCCTGGGACACAGGAGACCCACACTCCAGTTCCCGCCCTGCCACTCCAGTGCCGTGACCTCGCCTTACTCTTGAGCCTTAGTTTTACCATCGGGAAAATGGACAATAATGATATCTCTCTTGGGAGGCCAGGAGGCGGGCGTGGGTGTTGACATGATGGAGAGTGCAGAGCCTTCGTGCGACTGTGTGTGTGTGTGTGTGAGTGTGTGTGAGTGTGTGAGGGGTGGGGGGTTAACACACGCTGGTGAAAAACAGTCTCTAGAGCCAGACAGACTTGAGTTCAAGTCCTGACTCTGCCCTCTGGTAGCTCTGAGACGTTGAACAGGGTTCTGACACCACCTGAGCCCCAGTCTCCTCATTGTCACGGTGGGGCCAATCTCCCCTCACAAATATGTGAGGAGTAAACGGGAGGAGGTGTATAAAGGTCAGCTTGGCATTGCGTAGGCCCTCAGGAGATCCCGAGCTTCTCCACACCCCTGTCTGTGCTCCTGTCCTGCAGCTCAGACACGCTGTGCCCTGCCTCCCAGAGCTCGGCCCCAGACCATGATGGTGGGTGGCCTCTAACCTGACCTGGGTCCCTGGGCCTGCCCTTTCTTCTTCCCCTAGGATCCTTCCTGCTCCAAAATTACCCTCTCTCCTTTGGTCCTTTCCTTCTCTTCTGCCCACCATCCAGCTTCTCATCTCGGCCGAGCGCTAGGAGGCGAGCATCTGGCCAAGTTAATCCCTACTCGGGAAAGTGACTAACAGCCCCTCACTGTCACCTGCGGGGTGTGTGGTTTGGTGACCCAAATGAACCTCTGATTGGTGGGATTTAGGGACATGTGACTAAGTGAAGCCTCCAGAGGGTGATTTTACAAGTGAGGATTTGCAGGTAGAGAAGAGGCAGGGCCCTGATTATGGTAAATGGAGGCCCAACACCAGGAGAACTGACAGCCAGGATCTGCTCCCCATCCGGCCTCTCATGTTTTCACAGCTCACCGACTGGGAAAATGTCCTTTAGATCCCGGCCGTGGGAGAGTAGAAAGAACATCAGCTGTGTCTGTGCTCTCGCTGTTTTCCCACTGGCTGCCCAGGCGCGGCTCTGATCTCTATGGTGCCTCCCACCGCCCTTGCCCTCTGGCTTCCAGATGCTTCCAGATGGCTTTGGCCCAAGGGAGGCACCATAGGGAGACTGGAGGTAGTGAGAGAGCCTGGTGGGGTGTGTCCCCCTCCCCCTTCCAGCCTTGGCCGGCTCTGGTAGCGTCTGTGTCTGTGTGATCCCTCCAGCGTTCACTCAGCTCCGGCGCTTGACTGGGCCGTGGGCCTCGGGGGCAGTAATCGCTAGTCCCTGGCTGTTTCCTTCAGCCTCTGAGAGCAGTCCCTTCACTACAAAGTCCCTTCAAAGACCCCAACTGAGCGTATGATCTGTCTCCCCGCTTCCTGCTGGAAGGCTGCCAGATCAGTCAGGGGACCCATTTGGACCCTGATCCCTCTCCCACTAGCTGTGTGATCTGAAGCAAGTTGTTTGACCTCTCTGAGCAGAGAGACCTAGGCTTCAATCCTGACTCTGCCGGATGGGGAGCTAATCCTCATCACTGGCCTTGTGCTGACTCATGTCAAGGGCCTGAAAACAGGAGCCAGACCGGAACATGGCTATTCGTGAAGAACAGGCTCCATCAGCCTCGTAAGGGGCCCTGAACTTGTCACCAGACACTTCTCTGAAAGTTCGGGAGGGAGCCGAAAAGCGGGGTATGGAAAAGGTGAGGGGAAACATTCTCCAGGAAAGCACGGGGGACACTAAAAGGCATCGAGGAGAAAAGGAAGGCCATCATCCCCGGAGGACCCAGTGGCCCACGAAGGGAAGGGACAGGGGGGAGGGGGCGGCAGGAGCTGTCACTGTCACTGTTAGAACTCCGGCCTGAGGTGAGAACAAGCAGACCGACTTTCAGTAAGTTGTACTAATTTTTTTAAATTCTCTTGAGGTCCCAGGGCACCTGGGTGGCTCAGTGAGTGAAGCCTCCGACTTCAGCTCAGGTCATGATCTCACAGTTAGCGAGTTCCAGACCCGCGTCAGGCTCTGCACTGACAGCTCAGAGCCTGGGGCCTGGAGCCTGAAGCCTGCTTCAGATTCTATTTCCCTCTCTCTCTCTGCCCCTCCCCCTCTTGTGAGCTCTCTCTCTCTCTCTCTCAAAAATAAATAAATAAACATTAAAAAAAAAAAAAAAGAATTCTCTGAGGTCCTGCGCCATTATGGCGGGCGCCCAGGATGGACTGCTCCCTGGGTCCCCACGGGAGTGGCCCGAACCCCACAGCGGGTTCTTCAGGCTGTGCAGCCCCCACCCCCAAGGATCCACCCCTACCCAGGTGTGAGTTCCTCGGCCCCGCCCTCCCCCCCAGAGCTTTCTGGCGGGGAGGGCTGCTGTGGGGAGGGCCTTGCCCAGATTTCATGCCATCCCAGGCCTCCGAGTGGGTGGGCTGCCCGCAGATGAATCGTGGCTGCATCTCAGCTGCCACAAAACGTTCTCCTCCTCCAAATATGGATCAGCCGGCTCTAAATGGAACTCTGAATTAATCACTAATGGACTCAAGAGTCAAGCCATTTGAAAAACTCACACATTCAGCCTGCCAGAAATCAAGGAGCCCATGCTGTGGCTCCCTCCCAGACGAGGGGAGGGGCCGTCGGCGGGCTCAGAGGCCCCAAGACAGGGGAGACCAGCCCTGCAGCTCACACTCTGCGGGACCTTGGACCTGCCACAACCCCTTCTTGTGCCTCAGTTTCCCCTCTGTAAAATGAGAGACTCCACGATCCCTCCCGCCCCCAGCGCCCTCCAGTTCGGGCATCCTACGGCTGCTTCTGTACCTTTCTCTGCACCCTTGCCTCTGAGGCCCTCTGTAGTGGTGTTCAACTGGGTCCCACGTTAGAAACCTGTGGAGACTCTGTGAAAGGACCCGGGCCCACCCCTAGAGGCTCTCATTCAAGGCCAGGGAGGGGGCAGGACCTCTGAGTCCCGCGAGCTCTCGTGTTCCTCTTGTCCAGGCAGGACTGAGAACACGGCTCCGTTGCCAGTCTCCGCATCTACTCTTTCCCTCTGGGCTCAGCTCCCCGGGCCATGGGGTCAATAGTTCTTTGCCCAACAGCACAGCCTGAAGGTATTTTATAAATAGCCCTATCTTTAGCCTGAAAAGGTGGCTTTTATGGTCTGCTCCTTTCAAGCTGTGTGGCTTGGGCAAATCACTTCATTTCTCTGAGCCAGTTTCTTCATTGCAAAAGAAAAAAAAAAAAAAAAAAGACAGAGAGAGAGATAA
The DNA here is from genome assembly GCF_007474595.2 of Lynx canadensis. Lineage (NCBI taxonomy): Eukaryota > Metazoa > Chordata > Mammalia > Carnivora > Felidae > Lynx > Lynx canadensis. The sequence goes on along the minus strand of NC_044305.1, from coordinate 118,863,821 downwards.
TAATAGCATGAAAATAACAGCTATACCACATAGTCAACACTGACCCACGTGCCGGGGGCTGCTCTAACCCCCTGACATGCATTCGATCACTTAATTGTCCTAATAACAACCATGCGGGGTTAGGTTCCAGGACTTGATATCATGCTTTTTATAAGTGTGGGAACAGGTTGAGCAAAGGCCCAGCAAAGGTAAGAAACGTCACAGAGCTAGCAGGTGGCAGAGCTGAGTCTCGAACGAACGCAGGCCTCTGGCTTCAAGGAAGCAAGCTTGTAACCACTCTGCCTGCTGACCTTCTGGTGCCCCAGGAGGACCAGCGCTAATGGCCAGGATGGGGCCTGGAGGCTAGAAAGTGTTGGGCACTCAGGGGCGCTAAGAGGAAAGAGCGGCCTCATGGCAGGGGCTGGGGGCAAAGCTTCAGGCTCCCAAAGCGGACCTACATGCAGCCCGAGATCATGACAGGAGAGGTCACTGAGGGTTACAGAGTAATCCAAACTGCTCAGACGGAGGCGGGCCGACCTGGGCTCCAACCGTGGAGGTCAAAAGGAAGCCACGCGTGCCCTCTTCGGCTCAGACCCCAGAGGCAGAGTCCGCAGCCACAGCTGCAGATAAGAGCCTGCGAGGGCTGGTGCACCGGGCCCAAAGAGACATCTGGAAGGCTTCTCCGGGAGCAATTCAATCAGAAGTCAGGGAGGGCTGACCTGGAACTGAGGCCGAAAGGGACTTTCTCTTTAAAAGACCAACGAGATGAGATAGAAAATCCCCACAGGCTAGAAACTTAGGGTGGACAGACCCCTTCCTGGAGGGCCAAGCCCAGGCAGCCTGGCACAGGGAAGGGGCGGGCTCGAGGACCAGAGCCTGTCACATGTGGTCTGCCCTCCCAGTGTGCATCCCCTGCAGATCTGGTGACCAGGCCTCTATGGCCTATGCAAGTCACAGGTAAGAGCGTGGGAACATACTAGATGAGGCAGAGCCACCCTCTGGAGGTTACTCCTGTCTGGTGGTGTCCTGGATACTTTTTTTCAAATGCACTGATCTATCCAACTGCATTGCCATCCAGGCCGCATTTCTTTGTCACATTAGTAGGAAAATCACAACACGTCTTCAGAGGCCACATAGGAAAACTGTCTGAAAGCGACTGGGGCTTAGTCTAGCCGAACTTGGCCACTTTCTCCGGTGCCATCAGCTTCCTAAGCCACTGCAAGTGCCACTGGGTGTCCGTGTCAAAGCTGCCCCTTCGCTTTCCAGACAAGGCACCGACACCAACACTGATACGGTCAGTCCTCCGGGTCCCCTCCGACAAGCTAACCTATGATCGCCGCGTGCACGCTGTGTGTGTCCTTCCAGAGATCTTCCCTTTGTGTGTGTGTATGTGCACGTAGAACCTTATGTTTTACAAAAACGGAAGTACCCTGTATATACCAGTCTAGTTTACCAGAGTAACACAGTTTCCTTACTAGTTTTAATGGAGCGTGTCCTCCAAAAGCTTCCTCAGACAGCATGCATAAGAGGTACTTTTTAAAAATAATTTGCATGTCAAGAAATAGTCACTTCACCTTCACTTTTGATTAATAGGTTAGCTATGACTTAATTCTATATTGGGATTTTTTCCTTATAATTTTGAAGGTCTTGGGGCGCCTGGGGGGCTCAGTTGGTTAAGTATCTGACTCTTGACTTGGGCTCAGGTCACGATCTCACAGTTTGTGAGTTCGAGCCCCACATCGGGCTTTGCACTGACAGCGTGGAGCCTGCTTGGGATTCTCTCCCTCCCCCTCTCTCTGCCCCTGCCCCGCTGGCTCGCTCGCTCTCTCTCTCTCTCCTCTCTCTCTCTCAATAAATAAATAAAAAAGCTTTAAAAAATAATAATAATTCCGAAGGTCTTTAGCTGCTGTCTTGCAACCTTTCCAAGTCCCAAACCATTCTGATTCCTGGTCCTCTGTATGTCTTTTGTCTCTGTTTTTTTTCTCTACAGAGGTTTTTAGGCTTTTATTATCTCTGGTGTTCTGAAATGTTATGATGACATGATTTAACGTAGGCTTTAAATTGTTCTCTTCAAATAGCTAGTGTCCCTCAGCTTCCAATTCAAACCTAACAAGTGCGGCTCAAAAACGCTGACCCGGAGCTCGTCCCTGCTTATCACTGGGCCTGGCGGCCCTGAGGCTGGAGCCTGTGTGCTCGGCTCTGTCCAGATGGTAAGCACCTCTCTTCTGCTGGGCTGGGGAAGGGGTGCTGAGCGGTTGGCAGAGCAAGAGAAGGAGTCACATGGGACTTCCAGTCAACCTTCTGGGCCCGGACGGAGCACTCACACACCAAGCCAGTCACTCTCTCTGCAATCCGATGAGGAGGGCGCCTGCAGCCTCTCCATGCTGCATGACGCTTGTCTTTGGCCCGGAGCCTTCCCTGCTGGACAGCAACCCGCATGACAACAGGGACTGTGGGCTGTTCCCCATTATGCTCCCAGGGTCCTCACAGGGCACATTCCAGGCCCTGAAGAGAGGCTTGGAGAGGGAGCCTGGGCTTAGAGCGATTCAGTAATGCATCCAAGTTTATCCAGCCAGGCTTCCGACCTGTTTCCTAAGTCCTTTCTTCCTTCCCCCCATCACCCCGAGGAGGCCCTGTCCACTTCCGTGATTACGTGAAGAAATCCTGCGTTGGATCCCATAGTGGCTTAATGCCTGAGGTTTCACTCAACTCAAGCTGGGCCCTGGGAATCACGGTGTCAGCTCTCCTGACTGGGTTCTGTCTCTGCCCTCCCTGTTCCAGCCTCATCTCTGGGGCTCCACAGCACTGGGCAGGAACCACACTCAGGGACCAGCACGGGGCTGTACCAGGATGAGACCTCAGCCCAAGGGGAGGAGAGGGGCCCCTCTACTCACCACAGGATTTCATTCCTGGTCAGGAAGGTCAGGGCCTACAACAAACCACAGAGAGATGACTGCCCACTCTGTCCGGCCCTACCCCGGCCCCTGCGGAATGGGAGCTTCAGGGACTGGGAAGGAGAAGGCCCATTTTCTCATCCCGTAGCTGGTGAAATGGAGGCACCCCAGCCCTCTGCAGGGGACGCCCCCAGTGGTGGCAGAGGAGAAAATGGTGCCCTTCTCTCCTCCCCAGGCTCTGACAGCATGGAGAGAGGATTGAAGCCACAACTAAAACCCTGGGCTCTGGAGCAGGAGAAAAATGGGGGAGGGAGCCTCAGAGTACTGGCCAGGGCTCACATGGACGCAGGTTCAATGGCCACACACTCCTTGCCTGGGAAACTCTCCACCTGCTTCGGGAAGCTCCCCACTCTTCCCAGAATCTCCTGGCCGATCTACCCACCTGGTATTCTTCCAGGTCCTCCCAGTGCATCTGGTGCCTCAAACATTGCCCCATGCCAACCCCCCCTTCTCTGTGCTGCAGTAGGACCACAGCCCCAAGGGCCCAGCAGGTAATGTGACCAGGTGATCCGGTGCCATGGTGACCTACATTCCACCTTCTGCCCATTCTACTCGATTGAGCCTCTGAGTGGGCAAAGAAACAGATTCTTTGGGTTCCCAAGACTAATAAGCATCACCCGCCTTACACCGAAACGACAACCAGAAGGCAACCCACTGGCGGGGTTGAGAGTCATTCTGTTGGCTCAGGAGTCACACCGGCTGGGTTCAAACCCCAGCTCTGCTATATGCTGACAAGACATGTGACCTTGGGCTAGGTACTCAGCCTCTCTGGATCTTACTTTCCTCAACAGTAAAATGAAGGTGATAATTGTGGGATTCTTGTGAGGATTATTTGAGTTAATACAGGTAACAATGTTGGCACATTATAGGTGCTCAATAATCTTAGTTAGCTATTAGAACCACATCCCAAGTACGGTGCCAAGTGTGGGGACATGGTGATGAATAAGCATAGACCCCAACCTCAAGAGATGACTGAAAGAGTACAGAAAAGGGCATTCCTCGCCATCAGCCAGGGTCCCTTCAGGAATAGAAGGCACGCTCAAATCAGAATAACTTGAAGAGGAAATTAAAATAGAACTACCCAGGGGCGCCTGGGTGGCTCAGACGGTTGAGCGTCCGCCTTCAGCTTGGGTCATGATCTCGCAGTTCGTGAGTTCAAGCCCCGCATCGGGCTGTGTTGTCAGCACAGATTCTCTGTCTCTCTCTGTCCCAAAAATAAATAAACGTTGAAAAAAATAAAAAAATAAAAAAAGGAGAACTTGAAGCGGTTCTGACAAAGGGACTCACCACAACGGCAAGGTCCGGGTGTAGGGAAACCACCCAGGATAGCGCAGATTCCTGGGCTAGTAACCACAGAGCTGTTATCCGCCCTGACCCATGCACATGGAATAAAGAGCCCGACATCACTCTCTCCTCTTCCTCTACTCTCCTGTGAGGATGAGGAACAGATAGAGAGTGAATCTGGAAAGGTGGAGAAGTCCAGCACAGGCCATCAATGCCAAGGCCAGGAGGGTCCTCCCAAAGCCCTGTTCCCTGCCCTGCCTCCGGGAGGGTCTTCACGTCCGCCCTCACTGTGCCAGTGTCGGTCTCCTGGTTCAAGCCCATGTCTTTCCACACGCTCTCCTAGGTAAACATCCCAGGGGCTTTCTGATGGAGCTAATTTATATCTCTGGAAATACTGCTGCTCGTTTTCCTTCACCTGTCCTCCTCCGAGACGGAGCCTGGTGGAAGAAATCCAGGAGCCTCTAGTCCTTGATTTACTTGGGGACACAGGTGGAGTAGCCACAGTGTGCCAAGTACGCAGCTTGACCCTGGGAGAGATGAGTGAATGATTTCAGCCCTCAAGAAACAGATACTTGCCACACACACACAGACACACACACGCACACCCCAAGGGAGATTGAGTGGATTCCACCAGAGAGGTAAATAGTGCAGAATTATGGGCATTTAGAAGTGGAAACCACGCGGGGCAGGAAGTCTTCGTGGAGGTGGTAACATTTCTGTGGTCGTTACAACGTCATGGTCGAGAACCTAAGCCGGCTGCGTCACCTCGGGCAAATCACCAAACTATATTCTAAACTCATCTGTATAATGGGAACAATAAATCCCCACTTCGGAGGATTATTGAAAGAATACAACGAAATTGTAAATTTACCGAGTGCTCAGTAAAGAGTTGAATTATATCATTACTTTTAAAAGTTGGGCCTGGGGAAAAGGGGTAGGATATCTTAGCAGGCGATGTCAGTACTTACAGCCCATCTTCTGGAAAGTCCTTTGAGCTGCTGCTTCCTTTGAACAGCTTCTCCGCCTGGTGTGTCTGTGAGGCTGGCAGGGGACGGAATGGGTCCTTTTACTCTGGGGAAGGCGGACACAGGGGCGGCTCAGTGATGCCGTGGGGTCACTCAGCTGGCCAATGGGCAAGCGAGGATCCGAAGCCTGCATTGCGGCTGTGGCCTGGGGGGTTCCCACAGCGTGGCCTGGGAGGCTGGGGGAGGGGGGGAGAGGCGCTGTGGGATCACACTCAGAAAGGCCCCTTCGTTCTCAAGCCTTGCGCAGTCCCCCTGTCACAGCAAGGTGCAAATAGCAGTGTGGCACTGTCCGGGGTGTCCTTTAACGCCCGGTTGACACACGCTAAGAGGAGAAAAACAAACTAGAGAATAACTTTGCAGCTTAGATGAGCTACTCATTCGGCAACTATTTATTGAGCTAGGGAGTGGAAATAGGGAATAATAAGACAGCCCCTGCCTGCTCAGAGCCAGACGCACATGGGAAAAACGATGTCCCTTAGATAGTGATGAGCACTGTCAAAGAAAGAAAGCAAGGATGGAGAGGGGTAGGCTTAGAGGGCGCCGCCGGGGAGGCACCCTTTGAGCAGAGGCCTGAGTGACAAGGAGAGGTGAGCCAGCAGGGAGCAGTTTTTCCAGGCCTAGGAGACAACGGCATCCAGATAGCATTAAATAACACTTTGGTTTTTGTTCTGTTTGTTTACATGGCACATTCCAGTTTGAAAATGAAGCAGGTTTGCCATGTATAACTGTGATATAAAGTTTCCTTTGTAAACATATTTAATTAAAAGAAAGAGGAGCCCATTCAAAGAGAAATCTCAAATAGATAATCACGCAGGTGGTAAAAGAACATGGCAGAAATCACAAAGGTCTTCTTGTCCGTCTCTCTCACACACACAAACGCACACATGCACACACACACAGAAGTAACTAATGTCTGGAAACTCTCCCACCCTCCTCTTTCCTTTCCTTTTCATCCCCCACGTTGCCCCTAAAACCTTGCTCACCCCCCACCCCCCAGGCAGGCTCTGTGATTTCTTTCTAGAGACCGTTTTCATCGGTTCTACATAGAACACTAGAAGCAATAATATCACCTTACATTTGCATATCCCTTTGTAATTCCAAAATGCTTTTCTATGTACCATCTCATTTGCCCAAGAAATAAAAGCCTATGCTAAAAAAAAAAAAAGAAAGAAAGAAAGAAAGAAAAGAAAAGAAAGGAAAAAAATGCCCCAAATGGATTCCACCTTCAATACATTAACCAACCAGCTTCCCCACCCACCTCCAGCCTGTTAAATCTCTCAGACTCTTCGCCAACAGGGGTTTTGAAAAGGGTGTAACTGAACAGAGAGCAGGCCCAGGCCTGCCCCGGCGGTTCCAACTCCTTCTTCTCCAAGGTCTGCCCCTGCGTGAACCCTCTGCGTGGGGTGCAATGCATTCTTTGCAAGGTTTCTGTTACCTTGCGGTGAACTCTACAGACTATCAAAGCGGCAACCCCTGGTCTGACATTGATTTAGAGGTCTCTTAAAATCCAAAAGGGGCCAAAGAGGAATCTGTATCCAGAATATACAAAGAACTCTTACAACTCAACAATAAAAAGACATATAGCCAAGTACAAATGGACAAAGGATTTGAATAGATGTTTCTCCAAAGAAGATACACGAATGGCCAATGAGTGCATGAAAAGATGCTAACGTCATTAGCCATCAGGGAGATGCAGACTAAAAACCACAGCAAGACACCATAGCTCGCCTGCTAGGATGGCCAAAACCAACAGACAGTAGGTGTTGCTGAGGATGTGGAGAAACTGGAACCCTCCCATGCTGCTGGTGGGAATGTTAAATGGTGCAGCCACTTTGGAAAAGAGTTCGACACGTCCTCAAAATGTTAAGCAGGTTACCATATGACCCAGCGGTTCCACTTCTGGCTATGTACCCGAGAGAAATAAAAACATTTGTCCACATAAAACTTGTACATGAACGTTTATAGCATTCTTCATAATAGCCAAAAAGCGGAGACAGCCCAAATGCTCACCAACTGATGAATGCATAAATAAAATACGACATATCCATACAACGGAGCATTAACTGGCAATAAAAATAAATGAAGTAATGATACACAGTGCAACATGGATAAAGCTTAAAACATTATATTAAATGAGGAAAGCTCATTTACATGAAATGTCTACAAACAGACAAATCCATAGATACAGAAAGTAGATTAGAATTTCCAGGATCTGGGGGGGAGGGAATACGGGGGGCGAGGGTGGTTACTGCTAATGAGTATGGGGTTTCTTTTGGGGTGATGAAAATAATATTCTAAAATTGGATAGGGGTGATGTTTGTACAACTCTCTGAATATAGTGAAAATATTGAGTTGTTCACTTTAAGACTAAACCGTGTGGTATGGCAATTATGGCTTAATAAAGCAGTTATTAAAAAATAATTTCAAGGAGTGTTTATGTCCTAACTTAGCAACTGGCACACAGTAAGCCACCATATATATCATTAGAGGAGCATGTAAATGGGATTACATTTTGAAGTAGTTTCAGATCTATTTCCTCAGCCTGTGAGTCTTGGAGCCCAGGGGGTCCACCCACTGTGGGAGGCGAGGGTAGATCTTGCTAGAGCAGGTCACTGCCCAGCTTTGAACATCAACTACATTTCTGTTTGAGTTCCCAGCGACCAAGGAGACTGGAAAGCCACCGTTTGTCTGGAGAAAGGATTTTCTAAATTCCTTTGTTGTGGCAAGAGGCAGGCCTAGGCGGTGTAGATCCTGGACTCTGTAGGAGCATCCCCAGCAGGCATAGAGGAAAAGGATGAAAGGTTTGCCCTCCTGGTCTTGGGGACAAAGAGGATGAAGAGATAGCAAGGACATCACACCATCATGAGCTCACTACCCAAGGACGAGGGTGCAGGGGTGCCGAGAATCTCAGGCGCTTGAGTCATGCTTCCCTGAGCTCACCGATTGTGGAGGTGGGAGGAGGGGGCCTGACACCTCTAGAAGTCCGCCCCATCCAGCGGGGTGCAGAACAAAGGTTGCCTCAGTGGCCGGGGAGGCAAGACCAAGGCAGGACCCTGCCTTCCCTGGCCATTGTGGGGACCCAGAAGCTCTCACATGCCCCAGGGAGAGGACTGGAGAGGCAGAGAGAGAGCTCCGGCAAAGGCCTGTCCAGGATGAAGAGTCCACTAAGGCACCTTCCCAGGAAGAAATGGGACACTGCAACTCCCATAGTGCATGTCAGCACATTACCCAGAAGGCCAGGTGTGACCATCGTGCCTCGTGGGACTCCAGCAAAGTGTATAGAACAAGTATGGATCGAAGGATGTCTCCCCGTGGCCAGGGCAGTGTCCTCATGTGGCCAGATACTGACATGGGGTAGAGAAGTGGGTGCAAAATCTGAAATTTTGAACATTTGCATAGAGGGGACTAGCTCATCCAAAGAGATATTTAAACCATTTCTTTAGTTTTCTATTTACATTGCCCTGGGGGAGTAGGATTGTTCCGAGTGGGGCTAGAAACAGAGAATAAATCTTTGAATAGATGGAAGATTTTTATTTTTAAAAAAATTGTTAATGTTTATTAAACATTAGAGACAGAGAAGGAGGGACAGAGTGGGCGTGGGGGGAGGGGCCAGAGAGAGAGACACACACACAGAATCCCGAACCAGGTTTCAGGCTCCGAGCTGTCAGCACAGCGTCCGACACGGGGCTCGAACCCACGAACTGTGACATCATGACCTGAAGTCGGACACCTAACCTAACTGACTGAGCCACCCAGGGGCCCCAGAGAGTAAGGTTTTTTTTTTTTGTTTTTTAATGTTTATTTATTATTTGGCCAGGGGGAGAGAGGAAGGGCAGAGAGAGGGAGAATACATGGAAGATTTAAATGGGAAGAAATCATTCAACTTGGAAGACACCAAAATATTATTAACGGCAAGTTCAGGAAGTGGAAGCTGGGGGAATTTGAGGAGTTCTAGAGAACAAACTCTCTTTCCTTTGCGTGCGCGCGCACACACACACACACACACACCACACACGGGAAAGACTCAGCCAGGAAGAGAGCGCTGGATTATGAGTAGCTGGAGGGATCAGGAAGCAAGGGAGAGCTCTGGCCTAGGAAGGGCCGATCCAGCCGCCCCAGTGGACCGTCCCCAGATGAGCTAGGCTGGAGCCTGCACACCGACAGCAGCAGGGAGGAGGAGGGGGCCAGGCACCCCATACCTCCCACTGCCCTCAAGCAAGCTGGCTGCTCTCCGCACCACACATCACCTTCTTTGCCTGGGCCGGTTCCACCCGGGCCCAACTCAAGCCTCTGGGCCTGCCTTCTGGGGAGAAGGTGGAAAAGAGCCTATGGTCTGGGGAGACTGAGCCTCCCCCAGGCAGTGGTAGGAAGCCGATAGAGATATCTAAGGGCAAGGCAGCTCTGATCCTGGAATTAGCACAGACTTCATGGGTTAAAGACCCCATCAGCCACAAGACTTCCCCCACTTCAGACACCAGCCACAAGCTTTATCCCCTCAAATTTGGTAATTCACTAGAACAACTCGCAGCACTTGGGAAAGCACCATACCGGTGACCACGGTTTTATTATAAAGGGCACAAATCAGGACGAGCCAATGAAGAGACCCCTCTTAGTGTGAGTCTGAAAGAGTCTCAAATGTGAAGCTTCTGCATTCGTGGGACGCACCATCATCCTGGATCACGAATGCGTGTAACACAAATTAGGAAGAGCTGACCTGAGCCCCAGTCCAGAGTGTTTCTTGATGTAAACATTATTGATGGAATCAGTGGTCATGTGATTGAACTTAATCCTCAGCCCCTCTACCCTTCCCAGAGGTCAGGCTGACGTCACCTGTCTCGAAACCCCAACCCTCTAATCGCACGGTTGGTCCTTCGGTCCTGAGTCATCTGATTAGCATGAACACAGTCATGGTCTGAGTGGCCCACAGAGAATAATGAAGACACTCCTATCATTTGGGAAATTCCCCAAATGTAGAGGTTACCTTCCAGGATTCAGGGACATAAGCCACCCCAAATTCTTTATATACAACACCAGGAAATCTGGGGTGCGGATGGGTGGGTATGGTCAGAGAAACAAAGGCCCTTTCCTCTCCTGGAGGAGGATGAAATTTATTTGGGGTCGAACAGATTCCCTCAGAGGAGAACGTGGGCAGATAATATCTTAAACCTTAAATCCTTGCGTTTTTTTTATCCACCTTCCCATAAAAGACATTTTTTTTTTTCCCTTTAGTCTCCCATTCGCATTGCCTGGGGACCAAGTAGAATTTTTATAGCGGAGGAAAAAAGCTAGAAGCAGCCACTGTTCCTTTTTTTTTTATTAACAAAATCAGACTTCTGATGACCCAAAGGGAAGGCTGAGGGAAGCTGGGTCCAGAGTTTATAACAGAAGGACAGAGAAGCAGCATCACAGCATCAGGGAGGAGGAGCAAGCGTCTCCCATCTGGGAGCACCGCACTGCCAGGCCTGGGGAGCCCCAAGCCTGCAGGCAGACCCTTTGTTAACCTTTGGGGGAGTACCCCCTCCTGCCCAAGGGAGGAGCGTCGTGAGCGACCCACTTCTCACAGTAAGACAGGGCTCTTCATCACAGAGCCAGCCGGCCGGTGCTCAAGGAGAGCCCAGGAGGGACCGGACGTCTTGTTCTCCAAGGCTCTGCCGGAGGCCCCATATGAATTGCCCGACTACCTGAATTTGCCTGAATACCACCCCCACCCCCATTTTGATGGCCCTGTACACTAAGACCACTCACACAGAAGAAAGAGGGTGGGGGCATCGGACTTCGGTGAGAACTCCAGGGCAGAGGACCGGGTGGGGACAGCGGAGGCAAAGTCCAGGACCATTGTTGTGCAATGGCCCCAGATGGCGGGTGGGCCCCTGCCCCTTTGCACTCTGTGTCAAACAATCCTGGTGCCGGGTGCCCCACGGTCCCACCTTGACTTTTGGGCGCTGTGCGGAGGACAGGTCTCCGTGAGCTTGGGCCCCTGCCTCCAAACTGCCCTCAAGGATTCTTGAAGCTTCTGCCCTGCAACGTCTCTTCCAAGAAGTCTCTCAGTCTGCGGGTGAGCCACAGCCCAGAAGTCAGCTGACACTCCCGAGGGCAAACGTCCACACTGCTGGAGAAAGGCTCCCGCGCCTGTAATCTGGTGGACAGCTCTGGGATGGGCTCTGTGGCTTCTCAGGTGGTCCCGGTGAGATCATGGCCCTTCAAGACAGAAGCCATGATCTGCACATACTAACCTAGCTGGGCTTTTTCCTCTACCTCTGCCTCTCCCCAGCCTCTCACTCCTGCTTCTTGGGGCTGGCTTTCAAAAACGCCACCCTACACAAAAGTCCTGATTTCTGTCCTGCTTCCTGCTTTCTTGTGAACCCTTGCTGGGGCGCCCACGGTATTATCAGGAGCCGGGGGCGAGGAATACACTACCCTGCTATTGTGCTACTTTGCTTCTGATTGGAGTAGTTCTGAATTTTGAGTTCCAAATCGCCATTGACAAGCCTTAAAGATCATCTCGTCGGACTCCTTCATTTACAGATGCGTGGCTCAGGGGCCGGGGAGGAAACCTGCCTGTGATCCCAGGGGAGAGAGGAGGGTTCTGGTGCCCTCCCTCCCAACAAGCCTCTAAGAGTTGCTTGCCAGAGGTCACTGAGTTGATTCAATGAAATCCTATCTGTGGAAATGCCCTGTGAAGCGTTATACAAATGTTATTTGTCATGATTTGTGCCAGACCTGGGACTGGAACCCAGATCTGCTGGCTCCCCAGCCAGTGCGCTAAGTCCGACAATAAGAAGACTTCATTAGACTGTTTAGAATTCCTCATTTTTATAGCCACACTCTGACACTCGCTAGCTAGAAAACCCCATATCCCAGCCGCCCTCTCTCTGCCCTATACCCCCTGTGTTGCTTTTTCTGCTGGGGAGCTAGGGGTGGGAGGTGGCTGGCTGTCCTTGTTGGTCTTTTACTCACTCCAAAAATTATTTATGAATCTTCTAGGATGTTCCAGAACCTTGCTAGAGCTGGGGATAGAGTGCTGACCAAGACAAACAGCCTCCGGCCTCAAGATTAGAGCCCAGGAGGGGAAAAGCATCTTCGATAATCACCTGATTCACTGTTTATTCTGATGTGCTGAGTTCTATGAACTCAGAGTGCAGGATGCAGTGACAGCGAGCTCGTATGGCACCTAACCAACTCTGGGGGTAGGGAAGCTCCTATGAGGAGGGGACGTTAAGCTGAAACCTGAAGGATGAACTTCTCCTGGCAGGAGAAGAACATGCATGAAGGCCCGCGGGGCTGAGAGGGACTCAAGATGCTGGCAAAACCAAGAAAGCCCTCAGGATGGGTCATGCCAAGGGCAACAGTCAGTTAAGCTGAGCCCGGGAGGGAGCTGGGGGTAGAACACGCAGGGCGGTGGCTCCTGGAGGGTTTATCTTCAAAGCTCTCTTAAAAGCAATGGGAAACTGAGAACAAACTGAGGGTTGATGGGGGGTGGGGGGGGGGGGAGGGTGGGTGATGGGTACTGAGGAGGGCACCTTTTGGGATGAGCACTGGGTGTTGTATGGAAACCAATCTGACAATAAATTTCATATATTGAAAAAAAAATAAATAAATAAATTTCATGAGATCAGTAAAAAAAAAAAAAAAAGCAATGGGACGTCATTGAACAATATGATGCAGAGAAATGACATAATCAGATTTTTGCTTTCAAGAGATCACTCTGCTGTCGGGTGGCTGGTGAACATGCTGGAAGGAGACCAGCGTGGCTTTGGGGAAGAATGTGAGGAGACTACTGAATGTCCCAGGGGAAAGGAACAGTCCTGGGACAGGGCTGTGGTGGGGAAGAGAGGACTGGATGATGTCATGTGACATTTTAACGTGGAGTCAGCAACGTGGGCCACTGATGTGGGAAGAGAAGCGGCGGCAATTGTCAATGTGACCTTTGGGTCTCAGACAAAGGCAGCAGGCAGATAGAGGAGAGGGCTCTTCCTGAGCTGGGAGCCTGGGACAGGGACAGATTAAGGGGGAAGAACAAGATTTTGGACATGTTGAGTGTCTGTACAACAGCCACGTGGCAAAGACAAGTGATAGATACGTAGGGCTGAGAGTTCAGAACAGAGCTCTGGGCTGGAGACAGCATGCGAAAATTTCCAGGCATAGTTGATACTTAAAGCTGTGGCTGAGATCAGCCAGGGATCACAGTGGTGATGGAAACACCCTGCCCTCAGGAGCTTACATTCTAAGGAAGTAGATAGAAAAATCCACTTCCTGTAATGTCAGAGTAACCCATTAAAGGCCAGTGCTCCTGCTAGGAATGATCTGGACAAAATCCAAAAGCCACCTGTTTGCAGGTAGCCAGGGACTTGAGAGGTCAGCACCCCAGAGAGAAGGGGAGCTCACGGAGGTGACACTCAGTGCCACCCTCCTCCTTCCAGCACCACTGATTAGTGATTTGCACGGAGCCAAGAGGCTAAGAACCAAGCAGACAGTGATAGATAAGAGCCTGAGAACTTTAGCTGGAGGTTTCGGCAATCTCAAGGGGCAGGGAAACAAATTTGGAGTTCCAGATGCTCAGGCAAGCCAAGTCATCTGGGAGAAGAGAAGCTGTCAATGCCAGGCCCTTTTCCCCAAAGGCATTTGCAGATTCATAAGCAGCAGGGGCCGGGTTAGTAAAGGGCTGAACCCAAAGCACCGCTGAGAAACTGGGAAGCCAAGCCGAGTTCTTGGCAGTCAGATGGGACAGGGGGAGTAAACGGGGAATCAGAGCCCCACTGAAGAGGAAGGGCCCCAGAAAACAACCCAGCCTCCCAGGGAGAACCCCAGAGGGTGAGGCACCAGGAGGAAGGGCGAGCTGGGAACAGGGCAGACCTCTCAAAGTCCAACAGGCAGCTTCAGACCAGCTCAACCCAGACTGGACCAGGATGGCCTTCCGATGCCTGAACTGCCTTTCAGAGAGCCAAAATAAATCCTCTGATGAAAAATAACATCAGTCAGAGCCAACAAAGCATCTCCATCCCAGAAGCAGATCCACAAGTGATCCAGGTATTGGCGTCATCTGACCCAGACTTTCAGACAACTGGGGTTCATACGGTCAAGGAAGTAAGTGACAAGATCGACAATTTCACCAGGGAACTGGAATCTCTATGCAAAAGCGTCAAATGGGAATTAAAGTGGAAGGGGCAGAGGTTGGAAATTAACATCCTTGAAGAACGGCTAACGTCTTCCATCAGCCGGGAGGAAGGGCACCCGCGGGGCCCCATGGGTTTCGGCCTGTGAGAAGGATGGAGAACAGGGCGGGGCTGGTAAGGCCAGCATTCTAGGGAGGAAATTCAGGGCAGGCCAGTTGGAACCACGTTATGTTGGAATTTGAATGTTGGAGGAAGAAATACGATTCCTGTTCTGCAGAATGAACAGTAGTTACATTTGCGTCTCTGTTTGGCTTTAGTGTGCTGCAGGGTCCGTTTAGAAAAAGCAAAAAAAGAAAAACGACATCGTTTACATTTTACAAAAATTACTCTTCTTTTCAAGCGTCAGGAAATACAATATCTGCACCAGTACTTAAAGCATTTTAATTTCTTCCCCATCCTGAAAGAGTCTTATCTTTGGGGCTATTTTTATAAAACGACATAATAAGCCTGTAATATAGTTTCTGACTGCAACATTGAACTTTTACACAAATTTTGGTATTGAGCAAGACTGTTTTCAGCCGGTTTATTTTGTCCTTCCTTTGCCGACCTTGTAAACTACTTAATTGCGAAATGTGGTTGTCTCAGAGTGCCTCTAACATCGTATTCTTTAAAATAGAGATTTTTCCATTGCATGGGAGACCGACAGCCGCATCTTTCGCACACGCGCACACAACGCAGGGTTCCTCATTCCACTTACTTAGAGACATATGGTTTTTATCAGCACTTCTCTCTTCTTGGCAGAAACCATGCTAAGGATTTAATTTTATTTAGCAAATAGCCCACCCCTCTCACACCAAGCCCCTATTTGCTGTTCTCTCTCTCTATCCTGTCCCCGGTGACCCTCCCTCCTTCTCCATTCCCAAAGATGCCCCCAATCTCCTGGCCGGGCAAAGCCAAATGATTGAGTCGCCCTGCCTGCCAGACCCAGCCAGTAGAAACCCTGCAGCAGGAAATCAGCCCAGAGGCCTCTGGGAGTTGAAGCAGACCAAGCTGAGTGTGAACCATCTCTTGGAAAGAGACGGTTCCTGAAATTAGATCAGCTGGCCAGCTGGAGCCATTCCTCACTGCCGTAGACAACAGGCAGCTAATAAAGACAGTTCAGGGACTGGAGACCACTGCATTGGAGTGTCCTGCCCCGCACCGATCCAGTGGGAAGCCAAGTGCCACCCCCTTCCCACCTTCCGTTGCCACCAGCTCTACCCTTCCTGGTGCCCCTGTGAGGGAGACAAGAGGGTCCACACCTCAGTCTCTAGGGTAAGCTGGCAGCAAAGTTCGGTGAGCCCTCAATCCCCCTGACCATCCTTCCTCTGGAGCCTGGCTGAGCCTCCCTGATGTATAAATGGCCGGAAGGAAGTGAGTGCTAGAGAGCATGGGCCCTAAACAAAGTGCTGGAGGACCCAGGCATCTGGAACTTTCACCACTGCCATATTTATTACAAGAGCCAACCATTTCTGCCTCAAACATATCCTGAATCCATGCATGTTTCTCCAACTCCACTGCCTCACCCTGGTCACCTCTCTGGTCTGGGCCACTGCACCAGCCGCACCTTGAGTGACTCTCCCTCCCCCACTACCCGCCCCCCAGCCGCACTGGCCTCCCTTCGGTCCCTCAGAATCTCCGGCATCCTCATCCTCCAAGGTCAAGCACCAGCACAGCCTCAATCTCTGCCCCCAGCTCAGGGCTACACAGCCGCTGCCCACCAGGTGAGCCCTGTGGCCCGCAAAGTAATGAGCTCCAACCCGGAGGTAAGATGGCAGCCTCCCCCCCGCCCCCCAACCCAGGACTGGGCTCTAGGCCTCTGGACCTCATCTAGTCCAACCTTCGTTTTGCAGGCTGAGGAGACAGAGACCATATAGGGGCAGGGGTGTTCAACGGCTGAAATGAGAAGAACCATATAGAAGAACCATCCCAGAAGCCTTGGTCTTCCTTCACTCTCAGGGTAGTGTCCTTTTGTCCACCCCAGCTGCCAGGTCACGGACCCACAGGGGCAGTGCAGGAGTAGACAGGAGTCAGGTCTGCAGTTGTGCAACATTTGGGAGACCAAATTCCAGTCTGACTGCTTCCCTCCGGGGCCTGGCTGCAATGGAGCTCCGATTTAGACAGATGAACATTTCTTGATGCTTGCCATCGGGCTGGGTGCTCCAGCAAGTACTGGGGATGTTGCCAGGGGCTCACCAGTCTTTGACCATGTAGGGCTCTAGGGGCCCGGGGTTTGAATCACACACTGTGAGACCCTCAGCCACATAGAGACAGAGTGGTCCCAGGTAATAGCCGAAGCTGCAGAACTCCTAAGATCTCGCTGCTGGAGGGGGAAGAGAACCTTCTTATGGCTCAGGGTACCCCTGAGCAGCAAGAACTGGGAAAATAGGAGGTTGGGCTGTTTCCAGAGGCTCTTGGATGGGGGAGGTGGGATGGGCTAAGGAGGTGCTGACAGGGAGGGGTGGTGCCTGATGCAGTAGGTGGGGGAAGGATATATAGGACTAGGCAGTGGGGCCGACAGAAGCGTCCCTGAGCTATAGTAGGAAAGACAATGCTGCAATTTTAACAACAACAAAACTGTTCTGGCCACTTCTGCCTTCCAAGGGAGTGGCGTACCTCATATCAAGGGATGATGGATCTTCACATGCCTGTAGAGATGGGTAGGCGAAGGAGTTAAGATGAATAATTGATTGTGTTAAAGGAAAAAGTAATTTCACAGCTGGTCCTTAATGTTTTCTGGGCAGACAGAGATTGGCCCAGAGGCAGTCTGGGGCAGTGGGTGGGAAAGAGCTGCTCTGGAGGAGAAACTTGCTGTGGGAGGTGGGGAGACGAGAGAGAGAGAGAGAGAGAGAGAGAGAGAATGAGAGAGAGAGAGAGAGAGAGAGAGAGAGAGACCTGGAACAGGTGAATGCTGGGTCTCAAGAGGATGACCTGGCTAGCTGGGGATGGGGCAGGCTGGCCAAGAGAATATCTGACATCCAACTTTAAGGTGTTTTCTGAGCTAAGACGCAGCACAGATCTCCCAGATTTGTGTAGGGAAAATGTGTTACATATGCTCTGTGCTAGGGCTACTGTGGAGAAATCAAGGAAAAGGATCTCGGTTTTGCATTTGTCTTGACACAGGGCGGAGAGAAGAAACAGGCTCAGAAAGGGAGGGGTGTGGGGGGGAATGAGGACGGAGAGAAGGATGAAGAAGGAAGGGAATTCAATAGAAACAGTAAGCGGAGATTGGGAACAAATCCCCAGAAGCCCAGGGGGGGCGGGGGGAAACCTGGGTTTTGCTCTACGGTGGTGTTGAGGGTTTGATCCATTTTCCTCTTGGTTATTAAAAGGCAACGTGACTCCATATGGCCAAGGACTTGGGAACACCCAAAATGGTAGACTTTGGAGTTTTACTCTTGTGTGTAACTTACTATGTGATCACAGTAGAAGAGAAAAGCAGGATGCAGTGAGGTTTCAGAGCAGTCTATAAGGGGCACTTGAGAAGATTCATCACCTGGGAGTCTAAGCCCAGGACTGTTCTGTTGAAGTCAGGTCCTTAGCCCACCTTACCAGAAGGATTACAGACCCTTGGAGGATAAGAAAGGAAGTGGACCACTATTCCCTTCTACACACACACAACACACACACACACACACACACACACTCAGATTATGATAAGGTCTGGCCCTAGAATTCTCCCTGCCCCCTTCCTCTTGCTGTTTCTTAAAGCCACTTTTAAATTATTGATTGGCTCATTAACAGCCAGTTAAGATGACCTGAATGGTTTCATCTATATTTTAGGGCAGGCTGGGATATTGTTGGCCATAAACGAGGACCCATTTTTTTCCACTTTTCTTCCCCACTTAGAATCTGAAGTTGCTCAAGGTGCTGGCCTCTGGGAACTCCCCATGGTACGGCCAAGGTGCTTCATTCTTTACAGAAATGTAGGTACCTCAAGTCATATATTGCTGCGACCGAGAGCCCCTCAAAAGCCTCCCAGCACCTAATCCACAGGTATCAACCTTATATCTTGATTTATTCAGAGGAAGAGTTAATCATGTACTTTATTGTAAATATAACCCTTACAGAGAAGGTCCCCCAGGGACACTAGTGTGGATATCTCCATCCAGAGGGACCATGACCGCAGTGGAAAGGATCAGGAACCATCTCAAATTGTCAAAAGAATTGGGAATATTGAATCTAGGGAAGAACAAATCAGGAGCACATACAACTGTTAGTGAGAACTTTTACTTCTAAGTGAGAGAAATACAACAGATTAGATTAAGCAGGAAAAAAATTATTGGCTTCTGTAAAAGAAAGGACTGGCTGGGATCCAGTTAGCTCAACAATGTCCTTGGGGTTTCCTCTGTCTCTCTCTCTTCCAAGTGCCTATTTCTACTTGGCATTACCCACGGCTGGATCCTGTACTTCAAACTACAGCCTGAGGGCTCTGTCTCACACCATCTCTCAATTATTTGCACTCCACATGGCAGGAAGCCTCTTGGCCACCAGGAGACCTAGATGCATATTCTATCAGTTTAGAGACCCCACTAGAAACAGAATGGTCTCTTGAACAGCTGTCAGAAAAGTCCTAGGCCTGATTCGCGAACCCAAAGTTGAATCACAGACTCCTCCCTGTGGCCAGGAGGTCAGTTGCTCTGTTGGCCTGGCATGGGTCACAGGCAACATTCCCTGTTCTTGAGAAGATTAAACTCAGCTCTACTCACATCATACGGAAAGAAGTACACCACAGGAAAGAGGGGGATAAAAGAGTGCTGGCCACACAAAGGCAGAAGAGGCCACCATCTTGCTTGGTATGTTTCAATAGCTCCCCAGAGCCTACAAGGTAAAGTGCAGTTCCTTGGAAAGGTTTTATAAAGCCCTCTATCTCTGGCCCTGGCTTCCTGCTCAGATCAGTGCCTACCACTCTCTGCCTTGTTCTCTTCCCAGGCATCACGACACCCAGATCCAGACAGGCCTTGGTTCCTCACCCAAAGCATGGGCCAGGATCTCTCCCAATTCTTACACCACAGCCAAAGACAAGTGTAACAATGCCACCTGAATCATAGGCAGAAAGTGGGGAGGGAAGTACATACTAGAAAGTATACTATAACCGTTCTTAGAAGTGGCTCTGCTGAGCCCACAGCCCCAAGCTAACTTCAAAGTCCTTTGCAAGTCCGCTATGTGGACTAACTGCCTCTATGTGGCCAGTGATATCCCAATTATTCCCCTTCCTTGGAGTCCAGATCTAAGTAATGCCCTCACCCCAGCACCTGGAAGTAGTTTTTTCCCTCTCACTCGCATCTAAGATCTGCCTTCCAAGTCTTCCTTTCCTGCCCAGAGTTTGCCTTTTCCAAGCATTACTGACAATAGAAATATCAAAACAAAATACCTGTCAGGACATCTCTCCCAAATCAGCATGGTCAGTGAGGTTAAAGCAGAAGACATGTGGGACACCCACTCCCAAGGTCTAGGCTGGGCTGTGCCAGGCCTAATGTGGTCATTTGCATAGTTGTCTTCTCCAGTCTAAGGTGAAGAAGTAAGCACTCCTCTCCCACATTCTTCTCCATCCCAGCCCCACGTCTTTTGCAAACAATTGTTCCCAGAGTAACACACACCACTTTGCAAGAACACACCAATTTCAGGGATAGGGTAGTCTGATTCCAAATTAGGAGATGGTGGTGCTCTAAATAAAACAATGCTCATGGGCAGAATTTCACAAATTAATCCAATGTAAATTACTAAAAGGTATTAACAATCTAAGAAAATCTCCTTTAGGGCCCCATCAATGTTCTCCCATACTCACCAAGAATGATAGGCAGGTCCTCACTTTAGAATAGCATAGCTAAAAGGGCCAGCCCAAGCAGTATGGACCTAAAACAAAGGAACATCTTCCATAAAGCAAATTTTAGTATTCATCCTAAAAAGGCACACAGTTTATAATCCCAAATGACATTTTTCCCAGTTTAACAATACCCAACTTATTACAAACTCATTAAAAAGTAATTTTAGAATTCCAGGACAAAGGACAACAAGAAAAAAGATTGGCTAAGGATAATTCAAAGTTTTATCATAGGAAACCTTTTGACACATTCTATCAAAACCAAAAACTAATCTGACATGAGAATTTCCCAAACCTACTCTAAATAGCAAAAAATTAGTTATGATTGTTCAAAACTTTATTTTAAAACATAGCCTAAGTGAAAGAAAGAAAGAAAGAAAAGAAGAAAGAGGGAAGAAAGAAAGAAAGAAGAAAGAAAGAAAGAAAGAGCGAGGGAGGGAAGAAAGAAAGAAAGAAAGAGGGAAAATTTCTCAGCACCCAGAAATTAACCAGAACCTATAACCATAGAGGGTCATACAGGGGTGAAACCAAAAAAAGCATAGGAGGTCACAATAGTATAAATCACCACATAAGAGCTTATAACTCAGACACTTACAGGACTCACTGGAAAAATAATCTCTGTTGAAGATGAACATCTATAGACAAAATTCATAAAATATAGAGAAGCTCCAAATGCCAAGATAGCCATCCATCCTGACAACGATGGAATACTTCACACAAGAGAAATTAAAAGACTAAAAAATTATCCAAAAGGGCCTAAACATTTGATTGATTTAAACGAACATATCTCTTTGATTTAAAGAGATCAAGAAACAGTGAATAGAAATGTGAATAAACGACAAGAGGACTTGCAATCTCTGACTATAATTTTGTGTTTGTCCATTTCTCTTTGCAGTTCTATGTAATTTTGTCATGTATTTTGTGTCCATGTATTGAAACTTTCTTATTAAGTGCACATTACATTTAGAATTGCTATGACCTCTTCTATGAATTGATCCCTTTTCTTCATTTATGAATGACCTTCTTTATCCTTGGACATATTTCTTGGCTCTGAATCTGCTTTGTATGATATTAATATAGCTTTCTTTTGATTAGTATTAGCATGGAATATCTTTATCCAACCTTTGAGTTTTAACCTACTTATTGGTAATAATTAAGTGGGTTTCTTATAAGCAGTACTATAATTGGATCATGCCTTTAAAAAAAAAACCAACTCATAACTCTGTGCCTTTTCATTTTGATGCTTATAACATTATATTTAATGAGATTGTTGATATGGTTGAGTTTAAATCCACCATTTTTGCTATTTGTGTTCCTGTATCTATCTGTTGTTCTCGATTCCTCTTTTTGAGTTACTTAATACGTTTTAAGATTCCATTTATCCATTCATAAGATATCATATGGTACTTGTTTTATCACAGGTCTACCTCCTTCTTTTTAACCATAGTATAGTATTCCATAGTGTGGATATTACCATAGCTTATTTGCCTATGCATAGAAATTTAAATATTTTTTCAATTAAAAAAATTTTAATGGTCTATTTATTTTAGAGAGAGAGACAGAGCACAAGCAGGAGAAGGGCAGAGAGCAGGAGACACAGAATCTGAAGCAGGCTCCAGGCTCTGAGTTATCGACACAGAGCCCCACACAGGACTCGAACTCACAAGCAGTGAGATCATTGACCTGAGCTGAAGTTGGACACTTACCTGATTGAGCCACCCAGGCACCCCTATTTTTTTTCAATTTTTACATATTACAAAAAATACTGCAATTAACATCTTTATTCATGCTTCTTTGTGCCTCTGTATTTCTGTAGGATCAAGTACCAGAAGTGAAATTTCTAGGTCCAAATGTATGTACTTTATATGTTGATAGAATCTGCCAAATTGTCCTCAACAAAAGCAGTATCGTTTTTTTCCACCAACATGAAGCAGTTCCCTACATCCTTGCCAACCCTATTATATTTTTTGTCATTCTACGGGGAGATTGTTGGTTATTACTCTTTTTTAATTTGCCTGTCTCTGGTTTGGATGTTATTACACATATAGACACAAATTTATGGCAATTTGTACTTCTTCTGTGAATTTTCTATGTTATGGGATGAATTGTGTCCCTACCTCCAAAAATTCATATGTTAAAGTCCAACCCTCAATAGCTCAGATGGGACTATATTGGAGATAAGTGTTTTAAAGAAAATTATTAAGGTAAATAAGGTATATGGTGGGCAATAATCCAATGTGATTATGTCTTTATAAGAAGAGGAGATTAGGACACAGACTTGTGCATGCACAGTAGAAAGACCAGATGAGGACACAGTAGGAAAGCAGCCATCTGCTAGAGGTCTCCAGAAGAAACCAAACCTTCTACTACCTTGATCTGGACTGCTAGCCTCTAGAACTGTGAGAAAATTAACTTCTGTTGTTTAAACCACCCAATCTATGGTATTTTGCTATGGAAGCTTTAGCAAACTAATCACCTATTCATATAGATTGCCCATTATTCCCCTGGATTGTTTATCTTTCTTTATTGCTTTACAAGAGTTCTTCATCTATGACCAATAATAACCTTTCGTCTAGGGTGACCAGATAATTGATCACTTAAACCAAGACACTTAGGGCACATGGGTGGCTCAGTTGGTTAAGTGTCCAACTCTTGGTTTCGGCTCAGGTCATGATCTTGCGGTTTGTGGGTTCAGGCCCTGCCTTGGGCTCTGTGTTGACAGTGTGGAGCCTGCTTGGGATTCTCTGTCTCCCACTCTCTGCCCCTCCCACCTTGTGCTCTCTCTCTTTCTAGAAATAAATAATAAATAAATAAATAAATAAATAAATAACAACTTAAAAGAAAATGAACCAAGGCACTCAGAGAATGGTAAGTACTAAACCAGATGGGACATCAGGACAACAGGTTATAAACCAGAACTTTCCTGAGGAAACTAGAGTGTGTGTCTGTTATATTTGCTGCCAATTTTTTTCTCTAAGCGTATTAATTACTTGTAAACTTGTAATAGACTTATTTTTAGAACAGTTTCAGGGTTTACAGAAAAATTGAGCAAAAAATATAACGACTTACCCATATACTTTTTCCCCCATCACAAAACTTCCCCTTACTCCCTCTCTACCTGTTCATGCACAATTTTTCCTATTATTAACATTTACATTAGTGTGGTACATTTGTTACAACTGATAAACCAAAACGGCTATATTATTATTAACTAAAGTACATGGTTTACATTAGGGTTTACTCTCTGCATTGCACATTCTATGGATTTGACAAATGCATGCGATCGTGTATTCACCATTACAACATCATTCAATATCACCACTCTAAAAATGCCCTGTTTTCCACCTCTTCACCCCCTCCCTGCCTCCCTTAGAACCCCTGGTAACCACTGATATTTTACTGTCTCTACTGTTTTGCCCTTTCCAGAAAGAATGTCATGTGTTGGAATCACACAATATAGAGCCATTCAGGCTGGCTTCTTTAACTTAGCTATATGTATTTAAGGCTCTTTCATGTCTTTTCATGGTTTGATAGCTCCTTTTTCTTTGCTGAGTAATATTCTACTACGTGGATGTACCATTGGTTGTTTATTCATTCACCTATTGAGAATATCATGATTGCTTTCAACTATTGGCAATTATAAACGAAGCTGCTATGAACATTTGTGTGCAAGGTTTTGTGTAAGCAAAGTTTTCAATTCATTTGGGTAAGTACTTAAGAGTGTGATGCTGGGTTTGTACGGTCAGTTTATGTTTAGTTTTTCAAGACACCACCAAACTGTCTTCCAAAGTGGCTATACCATTTGCATTCCTATCAGCAATAAATGACTGTTCTGTTTCCCTGCATCCTCATCAGCATTTGGTGTTGTCAGTGTTTTGGATTTAGCCATTCTAATAGATTGTGTAGTAGTATCTCATTGTTGTTTTAATTTGCAGTTCCCTAATGACCATATGATGTTGAACATCTTTTCATATGCTTATTTGCCATCTGTTTGTTGTCTTTGTTGAGATATCTGTTCAGATCTTTTGCTAGTTTTTTAATTGGGTTTCTTCTTATTGATGAGTTTTAAGAATTTGTTGTATATTTTGGATACAATTCCTTATGAGATATGTCTTTTGCAAAGATTTTCTCCCAGCCTGTGTCTTATCTTTTATTCTATCAAGTGTCCTTCACAGAGCTGAAAGTTTTAATTTTCATGAAGTCTAACTAGCAATTTTTTCTTTCATGGATTGATTTTGTGTCTAAAAAATCATTGCCAAATCCAAGGTCACCTGCATTTTCTCCCATGCTATCTTTTAGAAATTAAAACTTTTTGTGATTAAATTTTGTGATTCATTTTGAGTTAACTTTTGTGAAGAGTGTAAAGTCTGTGTCGAGATTGTTTTTGCATGTGTATGTCCAATTGTTCCAGCACTCTTTGTTGAAAAGACTGTCCTTTGTATTGCCTTTGCTCCTTTGTTGAAGATTATTTGACTACATTTGTATGGGCCTATTTTTAGGACCTTTAGTCATTCCATTGGTCTATTGATTCTTTCACCAATGTCTTCATCACTGTAACTTATAATAAGTCTTGAAATCATGTAATATCAGTCCTTCAACTTAGTTCATCTTCAATATCATGGTAGCTGTTTGGGGTCTTTTGCCTTTCTATATAAACTTTAGAATCAGTTTGTCAATATCCACAAAATAATTTGCTGGGATTTTGGTTGGGATTACGTTGAATCTTTGGCTCAAGTTGGGAAGAACTGACATCTTTGCAATTATTGAGTCTCCTATCCATGAACATGTGTTTTTTCACTTATTTATATCTTCTTTGATTTCTTTCATCAGAGTTTTGTAGTTTTCTTCACATATATCTGAACATATTTTGTTAGATCTATGTAAGGTTTTCTTCCTTTCTTTCTTTCATGCTAATGTAAGTAGTGTTGTGTTATTAATGTCAAATTCTAATTATTCATTGCTGGTATATAGTAAAGCAATTGACTTTTGTATATTAACCTTGTATCCTGCAACCTTGCCATAATCACTTACTAGTTCCAGGAGTTTTTTTGTTGATTCTTCTATACAGACAATCATATTATCTGCAAACAAAATCATTTTTTGTTTGTTTTCTTTTCAAATGTTCATTTAAATTCTAGTTAGTTAACATACAGTGCAATGTTTGGTTTCAAGAGTAGAGTTCAGTGATTCATCACTTATATACAATACCTAGTGCTCATCATAACAAGTGCCCTCCTTAATACCCGTCACCCATCACCCATCTTACCCATCCCCCACCTTACCCACCTCCTTCCATCAACCCTCAGTTTGTTCTCTATTTTCAGAGTCTCTTACAGCTTGGGGCACCTGGGTGGCTCAGTCGGTTTAAGCCTCCAACTCTTGATTTTGGCAAATCTCACAGTTCATGAGATCAAGCTCCAGGTAGGGCTCTGTGCTGACAGTGCAGAGCCAGCTTGGGATTCTCTCTCTCTCCTCTCTCTGTGTCCCTCCCCAGCTCATGCTCTCTCTCTCTGTGTCAAAATAAGTAAACAAATATTTTTTAAAAGGTTGTCTTATGGTTTGTTTTCCCTCTCTCTTCTTCCCCCCTTCCCATATGTTCATCTGCTTTGTTTCTTAAGTTCCACATATGAATGAAATCATATGGTGTTTGTCTCTCTCTGACCTGAATTATTTTGCTTAGCGATATACACTCTAGCTCTCTCCACATCATTGCAAATGGAAACAAAGATCATTTTATTTCTTCCTTCCCTTTTTTTATATTTTTTATTTCCTTTTCTTGTCCTTTTGCATTAGCTAGGTTCTTTCAGAACAAGGTTGACTAGGGACTGGGGAGAGGGGACTTTCCTTGTTCCCAATCTTAGAAGGAAAAGCTTCTAGTTTCTTACCCTTAACTATGTTAGTGTTAATTACTTTTTTAAAACATAAAAATAAATCAAAACTAATTTAAAATATGCCTCTGTATTTTTTAGATTTTGTGTTTTTCTTGAAAAGCAAATTTAAAAACAACAAAATAATAACATGTTATGCAGAGTTCTAGATTTCAGGCAATAAAGTACATGGTCAATAGCCTGTTCCTGATAGATCATACAGCGGCCTAGGCTCAAGAAGATTCTTAAGATTCCAGAAAACGCCTTCCCTATTCCAAGGTGATGGAAATATATTCCTATGTTTTCTTATTGTAATTTATAAGTTTGTTCTTTACCTGCACCTCTTCAATTCAGCGAAAATTTATTTTGTATATGGTGTGAGGTAGGGGTCAATGGTAGATAAACACTATATATTGGCTGGATCAAAATTCATATCAGCCCTTTTCTAGTGTGTCTCACTGTTTTACAGGACTCCCTTGAAAACTAGAATTCCAGATGTAATGGATCTCTCAGTTAAATGTCTTCAGGATCTGCAATAGCCCTGAGCCAATGACTGAGCACAGAGAGGAAATAGGGCATGGTCATTTCTTACCCACATAGAGGGACTCCTCTATGGGCAATCTTTGTGGTGGCCAAGACTTTCTCAAGGCTGCATCACAGTCTGAGCCTTTTTCTACCCAGTCTTTATTCATCTCCCTTTCCTTTCACAGGTGTCAGACTGATACCACAGTCTGAAGGCTTTGCCTGCTACTCTTGCTTCCTATCCCCTTATCATTCACAGGAATTTTCCCAACAAACCTTCTGCTTTCTAACTTCATCTTGGGTCTGCTCCTAGAAGGCCTAGGCAGATAGAACTCACATGAAGCTTTGAGTTATATGAGGAAAAGGCAACACAGCCTCCGTTCTACTAGCACTGATTCTGGCAGTGGTGGTAGGGTTTTGGAAGAGCATCATGGTAAAAAAAAAAAAAAAAAAAACCTTTCTGCTATCTGGCAGCTTCCAGATTGTAGCAGCAACAGCATCTTTCAGTGGCTCAGTTCTTGTGCTGTGGCTTTATAAGTTGTTCTGATAAATTCAACCTGAAATCTTTTTCTCCTACACTCCCTGCAATTCTGGCATCTATACATACCTTCCATAAATCCTTTCTGATTAAAATAAGTAGAATGAATTCTCTTTTCAGGAAGCAAAATCTTCACCAATATAATATCTAAATGTTTTACCAAGTGGATAATCTATTGTTCGAAAACCATTCTTGAACAGTCAATGCTTTTCCCAGTAATTTAAAATGCTCTGTTAGCATACAGTAGATTTCCATGGATCTCTTTCTTTACTCTGTTCCATTGTCTGTGTTATCTGTTCTTACACCAATATCACTCCACATTGACCACTTTATAGTAAATCTTTACATGTGAAACAGCTATTTCCTCCCCGTTGTTCTTACTGTATAAAAATATGCCTGGCTATTCTTGTGCAATTTTTTCTTGGTGACTTATAAAATTAGCTTGTAAATTTCCATTTTAAAAACTCTTACTAAGTTTTTATTGGTATTCACTGAATTATCGATTAACTTAAGAACTTGCGACTCTACAATATTGGATCTTCACCAGTGCCCATTTATGTTAGGTACTAACTAAATGGCTTGGGAGTGGGCCTGAAGCTTGAAGGCACTGGGCTATACCAGCCTAATGAACTTGGCAAAAAGTAGATTATTGGCGTCTTAGAGTGAGAGAAGTTTTTCCAAAATGGTGAAAAGCAAACCAGACCACCTGGAGTTAAGAAGTGGTTTGATGACAATATATTGAAGGGAAATAACCATCTTACATAGAAGGAAGAACTTTAAGCCATACACCATGCCTGAAGAAGGGACTCTGGAGTCATGAACTCTTCCGTGAGAACTATCTCTTTGATGTAACCAAAAAGGCTCCCAAATTCTAGGTATCATCAAGATGGGTTGGAGAAAAAACAAAACACTGAAGCCTCCAGAGAACTTGGAGCTAGGGAGGAATGGAGGAAAAGATCAGGTTCTGGTTCCCTGAAGACCAAGGTAACCGAGAGACAGCTTGGCAGACGCTATGGGAGACTGAAGTGAGACTGGGAAGGGAAGACAGACTTTTGGAGAGTCGGGAAAAGAGGGACTAGTCTTGAAAGAGACTGGATGTGGGCTGGAAGAAGATTTATAAAGTCATACCATCCCTATGCAAGATTCACCTACAACAGTGACCACAGATTAGTCTTACGTCCATTATCTGGGCAAAGATACCCTTTGGCAAAGTTTCCTTAAACAGTCCTTCCTCTGCGGGAAGAACTTCAGTTCTCAATACCACTGGCTTGGGTATTTTTGTTATTGGTGACTCATCGCAAGTGGGGAATGAGGGTCCATGGGGGGTTGTATCTCCTTCCCAGAGTCAGAGCTTTAAGCTCTGGTTGGTGGCAGAGGAAGTGTCAGAGAAGGCAGGGAGCTACCCGGGTACCTGCTTAGAGCTTTCATACTGGAAATGCTCTCCATAGGTTTTCTGGACTGAGCCAAGATGTCTGGAGACATTTGGGGTCTCCACAGCCACTGCTGACTTCTGGACTGGATCTTTTCTTCTCTACCTTTGTATAATAAAACATCCGGATAGCATTTCAGAGTTTAGATTCATTACCTCATTTCATCTCCTAAAACACTAAGATTTAGGTGCAGCTATAATTACTGAGGAGGAAACTGAGGCTCAAAGAGATGATTTGGCTGCCAAAGGGCACAAAACTACCCAGTGATTGAGCCATTGATTCATTCATTCAATGTTTCCGGAGGGCTGACTGTGGGCCCAGAGCTGAAAGACCTGAGGAGTCATCAGGGAGCTCCCAAGCATAGTGTCGGTCAAGAACACGCAGTTCTAAAGAAATATTATTTCCCTGGTGGTGATCTGTACCAATCCAGAGATTACACTGAAGAAAGCCCCCAGGGTGACCTGTGAGAGTCTTCACAGACATAGAGGCGGCATTTGAGCTGAGACTTGAAGAATGACTAAGAATTTTCCACAGAAAGCAGTGGTATTCCAGGAAGGGAGCAACATGGGCAGAGATACCCAGCATGAGAGGACGCAGAGTGTTGACAGAAACCACAAGATGTTCTGGATCACTGAATCACACAGAGGCAGGGAGGGGGCGTGGCGCAGAGACTGGGACCGGCTAGGCTGAAGAGACATTCGTGTGATGGCCAGCGTGTATGAAAGGCACAATCCTAAACGCATGCTAACTCAGGGAATCCTTCTCTTGCCTCGGGGCTGGGCCTCCGGAGCACAACTTACCCTCCAGAGCCCCTGACGGATCCGGCGGGAGCTGCCTTCTGAGGGACTTCCTCTGCCCTAGCTTGGGCTCCTCGGTCCTGCCCTGCTTCTCTTTCCCCTACTCCTCTCCTTGGGAGCACTTCCCTAACAAATGCACATCTCAGCGACTGCTCCTGGGGAGCCCACCCCAAACCCCTGCTCTATTATTTTCAACCACTTACGGCTACTTGGGCTGTGCTTTATTCGTTCACTGTCTGTCCCTTTCCACTAGAACATAAGTGCCACGAGGACTCACTCACTTGTGCCTTCTCATGCCCGGAATGGCAGCTGGCACAGAGTAGGTACCCAAAAGGTATTTTGCTGACTAAATGATCTCGATTAATTCTCACACTGACCCTGCGAGGTAAAAATGATCAGCCCATTTTACAAACGAGGAAACGGTTTCAAAGAAGTTTAATAACTTGGCCAGGATGACACAGGGAGCGTCCCGCACCACTGTGACTCCAAACCAAAGCTCCAAACCAAAGCTTAGGCCTTCAAACCCAAGCCCGTGTTTGCAATTTCCAGAACATTCTAGCGTGCAATAATCTAAACTGCTTCTTTGGCAAAGAAGTATCCTCCTTCCTCCTTACGCCACCCCCAGTTGACTACTTCAGTGCCCTGTGAGGCCCCCCCCCCCGGTTCCCGGACAGATTCTGGCTCTTTCTCACGTTTGTTTCCTCCTTCTCGCCTGTGAAATCTTTTAGGATAAGACTTTAGCTTACTCATCTTTGCTTCCCTAGCACCACGCTGGGGCCCGACAGAAGACTGGCGATCCGCGCATGCTTGTTCAATGGAAGAAAGCAAGGACTTGTCAAGTTTGTTCATTTCTGTGGTATAAATATGTCTACCGTGGTCCAGAGCAGGCAAACCAACCTCTGTGTTACTGGATGCGGAACCGCAAAGGATATGCACAGCTGGCCTTCAGGAGCCACAACGAGCCGGCTCCAGGGCATCACTGACGGCGTCCACTTTATGTAAGAGAACGCGGAGATTCAGAAACTTACCCCAGTTCACACAATCAATACCAGCAGGGGACGGGACTCAGACCCAGGCCTGACTGCCTGCAAGCTCGCTACCCCTTCCCCCCGCACCACACAAACCCTCTCTGCTGAGGCCGAGGGGGACTGTGTTCACAGACAGAGTCAGAATTCAAAATCAGGAGACGTAGGTTTGGAGCCTGGCGTTACCACTTTCTAGCTGTGAGGCCGAGTGGCACCACTCGGCTTCTCCCAACCTAAGGCCTCAGGCTCCTCATCTGTTAAATGGGAGTGTGTGATCAACCTACATGGTTTCTCTGTGGGCTCAGTCTTGAAACGAAAGCAGCGCCCCCCACCCCCAGTGGGATGAGGGTGAGGAACTGCTCCCCGAGGAGCCTCTCTGCTCTGAGGACACTGCTTCCCCGCCGCCCTTGGGGCTCCTGTCCTGCCTCCTTCTGTGTGGGGGTCTGTCACTAAGGCAGGAGGAAGCATCCTTTGGCGCCTGCTTCAGGCCCCACCACAGGCTCCGTCCCTCAACCTCCTAACTCCGAACATTGCAGCGCAGGCCCCTCCCTTCTGCCCTTCCCCAGGAGCTCAAGCCCAGCGAAAACCAGAACCCTTCCCAGAGCGGCTGGAATCCTGTGCCCCATAAATCAGGATGCGTCCTGAGCGGTGAGACCAAAAGAGTGCTCTGGAAAAGGGAGAGAATCCTTTGATGATCATTTCCAAATGCCATCCCACACCCCAGAGCTCAGACCCATCACCTGAATTAAACCATCTTCCACCACCCCCCATAAGGATATCTGGGCTCAAACCCCCCTCCCTCGACACCCAACATCCCTTCAGACCCCACACTCACTCAACCCAGCTGACTTGGAAGGAGGGAGGCAGAAGGTCTTTGAGGACCCTTGTAAAAGGGAGACTGAGCTCTCTGGGGACCAAGTACGTCCTCAAATCAGGCGAATTCACACACGCACGCACGCACACACTCCCATCTATACCTTTATACTGATCTGAGCCTCCCCGGATTTCAGAGCTGCACATTGTGATGTTGACTCCAGGCCTCAGAAGAAGCAAAAGCTATTTCCGGGTGACCTGAATCCCCGCGGGGCACATAGGGAAGCAGAGTAGGGGAGAGCATGGGCTGGAAACAGAGCAAACAAGAAAGAGGAGGAGAAATTCCTGAGTGGTAGGGCTCCTGGAACTGACAGGAGGGCCTCCTGCCCTGCAGCTAACTGGTAGCACCAGCAGCTGGGGCCTTCCAGAAGGCAGGTTCGGCCTGGCACCCAGGGGACGACTTGGGTCTGAGAGAGGGACCGAGTTTTCTGATTTGATGGGGAGCTCAGAGAAAGTGCTCTAGCCTTAGAGGATGGAGGAAGGCTGGCCCACAGCAAGGTCTGGAAACCTCTCCCCACTGGGCTGGTGTAAGCAACCAGCCGGAGTGAATCACAGGGGCCAAGGTTGTCCTTGCCCTGGCTTGTGTGCAGGGCCATTCCAGTGCTTTCCTTTAAGTATGCGCCTGAGGGGTGGTGTGAGCAGAGGCAGGCTGGGGACAAGCAGAGTTCAGAAGCAGTGGTGGCCTGGGGTCAGGTTTGTCACATCTCCTCCGCATCAAAGGGCGAGGTAAAAGGCACTAAGAAACATTCTCTCTGTGGGAACCTGAGCCAAGAAGAGGTGATTAACGATGAGAGGAGGATCCAATAAGCCAGGCAGCATGACCAGGGGACCAGATGACCATGCGGCGTCGCCCTGGTGAATTGACCATTCTTCCAGACCAGACCTTGCCAGGGTCTCAGGACTGATCCAATCCATGGAGCTGACTTGCCAATCGAACTGCCCAAAGTTGGGAATCTGTAGACCGGCCTTGGCCGGTGCACTCAACTCTAATGGGGGCTCTGAATACCCACAGCCCCCACCCAGGCTGCCCCCAGCCTGCCACTGGACCCCCCTGGACAGCTGAGGCTGCGAGTGTGGGATCCGGGCAAAGTCTGAGGGCCACTCCTTCCTGGCTATGGTGAAACACGATGACCTTCTCAGCCCACATCAGAACATGAGGCCTGATTCCTGGAGTGGTTCTAGATTCAAGGACTTGCCCCTGCATGGTGTTAAACAAGCATTGCCCCCTGTGGCTCAGGTCTCTTCTTTGCCTCTCCCAGGTCCATCACCCCTGAGCCTCTGCCCCTAGTCTTTGAGTGGAGTGAGTCCATTTCATTACACTCACCCTGAGCCTGCCGCCCAGGAAAACTCAGCGGGTGCTGAAAGCTGTCAAAGTCATTGTCCTACAGCTACAGATACCGTTGGCTGACTTCTTCAGAGGGTGAGCGTAAGTCTCTTGAGGGCGGCTTCTGAGAGTTGCCCCAGGTCCTGCCCACGAAAGGGGCCTTGGGCTCTCCCAAGGCAGATGTGGAATCCCTGAGAAAATGTAGGCCTCCACCCACAGAATGCCAGGGCTGGCCAAGAAGGCTCGATAGACCTCCCTGTCCCATACCACACACGACACAGACAAGGACCCTGAGACCCAGAGCAGGGACACGGCTACTCCCCGGTCACAGAAATGGGTTCCGGGCAGCCCTGGGCTGAACCTTGGGCTCCTCTTTCTCGTGCAGTTCACCCTACCGCTCCTGAGCCCCTGCTCAGACATGGAGGCACAGCTTTCCTGAGCCTAGGTACGTACCCACACCTCTACTCACTCTCTCAGGATGAGTGTTGGTAAAGGCCAGGGCGAACTCTGGCCAGGGCAGGAAAGTGCTGTCTAAACACACAGTGGGGCCTGCGCGTCTGGCTCGGCTGGCTGTCACCCGGGCCAGGTGGGCCTCTGACACACAGCAGGAATTTCCATTCGCGCATCCTTTGGCTGGTTGGGATCCAAGGCATTCTTTAGCCTTTTTTCTCCACCCCCCAGGTGTCTCCCCTGCCCTATGAAGCTGCACTCTGGGGTCCAGAGCATGGGTTCCTAAATTCACAGGGAGGCTTCAGGGACCCCCACCTTCCACCACCCCGGAGCCACCGGTTAGTACTAAAATATAGGATTCTAGAATGTAGGAGCCAGAAAAGAGCTTTTAAAAATTCTCCACCGTGCACTTGAAGCTCAGAGAGAAAGGTGACATTATGTCTGAATTCACTGCACCAGTGAGTGGTGCCACCACGATCAAACACAGGTTTGTCTAACCCTGACACTACTTTCCAAGGTCACCTAGAGACACCATAAGCCACGGGAGGGAGTCTCAAAGATGAAGCTGTAAGCAGGAGCTGAGCCACCCATGTGGGGAAACTGCCAGATCTCAGGAGAAGACCCCAGAACGGACAACTGAGTCGCCAAGAACACGCGCCTCCCGTCACCCCTTCTCTTGGCCTAGCGACAGCTTCAGTACCTCCTTCACAAAGGCAAGGCCAGGGAGGGGTTGCTGTCCCCCTCGTGGGCCCGTGACCCTCTCATCCTGCATCACAGCGGTGGGGAGGTTTCCTGGGTTGGGGTGAACTTGACCCTGTTTCCAGGGCATTCCTTGGGCAGTAATAAGGGCCTTGACCTGGTGGACATGCGCGAAATGCAGATAGAGAGGCCGGGCCCACATATTGGAGCTTGATTCTGGTGGGATCTTTGTCAAACTGTGCAGGGGCTGCAGAAGGCTGCCATAGGCAGGAGGTTTGTCCCCAAGGCAGGGTCCCTGGTGGTTAGGGCAATACCTATGCCTGCAGACCAGGTTCACAGCCAAGGGGAAAAAACTGACTTACAAGTTGGATGGCCTTCTGCGGGCTCCTCCCTTGGACCCTGGGAATGTTCCCCAGAGTCATAACTAACACCCCAGAGTGGGGGTCTTCACAAAGCTGGAACTCTGGAACTCTGTTCAGGGAGGTAAAAGTGGGGGAGGCGATGGCAGGGAGACCTTTTTGCCCCTGGGGCCATTTGGCCCACGCAACTTTCAAGCCCCATGAAATTCCTAGAATGACGTCCCCAGTTACCAGCCCGGCATTTCTCCAAAATAAGTTCTGTGAGATAAAATCAAAGGGTGCTACAGGAAAAAATTTTCCGTGGTCAGTAAGGCTAAACCAATCCTGGTTCCTCAAACATATTACAGATTTCCCGCAGATCTCCTGAAGCAGCGGTTCCCAGCCAGGGGCAAATCCATCCCTGGGGAACATTTGGCAATATATTTAGACATTTTGCGTTGTCACGACTGGAGGAGTGCTGGTGGCATCCAGTGAGTAGGGAGCTGGATGCCGCTGGACATCCTGCAGTGCACAGGACGGCCCCACCTCACGGAACCATCTAGTCCAAAACGTCAAACAGGGCTGAGATCCAGAAACCCTGGCCTGGAGCTTTGCAAACTCCCAAGGGAAGTGTCCAGGGTCCACAGTGAAGAGAACGGTTGTGATGCTTAGGGGACACTCAGGGTCTGCTCTCCCCTGCCGTATGTGAGGCTCTCCTCTCTGCTGTGAAGCAGCGGCTGCCGCCCAGTACAGAAGCTGAAGGGGCCAATTCACACTGTTCCAGCCTCTCGTGAGGTAGGGTGCAGGCGCATGACCTCACCCAACCGACAGGATGCATCTCCCCAGGCTTTGAACCCCAAACTCGTGATGCAAAGTGGCGGGAACTATGCAGAAGCCACTCTGGAGAGGACGGAGGCTACCTTCTACCTCCAGAGCCTACACTCGTGACAGTTCTAGAGGCAGCACTCAGTGTTGGTAGAGCTGGTGGCACAAGCTAATGTATGTGCCCAGTGGTGGCAGCGTGGGGCCAGTCCTTTGGGCCTTGTTCCTGGCTGCTTTGCCTCTGACCTTGGTTTTCTGGCTCTACAGGAGATTCTGTGAGCTACCCAAGATCCTTAGAATAAACCCCTTTTAAACTTAAGTTAGCAGAATTGGCTTCTGATGCTTGCAAACAAGAACGAACTCTGAGGGATGCTCAGTTCCCCTAAACACATTTGGACACAGGATCCTTTCTTCTGGAGAACATCTCAAGGAGCCTTTGTTCCATGAGCCCTTGAGGGATGCTGACCAGAATGACAAAGGGGGTTCCTATAACCTCTGCTCCAGCCAGAACCAGACCACCGTCATGATCTACCTCTCCCCAAGGCCACTGAGGATACCCCGCACCTCTCTCCTGGTCCTCGCGGAGTCAGGGCTAGCCCACAGCTGCCCTCCACCCCAGGGCCCAGAATAACCACTGTTGGCTCCAGTCCTAACAGCGGAACAAAATCAAAGGGTGAAAACGATCGGGCTTGTTGGAAGATGCAAGGAACCGAAACGTGGATGTGAACTCTGTTGCTTGCGCCGGCTGATAATGTTGGCAGGTCAGAGAAACGTTTAAAAAGAAACTTGAGGGAAAAGGAGGAAGCTTTAGGAAAGGCCAGCTCTCTATCCAGAGAAGAGTAAAGCTATTTCAGGGAACTCTGTGCCCCGATTTCATGGAAGGTGCGGAGCCGTGTTTCAGGTGTGTTTAAAGAGAGCAATTTTGGACGCCAGTCATTCGTGTACTCAAAAGTACATGTTGAGCATCAGACGTGCAGGTGCTGGGGAGACGGTGTTGAACCAAACAGACGCACCGACCTGTCTCTGCCTTCCTGGAACTTACGGTGCAGTGGGAGAGACAGACATCCAGTGTTTGAGGTGCAACTGGTCTTTTCGTTGGGATGGTGGTTCATCGTCAGGGAGGAGAGGGGAGCCAGAGGACCACAGGATGAGGGACCTGACCTCTCTGGGGCCAAGGAGGATTTCCCTGGAGAAGGGACCATCAGAAGAGCAGGTGTGTGCCGGGTGGAGACAGGGTGAGCCCGGGCAGAGGTAGGGTTCACGCTGAGATGGAAGGAACATGGTGAGTTTGGGGACCTGACAGAAGCCTCGCAAAGCCCAGAAGGCCAGGGCAAGTGGACCTCACAGCCAGGCTGGGGAGGTCGGGGGAGAGGATCCCTAAGAGTCCACAGGCCACAGTGAGGTCCAGGTCTTCAACCTGAACGCACAGAGAACCACCAGTGGGTTCAGACTGGACCCACACGACACAGGCTGAGGAGAACTTAAACTAGAAAAAACGATGTGGCTTCTTCCGTGGGTGAGGCAGATGAAAGGGAACATGGCCCCAGATGTGGATAGGCATCCGGGTGAACTAAAAAGGGGGAGCAGGAGGGGGAAAGTGGGCTTTGGGAAGCACCTACCTCATGCTGAGTGCTTTCCATGTGACTTTGCACCTTACAGCAGAGCTGAAAGTACCATAAAAGTCATCCTGGCCCAGCACAGATCCAGAAGGCATGCCTCTCCGTCCCCTCCCTCCCAGGGTTTGCCTGACCAGGCCTGAAGGCTGTCAGAGAAGTTCTGGAAGACACAGGCAGGGCCCTTGAGAAGTTGGGGGGAGGAGGAAGAGTGGGAAATAAGGGAGCGGGCAACCCACAGTGCTCGAGCAAGCAGCTTCCAGAGGGCAGGCTGGGAAGGAATCTTAGAGAACGGGTTGGTCCAACCACCCCCTTTACAGATGAGGAAACTGAGGTTCAAGGTTCAGTGACAGAGCTGGAAATAAAGCTCAGGTTTTTGGCTCTTTTTCCAATGTTCTTTCTACTGCCCCAGGTGTGTGTGTGTGTGTGTGTGTGTGTGTGTGTGTGTGTGTGAGAGAGAGAGAGAGAGAGAGAGAGAACATATGTAAATATGTGGCTAAGACAAGGCCATCCTTCTCTCCAACCATCCACAATCCAGGCTGGCCATGATGTTGGCATGAATTAAGATGCTTATGGAAATGAAAAAAAAAATGCTTAAGAAAGAAGTTAATCTCTATATGGGGGTGTCCAGTTCATAAGGTCAATATCTTGCTTTTTTATAAGTCCTCTTCCTGTTTTTTCAAAGAGGATTTGGTGTTCTGAGTCCCAGCTGGGAGCTTAAGAAAACAGAACAGTGTTTCTCTGTCTGCTATATTTCTTGCAGCTCTAGGCCTCTCTTGCTGGACCTGGGGACAGGGACGTTGGCTCCTGGCCTTGGTGCAGGCCAGTTCTGTGCCTCGGTTTCCCTCTGTGTACAGAGGCATGGAGCTTTCCCTTCCTGAGTCCCTCTCTCCATTCTTGGGGAGAAAGTTGGTCCAGCCAGAAAGCAAAAAGGCTCAGACACAGGAGCTAAGAAGTGGGACTCAGTTAAAGGAGTTCAGGGGACCTGGTCTACCAGCTGAAGGGAACCACAGGCCACAAGGAAGACTCTAGAGGCGTATGCAGAGGGAGGAGGAAGATGCAAAGACCACAGGGTGTTGTGGGGAACAACCCAGGAGTCCTACATCCACCATTTACTGTCCTGGTGGACTGTGGAGACTTCCTCCCTCCTTGGGAAAATGGATGTGACAGTGCGACCATACGTGCACAGGATATGTGCTCTTACAACTGAGTTTGGGGGAAAATAGGAGAATTATTTCTGGGGTCATCACTGGCAGGTGGACAGAGGCCTTAGTGTGGCCATTTGTTTTTCCCTAATTTTTAACTTTTTTTTAATGCTTATTTATTTTTGAGAGAGAGAGAGAGATCATGAGCAAGGCAGGGGCAGAGAGAGAGGGAGACACAGAATCTGAAGCAGGTGCCAGGCTCTGAGATGTCAGCACCGAGCCCGACACGGGGCTCAAACTCACAGACCGCAAGCTCATGACCTGAGCTGAAGTCAGATGCTTAACCAACTAAGCCACCCAGGCGCCCCTTAGTGTGGCCATTTGTATCCCCCAGCCAAGCCCCTGGAGGTCAGCCACCTTTTGGAGTCCCTGCCTACCAGACCCTAAAGCTTCCTAGCCCAAAATTCCCAGAAGAAGACCCCCCTCTGAAGAAGGCTGGGCCCCCCCCGCCCCGCCCCACCAGGGCAGCGGGAGGTGAGCTGGAGCCCCACACAGGGCTAACTGGATTCTCAACAATTTGACTACAGTAAAAAAGTAGGTTCCAGTTTCTCCAGATTCCGAAGGTCAACACAACTACCTCCTCTCAAGTCTGGTGCCCTGGCCATTGCCTGGAGGCCCATCACCTTCTGCGCTAGGCGGAAACTCAGCAATGGGGTTCCGACTCAATCAAGATCCAGGCGCTGTCATCATGTTGCATTCCCTTGACCCTTCCCCTCTCTGGGCCTGTTTCCTCACCTCTTAAGTGGCAACTTAGGCCAGTGGAAGCCCCCACACCCACCAACCCACTTACACACGCATGTAAGTTCCCTTTGGCGCTTATCTCGAGATTCTAAATCTCCACTGGGTCTCTGCTGAGTGTCTCGCCTGGCTCTAACCAGCTCAGTCTTTCCATGGCCCACCCACCCCAGTCAGACCCAGCAAGCCCCTTCCCTCGGCCAGATCGCCTCAGCCCACTGGGGATTCCTCCCTGGGCTGTGCCTCGGGGTTGGTTTTCCCCAGCCCTTATCCAGGAAAGGGGGAACAGAAGGAAGGGAAGGAAGTCCTCTCGGCATGCCAGTCCTGATTTAAGGACTAGTGGTCCAGTATCTCACCCAATCCTTCCAACCCATCTTAAGAAGGTAGGCAGGTTCAGGGTCACCTGAGTGTTTCAGTCTGTCGAGCATCTGACTTCGGCTCAGGTCATGATCTCGCAGTTCGTGAGTTCGAGCCCCACATCGGGCTCACGGCTGTCAGCCTGTCAGTGCAGATCCCACTTCGATCCTCTGTCCCCTTCTCTCTGCCCCTCCCTGGCTTGCGCTCTTCCAAAAATAAATAAATATTTTTAAAAAAGAAGGAAGGCTCACAGCCGGGCAGGAGTAAGACCCACCCAGGGATGCCAAGCCCAGAACCTGGCCTTTTTCCTCTGCCTCACAGCTGCCTCCCTAGATCTACTCCGTTGAAAAAGGGCAGAGTTCTCTGGCCAGCAGGTCTATCCTGACTCAATTCATCAAGCCTTTATTAATAGACCAGAAGGTCTGTTTGCCAAGGTATTAAGGGACAGAAAGGGTCCGCGAAGCCTATAGGGTAATTCTATTCTGGCCTCTGGGCTGGGGCTCAGTCCCTCCCCCAGGGCAGTGTCAGGCCATCATCAGACACCCCTGTGCCTCTGGCAGCCGTTTTCCCATTTGTCCTTTTGGATCCAACAAGTTACAGCTCATTCCTTTGGCCACATTGTTCCTTAACGACATCATTTTTTCCATCTCCCTGACAGCGTGGTGCCCTTCCGCCTGAGTGCCGCCTCCCAGCTGATCTCCATCTCCCCGTCGTGCTATGGATTCCATGCACCGTCTCTGGACCATCTGAGATCTGCACAGTGCAAAGACCAGGTACCGACCTGTGCCTCCCAGGATGACCCAACACCAAGACCCGCCCTCAACCAGGTGGTTGAATGGTTCTTCCCTGTCATATCCCTTGATGCACTGAAAACACTGCCCTTCTCCCAGGCACCCAACTCAAAGCCGCAAATCCATCCTCCAATTTGTGCACAGTCTAGAGACCCTTCAGAGTCCCTGTCTGGGCCAGGTGCTGAGCACTGTGCTAGGGCTGGGCCATGGGCAGCTTGGCCTCCTCCGTCACTCGGATTGGTCACTGAGTCCCGATTGTTCACGACAGTCCTATCTCCCAGCCCCTTGGCAAGCTGGCCTCCCCCTCAGTTCTGCCCTGTTTCCTACTCAGAGTCAAGCGTCTGTCCCTCTTGGAGCAAACCCGGGTGCTGGGTCCTGGACCTTTCTATGGCCATCCTCTCTGAGCTGCCTATTCATTCACACAGCTAGTATTTTTTTTAATGTTTATTTAGTTTTGAGAGAAAGAGAGAGACATAGTGTGAGCAGGGGAGGGGCAGAGAGAGAGGGAGACACAGAATCCAAGCAGGCTCCAGGCTCTGAGCTATCATCACAGAGCCTGACACAGGGCTCGGACCCAGGAACTGTGAGAACATGACCTGAGCCAAAGTCAGACACTTAACCAACGAAGCCACCCAGACGCCCCACAGCTAGTATTTTTTTTTTAATGTGTGTTTATTTACTTTTGAGAGAGAGCCAGAGAGGGGCAGAGAGAGAGGGAGAGCAAGAATCCGAAGCAGGCTAGACACTATCAGTGTAGAGCCTGATGCGGGGCTCGAACTCACGAACCATGAGATCATGGCCTGGGCCGAAATCAAGAGTCAGACACTTAACCAACTGAGCTACCCAGGCACCCCAACACAGCTAGTATTTTTTAAGCTCTACGTGCCAGGTCCTGTATTGATAGCACCTTCTGTTCTTCCCCCCCTATTGCTACCTTGTTCTGCCCTCAATCATTTTCTAGAGAGGCAATGTGGCAGAAAAGTCAAAGCATAGACTTTGGAGTCAAACTGATCTAGGCTTGAATGCTGTATCTGTCGTGCATTTACCTATAAGCACTTAGACAAATTGCTTCACGATGAGCCTCAGTTTCATCATCTGCAAAATGGGAATGCTGCCATTCCAAGGGCTTTGGGGAGCACTAAGTGCAATTACATACGTACCTGGAAAGATGTGCATTTCTGGCAGAAAGGCAAGAAAGAGCCTGGAGCATTTGGAAGGATCGTGAAGGATACAGGATGGCTGGTGACAAGAGCCCTAAGTGGACCAGAGGGGATGAGGCCAGAGAGGTCGGAAGGGCAGATTGTGGAGGCCACACCGAGGAATGCAGGCTTGGCTCGGAGGGCCACGACCTCGTGCTGGAATAGCTCTGCCCACACACCTTTCAGGCCCCTCCGCTGCCTCCAAGTAGCGCTGCAGATTCTCAGGCTGGTGCTCCAGGCTTTCCAACAAGCTCTGGGTCCAGGCTTCCCTCCCACCACTCCTGGAATAACATGGGGGAGAGAGTGGCTTCTTCCTTTTGGCCTCTCTCCTGGAAAATGATTCGTGTGGGGTGCTGAGGAGCAGGGCAATCCAAGCTTTCCTGGTGCCTCCACCTCCCTGCACATCCTACCCCCGTCCTCCTCCCTGCCAGCCTAATCCAGGAGACTCAGCTCTCCTCAACCCCAGCGTCTCAATCAAGGTTGCTTCTTCTCCCCGCAACAAATGCCCAAAGGCTGTGCATGGCCGAGTAAGGCCACTGGATGCCAGTCAGCACGAGGGCTCCTCTTTGAGGACAGACCAAAGCTTTGGTCTAATTACACCAGCTATCTGAGATCACCAAGGCCAGGGAAAGCTGGAAGTCAGGTGGCTCTCACGGTCCGCTCCCCCAAGGCCACCCTGCTCTCAAAGCTACAATCATGAAAACTGAAACAGAGAGAAGGGCCGGAGAGGGAGATCTGGGTCCCGGCTGTTAACAAGAACATTCTCATCTTTTTTTTCTTTTTTTTAATTGAGATATAACTGACATACGCCATTGTATTAGTTTAGTGCACAACATAATGACTTAACATCTGTGTACGCTATGAAACGATGGCCACAATAAATTTAGTTGGCACCCATCTCCACACATAGTTACAAGTTTTGTTCCTATTATGAGAATTTTGAAGGTCTACTCTCTTAACAACTTTCAAATATACCACACGGCATTGTTAATTGCAGCCGCCGTGTTGTATGTTACATCCCAGGAGGCTTTCTTTATCTTATAACTGGAAGTCCGTACCTTTTGACCACTTTTACCCATTTTGCCCACACCTCACCCTCTGGCAACCATCACTCTGTTTTCCGAGTTCAGTTTGTTGTTTTTTGGGGTTGTTTTTTTTTTTCAGATTTCACATATAAATGAGATCACGGGTGTTTGTCTTTCTCTGGCTCATTTAGCTCAGTGCAATGCCCTCAAGTTCCATCCATGCTGTCGCCAATGGCAGGATTTCTTTCTTTTTTATGCCTGAATAATATGCCATTGTGTATATATTTTCTTTATCCACCCAACATCAACGGACACTTAGGTTGTTTCCATGTCTTGGTTTTGTAAACAATACTGCAATGAACATGGGGGTGTAGGTATCTTCTCAAGGTAGTGACTTTATTTCCTTCACATACCCAGAAATGGAATTGCTGGATCATACAGTCGTTCTATTTTTAATGTTTTTGGAGAACCTCCATACAGTCTCCCTAATGGCTGCCTCAACTTACGTTCCCACCAACAGCGCGTGAGGGTTCCCTTTTCTCCTCACCAACACTTGTTATTTCTTGTCTTTTTGGTAATAACCATTCTAACAGGGGTGGGGCACAACAATCTCATTGTGGTTTTGATTTGCCTTTCCCAGGTGATTAGTGATGTTGAGCACTTTTTCATGTACCCATTGGCCATTTATGTCTTCTTTGGGAAAATGTCTATTCAGATACCTGTCCATTTTTAAAATTTTTTAATGTTTAGTTATTTTTGAGGCAGACAGACAGACAGAGCGTGAGCAAGGGAG
This sequence comes from Lynx canadensis, assembly GCF_007474595.2. Taxonomy (NCBI): domain Eukaryota; kingdom Metazoa; phylum Chordata; class Mammalia; order Carnivora; family Felidae; genus Lynx; species Lynx canadensis. Next base: position 118,821,200 of record NC_044305.1, on the reverse strand, counting down.
GGGCAGAGAGAGAGGGAGACACAGAATCCGAAGCTGGCTCCAGGCTCCGAGCTGTCAGCACAGAGCCCCATGCGGGGCTCGAACTCATGAACCGTGAGACCATGACCTGAGCCAAAGTCGGACGCTTAAATGGACTGAGTCACTCAGGCGCCCCGTCCACTTTTTAACTGGATCGTTTGGGGGTTTTTTCTACTAAGTTGTATGAGTTCTTTATATATCTTGGATCTGAACCCTTATCAGATAAATGATTTGCAAATATTTTCTCCCATTCCATAGGCTGCCCTTTCATTTTATGGATGATTTCCTTCACTATGCAGGAGCTTTTTAGTGCATAGTCTCACCTCATAATCAAATTAATTAGTCTTAGTTTTACATTCATCATCTTGGAGTCCCCCAACCACCATGTGAGGGAGGCAATGTGGAGACCGCTCCACCATTTAAGGAGGAAACCGAGGCTCACAGGGGGGCCATGACTGGCCCAGGTCCCACAGCTGGTCACTGCCTTCTGTTTCCTCCATGAGCCTACTCCTCGGATGAGTTTGGGTCACACACCAGTTGCTTGGTCCCGACCCAGAATTTCAGGGCTGGAAGGGGCTGATGTTTAAAATCTCTCCTCCACATCCTACCAGTATCCGGAGATCTTTCACAGAGTTCTTCCTCTGGGAAGGGAGCAAGCACAGATAGAAGGGGCCCTGCCATGGCCCGGATGTCACCTGTCTCCGTCTTGCTCATCTCATCTCCAGGGACCTCCTCTGCCATTTTCTCCGTCTCTAGCATCACCTAACTTCCTTCAAGAATCTGGGACTCAGAAGCCGCTGAATTGTGGTTAAAAAAAAAAAAAAAATCATGGCTAGTTTTTCAGAAACACACATTTCATTCAATTTCTAGAGGAGGGCCTCCATCATTTTTAAAAATATATCACTTCAGGGGCGCCTGGGTGGCTCGGTCGGTTGGGCGTCCGACTTGGGCTCAGGTCATGATCTCACAGTTCGTGGGTTCAAGCCCCACATCAGGCGCCGTGCTGACGGCTCAGAGCCTGGAGCTTGCTTCGGATTCTGTGTCTCCCTCTCTCTCTGCTCCTCCCCTGTTCACACTCTGTGTCTCTCTCTCTCTCTTAAAAATAAATAAACATTAAAAAAATTTTTTTAAATATATCTTTTCAGTTATTTTTCTTTTTTTTTTTTTTTTAATTTTTTTTTTTTTTTTTTTTTATTTTTGGGACAGAGAGAGACAGAGCATGAACGGGGGAGGGGCAGAGAGAGAGGGAGACACAGAATCGGAAACAGGCTCCGGGCTCCGAGCCATCAGCCCAGAGCCCGACGCGGGGCTCGAACTCCCGGACCGCGAGATCGTGACCTGGCTGAAGTCGGACGCTTAACCGACTGCGCCACCCAGGCGCCCCTTCAGTTATTTTTAAAAACATAGTCTGAGTAATTAGACCCTGCAGCATATATTTCCATCCTGGACTAGAATCCAAATATGGACTAGATGGACCACGTTTCTGTTTTGTTTTGTTTTGTCTTGTTTTGTTTTGTTTTGATTAAGCCACTTTGTTGAGCTATGACTGACATACAAAAAGCTATATATATTTAACGTATACAACTTGCTGAGTTCAGAGATAAGTATACATCTGTGAAGCTATCACCGCCATCTATGCCATAAACATAACCATCACCCCGAAAAATTTCCTTCTGCTCTCCTCACTTACTATGATTGTTATTTGTCACAAGAACACCTAACAAAAGATCTTCCCTCCTGGGGAATTTTTAAGTATACAGTGCAATATTGAGATGGACTACAGTTTTAAACTCAGAATGAATCCTTTTCAGGTTATCTTATTCGCTTGACAGACCGGGAAACTGAGGCTCAGGTCAGAGAAGTGCTCTCCCCAGTGAAATTTGGCTCTTTAGCGGAAGTGCCAGATCTCGACCCAGATCTTTGAGTCCTCATTCAAGGCCACCTCCATATGCTGCAGCCCCACTGTGGCCTGAAATCTGGCAACCTGGGGAAGAGACCAGGGGACCGCTTCCTGAGCAGCCCCTAGCCCCAGACCAGCCCGCCTAGACCTGAGCCTCACGCTGCTTTGATGTTCCTACTCACACACATGTCTGGCTCAAATGGCTGTCCCTTTGGACTGCTGCAAGGGGCTGATTAGATGTAATTGCTTTGCCTAGAGCGAGCTATCTGCTTAATAGAATCAGCTCCCAGTAATTAGCCTGCCAAAGGCCCATTTCCCTTGCTGGAGTCCTAGGGCTTCCAGGCCCTTACTGCAACCTGTGAGCATCGGGCCTCTGCAGGCACATTTGGGATATAAGTCGGCGGGCCTTTGGTCGGGTCGGGGTGGCTGGGAGAAAGCAGAGCTGTGGAGGCTTAGCGAGGACTCTGGGTGCGGCCTTCCCTGGGGCTAGGGAGTCGCAGCCTTTCAAGGTCGGAGGGGCAAAGTGCCTGGCACAGAGGGACCGCTCCTTACATGTTGACCAGAGTCCGACTGAACCTCAAGGGGCAGGTCGTCCAGCCCCAAACCCAGTACATTCAGCAACCAAGTCGAAAGGCATTTCTTGGGTTGATGGGGGGTGGGAGGGAGGGGAGGGTGGGTGATGGGTATTGAGGAGGGCACCTTTTGGGATGAGCACTGGGTGTTGTATGGAAACCAATTTGTCAATAAATTTCATAAAAAAAAAAAAAAAGAAAGGCATTTCTTGCAGACCTACTATGTGGCAGGCGCTGTACTAGCTCCTTGGATCCTTCTAAAACAACCTCAACCCAAAGGACCAATCCGGCTATGCTTGCATACCTCCACTGCCCAGGAACTCATTACCTCACGGGCAGCCCATTCCTTCTTCAGAGCCGTAGAGAAAGTTTGACCAGTTTTGAGCTGAAAGGTCTTCCACTGTGCCATCTCCCACCGCTCACTGGTCCCTCCTAGGCTACCCAGAGCAAGGCTAATCCCTCCTCCACGGGACGGCTCACATGTCCCCTGCATCTTTGCCCCAAGCTGAACGTCCCAAGTGCTTCTGGTTGTGCCAGGTACATCATGCTGGTGAGGTCCCTCGGTAATCTCAGTAATCATTGATGGGTCTGAACCCTGCTTCTGTGGGTCGATTCCTGTCTCCCAGCATGACCAGGAGCCCAGCAACAGGCACCACAGGGGGCAGGAGTCCTCTCCCAACAGAAAGAACTACAGCCCCAGCCAGAACAGGACACTACCCAAGGAGTGCCGCGGTGGTGACCCAGCCCCTCCACTGAGGGAAAGACACCCAAAGCCTGCTCACTGGAAGTAAAGTCACCTCTCTTGCTCTCCCCCTCCCCCCCACCCCGACCTGGACACACACATGCGCACACACACTGCTGTGCACGCTCACGGGCGCCACTCAGTATTCACTGGCTGATTAATCATTGCAAGTGCTATTATAATTTTTGCGTTTGGTCCTGAGACAAGGCTGCCTCTGCTTGTTTCTCAGAAGCTATAAACCTGCAAAGAAGGATTTCAAGATTTGTGAGGATGTTGACTAGATCTTCAGACTCTCTTTTTTCCTTAGCAGCAACATGTTTGTTGGGAAATACAGGCCATGGCCAGTCCAGAATCTCTGTAGAGGACAGGCTCTCAGGGACTTAATTCTTGCTATGGGAAGGAAGCAAGTCTAGGGACTTACCCTGCAGCCAAAGGCTGGGAGGTCAGGAGAGTGGGGCTTGAGTCCCAGCTCTGGCCCACAGTCTGTGAGGCTTGGAGGTGCTCTCTCCCCGCGCTGGGCCTGTTTCCTTATCAGACTGCATGGTCTAAGGTTTCCCCTAGCTTGAACTATTCTGGAGCCATGGCCAAACACAGAGAGGATGTGAGTGGAGGGGAAAAGAAGGACCGGAAGATGGAAGAAGGGAAGACTAGGACCAAAGCCAAAAGTCTTATACTCACAGCCCACACACACAAGTCTTATACTCACCACACACACACACACACACACACACACACACACACGCCCCGGGCTGGAGAGCAGTGGCTGGTTTTCTCCCAGACCTCTCTCATCACCTGCTGGCCTGTCCAAGACCCCCAGTATTGGGGGCTTTGCTCACTGCCCCTGACCCAAGTGTGGAAGAGAGGAAGGTGTTAAAGGGAGAAGGGAAAGGGAGAGAAGTGGGAAATTAGTAGAAAATAGGGAGGCATACAAATGGCAAAAACAAAAGTGAATCAGGAGTGCCTGGGTGATTCAGTTGGTTATGTGTCCAACTCTTGATTTCGGCTCAGGTCATGATCTCACGGTCCATGAGTTCTAGCCCCACATAGGGCTCCAAGCTGACAACACAGAGACTGCTTGGGATTCTTTCTCTCCCCTCCCCGACCCCCACTAAAGCTCATGCGCGCTCTCTCTCTCTCTCTCTCTCTCAAAATGAATAAATAAACTTTAAAATTTTTTTTTAAAAAAGGGAAGTGAGGGCCAAGTAGGCAAACCTGTGCGTTGCCGGGGAGAGTAAACACCAAGACAGATGCACTGAGGACAGCCTGGCCGTGCTTAGGGACACTTGTGGGTATGCGTCCCAATGCAATTTCTCCACAGGTCCTCAAGGACACACGTGCCAGGAGGCTCATCTCAGTGTGGTATCCAGGACCAGAGATGGAGACCACCAAGGAAGCCCTCTCTAGGGGAAGGGATTCGCCAAACGTGGAGACTGTAGACTTTGGAGCAGGTTTTCTGCGCATGAACGAAGCAAGCCTGACCCCCCACAGCCACTCCGGGAAGACCGGTTGGTTCCCACTCTCACTAATAGGACAGGCAAGTCTGAACGCAGAGCTGCTCACCCAGCTCATCTGGGGCAGGACTAAGACAGAGCCAGGTATCCACCCCCTAGCACAGCGCTCTCTCCCCAACGGCTCCCACTGCCTCTCCTTTGTGAACAGCTGCCTTTTGTGTTTGGTTTGGGCTTGAGATGTTAAATAAATAGTGTCTCTTGACAAATGCAAGCCGGCTGCACTGGGACTGGTTACGCTCTGTAAATCCAGACTAATCCTCTGTGTCTCTCCCTCAGGGATACACCGAGAAACACCTCAGTCGTACCCGAAGCGCCCCGAATCCGATCAACCGGCCCCCGGCCATCAGAGGCCACGATTCCTGGTGCCGCTCTCCACCAACCGTGTCCCTGTCTGTGCTGCAGCTCCTGGGCCCACCAGGCCCCTCCCCGTTCTCAGGCCTCCATCTAGCTGGATCTTGAGATGGTTCTGGATACTCCTTCCTACAGCAAACCAGGGACCCTATCCCAAGGCCTTATCCCTGCTCTGCAGGAGCCTATGGTCTGGTCTAGACAAGATAGACCCGAATACCATGGGAGGCTCCGTTCCAGCTAGTAACGAATAGGGTCGGGATTTGAACCTGAGCTTGTCTGAGTCAGGGTCAGCTTTTTTACTCCCTACCTCACCCCTTTCCCCCATCCTCCAGCCAAACTGGCCAAGGATGGGGGCCTGGTTCTGGAAAAACAATGGACAGAGAGGGCCCTGGGCCCCTCATCCCTCACACCACATTCTTGGCCATTGCAGGATGAGCAGTTGTTAATCATAGGGCCAAGTCTGTCATTAACATCACAAAATGTCAGAGGGAGGGGATTCTTTGAGATAAGCAACTCTTTCATTCTACAGAAAAGGAAACTGGGGCACAGAGAGGCGATGTGAGTCTCTCAAGTCCACCAGCTAGTTGGTAGTTGGTTGTAGCTGGGACCAAACTCCAGGTGTCTAGACTCCTCTTCAGTGCCCTCTCCACATGCTTCCTCGGGCCTTAGGACACTCACATGGGTCTTGCCTTCTCTCCTTAAGCCAGGTAGGGCTTGCTCCAACTTTAGAAGTGTCTGTTGGCAAAGAGTCACAGAAGCAAATTGCGTGGATTTTTCTCCCTCCAGACTCTGCTGTCCGTGCTCCTGTCCCCGCTGACACCGATCTCTAACCCCGCAGGTGTAGGAGGCTTTAAGGACTTCACCGTGTACTGAATACACGACAAACGTAAGAGCAACTCTGATGTGCAAAGCACCGAGCTCCCCACTGCGGCGAGGCGTGGCACAAGAAGGGACTCCACCCTGGAGAAGATAATGAGCCAGTGGGGAAGACAGGTATTAAAGAACTGATCGATCGAGGCGCCTGGGTGGCGCAGTCGGTTAAACGCCCGACTTCAGCCAGGTCACGATCTCGCGGTCCGTGAGTTCGAGCCCCGCGTCGGGCTCTGGGCTGATGGCTCAGAGGCTGGAGCCTGTTTCCGATTCTGTGTCTCCCTCTCTCTCTGCCCCTCCCCCGTTCATGCTCTGTCTCTCTCTGTCCCAAAATAAATAAACGTTGAAAGAAAAAAAAAATTTTTTAAATAAAGAACTGATCGATCTACTAGGTAAGAGGAACGTCTGCTGAATTGAAGCTTCGGCAACGTGCTATGGAAGCCCAAAGGTGCTAGGGGTTCTGACTGGAGGTAACTGGGGAGTGCTTCACAGAGAGAGTGGCCCTTGAGTTGGGTCTTGAAGCCTGAACAGGAGTTCAATAGATAAAAAATGGAGGAGTCGAGGAAGTACCAACATCCCAGCTTATGGGAGCCACATGAGTCAGAAGTAAAGCATGAAAGTACTTAGATGTGTCTAGAGCTTAGAGAGGAATGGTGTGGAAGATAAAGCTGGAAAATAATATGTGTATAATGTTGAGTGCATAATAATACACAGCAACGAATGATAGTTAAATTCCGTACCATTTATCCTACCTCTGATTGCGCCCTTTTCCTCACAAACTAAAGTCCTAAAAGCAGTGACTAAATCTTTTCACCTGATTCTTGGAATAACTAGCGAAGCAGAAGTGGGCCAGGAAGGTCATGGGATGTTATAAATGAAGGGAGCAGAGACATGTCCTGGTCCAAACCACTCCATTTATGGACATGCAAACCAAGGCCCAGGGAAAAAGAGTGACTGGCCCTGAGTCCCACGGGAAGCAGGTAGAAGAGACGGGACCCCAGCCCAGGCCCCCCAACTCTCTGCCCCATGTTCTCTACGCTGCATCAGATTCCAGAAAACAATCACACATGAGGCTGACCAGTATAATGATTGGAGGGATGTAAAATATCTCTTTCTAACCAGCCCAAGGCTTCCTCCACTGGAGTCACCAATGGAGTGGGAAAAAATAGAGCATGGAGAAGCCATCGCTGAGCAGATTTTGTCATTTATAAAAGACAGGATTGATAGAGATGCTTTCTGACACTTGGCCCTGGGCAGAAGGTGAGGCAGCCCCATCAGGGGTGGGGACGTACAGCAGGCCACAGGAGTCCTGGACAGAGGGAGAGGTATAGGCTTCTAGATCTTTGGCACTATCCCACCTAGGTCAAGGGTGAGCTGATGGAACTCCTGTCTGCAGGACCCAGGGCCTTCTCAGAAATCTAGACCGGCACCAGCATCGCTCCCCACCAACCAGTCTCCCCTCCTGAAGAGTAGAAAGGGAAAAGGGGCAGGGGAGTGAGAACCGAGCTGCCCTCCTGGGCTCCAGGCACGCCGTGGATGTGTTGTGTTCCCCTGGCAGCAGGTGTCCTGATCCCATATATATGGGGGCTACAGGAGAGACCCCAGCCACGGGACATAAGTCTTGGCCCCCTTTCACTCCCTGTGTGACCCTGAGCAACCCCCTTCCTATTCTCTGGGCCTCGGTTTCCTCATCTGTAACATGAGAGGATCAGGTTAGCTGATCTTTAAAGGTCCTTCCCGTTCGAAGTGCTGTGAGAACAAGCTTCATCATAATTAATAATAAATGCCCTGCCCCTAAAGAGAGCTTTTTCCCTTTTCCAAAGCTCTTTCACTCATAATATCACCGTTCATCTGCCTAGCAGTCTGGCCTGGCAGCCAGAAGCAAGCAGACCCTGGACACACAGTCTTTCACACTGAAAACCGGGCCTCTTGAGCCTTGCTCATCTAGACTGGCTTTGGGGGAGTTGGCTTCTGGGGTAGTGTGGCCAGGAGGATGGAACCTAGCTTGTACCCTCACCCCTAGGAAGCCAGGAGAAGCAGCTCTTGTCTTCTAGGGAGCCAGAAGATGCCAAGGGGGAAGGCCTGAAATGGGCTGAGTAAACGACCAAGGGTGTGGGCCCAGGAAGTTTGTGTCAGATCAATGACTCCGGTATAATTACCTATCCCACTTACAGGTGAAAAAAACCTGAGGGTCCAGGAGTCATTATGGAGACGAGAATGGGTTTGGAAGGCAGACTGAAGTCCCTTCCTGCCGAACAACCTCGGACAATTCTCTGCACTGCCTTTTGCCTCAGTTTCTCTATCTATAAAATGGACACAACCATACCCACCTTTCAGGATGGTGGTAAGACTAGAGCTAATAAATGTAACGTGCCTAGCCTGACACACAGCAGATGCTTGATACACACTCTTTGGATGAATGGTTGAAAGAAGCAGTGGGTTGGTGGTCTCCCTCAGAGAAGCATTAAAAGGCTCAACAGTGACAGGTCAGGCCCGGATGTGGGCAGATGGCGCTCCTGCTTCTGGATGGCTGCCTCCTCAACCCACCCTCAGTCAGGGGCCTGGGGCCTCTTCCATCCTGTCTCTCCTCGTGGCCCGTGCCAGGGTCCCGTGAAAGACTCTCTGACCCTCCTTGGCAATGGGATTTGCATTCCGATCATTCTGCTCACTCAGCCCATCCAAGTCTGGAGTTGTTTGAAGCTAAGTAAGGCCTGCGGGATCATCTGCCACGGCACCTCATCGAGGAGATAAGGAAGTGAGACTCTGAGAGGGGCAGTGACGCCTCATCTGAGGTCCCACAGCCTGCGCCTCCTCACCACCACTGCCACCATTTTGACAGAAGAAGAAACTGAGGCATAGGGAGGCCTCCTGGTCTTCAGCAAGCCTGGTCTGGGCTCCAGCTGCCCTATTCTGTTCGGTTGGGATGCCTGATGTTGATGTCCAGTGCTCTCTCTGGCAGCCCATCCCAAGCCCAGGCTGGCCCACTGGTGCAGGACAGGGGCTATGGATGTCTGGACAGCCGGGTAACCGCGGGGGGGGGGGGGGGGGGGAGCCTGGGATTGAGTGCTACTGGCCTAGCCTCCCAGCCTGTGCTTTCTCAGCCAGTTCCAGGAGCCGTGCTGACCTGGGAAGGGTCACATTTCATGAGAGCAGGGCTTTCCCTTGGGTGTTGGCCCACCGTGCCCAGGTCCACAGCTGCGCCCTGCTGTTTCTAAGACAGCGGTGGCCCGGCGCAGGGTGGGGGGTGTGGCCTGGGCGGAGGGAAGCTTGGCTGAGTCCCAGTGCTGGCACTAATTCACTGTGTGCCCTTGCTTGTCACTCGACCTCTCTGCGCCTCAGTTTCCTCACCGACATAATAAAGGGCAGGACAGCGAGGCCCAAGGTCCCTTCCAGTTAAAGCATGCTGTGATTTCGGTGGAGGTTGGGGGGGTGGGGGTCGCTCTGCCCGTTCCTTTTCCCTTCCTTGCTCTTCTTTTTCCGTCATCAATTTATCTCCAGCTACCCAGGTCTCCCTGTCTCTGTCGCTCTTTCTGTTTCCATCTTTCGCTCTCTGCCTCTCTCGCTCTGTATTTTTCTGCCTACCGCTTCTTTTACTGTGTCTGTGAGTCTACCTCTGGTTTTATCTCCCTATCTGTCACACCCCCCTCTGCCTCTTTTTCCTCTCTTTCTCTGTAGTTAGAGCCGTTTCTCTCTGTGTCTAGTTATCTCTTTCCCTGGGTCTCTCTCCCTCGGTCCTGCCCGGTCTCTCCGCGGCTCTCCCGTTCGCTCCCCCACCCCTCCCCCTCCGCCAGCCCCCCTCCTCCCTCCCTCGGCGCGTCTCCCCAGTCCTTATTTGGCTGGGCGGGAGGGCTGGCGGGAGGAGGCGGCCTGCGGGCGGGGGGCGGGGGGCGGGAGCGGGGCCGGGCGGAGGAGGGCGGTGGGTGGTGCTGAAGGGACAGCTCCGCGGCGGCAGCGGCGGCGGCGTTGGCGGCGGCGGCCCCGGGGCGCGGAGCGGGTGCCCGGCGCGGGGAGAGGCGAGCGCAGCCATGCCCCAGGCCGCCTCCGGGGCAGCAGTAGCGGCGGCCGGGGCCGGGGCGCGGGCCGGGGGCGCCGGGGGGCCGGCGGCGGCTCGGGCGGGACGATGAAGCGGCAGAACGTGCGCACGCTGGCGCTCATCGTGTGCACCTTCACCTACCTGCTGGTGGGCGCCGCGGTCTTCGACGCGCTCGAGTCGGAGCCCGAGATGATCGAGCGGCAGCGGCTGGAGCTGCGGCAGCAGGAGCTGCGGGCGCGCTACAACCTCAGCCAGGGCGGCTACGAGGAGCTCGAGCGCGTCGTGCTGCGCCTCAAGCCGCACAAGGCCGGCGTGCAGTGGCGCTTCGCCGGCTCCTTCTACTTCGCCATCACCGTCATCACCACCATCGGTAACTACTCGCCGACGGAGGGCGGGGACCCGGGGGCTGGGCGCCGTGTCCCGGGGTAGTCCCGAGCCGGCCAGGGCTGGGGGGATCCCCCGGAGAGGGTCTAGGCGCCGAACCCCGCGCTGCCAGAAACCCGAGTTCAGCCTGGCTTGTCTGCTCCGCGGGGACAGGACTCGGGGGAGGCGTCGATTCCTGGCTCCGGACCTGACTCTCTGGCCGGGCCAGCCCTAACTTGTCCCTGCCAGGCTGCGCGAGGGCCTCAAGGGACTCTGAAGTGTGTGAGAGGGGCAGGAACGACCGGCGGAGGCTGGGGAGGAGGGGTGTGGCCGGGCCAGGCCCTGGAGCAGAGAGCTGAGTGTAGAGCGGCGGGGAGCGCGCGACTCCTCCGTGTCCCTGGCAGATGGGCTTCCGCACCTTGGCGTGTCTACACAGGCTAGGGCTCCAGGGAGACGTGTGGATGCAGGTACTCCGGCACTCCGCGGCACTCCCGCCTACTCCCGGTGCCTGAAACAACCCGTAACTGCTTCAGTGAGTGCCGCTTGGAGTGTGTGTATGTGTGTGTGTGTGTGTGTGTGTGTCTGTGTGTGTGTGTGTGTGTGTGTGTGTGTGTGTCCAGATCCCAGAGTTTGGGCAAAGCCAGCCAGTGCGTTTAATTTTCTTAGGGCAGCAAATCTGATGCTGGAAGCCAGATCCAGCTGTCTGCCTTCTCTGCTGTCCCAGGAAAACAGTCACCTCGCAGGAATGGCCTCAGTTCTCTTCTCCAAACAGCGGTGCAGCAGGCCACACACACACACACACACACCCAGACTCTCTCACAACATAGACACGGGCACATGTACACACAGGTGCACACACAAGCACACACAAGACATACACAGGCACACGTACACACAAAGCACACGAATGGATACCCAGGAAAGGGATCTCCAGAGAGGCCCTTGACGTGCTATTCAAAAAGTGTCCAGATAGGAGTAAACACCTCACTCGCAGCCCAGGACCCTGTGATTCCAGCCCAGCTCCATCACTTTTCCCACTATATGACCTTGGGCAAGTCCCTTCTCCTGTCTGGGTTTCAGGCTCACGCCCACACAATCAGGGGTTAGCCGAAATGATCTCAAGCATCCCTCCTAGTCCTGGCATGCTCTCAGCCCACCTTCCCCCAAAGCCCATTGGGATGCCTCCAGACCTCCATCCTTCCCATTCCTTCTCCTCTCTCTGGTCCCCCTCCTTGCCTTGGCTGAGCTCCCAGGGGCTCATTGCCACATGGCATAGCCCATGACAAGATGGCAGTGTTTTCCTGGGAGTCCACAGAAGTTGAGGGAGTAAAAGGCAGGACTGGACATTATTCCTGCAGTCTATCCACTTGGGACTGTGTCCCAAGGCTCCACTCCTCTCTGGGCTCCATGGGGGAACTCTGCTATATAGTCTCTGCATTCCCCTCTTGGAAGAGGAAGAAAAGGGCCCCTGGAGTGGATAGGGGTACCTCTGAGTCCTGCTGACAGGGCAGAATCGTCGGACTCAGACCTGCCCCAAAAGAAGCCTCCCCTCCCCACTTCCCTGCTACCTGCCAAGGTTTCAGGAGCAGTGAACAAGCAAGTTAGGCCTTCCCCCCATCTCTTCCCCCATGTGGTACCTCTGATTATGTGTCCCCTTTCTTAGTCCTGTGGTCCCTAGGTCCACAAGTAACTTCCCAACTGACTTTGCCTGCAGCCTCGTTCTCCCATGGAGCGAGCGCCCCTGGACAATGCCGCCAGAAAGAGTCTCCCCAAAGTGCAGCTCTGACCATACCAATACCCTCTCAGAGCCCTCAGTGACTTCCAGCTGCCCGTGGAATCTGGCCCATGCTCTTTATCCCAAATTTTAAGGACCTTCATACCTGGCGCCAACTGTATGTCCGACTTCATTTCTCACTTCTTATTGGCATGATCCCTCCACTGCAGCCATGCGGTCTGTCTCCCGAGAACACCTTAAGCGTGCCTGTCTGGCACACCTTTCTCTCGGTCTTCTATTTACCTTGTCCAAGCTAATCTTGCAAGTCAAGCTCAGATCCCACTTCCTCCTTGAAGTCTTCCAGACCATCTCAGGCCACCACTCTAGACGGCTACAGGACTTACTGTCACGACAACCTGGGTGACACAGTGTGGGCTCTCTTGCCCCGTGTGGGCATGGTTATTTACATTTTAGGGGATGTGTTTTGTCTCTTTGACCACATACTGAATTGACCTCCACGTGGGCAGGGCCCTGTGGTTCCCATCTCTGTTCTCCCAGTGCCGGCACAGTACCCTGCCCCACGCGTGAGCACTCAGAGAATGCTATCCATGGGCTTAAGGTGTGCAGAAATGAAAGAGTGTCCTCCTTCCCCTCTATCCCTGCCATTTCCCAAAGTGCCTGTAGTCCTTACCAAGAGAGATGCTAAAAGCTGGGGGTAGAGGCAGACAGAGTGCAGTTCTGGTGATATTTGTTGATATAGTGCTGGGCAAGAGGAAAGACAGCATCAAAGCACCACCCTAGTTCTGTGGGGGCCCCAGAAAGGCACTGCCCACTTCCTGCCCCACCCAGCCATCCCTGGCTTTTTGTCACCTCTCTCTCTGGCTACGCCATCTGGCTGGAAACAGTCCACAGGGGCTCTGCTCTAAGAAAAGCCTGTCTGGGCTGTGATCAGATGGCTGGAATGGGCCCTATATTAAGCTGATCTTGACCCAAAACTCAAAGGCAACAGCCTCTGTCCACCTGATCCCTCTGGAGACCCACATAGGTCTCTCAAGGCACCAGGACTCACACTGGGATAGAAAAATGACAGAACCTGCCACTTAGTGATCGCACTGCACTCCCATCTCACCTCTTGAATCTCAGCCTTCACCACTCAGGAAAGTTGCCAGGGCAGGCATCGTTAGCTCCGTGGCATAGATGAAGACATGGAAGGGAAAGTAGGGGAAGGGACTCCCCCAAAGCCACGCAGCTGGTGAGCAGCAGAGTTAGAGCAAGAAGCTAGGTCTTCTGACTCCAAGCCCAGTGCTCTTTCCCTGCCGGTCTCTTGGCTGCTTCTTCTGCTTCCATATGCCGTGAAGCCCGGAGCCAGCTGAAATTGGCATGGCCAAGACGTGCTCAGTGATGCCAGCTTGCAGGGCGCTCCTGGGCAGCCCTGATTGGTCGAGGGTCGGCAGGGTCTGAGTTAGTCATTCACCTGGTTAGTCACAGTCTCCATGAGCTGCAAGGATTCCTCCAGCTCCCTCGTCCCTGGCCTCCCAGCCAGGAAACCCTTCCTTTGTTGTGCCCTAAGTTCATCAAACGCAAATGGAAACTCTTTTCTGGGAAAGCTTAACCTCTCTAGCTGTTGAGTCATTAAACTCCTCCGGGGCCCCAGCCCCATCTATTCATAGCCCAGAGGCTGTCAGAGCTGGAAGGGGACTCAAGATCAGCTCGTGCCACCCCCTCCTCTTACAGATAAGGAACCAGAGAGGTGACAGGAGTCACACAGCCAGAAGTTAGCAAAACCTGACTCCCCGGTCTCTGCTCCTTCCGCTTGTTCAGGATGACTCTTTACTTATTATTATGACTAGGAGCGGTAACAGCAACAGTAATAATAGCGGCCACGATTTCTTGTCTACTCTTTGTCGGGCTCTACACCCTCTCGTTGGATCCTCTCACCAATCCCTCCAGAGGAGCATTATATGACCCCCACTTTTCAGCAGAGGAACCCAGGGCTCTGTGTGTAGATGACTCACCCATGGCCTTGTGACTTGAAAGTATGGCACCTGCCCAGATTCAGCTGGGCCTCTTTGACTCCCAGGCCCTGGGTTTTCCGCCAGTTCTTTCTCAACCTCGAGAACCCAGTCCAGACCCTCAGATCTTGAGGGCACCGAGGCGGCAAGGCTTGTCTTCTCCCCTGGCAAATCCCTTCCCAGGCGAGTGCCTCTCACTCCAGCGCCCCGCAGCCAGCCTGCTGCTCCCTGCACCCCGGCCGCTGACCAACCCAGACCACGTGGCAGAGCGGTGCCCGGCACCGGGCCCCAGCTGAGACTGCCGCGGGCTCACAGGTGCTGTGCTCCCATGTGGGCCCCCGTAATCCTCGGGGCTCTAAGGCAACGAGAGGCCAGGTGATTGATTAGCTGATGGAGCTGGGGCAGAAAACCTTCTGTTCTGCTCTCTCCTCAGCTTCCGGCCTGGTCTCAGCTGAGCACAGGCTCGCATCACCCACCACGTGGCCTGGGAGTCCTTAGATTGTGAACTCAAGCAGGCAGCTCATGAAGGAACCTGTACTTTTTACATCTTTCCAAGAAGGAGGAAAGTACAGAAGTGACCTGCCACCCTCTACGTCCCAGAGTCCTCCGATAAAAGAGTGAAAGGAGACATCAGCAGTGATCCAAACACCCAGAGAGGTGCAGGTACAACCCTGATTAGAATCGAGGTCTTTGGGAGCCCCCCACTGGAGTTCCCTCCATCACCCCAGCCTATTCCCCTCACCACCCACCATCTCTCTTAGCACCGAGACCTCTGGTTGCTTATCACTCCACTGTTCCCAGGCCTCTGTTGGCTTGCCGGGGTGGGGTGGAGGGGCAGCCCAGCCTGGACTGGTCCTACCACCCACTTTCAATCAGCAATTCCCTCCTCCCTGCCCACAGGCCACCCCTCTGCCTTTTCTGTGGCGGTGTAGGAAGGTGGGCCAGAGCGCCTGGGTTCGTTTCTCGACCCACCTCCCCACCCCCCACCACTAGTTATGCGATCTTGAGCAAGTTACTTAGTCTCTCGGAGCCTGTTTGGTCATTTACAAATGGGGAGAAGAATATCTGCCTCCCGGGATTAAAAGGATAATATAAAGGAGTGCCTGGTACAGAGCAGGTACTTAATAAGCAATATCTGCAATGATGAGTGCAATTAACATTATTTTTCACGTCTGATTACTAATACTCCCCACACAGAAGGGAACTGCTTGGTTTCCCAAGGATTACCAAGACCACAGCCACCTCTGCTCCCTCCTAACAGGTAGGGGACAGGGGGTTGGGCACCAGAGGCTGCCACATCCTTCCCTTTATTCTCCTGATCCCACTCTCCCAGCCCAGACTTTCCAGATCCTCACCCACGACTGGAGGCCACCTGACATCCAGGCTCAGAGGCAATGCTCCCTCCTTTGAGCAGGCAGACCCTGCAGAAAACCAGCTAAGGACAGTGAGGCACACAGTAGGAGGGGAACCTGCCCTGGACTGGAGCGAGGAAGCAGAAGTTCAGCTCCACTTAGCCCAGCTGCTGATCCTCTGTGACCATCAGTTTCCTCATCCACAAAGAGGGTGTATTTGGTCAGAGGTCCTTCTGACTGTCATGCCTCCTACCTAAGTGTCCCCTTCCCACCCATCACGGTTGGGGGACTGGAGACACGGAGGGAGTGGGGGCAAGAATAGGACGGAAATAGAAGACACACGCCTGGCCACAGTGGGGACAGGACAAACACAATAACTATTTTCAAAGAAAACATAAACAAGCACAGATGAGAGTAGTGCAAATCACCACCATAAACAGCTTTCAGCTGGCAGCACGAACGGTGAATCTGCGAGTCAATTTTGTAATAAAAAACAAACGTAAAATGACTCCCTGCCGCCAGCCAGCCAGCAGCAAGGGAAAAGACCCAGGTTCTGACGGAGATCATTATCAGAGACCCAGATGGGCACTCCCTCACCCCCCATCCCTGCCCTGGATGCAGGGAACTGATGTGTGTCCACAACACGTCAGGCAGTGTCTGGGGCACTTGTCACAGCCTGCGTTCCCACTGCCGCCCTGAGAGGGCAGGCGTTATCATTCTGTTCCCGGCAAGGAAAGGGAAGCTCAGAGAGGTTCCAAAATTGGCCCGGGACGCTACAAATATAAAATGGTAGTGCCAGGGCTCACTCCCAGGGCCGTAGGGAGTATCTTTTCACAGAGCCATGCAGCTCCCCGCCCCCCAGCACCCCCGCCCCTGGAACGTCTGCTGCCCCTTCTGTAGGCACGTCACAAATGATGTAGGATGGGTGCCAGGGTCCGGCTGTGGCCTCAGCTTCAGGATCTCTAGCCCTCAAGAGTATTTAGCCCAGAGAGAAATCAGAATTTTAGCTCCAACCCTCTTATTTTACAGGGTGGAAACTAAAATTCAGATGGGAGAAGGGGCATGGTCAAGGCTGCAGTTATTGTCAGAGCTGGCCTTGGAGCCTCCCTTGGTGTTCTTGCCCCCCTCCCACCCCCCACCCCCCCGTAGGCTCTTAAATAAAAGAGCAAGCTGCCAGCCAGCCCGCTCTGCTTGCCCTGGGTCTCCTCCTGACCCGCCTGTTAGCCTCTGGCCATCAGACAGCCACATGACAAATGCCTTTCTAGGCTGTTGTCGCCGTGGGGAGAGCAGTCAAGGGTCCCAGTGATGCCGCTGCCTCCCCACTTGTCCACAATTCCTCGTTGTGGACAACTGCGTTGTCCCGAAACTGAGGTCCCAGGCAGCTCCCGGAGACGCATCCCGCACCCTCACCTGGAGCCACCCCACCCCAGGCTACTGCCACAAGTCACACCTTCCCCTTCCCCTTGTTCAGAGCCGGCCTCCGCTGCCATCTAGAGCAAACAGCTCCAGTCCTCCTGGTCCTGTGGCCTCCTGGGATCCCTGCCAGGCGGGGGCCCACCTCCCACCCTCCACCCCCACAAAAACTGCCTCCTCACTGTCCCTGATTCCCAGTGACACACAAGGACTCCTTAGTGAGGGGACGCACGGCTGCTGGCAATTCAAAGCAGGAGCCAGGCCTGGGAGCTAGAAACGGGGTTCTTTCTCTCTCCTTAGACAAATCCTTCCAGCTCTCTCTCGCTTCTGCTGCCCCTGAACTCACAGGAGGAGCAGACACTTCCCTGGTGTGCCTCAGTCTTCCCATCTCTACAGAAGAGATGTTCCGCAGGGGAACTAAAGAAGCCCTGCTCAGCAACGTGGAGCCACTAATGGTTTGCAAACACCGCTGTGTAGGGAAAGACCTGGTTGATCTTATTTAAACGCAGAATCTGAACCAGTAGGTCTGGAGTGGGGGCCTGAGATTCTGCATTTAGAAATGCAGAAACCCCCAGGGGACACTGATGCTGTTAATTCATTGTCCGCACTTTGAGCAGCAAGGATCTAAACAACCTGGAGACCTGGGAATAGACATGAGGTGTAGACTGTGGTTTTAAGGACGAGAGTGTGTAGAACTGGAAAAATCCCTAGGTATCTGGTTGTGGAGCATCAGAGTCAACGGCCTCAGAGCCGGTGGATCCCTACTCTGAGGCCGGAGCGGGGCTGCGGCTTGCCCCGCAGGACAGGAGCCCTCCGTGGAGCCTAGGTGGGGCCCCGAGCTGTGCGGTCACGCAGGTGGGGGAAAGTGAGGAGGGGAGTGAAGAAGGGCTTGTCCCCCTGGGAAAGCCTGAAAACAGGTGTCTGCTGTCCTCAGCTCATCCACCTGGGAAGCTCCTTAGATCCATGGACAATGGCTGCCCTGGAGATTAAATGACCAAGTGGGAAACTGGCTTCTCCCTCATGGAGACTACCCATAGTCCCAAGGGGCGGTACAGCCTCCAGTCCCCATTAGAAGACGAGGTTTGGGAGCATTTCTTCTTTTAAGAACCCCAGCTTCCTGTGGGCTGGGACCCAGACAGCTAGGGCCCACGGAGGTCCCCAGGCCCAAGGTCCTCTGGCTACTAGATACACTGACTCTGCCGTAAGCGACAGTGTGGAATGCAGCTGGCAGGTGAAGGCCAAACTTTTAAGAGAGACATCAACAACCTAGGAAACAGTCAGAGCAAGGGAAGAGCATGTCAAATGAGGTACACTTGATGGGGACAGGCGTGGAAAGCAGGCATGCAGCCTTCAAATATTTGCTGGGCTATTGCAAGATTAAAGACCCGACCTCAGGCTGCTTGGGCCCAAGGGGTTGAACCAGCACCAGGGGGTAGAATCCATAGAAAGACTTAAGTCCAATCTAAGGAGAACTTGCTAAAGTTGCAGCTGACCAAAGATGGACTGTGCTGCCTCGAGAGGCAGTGAGCTCCCCATCACAGGAAGCATACAAGAAGACACTGGATGGGCAAGCTGCAGAGGATGCCTGTATCAGTCAGGGTTCAATCAGAACCAGTAGAAGAGATATATTACAGGGAATTGGCTTACATGACGGTTGTGGCTAGAGTAGACCATCAGGACAGACAAGCTGGAAGTCTTTCCAGCAGCAACCCTAGATTAGTGTTTGATTAATACCTAAGGCAAGTAGATACATTAAAAAGATCACTGGGGACTAAAATAAATGGCTTTTAAAATTCTTCCCGACCTTGAGATGCTCTGATTTCTTGATCTGTAAGGGGGCAGCCTGGAGAGCCCAAGTACCCAAAGTGGACTCAGCCGTGTCCTGGGGGCCCCCAGGGCCTCCGGATCACCTTCCAAATGGAACTGTCTTCAGCCTTCATTTCAGTTCAGTTTACCAAAAATCACTGAGGTCTCCTGAGTGCTAGGCACGGTACTTGCCACCAAAAGAATAGAAAACTAAGACCCAGCTCCTGCCCCAAGGAGCCTCTGGTCCAGTGGCATCCTGAAACCACAAGTTGAATGTTACCCATGCTAAATCCTAGTAAAGTGACTCAAAACAGGGATCTGAGAAGGCTTCCTGGAGCAGGTAGCACTTGAGGGAGCTTGAATGAGGAGTGAGGACTCCAGTAGGTGACGATGGGCAGTGAGAACTTTCTGGATGAGGGAATAGCATCAGTCTGAGGGGCATGAATGTACCCAAGGAAAGTGGCAAGGACAGATCCTAGAGGGGTAACTTCTGGACTCTGGTGGGTGGACTTGATTAAACCACTGGGTGCCCCATGACCCTGGACGAACCAGTGGATCACCTTAATTGAATAGTAGGTACCTCCTTGACCTTGGTTGAACCCGAGGGTGCCCCAAAACACAGCTGAACAAGTGGGTGCCCCCAGGATTCCAGTTGAACCACAGGGTGATGAACCTGAATCCCGACTGTCTCCCTTCACCCTCGCCCTGGTCACCCAGCAGACCTCAGCCCCCAGGGAAGTCCCTCCCTCCTGTCACCACACTTCCTTTTCTGGGCCACAGGGCCACTCGGGAGCCCAGACCAAATCCAGTTTTATGGATGGTATGCAGGAGCCCCAGGGCAGCACTGAACTGAAGGAGATGATACTGTCACACAACACTGTGTGGACATCTTCTGCATGGACAGCCCCAGACCCCAGCTCTCAGACCCCTTCACTCTCCTTGAGACTTCACAGCTTGGCATGGACTCAGTGTCCCTCTTCAGGAATGTGTAGGGCCTCTCCCGACCACAGCCCCAGTGCAGAAATAACCATCTCAGAAACATCCGGAGAGGCACATTCCAGCCCTCCAGCCACAGGACCATCTGGGGGGCTCTCTCCAGTGACCCAACTGTCAGGCCCCAGTGGAGCAGCCAAGAGAGAGAGAGAGAGAGAGAGAGAGAGATGCCAGACTCCCATACAGGAAGCAGCTCTCTCCTCTGGGATGGATCCAGTCCTCCTCCTAGTGTAGAAGGGCTCCCTGGGACCTTGGGGGCAAGCGGGGGTGCAGGCAGTCGCAGGCAGGAGGAAGCCTCCGATTGATGCACCAGGGGGGTCTGCCCTGGGCCGTTCCGTCCTGATCTTAGACCTGATGAGAAGCACCCACTCCCCACAGAGCCTGCCTCAGTTTCCACGGTTAGGAACCAAAGCTGCCATTAGCTGGGAGGTTTCTCTGGGCTGAGCCTGTGACACGATCACCTCATGCGATCCTCACAGCCAGTGGCACTGTTACAATCCCCATTCTACAGACCAGGACCCTGAGGCTCGGAGGAGTTAGGGAAGGCGTGCAAACGCACACTGCTGGCAAGTGGCAGACAGGGATGTGTAAAGCACACACAGCCCGTGGCGTATAAAGCACTTGTTCATATAGTATCTCTTCTGAGGGTCCTGTGGACCCAGAATCACGGGTATCATTACTCCCACTTTGCCAATGAATAAACCAGACTAGAGAGCATAAGGTCACTTCCTACAATCCTAAGCCAGTGATGTGGGAGCAAGAGTCAAATCAGGACCCCTCCCCAAACCTAAACCACCCTCTCCCCCAGAACACAAGTGCCCTCGCCTCCTACACAGTGGCTAAAGGTAGGTTATTCCCATGACATGGATGTGGGGACATTGCAGATGCCAGCCTATGGAGGGCAGAAAGGGAAATATTGGGGGGGGGGGGGACAGTTGTCACTGGGTGGCCTTAGTTTCACACATTTGCCAAAGCCATCTTTCTGAACAGGATGGGAGCCCAAGACTAGAAATGAGAACAGAGTGACGGTTCTTAGGAGTGGCCAGTGAGTGAGAGAGGGGGCTTTGCCAGGGGCCACTTGGGCAAGTCACCTGCTTCCCAGTGTGTAGGGACAGGTGAGATGGCCCCTGCGTGCCGAGTAGGACACTTGTCCCCAGTAACAGCTGTTGTTTGGAGCGAGTGATGGGTGTCAGGGCCTGACTTGATTCATTAGGCCTGAGCTAAGCCCAAGAGCCTGGAAGTTTTAGAGTCCCCCAGCGAAGGGTCTGCAGCCAGGTTTGGGAAGCACAGGAGAGAGGAGAAGTTATTAGAATCAGCATTCTGTACTTTGGAGGCTGGGCCACTTACCAGCCAGCCTCTAGCATTTTCTTTCTGGGTTTCCTTGGTACTTAAGAAACATTCAAGGGATGGCTAAAGAAGAACCTTTGGAGTTTGCGAGCCAAAGCTCCTGGGGCGAGCCAGGTGGCGGAGACGGCAGGAGTCGGTGGGTGGCCCCAGGAGAAGGCGGCACCCCCCTCCAGGTAAAGGGGACTGGGAGTCTTAGTGGGGTCCTAGGGACAGGCTCCACCTTCACGGCTTTAGCTCTCAGGCTGCTCTTAACCCCAGGGAAGGGAATCAGCCCCAGCGAGGCCCGTCAGCCATGTGAGCACCACTCACCTGCGAACAAATCGGGGGGCTTTGGTCCAGCTGAGCCACGTGACTCCCTCTTCAATATGACCTTGCATCATGGGTTTTCCAACAGTGAGGGTTAAACACGGTAAGACCCTCTGGGGCCGCCCTTGGTCCTTGATCCACCTCTAGGTGGGGCCAGAGAGAGAGAGAGAAACCTGGACCCAAATTCAGTGGCAGGCCTCCTTCCCTAGCGTGTCACGCCCAGCTCAGTGCCCCAGAGTTGGAAACACTTGTCTTCCGTGGGACCAAAGAGGCCCTGAGGTCCCCTGCCTGCCCCTCAGAGTCAGCCACTGGGTTCATGGAGGTGGGCTATGGGTCCTTTCTCAGAGCTGTGGCTAACGACAGCTTACTGCAGTTGAGTAAGGAAAGTGGGACACACGATCCCCTCCGTGTTTCTCAGTTCTCTGGCTGGGAGACCCACAGCAGGTCACATCCCCCCGGCCTTATCCATGAGGGACCGGACTGGTGTGTCCGAGCCCCCCGTATAGCTCTGACCGTCTGTGTTGGACCTGCTCCTGGCCTCTACCTCCAGCCCTTCCTAAGAAGCACACAGGGTGACACGCTTGTCCCCACTTCACCCCATGCTGGCTGAGCCCTGGAGGGACTTCCTCTGTGTCAGTCCCAAGAATAGAGCTCTGTACAGGACCTCCAAGTCACCCCTTTCGGAAAGAGAGCATTTCTGACTGTGGCCGAGGCCGCGCTTATCAGCAGAGCAAGTCTGCTGTCCCAGCCCCTGGGACAGCTGGAATGCAGGAGCCTCCCACCGGAAAGGGCGGCACCCCGGCTGGAGCTCCCACAGTAGTCCGTGGGTGGGGTGTGGGAGGCAGTCACGGTGCTGGGAGCAGGCTGACCCCAGCCAGCGCCGTCTGACAGGGGGTGGCCAGGAGAGAGGCTGCAGGGTGAGCTCAGGGCGCTGACGCTGGCATACTTGTGCAGAACAAGGGCTCAGCTTGGCAGTGGATGGCATCGCAGCGAGCCCTGGGGTCCTCGGGATTCTTTGAGAATCACTGATTCAGTGCAACACTTCTCTCTTCCAGATGAGGAGACGGAGATGCAGGGCGGGGGCGGAGGGAGCTGGAGAGTGAACCAGAAGTTCACAGAGCCAGTTCTCAGACCCAGCCTCCCGGCCCTTTCCACTCCCTCAGTATGCCCGCACAGTCATCCCTCCACTCCCTCTGGTTCTCTGAGCATTTTCCATGTGTCAGGCACCACTCTAGGCCCCAAAGACTCAGCTCCTTACAGTGTCTACAGTTGAGAGGAAGTAGGTAGGTGTACCCAGGGCCATGTGGTCACAGGTAAACAACGTCATCTCACTGGTAACAAGTGCCAAGAGACAGCAAAACAAGAGGATGTGGCAGAGACAGGGATGGGCAGAGGGTTCTAGACGATGCAAAAATCAGGAAAAGCCTCG
This sequence comes from Lynx canadensis, assembly GCF_007474595.2. Classification (NCBI taxonomy): domain Eukaryota; kingdom Metazoa; phylum Chordata; class Mammalia; order Carnivora; family Felidae; genus Lynx; species Lynx canadensis. The sequence goes on along the minus strand of NC_044305.1, from coordinate 118,798,468 downwards.
GGGGGGGCAGAAGAGGGAGGGACAGCAAATGCGAAGTTGCCCGTGGGCCACAGTTGGGCATGTTTGAGGAAGAGCGCAGGAAGGGCAGTGAGCTACAGCATACTGAGCCAGGGGGAGGAAGCGTGGAAGGGTTGGGTCTTGCAGGGCCATGGAGGCCACGGTCAAGAGCTTGGATTTTGCTCAAGGTGTGACGGAAGTCACTGGAAGATTTTAAGCGCTGTGTTGTGTGATATGACTAAAGTTTTTACCAGATCCCTGTGGTAGGGGTCAGGGGAGGTCAGGTGGTTGTAATTCAAGAGGGAAGCAGGGAGACCTGCCAGGCTTCCGGTGGCCTGAGAGAATGAGGGTAGGTTGGACCCAGGTGAAGACTGTGGATGTGGTGAGCAGGCATGAATTGAGGGCATGTGTTGGGGCAGAGTGGCCGGACCTGATGCGGGTGTTGGGGAAGAGGAGGGTGGGAGAGGACTGTACGCATCAAGGAAAGAGGATAGTCAGGGGTGGCCTCTGACCTAAGCAACCGGATGGAGGGTGAGCATTGTCTGAGACGGAACGCAAAACCCAGGGAGTAACAGGTTTGGTAAAGAGATGAGATTCGAGAACTTCTGTTTTCAGACATACAAGTTAATTTGCAGATGCTTATTACCAGCCCCTGTGGGCAGTTAGATAGACAAGTCTGCAGCGCAAGGGAGAGGTCAAGGCTGAAATACAAATCTGGGAGTTATCAGATGGAAATAATATTTAAAGTCACGAGGCTAGATGAGATCACCTGGGAGGAGCGGGGAGCAGGGGAGAAAAGCCCAGGGCCAGCAGCACCACCACCGCCCCCAACACGGGGAGGGAGGGAGAGCAGGAAAGGGGGCCTGCCAGACACTGGAGAGGAACCTGGAGACCAAGAGCAGTGTTTCAGGAGAGAGGGAGCTGTCAGCTGCCAGCTGCTGCTGGGAAATCAAGTCAGATGACCGCAGGGAAACCACCAGTGCAATTGGCAGCCTGGCGGCCATGGGAGACACTGACTATGAAAACAGAGCGCCACGTTCAACAGCTTGTTCCGGGAGCAGAAGGTGGTAGGGGCGACTTCTGTATCTGTGGAGCCGGAGGGGGAACAGAGGGACCAGGTTTCAAGAGAGGCAAGGGAGAGAACGCACGGCCGTCACGGCTCCCCGTCTTCAGGCCTTTTTCCTAAATGCTTCGCAAACCCTCCTGCAGAGGCCCGTGAGCAGTTATCATTATGTCCATTATGCAAACGAGGTCCAAGTTCCAGCTCAGTTATCAGCTCAGGGCTCCCAGCCAGGGATCCAGTCCAGGCCCATCTGCCCCCAAAGCCCCTGCTTGTCGTGCAGCAGCCCCCCAACCGGCCCCTGGTTCTGCCAGTCTCTCCTTGCTGCTGCCTCCCCCGTCTGCCCCGTCGGCCCCACCTCCCCATCCATCCTTGTCCTTTGATCGTTTCTGCCGGCTTCCAGCGGTCTTGGCCTCTGCCTCCCTCCTCTGGGTGAGCTCTGCTTTTTCTCTTTGATCCGGCAAGTCCGTCTTCAGCTGTGTCCTCAGCTGGGCCCTGTGTCCCTCTCCCTGTCAATGCAGGATGTCCTCACACCTCTTCTCAAAGGTGGGGGGTCTGCAAGCACAAGGGCCTTGGGGGAGCCCGGGTATGTGGGATGGGAGTGTGGTTCCTGCCCACCCCGCAGCTGCTGCTGGGGGCTCTTCAGGCCGGGCCCAGCCGCAGTCCAGTCCCCACTTAGCACTGAGGGTCCCGAGATGCGAGCTCACAGGCCACAGATGCACGTGGAGGCAGCCAGGAGTGGGCAGCTGGAAGGGCCAGGCATTCTTACCCTGATGGATCAAGACGGGCCTCAAAGTTCTTCTCAAGAGAATGGGACACATGGGAAGCGGTGGTCAGGAGTCCCAAATAGGGCGACATAGCTGACAAAACGAGCCACCTGGCTGCCACCACATGCCTCCAGAGAAGAGCGGGACTCAGGACCTCAAAGTCCGTTTTGGAGCCAGATGATTCCAGCGGAAAGTCACGAGGCAAGGCCTAGAGACAAGTAAGGTAGAGAGGAAACCTGCCGGGACCTGGGCCACGTCACTCTCCACCCAGCCTGGCTGCTCTCCTCCCCACCCTGCCTACATCCTGACCCAGACGAAGGGAGGCCCAGAGCCCCCTTCAGCTCCTACCTCGGATTCTGAGGCCCTGCCGCCCCCGGCTGTGCTGTGACCCGGCTCCCAACTGGAAGAGATGAGCAGAGGGGACACGCAGGCACCACGGGGCCCAGCCACTCCCCAAAGCCCTGACAGGGGGCTGTGGTAGTAATTAGCTTCTCACACATCCCCGGGGTTATTTTTAAGCCTCGTTCTTCCCTGGTTTATTTTTAAAGTAACACTGGCACGCGGCTGGCCAGCTGCCCTTCCCAGGTGCCGTGCCGATTTGGGCCAGGAACGGAGCAGGGCAAAATGTGTCCCTCCCCTGGGGCCCCCCACCGGGTGCCAGAGTTAACCAGCCCCTCACTGGATGGCAAGGGAAGTCCCTGCTGCTCTGAAAGCCCAGGTCCAGCCTGGGGCGAGCAGGTGGGCTGGCGGCGGGAGAGCCCCCCCTCCTCCCGCTCGGCCCGAAAACTCTCACATCTCTGTCCTGCCACTGATGCACACGCTCCATGACCTCGACCAGGTCAGCTCACCTGCCCAGGCCTCAGCTTCCTCACTGCTCAGCTGGGAGAGTGATAGCCATACCTGCCTCCCTGACTGTCAGACACTCAGAAAGAGAGTGAGAAACTGAAGCAAGGCTCGAGCATACAGGAAGGCACTGGGATGAACTCTCCATGCAGCCGGGCTGCCCCCCACTGTCCCACTAAACTCCCATGAAGCCCTGCCTCTCCCCCTGGGCGAGTGACTCCTCCGTGAGAGGCTCCTCGGTTCCCTTCATCTCTTACCCACCTGCCCGGAGACCAGCCTTCCACATTTGCAGTCTGGCCGAGCTCTGATCCAGGCTGCCCGGGGTGCAGGGGCAGCTGTCAGGCTGCTGGTGGCCATTACAAGGCTTCTGCTTGGGATGGGGGTGGAGAGGGCAGAGCCCCCACCCCCACCACCCCCACCCACCTCCTCCCTGGCAGCCTTCCAGAGAGCTCAGCTATGGAAAAGCACTGCCAAGGGTGAGCTCCAAAACACTTTCCTCAGCTCCAGAGCAATAGCTAAGCCTGGAGAGGTATGACATATGGTAGAGGACACCGAAAGGCAGGTTGAAAGTTTGGGCTTCCTTCCCTGTAGTCAATGGGGAGTCACAGAAGGTTTTTGAGTGGAGGAGTGACATTTTGAGCCGAAAGCAGGTTTTTACGCAGAGAGCAGAGTGGGGCATAATCTGGAAGTTGGGGTGGCGAAGGTTAGGGAAGGGGCTGGAAAGCTGCCAAGGAGGTCAGGAACCACTGCCCAAGCCCAGACTGCAAAGGGTGAGGGCCTGGATGACTCTGGTGGCTAAAGGAACAGAAGAAAAGGACAGGACTAGGAGGACTAGGACAAGGTGTGCAGGGGAAAAGAGGAAGGGACGGTGTTCAGTCCGGCTAAGGAATGAGCACATTAACAGGAATTGGGCAGTACAGAGAGAGCCAACGTGGGACAGAAGGGTGCTTTCGGGTTGTCGCAACAAGCTTGGGTGTCCCAGTTCAACCACGTAGAGCATGGAGTAGAGCTGGAGGCAAGTTCTTGGCGGCCCGCTCTGGGAGCCAGCATCAGAGCAGCTCATGCAAAGTCCTGCCCCACTCTTACAATCAGGGTGCAGCGGGTGAGACTGCAAAGGACCAGCAGAAGCAGGAGAGTGGAGTGTCCACAAAGGCGGCAGAGGAAGACTGGCCATCGGGGATGAGCGTGGCCAGAATATGAAGGACAGTAAGGATGCCAACATCCAAGACCCTGTGTGTGGTTGTCCAGGTTGTACACTGTCCAAAAGAATCCAGCTGATGGGTTAGGAAGCTGAAGTTCAACATGCTCAGCAAACTATGCACTCCCAGAGGCTACATCCAGCCAGAGGGGCCCATTTTTTTTTTCTAATTTATTCTAGAGTTGCCACATAGGTACGGACAGCCCTGTGCCACAGGGTCCGACACTCAGGAAATTCCCGAGGTTTTCAGCAAGAGTGGTCTTGGTGAAGTGCGGGCAGCTAAAGGGGTGAGAGGGGAGGCAATTCTTGGGGGAAGTAAGACCAAGGAAAGAGCATGGTAGGCCTGTCTCCCTCCCTTTAAAAAAACAAACAAACAAAGAGACAAACTTGCGGCCAATACTGAGACACTAGGAGAGGACAGTTTGAAAATACCGCCAAATGGGGGGCCTCCAGAAACAACGCCAGGAGGAAGAGCCCAGGACCGGGGCAGAGTGCAGTCAGGGGGTCGGCCTTGGGAAGGGAGTCTCTCCTCCTCTGAATGGGAGAAGCTGGAAGGGAGCAAGGCCCACAGAGAGAACAGGAGAAACAGTATGGGGAGGGCCTCACTCTGCCATGTTTTAGATGTATGACCTTGAGCAAGTCACTGAACCTCCCTGTGGCTCAGCTCCTGCATCTTTAAATGGTAATAATAATAGTACCTACCAAATAGGGTTGTTTGAGGATTAAAAGAGGAGCATGTATTAGCTCGCTTAGAGCAATGTGGCACGTGGTAAGCACCATATAAAAGTCAGCCAGTATTGTTTTGAATTGGGGAGGAGGGAGCCGTGACAGAGGCATTTAATCATTTGAATAAAGTCAAGTGCAGAGAAAGCTAGCTTGCCCAGATTCCACATTGAGGAGGGGTGGGGAGGGGGGGGGCACAGCAGAACTGTAAGCAGTAGCTGGAGAGAGCTGGGTCCCGCGGAGACAGCCTGGGTCCTGGGGACGCTGCCCAGCTTGGAGCTCTTGGCACCATAAAAAGCAAGTTCAGGGCACCAATGCATAAATAGGAGCCTCTATAGGCCATAGGAGCCATGAAGTCATTCTCCTATTATACCGGATTCTGGGCTGTGAACAGCGGTGAGGGTGGAGGGCTTAGAAGGCGGCAGAATGGCAGAGATAATTGAAAAGGCTGGGAAATCAGAGGTCAGAAGAGAGGTGGCAAGCCCAGGGTGAGTCAGGCAGTGGGAGGCAGGCTGGGGGACGAGCGTCTGCATCCATGTCTCTGTGAGAAGGGCAGCGTCCCCAGGGATGGGGACAGCTGCTTGCTGTCTCCAATGAGGACAACAGGCTGAAAGGGAAGGGTCCGAGCCTTGGTCACCTCATTCTGCCTGAGGAGCATTTCCGACAGGGCGTAGGGTGCAGTGAAATGTGTTTCCATGGAGAGTGATGGAATCTTAGCCTCTGAGCGGAGTCTGTCTTTGTGGGGGAGGGGCTGGATCTGGGGACTTCTTTAAATCCTAAACAACTTGAAGGGACAGCAGGGCCCAGAGGCCAGGTCCTGTGAGGGGCTCTTCCTGTATCGAGGTGCAGACTGTCCACCCATCTGGTTCTTGCATTCTCTGCCCTGGATGGTGGACAGAGTCACGCCAAGAGGCTACTGTGGGGACATGTGGGGTGCTGGAGCCAGTGTGTATGTGCATGTGTCTGTGTGTGCACTTGTGCACACATGCTTGTGTGACTAGTGGGGGTGGGGACACCACATCTGCAGGCCGGCTCAGAGGGAGAGAAGGTCCCGGCAGCTGGCTCCAGGCTGAAGTCCCTGTTGCCTGGAGTCCCTCTCCTCCTGGGCACTATGCCAATCTGCACCATCTGAGCTCCTGAGCCCTGGGGAGAGTGCTGAGCCTAAGAAAAGCCTCCTTCACATCTCCTGGCATCTGTTCCCAAATTCCCTGCCAGCCCAGAGCTGTCTGGGCCACTAGCCACGACCAGAAAGGGGAGTGTGGAAGCAGGTGGTGGAGACAGGGTCCACAGGGGCCACACTCACTCCAAGACCATCCCACCCAACCCAACCCCTCCATTAAGACTGGCTCCCTGCATCTGCCGGGAATCCGCTGTGGACGCTGGGCAAGGTGGGCCAGCGGAGAGAGACCCACCTCCGTGCAAAAGCCTAACACCTGGCAGAGAGTGGCGAGGGCAGGAAAAGGTGCCATTCTTCCAGTTGGGGGAAAGCGTGTCCAAAGAGGGGGCCCGGAGCCGTCCTTGGAGGGCAGGAGAGATGGAGGAGGCAATTCCAGGCAGCTGTAACATGAGGAAGTGCCCAGAGGTGGGATGTGGGAAGGATGCAGGGAAGCCTCGCAACAGAAGGTACTAGAAGTGTTGGGCCAGGCCAGGTAGGGGGTTAGTTGTGGACACCGCAGACTGCATTTATACATCTGGGGAATAAAAGAAGGCTTCCGAGGGTGGGTGGCAGCTCAGAGCTGTGCTTAAAAAAGTAATAACACTAATAACAGCTCCTGCTTCCTGAGACTCTCCGTGTGCCAGGCCTTGTGCTAGGCACTTTACCCACTGTATTTCTAATGCCCAGGCCACCCAGCTACCTAGCAAGAGAGGGGCTCACGGGGGCAGTGTGAGTTGTGGGAGAGGCAGCAGGTCTGGAATCAGGAGACCTGGGTCTCAGGTTCAGCTCTGGGGCTCTAACCTTGGGTGAAACACCCACTTTCCCAGGCTTCACTGTCCCCAGCTGTTGAACGTGGACCACCCCTGCCCAGAGGGCCACACAGGGCTGCTGTAAGGATCAACAGGAATGTTCCTAAACACTGTAGAGTGCTGTGCCCACGTGGGTCTCCTGAAACTCAGCCAGGGCCCTTCCGCTGTGCTGCTCACCTCGTAGGGCACACCTTGTCTGGTGCTTGGGAGCCCAGCCCCTCCATCTGTAGCCGCTGGCGCTTAGTCAAGGCCCAGCCCCTTTGGGCCAGCGCAAGTAAAAGGGAACAGCAGCGCTTTGCCAGTGTGAAGGTCAGTATTCAAAAGCCAAGGCCTTTCCCTCCCTCTCTCGGGCCACCCCTGTCTCTGCTATACCCAGCCACCCTGGCTTCTCTTCCCCTGCAACTCCGACTCCCGCGTGACTTTAGCTCACAGTGGTCCTAGCCAGGACCCAGTTCTTTGTAAACCCAGCTCCCCAAAGCTGACCGGCCGGTCAGCCTGTAATCACAGTCCCTGAAAGAGATAACCTGACTGGCTCAGCCCAGCGGACAGTTTGGGTCCTCTTGGATCAGGTGTCCATCAGTCGTCCAACCAACTGCAGGCTAGGCCAAGGTCACATGGGGCAAAGGGGCTGGCCAGGCCCTCAACTAAGGTTGTTGCAGGAAGGGGGAAGGCACTCCAGCCATGTCCATCGAAGACAGCCTTCCTTGGAGCCCTGTCCCTTTGCCCTCCAGCTTCCCCCTCCCCACTTCCTGCTCAGGGCCATATTGAAGTATCCTAGGAGTCTCCAAAGAGACCTCCAGAGGGCTGCTCCCTGGGACAGAAAGGACCAGCCTTTGGAGGGACACCATTTCCCTCCTCACATGGTTTGAACACCCACTGTCCTGCCCTGAGGCATTTACAGTACTCTTAGGATGATGGCCCACTACACACGTTTTCCATGAGCTGTCAACCAAGTGCATGGTCCCAGGGACACCCAAGAGTGTCTGGACTCCGAAAGCCAAAAGATCTATGTCGAATCCTGGCTTTGCCAATTTTTATCAGTCCTTAGCTTCCCTGAGCCTCAGTTTCCTTATCAAAATGGAGCTAACAGTGCCTACCTTGAAGGTCACGGTGAGGACTGGAGATAATTAACATAAGGGTGCTGGATTGGGTTAGCGGTAGGGGCACTAAGGGCAGAGAAAGCATAGGCTTCCCTCTGGCCTGGGAATGCCCTCCCTTGCTCTCCCTCCTTCCTCACACACTCCCCCCGCTCCCCATTCCCACCTGCCACCCCACACTCAGCCTCACACAGTGGGGGCCAGGAGGCAAGTCTCCACCAGGGGACCGAGCCTGGGCCCTGACCGCCTCTTAAAAACCGTTGTCCAGTGTCCAGCACCACCCGGGCCAGCTGGCCCCCTCCCCGCTTTCCGTGCAAGCAGACTTGACTAAATGAAGCTTTGCTCACGGAGGCATCACTGCGCGTTAGGAGCTGGGTCAATACGGCAGGCGGGGTCCGCCAGGAGAGGCAAGGGAGTGGCAGAGACGGACGCCGTGAGGAGAGCTGAGAGGACGGGATGCTGTTGGGGCCAGAGCAGGAGGAAGGTTCCTCAGAAGGCTCCTCAAGAGGGAGAAGGCAGGGGATAGGGGGGCAGGGGATAGGGGACAGCAGCCGCCGTTGCATCGGCACAGGGAGGCGGTGAGTGTGGAAAAAGGGAGGAAGGTCTTCACCATAAGTCTATAAGTCGAGGATTGTGCTAAAACTAAAAATTTACTTAAACAAAAGAGTAAATGGTAGAAGGAGGAGGAGGACAAGGAGGAGAAAGGGGGACAGAGAGAGTACGGCCTCAGACAATAACCTTGGCCCAGTTTCTGGCGACAACAAGGGCCAGGCAGCTCCGTGCACGAGCCAGGTGTTCACGCCAGCCCTGAGCAAGACTCCCAGGTATCCGGGGACACCCTTTGGAGGCCTGAGGGAACATGAGTGCCACGTTCCCAGCCACAGGAGCGCTGGCAGGATTGCTGTGCCTTTCATCCCCCTCCGGTTTCCAGGTGCCCACAGGAGCCCCCTGTCTGGGTCCCCCTGTCACAGGAAGGTGCCTCTGGCATAGACTCCACACATCCTGGGGCAAGTCTTTACTTCAGGGACCGTCTCCTCTCAGCCTCCCACTCGCCTGCTTCTCTTCCCAGAGGGCAAGACCGAGCCACCCTCAACTCCATGTCCTCTCCTGGCACGGAGCAGAGTAGCTGGCGCAAAGCAGGGGATGCTTAAGAAATGTCTGCTCAATTAATTAACTAAGACAGGCTAAGAGGAACGAAGCCATCTTTGCCCCTCTGATTTTCCAACTGATATTCCTGAGACCAGCCAGGTGCTGCAGCCTTCCTGGGTCCCCTGCCGCCCACTCGGCCTCTGTAGGCACCACGCCCCCCTCTTCCAGGGCTGGCTCTGAGCTCCCCTCTGCCTCTTGCCATCCGGCTCAGGCCAGGAGGGCACCTTCTGGGGCACAGCAAGGCCCAGCCTCCTGGGAGAAGGGCCTGGATGGGAAGAAGGAGGAATGGTAGCTGGAGGGGGCACCTGCTTTGACCCCAGTCCAGAAGCCCGGGAGGCCACCGAGACGCGGAAGAAAGAGCGGGAAGGCCTGGCTCTGCCACGTGCCCGTGCGGCCTGGTCCAAGGCACCCAGCCCCTAGGCTCAGTCTCCTCAGCTGAACACCCCAGGCACCTGCCTTCCAGAGTGTAGCATCTAATCCGCCAATGTTGGCTAGACTGTGCACGGTGACAGGCCTGAATCTGTGCCCCGACTCGGCCACTCACTGGCTGTGTGGTCTTAAGTGAGTAACGGGAACTTTCTGTGTCTCCGTTTTCTCACCTGTGAAATGGAGATAATATCTCTCTCATACAGGGTTTGTGGAGATGAAAGTAAATGATGTGCATGAAGCACTTTGTACGGTGCCTGGCACAGCAATGCTCAAATAGATGTGAACTTGGTCATTATTACTGTTATTACTACTGCTACATTGTACTACCACTGGACCTAGAAGTACAAGCTACCACTCACCCTCAGAGTCCAGAGGGAGACTCGGAAAACAAAATGAGAAAAGGGTGGGGGGGGGCGCGCAGCACCTAGGTGGCTCAGTCGGTTAAGCGTCTGACTTTGGCTCAGGTCATGATCTCACGGTTCCTGGGTCCAAGCCCGTGTCGGGCTCTGTGCTGACAGCTCAGAGCCTGGAGCCCGCTTCCGATTCTGTGTCTTCCTCTCTCTCTGCCCCTCCCCTGCTTGTGCTCTGTCCCTGTCTCTCAAAAATGAATAAATGTTAAAAAAAAAAAATTTAAAGGAGGAGGGGGAGGAAAGAAGGAGGAAAAAGAGAGAGAGACGGAAGAAAAGGCAAAGAAGAAGCTAAAAAAGTAAAAAGAAGCAAAGATTCCAGGGCCCAGGAGGCTGGACTCCAGGGCTAGATGGGGGTCCACTGGGGACCCCTGGGGGCTCAGCAGTCAGTAGGGGGAGCCTGGGGACCAACAATACTCCCTAACGCCTTGGCCCATGTTAGCCCCGGGAGACCTAGACAGGGAGACGTGGTCATCTCCTCCCTGACTCCATGTGGCCTCCTGCGCTAGGAGTGGGGTCGCAGACCCCATGTGGCCTCCTGCATGGGGGTGGGGTCGCAGACTTCAGTCTGCCTCGGCTGTGGGCCGTATTCAGAGCACTGCCGGCCAGGCCAGCCTAGCTCCGGCCCCCTTGCAGGAAAATGCAAAGGGTTCTCAGGCGACCCACGGCATCCGCTCAGCGCAGACTGGAACAGCTCTGCGGACATGCGGGCCCCAGTGACTGTGCGTCTGATGTGCAACCAGAGGCCCAGTGCCATTGTTTGGGGGACCCGACAGTGCTTTCTCCACTGTTTGTGGGGCAGGATGCACGGCCCCTCTGGAGGTCCAGAATCCTAGAATGTCACAGGGCCTCAAGAACATCTCTAGCTTCTTCATTTCCCACAGGAGGGCCTCCAGGCCAAGAAAAGGGCAAGGTCTTGCCTGTGATTACACAGTGGAACAACTCAAACCAGACCCCGGCCAGGTCTTCTGACTTTCACTCCTGTGGAAGAGTCCTGGGGCAGCCTGGGGCAGTGGAAAGAGAACTGCCTTCGAATTTCAAGTTTGGTTGTAGCATCCATGGCCAGAGATAAAACCCTTTACTTCTCTGAGCCTTAGTTTTCACATCCGTAAAATAGGAAGGAAAAGAAGAAGAACGCCTAAGGGTTGCTGTGCAAGCTCAAACGATAAGAGGTAAAGAAACTGCTTTGTAAATGACAAAGCTCTGCACAAGTAAAACACAGAACATATTACTATTTTAGAACTTGGAGCACTTGCACGTGTTAAGGACTCAAAAAGTCTGCTGGTTGAGGGGATGAAGGTTTGAGGCGTGTTGAGTGATGAATAAAGGGCTCTGAGCACTGATTTGTTCAGGTGGGTAGGATCAGGGAGGCTTCACCGAGGGGGTGACTTTTGAGATGGGCTTGGATGGAAGAGTAGAAACCCATCAGGAAGAAAAAAAGCATGTGGGGCCTCCAAGGAGCCGCGGATCCCAATTTTACATGCAGGTTTGAGCTCCAGACTCTGCTCGAAACTCACCCCTCGCCCCCGGGCCTATGCATGGTACATGGAACAAGGGGAGCTAGCAATTTATTAAATCTTCAACTATAACATGGTCAGAGAAGAAATAACCTTCCGATCTAACATCCCATTTGACAGATATGAAAACTGAGGCTCAGGAAGCCAATGTGCCTTAACAAAGGCCCTACGGCAGACTCAGCAAACTAGGGCCCATAAACCAAATTTGGCCCACCACCTATTTTTATAAATCAAGTTTTGTTGGAACATGGCCACACCCCTTCATTTACATATTGTCCATGGCTTTCGTCTCGATATAATGGCAGAGCTGAGTAGTTGCAAGAGGCCATACAGACTATGAGACCGAAAATATTTACTATCTGGCCCTTTAAAGAAGAAAGTTTGCCAACTCCTGTCCTACAGCAAGGTAGTGGCAAGAGCTGGGATGGGAGCCAGGCCTCTGACTCCTGGTTGGGTGCTTTTTAATTCCATGCACCCTTGCCCCTCTGGGCCCATGCTGTCCCCTGTAACACTGCCTGAAGGGCGAGCTTTCAGGCAGCCAGGCTCTGCACAGGCTCAACTCCAGGACGCATGGTGTGGCCAACAGGGAACACCTGGGCGGGCCACTGTTACCCTCATGACAAAATAGGGCTTCTTGCTGGAGGCAGTTCAACCCCTTTGGGGGGAGTCTGACACGGAAATGCCAACATGTGCCTGCTTCTCCTCCATGGGCAAAGCGGAAAGAGCCAGAGAGTGTTACGTGTAGGACTCAGGCCAGCCAGATGCCAAAGTTATAGACACAGCCTTTCAAGAAGCCCACAGAGGAGGACTGGCATCTCCAGCCATCTGCTGAGGTGGCCAAGTCCGCTTTAAATTGTGCTGTAGAATTACTTTCTCGGTGCCAGACTGTCCGTGGTGAATTCATTTAATTAAAACCCCACCAAATCCAATCTGTTAGAAGTTCTGAGTTCACACATGTCCTGTCCAATCGGTCATAAGGATGCAGATAGGCCACGGGCCTGGGCCACAGCCACCTGGTACAGTGACTGGCCTATAACAGACCCCATAAGCCCCAGGTCAGTGTGCTTCCAAGGACAACCGGAGTCACTGCCCTATTGTGTGACAGAGCCCGCTGCGGACCTCACGCTCTGTTCATCCTCCCTGTCTCTACCCCGTTCGCCTCTCAGGCTCAGTGTTGAGCCTTCCCTAATTTACTCATTCAACAGAGATTAATTAAGTGCCAGCTATGTGCCAAGCATTCTTCTGAACGTGGGGAAAATAGCCGTAACAAAAGAGACAAAAATCCCTGCCCACATGGAGCTTACAGTTTAAACCCAGAAATGCAAGAGCATCTCACACACTATGTCTCTACAAGGGTAGAACTCTCGTTTAGGGTTCTACTGAACTCAGTTTAGGCCTGAGCACTTGACAATGGAACCGTGCAGAGGCCTCCTAATTAAACCTCCTGCCCTGCCCACCCCCCCCCCATCTCCTACTGCCAACCATCCCCTGCCCCCGCCCCGGAAACAGACACCTCTTTGGTATGTCCCTCCCCTACTCGGGAGCTATCAACAGGTCCTCATTGCCTCCAAGTTGAGATTTGAACTCCTGCCCCTACCCTTCACCTATCTTGCTCTCCTCACCAATCTATGCGGCTCAGGTGAACTTCCTGCTCCAAGAAATCCAGAGTTTTTGTTGCTGTTATATTTACAATATTCATTGCTAGCTACTTATAAAAGTAATAGTTTTTAGAAAATACACAAGACATAAAAGCAAATTAAAATTAATCATGAGCCCCATGATTCAAAGATAAGCTCTCCGAGCTTTTTCGTGTATTTCTTTCCAGGTGTGTGTAGATACATTTTTTTATATTTATATATTTAGCGTGGGATCCCATTATACATAAAGTGTTGTATCCTGCCATTTTTATTTAACATTCTATGGTGGTTTTCTATGTAATTAAGAGACTGCTGAGGAGTATATTTAATCGCTGCACAATATCCCACCACATAAACACACCTTAATATGTTTAACCAAACCCTATTGGTGAACATTTGGACTGTTTACAATTTTTCACAATGAAAATGCTGCTATAAACATCCTTGTTCATAAATCTTTGTTCCGATCTCTGGTTATTTTCCCAGCAGAGATTCTTAGAAGTGGCACTCCAGGGTCACTGGGCAGACACGTTTCTAAAGGTTCTTGATGTGTATCATGAAGCTGCCTTCCTGAAAGTCTGTTGGTCCCCCTCCCCTCTCCCTTTGTGAGAATACCCACTAGCCTCGGACAGGTATATTTTCTCTGCCTCCTATGTGCCCTGTGTCTCTTTGCATTGTGTCTTTGCTTCAGCAGCTCCCCTCGGTCAGAACCCTGCATTTCCCATCCATCCTTCAGAGCTCAGGGCAAAGACCACCTCCTCCATGAAGCCCCTCCTGATACGCTAACTAAAGTTCTCCACCTCTAGCCTTCCCTCGGCCCCTGTCTTAAGTTCTTCCTAAGATAATTCCCACCGTTGCCACGCATTCTAATAATGTGTGTAATAATAGCCTCTTCTTTGTAAGGTACATTGAAGTGCTTCCACTGAGATGCTTCATCTGATTCACTTCAGATAGAATGTGTTTTGAGGTCAAGGACCATGGTTTCATCATCAGAGTCTACTTACTCTGGCCCCATCACCAACCTCAAGTCTAGCCCAACCTCAAGCTAGATCCTGATTTAATGGAGTTTTACAACAGCCTTCCCTATTCCTTGGCCTACCAGAACAGAGTTTGGGATGTTCCCCTCTGCAGCAAGGACTGACTGGAACAGGGGGCCCTGGATTCCAGTCCTCACTCTGTGAGGGACTCACTAGGTCTTAGGGCCAGTCTCCGTCCCTCTCTGGGCCTCAGTCTACTCATCTATAAAATGAGTGTGTTGAACTACATAGTCTCTCACCCTCCCGGACTGATTGCTGCTGCAGCCCCAGGTACCCAGAGCAGCCCTGGGGTGCCTCTGAGGGCCCCTGTGCAAAGCCAGCCTCTGGGATAGGCCGGAGGGAGCTGGCCGGGTAGGCAGGCCTGGCTCCAGGCCAGGCTGTGTCTGCAAACACTGACCTTGGCTGCCGCAGGGATTTTCCATGACACCAGCACCCTCCCCCCCCCCAGCTCCCCCTAATCCCACGTGGGCCTGGGGCGGGTGGGGGCTGGGAGTGGTGGGGGCTGTCCTATACCAGAGGACCCTGAATCACAGCAATGGGGCACCTGTGGATGGGGTACAGCTAAAAGAGAGAGAGGAGAGAGCAGTGGTCCTACAGGTGGAAAGTCTGGTGGGAAAGCAGGAGTAAAAAGAGCACCTGCCAGTGCAGAATGGGGAGAAGAGCCGAAAGAGGGGCTGGGGAGATGGGAAAGAGGCCTTGGAAAGGGGCAGGATGGAGGGAGGGAGGGTGCTGTGCTTCACAGCTGTCCTTCCTGAGAGCTCTAGCCTGGAGGGGACAAACTCCAGACCCAGCTCTGCACACTGGTCCCTCCCCCCAACCCAGGTCCATGAGGCCCCGGTGGTTTCCCAGGCCTCAGTCAGGGCCTGGCCAGGCCCAGGGTAGGGGGGATTCCTCCTGGGCCCCTGAAGCTGACCTCATTTTGCAGGGGCCCGGGGCCACTGGAAGGACAGGAGGTATGAGTCACTAAAGGCCTTCCTGCCAAGGCCACCTCCCCTCCCCCCTGAGGGGAGGTTCCTCTCATCAGCACCCCAGACTTAGCAGCTTCCTGGGTTGAACAGCATTTTCTTTTCTTTTTTTTTTTTTAAGTTTTATTTCTTTATCTTGAGAGAGACAGCATGAGTGGGGAAGGAGCAGAGAGAGGGAGAGAGAGAATCCCAAGCAGGCTCTGCGCTGCCCACTCAGAGCCGAATAAGGGGCCAAACCCATGAAACCCTGAGATCATGACCTGAGCCGAAATCAGAAGTCAGACGCTTAACTGACCGAGCCACCCAGACGCCCCTGAACAGCATTTTCTGAGCAGCGGCTCCTACCAGGCCTTGCACCGGACACTGAGGGGACTTGCTGGCCCCCTGGGAGCTCAGAGCCCTGCAGAGCTGAGGGCAGAAAGGTGAGCACTGCAGCCAGGCAAGGGGAGCGGAACCTCCAGCTCCAGTGAGGGATCCAGGAAAGTTCTGGAAAAGGCGTTGTCTGAGCTGGACCCTAAGGCTAGAGGAGAAGGCGGGCATTCTCTTCCCTGTCTCCACCAGGCAGCCTCCTCCCTCCTCCCCAGAGCCTGGGCACTCCTGCCAGCTTCCTTCCGCCTCATCTCCTTTAACACACCAATTAGACTCCTGCGGAGCCTCCTATCCCACTTCCTGGCCCCACAGCATCTCTAGACCAAGGGGGCGGCTCCCTGTCTGCGCCTCAGGCCCCTGGGGAGGCAGGGTGTTCAGTGGGCCTTTCTGAGGGGACCCACGGGTTCAGGCCTGACTGCCCCCCTGTGGACCCCGCAGGAGAGCCCGGCCTCCCACGGGGGGCACCCCTGTCCTGCAGCTAGTCCGCTGGCTGCCGGTGTTTCCCTCGAGCCCCCACTTCCCTCTGGCTGCCCCACCAGGCCCAGGCAGCAGCTCCAAGGTCAGACCCCCTCCCCGTGTCCAGCTCTGCACCAGCCCAGCTTAGCCCAGAGTTCACCGCCTTTGGGCGCCTGAGGCCACAGGTCAGATCCATCTTCCCTCAGGGCAAACATTAGCCTCACTGGTGCCCTTATTTACATTAGATAACTAGGGCTACGGGGAACCAGGAAACGGGATGCAGCCAGGCATTGCCAAGGGCTGTGTGTTTCTCATCTACAGAAGGGACCGGACATCCGAGAATCTCAAAGTCAGAGACCTAGAAGGAAGACCTTAAAGTTCTAGACGCTATAGCGGAGCATTTTCCAAACTTCCAGCAACACGCACGGTGAGGAAAGCCCTCGAAGGACAAATAAGTGGAAAAACTTAGGCCATTCCCCCAACTTTGACCGACCTTGCACATGTACGGCTCTGATAAAGCCTACACTTAAATCCAGTGACAACAAACCCTGTGAAATTCAGCATTCCTCCAGTCCAATTGAACCAAGCAACCCTCTCCTCATCCAACAGTTATGAACAGTCCATGGAACTCTGCTGTTCCAGGAAATTAACTTTTGGGAAACACTAATCATGGGCTGCTGGTGCTAAAAGGAACTTTAAAGACCATCTAATCTTGATGTCTCCCAAAATATTCACACTCATAATTAATATTCATCAATCCCAATGTCCTAAGCATCCAAAGCCTGCCAAGGCCTCAAAGTCCCCACAGCAACTCTATGAGGTAAGTATAATCATTATTCCCATCTTACAGATGCGGAGACTGAGGCACTTAGAAGCTTCCGTTACTTGGCCCAAGTCGAAATATGTCTGGCTCCAGGCACTCTGCCGTCATCTATGCCACTAAGCTGCCGAGATCCCCTGCAGAGAGTAGAAATATCTGTTTTTAGTATTTCAAAAGCATAACAATAAGTTAATTCAGTCTCTAGAATCAGTTAGCCCCTGCTAATTCAGAAGTTCTGATTGGCAGGTGGGTTCTTAATTAATTTTGGTGGGGAAAGAATTAATTATTCCTTTCACAATGATCTATTCAGTGCCCGGTCTCTGTAGGAGACTGATTGACACGTGGCGCTTCATAAATAAAGGCTTTCAAAATTTAGAATCTACAAATGGGTGGGTTAATACAAAAAATAATAAAAGGGGGGGGGGGAGTTGACGGACACCTTTTATCTTGCCCTATCCTGCATGTCACAAAGGAGGAAAGTCGAGGACCAGGGAGGGGAAAGGACTAACTCGAGACACAGAACTAGTTCTGGCCAGGGCCAGGTCAGACCCCTGGATCTCCCACCTCCTTAGCCCCATGCTTTTTTCCTCCATCCAAGGCTGTGGCCAGAGTTCTGGCTTTGTAGCGAGCTAGGCCAGGGGCAGGAGGTCAAGCACTCAGACTGACGGGCACACGGTATCAGTGGGGAACAGCAGCTGAGCCCGGTCTGGCCAAGGCCACCACGAAGGATTCAGACTGGCTATCTGTGCTTTAACTGGAAGGAAATAGGCTATAGGGAGAGGCCCTAACCCCCTGCATCTCCCTGGGAGACAGCTTTGGCCAGTTTCTGAGGTCCTTGGTGATACCAGGAGGAAAACAAAGAAACTGAGGCCTAGGGCTTCCTGTCCCACCTCTCATTTTTCCTGCTGCCCCAGATAGCCAAAATTAATATTTATGTCTAACCACATAGTTAATTTTATGTCCAGCCACCTGGCTTCCTCAGGTGGATTCTATGCCTCCAGCCAGGTTTCAGGGCCATCTCTTAGCCTAGTTGCTCCCAAGCAGGGGCTGCTGGGCCCTTGTTGAATGAACAAGTCAACCTTGGTCACACTGAGCCAGAGGGCAGAGGACAGAGCACTGCGTTGGGAACCGAGTATCCTGGGTTATAGTCCTGGCTCTGCCATTCGCTGGCTGTGTGCCCTGGAACAGATCACTCTCCTTCTCTGGGCCTCTATTTCCTCATCTCTACATCATAAGGACTGGGTCATATGATCACTGAGGGATTTTCTGGCTCTGAGAACCTAGAAGTCTAGTGGATTCAGGAAGCGGTGGCTGGGAGAGGAGGGCAGTGACAGCCCCGGTCAGTGCTCTGACAGGCAGCGGCTAGAGTCTCATGATCGGGGGATGAGTTCTGGCTGGTCAGTCCACCAGGTCCTACGAGGGAGGGTCCTCAGGGGATCAGGCGCGGGGCGCAGCTTCTGTGTGTGTCAGTGACACACAAGGACAGACGGAGCCCCTCGCCCAGTGAGTCACAGAGCTGGACAGCAGGGAGAAGACTGGGATTATCTTTTGCCCCCTCTCTCAAAACCCACGCCTGATGTGGGCAAGGACCAGGCAGGCAGCGGGCCTGCTGGCAGGCAGACAGGCCTTGCCAAACTCCCAATTACTTCCCAGAAGTTCCAGGGCCCCCCGGGAGTGGCTCCACCCCAGCTGGCACCGCTTCCAGCTGGGCACCCACGTCAGCAGGTCCTCACAGCTCCCTTGCCCTTTCACCCAATGACAGGGAAACAGATGAAGGGACGGGGCCGTGCTGACCCTGGGCCAGGTACTTGGAGAAGCATCTGGCTCCCCCGGCGTCACACTCCTGTTGCCACTGGGCCACGTCTGTCTCGGAGCAGTGCCCGAGGATGCAACCCCTAGTGGAACGCTCCCCTCTCGGGGCCTCAGTTTCCCATCCCGGTCACCCTTCCTGGGTGATGAATCGGCTCTGAGGCATCGGAATGAGCGATGAGTCAGAAAGTCCTCGAGGCCTTGGCCAACTCACAAGGCCTCTCCAGCCCTTTTCAGCTATAAAACAGAGATCGTCAGAAGAATGGCCTTGTGGAAGTTTTTCAGGATTAAGGTTCAAAATGTGTCCGGAGGATAAGACCTCAAGCCTCAGTCTGTGGCAGGGAGGGACGACGAGCCCCGGGGGGCTGTCTGACCCCAAGGGTGAGGTACATCCAGGCTGGGGACACCCTGGACAGGACAGTGGGTCGAGTGGGGCATGAGGCTCTGGCTGGAGAAGAGCCTTCGGGTAAGCCTGGCTGTGCCACCGCGTAGCACCAACAGGGGGAAGGCAGGGAATGGAGTTGTCACTTCTGGCTGGGAGCTGGAGAAGCACGAGCACACTCAAGATAGATCTGAGTCGGCAGGGGCAGGGCGGATGCCCTGTGCGGACAGGCCCAGGGGAAGAAGGTGGCCGGCCACATGTCTGCTGGCACGTGGGCTGTACTGAGACCAGGGAGGGCCTCTCTGCAGCTAGGGGACTTTGTGCGCAGCTACGGTGGACACTGGGTTTTCCTGAAGTCAGAGCCTCTGAGCGAGCACAGGGAGAGGTGGCAGTGGCAGTGACAAGGGGTCCTTCTCGCTGAGCCCGCACAGGTTGCCCCCCCACCCCGGACCACGCTCTCAGGCGGCCTTTTCCCTGTGAGGTCCCGTCCCCCCTGCTCCTTCACGAACCCCACAGGTTCTGAAGTACTTACGTGTCTAGCTAACATGGTGTGTCGGGCAACCAGGCTGGGTATTAATAGCTGTAGCTCAAACCCCTAGAGTGCAGACAGGGCAAAAGAGGTCCAGAGAGGGGAATGCCTGTGCCCAAGGTCACACAGCCAGCGTGCCGTCAGGCTGGGGCCGGGCCCACGCTACCTAACCCCTGTCCAGCCCCACCCGCGGTGCCATGCCCTCCCCCACGCCCAGTGCGGCGCTGGCCTGGGGGACAGGGAAGGACAGGATAAGAAGCAGTTCTGGCTCAGGGCCTGCCCAGCTGTCGAGGTGAGTTGTGGTCTGGCTGCCGTGGCCGAGCTGGCGGGCACAATCTGTTCTCACCCTGCTGGGACGCAGACAGGCCGGGCATGGCAGCTCAACAGCTCAGCTATCCAGGCCCCTGGCACAGAGTGACACAGTCAACCAGCTAGGTGTCCTGGTTGGGGGGGAGGGGGCGGGGGGGAGGGGAAGGGGAGCCCATTCTAAGGGCAGTCCACAGCCCCACACACTCCAAGCGGCTATCCCCAGATCTCCCTGAGCTTTAAGATTCAAATGGCCTTGGGCTAACAGAGATGCCAGCTTTACTGGAACTGAGCTGCCCCCCGGCCTGGAAATGTGACGGAAATCTGGCACCTCGCTCATTAGTAATCATAGCGAGCCATTATTGAACATTTGATACGTACCAGACTCTAGGTTAAGTGCATTATACACATTATCTCATTTATTTCTCCCGAAAAGCCCTGGGAGGCAGGTTCTACTTATCAGCCCCATTTTACACATGTGGAAACCAAGGCCCACAGAGGTTTTAAAAAAAAAAAAAAAAGGCAGTCCTTGGAAGAGTATGAAGATCTGAATTCATATCAGATACCAAAGCACATGGTATCCTACCTGGCCATGCACATATTCTGAGCATACTTCCTCGGCATGGCAGGCAATGTGGAGGGGGAAGCTTGAGAGAAACATGACAAGGTCCAGCCAGGGCCCACTCTGCCACCCCAAGCCAGCGTTTAGCTGTACGTATGGGGCGCTGGGGGATAGGGCAGGGGTGGTGGTAATAGTGGCCCTGGAGTCCAAAGCTGAACATTCTCAGTGTCACTCAAAACACAGAAGGTCACTTCCAGTGCGGAACCCAGGACAGCTGCACGGAAGAAGCAGCACTGGGTTGGGGCACCTGGATGGCTCAGTCGGTTAGGAAGCAGCATCAGGTTACATTTTGATAAGGCTTAGAAAGGAGGAACAACTGGAAATCCTGCCAGCCAGCAATATTTTATTATAATAATCCTATTAATAAAAGTAATAAATATCTTAACAGCCCAGTGAAAACAAGCAGGGCCAGGACCGGCAGGCCTCAATTTACAAATGAGGAAAACCAGCTCAGAGAGGGGGTGTAATTTGCCTAAGGTCACATAGCCACAAGTGACAGGGCCAGAACTTGTGCCTAGGGCTTCTGAACTCCCATCCAGGGTCCTTTCCTCTCCAGGTCTCCAGACACAACTCCTGACTTAAGGCCACTTGATGGTTGGCTCAGAGGGAAACTTTGCCTCTTCCCGGCTCCCGGCGCCTGGCTCTGTGAGGGCCAGGCATTGTGTGGAGGAGACGGGGGTTGGGGTTGTCTGGCTGGTGATAGTAACAACGGAAGGACAGGCAGGGGCCCTGCTTCAACAAGGGCAATGCCACTCCCCCCCCCCCATGAGGACAGACCCTACTTTGGGCACAGAGGATGACCCCGGGGCACCAGACTGGGGGCTAATGGAGACCCTGGAGCACCATGCATCCAGCTGGCAGACAGGCACCATCCCCTTTCTCCCTGACACTGGTAGGCCAGCTGCCTCAGGGACATTGGATGGCCCCAGTTGCCAACTACCCCTCATAAGCTTCGGCTGGCAGCAAGGAAGTTATCAAGGAGCCACCATGCCTCAGCGTCCCTCCCTCCACACTGAATCACAGGCTAGCCAAGCTCCACCCCTTACAGGCAAGGAAACTGAGGCCCAGAGAGGACAAGGAACAGGTCCAAAGCCGACAGACACTGAACTAGAAACCAGGTCTCCCAAATGACCTACCAGTACCCTTCACACTATCCCTGCTGCCTCTGGACGAAGTTCCCACAGCACTATGAATCAGCTCCTTCTTTAGGTTTAGAAAACGGTTAGGTCTTTGAAGTCAAACAGACTCTGGTTCAAACGCAAGGTTGCTCTACTTCCAAACGGTGTGACCTCAGAAAAGGCGCTTAATCCTCCCTGTTTCCTCCTTCCTCCCTACCCTATGGTGTCAACCAGGGGCATCAGCAAGGAACTAGCATGGCGTGCGGGGGTCAAGGATGTGCCCATAATCGTGCGCTGTCTTCTCTCCGGTCGGAAGGAGAGGCCCGAATCGGCAAGGTTGAGGAGGTGGAGGGCAGAGATCTCGGGGAAAGGGGTCAGGGTTTCCGGAAGTCCAGCGCCACAGCGCGTGCCTTCTCTCCTCTTCCCCGGCTTTCCCCCAGGCTATGGCCACGCGGCACCCAGCACGGATGGCGGCAAGGTGTTCTGCATGTTCTACGCGCTGCTGGGCATCCCGCTCACGCTCGTCATGTTCCAGAGCCTGGGCGAGCGCATCAACACCTTCGTGAAGTACCTGCTGCACCGCGCCAAGAGGGGGCTGGGCATGCGGCGCGCCGACGTGTCCATGGCCAACATGGTGCTCATCGGCTTCTTCTCGTGCATCAGCACGCTGTGCATCGGCGCCGCCGCCTTCTCCTACTACGAGCACTGGACCTTCTTCCAGGCTTACTACTACTGCTTCATCACGCTCACCACCATCGGCTTCGGCGACTACGTGGCGCTGCAGAAGGACCAGGCGCTGCAGACGCAGCCGCAGTACGTGGCCTTCAGCTTCGTGTACATCCTCACGGGCCTCACGGTCATCGGCGCCTTCCTCAACCTCGTGGTGCTGCGCTTCATGACCATGAACGCCGAGGACGAGAAGCGCGACGCCGAGCACCGCGCGCTGCTCACGCGCAACGGGCAGGCGGGCGGGGGCGGCGGCGGCGGCGGCGGCGGGGGCGGCGGGGGCGCGGGCGGCAGCGCGCACACCACGGACACCGCCTCGTCCACGGCGGCGGCGGGCGGCGGCGGCGGCGGCTTCCGCAACGTCTACGCCGAGGTGCTGCACTTCCAGTCCATGTGCTCGTGCCTCTGGTACAAGAGCCGCGAGAAGCTGCAGTACTCCATCCCCATGATCATCCCGCGGGACCTCTCCACGTCCGACACGTGCGTCGAGCAGAGCCACTCGTCGCCGGGAGGGGGCGGCCGCTACAGCGACACGCCCTCGCACCGCTGCCTGTGCAGCGGGGCGCAGCGCTCCGCCATCAGCTCGGTGTCCACGGGCCTGCACAGCCTGTCCACCTTCCGCGGCCTCATGAAGCGCAGGAGCTCCGTGTGAACGCCCTGCGGGGCCTGGAGCGCCTGGGGTTGCGGGGCCGGGGGAGGGAGGGGCTCCTGCCGGGAGGAGCAGCCGGGGTGGGTGAGGAGGCCCCATGGGACCCTCCCCACACCCCTCACCACCCTCCTCCAGCCGCGCCCCTCCCCCCGCCCCCCATCTCCCGACTGTGCCTGCTCGCACCAGCCGGCAGGAGCCCGGGCTCTGAGGATGTTTCAGGACATCCGCGCCCTGCAAATTCCGAGAAATGTGAAATGTGGGGGGTGGGGGGTGGGGGAGGGAAGGCAGAAGCTGGGAGCCTCCCATCCCTCTGGAAATCTAAGGAGCTCCCTCCGTTCTCAGAGGCCCTGCTGGTACCCAGACCACCCCCCACCCCCCCTCCTCCATCCGGAGGAAACTTCGTGTTCTGTGTAAGTTTGCATCTCTATTTATACCTCTGTCCTGCCAGGTCTCCCACCTTCCCCAGGCTCCAAAAGCCAGGGTGTCTTTGTTCAGGTCACCCCCACTCAGCCCCACTCCCCTTCCTCATCCCCAGCTGTGTCTCCCAGCCTCCCACTACCTTTTGTGTTGTTTTGCATGGCTTTGCAGTTATGAAGAAAGTGGAAACCCAGCAGTCCCTAAAGCTAGTCCCCAGAAGGCAGGCAGACTGAAGCAAGGACAGGCAGGCTGCAGGAGGGACAGAGGAGGGAGGGGGAGATTGTGGCCCTCTGGTCTGCAGGGCAGCCCACGGGGAGGTGAGAGTTAACTGGCCTCCAGCCTCCGACACTGCCCTTAGAATCAAACAGAAAACTTCGTACCTGCCGTCCCCAGCTGCTGCTGACAATGACCAACTCTTACATCTGTGGAATGAGTTTCAGCCTCTGAAACCCTGCCCTGACTACCCATTCATCTGATTCTCACAGTACCCGGTTAGGTCAGCAAGGCAGGAGTTCTCATCCTCACTTTACAGGGGACACTGAGGCCCAGACAGGTGAAGTGACTTGCCCAAGGTGGCACAGACAGCAAAAGGCACAGGGGAACAAGAACCCAGGCTGCTGCTTCTGAGTTTTGGTGCCCTTTCCTCCTGACCACCCTGCCCATTGTTGAAAGCAGAGCTCCTGCCCGGTGCACCCAGGCACTGCGTGAGCCAGCACTGGGACTCAGCCTCGACTCCACTTGGCCAGGAGGCAGGGGCTCTGAATGGACCCCTGAGGCCGAGTAGGACCCCCTCAGTGTCCGGACTGCCCGCTTACAAACAGGGAAGCAGGGCCGGGGACAAACAGGGAAGCAGGGCTGAGGCTCATGGAAAAAAGGGCAGGAGCCAAGGGCTCTAGGGGTTTGGGAATCGGGCAGAATGAACTAGAGAACTGTCAGGCATATCCAATTGGGACCTTATCCCTGGCTCACAGCCAGCGTTGGTGCCTGTGTCCCAAGTAGCTAGAGACAAATTAAGGCTGCAGCAAGGAGCGCCCCTCTCAGGTAGGGAGTTTGGACCTGGTGTGCCCACTACCTACCCCACCTGCAACCCAGAAACCCAGGTGCAGAGCAAGCAGACCGAGGTGACGCCCTAGACTCCACAGCTGGAGCTGGTACCGTGTCTCAGGACAGCATCAGAGGTGGGTGAGGGGCGTCTCCCCACTCAGAACTGCCCTCCTATGTCGTTGCCATGGCGGCTCCCTAACCCTGCTGAGCAAGGCCAGCCCTGGTATTCAGGGATGCTGGAGTGGGGGTCCCACAGGGTGGTCAGCCTCAGCCGCGCCCCAGCCTCTGGGAACCCCTAAGAGAGAAGAAGTCTGGCCTGTGTGTGAGTCCTGTCTCAGCGTGGAGGAGCTCGCCGCCCAGGTGCCAAGAAGAGGGCCCAGGACCCAGGGGTGACCTCTGTGTTTATGTGTGGGGCTGGGGGACAGTGCTGGCTGCCTCTGTCCCACGTGTGACCCTGCCCTCGAGGGGTCCTGTCCCGTCAGTCCCGAGGGAGCCACAACCAAAGTTGCAGGGAGATGGCGAGGAAGGAGGCCAAATGGTCTCGAGCAGAGCATGGCAGGCTGCTCGGCCTCCAGCGGGCCTTTCCCAGGGAACTAGAAGGCCAGAGTGGCTTCCCCCCTCACCCCCTCCCCCACTGCAGGCAGCCTTTCTGCTTCCCCAATGCCTTATGCCTGGGCACACTGCCACAGAATATGCAATACATGTGGGTGCCCCCGCGCCCACACCCCCACCCCGGGCAGCCCCTGGACCCCAAAGGCTGCAGCTGCCACGGCCTCCCTTCAGCCCCTCCTGCCTATCTGTCTTCACAATGAGAATGGCGCCTAATAAATGCTGTCCATGGAGACCAGGCTCAGGCTCAGCCGCCTCTGTATCATATACCCTTGGCGTGCCAGGGAACAGCCGTTTCCCCGCCGAGGTCTACAGACACACCCAGCTGATGCACCTCAAGCTGACTGAACCCTTTGTGTCCGGGGTCTTAGGAAGAAGCCTGGGGGCAACACTGGTGTCCCTTTTGTAATTTCCTCCAAGGTCTCCAGATTGTCTCGGTGTCATCCTGGAATGACTATGAGAGCAAGATAAGACTTTAGAAGAGAAATCACCTGGTCCAGTGCTCCCCTCGTACGTGAGTACACCGAAGCCCAGAGAGGGCAGGCCGCTTGCCCCGAGTCACACAACAGCGAGTGGCAGACCCAAGATCAGAACCGGAACCGGGAACACCGAGTCCCGTTCCCCCTCCTCACACAGCCTGCAGAGTCCAGCCGGACACACCCCAGCTGATGGTGACACCTCCCTGTCTGCCAGAGTGGGGGTTCCCTTCCCCAGTGGGGATCCTGGCCTCAGTGGTCTGATGGACACAAAACTGTCTTTACCAGAAGGGGACACATCACAAGCCCCCGTCTTCAGGGTATTATTTCTCTCTGGGTGTGGAGGGGCAACTCATCCTGGGACTGGGCCCCAGATGCATGCTCCCAGCTGGTGCCAGAGGCTTCCAGACGTCACCGAGTACAACCTACAGTAACCTTGCCCACCACAACCCCATTTCTATCTGCATTCCTCCCTGCCTATGTCTCTTTCATGAGATAATACTTAACCCCGACCGTAGCCAAGGCATTCTAATACTTCCTCTCCTAGCTCATGTTATAAAATGCTGGTCACAACCCTCTAGATTGATTTCTCTGCCCACTAATGGTTTTCTCCCTGCACGTTGAAATGCTCCAGGGAAATAAAGGGGGAGGGGGTTGCTAGGGGCATCTTCTCCAAGTCCCCCATCTCTACCCACTTGGGTCGCTTTGAAATATACAGGGAGAGACCCATTTATTGGGGGCTCAGAGTTCAGAGAAGTGGTGATCCCTGCACCCTCTCCCAGGAGGCAGGACACAGCCAGTCTTCACGTGACAGTGCCCCTGGCTGTTCCTCACAGCTGCAGGCAGCCTCCTGGGACACGCCCCTCACCGGCCCACGGCTCTGAGGGTGGCCACGGCAGAACTGGACTTTAGTTCCTGTTGGCTCACCCATACCTAAGACCACCTCATCAAAACCCAGGGCTTCCTGCCCATGGCCCACCTGTCTCTGTCTTTCTTAGCAAAGCTCAATGCAACAACAGAAACGATGTCATTTCTGAGGTCAGCAGTGAGCACTACGAGGTTGCTCTTACTTTCTGAAGCAGTTCTTGCAGGACATATACGTGCTGACACCTTCTCTCCTCCCTTCCTCGCCCGGGGCAAAATCATCAGAACGCAAAGGAGTCCCCAAGGGGCTGCAGGCACCCCCGTCTTTCGAGGGGTGATCAGAATGATGGTAGTGATGAGCTACACCCCAGCCCCGGCCCCCAGCTCCTAAGGGCCCAGAATTGTCTGGGGAACTAGTGTGGGCTCTCTATCTCCACAGGACGCCGTCCCCACCCTCCTCACTTCCCACCGCATCTGAGGCATCCTGCACTAAAAAATATATGTACAGCAAAACAAAAATAGAAAACCAGCACCGCAGAGTGGATGTGGGGTATAAATATGCCAAGAGCTCCGCTGATGTGGTTACTCAGTGTAAGCTTCAGATAGAGACAGAATCTTCCTGGGAGCCCAGAAAGAGGCAGGCAATGACAACTCTTCCCCAAACGTGTCCCACGGTGTGCCTTGTGGGAAAAGGGTTCCGTGGGCGAATGGATCTGAGGAAACGCTCACACATCACTCGCTCATGGAGCTTTCTGAGCCCCCTTGGCTTAGTAAAGGTTAGGAAAAGCCCTGCGGCAAACACAGCCGTTTACCTGGGCTTAACCCAGCACGGCCCAAACTCGTTGGTGGCACCAGAACCTCTGCACGACATCTCCGCACCCCCTGTGTTCCACGGAGCACGTTTTGGGATATGCGGGCCTAGCGACATCTCTGCCTCCTAAAGAGAGAGGCTGGTCCTTCCTCCTCAATAAATTGCAAGAGGAGTTTGGCTTATAAGCCCTTCTACAGGGTGAGGCCGTGACCTTTGCAAAATACATAGGTTATTCCCGGCTTCGGTGAAGGTTTGGCAGAAGTCACAGAGCTGTTCGGGACACGTTTCTAATTCAGAACCTTGGTGAGAGGGGATACTACGAACCTAAAAACGTCACCCTCCAAAGATGGCAGATTCCGGTGGAGCTGAGGGTCCTCCCTGAGGTCCTCCCACCTCCCACTAAAGACTAGTCTTTTCTGCAGGCTCAGCATGGCCCCGTCCGCCAAGCCCACCGGCATCTCCACAACTTATCTCAGGAAGCCAGGGCTGGGGGAGGACTTCTGTAGGACAGACATGCTGCCAGAGGAAAGACCAACTACCCATGTTGGCCATGCCCGCCTCCCCACCCAAGGGACACTTCACCGTCTCCACTGAGAAGCATAAAGTGGCAGGGGGGTGGGGGGCAGGGGGGGGCTCTCTGACTCTCAGAGCTGGGTTCAGGTTTGAAGGCTGAAAGACTCCATTTCCCGAGAGACCCCCAAACAAACAGTGGACAGTGGATACAGTCCCCTCCTCTTGCCCGGGTAGCAGCGATGCTGGAACAACAGCCTTAGGCACTGCCTAGGAAGATTGCAAAGAAACACACCCACACCCCCACACACTCCCCTAGATCCCTGGCCCAGCTCCTCTTTTCCAGAGGATGAGATTTTGGCTCACAGAGAGGAAGTGAGACGCTCAAGGTCGTGAAGCAAGATAATGACGTCGCCAGGATTAGTATCCAAATGGGCTCACTTTCCTTTCCCCTCCTCGCGCACCCAGAGTAAGGGCCCAGATGAAAGCCGCTAATCTCTGAGGTTGAGTCATTCTGATGCTGGAAATTTCCCACATGTACATCTGGAGAGACACCAGGACACCCCCCTGCCCCTTCGTCTCCCAGCTGCAGGGGAGGACTGTGTGTGTGGTGCCAAGCCCTTGGGCCAGGGGCTGTGATGGAACTGACCTCAGTGATCTCCTCTGGCCGTGAACTCCCAAGAATTCACATTCTGGCATTTTCCATTTACGAGGCTCTCTCACTCCGTTCTTCATCTATCATTGGAAGACTCTGCGATTTAGGTGAGGATTAACATCCTCGTTTTACAGATGTCAGAACGAAAGCTCAGAAAGACCCAAGGTCCTGAAAGCTGGGACTGTTTCACATTGACCTCTGTATCTGAGAGCCAAGCTGACCACTGGGGCATCTCCTTGGCAGCAGGTGTGCTGGGCAGGGGCTACTGCTCAGCCCCAGAGCGTCCCACGCAGTTGCTGTTCCATGGGTCGGGGAGCCCCCAGGTGGACATGGTTCGTGGAACCCATTAGCACAAGGAGACAAGGGGTCACGAACACTTTACCCACTTCCTGGGCAGATACTGCCCACGCCCTAGACTTTGGACCGAGGGAAGCAGAATGTCCAGCCAACAACCCCTGCCCTTCAGATGAAAGGGCCAAAGGTTTCTGGGGAAAAGGTCATGCCTCCGACCCAGACCAACTCCCCAAAACAACACTCTTCCACAGTTCTGGTTCCCTAAAGAGGGAGCATGTAACCAGGTCATCCCCAGTTACAGAATATTCTGGTCTGACGACCGGATCAGAGTGGCAGGAAGAAAGCCCACATCCCTGAGCCTGCTTTGGAATTATCCTCGGGGCTGGAGAGGCCCTAGCCTTCCAGCGTGCACGGGTCCAACTGGGGAGACCACAGGGGCTGCTGGGGCCGGGAGCCTGACCTGGGCTTTGCTGTGCTCCGTCCTCACCTCCATAGTAAAAACTCTCCGGGGGCGCCTGGGTGGCTCAGTCGGTTCAGTGTCCGACTTCGGCTCAGGTCATGATCTCACAGCTCGTGAGTTCGAGCCCCACGTCGGGCTCTGTGCTGACGGCTCAGAGCCTGGAGCCTGCTTCGGATTCTGTGTCTCCCTCTCTCTCTCTGCCCCTAACCCACTCACATTCTGTCTCTGTCTCTCTCAAAAATAAATAAACATTAAAAAAAAAAACAAAAACCCTCTCCATCTGCCTCATCCAGGGCAGAAAAAGCTCTAAGGACACTTTTGGTATGGTACAGCGGGTGTCCTTGCCAGCTTCTCTCCAAAGGTAAAGGAGACCCCAAAGAATTAAGGGTCCGTTCATCCTTGAGTATCTACTATGTGCCACAGACTTTACAGAACTTACAACCACCCTGTGAGGCAGGTACTGTTGCCCTCAGTTTGGTAGATGAGAAAGGTGAGACTCAGAGAGGTTAAGTGATTTACCCAAAGTCACATAGCTAGTAGGCGGCAAAGCCTATCCAGGACCCTCTGACTCCTAAGCTCAGGCCCTTTCCACTGCACCTCCATGTCTGGAAGGCCTCTAATCCAACTTCCCTACCAAAGCAAGAACTGCCTCAGTGGCTTCCCAGCAGGTCATAGAGCCTCCATTTACAGGACCCTCACCCTCTGAGGCAGCCCCTTCGTTCACTGAGCAGCAGCTCTAGTGACCATAAATGTCTTCCTTCTATTGAGATAAGAACTGCTTCCGGGTCTGGCTGTGCCCTCCAGAACCACATGAAGTGATCCCCTCTGTTGTGGGCATCTCTCTAGGATTCAGGATGGCTCCCCATATGGAAAGGTGTCTCCCAGTGTTCTCCCGGTTCAACGCCCTGTTCTTTCAGCCCTACTTCCCATGACGGTGTGCTAGACACCCACCCATCCCACTCCCTTCTCTGTAAGAGCTTCTGCTTACTTCTTCCCCTAGGACTTGACACACCGTGTGTGGCCCAGCCAGCACAGAGACACAATGACTGCTCTCTCTCTCTTGCTCCGGATGCTACTCTCTTATTAAAGCAGCCTAGGAGTCCATCTGACTCATAGGCTCACACAGAGCTTGCAGCCCACCCAACCTTCCCCAGAGTTTGTCGTGTGGGCCACCGTGGCAGGTACCACCGGTCACCTAATCGAAAATCATCCCTGCGCCCTTCTGCCTCGATGGCAGAGGACTGACATTCTTCAGGTGCTCACCCTTTCCCAACCTCAGTTCTAGAGACTAAATCAATCATGGTGACCTCCAGCATTCTTTCCGAAGATCGGATCAGTTATGAGTGTGCTCAAGTCTGGTTAAGGGTCTCTTTGGGGGAAGTCTGTGGGGGTAGAAAGGCGTTTCTCCTCCTAAAAGAAATCGCGGTGGAGGAAACGCCACTACTTGGACCGGACCTCGCCAGGTCTACGTGCGATGCCCGGAACAGTGGCAGGCACCTTGTGACCAGGAGAGAAGACATCGCGGACACAGTGAGGATGGCAGAAGGAGGAGACGGAGAGCTTACTTGTCACTGTGACGTTGAGCGATCCCTGGAACCGCCGACAGCAGTAACTCGTGTCACCGAAGGCGGGAAGGGGTGCTGCGGGGATAGGATTTTCGCCTTCTTGGCGCAGCTGAAAGCCCCGTGGCCCCCAGGCTCCTGCAACAGGATTATTGCACAGTGTGAACCAGGCAGGCCGCGGGGAAGAAATGGCTTTGTCTTCCCTCCCTTCATGGCCCTTAGCAACACTAGGTTGAGTTCCCCTGTTCCTGTCTCTTAAATAACAGCCAGGGCCAATCCCAAAGCTTTGTGGTCACTCTTGGGTATAAGGAAGTCCAGTCCAGTGTAGCTCAGTTAACAACCTTAATCTCAAATCCATTTTAATGCTAATATTCTCCCGGCTCCAGAAGGACTTCGAAAGGGGAGGAGGCACGTTCTTCTCCCCCAACTGCCACCCTCTATTTCTGGCGGTTCCACAGTCGGGCTGCCAAAGGGGGCTGAATGACAAGGGAAGCCTGCCCTGTGACCCGGCTCTAAGTGCTGGCCCTCCAGGGCCCTGTGTGGGATTTTCAGAAGGCATAGACGAGTCCCTTCACCGTTCTGTTCCTCAGAGGGGCAACCCAATGTCCCCACAGCTCCAGCCCTTGCTGGGGGGGGGGGGTGGGGGGTCCCCTCCCAGCTACCTCTGGCCCCACAGCCAGCACTCTTGTGGAACGCTGTAAAAATCCCAAGGTGACCGCACCACCTCGCAGGGTCTATGTGACCCACAGGGATAGTCACACATCCTAACCATGCCAGATAGTGAGACGGCCCCCAGTGAGCCTTGCCACCACTCCCCAGAATTCTCTCCCTTGTTCAAACAGGCAGAGGGTAGAGCAGCAGTTCACTTCGGCCGTAGACGCCCAACCTGGGAAGAAGAGGCCATCTCCCCCTGTAGCGTAATTTGTATGAGTAACTCCCTGGAGCCCACTGCCGCACTTGGCCAGGTTGGGGGAGGGGGACCACAGCATTCTTCCCCCAAGCTGACAACTCACAGCTAAAGTGATCCTTCCTCCTCTCCCTGCTTTCCTGCTTATTGATCCAAGCCAGGGAGGACCGAGGACATCACTCTGTCCTTGACTGGGCATTCTGGTAGCAAATCGGAGAAAAAGTCAGTGCCTGTTAGGTACGTGGCGAGCCAGGCCTCTCCTGCGCGAAGCCCGGTGGTTGCTCTTTTTAATGTCGGTGCACAATCTCACCCACTTAGCACTGCTAGATCTTATCTGGTTTGTTCCAGGCTTTTGATGGCGTTCCAGGTGTTGAAGCCAGGTTCCACTATTAAATCTATACCCACTCTCTCCCAGCTCCATATCACCCACAGATTTGATAATCCAGCCTTCGGTGCCATTATTCAAACCTTTGATGAAAATATCAACGAGGACAGGACAAAACAGAGGGCCCTTAATTCACGGTGACATTTATTCCCGCATGTTCTCGGTGAACTGTTATTGCCTCCATCTACTTACCCCCTTCCTTTTATCTATGCTCTAAAATTGTCTGCTTAATCAAAGCTCACAGGTGGCTGGGCTCCAGTCCCATCAGCTCCGTTCCTGAGTTCCCGGATGTCATTGACCTGGGCCGGGGATTTGAATTTGCTGAAAATAGCAAGCGCGTCCTCGCCTGGCTCAGCTTTCACCCCCTTCTCCACACCTGAGCCCCAGCTCCGGAGCGGAGCGCGGCCCTTCCTGCCCGCTTCCCAGCTCAGACCCAGCCCCTCTCTCAGCCACCTGGCCTGTCCCTGAGGGGAGGGCAGTCGCTAGAGCAATCAGGTGGCCCCAAGAGTTGAGATCTGCCACAGGAAACTGCCGGATATCCCAGGCCCTTAGGTCAGTCGGGGCTGAGGTGGGTGGGACCAAGAATATTTATTAAGCGTGTGTCAGGAGCTGGGCTAGGTGTTAGCAGAGCCTCATCACAACCCAGGGGAAGTAGGCACAATTGTCTCCACCACCTGGGTGAGGAGAGGAGGCCAGGGCTCTCACATCACTTGCCTAAGGTCACCCGACCAACCAGTAAGTGGCAGAACCAGGGTCTGAGCCCAAGATTGTGTGGCTCCACCTTCCACGCCCAGCCGCCACAGCCCGTGGCTAGTTGTGCCGCTTTGTCTTTTCACCTTCCCAGGTTCCCCTCCCAGGTGACTGGGGACCCAGGTGCTGCTTCGGCAGCCTCTGGAAGGCAGGGTGAGCCCGAGCACAGCGCTTCCCGACCCACTGGAGTGGGGGGGGAGCAGCAAGTTGCGGGGGGACATCAGGCTGCAGGGAAACCATTGCATTGTTCCCGAGTCCTGAGCGATTTGGGATTAATCTTCCAGATTTGGCACCACACACGCGACACAAGCCTGCTGCCACCCCACCCCCTCCAGCCCGTCACAGTGAACAGATGGGCAGACCCCTCCCTGGGGTCTAAGTAGGGCGCTGCTGAGGCTGCTGGGAGCAGGGAGGGAGGCCAGCGATCCAGGGGGAGAGAGAGCAGGGACAGACCCAGCTCCACCCCACCCCGTCCACCTGTCCCCAGGAGCCGGTGGAATCAGAGGGCGGGGCAGTGGGTGGGGCGGCCACGTGAGGCAGACACTCCTGTCCCTGGGAGTACCCGAGCAGAGCCTGGGCCAGCAGTGCAGGGGACTCGTGCACGAGTCAGGGGTCCTCTCAAACTCCAAAGTCCTTAGCCTAAGCCCCTGGAGCTGCCGAGCAACAGGACGTTCCCCCCTCGGGGCTCCAGGTGAGGCTCAGGCGGCGAGGCGCCCGCAGCATCCAGGTCCTGACCAGGCCCTCACTGGCCGTGAGCCCAGCAGTGTGCGGGGGGCCACGGAGTGCTCCAACAATGCAGAAACGTAAAGACAGCCAACTATCAGCGTTGGTGGGACCTTAGGAACCACACGTCCTCTTTATGTGGCAGAAGCCATTACCGAAACTCAGACAGGAGAGGGGATGTGCGGGCAGCGAGTGGGGGGATAGAGCTGGGGCCTGCAGCCTCCCTGATTAGTGCTCCTTCCACATCAACACACCCCTCAGGGCTGCATTTGTAATAGCCAAACACCGGAAACAAC
This sequence comes from Lynx canadensis, assembly GCF_007474595.2. NCBI lineage: Eukaryota > Metazoa > Chordata > Mammalia > Carnivora > Felidae > Lynx > Lynx canadensis. The sequence continues at coordinate 118,765,128 of NC_044305.1, read as the reverse complement.
CCCAACATCCACCAGCGGGTAACTGGATAAACCAACCGCGATACCCATGCCGAGCACAACTCGTTACTCAGAAACGCAGAGCGATGGCCAGCGCTACGTGCAGCACGGACGGGTCACAAATCACCAGACAGAAAGAGCCCACATCGTACGACTGCACTCATATAAAGGTCTGGAAAGTGCAAACTAATCCAGAGGGACAGAGAGCAGATCAATGGTTATGAGAGAGGGTAGCACCAGGAGGGGCATTAAAAAGGGAGCCCAGGGAAGGCTTGGGGTGATGGGTACATTTGCTGTCTTCACTCTGCTGTGGTTTCAGTGATAGGAACTTGAGCTGGGCTCAGGCAAAGGAATGTTCTCGGAAGGATCTGGAACAATGGGAAGGCTGCCTTGGGAAGGGAAGGGAGTGGAGCTGAGAAGACCAGCTCTGTATCCGTCGCCTCCGTGGCTATGTCGCTGGGGCCTCACAGGCATCAAACGATGGTGTGCAAGCGTGAGAGGGAGGGAAGGAAGAAGGAAGGAGGGGGAGGAGAATGGAAGAAAGATCTTGGAGGCCTCCACCCAGCCGGGAGTGGGTATCTTAGCCCACAGGCAACGGGGAGCCAGGGGAAGCTTCAGAACAGGGCAACAATGCGTATGATTTAGAGTTTCCAGAAAACGAGCCCGGCAGCAAAGTGCAGGCTGATGGAAACACCAGCTCCCCAGGAGGGGGGCTCCCACTCCACACAGCCTAGACAGAGGAGTGGCGGGGAGCACGCAGCGATCCAAGAGCTGGCAGGGCCTGGGATGCCCAGCTGCTGCTTCTAGAGCCAAGAACGAGCTACTCCCCCTGCCAGGGAGGCCAAGGAGGGCCCGCGGCAGAGTCCGGAAGGGAGAAGATTTTTAAAACCCTGTGATGGAACCTCGCTGGCTCTCCCTGGCCTCACGTTTCACAGGAGCTTCCAGCCCACAAATCAGACCCCTGGCGGCGGCAGAGGCAGCCATTGCCTCCAGGGCAGGGAGGAGGGGCAGAGGCCTGCAGGAGTGAGCTGAGGACCCGAGGAGCAGGTGCCCGAAGTCCACCTGGCTCCTCCACCCCCCAACAGCTGAAGACACTCAGGAAAGCCAAGTTCCCCTGAACACACCTCCCTCAGGGCCAGCTTCGAGCGAGGGGTCGGGGTGGGCAATTGAACGGGTTCCCAAGAGGCCGGGGCCGGCTGTGTGCCTGGACCACACTGCTGTCCTACTATTCCCACTTCGAGCATCGACAAGTGACCAGCAGCCGCTTTCACTCCATCCTGCTCTGAGGTGTTCAGATGGGCCTTGTAATCCATTATCCCCGGCCCCCCCACTTTACACTTAGCCCCTCATCTGCCCCCCCTCAACCTATGAAGCGGCTGAAGTCATGCCCACCTTGCAGATGAAGTCTCCACACTTCAGCTAGTCCGGGGGACTTGCCCAAAATCCCACAGCTAGAACACCTAGGAAGAGGAAGCTTTCACATCCAAGCCCGGAAACAATGAGGGCTGGATGGACCTTCATGGGGAAACTTACAGACAATTCAGGTTAGGACCAACCCGTCCCAACCTTGCGGGTCTGCCATTACGGAAAGGCCAGACAAGGGAGCACCTGACTCTGCCCCTCCATTTGCGAATCGGGAGACTCGATGTAGTAAGCCGAAATAACGTGTCCAAAGTCATACAAGGGAAGAGGCAGAGCCAGGCTCGAGCCGAAAGACCTCTCTGGCTTTCACAACCGTGGAGAGTCCTTGTCCCCTTCCTTCCTGTCAGTCCAGGGCCAAAAATCTAACCCCTGTATCCAGACAATGCCCCGTCGTACCAAGGATGCACTAAGGGCTGTCAGGAGTCAGTGCGGGCCCCAGGTCACATCTACAGCAGGGTCGTCAAGTATCCGCATGGATCTCCCCTTTCCCTGCCTCAGCATAGCACAGAACTAATCATTGTACAAATTTGGCCAGAGTTGGAAGGAACCCCAAAGACATCTCAACCTGTCTCATTTCACTCATCAGGAAACTGAGGCACTAACCAAGGAGGTGGTCATGGGAGTCTGCACCTTCAGCTGCTCTGAACTGAGAGACTAAGAGTCAGAGAAGGCCAGCCATGCTGGCCCAGGGGAGCCTTGGCAAGGGGAAGGGTGGGTATGGGCAGAGTTTTGAGGAGCACAGGCTTGCCCCCCCCCATCCCCTGTGCCCACAGCACAGGCAGACACGAGCCTGCCCCCAGGGACCCATGGGCCAAGTTAAAAGGACCTATTATAGGGAAGAGAACAGCTGTCACTGTTGAATACCCACCAGATGCCAGCAATCACTCTCCCCCTTTTACAGATGACGCCAAGGCTCAGGGAGGTTGAATAACTTGCCCGCGGTCACAGGGTGGGAAGGAGCAGAGCGCAGACTGAAAATACAGTGTTCCCCTGCCCCTCATTCCCCCAGCCTGGCCTCCTGGGTGGCTCTTCGCTTTGGGATGGAATGGTCCACTTCATCTGCTCAGCCAGCATCCCTGAGATTGGGCCTCTGTGGCCCTTCAGCTGGCTCTCCCCAGCCCCTGCTTCTGGGATCATTCCGTGCCGTCCCCTGGCCCCTGGCCCCTGCCCACTTGCTCGCGCAAGATTCCCATCATCACACAGGGCTAAGGCAGCCCAAGGCCTGCCAGGACCAACTCACCAGACCCACCCCTTGAGACTCTCCAGGTAGTCGACCTGGGTATCCACATTCTAACAGGAACATTCTGGAAGCACTGTTTTGAAGAAACAAAGTGAAAAAAAAGTCTGAGATCTGCTGCTCTTTGGGCCTCTCTCCATTGGGGAAAGGAAAACCAGTTTCCACTCTACCCTCTGAAGGCTAAAGCAAGCAGGGATGCGCCTTTGGTAGAACTGAAAAGGAGCCCCTCCTGGGAGGGACAACCTCATGGGCTGAGCAAAGAGCCCCTTTGTGCGGCAAAAAAGATGTCCCTTCCTCCAGGCACATCGCACAGGGGGATGCTCCGCTGGGCCAGGGAGCCAGCACTGCCAACGCCCCTCCCACACGGTCACTTTTTCAGCCAGGAGAAGACTGTCATCCCCTGACACGTTTTCTGCCTGCCCCCTCCCTGCTAAAGCCTATCTCTGCTGCAAAGAAAAGGTCATTTTTCCCCCGGAGCCGCTAAAAAGTACACATTAACGGCCCTACTGATTTCCAGCAGTTTCAAATGCTGGCTTTGGCCAAAAACTTCTTAAAAAGGCCATCCTCCCTTCTTATTCCATAGCGTTTACATTTTGTAACATTTAAACAGAACTGCTTTTAAGCGAAGATATGCAGTACTTTCCTCTCATGTCCCCATAAAAAGTAAAATCTGGGAAACGTCGACATCAGATGGCTAGGGAATGCCTTCCGAGCCCAGCAACGATTAGCAACTTCTGCAAAATAGTGCGGAAAGACTGCTGCCTCAAACCCGGGAAGCTCCTTTCTCTGAGGAGCCCCATCTGGGCTCGGGGCTGGGGATGTCAATCCCCAGGAGAAGGTGTCCTCTGTAAAAGCGGCCTCTCCACTCTTTATCCACATGACAGCTATACCTACTGACCCTTCTGATGTGTCAAGGGTAGAGACTACGAAAGAGAACCACACGTAGCACTTTGTCAGATCAACCCTGTAGGGTAGCTGTGATTATTACACTCATTTTACAGATGAGAAACACAGGCTCGGAAAGGTCAGCAGACCGCCCACCCCTGATTCCACAGCGCATGCCCTTCAAGGCTCCCTGCCCCCCCGCCAAGGCATCCCTGAACTGACACGGAGCCTGAAACCTTGAGCCAGGCCTGGGATCCCGCCACCTTCTCTAGCGAGGCCCCCTGCCCCCCTTGACTGAGGATACAGTCACGTTGAGGCCACTTGACTGTATTCTCCACCTCAGCCTTCAGCCGCTCTGTTTTGTCATTCGGCACCCCTCTGAATCACTCACCCCACGATGCTCAAGACGGGGAGGTTGCTTTTTGACGTAAAAAGTCCCTCAGGTGACTCAATTGGTTTTAAAAGCTGGGTGGGCCTCAGCCACAGCGTCTCTTTCAGCGGCAGGGGCAGCGCGCCATCTAGCGGCAGTGCAGTGACCCTCACATTGGCCCTCCGGCAAGTGCGGAGCCCGGGATCTGGGAGGCCCGTAAGCTGTCAGGTAGTCCGGCTGAAGTTCAGAGAGGGGAAGTGACCGGCCTAAAGGCACACAGCAAGTTAGAAGCCAGTCTCTCGGGCAGCAAGACTGTGCTTCCCAACTCCCCTGGTATTCTGGGGAAGCCGTGGGCGTGGAAGCAGCCGACACCCCTGGAAGTTTCGAGTGTGAAGGAACGGTCCCATCCCCGGGGTGTACCATCTTCCTGGTGCTGCGTCCTTTGTTCTGCTTACCACTTTTGAATAGGTAAAGGTACATGGTATAAAATCCAAAAGGTACCAAAAGGGTGTGTCGTGACAAGTGAGTCTTTTACCCCAGCCCCCCAGCCACAGGGGCATCCCGTGTTATCAGTTTCTACACATCAGTCCACAAATTGTCCTGTATCTTTTACAGGGTTGTATTTCTTAACACTCTTTACACAAATGGTCGCACTTCCGACACAGAGCACTTAACAAGGCATCTTGGAGGTCATCGAACACTGGCACATAAAGAGCATCCTCGTTCCCGCGTAAAGCCACGCTGCATTCTGGGGGAGGGTGTACGAAGGTGCCACCACTCATTTAACTACTTTCTTAATTAACTTTTTAAACGTTTTCATGTGTATTTATTTTTGAGAGAGACAGAGACAGAGTGTGGGCGGGGGAGGGGCAGAGAGAAAACGAGACACAGATTCGGAAGCAGGCTCCAGGCTCTGAGCTGTCAGCACAGAGCCCGATGCGGGGCTTGAACTCACGAACTGCGAGATCATGACCTGAGCCGAAGTCGGACGCTTAACCGACTGAGCCACCCAGGCATCCCACTACTTTCCTTTTGATGGACATTGAGGTGGTTCCACTCCGCTCCTATAACACACATATCGGACAACTTTTAGAATAAGTTCCTTGAAGTAGCATTGCTGGGATTATCAGTTAGGACTCATTTTGGTCTCATACACCAGAAAACCCAGCATAACAGGAGCTTAGTACCAAAGACCTCTCATGTAAGACAAGCCTAGAGGCAGATGGCTTCAGAGGTGCATGGCAGTCCCGTGCAGGCACAGGTGTGCCTATATAAATGTAATAGATGTCACCAAATAGCCTTCCTCAGAGGTTCTGTGTCTTTATTTCCATCATTGGTGTGAAAGTGTTTCCCTACAGTCTGGCCAATAAATTTCACATTGTCACACTTTGCTTAAAATCTCCCAACCGTGGGGTGGCTGGGTAGCTCAGTCAGTTAAACCTGACTTCAGCCAGGTCATGATCTCACAGTTCATGAGTTTGAGCCCCACATCGGGCTCTCTGTTGTCAGCAAGGAGCCTGATTTGGATCCTCCGTCCCCCTCTCTCTCTGCCCCACCCCTGCATGTGCACCCTTTCTCAAAAATAAACATTTTTTTAAAAAACTCTCCCAGGTGTGCTTAGGTGGCTCAGTCGGTTAAGCATCCAGCTCTTGGTTTCAGCTCAGGTCATGATCTCACAATTCATGAGTTCGAGCCCCGCATCTGTCTCTGCCCTTACAGCGTGGAGCCTGTTTGGGATTCTCTCTCTCCCCCTCTCTCTGCCCCTCCCCAACACACTCTCCATATCTTTCTCAAAATAATTAAAAATAAACTTAAAAAAATATTTTTAAAAAATCTCCCAAATAGGTGAAAATGGTACTCATTATCATTTTAATTTATATTTCTCTTCTTATGAGTGAAGTTGAACCTCTTTTCATGGGTCTAAGAGGCACTTCCCTTTCCATGGATTGTCTGCTTATGTTCACGTCCATTTTCCTTTTTGTTTCTGGTCTTGTTTGTATTAAATTTTGGTTGACATCTTAATTAAGAAACAATTCACATCCCACAAAGCTCACCTACATATAAAGTTGTACAGTTCAGGGGTTTTAGTCTCTTCGCAAGCTGTGCAATCATCACCACCGTTGGATTTTAGAACATTTCGTCTCCCTCACAATAAGAAACCCAGGGTACCCATTATTAGTCCCTGCCCCCCAACTCCAGTCCTCACCACCCCTGCCGGACTGAAACAACCGCTAATCTATTCTCAACATAGTTTTGCCTATGCTGGATGTTTAGTTCACACGTATAGAATCATATGGCTGACTTCTTTCACTTAGCATATTGTTTTCAAAGTTCACCCATGTTGCAGCAGATGTCAGAAATTCATTCCCTTTTATTGTTGAATGATATTCCATTGCAGGGATACACCTCAGTTGGTATTCCTCTTTCTTTGGTTGATGAACATTTGGGTTGTTTCCACTTTGTGACTATTATAAATAATGAACATTATTGTAACAGTTTTGGAGTGGACATATGTTTGCTTAGGGAGAGAAAGAGGTAATGGAGAGAGAGAGATCGAGCAAGCATGGGAGAGGGGCAGAGGGAGGGAGAAAGAAAGAGAGAGAGAGAGAGAGAGAGAGAGAGAGAGAGAGAGAGAGAAAATCCCAAGGAGGCTCCATGCTCCGTGCAAGCCCGATATGGGGTTCGATCCCCCGACCCTGGGATCATGACCTGAGCTGAAATCAACAGTCGATTGCCGGACTAACTGAGTCACCCAGGCACCCTAGGTGGATGTATCTTTTAATTTCTCTTTGAAAAAAAAATTTTTAACGTTTTATTTATTTTTGAGACAGAGAGAGACAGAGCATGAACAGGGGAGGGTCAGCGAGAAGGAGACACAGAATCTGAAACAGGCTCCAGGCTCTGAGCTGTCAGCACAGAGCCCGACACAGGGCTCGAACTCACGGACCGCGAGATCATGACCTGAGCCAAAGTCGGCCGCCCAACCTACTGAGCCACCCAGGCGCCCCTAAAAAATACCTCAGAGTGGATTGCTTAGTCTTAAGGTAACTCTATGTTTATGTTCACCATTTTGAGGAACAGTCAAACTGTTTTCCAAAACAGATGTACCATTTTACATTCCCACCAGCAATGTATGAGGGTCCCAGTTTCTCCAAGTCCTCTCCAGGACTTGTTATCTCCCCTCCCTGCTCCACTCTTTTTTTTTTTTTAGAGTGGGGGGGAGGGGCAGATGGAGAGGGAGAGACAGAGAATCTTCAGCAGGTTCCATATCCAGCAGGGAGCCCAGCACAGAGGCTGCCGCGGGGTTCAATCCCTCGACTGTGAGGTCACGACCTGAGCCAAAACCAAGAGTCAGCCGCTTAACCGCTTAACCGACTGAGCCACCCAGGCGCCCTCACTGTGGTTTTGATTTGCATTTCCTTAATGGCTAAGCATGGCTGAGCACCTTTTCCTGTTCTTATTAGCCATCTATAGACTGTCTTTGAAGAAATGCCTATCACACTGATTGCTGAGACCTCTTTACATGCCGAGGAAATTAGCCCTTTGTGACATGAGTTGCAAATATTTTTCAGAGGCATCGATCTTTCATTTTATTTATGCTTTTTTTTTACCTCCAGGCAAGGTTTTGTATCATACTTAGAAAGGCCCTTTCCCCGCCAACACCGTTACAATTTTTTAAATGGCTTCACATGTTCACTTCTAGCAAACTTATGGTTTAATTTTTTTCTAGTTAATCAAATCTTTTATCAAATTAGAATTAATTTTGGTATAAGGCAAGAGTTAAGAACCCAGATTTTTTCCCACATATCTAACCAACTGTCCCAATACTTTTTAGATATCCCTACTGATTTGAAATGCCACACTTTTATTTACTAGATTCCTACAAATATTTGGGTGTATTTCTGGACATTCTATTCTTTTCCATTGACTTACGTATCTATTTGTGTTTTAGTTTCATAAAGATTACATGTTTAAGACTCATAAATACAGAGAACAAACTGGTGGTTGCCAGAGGGGAGAGGATTAAGGACCCCCTGGGTGGCTCAATTGGTTAAGTGTCCCTTTTTTTTTTTTTAATGTTTACTTATTTTTGAAGGAGAGAGAGACAGAGCAAGAGCAGGGGTGGGGCAGAGAGAGGGAGAAACAGAATCTGAAGCAGGCTCCAGGCTCTGAGCTGTCAGCACAGAGCCCAACGTGGGGCTTGAACCCACGAATTGTGAGATCGTGACCTGAGCCGAAGTCGGCCGCTTAGCCAACTGAGCCACCCAGATGCCCCAAGTGTCTGACTCTTGATATCAGCTCAGGTTGTGATCTCACGGTCATGGGATCAAGCCCCAAGTCAGGCTCTGCACTGAGCATGGAGCCTGCTTGGGATTCTCTCTCCCCCTCTCTCTGCCCCTTCCCCACTAGCACTCTCTCTCTCTCAAAATAAATAAAATTTTTTAAAGTTTTAAAAAAACATAGGTGAAGAAGATTCAGAGGTATGAACTTCCAGTTGTAAAGTAATGAAGTCACAGAGATAAAAAGTACAGCGCAAAGAATACAGTCAATAATACTGTAATAACTTGGTATGGTGACGGGTGGTAACTATACTTACCGAGGTGAGCGTTTTGTGACGTATGTAATCACTGAATGATTATGGTGTACACCTGAAACTAACACAATAGTATATGTCAGCTCTACTTCAATTAAAACTTCTAAAATTTCTTTTAAAACTTGCATATTTGTTTTTACTGTGGAAAATTTCAAACGCGCAGAAAATCTTTCAAATAGTACAAGAGCCCCACGTCTCCAAAACTTAGCTTCAACAACCAGCAATTTCTGCCATTCTTGTTTCCTGTTTGGTTTGGGGGATTTTTTTTTTTTCCTTTTCTCCTTGTTCTAGAGTTGTCTCAGTCTTCTCCGGCTGCCATAACAAAATACCGTAGACTGGGGAGTTTAAACAACAGAAATCGATTTCACACAGTTCTGGAGGCTGGGAAGTCCAAAGTCAAGGAGCTGGCCAGTTTATTTCGTCGTAAGAACTTTCTTTCTGGCTTGCAGATGGCCACCCTCTCCCTGTGTCCTCACATAGCCTCTCCTTGGTGTGTGCATGAGGAGAAATGTCTTCTTATGAGGCCACTAACCCATCATGAGGCCTCTACCCTCTAACCTAATATCACCCTAATTATCTCCCAAAGGCCCCATCTCCAAATACCATCACATTGGGGATTAAGGCTTCAGCAAATGAATGGAAAGGTTGGGGGTGCAGGAATAAACACTCAGTCCCTAACAAGAGCATTTTAAAGCAAATCATTTCACCTGGGACTACCCCGTCTCTAATTGCTAAGAACTTTTTTCAGAAATGTAATTCAGACACCTCTATCATAAATGTGGTAGGAAGAAAAATGGACCCCTAAAGATGCTCATGTCGTAACTGCCCAAACCTGTGAATATGTTCTCTCATGTGACAAAAGGGACTTTGCAGATGTGATTGAATTAAGGCTTTTGAGGGGCACCTGGCTGGCTCAGTTGGTGGAGCATGTGATTCTCGATCTTGGGGTCATGAGTTCAAGCCCTGCGTTGGGCCTAGAACTTACTTTAAAAAATAAATAAGTAAAAATTTTAAAAAATAAATTAAGGCTTTTGAGATGGTGGCGGGGAGGGTGTCCTAGACCATTCAGGCAAGAGGGTCAGGGTCAGAGAAGGAGATGTGATTACAGAAACAAGTCAGAGTGAGGGGGGGCCAGGATCTAAGGAAGGCAGGCAGGCTCTAGGAGCTAGAAAAGACAAGGAAACAGATTCTTCCTTAGAGCCTCCAGAAGGAACACAGTTCTTGATTTTGGTCCAGTGACTAAATTTCAGACTTCTGACTTCCAGAACAGTAAGACGATAAATTTGTATTGTTTTAAACCACTATGATTATGGTCATTGGTTACAGCAGCAATTAGAAACTAATATAACCAATAAAATTAGAAATAACTCATTGTCCAGCCCACGTTCAATTTTTCCCAAATGTTTCAAATCTTTTTTCAGTTAGTCTGTTCACAGGTTGTGTGTGTGTGTATATATATTTATATATATATATATATAATTTATTTATTTATTTATATTTAAAATATATATAAATATATAAAAATAAATTTTGATAAAATAAATATGTTTATATATAAATATATTATATAAATATAATAAATATATATATTTGAGAGACAGAGAAGGAGAACTTGAGGGGGAGGAGGGGCAGAGAGAGAGAGAGAGAGAGAGAGAGAGAGAGAGAGAGAGAGAACCCCAAGCCGGCTCCACACTCAGCCAGGAGCCCGACGCAGGGCTTGGTCCCACGATCCTGGGATCATGACCTGAGCTGAAATCAAGATTCAGATGCTCAACCGACTGAGCCACCCAGGTGCCCCCACAGGTTGTATTGTTTTAAATGTAAATTAAGCATATACAGGGCCGGTGAGTTGTTTTATTACGATCTGGTTTAAACTAAATTAATAAAAACTGAATCCAAATAAATAAATACGTAATAAATAAACATAGCTCACAAAGTCACTACTGACCTGGGCAAGTCGCCTGCATTCTGGGCCTGGGCTTCCTAACCTGAAAAGCAAGAACATTAGGCTAGATGAGGTGTTCCCTATGCGGGCTCCGGGTCTGGGCTGCACGGGACCTGGGAAACCGTATGCAAAAGCGGGAGAGTGCTCAACCCTGTCTGTGTCTTAAAAATCCCCTACAGGGGCGCCTGGGTGGCTCAGTCGGTCAGACTTCAGCTCAGGTCACGATCTCGTGGTCCGTGAGTTCGAGCCCCGCGTCGGGCTCTGTGCTGCCGGCTCAGAGCCTGGAGCCTGTTTCAGATTCTGTGTCTCCCTCTCTCTCTGCCCCTCCCCCGCTCATGCTCTGTCTCCCTCTGTCTCAAAAATAAATAAACGTTAAAAAAAAAAAAATCCCCTACAGATGCCCTCACCCCTAGCCAGAAGGGTGTTAAACACAGGAGCCTGGGGGGTTCCCTGTGTGAGGCTCATTTCCTAGAGGTTGATGTAAATTTAGAGACTTAACAGAGTCAGAAAAAGAAAACATCATGGGCTTACTCAGCAGCATATTCAAAGGACGATGTTTACCTAAGACACACCAATTCAGTGCAGCCACCATCATGGCTCATTCTCTGTGAGTGAGGGGACTGAGCTGGGTGCCAGTGTGAGCAGATGAAATTCGGGATGCCCAGTTAAATTTGAATTTCAAATAAATAATGAATCACTTTTAGTATACATGTACCCTCCCACACAACCTTGGAGATATGCTTACACTGAAAAATGATTCATTGCTGATCTGAATCAAATTTAACTGGAAGTCTGTGCTTTATCGGGATCCAACTTGATCATGCTCCCAGAGGACCAAGGCAAACACCAGCTTCCAGGATCTAGTGACCGGCTCTAAAGGACAGATGGAAGGGGCTCCAAAAAAAGACTCTAAGGAAGAAAGGCAGAGAGGTTTGAGAATGACCTCATGAGAGTCTGAAGCTGGAAGGAGCAGGTGACTCCTAATCTAATCATCTCCAGTCACCATAGAAACCACTAAAGTCAGGCGGAAAGAGCTGGTGAACCCCAACACCCACCTCCTCTCCACCAGTATAGATCGTTCACATTCCCTTCCTAGGTGAGGTCTGGTCGGACGGGATCTACTGTCTCAGTTGCTCTCCCAGGAAACAGCTGGGACCTGACCCTGCCCTCTTCCTCCCAGCCTCAGATGGCTGCCCCAAAGCACCCACCCTGTTGTGAGTGATGGCACCTGAACACCTAACCCTGTGTCAGAGAAAAACCAGGGCCAGAGAGTAGTTAAAGCAATAAAAACAGATTTTATTCAGGACTATTGCGCTAGAGGACAAGAGACCTTGGTGTAGAATCGGGCTCCATTCCAAATACAGCAGGGGCAAGTGGGAATTTATAACCAAGGAGTGGGGGCAGGGGGTCGGCAGATGGAAAACGACTAAGAAGAAGCCTCAGCGATAAACGGGGATTCTGGCTAAACCAACCTAACCGGATTCGTGCTGAAGACAGGCCCAGGTGATCAGACACCTGGGAGATGGTGGGGGATGAAGAATCCGGTAAGATATGGAAGTCGATCAGAGATATGGAGAATACAGGGTTCTGGTTACACTAACTTAGCAGGGCTCTTACCAAAACTGGATTTTATATGGAAGTGCCCATACGAGCCTAGGAGAAGATTCAGGACTAAAGTCTGGTTGAGCAAAAGAAGTCTTTGTCACCTGCCCACAGGGAGGTCACATTCTAGCAGGGGAACAGTACCCAGGAGGGAAATGGCCCAAGGACATACAGCAAAAGCCTGTTCAGAACAAAACAGGCCCGTCCTGGACTCCCTGTCCACGTATCTCTCTGTCCCTTCCTGGGTAAAGTAACTCTCCTCATCCAAAATGTGATTAAATTGATCAGGACAATGTTCAATCTTTCAGACAAGACATGGGCAGGCAGTAAGCTCTGCATACAAATGCAGGAGTTTGCAGTGACACATTTTGTATTTGACTCCGGAAATTAGAGGTGCTTTGGAGGTAATGCAAATTGATTCAAAATGTCCCCGGCCAGAAGCCTGGGTCATGCACTTAGGCAAATCATGCGAAGTGCTTTTTAATGCACTGCCTCAGATCCTTCTGTGTACCTCTCTGCTGGACCAGCCCTGACCTCACAGCAGCTACACTGATCATCCCCATGGGGCCTCCAACTGCACTTCTGCGTCTGTCCTCCTTCCCTTTGCACACAAGCTCTGAATGCTATTGTTTCCACTTTACAGACAGGTAAGTAGGGCGCTGAGTGATTAAGCGACTAACCCATGGTCAATTTACTCTAAGGGACAGAGCCCGCTGGAGGCCACCCTCTCTCTCTTCCCTAGTCTAGGACAGCTTGCACAGATGTTACTCCATTCCTCTAGGTTCTGCAACCTTTAGAGGATCATGAAGAACGTCGTATGTCTGTCCGTCTACCAGCCTATCCACACACAGGATTCTGTGGAAGGAGCACCCCTAACGCTTAGTAAATTTCCTCCCTTTGCTAAAAATTTGCTAAATTTCCTCCCTTTCATGTAACTCCAATCTTCACAGAAGCTGCTGTCTTTAATCAAGACAATCAAATCTGAGCAATTATGACAGCTGTTCCTCTGATGGCCAAGATCACCACACAGAGAAGACTGACCCACCTTTGACTTCCTACAGGCTCAGAAAGTTTTAAGGTTTGCTTTGTGGACATGTTGCTTAACCCAGGAAACCAGGGCTTCCAAAATTACGAGGCAAATTTGTACCCAACATACGGATTAAGCTCTATCCCTGAATTTCATCAGATAAGAATCCAGAGGATTTTGCAAACATACCCACCCAGATTCCTCTCTACTTTTCTCGGAATCTCTATCTCCTGTGACTCCAGTGCCTTTGTCCTGGGCTCACTGCCACCTATGGTCACTAATGTCAACCCTAGCTTTCACCTGTAAACTGCCTAGCCAGGCTAGGCTGTCAGTGTGAAGGCTGGCTGGCCACCTCCACTGTGTCCACATGGTGGCCTCTGCCTGGAATGCCCCCGTCTCCACCTGGAACAATCCTGCTTCTCCTTCAAGTCCCTGCTCAAATATCCCTAGAATTCCAGCTTCATGGGGCTGCTGTGAGGACTAAGGTCAAGCACAGATGGGCACAGACAGGGGCACCTGGTCCAGGACAGCACTGACTGTCACTGTCATGCCCTCGCTCCTGCCCCTCTTAGGGAAACCATCCCCTTCCCAACTTCCTCTGCCTCTTCCTCACACTACTATGTGGTTACTCGTGTGCTCACCCCTATCCTCCATAAAGTCCTGAACTCCTGGAGGGCAGGGGTCTTGTCTTGCTTGTCTTTGGGGCCCCACACCTGACTCAGGGCCTGACACTTAGGGGGTTCGATGTATATTTGCCCCCAAAATCCTCCTGTCTCCTGGGCTCCAGGGACAGCAGCTTGATGAATGGTCAGAACACCGTGATAAGTTAAAATTCATTGTATGATGTGGCTGTGGACACAGACAAAGACTGTGCTGTTAGTGACATCATGTCGGGCTGGTGACACCACTGGTCATTAGGAATGTTTACTTCAGGACAGAGCCCTTGGCTTGTCGGGAAAATGGTCCAGAGTCCCATCCAGTGTGTCACTATAGCCTGTAGGAACTGTCTCCAATAGGGATGGGGCGATCCAGCTGGTGTGGTCTGCCTGTCTGCCTTCATGCACCTCTACAGGCCTCAGCGTCTCGGTGAATATATTTTGATAACTGCATGGATTCCTTTTAATATCACATGATGCGGCACCTGGCTGGCTCAGTCAGAAGAACATGCGACTCTTGACTTGGGGTCGTGAGTTCAAAACCCACGTTGGGTGTAGAGATTACTTACATAAACAAACTCGCAAAATAAAGTAAAATGGGGGTGCCTGGGTGGCTCAGTCAGTTGAGCGCCTGACTCCAGCTCAGGTCATCATCTCCATGAACTCATGGTTCATGAGTTCAAGCCCCACATCGGGCTCACTACTGTTAGCCCAGAGCTCGCTTTGGATCTTCTGTCCCCGCCTCTCTCTCTGTCCCTCCCCTGCTCGTGCTCTCTCACTCAAAAATTAATAAACATTTTTAAAAAACGAAAATAATCATGCAAACAAATAAATAAATAAAATATATAAGTCACATGAAACTAGTTGCATTACTGAGGACAAGAAGCTGGGAAGAACCCTCCTCTGTATCTGCACGTCACCCGCTGACAGAAGAGAGCAGGCTCCAGTGACGGAAGCAGAAAAGTTCCTGGCAGGTCTGTGGGACCCAGACACACTCCACGCCCACTCGAGCCTCCGTGCCATCCCACTGGCATTCCCTCCTCCAGGAAAGCCCTTCCCCCAGTAACCTCCTACATTTTGTCCAGGACCCCACTCATGCACCTTCTCTTTCAGGTCTTCCTGCAATAAAGAGGTCTGGTGCAGTCCCTTCAGAGTTTTTCTGATTCAACCCTGGCCATTTTCACAAGTTCAATGCAGCGTTAGGGCAAGAAGGAGGAGCTGGCAGACAGGTCCTGTGTCCGCACCTCAAGTAACAAGATCTGCAGTAATGGGGAAAATGTGTCCCCTGGGTCTTAAGCAGTTTCCCCAAGGCTTTGCACTCCAGCATGTGATGTGACAGGCATGAGGTGCAGACTAGAGGCCCGGAGAAGAGAACAGAGGACATGGGGGGTGGGGGGCGCTGAGAACTAGGACTAGGATCTTAAAAGCCGGAAATCCTCAGCAACCAAACCGCGGATGCCTCAGAGCAGCATCCTGGGAATGCACGTTGGGAGCCCTGGTGGAGGGGCTGTGTCAGAGGTAGGGATCTGAAGGAGACTGAAGAACCCCCGTGCAAACCCCCCACTCCATCACTCACTAGCATGATCGTAATGACGCAAATCACTTGACTTGCTTTGATTTGGTTTCCTCAGCTATAACATGGTCTCCCGGGGACCAAAAGTGGACTACGCCACTTTTCTGGAAGATGTGAACAACACATCTTAGGGACACGTTCCAGGCCTCCCGGGCGCTTCCCTGTTCAGACGAGACTCCCAAGAGGCCGTTTCCACTTTGTGGTTCGTCTCTGACAGCGCTCAGCTCAATCTCTTTAAACGGTTTACAAAACGCTCCGACATCAACAATGCATTCTCACCGCTTTTACAAATGGGGAGACCTGGGTCCCGTAACTTGCCACCGTCACGCCGTGGGGACCGGCGCGCCCCGGGCGGCTCCGCACCGCCTCCGCACGGCTGCCCGGCGCGCTCCTTGGCGGGGCGGGGCCACGGCGCGGGGCGGGACCTGGACGGGTCACGTGACGCCCGGCCCGGAAGCGCTCGCTCCCGAGACCCCCTGGTGACGGGGTCGGGAGCTGCTACCTGGAGCGAGCGCGGAGGTCACGGGGGTCCCTGCAGTTTCTCGCTCCCTGCATTCGCCGCCATGGCCTGGACCAAATACCAGCTGTTCCTGGCCGGGCTCATGCTCGTCACCGGCTCCATCAACACGCTCTCGGCCAAGTGAGTCCGGGCCTGGCTGGAAGGGGAGGGGGCTCAGCCGGACCTGCCGCGGCCCGCGAGGGCGCCAGCGACCCCGCGCACCTTCCTCGCCCTCCCCTTCCTTGGCTCTCCTTTCCCGGCTTCACCGGCTCGCCTAGTTTCTCCGGTCGGTTCAAGCGATTTGGGGGCCCCTAAGGGGCGCGAGGCCCGGGGAAATATGGACAGAGGCCGGGTCGCCAGCTGGAGGACCCAAGCCCCGGCTCATTTGATCGCTGAGTGTTTGATCCCGGCGAGTCACCTTCCGTCTCCGTGCCTCAGTTTCCTCGTCTTTAAACGGGAGGGTTGGAGCCCAACGCTGGGGTCGGAGGCAGGCTCTCCAAGAGCTGTAGGCAGAGGTGGGGTGAAGGGGCACTCCCACACTTGTGCACACGGGCTGCGGTAGAACCCATACAGGCCGAGTAATCCGTGAGCGTGGAGGCGACAGAGAAGGGGTGCCCCGTGGGCTTCTCACGGAGGAGAGGTTACAGCTGGGCCTTGAAATTTCGGTGGGATATCTACATGTGGCTGGACGTCGAGGCAGGCAAGAGCAAGGTCACATCGAAGAGTGTTATAACCAGCCCCAAATGCCCAGGCCGCATCTTAATCCCACAATCAAAGAAGGGCTTTTGAGCAGAAAGTGACAGGTTACAAATAGTATGATGAACCTGATGGTCAAGATGAAGAGTAGTTTGGTGCAGGGAATACCACTCCAAGCCTGCTACATAACAGATGAGGGAGGTAGGAAAGGAAGGGACAGGTGGGAGAGACCAGGTACAGAATGAAGCCATAAACCCTGACCCACAGAATGGAGAGACAATGACGAGTCCAGGGTTTCTGCCTGTGAGAATACAAGTGTCATTAACCCAGACAGGGAAGGCAGGTGGGCAGTTCAGCCCTGATGCATGAGGGTGAGGTGCTTGTGGGACAGAGGTAATAGTCCCGAGGAGGTTAGGGCTTGAGGATCCAGGGCTGTCATGAGACTGAGGGGTTGAGCACGGCCTCCTCTCTGTAGTGCACAGGAGACCCTGGAGGCAGCCCCTTGTCTGGGCAGTGCTTTGTCTCTTGCTCTGCCCCCGCCTCAAGACAGGGCTCTCCTGCCCCCTCTGTTTACCATCTCAGAGCCCCCAGTACCCAGATCCTGGCCTCTCTCTGAACCGATTCCAAGGTGCACGTGGAGAACAGTCGACAGTGGCCCTCTCCCAGCCAGACCTCACTTCCAGCTGGGCCCTGCCAGTCTCCACAGCAAGGGGGAGGCATGCCAGTCACCCTCTGGGCTGTGTTCCAGGCCCCCTGAGGGCTGGGGGAGGGGGGCAGTCATCTCCTATCCATTTTTGAGGTGTTTGTTCCTAGCACACTCCATCAGTGATATGAGACATGTTCCAGAGGAGAGTTTGGAAGAGAGGCATCCTGTTCAGTTGATCAGACATGTATAAGGTACCTACAGGGTGTAAGGCACTGTCTGGACTCAGGGAAGGAGGCTGAAGCAACCAAAAGAAAGCTTGAGATGGTTAGAATCAGAGGTGAAGGGGTTAGAATATACAGCCTGGCAACCACGGTGTCCTCCCTTCTCCAAAGGAAGTAAAGCTCTGTGTGAACCCCACTGTCTCTGGTTGGGTTATGGCCGGCTGTGTCTGTGCCTTGAGCTGGTCTCCTGGGCCCTGTGGCCTCCTGAAGGTCACTGCTTTTGCTGAGCCCTTAACTGTAAAGGTGACTCAACATGAGAGCTCCCATTCTCAGGATCTGAACACAGCGGCCAAGTTGTCTGTCTGCCCATCTGTCGTACTAGCTAAGGCCTTAGCCAAGTGCTTCCAGAGTGGCCGTGGGTCTGCCAGGGCTTCTGTCCCCAAGGAGAGTTGAGACTGCCAGTTACTACTGGGGTAAACTGTGCTAACTCAGCTCCTTCCTGGTCAGGTAGGAGGCCAGGGGAATCCTTGGCCCCAGGAGGCCTTGCCCTTGGAGGCTGCCTCAGAGACAGGAAAGAGACTCCCATGTGAGGACCCAGCCTTTGATCCTGTCACCTGATGTGGGGTCTCTCAGGAGCCTCCCTACCTCAGATGGACCACCAGAATTGGGCCCCAAACATTGTTCTAAGGCCAGACTGTGAGAAGGACACCCTCAGAGAGAAAATGTGAGAGAGCAGCTATGTACATCCTGATGGGAATTAGCAATTTGAACTCACACTCTGACCTGCAGTTTCTGACAGGGACAGACTGGCTAGAATGTGACCACATCCAGTGCTAACTAAGCAACTGCTATCCAGAGAGCATCCCGTGCCCGAGGACTGCAGCCACCTTTCACGTGTTAGTTTAATGAATTCTTGTAACCAGCCTGTGAAGGAGATACGCTCGTTGTCCCCGGATGAGGATCCTGAGGTATGGAAAGGTGGAATTGCTTGCCCAAGTTCAAGTCAGCTGTCAAATGGCAGAGTTGATAATTGAACCAAAGTGATCTGGCTCAAGAATCCGGGCTCTTCATCGTCAATATGGGATGAGGCTAGAGACTTCTCTATTCATTTTTCAGGGCATTTCAAGTTGTTAGAAACGTAGAAGTCACCCATTCTCATCCCCACGATCTGTGGTCAGGGTCCCATGAGAAGTTTCTTTTTGTGGCCCAGCTGACTGGTGTCAGAGTGGGCACCAGAACCTGGGTCTCCGCATTTTTTTTTTAACATTTTTTTTTATTTATTTTTGAGACAGAGAGAGAGAGAGAGCATGAACAGGGGAGGGTCAGAGAAAGAGGGAGACACAGAATCTGAAACAGGCTTAAGGCTTTGAGCTGTCAGCACAGAGCCCGACGCGGGGCTTGAACCCACGGACCACGAGATCATGACCTGAGCCGAAGTCGGCTGCTTAACCGACTGAGCCACCCAGGCGCCCCATCCTGGGTCTCCGCATTTTAGCCCAGTCCTTCCACAGCTGCAGAACCCCAAGCCGCTCTTCCTTGGGGATCTCCTCTCGTATCTCCGCAGGCAAGAGCAGCCAAGCATGACCCTTGGGAGTTGTGATCCTGCAAGTGGCAGCTCCCCTCCCTGCCACCAGAGTGCCTGACCTCCGGGACTGGGCAGCAGGCCTGCGTCCCAGCCCAGGGGATCCTGCTGTTACCCTGCTTATTTCCCCCCGCCCCCCCGGAGCCAGGGGCTGCTCTCGGTTCCCACGTTGCATCTCCAGTAGCCTCTTTCAGTTCCTTGGCCTGTTAAAAGGAGCACGTTTCTGTCCCCGGCGTCCAGGGGAGACTAAACATAGTAGAGACGGAAGTGGCTGAGCACATGCCACCTGCTGTCCTGGGACCACAGGGCAGCTCTCCCCTGGAGGGGGCCACTGCCCGCTCGGCAGGTTTGGGGACGCTGCAGGAGACAGGCCTGCCCTGGCTGGGGCCGGAGCAGGGGGCACATACCCACAGGAGGGAAAGCCGCCCATCAGGTTGGCCCCGTGGCCCTGTCCCTGGGCCTTGGCAGAGGGCCCCTCCCGGTAAAGTAGCTGCTTCTCCTTTCTTGGCTGCCCTCACCCCCCCCTCACCGGGACCTTCTGCTGATGTGTCTCCTGCAGACCAAACATTTCCCCCGCTCAGCACTGCTTAGGGCTGTCTGCCTGAACCAGAGCCTGCCTGTGGGGTCCTGTCCCTTTCAGAGCCCCCTTTTCCTGAATCCCGCTGGGGGACTGCATGGAAAGAGCCAGTGTCAAGTAGACACTAAGTAAGGCTCAGATCGCCACCTAAACCGCCGCAGACTGGGAAGCTCACCCGGCCCGGGAGGGGCCGGTGGGGGGCGGAGGGGGGGGTGACTTCCCCTCCAAAGTCAGGCCCTTGGTGCAGGAACCCTGCCAGGAAGGTGGCAGGAGGCCTGGAACCACCGGGCCCCTATTAGGGAAGGACTTGTATATGGCCTTTCTGTGCCAGCTCTAACTGTTGCCTTGGTGGCTGTCCCTACCCTTAAATCCCACGAGCTGGCATTGGATAATTGCTTCAGAGGGTTCCTTTGCCAGCCTCAGGAGGGCCGTATGTAGAGTGGAAAGAGTTGCAAGGCTTGGAAGCTATGGGATTAGGTGAGTCATGGGGCCTCCCCAAGCCTCAGGTTCATCTGTAAAATGGGCGTCATTTCCCCACCTTCCACCCAGAAACAAGGGATCCACTGAGGAAGATTTTGCAATACTTAGATGAGAGGGCTCGTGACTGTTTATTACCAACCGCTGTGACACCCAGAGAGTGGAGAAGCTCTGTGGCCCTTCCAAAGATCCCAGGCAGGAGAAAGAAGCTGACTCACCAGGCTTGATAAGCCGGGGGCGCCAGAGGAAGTGGCAGAGATTGTGAGGGGGATGGGACGCACAACCGGTCAGTCCGAGGGAGCTCCATCAGCCACATCCTCAGTCTGTCCGCACCCCCTGCCCTCACGTGGTTGTGCACGCTTCTCAGAGTGCTGAGCTTTGAGTTTGGCCATGCCAGAGTGATTCACCCCTAGCACGGGGAGCCCACACCGCCCCCTCCACCGGCCTGCCAAGACCCCATCTAAAAGAAGCCAGTCTCCGCCAACAGAAGGCATCTACTCATGTAGCGTGAGCCGGACCCTTGCGGGGTCCCACAGGCCTCCTGCCCATGAGACCATGGCTTTCCCTTAGGGTACAGTATCTAGAGAGAAGAGAGGGCCCATCTGCAGAGCTGACCTCTCTCCACTTCAGCGAGGGGAGTGGGAAGAATCTGGAATAAGAAGGTGATGGGAGAAATTCAGGTGCTGAGGAAGGAGCACAGAACTGGAGGAGGAGGCCCCTGGGTGCTGGCCTTTCCTCTGCACCCGAGGAGCCCCGTGTCCCTCAAGCCAGCCCTCTCTGGTCCCCGGGTTCTTTGCCAAATAAGGTGCTTCCTGAGATGATGGTTGCGTTTCTTCTCCTGTATCGGCACTTGTTGGCCCTGTGGCCCCTCCAGCCGCCCCTGCTTCAGCCAGCAGGGTGGGTCACAGAGAATGCTCCAGCTTTAGGGCTGGAGCAGAGCAGGCAATGTTGACCCAACACGAGGGGTGAGACTCCTGCTCAGTAGAGGGGAAAGAGGGAGAAGGGGCAGAAAAGGACTTTCATTGACTACCCGCCATGGGCCACCTCTTACATATCTCCTATTATTTATTGCTTTTGACAGTTCATCAGTATTGGCATCATCATCCCTATTTTATAAATGAGAAACCTATTCACTTGTCCTACCTATGAGGCTCAAAAGTCGTGAGCTTTCCACATATCCTGCCGCCTCTTCGGAAAGCATGTGAGCAGTTGGGTTTGGCGCTAGACCCGGCCCTTTGTTAACTGTGTGAGTCTGAGCCCGGCTCCCTCCACCCCTCCACCCCTCCACCCCTCCACCCCTCCACCCCTCCACCCCTCCACCCCTCCACCCCTCCACCCCAAGCCCGCAAGTCCCCGCCTGGAAAATGAAGTACTTGAAGTGCTCAGCACAGGCCTGGCACGAAGTCGGTGCTCAGTGACTTGTTCCTTCCTAAAAACATGTAGTGAAGCGTTTTGCAAACAACAACCCCACCCTAGGGGCCATTGCTGTCATCCCCCCACGAACTGGAGCTGGTTTTGGTCTCTTGTTCTGTGCTGTCTGGGGTCCACCTGTGCCGACACAGTGAGCTGAAGCCTGTCTCAGGACCAGGACGGGAAGCCTGACTCCAGCCCTAAGTGCCTGCAGGTCCGAACTCTTCCCTGCCTGCAGAGAGGCTGGGCAGGGCCGCCGGTCCTGACACCCAATCCCTTGGGCTGCAAGCCTGCTCTGAGCCTTCAGATACAAGAGGACTCCATTTCCCAAGCTGGGAACACTGCCAGCCCCAACTTGTTGAGGCAGACCCACCCCTTGGGGAAAGCAAAGAAGGCCTTCGGGGCAGGAGGGGGAGCTCAGCATCTGCCTTACAGCCGGCTCTGCACTCGCTGCCCACCCCTGGGGACAAGCCCGGCCGGCCCCACCAGCAGGTGGCACCTCACCCAAGTGGGCAATTAGGACCCAGAGGACGTTGCCTCTGGACTGTAGTACCTGCCTGTTTGCTAGGTGGAGTCTGGCAGTCCCATTTATCCGACCACAAAATGTTGGAGCTTCTGTATAGTGATGTGCCAGGAGCTGGGGGTCCAGAGGTGGAGAAGTTGCTGGATGCTGAGCTTCCACTCTCTTAAGTGATAGTGACTCTGGAACACACAGTGAGACATGTGAGTTGTCGTTGCTATAAGCTGCATAGGCAGTCACCCCGGGGGAGTCCCGGGAGATGGCTCTACCCCTAGATCGAGGCGGGGGCGGGGGGGGGGGGCACTTCATGAGCCTACCATGTATGCTGGGTGTAGTACCATGATGAGGAAGGGGCTTGCACGCATGCCCTCGCCCTGAGCTTCTGGCTCACCTTCACGGACTTGGCAGGACCTCCCTCATTCCTCCTGGCAGAGCCCTGGCTCCAGCTCCAGGAATTTCCATCTCTGACTTGACCTGGGGCAGTTGGCTATACACCTTGGTAAAGCCTAACCTCTTTACTCCTCCTCGCATCTCCTCTGTTACACTTGGGTGCCTCACCCCCAGGGCCTCCCAGAGTGAGAGTAGTCCTTCCTGCCCGGGGATCCAAGAGCCCGAACTTGCCGCGAATCGGACAGAAGTGAGACCTCAGAGAGCCGGTGGTTTCTGTGGTGGGGGCTTTCTTTGCCACATTGGTACTGGGACTGCTCACAGCCTGGTCCCCGGACCCAGATTTCTCCCTACATTTCCAACCAGTCCTGTCAGAACTCCCACCCTTCAGCTCTCCTCTGACCCTCACCGTTCCCAAGAACCACAGGCCCTCCTACCTGCCCCTGTTGGCATCTCTGGAGTGCCGGGGTCTCCCGCTCATTCACTGCGAGATAAGTTTGCCACGGCCCTGTTTTGTTCACTGGCCCTGGGGTGTGGTCAGATCAGTGAATGGATGTGGTCTCGCCCTCATGGCTGCCCAGGAGCTCTACCTGCCCTTCATGCTGCCAGCATCCGGGCCTTATGCCCTTGCCCCGGGCTGTGGGAAAGAGCTCCCTGGTCCCCTCCTCAAACTCAGGGCAGAGAGAAGCCAGGGCTGGCCAGGATCTTTGTCAAACCAGTGGCCCATACTTGTAGCACTGTGGAGGGCACAGGAAACAAAAGCCTCCCCTTAGCTTTTGGGACCTTGGCCTTGTTGCAGAAATGAGCCAGCAGAGCAGGGCTAGGTACTACCGTGTGGTTGCTCTTGACAGACATTGCAAGGAAGGACATTTAAGAAAAAGAAAGTCCTGGGTCTTGCGGTTTACAGACAGCCTCCACCTATGCGTGGGGTGCTACACAAGGAGCAGGTCCATGGCCCGCAGGACATTGCCCTGGGTCTGCATTGGCTTGAGTCAGCTTGTGATATGACAGACGCGGTTGAAGCCATGTCGATGAACGGCAGGATATGCAACATGAGGGGGGTGGGGGTGCCCTCCTGCCAGGCTCAGTCCAAGCCAGATCACCCAGCTCTGGGCCCGGGCCCACCTGCACGCTTCCAGAAGTCAGCAGCCAGGGGACTAAAAGGTTGGGAGGAGCTGTGGCTCTTTAGGCAGGAGATGAGAAGATTCAAAAGAAGGTGGAAAAGTCTCCAAATATCTAAAGGACTTTCAAATGGAAGAGGTTAGACTAGACCTCAGGGACACGACAAAGCCCAGCAAAAACGAAGTTCAGGGGCAGGAGCTGTAGTGCACGGACGGCAGACGGTGCAGAATGATTGGCGGTAGCTGCCAGGGCACAGGGCCGTGAGGGGTCCTGGGCTCGTGTCTGGGGTTGCTGGGGAAGCACGCCACACTCGGTTATGCCATCTGCCAGGGTGCCGACTGGGCGTCCCCTCTGCTAGAGCCACGCACTTGCCACCTGCTTTACAGTCAGTGCTAGAAAGACCCTCCAGACCCTTCAGGTGATATGAAGGTGACCGGCTGCTCTCTGCCAGACAGTCATTTCCCAGGGCCCAGATGCCCTCGTAGACCACAGGCGCCTGGTACTTTTCGTGCCATGGGCCCCTTTGACAGTCTGGTAAAGCCTGGAATGTTGTTTTAAAATATGCAGATAAAGGATAGGATTACAGAAAAAGCCACTTATGTTGAAGTAAAGTTATCAGAACATTGAAAAATCCTATTTGTGATAGAGTGATATGTGTGTATATGCTTCTTAACACAAAATGATAAGCAGTAGGTCTAATTGCCGTAATTTTGTAGTAGCGATGGATGTAATTGGCACTTCACAGTATCCGCAAGGACTCCGATGGGCTGGTGAGAGTAACTGTGACTTGTGCGCGTGACAAAGTCACAGGTACTGCGGGGCTACGTTCCCAGTTTGAGGAAATGCTGTGTTTTGGCTAAAAGTTTCTAGGCCCCCGCTTCCTGTCCACGGTCCCAGATGAAGGCTTCGTGCTGTGGAATCCGGCCCCTTCGAGCGGGAGTCTCACGCTGGGCCAAGTCCCCTAAGTCTGGCCTCTTGGCTCTGAGAGGAGCCAGCTTGTCCGCAGGCCCCAGAGCCAGGCTTGCAGAGCCCGCACGCGCCCAAGGATTTGACCTTCTCTCTCTCTCCGCTGCAGGTGGGCAGACAACTTCGTGGCCCCGGGCTGCGGAGGGAGCAAGGAACACAGCTTCCAGCATCCCTTCCTTCAGGTATCTAGCCCCGTCCCTGCCTCCCCACCTCTGACCACCCAGGCCTCAGGTCATGTGTGCCCACCAGGCCCTGCTGCTTCCTGACCCAGGGTGGTGCCTTCCCCTGCTCCCGGGAGAACCATCTCCTTCCCTCCCTCCCTCCCCAGAACAGACGCCAGGGTGTGAGTGCCCGTGGAAGAAGGCAGAGGGCACAGCCCTCTCTGGAAGGCCTGCGTAAGTCCTGGTGAGCAGTCCTGCCCCGGACGCTGTAAGGCCAGCCCTCCCATGTCCAAGTCAGGACACATTTGGAAAACATCAACCCCAGGAGCAAAGCCCGCTCTGCACCCACGGGCAGCCCAGACTCCTCTGGGATAGAGCAGACACCATAAATGGAAAGCACCTTATCGCTAGGCTGGGAAGCGGGAGGCTAGTATTTCAGCCCCAGCTCTGCCAGCAGACTTGCTCTGTGACCTTAAGTAAGTTCTTAACCCTCTCTGAGCCTCTGTTTCTCAATCTGGAGCTTGACCAGAGGTTGGCCTACCCTGATGGTTTTCAGACCAGCTGTACACAGCCTTAAGGTTCCCATCAGGATGTTTCTAGAGCTGAGGGCTTAGACCTAGGAGGTAGTGTCTAGCCTTTCACACACAGTAGCTCTGCTTTGGTCTGTTGGACACATCAAGTTATAGATGAGCTTTTGTTTGAAGAAAGGCTGTGTTAAAATTTTGTCAAAGGTGATTCTCCTTCCAGCTCTAAACTTCTAGGGTTCTGTCCCCTGCAGGCAGTGGGCATGTTCCTGGGAGAGTTCTCCTGCCTGGCTGCCTTCTACTTGCTCCGGTGCAGAGCTGCGAGGCACCCAGAGGGCAGCATGGATCCCCAGCAGCCCTTCAATCCCCTTCTTTTCCTGCCCCCAGCCCTCTGCGACATGACGGGTACCAGCATCATGTATGTGGGTGAGTAGCTGGGCCAGGCTGAGAAGAGCCCGGGGGGCCACTGGTGAAACAGCCACCTCCACCCCAGTTCATCTCACTCCTGCCCCACTCCCAGACTTACACACACACACACACACACACGCACGCACGCACACACACAAGATTTACTGAGTACATGCTATGTGCAAGGTGTGTCTTCAGCCCTGAGGACACCTCAGTGAAAAGATAGCCTCAGCCCTTGGGAGCTAACATTGTGTGTCTCTCCTCTTCTAGCCTTGAACATGACCAGTGCGTCCAGCTTCCAGATGCTGCGGGGAGCAGTGATTATATTCACAGGCCTGTTCTCGGTGGCCTTCCTGGGACGGAGGCTGGCGCTGAGCCAGTGGCTGGGCATCCTTGCCACCATCGCGGGGCTGGTGGTCGTCGGCCTGGCTGACCTTCTGAGCAAGCATGATGATCAGCATAAGCTCAGCGAAGTGATCACAGGTACGACAAGGGCCAGGGACCCAGGGGCTGCCCATCCTGTCCTGTCCTCCCTGGGAGCCAAGCACAGAGTCCGTCAACAGACTTTTGCAAGCTCTTCTGTATGCCAGGCCCTTGGTGAGGGCACATGGGGGACCTACAGGCCGACTTGGGCACGCACCTGCTCTCGAGGTGGCGGATAGAGTGCACAGAGGCACAAGCAGCATGAGAGAGGGGTGGCTAAGGAGGGGAGGTCAGGAGGGAGAGGGTCTGTGCCATGATAAACACACAACCTACTGGGTCTGCGAGAGGAAGGGAACGGATGTCTCTTGAGCATTTACTAAGTACCCAGCCCGGCGTGAGTGCTGAAGGTCATCATCATAGTAATCCCCACGTTCCGGAAAGGAGGCCTTGCAGCCT
Organism: Lynx canadensis; assembly: GCF_007474595.2. Lineage (NCBI taxonomy): Eukaryota > Metazoa > Chordata > Mammalia > Carnivora > Felidae > Lynx > Lynx canadensis. The sequence continues at coordinate 118,738,745 of NC_044305.1, read as the reverse complement.
CTTCTATGATGATGGGACCCCTCTGGTCCTCCGAGGACGGACTAAACCAGAAATGTCTATCACAAAGGCTTGTGCTTCTCAAAAGACCTGCTTATCACCCTGTTGTGCCACTCACAGTCCCAGGCAGGCCTCTGGGCCTTCTGGAGCCTCGGCCCAGAGTGGTGACAGTGCCTGCCCTGCGGGGCTACCCCACCCCTCAGGGACTAGGAAACCAGGCATAGGACTGTCATGATTGCGTCATAAACTATATGGTGCCCTGCAAAAGGCAGGGGCTGTGGGGGTGGTTGTGTCCCTGTGGGAGCCGTCTAACCCTGCACTGGGCCTGCCACCCTGCCTCTGGCTCCACAGCCATCCTCCATCCCTGCCCCCCAGCCCCGTGCAGCCCAGTCTCACCCTGGCTCACTTCCCCCACAGGGGACCTGTTGATCATCATGGCCCAGATCATCGTCTCCATCCAGATGGTGCTAGAGGAGAAGTTCGTCTACAGGCACAATGTGCACCCACTGCGGGCAGTTGGCACTGAGGGTATGTGAGCACGGGGGCTGGGAGCAGGGCGCTGCTGCCGGGACACCCCGGAGGGCAGCACGTGGAGGGGACACACAAGCAGGAGCACGGGGCAAGGTGCCAGGGTCCACGGGGAGGGGGTGACCCCCCCATTCCTCCCTCCCTTCACCACGTGTGTGTTGACAGATACTCTGACGCCTGCCATGCACAGAGCCAGGAGCTAGGGGGGCCGAGGTGGAGGATGAAGGGGATACATGCCCCACTGTAGAGGAGTTGGCCAGCAAGAAAGGACCAGACAGCGCATTTGGGCTCAGGCCACTTGTGCTCAAACGATGTGTCACTTGCCAAGCACATCTGAGTGTCTTTAGGACAGGGAAGGTGGCACGTGAGCTGCAACAGGAGTGGGAAGGAGGGAACTCCAGACAAAGTGAAGGCGTGGGGAGCTGGCCATGAATGTGGAAACCAGTGAGGAGTAGTTGGGTGAGGTATGGGTTTGATGTTGGGACAGTGATCAGGAAGTGAATGGGTCAGGGTCTCATCCCGGAGAACCTTGAACGTCTGGGAAGTTGATTAGACTTTCCGTGATGGGCAGGGAGGAACCACCAAAGGTTTTTATTTTTTCATGTTTTATTTATTTATTAGACATAGTGTGCATATGCACATGCCAGTGGGGGAGGGGCAGAGAGAGAGGGAGAGAGAGAATCCCAAGGAGGCTCCGTGCTTCCAGCACAGAGCCCGATGCGGGGCTCCATCTCACGAACCATGAGATGTTCTGAGCCGAGATCAAGAGTCGGACGCCTCACTGACTAAGCCATCTAGGCCACCTGGAAGCACGACGGGTGTTTGAGCAGGAAAGTAACTCCCAAAGCGGATAAGCTTTAAAGTTATGAAACCAGCAGGGCAGATTAGAGCAGTCCTAGCCAAGTGTGGCCTGCGGGCCAGTCAGGGAGCTGTGTGCGCCTGGCCCACAGGGCGCCGAGGGCTTCTGGCACAGTGTTAATCAGCTGGATCATCGACTAGTTAGTCAACCACATCATCAAGGAGTTTGTTTGGATCCGCTCATTTTTTTTCTCCCTTGCAAGACTTTCTGAATGGAGCAGCGCATTGATTTACGTTCAGATCCAGCTCCTGGTCACAGACCAATGGCACTGAATTAGAGAACGGTGTTTTTCCACACTTGGGAGAGCAGTGCAGTGGCGGCAGCGGCCATTCTTTTTTAAATGAATAACAGAATTTAAAAGAGCCAGAGAACATTGCGAGGGTGCCTGTTGGTTTGTGAAAGTGCGCATACAAGCGTATCCGTGCCTGTGCACACATATACTGGTAACGATATAGCGCGTGTCTTACTCTGGGTCCAGACAGAAAACACGATTAAAGCGGAAGAGGGCAGCTAGAGCCCCCTCAGCAGGCCGCTGTGAATTCCAGATGAGCAGGCAGCCCCAGGCCCTGCAGGGAGGCGCAGGTGTGAGGGAGGAGCTGGGAGGGGTGGCGGGAGGGACACCAGGGGAGCCCCTGCTGGGCGGGCTAAGCTGGGGATCTCCGGGTGGGCAGAGAGTGCCGCATACTTCTTCCACTCCCACAGGCCTCTTCGGCTTCGTGATCCTCTCCCTGCTGCTGGTGCCCATGTACTACATCCCCGCCGGCTCCTTCAGCGGAAACCCGCGAGGGACGCTGGAGGACACGCTGGACGCCTTCTGCCAGGTGGGCCGACAACCACTCATCGCCCTGGCGCTGCTGGGCAACATCAGCAGCATTGCCTTCTTCAACTTCGCGGGCATCAGCGTCACCAAAGAACTGAGCGCCACCACCCGCATGGTGCTGGACAGCCTGCGCACCATCGTCATCTGGGCCCTGAGCCTGGCGCTGGGCTGGGAGGCCTTCCACCCGCTGCAGATCCTGGGCTTCCTCATCCTCTTGATGGGCACCGCCCTCTACAACGGGCTGCACCGGCCGCTGCTGGCCCGCCTGTCCAGGGGCCGGCCCCCCGCAGAGGAGGGCGAGCACGAGAGACTGCTCGGCGGCTCTCGGACTCCCATCAACGATGCCAGCTGAGCCTCTTGTGGGTTCTCTGCTGCTACCTGGATGCGCCTTGTCCACCCTGAGGCTGAGGCCACACGGGCTGGGGAGCCTCCAGCGCCCCTTCCCTAAGGCCTCACCCTGCCCCTCCCCACAGACCCCCGGGGCAGCTGCTGCCACAGAAGACCACCAGACACCCAGGTCCTCCTCTGTCACCACCCCCTGCATCCCCCACAGGCCTGGGTGCAGTGACCCACTCCTGGCAGGCTCCCCCCCAGCACCACCACCCCCCCTGCAGCCCTAGCACTAAATCATGAAGTGGGATCGCAGGAGCTAACAACCCTAAGATTTCCTCCTGAACCATAAGCTAAACGTGGTTCTCCAAAGAAGAGAGGTCAGTGAGCAAATTCAAACCAGAACTAAGCACCATATTTTCTAAAACGTGTAGGGTATTCCCTAACCCTGTCTGGAGACCTAAGTTTTAGCTGGGCTGTCCCATAAACTCAGCGAAAGTTCCCTCAGCCCGTCACCTAGTTGCTCTGGGCCTCGGCGTCCTCCTGTAGAAAGCAGCGGGTGTAGACGCTGTGGCTTCGGTGCTTTCCAGACTCAGCTGGGCCCATTCTGTGGGAAAGGAGTAATAGCCGCCCCTTCTTGGGAATTGTCCCTCTGCCCATGGCGCCTCCTCCCCATGCCAGTCTTGCTGTCCTTGCCCACACACTCAAGGCCTCCCTGCCTGGCAGAGATCATGAGGGGAGTTCCAGGCAGCCCTTAATAGCAGCTTTTATGATCTCTTCACCTTCCCTTTTAAAGATGAGAAAACTGAGGCCCAGAGATGTGAGTTGTTTGGCAAAGGGCTCTCTGGCTGTGGACTCTAGCCGTGCAGCCACGTGATCTGATCTGGCAGCAGGCTGGGATCCGGAGCACATGGACCTCAGCCCCACCCCCAGCAACCTGACTCCACCGATTACCCTCCAGGGTGATGAATTTACCGGGACTCCACCATTTAAAGTAACTCTGGTATCCTAGGCATGTGTTAAAGGCTTAACTTTTGCATAACAGCCTGACAGGTGGATGCAGATGAGGAAACCGCTGGCCCAGAGAGGGTTAAGTGACTTCCTCACAGAACCAGCTTTCCAAAGCTAGGTTTGCCTGATTCCAAACCTACAGCCCCACCCACCTTACTGGTTTCTCTGGGCAATTTTCCCATGGCTGGGTTAGAAGCTTCATGTGCTGTTGTCCTCCCTGTAACCCCACCACAAAGGGAGGGGACTGGCAGTGGGGACCCCAGGGAGCTGAGCAGCCCTTCACTGCTGAGTTCCTCACTCCGTGGCAGTTTCTGGAGCCTCAGACCATTTTTTCTGGGCAGCTCCATCATAAAAGAAAACACCAAATGCCTTCCTTAAAATAGATTCTGGGGGAAGAGATATTTGACAAGCAAAGCCTTCAGGCAGTGTGGGAATCAGCAGGTTATTACGGTTTCTTGGGTGAGGAGGGACTCTCCCTATCAGCAGCTCCAAGTCCCAGGGGCCCCCGAGCTTCTGCGGGGAACAGTGTGTAATCAGAGAGTGAGTGTGCTGGGACTCCAGCTGCCCTGTCCAAAAAACTGGGGCCTTAGAATGTTTTAGGCTTTATTTTTAAAAACAAAAGGGAAATGAGCAGTGTAAGCTCTTTTTTTATCTTATTTTTTTTTTTTTTTAATGAGAGGGAAGGAGCTCAAGGGTTAAACATCAGGCCTGCCACTGACCGGGGCGAATCACTTTACCTCTGGAGCTTGGGTCTTCACATCTCCCAAATAGGAAAACCAGCCTCCATCTTGCAGAATGAGCATGAAAATTACATAAGATAATAAATTGAAGGTGCCTGAAAGTGTCAACACACAGTGGAGTGTCCTGTAAGGCTGCGCTGCCCACCAGGGTGGTCCGCCAGGGGCACGGAAGTCCCAGCAGAGGCCCAGCACAGAGCATCGGTCTTGCTCAGAGGGGAAGAAAGGTTTCATTAAAATTCACCATCATGGAGGCCAGTGTAAAACCTCCATCTATTTTAAGACAACAAGATGCCTCAAGAACATTTTACGGTGACAGTAGGTTCACTCTCTCCTGTTGTCAAGGATGCTTTGGAGGGGGAGTTCCCGAGGCCTTGTTGGTCATGTGGGTGGGAGGGTAAGGACCACCACTCTCACTGAAGCTGGAGGGTTGTGGGGAATATTTTCAGTGGAGTAAGGTGGTCCTGAATGGTGGAAGTTTGGTGTGAAGGTTCTGAACCCCCAAATCAGAATTGACTGATAACAGACTTCTGCAAACATCGGTTCAAACTGACGTTCAATTTAAGCGTCTGCATTGTGGTGGACTGCTCAGTCCATCCCCCTCGCAGGGTGGTCCTGGGAGAGCTGGGGGGGGGGGGGGGGGCAGGGGCTTCCTGCAGGACTGCCATCCAGGACCTGCAGTAGCTCTCAGGCTCCTCTCCTCCAGGAAGCTGCCCACAAGGCAGAGATTTAGGACCAAGCCAAGTGGTTCTGTTTTGTCTTCACTTTGTCCAAAGGTCTCTGCCACCTTAACAAGCAAACAGCATTCAAAGAGGTCAGAAGCTCTGACCCCTGCTGAGGACAGGAGGAGGAGTGGAGCGAAGGGCCACCTCGTATAGAGGAAAGAAGCAGAATCCAAAGTCAGAGAGCTGTGTCTCAGCCCCACCTCTATGTTGGCTGGGTGACCTTGGACACCCTCTCAAGACCTTAGCTACCTATAAAAAGGAGAGGTTCTCAGCATTGCCAAATATGTACACCTGCCTGACCTGCTTTACAGATTGACCTCGTTTCATAGTTGCCTTGGTTCAGAACCCTTCAGGCCTTATGTTAACTACATCCTTTCAAAACGTAAAAGTCAGCAAGGAGTTTCCCCTAGCTATAAAAGTTCATAAATCACCCTTCTTCATTAGGAACACTTGTCCAAGAGTCTTTAGTAAAGGATTACTATCCCAGAATTTACTGAACTGTGTTGAGAACTGATGTGCTCCAAGGACTGTGGGCCCATGAAAGAAAACAGGAGATGAATGTGGAAGGAAAGAATTCCAGCACAGCATGACGTGCATAAGAGGCCTTTGAGATACAGAGGAGGCAGTACCACTTGAGCTGGGTGTTACAGAACGAGCAGGGAGTCTCCCAGGCCTGTGGGGTTGGAGGGAGCGGGTATTCCTGGAGAAAGGAGAAGCTTGTAAAAAGCATAGAAACATGCAAGTGATGTATTCAAGAACTGTAGGTAAGGAGACCAGTATGCCTGGCAATAAGCACGCAACACTAAAAGTGGCCAGAGTCAAGGTCAGAGAGGTGGGCAGGCGCCCAGATGGTGCTGTACATTTTAGACTTTGCTGAGGGATCGGAACTCAATCTGTAGACCGTAGAGTACCATGGGGAGTTTAGGCAAGGCAGTGACATGATCCAAATTGCTGTTTGGAAAGATCACTAAAGGTAGAGACAAGTAAAACAACATTTGATTATAATTAGAGTCTGAACTAGAGAAACGGTGGAGAGGATGAATACAAGAGCCAAAGAGTAGGCTCACATTATAGAGCCCTTGGCTCTCGGATCTTCTGTCGCACCACCAAAGAGTGGGTCTTCTAGACCAGGCTGTTCACCCCATTCCCCCCACCACCAGTGGACCCACTGAGTATCCCCAGGTACAGCTCCTTCCCTTTTCTTCCCTTCCTTACTTTGCTCCTTTTCCTCCCCCCACCCTTTTTTTTTTTTAATTAAGTAGGCTCCATGCCCAATGTGGGGCCTGAACTCACACTCCTAAGGTCAAGAGTCGCACGCTCTCCTGACTGAACCAATCAGGTGCCCCCTTTTGTCCCTCCTTTTAAAAATTGTGGTAAAATACACACAACCTAAAACTGACCATTTTGAGCGTTATTAAGTGTTCAATGGCACTGAGTCCGTGCACATTGTTGTGCAGTATCACACCATCTCCAGACTTCCTCATCTTCCCAAACTGAAACTCCATACCCATCAAACACTAACTCCCCATTCCTCCTTTCCCCTGGCCCCTGGCAACCACCATCCTACTTTCTATGAATTTCGTGAAAGTGGACTCATGTAAGTGGAACTATACAGTATTTCTCCTTTTGTGTCTGTTTTACTTTGCTTAACATAATGCCTTCAAGGTTCATTCGTGCTGTAACGTGTCATTTCCTTTTTAAGGCTGTATAATATCCCATTGTATGTGTGTACCACATTTCGCTTATCTATTCATCTATTTGGACATTGGGGGCTGTTGTGGGTAACCTTGCTGTGAGCATTAGTGTACCAATACCTGTTCAAGTCCCTGCTTTTGAGTGTATACCCCGAAGTGGAATTGCTGGATCATATGGTAATTGCACATTTAGTTTTTTTGGCCAGTCAACATACTGTTTTCCACTATGGCTGCAGCATTTTACATTCCCACCAGTGAACAAGGGTTCCATGAAATCACTGATTTTATAATGACATTTTCCCCTGATTACAGTTAACTGTAGAACGTTGAGGAAATGCAAGAAAACGTGTGTAAAATAAAAATTCCCTTTATTCTAACTACCCAGATGTACATTTGACCTGAATGCGTACTATCCTCCATAGTAAAGGGAAGGGAAAGGGGTCGTTTCTCTAGGAGGATTCCATTGCAGCGCTGGAGAGTGTGATCCAGAGCCCGGATCCTGGCTGCCCCGCGACCCCAGTCATCAATAACGTCCATGCAGTTAAACTGGCTTCTGAACCATTTTCGTGGGGTGTTCCTGGGAGGGTCACAGGGGCGACATGTGGTTGTCACATTCTCGTGTGAATCTGCCTCTTGTTTAAAAGCCACCTCAGGGGTGATAGGGCAAAACATAAAATGTCTGAGCAAAGTGATTTTTCTAGAGAAACGTGTTCTACTAACTCACCGTCTCCATCTTCAGAATAGAGCTTTCCTTTTTGGACCATTGGGCACTCAAAAATGAGCACCACTACAAGCAAGCAGAGGGCGGGAGAAGTTCCCGCCTCCTTTCATTTCTCCAAGTTCCCATTGGCTGATTCCTACCGTCGAACCGCCACAGCCCCGCGCTCTCCTCTTATCACCGCGCGCGCAGCTAGCCTTCCGTCCTGTGCTCTGATTGGTCCTCTCCGCAGTCGCTCTGCGCTAGGGGCGTTCCAGAGGCAGCCACTGAGAGTTGCTGAATTCGGGTTTTAAAAAACGCCGCCAGTGAATCAGTGGTGCGGGAACTTGGAACCGCGGAGGCGCCGGTAGCGGCCGAGCACGCACCCCGTCGGGGCACGCGGCCAGGACGCTCCCGGGCTTCTCCCGGACGCCAGCCTCTGTCCCCGGACCCCGAAGGCCGAGAAGGAGCCGCGGGGCAGCCACCCTCCGCGCCCGCCATGGGCCCGCGCCGCCGGAGCCGCAAGCCCGAAGTCCCGAAAAGGCGCACCGTGAGCCCGACCCCCAGCCCCCCCCGGCGGGCCCCCTCCTTAGGTAACCGGCCGCGGCCCCTCGCCCCCGAGCAGCCGGGGTGAGGGGTGGGCACGGCCGCATCCGCGTGCCCATTTCACGGAGCAGAACACCGAGCTCGCGGGCGGAGTCCGGGGTGCGAGTCTCCGGCTGGCGCTCCTCTGCGGGCGGGCACAGCCGCGCGGCCGGCGAGCATCTGCTCGGGCCGGCCCAGTCCAGGCCCAGCGAGGAACCGGGGAAAGCAGTTCCGAGGGGGAGAAAGGGCTGGCCCAGGCGGCCTGGCTCCTAATATTAATTCTTACTACTAGCATTTATGGAGTACCTACCACCAACTAGACCTTGTGTTCAACTCTTTACGTGAATTACCTCAACTTTATAGTGTGCCCATTTTACAGACGAGAAAACTGACGCGCGGGCAGGCCGGGTAACTTGAACAAGGTCACACACGGCTTGCGCCAGCAGACAGGAGTTTAAAAAAATAAGTGTTTGTGCTTTTTTAAATTGCAAAGTTCTTGTCCGCTTTTTGTGACCATTTCAAAGAACTATTGTACTTTTAGAAGGTGCCCTTCCAGGTATTGTATGTATTTTTGTTTTTTCTTCATTGAGGGCTGTGTTGGACCTTAAGTAGAGTGCTCTCGCCTTGTTCTCTTCCTGAGATCATGGGCTGGGACGGAAGACTGGTCTGTGGTCCTGTTTCTGTACTGAGGTCTGGTGGGTGGCAGACCCACGGGGCGAGAGCTGTGCCTTTGTGGCAACAACTGGTTTACTTGTCTTCTGCCACATAGTTAAGAGCAGGGTGAAAAAAATATATTCTGGGTTATTTTCTTTCCTGAACGTTAATAACCTTTGCATCCAGGCAACTTGCTGACTTCTCTCGTTAGTTCTAACTAGCGTTCAGTTACTTCAACTGAAATGTTTAAGTAGGCTATTATATCACCTGCAGATAAGGACCTCTGAGTCTCCTTTTTCATTTTTACACGTTTTATTTCGTAGTGTATTGTACTAAGGAGGCCCTGAGATTAGTATTGAAATACGAGCAGCGTTTTGACCATCCTTGTCCCGTTCCTGATTTTAACGGGGTGCTCTTAAGTGTGTTTGCTGTTGCTTTGTGATATGGAAGCATCCTGCTATGCCTGGTTTATCTCCACGCTTCCTAGCAGTCCCCCTGCACCTGTCTGGCAGTCCGGCTCTTCCATTCTCCCCAGTGACTATTCCACACCTTTGTTTTTCTTCTTGAAATTCCTACAACTCCAGCCGCCCCCTGTCCCACTCACGCTCAGCTGATGATGACCTGGTCTCATGCTTGCCTCACTGAGGAAATAAGAAGCCTCCAGACTGGATTCCCTTGTCTTCTCACAGCAGAGAACCCACGTATCCCCTTCCTAGTAAAAACCACTCCTCCTACCTGGGCTTTTGGTCATATTTTTCTCTCTCCGTCCCTGGGCTTTCTCTTATCCTCTCCACCTGCATTTAGAATTACATTCTTACTCCCCACATTGGCATTCCACAAATGCTCTGTCTAAAGAAAAAGGGCAGGGGTGTTTCCTGCCCCTACCTTCCCTGCCTCTCGCATACTCCCCATTTTTCTCTACTGCCTTTCATAGCTACCTTTTTTAGAAATAGCCAGATGTAAGAGTACACACACGTGTGTCTCCCCTCTTCCCAGGCACCCTTGAACCCATTCCAGTCTGACTCCCCCACAACTACTTCCCTCCCTTCTAGTGCACTTGAAGTCCTCTTGTCAGGGTCACCAGCTACTTTAGTGTTGCTAAATCCAATAGACATGCCTGTGTCCTTTTCTTGCTCCGAGAAGCATTGGACACAGCGGGCCATTTTCTCCTGGAAACACTCTATCCCCTTGGCATCCGTGACCCACACACCCTGCAGTTCCTGCTTGGTGTATTTTACTGTCTGTGTCACCTCTTTAACAACTTGATGTTGGACTTCCTTGCTGTCCTGTTCCTTTCTCCCCACCCCCCCGCCCCCCGGCCCCCCATGTGGTCTCATCCCATCCTGTGGCTCTGCATACCACCCCTACAGACGGCGCTCACATTTACGTGTCCAGCCCAGATCTCTCCTCTGACTCCACATCCCTGTGTCCAGCTGCCTTTCTGCCTGAGAGCTCGTGGTTACGTCTGGCGCAGCCTATCTGAAGCCGAACTTTTGATTACTCCCTTCCAACCTCTGCATCCCTGGTTTTCCCCATTTCGGCAAATGGCACAGGCACGTTCCCCACCTGCAGCTGTTCAAGCCAGAACCCTGGGAGACGTTCTTTTCTCTTGTCCCCGTATACAAGTAAGCTCCAGCAATTCTACCTCCAAATCACATCCTTAATCGCACCACTTGTCATCTCTGCTCCCACCAGCTAGTCCCAGCCACCAGCACCCTAACCTGACTGCACTCCACTTCCACTCTTGTCTCTTTTCAGTTCTTTCCTTACACTGCAGGTGGACTCCTCTTTAAAATGTAAGGAGATCACCTCTCCGACTCCCTCAGCTCCCTGTTATTTAGGATCAAATCCCAACTCCTTATGTTGGCATCGCCAGACCCAACTGTTGAATTTTTTTTTTTTTTTTTTTTTTTTTTTTTTTTTTTTTTGAAAGTAGGCTCCACGAAGGCACCTGGGTGGTTCAGTCAGTTAAGCATCTGACTTCGGCTGGGGTCATGATCTCGCGGTTCATGGGTTTGAACCCCCATCGGGCTCTGTGCTGACAGCTCAGAGCCTGGAGCCTGCTTCGGATTCTGTGTCTCCCTCTCTCTCTGCCCCTCCCCTGCTCATGCTCTGTCTCTCTCTGTCTCTCAACAATAAATAAATGTTTAAAAAAAAAAAAAAGTAGGCTCCACACCCAACAAGGGGCTCAAATTCACAACCATGAGATCGAGATGCTCTACAGCCAGAGCCAGCCAGGTGCCCCCCAACTACTGAATATTTAATCCCAGTTCTTTCCCATGATCTTTAACCGCTTAAAGATCATGGGATCTTTCCCATGATCGTTTTCATAACCGCTTGTTCTGGGTCATAGATTACATGCCTTCTCTTACCCCTCTGAGGTTATTACATATATGGCTCTCAAAGTCTTTTTTCTCTATTCACTCAGATTCCTCCAGCATTGGTTATTTGTTGAGCTCGGTTCCTCCCGCGGTGTTGTCCTTCTTGCACGGGTGATACCTAGTTGTGCTAATCTTTCCATTCTCTGCGACTGCTGCGCCGGTCTGTTAAAGGCTGCCTCCAGATGACCGTGGATTGTGGACCAGTGGTCGGGAGAGGCAGATGCCAGCAGCTTGACTCCTGAAGTTGAGGCCTCCCTCTTTCTCCTAAATGTCCGCAGTCCCCTGGACACTGCCCCTGTTTCTCTGACCCACATTCCCCACCACCAGAGATAAAGTCTCCAGGGCCAGCTGTGTGGCACAGGCGTCTCTGGATTGTCTCACTGGCCCCATCTGCTCATGCAGCTCTTCTAACACTTTGTAATTAGTTCACTATGAAATCCCTTCCACAGAACTACTTGGTTTGCTTCTCTCTCCTTGACTGGACCTTGAATAACATTTCTTTTTTTTTTTAATGTTTATTTTTTGAGAGAAAGAGACTGAGCACGAGGTGGGGAGGGGCAGAGAGAGAAGGAGACACAGAATCTGAAGCAGGCTCCAGGCCCCACCCTGTCAGCACAAGCCGGACGTGGGGCTCGAACTCACAAGCTGCGAGATCATGACCTGAGCCGAAGTCGGACACTCAACCGACTGAGCCACCCAGATGCCCCTTGAATAACATTTCTGAAACAATTTTATCCTTCAAAATGTTCATTTTCATGGTTTTGTTTCTTTTTTTTTTTTATTCTTTGTTCAGCTTATGAGAGGTTCGTTCATTTTTGTTGGTCCTTGTTTTTATTGACCTAGCAACAGTATTGTTTTTTATTTTTTTTTCATTAATTTATTTTATTATCTTGAATATTTGGTTGTCTTCTTTTGGTTTATTTTAATAATTCTGTTGTTAACACTTGAGTTGAACACTTAGCTGTCTTTTAACATCCTTGTTTTCTAATAGAGAATCAATCTGGAGACTGTACATTTTCTTCTAGTACTATTTAGCTGCATCTCATAAGTTTTGAGATGTAGACTTTTGATTCATTTCTAAATAGTCTAATTTCAGGGGCGCCTGGGTGGCTCAGTCCGTTGAGCATCCGACTTTGGCTCAGGTCATGACCTCATGGTTCATGAGTTCGAGCCCCGCGTCGGGCTCTGTGCTGACAGCTCGGAGCTCGAAGCCTGGAGCCTGCTTCGGAATCTGTGTCTCCCTCTCTCTCTGCCCCTCCCCTGCTCGCGCTCTGTCTCTCTGTCTCTCTGTGTGTCAAAAATAAATAAACATTAAAATAAATAAATAAATAAATAGTCTAATTTCAATTAAGTTTCCTTGAGTTAGAAGATTTTTTTTTCTTGTGTTTTTAATTTCAGATCAGAGAGTTTGGCTTTTTGACCTCTACTTTGGGGAATATTTTAAGATCTTTTTTCTTTTTTGTTGTGGTTGGAACCAGGCCAAAGGCTCTGGCTCCATTAGCCCAGTGACCCAGCACTGGCACTGAGTTATGCCAAATCTGAGGTCCCTCCTTGGCCACACATAAGCTCTAGCTAATTGTCTTCACCTCTCCGCCTCAGGGTAACCGAGACAGAGAGTTGTGCTAGATAACCTCTCCAATTCCTTCCAGCTCTAAAAATAGACCTGAACACAAAATCACTGAGTTTCCAACCTAGATGGCAAAGGTAGAAGAGATGCCCAAAGTACCAGGGGGCTCAGAGGAGGGAGGTAACCTATCATTTTGGAAGGGACTGGGAATCAGGAGAGGCTTCATGTAAGAGTTGGCGTTTAAGAGAATACCCTCAAAGGATCACGCGTTCATTGAACAAATATTTGTTTGGCATCTGACTACTATTTCTAGTTGCTGAAGGTAATGGCAGGAAATAATGGACCAGAATGCCCGCTTCTGTGGAGCGTATTACAGACTAGTGATTTGACAGTTTGCCTATCTCAGGCAGGCTGCGAGGCCCCACCTACTGACCACTACACTCTATGACCGAACTTTTTTGCTCAGGCGCTTCCTCCCGTCAGCGTGGTCCCCGGAGAAGTCGGGTTCTGAAGGAGATCCGAAAGCTTCAGAAAAGCACAGACCTGTTGTTAAGGAAGAGCCCCTTTGGCCGCCTGGTGAGCTCCACCAACCCCCGTGCTGCCTTCTTCTTTCTTTAAATCCCCCAGGTATTGGGGACCTCATCATCTCTTGTCTGAATGGCTAGGGGTCCTCCCCTCCAACCTGGCAGAGGACTCTTCACCTTTTGAAAGCATGAATCCGCCAAGGGCTCCTTATGGTTCTTCATGGAATCAATTTCTAACCCTACCACCTCTGAAACCGTGTTCTTGGATTATATAAATAGGAGCCCTCTCATCCATCCCCGCTTTGATCCCTCTTCCTGCCCTGGGAGATTGCCTCCCCCTCTCCCCACCACCGATAGGAGACATACCAGTTCCTAAGCTCCCAGGAGTTGACACCGGCTACTGCTTAGGTTCTAAGATTAAGGGGCAGGAAGGTGTAATAGAAGTGAAGATTCATGGAAACTCATGGAGAGAGTCCGTCTTCGCTTGAATCTCTCTTCTTTAACTCTTCACTCCTCCCCACACTCCCCTTCTCCCTTACCCCCCCCCCAACCATCCCCACTCCTTCACAGGCAAGAGAGATATGTGTTAAATTCACTCGTGGTGTGGACTTCTACTGGCAAGCCCAGGCCCTGTTGGCCCTACAAGAGGTAAGAAGGGGGGCCGAGGTACAGCTGGGTGACGATGGGAGAAAGGCACTCTGGAAATCCACGGGGCTGCCCGAGGAATGTCACGCGCTGACTCTTGCCTCCTGAGAGAGAGCATCACGGAACGCCTGGGTTTGGAGGCCAGATCCTCATTTGCTGGTAGCAGGATTCCCAGGCAGGGTTCCCCCTCGTTCTGTGACGGTCTTTCACACAGTCCCGTGAGCCCTCGGAGACAAGGTGCAGCAGGGCTCCAAGAGAACAGCAGCACATGCCCCCTCCCTCCCATGTGGCAGTCTTTGGACTTGTCTTTCTGCCCCCAGGCTGCAGAAGCATTTCTGGTTCATCTCTTTGAGGACGCCTATCTTCTCTCCTTACATGCCGGCCGCGTTACTCTCTTCCCGAAGGATGTGCAGCTGGCCAGGAGGATCCGAGGCATTCAGGAAGGGCTTGGCTGAGCTCCCGCCACCTGTCTCTGTAAGCCTTTCCTGCTTGCCAGAGAGAGCGCTCTCTGGGGAGGAAGCACCCAGCATCGCCGGGATGGGAGTTGCTCTGAAGGAGTTTCCATCCTTGGTCCCTTGCTGTCTCACCTTCCCTTTGTTCTCTAGGAAAGGTTTGACTTGGTTTTAGCTTGAGTGCTTGGGATTCTATGGCTCATGCGCTTTTGTACAACGTTGAATAAAGATCTTTATCTATTTAGTAATCACCAGGCGACATGAATCTGTCAGAGTTCAGCCTCTATCTCACAAGGACCAGATGACTCGTTTTGATTAAGAAGAGGTTTTCTTAACTTTTGAAAATGTCTTGTTTGGTGTCAAATGTGATGCCTGAATTTCAGGGATGATACCAGGGACTCTGTCCGGAGCCAAGAACCGATCCACGAAGTGCAAGGAGATGCCTGGACTTGTTTCGGAGAGGGGTACATGTTGCTTTTGTAACTGGTTGTTTTAAGAAGGAGAAGGCTACGTGGCTTTCCTCTGTAACAGAGGTGATCTGTGAGAAAATCAACATCGTTCCAAATGACTCAGTTCTTTTTAGCTAATGAGACTCCAAGGTTCACTTCGGTTTGCAAATTATTCACATGACTGCTGAATGATTTTGAAGACCTTAGATTTTCTGGGTTATGGGAAAAAAGGATATTTCCTTATGGTTTTAGATCTTCCTGTACCGTTTAAATTTTTTGCCCGATGTGTATTTACTTTTCTTTAAAACATAAGGGAAAAAAATAAAAGCCAACCGCTTCCATCGGTTGCAGGAAGAGCCGGGCACACCTAGTGCTTACGTCCCTGTCCCTCGGTTACTGTCATCATTAGCGGCGGCGGCCAGTTCTCATGTGAGCTTCACCTGTCCACAAGTGTGTAGCTTTTTAAAAACCCAATTCAGGTTAAAATAGGAAATCTTTAAGTTCTGACAAAGACATTCAGAAATTCTAGCTTTGCAGGTTTTATTTTATCCTTCTTTGTGAATCATAGAAGATGTGTCTTCATTTTTATACTTTAGAATTTGTCGTTCCAGGATTGTAAAGCGCCTTTTCAAAGTTTTTACAAGTGTTTCTTATAATTACTTTGCGGAGAGAGAATAAAAATTAGACTAATTCTTTAATGGCAAAAATGTAAAGCAAAGTTTCAGTTACAGCGTATAGAGATACTACGTGTCGTATGTGTGAATGTTCAGTTCTTCATTCGTACGCTGTTTTGCAAGTAGCCACTCCTTAAACAAGAGAATTGAGGGGTGTGTTTTTGCCTCCCGTGGAGTAGAGTATGTATGAGCAGGTAAAAACGTTGCCCTTCCGTTGTCATAACTGAAAGCAGTGTAAGAAGTTTGCAGAGAAATGGAAAGCGCCACCAGTAGGCTTTTAAGATTTTGCGTGTGATGGAAATGATTAGCGAGGGTGGACTTCTGACACGGATATGCCTGGCAACCAAATTCCAAGACTAGCGGAAGGGAAGGACCAAGTTCTATCATTGAATAAACTTTAGCCCTTTGGAAAAACTTCTTCCTGTTCGACATCAATTCCTATTTATGCAGACATCTGAATAACGCTTATCTGTCAATGAATATATTTAAAATGCTTGTCAGAGTATTATTAATTAGAAGACTGTCTCCTCTCTTAAATTGTACTTAGCAGGGTTGCCTGACTGGCTCAGTCAGCAACGCATGCAACTCTTGACTTTGGGGTTTGTGAGTTCAAGCCCAGGTCAGGCATGGAACCGTTTTTCCAAAAAAAAAAAAATTTTTTTAAATAAATAAATAAAATGTACTACCCAGGACACACATGCAACACTGGTCACACGCCAGGCAGGACCCACCAAGTAGTATTTACAGGGTAACACCAGAATAAGTAATTTAAATCATGATAATGTTATATAATAATGTTACAGTTTACTATAAACAGTACTTAACATTGTTGGAGTTCTGCGTTTGTTTTTCTGGGTGATTCCATCACCATCTTTAACCTTTCCGTTCGAACCTTCCGATTTGATCTCTGCTTTCACATTTTTAATGTCTAAGTACTCTTAGTTTTGTAAATATTTCTTTATTGTAGCATCCCAATCGGTGTTCCCTCAAAAAAAAAAAACAAAACAAAAAAACCCAGAAACCAACCTGGATATTTCCAACAAAGAAGAACTTAGTGGAAAGGACTGGATAAATAATACCAGGAGGGCTGGAAGAGCTGCCGGGAAGAGAGGATACTACCCAAAGATCAGGAAGCTGTTGGCATCCACAGCCCCCACCGCGGGTGCTCTGCCGGAAGCACCCCCACCAGCACCGTGGAAGCCGCACCTGCTGCCTACCGACCAGGAACTCGGGGAGCCCCTGCTCCATCCGGTGCTGCTGGAGCCACCACTGACCCCAAGGATGCCCTTCTCCTCTGCTGCTTCTGCCCCAGGCCCCGCCAAACCGCAGAAGAAAAACCTCCCCTTTTTCCTCCCACCTTCCAGCCCCCACCAGCATCTTCCACTGGCAACCAGAAGCAGCTGCAGGAGAGCCTGGGAATACAACTGGCCGCCTCCTAACCCCTCTGTGGTTCAGAGAACTCAAAAGGGCAAGAAGGAAGCTTGGAGCCTACAGAGACCTCATCTGCACAACGTCCCAGTCTGGTTTTGTGGGTGTAATGCCCACGTTCAAGATGCAATATTTTTGTTACTGGTTTTTGTTTTGCCACATGGTCTCTGATTCTTTCAGGTTGATTTTTTTTTTCCCCTCCTCTTTGTTCTCGTCTCTCGCGCGAGGTTTTCCTTTAATGTTTAACAACCCTTGCAATGAAGAATGGCACACGAGGAAGCTACTGGGGAGTCTGAGTGTGCAGACAGACCGGCCCGGCAGCCGTGCGGCAGGGGGGCGGTCGCCCGGGCCCTTTTTGAGCAGCCCTGTTCTCTCAAGCTCACCAGCAGCCCCCGGGAGCGTCCTCCAGCCTGCGGGGAGGAGGCAGGCCTAGCTGGGTCTAGCTGCTGGCTGCAAGAGGTGAGAACATCCATATTTAAAATCCGCTCTGCATACACTTCCTTATTCTCCCTGGCCTTGCCTCCCATTCCCCTGGGGTCCAGAGACCCTCATTTCTTTCTTCTCTTGAGAATGAGTCTCCAGGCTGGTGCTGGGATGGGGGGAGAGAGTCACCCAGTGACAGTGCTAGGAGAGGAGCACCAGGGGAGCTGCCTCCTGAACAGTGCAACCAGTCCTCTCTGCTAGCCCACCCCGTGCACACCGCGACGCAGAGGGACCCGGTGCCCCCGGTTGTCGAGCCTTAAGAAGATTCTGCTGTGTGGGTTGTGATGGTCCTGACTTTCCCCACTGCTGGCTTGGGGATCCCGCTCTCGTGGGCTTGTGGGGGCAATTTCTGTTGTCCATCTGCCTTCTGGCTTTTAGGATTGTGTTAGTTTTCCTCTCTCCTCATCTCCCCATCCCTTGAGTTCATGTTGAGGTTCTGACTGTAGAGAATTGTAGGTCGACACCTATTTTCTCTCTTCGCATGAGAAAGCCGATTCCGCTGTTTTCTGGGTTCTGTTTCTGCTGTTGAGAAGTCAGCCAGCCGTCAGTCCGACAGTTGCCCCTTTGAAGCCAGTGTTATTTTTCTGACTTATCTTTCCTTAAAAGATTTTTCTGCGCTTTTGGTATTCTGCGATGTCATTATGGCCTGTCTTCTGTGTGGACTTCCTTTTATTTATCTAGCTTGGCATTCATTGGGCTTCCTGGATAGGGAATGATGTCTTTTCATCAATTTTGGAAAATTCTCAACCGTTACTCTCCAAATAATGCCTCTCTCACCATTCTCTGTCTTCACTTTCTGGGTCACAGGTTTTCTGCCTGCCAGACTTTATCACCACATCCTCCAAGTTTCCTTCCCGCCTCTGCGTTTCATCCTTTTGTCTATCAGTGCTGCACACCTCATTGTTCCTTCTGCCCTAACTTGGAATTAATTGATTTCCTTTCAGTTATGTCTAATCCACTTTTAAAGCTGACCGATATCTTAATTTCAGTTACTGTATTTTTCTGTTCTAGAATTTCTATTTGGCTGTTTTTAAAATTGTGATGTCACATTGTATTTTATTTTTAAGTAGTCTCCACACCCAACATGGGGCTCAAACTCCAACCCCAAGGTCAAGAATCACATGCCCTACCAGCTGAGCCAGCCAGGCTGTCATGTCACTTTTCATAATGGTTCCCGGTTCCCTGCTGAAAATGTCGAGCTTGGTTTTTATATCTTTTAGCATAGTAAGCACAGTGCCTTGCAGACTGTGTCTGATAACGGGTCCCTGTGGATCTGTTTCTATTTGTGTTTTCTGTTGATGCTCACTCATTGCTTTTTTCTCTTTGGTGCTTGATTACATTTGATAGTATGACTGACACATCTATATGAGGAAATAATCTGAAACTTAGAAGGAGATCTTTCTCTAGAGAGCATTTGTTTTTTGTTTTGTTTTGTTTCCTACCAGGTGCCAAGAGGCACTAAACATTTAGAACCAACATATTCCATTTCAGAGCTTGAGATTTTCTGAAGCACCCAGATGATTCAAAGCCAAGGTCTATCTCACATCTGAATTTCTTCTCATTCACCTTATTCCCAAGGTACAACCAGTCCGCTTATCCTGCTTACCTTGGTAAGCTTGTACTTCACCTTTTGCCTCCCTAACCCCCAAGGCTGTCAAAAGCATGGCTCATTTCTTGGCTACTTCTTTTAGGACTGGCAAACATCCCCACGAGAAACAGTTAGGCCAAAGCTGCTGTTAAGCTCATCTCTAGATTTCCAACCTCTCTGATCTTGGATCAGTAATGACTAACAATCGCTCTCTTGTTAGCAGTTTAATGCTTTTAAGAAAAAAATACATTTGTCCATTTTTTTTTTTTTCAGTTATCTTCAGTAGGAGAGTGGTTCAAATGACCACTGGCATAAAGACAGACAAACCAATGAAATAAGATACAATAGATAGCCCAGAATAAACCCTTCCATATATGGCCAAATGATTTCCAACAGTGGGGAAAAGACAGTCTCTTCAACAAATGTTGCCGGGAAAACTGGATATTCCCCTGCAAATGAATGAAGGTGGACCCTCACCTAACACCATCTAGAAAAATCAAAACGGACCAAAGACCTAACAGTAAGAGCAACAATTATAAAATTCTTAGAAGAAAATGTAGGATAAAATCTTCATGACATTGGATTTGTGATTTCTTGCATATGACACCAAAGGCACAGGCAACAGAAAAGAAAAATAGACAAATTGGGCTTCATGAAAATTCAGAATTTTGTGCATCAAAGGGCACTATCAACAGGGTTAGAAGGCAACCCCCAGAAAGAGAAAATATTTGCAAATCATATCTGATAATGGGCTAATGGACTAATAGAACACACAGGGAACCAAAACTCAAACACAAACAAAAAAAAAATACCTTGATTCAAAAATGGGCAAAAGACTTGAATAGACATTTCTCCAACAGCGATATTATTAATGGCCAATAAGCCCATGAAAAGATGCTCTGTATCACTAACCGTTAGAGAAATACCAACAAAAACCACAATTTACCACCTCATGTCCGTTAGGATGGCTACTAGTAAAACAAAACAAAAACAAAATAACAAGTGTTGGTTGGACGTGGAGAAATTGGAAGTCTTATGCACCTCTGGTGGGAATGCAAAATGATACAACTGCCATGGAAAACAGTAAGTATAGAGGCTCCTAAAAAAAAGTTTAAAATAGACTGACCATATGATCCAGCAATACCCAAAAGAATTGAAAGCAAGATCTCAAAGATTTGTATACCCATGTTCAGTGCAGTCCTATCCATAGTAGCTACAACGTGGAAGCAACTTGTGTCCATCAACAGACGAATGGATAAGTAAAATGTGATATACACATACAATGTTATATCATTCGGCCTTAAAGGGGAAGGAAGTTCCGACACTACAATGTGGGTGAATCTTGAGGATACCATGCTACATGAAATAAGCCAGTCACAATGAGACATACTGTATGACTCCACTTATATGAGGTACTAGAACACTCAAAATCATAGGAACAAAAGTAAAATGGTGATTGGCAGAGGCTAGGGCTTGGGGGTGGGGGGGAGGGAAAGGGGAGTTAGTACTTAATGGGTACAGAGTTTAAATTTTGTAAGATGGAAAGAGTTCTGGAGATGGATGGTGGTGATAATTGCACAACAATCCAAATGTACACCTAAAAATGGTTAACTTTTATGTTATGCATATTATACCACAATTTAAAAAAAGGTTTTTTAAATAGTATCCATGAGCCAGTTTATATTGTAAGCATAAATTGAGCCTCCATCCAGCAGAAGGCGCCAGGCACCTGAAGAGACCTAACAATGGAACCTGCCTGCTGCTGGCAGATAGGGTGCGTCTGTGGTTCCACTGGGCAAACACCCATTGTCAGCTGTCTGCAGCGGTGGAATAATGGCTCCGGATGCCAGCGGAACACCACCCCTTTTCCATGGTCCTAAGATGGAGACAGTCACAGTTATGTGACAAAGAGACCATATTTGCCACTCTCTTCACCAAAAGAGTTGGGTAACACCTGTGCCCTGGGAAGCCTTAAATGCATTCTGCATTCAGTAAATGCAGAATTTTAGAATCTTCATAATCGGAGCTTAGAAGCCATCCTGCACAGCCTCTCTATTATAAATCAGAAACTGATGGGCGCCTGGGTGGCTCAGTAGGTTGGTTGAGCATCCAACTTCGATCCAGGTCACGATCTCACGGTTCATGAGTTCGAGTCCCGCATCGGGCTTACTGCTGTCAGCCTGTCAGTGTGGAGCCCACTGGGATCCTCTGTTCCCCTCTTTCTGCCCCTCCCCCATTGCACTTTCCCAAAAATAAATAAATAAAAATTAGAAGCTGAGAGGCACCTGGGTGGCTCAGTGGGTTGGGCATCCAACTGTTGATTTCGGCTCAGGTCACGATCTCCTGGTTTCTTGAGATCAAGCCCCACATTGGGCTCTGCACTGGTAGCATGGGGCCTGCTTGGGATTCTCTCTCTCTCTCTCTCTCTCTCTCTCTCTCTCTCCGCCCCTCCCTGACTCGTGCACATGAACACTTGCACTCTTCTCTCTCTCTCTCAGAATAAATAAATACATTTTTAAAAAATTAGAAACTGAGCCACAGAGAGAGGAAAGAGCTTTTCTTAGCTTTTCTTCACTCACAGAGCTGGCTGGTGAGCAACCCTGCTGGCCTCTGAGCTCCTGGAAAACAGAATCTCTGTCATCCCTGTCTCCGTGTCCCCACTTCTTAGCCCGGTTCTCAGCTTAGAATAACTACTTACTGAGCCAACAAATGAATGAGGGAGTGGATGAAGGAATGAGTTGTGGCTACAACCCATATTATATTACAGATGTTAGAGATTTTGAGACTACCTGTCTGGGCATCTATCAGCCTCTGGAAATTTCTCCAAAGTCCAAGAGGTCTAAATGAGGCAGATTTTTGGGTGCCTGGCTGGCTCAGTTGGTAGAGCATACAACTCTTGATCTCAGGGTTGTGGGTTCGAGTGCAATGTCAGATGTAGTGATTACATTAAAAAACAAAATCTTGGGGCGCCTGGGTGGCGCAGTCGGTTAAGCGTCCGACTTCAGCCAGGTCACGATCTCACGGTCTGTGAGTTCGAGCCCCGCGTCAGGCTCTGGGCTGATGGCTCGGAGCCTGGAGCCTGTTTCCGATTCTGTGTCTCCCTCTCTCTCTGCCCCTCCCCCGTTCATGCTCTGTCTCTGTCCCAAAAATAAATAAAAAACGTTGAAAAAAATTAAAAAAAAAAAACACAAAATCTTTAGAAGAATAAAAATAAACTAGGCAGGGGCATCTAAGTGGCTCAGTCAGTTAAGCCTCTGACTCTGGATTTCGGCTCAGGTCATGATCTCACAGTTTGTGACCCGAGTTGGGCTCTTCACTGGCAGTGTAGCACCTGCTTAGGATTCTCTCTCTCCCTCTGTCTGCTCCCCAGCTTTTGCTCTCTCTCTCTCTCTCTCTCTCTCTCTCTCTCAAAATGAATGACATTACGAAATATATATATTAAAAAATAAACTAGGCAGATTTGTTTCTAAATTATGAAAATTATGATGTCTGGAACCCAAAGTAACCAAGAGAGGACTGAAGAGGTGGGTGTGGACAACAATACGTACTTGCTTCTATGGTCAAGCAAGTTATCCATTACAGAAGACCCATAAGCAGAGGGTGCCAGATCATAGCGTGGAAAAAAGAAATAGTGTTGACTGTCCCCTGTTGGGAACAACAGCAATCCATAGAGAAAGTAGACTGGATATCCAAAGGGAAGCCTACAGCCCCTGTTCTTCCTCTCCCCACTCACTTCCCACTCACTGCCTCCATGAAGTTTCTCCATCACCACCCGTCTCCACACCACCCCCAGGTGCATCCCACGCAATTCCATGAGTTTGCCGGGACTTACAAATCTACTTTGCTACTGTTCTTTGGGTAGTATGAGAGCTGTCATCATCTTCATCACATTAGTATTCTCCTCTCACTCAGGTACCCTTCATTCATGACCTACCTCCAAGTGTCCAATTAGCCACCGTTGCTGCCTGGCTGGGCCATAAACCAGCTTGTGGAGAGTCCCCTGTAGACTGTGGCTCTGTGGCCCTGAGTGGTAAACCCTCAGGTTCCCAACCGGGAGGGGAAGACACCTGAGCCATAGATGCAAGTATGAAAAAAGTGGTATTTTATTGTCTGTTATTCATATTTTCCTAACCAGCAGAAAAGCTGAACGCAGGTTTATTGGCCATTTACGTTCCCTCCTTATAAACCCTACGTATTCTTTTCCTACTTTCCTTTATCAGTTTATAGAAACATATATATTAGAGATACTAACCCTTACTAAATCAAATACATTGCAAATATTTTTTGACTTCTGGGAAGAATTTATTTGTGTATACATGGTATGAGATAGGTGTCTAATTTTATCTTCTTCCAGATGGCCAGCAAAATATGCCTGCATGATTTATTAAGTAAAGTGCCTATTGAATTTTCCTCTATAGGATGAAAAGGCCTCCTTTACTATATATTAAGCTCCCAAAGATACTTCCATTTATTTCTGCTCACTCTTTATTCTTCTGTTAGTTGTAACAAAAAATGGGAAATTACCTGAATGTTTAAATAGACCATCGTATATCCATACAATGAAATATGGTATGCCCATATACCCATATACATATTACCTATGTAGCTATTAAAAGTAATAAATAAAACCTATATCTATTGGTCAGGAGGGACTTTCGTGATATAATAAAAAGTAAAAAAGGAAAATTACTAAGTATTATGGATAGACATGTGAAACATAGTATTTATTTTAAGAGGTAATAAAACTATCGTGTGTGGGTATACAACTCTGTGAATGTACTAAAAACCATAGAATTCTGCACTTTAAAAGGGCGAATTGCACAGCATGTGAATTATATCTCAATAAAGCTGTTTTCTTTTTTTTTTTTAATGTTTATTTATTTTTGAGAGAGTGAGACAGAGCATGAGTGGGGGAGGGCCAGAGAGAGGGAGACACAGAATCCGAAGCAGGCTCCAGGCTCTGAGCTGTCAGCACAGAGCCCGATGTGGGGCTCGAACCAGGAACCGTGAGAACATGACCTGAGCCGAAGTCAGACGCCCAACTGACTGAGCCACCCAGGCGTCCCAAAGCTGCTATTTTCTTTAATAAGTTTATTTTTTTTTATTTTATTTTTTTTAGAGAGAGAGATAGAGTGCACAGACGAGGTAGAGGGGCAGAGGGAAAAAGAGAGAGAATCCCAAGCAGGGGCTTGGGGCTCAATCCCACAGCCCTGGGATCATGACCTGAGCCAAAATCAAGAGTTGGACACAACCAGGTGAGCCACCCAGGCGCCCCTCCTTAATAACTTTAAATTTGTGTTTGTGCATGTTTGCAAGGGTATAGAGAAAACGTAGGAAGATCCACCCCAAGCTGTCCATATGGGGTTGGGATCAGGAAAGGAAGAGGGGATAGTTAACTTTCCTTTATACACCTCTGTATTGTTGAATATTTTGCACAGAGAATGTTAGTTTTGTCATTTTAAACATTCAATAAAATAGCTTTCCAAATTTTGTACTATTACATCTTTCCAATGGGAGAAAAAAAAAAAAAAAGACTCGGGCCTCAATGTTTATATGTTTGAATCCCTGCTGATAACAGCTGTTGTTCTTATTGGCTAAACTGATGAGAATGTACAACTGGTTCCAAATGCCCAGCCTCTAGAGGCGTCCAGAAAGAACCAAATGCAGTTCAATCCAGCAGAGAAACAAGAAACTTTCAGAGTCCCCAGCTGAGCTGAAGAGAACTCACAAGATGGCTCTCACTGTACATTCACTAAGTTCTAGACAGACCGCACACCACTCCAGACCCAGAGGCCCACGTGGACACCCTCTCTAGTCTTACCGTCAGCTTGCGTGGAGGCAGGGCTCATCAGAGCAGAAGGCAAAGGGCCATATGCTGAGATGCCAGCCAAGGCTGTGGAGAGAGAACTGTAATTCAGTCCACTGTAAGATGAAACCATCCCTGCATGTAACAAGTGTCTCTCCAAGCCTCTTCAATCTTTCAAGCTTCCTCAGTTTCCTCAGTGTACAAGTATATGTACACGGGGCACACCCTGTGTGTGTGTGTATGCACTTGCTTGCTGAGTGTGGAGCCCGTTTAAGATTCTCTCTCTCTCTCCCCTCTCTCTGCCCCGCTCCCCCGCTCCTGGGCTCTCTCTCTCCCTCTCTCTCAAATTAAAAAGAAAAAAGAAGCACAATCCAAGTAAAACTTACACAGAGGTGTCCCAGGCATATTAGTAATACGTACGACAGTGAAGAGATGGCCTGGTAATTTGGTGTGCTGATGAGCAGGCCGTACGTGGGTGACCCCCATGCTAACTGCTGGACCAGGATTATGACACACCAAACCCAAGGTCACCAACCCCAGAAGGCTTACTGGGGAAGAAGGAGCAGCTAGATGGGTGGGTCGGCACACCCAGCCCCAGGGGCCGTTAGCGGTAACCAGTGTGCCCAGCCCCAGGGGCCGTTAGCGGTAACCAGTGCGTCTCATTCTCTCTCCCAGAACCTAGACCGACGGGGAGAAGCCAGTCCTGCAAGAACCCACAAGAGATTTCCAGGGGTCACATAGGCCTGGGGCCTCACTGGGCTCTCCTCCTGGGGCCTCTTCCAGCCTCCCCATTCCACAGCCAAGGAAACAGAAGCCCAGGGAGCGTAAGTGAATTCTTGGGCAAAGAGTTTCTCCTGCCTGAGGTCAAGGGGACTTTGCAGGCATGAGGTGGGACAAGGGAGGGATTCTCAGTCCTGCTGCAGCAATGGGGACGACCCACCAGGGAGACAGGGAGGGGAGAGAAGTGACAGAGAAAAGAAAGACAGCATTAGACTATGACATGAGTCAGCCCCCAATCACCCTGCCAAGATCCTAGGGGATCTTGTGTTCCCCAAACCGACTCCCACCAAAAACAGAGTCCAACCCTCCTGGGGCCCCAGGGAGCACTCCAGCCCCTGGCCCTCTGTGAGGAGAGAAAGAGCTGAAGCCGTAGCAACCACCAGGTACTGCAGAACAAGGCAGGAGTCAGGGGACCTTCCCAGTCCCCTCCCTGCTGCACTGTCCTCACTTGTGCAAGATTCTGACTTCGGAGATCCCTCTAAAATATCCCTTTGGCCCTTGCTATGGACTGAATTATGTGTCATCCCCCCAGTTCATTTTTTCAAGTCCTAACCCCGGTACCTGGGAGACAGGGTCTTTAGAGGTCATTAAGATAAAATGAGGTCATTAGAATGGGCCCCAAGGCAATGTGATTGGTCTCCTTATAAGAAGAGGACAAATGGACACAGATGGGTATAGAAGAAAGATCAGGCGGAGGTACAGGGAGAAGGCGGCCATCCGCAAGCCAAAGAGAGAGGCCACAGAAGAAACAGCCATGTTGGCACCTTGATCTTGGACTTTCCACCTCCAAACTGTGAGAGAATATGTTTCTGTTGTACCCCCAATCTGTGGTACTTTTTGTTGTGGTTTTAAGTAAAAAAATTTTAAGCCATCTCTGATGAGGGACCATAAGGCAAGCTGAGGGCAAAGTACAGGCTAAAACCCCACCACCACCACCCCCCGCCCAGGTGGGATATGGGCGATATTCCTCAGGCACTCCTGGCTGCCCAAAAACAAAGGGGAGGAAAGGAAACAAATGAGTAACTGATAGAAATCACAGTCATGCAGGACAGGAGTCTCCATCAGTTTACAAATATCTTAGTAAATTACAAGAAAAAAGCAATCTTATCAATAGCCTCATCTCCAGAAACGTATAGACTCAATTTCCTGGAGCCCCAACATCACCCCTCCATAGGCAAGAAGGAAATGGCACGGTAAAGTTAAATTTCCTAATAACCTGCAGCCCATTGACAAATACTTGAGGCAAATACAGAGTATATAACATTTCTCCAGGAACCCCCTGCCTTCACAATGTTAATGTCTTACTAAGAGGATAAACAACCTCAGCTTGAAGTAGCAAGGCCTCAGGTATCTTAAAGGATCCTCTTTAGCATATCAAAGTCCCTCTGGAGGCCTCCCTTTTGTCTTTACCTCCCAATTCCATAGTCTATAACCAATCACTCTTTACAACCCCCGGGCACCATTTTCTGCCCACCAGTCTTGTCCCCGTGCTTGAACAAAATCACCTTTTTTTGCACCAAAGAGGTCTTCAGGAATTCTTTCTTGGCCGTTGGCTCTGGACCCCCACCGTCACCCCAAAACTTCATCAATCTCTACACCCAACATGGGGCTTGAACTCACAACGCTCCACCGACTGAGCCAGCCAGGCAGGCGCCGCCGAGTCTGTGGTACGTTGTAAGTCAGTCAGCCCTGGCAAATGAAAACAGCCCTCATCTGCCGCCCGGATCTCACTGTTCTAGGGGCATCCACAAGAAGACAATCCAGGTGTGACAACAGGAAGGGACCCTGGGCTCACTACAGAGAGCGGAGTATGTAGGCTGTGGGGTGAGAAGGTGAAACGTCACCATGGCAGACATGTGGCGTGGGCTGTTGAGGGCAGCAAAGTGGGGGTGCACAGAAGAGCATGTCCTGAGTGGAAGGAATGGGTCCCTGCGTGCTCGGGAGGGAGTCCCAGACTCGTCTGGGGCCTTTTCCACTGGAACCCGCAGGCAGAGAACCTTGAGTAGGAAGAACTGTAGAGCTCATGGTAGGAAGAGAAGCCTGCCACCCCTCAGCTCAGGTGCACCTTCTCTGGTGGCAAGAGCAGCAGACCACAGGTCCAGGGGGAAATCTGAAGGAAAATAAGCCTCATTAGACCATCCCACTGGCGACACCTGTGCAGACATTGAAATTAGAAAGTGATTATAAAAAGGAGAGGCAGACCACATCGATAAAGAACTTTCTATGTTCCGAGGGCTTTCACGTGAGCGGATATGCACCCATTCCTCCTGACAGGCCTGAGAGGTGAGCGTCGGGATCTCCGTCTTCCATCCAAGGTAGTAAATGACCAGGAGAAGGGAACCGAAGCCTGGCACGGGACAGCCCCAGGTTTGGACCCCGACTCTGGCCGCAGCTCCGTGACCCAGGCAAGTAGCTCATTCCCTCTTAAGCCACGGGGATGAGAGATCCTTCTCGCTGGGGTACTGTGAGGGTTGAACACATTGATGTGGGGGAAGCGTCTGCCCCCAAAAAAGGGTAGCTGCTACTATTCTTGGGATTCTGCCATACCGCAATCCCACACGGACGCGTTTCGCGAGGCTGAGGGGCCGCGGCAGGAGTGGGGCTGGAACAGCCGGCAGACCCAAGTCCCAGGAACGACCACCAGGAGCAGACCCCCTGGTACCTAGTGGTATGATGTGAGGTCCGGGAGTGAATGACCAAGAACGAATTCTTGAGATGTTTTCAGTTGGGTGGGGGGGGGGGGTGAAGTGATGTTATTAAAGCACAGGGATGGGACCCCTGGGCAGAAAGAGCTGCATTGGGATTGTGAAGGATATACTTGTAAAGTGGGGGGAGGGGTGGGTAGAGACCGAAGGAAGTTTCCAAATCCCCAGAGGATTTTCATATGTTAAAGAAGACTTACGAGATCCTGGAGGCCTGGCTGTTGTCAAGCTAAGGGTTGTTTTTTTTTTGCCTCTAGCGAAGCATTAACATGAAGACACTTGGGAGTCTGGAGGAATGTCATACACTAGTGGCCTCAAGTATTTGTCAATGGGCTGCAGGCTGGAAGAAAATTTAATTTTATCTACATTTCCTTTTGCCTTTGTTCTCCACATCACCAAGCAAGGAGCACAACCACACAAACGGGGGTGCTGGCCTTTGAAAGTCCTTCAAGGGTAGCCCCGGACCCTATTTCAGGATGGCTATGCAAGGCTGGCTCAGAGGAGAGCAGTCTCAGAGGCTAGGACTCGGTGGGGCTCAGGGGTTTTAAGCAATTCTGAAAGGTTGTCACCAGCTATTGAGTAAAATTGGTCACCCTCAGCTCCACAGCAAAGAGACTAATCTGCCATGACATCTTGAATTTATTCAGTGCTTTTCTGCCAAGGAGATCAAAGTACTTCAAAATAATTTCCGCTAAACATCTCTGAGAAAGAAGCCAGTGGGAAAAAAACCATTTCACCTATGAGCTGTGCTTGACATCAGTCATAGTCTCTGAAGTTTTATAATTCTTCATGATTTACAAAATGCCTTTGTATACAATCCCCAGTGGCACTCTGGGAAGTAGACAGATGGGTGAGATTGACCCCACTTTACAGGTGGGTAACTGGGAGCCCAGGGAGCTTGAGCGCATCTCCAAAGTGAGGGCAGCACGTTAGTATTGAGTTCCACGCAGATCCCAAGCAGGGCGCGGTTCCTGGAAGGCCTTTGAATCTAGCAGCTGGGAACAGTGCCGGAAGCACCCACTCTCCGAATCCCGAGAAGCCAGTGCTGGATAGAGTGGAAGCAGCCATCTGCAGTGCCTGATGGGGGTGGAGGGCCAGAGCCATCCTGGCTGCAGGACCCTGGGACCCCAGCCAGTCCCACACTGGGAGGTATCTTCCAGGCATGGCCATGTTTGCTATTTTCTCCTTCCCAGGGTGCCCCCAAATCCCTCCCATGTTGTCAACCCGGCCCTCTCTCCCCTCCCCACAGGACTCACCTTCTCCAATCCTACCCCTCCATCTCCCCTCTGCTTTTCGTTTCTTGCTCTTCACGGGACATTTCTCCTGGTCTGTGGACTTGGCCAGGGCCACGTCCTGAAGCTGGAAAGAACCTTCCCCGACCCTGCTGGCCCTCGCCTCAGCTGCTGTCTACACCACCAAGGCCATTTCCTCTCCCTGCCAACTTTCCCCTGGCCCCGAGACAGTGCTTGCATCCATTGTCTCCCCACCTACCCCTGAGCCTTCGAGGGACCTCCACCCTCTCCCTGTACTGCGACTGCTCACCTCACACCGTCACGACGGCCTTCTACTAGGGGGTCTCCCACTGCGGGTGCTGTGCCAGCCACCCTGAAACTGACCTTGAGAGAAGGGTCCAGGCGAGGCAGCACAGGCTCACTCAGCTCAGGGCTGGAACTCAAAACCACTGTGGCTCCCTGCTCCGCCACAGCCCCACTGGTTGGGCCGTGTGTGTGCTTGGCCCAGGGGAGGCCTCCCCCATGTTAGAAAAAAAGCCCACTGACCCAATCAAAGGAGGGATGCGGAGACTGGGAGCACAGTGAAGAGAGGCTTTAATCAACATTCTTGGAAGAGCAGGTGACGGACAGGCACTGTCCTGGGCAGTTACAGCAGACAATTTATCTCCTAGCATGCAAGTCCCTCCCCTGGTTCCTCATTGGCTGAGTGTTACAGAGGTTACAGCCTCACCCAGATGTGGCCTATGCCCATGTAAGGCAAAAAGTAGTCTGATCGGAACAAATGTACATTCCCTGAGGAATGAGACTTTCAGTCCCTCTTCCCTTTGTTCTTTGGCACATGCTCATTGCAAAGCCTGTGAAAATAAGCCCACTAACCAGAGAGGGGAAACAGAATCAGGAAGTGCAGTGTCTAAGGCTTTGGGACTCCATTGTGGGGGGTGGGGGGTGTACACATTTCCAATAGGTTGTAAACCTATTGTTAATTAGCACAGCTTTGATTTGGTATTTCTGAGAATGAATCATCTCCCTTCTCACACCCCACCCTCAGCAGCTTCCTGTCTCCTGCCTACCTGGCCTGCTGCAAGTGTCCCAACGTTCCTCCTTTGTCCCTTTGCACTCACTCCTACACTCTCCTACACTCTCCCAGGCTTCAGCTGAGGGCTCTCTGCAGATGGCCTCTGAATGCTCCGTTGGCCTCCCGGCACCTCCTAGTTCCAAATCCTTGAGGTTACAGCTCCTTGGCTGCTCAACTTCCTGAGATCGTGCAATATAAGGTCTCCAAACCTAGACTCCTCCTCTTCCCCTCAAAGCCGTCTCCACCTTGCAACTTCTCCACTTCTGCCAGGGATGCTGGAATTCTCAGTCATTTGGGGCTTTTGTACAAGCCGGGCCTTTCCACAGGCCTGGCCAGTCACATATTCCTTCTCCCTGTAGCTCCTCAAACCACGGCTTCTTTATTCACTTCACTTGCTTACAGCTGATCTATGGTCACCTTCCCACTGGCCTTGCCTACGCCTGGGAGACCCCCAGCCCTGGGCCCCCCAAGTCTCCTGCACATGCCCTGGTTTTTTAAAATCATTCTAGTATACATAACGAGGTCAACCCAGGAAAGGGCCAGGGAAAACCCAGAAGCTGTGGTGTCTCAGGAGCTCCACATTTCCCAGCACAAGCTAAAAAGCAAAATGTTGGGGGCACCTGGGTGGCTTACTCGGTTAAGCTTCTGACTCTTGACTTCAGCTCAGGTCACGATCTCACAGTGGTGGGATGGAGTCCCACATTGGGCTCTGCACTGAACGTGGAGTCTGCTTGGGATTCTCTCTCTGTCAAAAATAAATAAATAAACATCTTTTTTTTTTTTTTTAAGACTCATCATTTATTTTTTTTAATTAAAAAAAATTTTTTTATTCTTAGAGAGAGGCAGAGTGCAAGCTGGGTAGGGGCAGAGAGAGGGAGGCACAGAATCTGAAGCAGGCTCCAGGCACTGAGCTGTCAGCACAGAGCCCAATGTGGGGCTCAAACTCACAAACTGTGAGATCATGACCTGAGCTGAAGTCAGTTGCTTAACCTACTGAGTCACCCAGGCCCCCCAGATAAATGTTAAAAAAAAAAAAAAAAAAAAGGCAAAATGTTGGCCTCACACCTGCTCAGACTTTAACCTTCTCCCAAATCCAAACACTCTGACGGTGTTATAGAATTTAAACCCCTTCCTGAACTGACTTCTCCAGGGAGGCACAGGATTCAAAGTCAGGCAGACCTCAGCCTGAAACCTACCTGCCCCACCCACTTGCTGCATGACCAGTAAATTGGTAACTTAACTTCTCTGAGCTTCAATTCTCTCATCTGAAAATTTAATCGAGTTGTTGAAAGGATTAAACTTAAACCGAGTAATATGTATAAAGCATACTTCCTGGCACCTCACTCAGGAAGTAGTGGCCTCTGTCTTTACTGGAGACCAAGATATACCCCAGCCGCACCCCCGCTCCCCGCTTCTACACTCTATGCCTCAGCCTTGGAGACTTCCCCCAGTGCAGGAAGGGCAGACATGGCTCCTCAGGAGTCATCAGCAAGGGGAGAGCATGTGACAGAAAACACCTTGATTATTTTGTTTACGTTTATTTATTTTGAGAGGGGCCAGGGGCAGAGAGAGGGAGAGAGAGAGAATCCCAAGCAGACTCTGCACTGTCAGAGCAGAGCCTGATGCCGGGCTTGAACTCACAAACTGCAAGATCATGACCTGAGCTGAAATCAAGAGTTGAGTGCTTAACTCACTGAGCCACCCAGGCACCCCCTTAATATTTTCTATATCAAAACTCTTCAAAAAAAAAAAAAAAGCTTTATTCTTTTTTTTTTTTTAAGTTTATTTTGAGAGAGAGAGAGGGAAAGAGCATGCACGAGGGAGGGGCAGAGAGGGAGAGAGAATTTCCCAAGTAAGGCTCCGTGCTGTCAGTGCAGAGTCTGCTTGGGTCTCTCTCTCTCGCTCTCTCTCTCTCTCTCTCTCTCTCGATGAATAAATAAACTTAGGGGGGAAAAGGGCTGGAAAGCCATTCTTAAAAAAAATAATAAAGCTAAAAAAAAACCTCTTAGAAGTATGAATCCCCAACAATCCTGCCATTTGGTTTTCCTTAATGAAATTAGACAAGAGGGGCGCCTGGGTGGCTCAGTCAATTAAGCATCCAACTTCGGCTCAGGTCATGATCTCACAGTTTGCGGGTTGGAGCCCCGCATTGGGCTCTGTGCTGACAGCTCAGAGCCTGGAGCCTGCTTCAGATTCTGTGTCTCCCTCTCTCTCTGCCCTTCCCCTGCTCATGCTCTCTCTCTCTCTCTCTCTCAAAAATAAATAAACATTTTTTAAAAAATGGAAACAATTAGACAAGGATACCCAGATAGCTGTTCACAAATGTTTGTTCTGGGCTGTTTATAATAGTAAAAAAATGCAACAACCTGGTCCAAAAATAGTCTAGTCTATAGGTAGAGTTCCTAATTGCAAGCAAAAGAAACCATTTCTGGCTGATCTGGGTGGAAAAGGGATTTATTAAAAGGATATCACATAGCTCTAGGTATGTAGCCAGGAGTGGTCGATGATGTGGGAAAGCAAAGGCAAATGAAAAATTAAATTTCCTTACTGCCTACAGCCCGTTGACACATCCTTGAGACAGCCAGAGTGACCTTCCTCTAGGGGCTCAGCTGCCTCGATGATGACACTTTGCTAAGGACAAACAAAAAGGAATCCTAGCTTAACATTCTTCTGACCCCTCAGGATCCTGTAAGTCTACTTTAACATATAAAAATCCCTTTGGAAACTTTCTTTATCTCTACCCCCCCAAGATATACATTGGCAACCATACTCTAAGCCTATGGCACATATGCTTAGATATACATATACAGCTGAAGGGTCTCATGACTACGGTTTTACTAGACAGTAATAAGTGACCTTTTCCTAACAATAACTAACCCCCTCAAGGTCCTGGATACCTTGCTTCCAAAATTCCTTAGAAACTTATGCTCTCCCTAACTCCCTAACCCCCTCCCATCTTGAAGCTATATAATCAGTCACCATTCACAACCCAAGTGCAGCTCTTTCCGCCCATGGGTCCTGTTCCCATGCTTTGGTAAACCACCTTTTTGCACTGAAGGCTGCTCAAGAATTCTTTCTTGGCCATTGGCTCAGAATCCCAACGCTTCAAACGGCATCAGTGGGTACCTGGGTCATGGGCAGAACTGGCACAGTGGGCTTACCACTACATTTCCAACCAGAGAGGTGCCAAGTTCTAGTCATTACCACCAGCCACTGCTGTGGGCTGCCCAAGCAACGCGCCGTCTTGCTGAAGAGTTCCTCCAGGGCCTCTCTGCTTTTATGCCACCAGTTCCTAGTTCAAACATGGGGTGGATGTGCCTGATGGGCAGAATCTGGATCCCATGCTTGTGCCCCACTGGCAAGGGAGCCTGGGAACCAGTTTGGGACTTTTGGTTTCTATAGAGGTAGTCTGGCTCTGTTTCTCCTCACCCTGGAAGGGAATTTGGATGCTGAGAGACCAAAAAGATTGACACATGTGCAGCAGATTAGGAAATGGGTAAAATAAATGATGATGCCTGAATAGAAGAAGTGGGATACTATGGTGAGGGGGCTCAATCTAAATCTACAAACTTTAGTTTCCTAGCTGAACTTGATTCTTATCACAAGTGCCCATTCGGTGGGGGTGAGAGAAGCAATAGTAAATTAATCTCAGAGAATTTATGGCTCCTCTCCTGTGGAGTGTGTTTAAATTCTGGAGGCTTACACAGAGTAACAGCAAACACCCTCTGCTCTAATTTTTTTTTTTTCAACGTTTATTTATTTTTGGGACAGAGAGAGACAGAGCATGAACGGGGCAGGGGCAGAGAGAGAGGGAGACACAGAATCGGAAACAGGCTAAACACCCTCTGCTCTAGATTCTCCGTGTCATTTGGACAATCTCCCATCCCCCCCATTGGCGCGGGGTACAGGGAATAGGCACCCTCTCTTTGGTGTCCACAGAGGCTGTGCTCAGCCCTTGTCACCTTCTCTGTCGCTCTACTCAGCCCAAGTCTGGAAATATTAATCCAACCTCCAGAGCATGAATAAGACTTATTCAGACTTCTGGGGCTCCTGGGTGGCTCAGTCAGTTAAGCATCTGACTTCAGCTCAGGTCATAATCTCACAGTTTGTGAGCTCGAGCCCCACGTCAGGCTCTGTGCTGACAGCTCAGAGCCTGGAGCCTGCTTCGGATTCTGTGTCTCCCTCTCTCTCTGCCCCTCTTCTGCTCTCTCTCTCTCAAAAATAAATAAACTTTAAAAAAATAAAAAAAAAAGACTTACTCATACTCCTATATTCTTCAAAATCTATTGATGATGCCTCAGTTCCTTCCTAGCCTGAGGGCTAGGCTTTGGAAACACTAAAGGCAGGAATTAACTCCTTTTTTATGCTTTCTGCTTTTCCTGAAGCAGTGAATGTTGAGTCCCCTAGCTGACTGAATGGAGAAAGAACCAAGGAAATATGTAGAAATATCCCTCAGTAGACATTTCAAAACAGTCCCCCTTCACACTCTGTACTTACTGATCTCTTTTTCAGAAAGGTAAAATCAGGGATGCCTGACTGGCTCAGTTGGTAAAGCATGAGACTCTTGATCTTGGGGTTGTAAGTTTAAGGCCCACATTGGGTCTTTAAAACTAATTAGTTAATTAATTAATTTAAATAAATAAATATTAAAACAAAATATTTAAAATAAATAAAATTTAAAAACAAAAATAATCTAAGTAATGAAAATATGATTAAAAAAAGAGGTAAAATCATGACACAAACAAATATAAAATGAAGATATGTTCAAATTTTTTTTAACTCACTTATTACTGAGAGAATTACTGAGCTTATCAGCAAGCTATAACAATTATTAACAAGGAGAATCCAAATAACAGAGAGAGACATCTATAGACAGGCTGCTGATATGAATTTGCTAATAATAGAGGCAAGACTGTTCTCTTTCACTGGATGAAATTGATTGCATCTTTACTGGAGAAAATGTATTTACATGTCTGTAAATAGGAATCATTTACAACTACCATCAATTCTTTACATTACATTTTATTCTAGAGAGTTACAGAATGATCGAAGATGAAAGGCACAGACACGATAGAATTGGGTGAGCCCAGAAAGGTCCAAGCCTGGCCTTCCATAGAAAGGAAACTCTATTAATTTCCTAGGGTTGAGTACCACAACCCTAAATGGGTATTATAGAACAATGGAAATGTATATTTTCCCAGCTTGGGAAACTAGCAGTCCAGGATCAAGTTGTCTACAGGGCTATGCTCTCTCCAAAGGGGCTAGGAAAGAATCCTTCCTTGCCTCTTCCAGCTACTTGTGGTTCCTGGCAATCCTTGGTGGTCCTTGGCTTGTAGACATCACTCAGCCTCCATTGTTACATGGCATTTTCCCTGTGTATCTGTGTCTAAATTTCTCCCTTCTGTTTTTTTTTTAAATGTTTATTTACTTTTGAGGGAGAGAGAGAAAGATCATGAGCACTAGCTGGGGAGGGCAGAGAAGGAAACAGAGGATCTGAAGCATGCTCTGCACTGACAGCAGAAAGCCTGATGAGGGGTTCGAACTCACAAACCATGTGATCATGATCTGAGCCAAAGTCAGACACTTAACCGAGTCACCCAGGTACCCCTAAATTTCTCCCTTCTTAAGAGAACAGCAGTCGTATTGGATTAAGGCCCACCCTAATGACTTCATCTTAATTTGATTAAATCTAAACACTTATATTTCTCACAGTTCTGGAGATTGAAAGTCCAAGATCAGTGTGTCAACAGGGCACATGGTCTGGTAAGGACCCTCTTCTAGCTCTCCTGGGCCCCTTTTATAAGACATTAATCTCATTCATGACAGCTCTGACCTTATGACCTAATCATCTCCCAAAGGCCATACTTCCTAATACCATCATATTGGGCATTACGATTTCAATATATGAATTTGGGGGAAACACAAACATTCAGCCTGTAGCAGAGCCCAGTCATAGAGGGGCCCTCACACTTTCATGGGTTTTACCTCCAAGAACCCCACCAGTTTCTCATGATAAAGAGTAGAGAAGATCCCCTTAATGTTTCTGGCATGGTAACCATTTTGAAATAAACCCAGAAGATTCTCCCTAATAGGGACCTCCAAGGGAAACCTTACCAGAACCTTCTCTTACCTGAAGGAAGAACAATTAGCCAGCTATGACCATGTCTAGCCTCCCTGTCTCATGTAAGAGAAGGGAGAAAAAAGGCTGAGAAATCCTTCTGAAGGTCAGAGCCCAGGGGCTCAGACCTGCTAAAAACAATGAGATTTAATCGTAAGATTATGAAACACTTCTCTTTCCAACATCTTTCCACTACATCAACAGGCTTCAGGATACTAACAGTGGATTACCTGGGAAAGCTGCATATCACAGAGTCTATCTAAGAAGGAGTTCTTAGGGAAACCCAAAAATTACAGAGGAAGAAAAAACAAGGAAATTAGAGGAAACAAGCCTGTGGCACTCAGAGCCACAGCAATTCTTAAACACAGCCCAGCTCCTGCCTAGAATAACACAAAGCAGGTTAACACAAAAGTAGGTTTTTAAACCTACTTACCTCAGTTTCTCTTACCCAGTTTGTCATGTCTAGCTTTCAACAAAAACTTACAAGGCTTGTTTAAAAAAGCATGAAAGAGGGGCACTTGGGTGGCTCCATTGGTTAAGCATCTGACTCTTGATTTCGACTCAGGTCATGATCTCACAGTGTGTGTGTTCAAGTCTCGAGGAGCCTGCTTGGGATTCTCTCTCTCCCTCTCTCTCTCTCTGTCCCTCCTCTGCTCATGTATGCATTCTCTCTCTCTCTCTCTCTCTCTCTCTCTCTCTCTCTCTCAAAATAAATAAATAAACATTAAAGAAAAAAGCACAAAAGAGAGGCGCCTGGCTGGCTCAGTTGGTGGAGCATGCAACTCTTGATTTTAGGGTCATGAGTTTGAGCCCCATTCGATGTTGAGATTACTTAAATAAATAAAACTTGATTTTAAAAAAAGCACAAAAGAATACCATCTGAGGAGACAAAGCAAGCATCAGAACCACCGTCAGCTATGACATAGACTTGGAATGATGAGATAGGGAATTTAAAATAACAATGATTATTATGTTAAGACTCTGATGGAAAAAGTAGACAACATGCATGAATAGATGGGGACTTCAAGCAGAAAGATGGAAACTCTAACAAAGAATCAAAAAAAATAAAATAAAAAAGAAGGAAGAAACACTGTAACACAAATGAAGAATAACTTTGATGGGCTCATCAGTAGACTGAACACAGCTGAGGAAAAATCAGTGCGCTTGAAAATATGTCAATAGAAATTTCTCGAACTACAAACAGAAAAAAAATGAAAAAAAAAAAAAACCCAGAATATGCAAGCATGTAGGACAATTCCAAGTGCTCTGAGATACCATAACTTTGAACAGCAGGATACAGGCTCTCTGGGTACCTCACAGAGCACCCACATGGGACTTTTCATTGTGAAAGTCAGGAGGCAAGCTAATCAAAGTCAACAGAATCGCCAAAGTGGATGGGATGGCCATCACTCTGCAAATTACAGTATGAATCCCCCCAAAAAACTAGATTTGCGAATAACACACGGTGTGGTCTAAATGAACAAATATGGATCCTGGAGTCAGACCTAGGTTTTGATCTCTCTCTGCCCCTTTGAACTGCTTGACCTTGGCACGTTACTTGCCTTTGAGATCCTGTTTCCCCCTTTCATAAAGTGGGCGTCATACCTTTCTCACAAGTCTGCTGTGAGGATTAAATGAATCCTATGAATAAAGTATGCAGGAAATTGGGGCGCCTGGGTGGCTCAGTCGGTCGAGCGTCCAACTTCGGCTCAGGTCATGATCTCACGGTTTGTGGGTTCGAGCCCTGTGTCGGGCTCTGTGCTGACAGCTCAGAGCCTGGAGCCTGCTTCAGATTCTGTGTCTCCTTCTCTCTCTGTCCCTCCCCCACTTGTGCTCTGTCTCTGTCTCTCAAAAATAAATAAATGTAAAAAAATTTTTTTAAAATTTAGAGTATTCAGGAAATGCAGGAAATGCTCAATAAATATTCACTTTAATTCCTATTGAGATAAGTTCTGATTAAATGCAACTGAAGAGGACAAATTAGCTGAACTAGGGCTGGCTTCAGGGGCACCTAGGAGGCTCAGTCAGTTAAGCACCTGACTCTTGATTTCAGCTCAGGTCTTGGTCTCAAGTTCGTGAAATCGAGCCCTGTGTCTCCCTCTCTCTGCCCCTCCTGCTTTCTTTCTCAAAATAAATAAACATTTTTTTAAAAAGAAAGCCTTTATAAAATAATATCAGGAAAATTCAAATGAAGGCAGTAATGGGAGTTTTTAGTGTTGTTTTCTTTAGACTCCTTTTATAAATGAAAATCCAACTTGGTGGCAGGGTAAGGGGACTCTTTCCAATATTCTCAGCTTCCCGGCCCACTCATCCAGGGTTTAATAAAGCATTGTGCTGTGGAGTGTGACAGGTGGGGAACAAAAAGATGATTAAAGATGTGGCTCTTAGAGTAACTGTTTTGTTCTCTGAAGGTGGTTGTATATATTTAAGTTGTGTTTCTTGCTGTCACTATTATTCTTGCTAATGCCCAGATGAAGTGTATTTGTTAAGGGAGAAAAATGTCTTAAAACAACACCTCCTTATCCTTATCTATAAAATGTTGACATTGTGAGACTATGCAGTTTATAGGTTCCGTTAACTTGGAGAATGTGTGTGTGTGTGTGCGCGCGTGTGCGTGTGTGTGAAAGAAATGCAAATTTCAAATTGTAGATTTCTGCCAAGGGGCTAGAGCAGCTGGAGTCATCCAGCGATTCTTCAGGTTGGTTTGTGGCCATTCTAGTTCCAAGAGAAGACAAACTTTTATTTTAAAATTACACTTTGAGGGGCCCCCTGAGTAGCCCAG
Organism: Lynx canadensis; assembly: GCF_007474595.2. Classification (NCBI taxonomy): domain Eukaryota; kingdom Metazoa; phylum Chordata; class Mammalia; order Carnivora; family Felidae; genus Lynx; species Lynx canadensis. Next base: position 118,699,422 of record NC_044305.1, on the reverse strand, counting down.
TCAGTTAACCATCTGACTCTTGATCTAGGCTCAGGTCATGGTCTCCCAATTGGTGAGATCAGGCCCCGGAGTCTCAGGGGAGCTGCTTGGGATTCTCTCTGCCCCTCCCCCTCTCTCTTGCACACACATTATTCTCTCTTTCTCAAAATAAGTAAATAAACTTAAATAATAAATAAATAAAATTAAACTTTCAGACTTAAAAATAAAAGCAGAAAAAAAAAAAAAAAAGGATTCCTAGGCCAAAAGAAATGATTTAAATTTTTGGAGAGCTCATCAGCATTTCAAGAGCAGTGATAAGCCACTGGAATTTACTTTGATGTTTTCAGCTCCAGCACAGCCACCCCAGCGTCCCTGGGTCCCCTCCCCTGTGTCTCAGCATTGGCTGGGTGACCACAGCACATGGGGACCTGAAACTCTCTTACTCTCATTCCCCACTGCCCTTGTTTGTGTATCTGATTAGCTCTATGCTTTTTTTTTTAAAGATTTTAAGTAATCTCTATACCCAACATGAGGCTCAAACCCACAACCCTGAGATGAAAAGTCCCACACCCTGCCGCCTCAGCCAGCCAGGCACCCTTAGCTCTATGCCTTAATTCTTCTAGAGGCTTCCTCTGTTCAGTCTTTCCCCCAATGTCCATTTGTCCATCCTCCTGACTCCTTTTTTGGTTCCTGCTCCGTGGCACTGACCTGAATATAGAAGTTTGACTGCCGGCTCACAATTGTTTTAGTGACTAAGAAGACGTCAAAATGTGTTCTCCACGCTAAGGTTGTCATTGACTTAGGGGGAGGTTTGGGGGGAGAATGGTGAAAAGAGAATACCAAGGAAGAAATCTAATACACGACTCAGGAATGCTGGAGAACACCCCTTCTCAGAGGATGCCTTCAGGAGGTACAGGTTGAAACTGCAGAAGAAGGGACATAATTCCTAGAGAGTCACTCATGGTCACCACAGTCCCTGCACTGGAGAGTCGGCCTTCTGAAAGACTTGTAGGGGAGAGCATGCCGGTGTAGAAGGGCTCTGCTCTGCATCAGGCAGATGTGGTTTGGAGCCCTGATAATGATATTTACAGCAGGGTGACTTTCTGGGCAGATCACCTGACCTCCTCATCTGTAAGACATGTGGAGTTGTAAAGATCCGATGTGTTTCCAAAACACCTACTAGCCTTTCCCCTCTCCCCCTCTTATATGATACTCCTTCACTTGCCCCTTATTCAGAAGCTTGTCGTTACAGCGATTTGGAACCCCAAACACATTTACTCATAAAAGCCAGTAGCCCTGAGCTTCATGAAGTCTGGCCCCAACACCAGCCTACCTTACTATCCTCTTTCTCTTCCCACCATCCCCATTCACGGACTTGACTTTCAAGTCGTGATGGGTTCCTCAGGTGCCTTCCAAACACTTCTCAGCTTCCCCACCCACAAATTTATACTCCTTCCTCCTGGAATCCCAGACCTTTGCTTAGAATCATCTAGCAAATAAATATGCAGGTGAAATCCAAATCCAGCTCCTCCATTCCCCGATGATCTGTTCAGACCAGATTTCTCCTGCATGGGAATTCCTATTCTATTTCATCTAAGCTGGTCGTATGAGCTTTACAATAAAAGTCACAGCATATTGCTTTTCGTAGCTGTCATAATGGAAATCTTGTCATATTCTTGTTTCCCCTCACACTGTTCCGTGACCATTTGTTGTTGAATAAGTTAATGATAATAGCTACATTTGTTGAGTGCATGCTATAGGCCAGGCAGTGTGCTATGCCCTTTACGTGCGTTTCCTTATGTAATTATCACAGCAAATTTTTTTTAAAAATTAAAAAAAAAATACCATGATCCTCACGTTCTGTGGGGAGCTAAGGCTCAGATGGCATAAGTAACTTTCCCAAAGTCAATTATCCAAAAAGTAGAGCAATGATTCCAACCTAGGGATGTCTGACTCCATGCCCTATGTCCTTTCTACTTCCCAGGAGAGATAGCCTAGATTAAAAGTATATGAATAAAACTAAACTCAAGTACCGGGGACATTTACAACCCCCAGGTCTAAGGTGTGTGACTTTTCAATGCTCCAGGCAGAGAGATGGCCACTCTTTCTCTTACCAGGGGAGGTAGGTCCCAGAAAGCAAAGAAACAAGATTCCAAATTTGAGGTCCACAAAATGCTGCAGAAAACATTTCCTGCCACTAGAGGACTCCCTTCCCCTTAGGCAAAAAGCGCAGCTTCCGAGGAAGATGGTACTCGGGCGATCCTGCTGTTGCTGGCCTGCTGGGGGCTTCCTTCGCCTCCCTGAGGCTCAATCCATTTTGCCTAAAGCCCTGGGTCCCTGCAGAACCTGGCCAGCCTGTGAATCCATAGGGCAGTGCCCCAAGCTGGAGCGGTGGGAGGACAAATCATTCCTGAGCTCCCTGGATTAGGGATGCTTTGGTGTAGGCCCTAGGCTCATCTGGGGGCTCCTTGCATCCGCTCAGGACGTGTGAGGCAGAGGGCAGAGTAGTAAACCTTCCTCCCTGGAGAAGCAGAGACGCAATGTGAGTCATCAGCATGCATCCCGCCTAAAGCCAGCCTGGCCTGCTCCAGGCCCCGAACCCGCGGCAAAGGACTGCAGGGTAAGTGGTCCATGGACACCCCACTTCGGCAGGCTCTGCAGGTGGGATGCCCCTGTAGGTTTTGCTAAGAGGAGGGGAGCACCCTCGGGAATAATGAAGCGCTATATTGGTTGAAAATAACTTGCAGAGAGGCGTGAACTACCTCTCTGGCTGCGACTGTACGGCCCGCTCGCCTGGGAGCTCCCTTGCCTTCCCCCCACCTCTCCCAAGCTGGGAGGAGAGGGGTTTCTGCAGTATTCCATTGGGGTTCCCCTCCCCCCCTCCAGGGACCGTGGGATGGGGTGGGAGGGGAGGACTCAATGGTGCATTTTAATCAACAGCAACACCTTTGAAGTGGCATTAAGTGAAAAGAGGCAAATTGCTAAACCGTATCTAAGCTATTATTACTACAACGACATAAAATAACAGATTACAGCAAAGGCTTGAGAGAGGTTTAGGGAAGTGGTACAAAGAAAGGCCTGATGATCCGCCCTCTCCTTTTTCAGATTTGTTTAGTTCAATTATGCGTGTGTTTAAAACGTGAAGAAAAAAAGGTGAGTAAATGTGAATTGAGTTTTAAAACATTTCCAAAGGCTTCACCGTGTCCTGAAAGGAGGTGTCCAGAAATAGGACAGGCGGCTGGACCTGAGAGCTCCGGATGGAGAAGCCCTAGCTCAGCGCAGCTGAGAGAATGAACTCCAGGTTCGAGCCCCCAGAGCGGACAGACGCGAACTTAGTTGGCCCCGAGTGTCCGTCCACTGTGTACCGTACGTCAGAACATTTCGCTATAACGACCACCCGGTCCTCTCCATCGTGCAGTCCCGCCGAGCGCCCACTTTAGAGGCCTCACACTGGGTCTTGGAGGGAACTGGGCGGCAGAGGGCAGGCCCGGCAGCGGCCGGGGCATTGTTTCAACCCCTCGGGTGGGATCCTGCAGGGAGGGGGAGGGGAGGGAAGGCGGTGTATCCTAGGGACCCGCCCCGTAGCCCTCCCAGGGGACTCGTGCATCAGCGCGTGTGAGCGCTGGGGCTTTGTGAAGTGTAGTGAGTCACCATGGAAACCCAAAGGAACGCGGAGAAGGGCGCGCGGGGGGTCGGCGGGTTCTCCGGCCTCACTCTCCTTCCCCTCTCGGACCCCGGCCCTGCAGCAGGGCCTGTCGGGAGTTGTAGTCCCAAGGCTGCGGCCGCGCGCGGCGGCGAAGATGCGGGGCGCCGCCTGTCCCCGCCTCCCCCTAACCTGCTAGCGCGAGGTGGGGGAGCACTGGGGAGGAGACGTCGGGTCGGTGATTGGCCCAGACCGCCTCCAGCCCCCACCCACGTCCCCTCCCCAGCCCGCGGCTTCCGACTCCAGCGCCCCGCGCGCCAAGGCGGCGATCGAGCGAGCGCGCGTGCTGCCGCCGCCGCCCCGAGCACCCGCAGCTCCTGCGCCGCGTCAAGACCGAGGAGAGACGGACCGACCGACGGACCCTCGCAGCCGCAGCATCCCGGAGGAGTGCGTGATGGCGGGGCGGGCGGTGGGCTTATTCTCCCTGGGCTGGGACATCCATCTCATGGCCTCTGTTTTTCTGGGAGGCGCACAAAAGGGCAGGGATAGGGGTGCGCCCAGGGGCCCCGCTGCAGGGGACGCGGCGGGAGGTGTGGTTTGGGATTGGGGTGGCCATCGGGGCTACACTGAGGCCGGAATGGGGTCCTCTTTGTACGCCCACGGAGCGCCGTGCAGTGCCTGGCTCATAGTAGGCGTTTCATGTGTGCTTGTGGGATTGCAAAGAACTGAGGTGAGGAGACGGCTCGGTTGAAGGGATTTCACTCTTAGCACATAGTAGGTGCCCAGCCTCTCTCGTCGAGGTGCAGTGAATGGCTGGAGGCTGGGCGGGGGCTTCTCTGGCTACCGGCCCGTCCTGCGCGAGTCCCTAGATCGGCGCTATCTCTGGCCCCCCATCACCACCGGCACACACACCCTGCGTCCATCTCGCCTCCGGGTTGGGATTTGCCCAGCCTGTACCAGACCCGACGGCTTGTTCCACTCGACTGGCTAACGCAGCGGTCGCCTAAGGACGGTTCGCCTGCCGCCTCCGAGGCACCTGCCTGAACTACAAAGGCCGCCTGTGGCTGCCCGCCCCAGAGCGGGCGCCGAGCTGGGTCCCTTCGCTGGAGCCCATTGCGGGATCTCTCCCCGCAGCATCGATCTTGGTGGGCGACAGACACCGACGCCCCAGGCCTGGGGAGGGGCAAGAGCCCGAGCCTGAGAGAAGCTGGAATGGGGAGAGGCAGACGCGGGGCCTCCGTCTGGGCAAAGACGGGGAGATGGGGAAGCTGGGTGGGGACAGGTGACTGGGTCTGGGTGGAGGGGGAAGTAGAGACCAGGGTTGGAGGAGGAAAGAGAGAGGGGGCGGGGGGCGGGTCTGAGGCGGGAGGGAAGAGTGCGGTGCAGGTGGCGCGAGGCGGGGCGAGTCTGGGACTGAGGAAGAATGAGGATGGGAGGGCAGACGCTGGAGGGTGGAGACCGCCGGGGTTGAAGAGGGTAGACGCCGGGGAGGAGGAGACCCGCGCCGGCCGGGGGAGGGCCTCTCTGGGGAGGGAGGTCTCCCAGGGGAGGAGGGTCTCCGGGGAAGGGAGGGGGTGGGCGGCTGGGAGGCGGGTCTCGGGCCTGAAGACCCTCTGCTCCAGGCGTGGAGCATGGGGATCCTGGCGGTCCAGGTGGCCAGCTGGGCGTGGCCCTTGGAATGGCAACCGACCTAGGATGGCGGATCCGAGACTGGGCTGAGCAGTCCCCACTAGGAGCTTTGTCTCCCGGCCTGACACAGCCCGTAGGGACTAGCTTAAGGTTTTGCGATAATCCGCAGCGCCGCAGGCACACCCTTTTCTTCGCGGAGCTGAAAGGCTTGGTCCAGTGGCAGATGCTGGCAGGGAGGCGGGATGGGGGAAGTCTCCCGCCGGAGAGACCCGGAGAACAATAGCCGGCACTGGTATCCACGCGACTCCGTACCAGCCCCCCCCCCATCCCCAGAATTTCAAGTGTTCAGTTTTCTGGTGCAGAAAATGCTCTGGTAGAAATCTCAGGGCGTGCGCTCGTCTTTTGGGGTTTGCGTTGGGGACCAAGCCCCGCTGTTAATTCCCTGGTGCGAGTCGCGCGTCCCCCCAGACTGTGAGGCGGGCTGAAAGCCGCCGCCACCGGCTTTGGGTGCCTCCGCGCCGCCGCCTGCCCCTTGCTATTGACCAGGAGCCCAGACCTGGAGGTTGCCTCCGTGCACAGCGAGCCCCCTTGAGCAGTCGGCTTTGTCTGCGGGCTCACGTCTAAGGTCTGCTGTGTGTTCATAGAAGGAGCAGTCAGGATTGGTGCGGATTGTGGTTAAAAACAAAAACAACAAACAACAAACCAAAAAACGGAGAAGTGGCTTTTGGAGACTACCCGCCAAGGGTGCGGCTCTTGGCTTTTACAGCCTGCAGCCTGGGGACCAAAGCTTCCCATTGCCAGTGACCACACCCAAGCCAGTGTGTCCATCCTTTGCAGATTTTGCCTGTATTGTCTGCTGACCTAAGACAGGGACGGCTCTGTGATAGGAGGTGGCTGCTTGCCCATGGGAAAGCGGATGAACAGAAATGGAAGCACAAACCAGGGCTCAGCAGACCTTTCCATGCGCTCATAGTCTTGCTGGCTGTGTAAGCATCTTTCATGCCAGGCTGCAGCATCTTGACATGTGAAAGGATTACCCAATCCTAAAATTTCATTTTATAGGTTTTATTTAATCATTGTTTCGCTTACATTAGAGGTGACTCTTTGGCATCAGGCTTCTACTTTTAAATTGTCATTCATTTAACAAAAAAGATGTGTAGGGAGGGCAAGGCAGAAGGGTTGTTTTCTTTTATTCATATTTTATTTTATGTAGAGTGAAGGAAGCTTGGATAAAAGACAGAGCATCCTAGGACTCAATCATTGTGACTTGTATTTGCCGTTAAGTTAACTGATGAGCCTTTGGCTCTCTCTAGCCTTGAAACCCCAGGATTTTCTTTCTTAACCAGGTTGATGCATAAGGTTGGTGCATAAGGCTGTGATATCACTGTTGGCTCTTGCCCAGAATATTCGATAGTTGCCAACCCGAAAGCCTCCTATTTGGGCAATACCGAGTGGCCATAGGAAAGCAGCAGTCGGCTGTATCTTGCTGGTTTTCAAGGATGGTGTTTTTAAGAGGTGCCTCTCAGAATTTACAAAACTGGTCCGAAAGGATTAATTGGAATGCTGTTCACTGAATGATTTAAACTAAGTTAATAGACCTGTCTATCTCTAGAGTAGATGAAAACCAGGAATCTTAATATTGGAAAACCTACAATCTGACACAGAGGTTTTCTTCTTATGAAAAAGCTCCAGGGGGAAATGTGTCTTCATGTCGTACCCAAGGGGGAAAGTTTCAGAAGGGAATGTTTTGTTGGTTTATTCTTTTTGAAAGAATTTTACGGGTTTATTTAAAGGTGTAAACCTGTTGAGCCCTGTGTGAACATCCATCCCAATAGTTTCCTCCTGGAGAGTCCACAGATGAGGAAGGCCAGTATCTGTATGACCAGCCCATTTGTATAGGGAAGATGGAGAGAAAGCAGCATCCTTCTCCTACCTCCTGTGAAAATGTCTGGGAGACAGGGCGCAGAGGGAAGAATCAGGCGACCCCAGAATTCCGGGGTGCCATTGTTAACTTCCATCTCCCTGACCTCGGGGACCTTGGCTAGGTATATACAAGATGTTCATAGGACATGAACCTGACTGTTTTCAGCATAGCCCCTCCAAGATGGAGTTGTAAGCCAGGATAGTTTCAATATGCTTTATGCACTGTGCGTTTCCTCCTATGGGAATGGTTACGCAGCAAGGCGAGCATACACAATTGGCAGAAGTTAAGTTTGGGGACTTGGTGTTGACTTCCTCTGTGGTACCTCCACACCTCTCTGTCCTTCTACCATGGATACCTGGGAGTTTTCCCTCCTTAATAACCACTCCTCGGGGGCGCCTGGGTAGCTCAGTCAGTTAAGTGTCCAACTCCAGCCCAGGTCACGATCTTGTGGTTAATGGGTTTGAGCCCCGCATCGGTCTCTGTGCTGACAGCTCGGAGCCTGGAGCCTGCTTCGGATTCTGTGTCTCCCTCTCTCTCTGCCCCTCCCCCACTCGCACTAGTCTCTCTCTCTCTCTCTCTCTCTCAAAATAAATAAACATTAAAAAAATAATAATAACTGCTCCTCTGACCCAGGATTCAGCATGATCCTACATAAAGAAAACTCCAGGGAACTGTAGGCTGAGGGCCATCACAACTGGCCACATCTCTGGAGTAAATGAGGATTTAGATAATTATACAGAGCCAGAGAAGTCGGTATTATTATTTTTTTAAGTTTATTTATTTATTTTGAGAGAGCATGAACTGGAGAGGGGCAGAGAGAGAGAGGAAGAGAAGGAATCCCAAGCAGGCTTCCCGCTGTCAGCGCAGAGCCCAACTTGGGGCTCGAACTCACAAACTGTGAGATCACGACCTGAGCCAAAACCAAGAGCTGGACGCTTGGTATCTAAGACCCAGGGTGCCTGGCCGGCTCAGTCAGTAGAGCATGCGACTCTTGATCTTGGGGTGGTGAGTTCAAGCTCCACTTTGGGTGTAGAAATTACTTTAAAAAAATCTAAAAACCTGTCTATCTTGCTGGTGTAAAAATTAACCAAATTCTGATAGAATCTGATCCTGTTCATTTTTGTTTTCCGAGCTATAAGAAAATAATTTCAGAAACGCCTTGTGAGACTTAGTACACAGGAACCTATAGGAGAACAATAATACAGAAAATCTTTGTCAGCATGAAAACCTGTAGGAAGAAGTTGGCATAATGTGAAATCAAATGAGAATAACAAGTAAGGTGTTTGATTTTATTGCACTTCTAGTGAATAAATGAGAAATAATTTTAGGATCACTTTGCCTTAATTTTTTTTTTTTATTTTATGTTTTAAGTTTTTATTTATTTTTTTTAACATTTATTTAGTTTTGAGAGAGAGAGAGAGAGAGAGAGCACAAGCAGGGGAGGAAGAGAGAAAGAGGGAGATATAGAATCTGAAGCAGGCTCCAGGCTCTGTGCTGTCAGCACAGAACCCGACGCGGGGCTTGAACCCAAGAACCCTGAGATTATGACTTAAGCCGAAGGCGGATGCTTAACTGACTGAGCCACCCAGGCACCCCACGTTTTCCCCCATCTAATCTTTCATTGCAAGGGGCTGGGGCAGGCTGCAGTGGGGTATCACCAGTGGGAACAGAAAGAATGATTAGGACCACTTCATGAACCCCCACCCTTGCAAATAGTAGGAATAGCTCTGTGCTGAGTCGGAGCTTCTTTAAGCACAGCTGTTGTCAGCAGCTGAGAACTTGTAGTTAAGAATGTTCCAGAAGTGCTCTGATTCCAGCTTTGCCAAATCATCACAACACACAATGGTGTTGGCCTGGCATTTCACCTGCCCCTTCATCATCTAGAAGATCAGGTACTGGTGAGGGGCTGTTGTTCCAAGGCTGTTCTGGTTTTGGTGTGGGAAAGAGTGTTCATGTTTGGTTGATGGTAATTGTTGGGAATAAAAATATCTGCAGTTTTCCAGCTAAGAAATAAACTCAGCATCACGGAATTACTTATTTAACAAACACTTTCCAAGCACTTACTCTGTGCTAGGGGTTGTTCTAGTGCCTATGAATTAAGTACTATTATTATCCCCAGCTTACAGTACAGAAATCACCCAGCTAGAGGAGTCGCAGAGCCAACCTTCAAACCCCAGGGGTCTGCTTAGAGTCTGTATAACTTGCGGTTCTCCAGAGAAACAGAACCAGTAATGGTTATCTTACATGATTGTGGGGTCTGGCAAGTCTGACATGCCTAGGGCAGGCCAGCAGGGTGGAAACTCTCAGCCAGGAACTGATGTTGAGGTCTAAAGACAGAATTTCTTCTTCCTCAAGGGAACCTCGGTTTTTCTCCTAAGGCCTCTCAACTGATTGTATGAGGCCCACCCATATTACTGAAGAAACCTCCTTTCCTTAAAGTCAACTGATTGTAGATGTTAACCACATCTACAAAATATCTTGACAGCAACATATATAGATGGTGTTTGATTGAATAACTATACTATACTACACCATACTATACTATACTATAGCTTAGCCAAGTTGACATAAGAAACCAACCATCACAGAGTCCATGCTTTATTTATTTATTTATTTTTAACGTTTATTTATTTTTGAGACAGAGAGAGACAGAGCATGAATGGGGGAGGGACAGAGAGAGAGGGAGACACAGAATCGGAAGCAGGCTCCAGGCTCTGAGCCATCAGCCCAGAGCCCGACACGGGGCTCGAACTCACGGACCGTGAGATCGTGACCTGAGCTGAAGTCGGAGGCTTAACCGACTGAGCCACCCAGGCGCCCCTGCTTTTTTTTTTTTTTTTTAATATTTATTTATTTATTTGCTTACTTAGAGAGAGAAAGAGTGTGTGAGCAGGGTAGGGGCAGAGAGAGAGAGAGAGAGAGAGAGGGAGAGGAAGAATCCCAAGCAGGTTCCGCACAGTCAACGCAGAGCCCGGGGCTGGGCTCCATCTCACAAATCGTGAGATCATGAACCGAGATGAAATCAAGAGTAGGACGCTTAACCGACTGAGCCACGCAGGCGCGCCCACAGAGTCCAGGCTTTTGAAACACCACTCCAACCAAGAACCTTACCTGGTGGGTGTAAGGTTTACAGTCAACGAAAGAATTTAGCAATGAGCTGTTCCATGACAAAATGGTTCTCCCTCCTCTTGTTTAAAATAATATCTGGACCTCTTTTTCATCCACATAGCTTCCAGCACGAAATACTGCTCAGAGTGAGCATTCAGTAACGTTGAAAGAACGGCTGAGTGAATGATCTAGATGATGTGTTACAGGATTTTCCAGCCATTGAGACCTCTGGCTCCCCATTTAAATTGAAAATCCTTTGGCTCAAGTGAAGCTGAGGTTTTATGAATGAGGAGATTCTCTTGAGAAAAGAAGAGTATCTACGTTCTGAACTGAGTGTTGTGTCCTTCCCCACCCCCAACATCTGTCCGTTTTCATTGGCAGCAAAGTTTTTCGGGGTCTGTCACTGCCTCAACTCCCTGTGAATGTGTCTCCCACACACCAGCAGTGCCCAGTACTCAGTCACACCATCTTTGTGTCACTTCAGTGTCCATTGACAGGCAGCCCCTTTGTTGATTTCAAATCCGCCATGGGCTCATTCTAATTTCTCAGGCTTTGGGTCTTTATTCTCCCTGCTTTTGTCTGGTCCTGCCCTTCCCTTTGTCCCTCTGCGGGGCATGATCCACTATTGATGGAGAGGTCCCCTCCTTTCTCATTTTTACCACTTCATCCAGATTTGTCTTTGTGGATTGATAGGTTCATTCTGTTATAAAATTCAAATATAGCCTCCAAATTTTTTTCATGCCATGGTTTTTTTAGCCGTGTTTGCAATACATGTGAAACTCAACTTGGATTATTCTAAGTTCGCCCGATTGCCAAGGGTGTGGGCAATACGTAGGCTTAAGATGGTGACTTTGGGAGGGTGGGGTGAGGGTGTATTTTGGAAATACTCTTGTTTTTTAAACTCTTTGGTGAATTATAACAGATACCTAGAAAATATATGAATCATAAGCATATAGCATAATGAATTTTTGCAAACTGAACATACCCAGGTGATCAGCACTAGGCCAAGAAATAGATTACCAGTACCCCAAAGCCCTTCGCCTCCCCCTCCCTTTTTAAGTAATCTCTACGCCCAGTGTGGGGCTTAAATCTACAACCCTGAGATCAAGCGTCATATGCTCCACCAACTAAGCCAGCCAGTCATCCCCCCAAAGTCTCCCTCTTAAGTCGCCTCCCAGTCACTGTCCTTCCTCCAGGGTTAATAACCACCCTCCTGACTTCTTACAGCACAGATCAGCTTTGCCTGTTTTTGAACTGTTTTACAAATGGAATCCTTACAGTGGAAACTTTTTCATGGGTGGCTTCTTTTGCTCAACGTTATGTTTGTTGCATTTTCATTTGCTCATTTTCATTGCTATATATTGTCCCATTGTGTAAATGTACCGTAGTATCCATTGTGTTGTTAATGGGTATTTGGGTAGTTTCCAGTTTGAGACTATCATGAATAGTGCTGCTGTGAATATTCTAGTACGCGTTTTGTTCGTGAACATATGTGTGTTTCTGTTGGGTATAACCTTAGGCGTAGAACTGCTGGGTCGAGGGTTTGCATATGTTATTTTTTAGTAGACTGTGCCAAATAGTAAGATTAATGGTGATTAAAAACATTTTTAAGAAGAGTTTTTTAAAAGACATTCTGAGGGATGTACTGCTGTGATTAAACCATTTTTAGAAATCCTAGAGGCTGGTATAATGTCGTGGCTTGATCAGAGGTTGGTTTCCAACTCTCATTCTTCAGGAAAAAATAGAACTTCAAGCTGTGCCTGATTCCACAGTAGCTGAAATGAACTTCTTTTTTTTTTTTTTCTTTCTTTTTTTTTTTTTTTTTCAATTTGAGAGAGAGAGAAAGCACAAGCAAGGGAGAGGGGCAGAGGGAGGAAGAGAGAAAATCTTAAGCAGTCTCCATGCTCGGGCTTGATCCCACGACCCTGGGATCATGACCTCAGCTGAAAACAAGAATCAAGAGTCAGACGCTCAATCAACTGAGCCTCCAGGTGCCCCTGAAATGAGCATTTTTAAACTAAGGGTTGTGTTTCAGCCTTAGTCTTGCTACAGCGATTTCCTTACTCCTGTTTCTTAAGGAAAAGATGAGAACAGATTATAATTGCAACATGGGTCCCCAAATCATTCCAGAGATGTCCTATCAGCCTTGAACAGGATTAACAAGTGATTTTTTTCTTCTGTTAACTATTTTGCGTTTCTCACATCAAATTGCGATTTTGAGTTGTGTCATTTCTCTGGCTTAAAAAATTCCTCAAAAGGGGGCAGCTTGGAATCACAGAGTTCAGATTTCTTACTTGGGAATTCGAATTCTAGCATAGATTCCCCCCCACCCCCTTTTTTTCGTGGGTTTCTAAAAAAGACTTAAAACGGACATGATTCTTACAACTGGATTATAATGGGACAAAGCCTCTGCAACTACTGAAACCCAATAAAGATGAGGCACAGAGCTAGAGCAACAGCCTTCAGATTGCGGATATAAGGCAAACCCATTTCATCGCCATGGCTGATCTTCACCGTTGGTCTAGGAGAGGTGGCAGTGATAACATGGCCAGTATAGATCAAGGGCGGCAGTTTAGGTGTGATTACAGGATGGTGGTAATGAAGCCTATACTACCAAGGGAGCATGACAAGGTCGTCACGAATTCCTAACCCCTCAGGTTTTTCTTTAGGAGACCCATTCACAGAGAGAAAGATTTTTTTCCTGTCACGTGGCTTGCCACGTCTGTATCCATCCTCGTACAGGCAAGTGAGGGAGACAAGATTTATCCTTGCCTAAACACCTAGGTTTACTGCTTAGACTCTGAGTCCCTTAAGTGCTTAGGCAATACTATAAGATTTAATTTGTACTGTATTTTTTTAAGTGTTTATTTATTTTGAGATAATTTGTACTTTAAAATGTGTAGGGGCGCCTGGGTGGCTCAGTCGGTTAAGCCCTCAACTTTAGATCAGGTCATGATCTCACAGTTTGTGAGTTTGAACCCCGCATCAGGCTCCTTTGCTGTCAGCATAGAGCCCACTTCGGATCCTCTGTACCCTTCTGTCTCTGCCCCTCCCCTGCCTATGCTCTCTCTCTCTCTCTCTCTCGAAAATAAAATAAACATTAAAAAACATTTTTTTAATAAAATAATAAAAATAAATAAAATGTATAATATAATATTCTAATACCTAATCAGTTATAAACCACCCATAGACCATTTTGCTAATACAGCTAACGTAATGACTGCTTGTTTCATCAAAGCTTTGTCCATATGCTCACATAATTTTTTTTATTATTAAATATAATTTATTGTCAAATCAGTTTCCATACAACACCCAGTGCTCATCCCAACGGGTGAATTTTTACAGAATTATGACCACAACATGGATACTATTGGTATTCTGTTGTTTGACATTAAAAAAAAAAAGCTCTTTGGGGTGCCTGGGTGGCTCTGTCAGTTGAACATCCGACTTTGGCTCAGGTCATGATCTCACGGTTCGTGGGTTTGAGCCCCGCCTCGGGCTCTGTGCCAACAGCTCAGAGCCTGGAGCCTGCTTCAGATTCTGTGTCTCCCTCTCTCTCTGCTCCTCCCTGCTCATGCTCTGTCTCTTGATATCAAAAATAAATAAACATTTTAAAAATGTAAAAAAAAAAAGCTTTTTTATGTCTCTACCTAATTTAGAAATGTGAACTTTTATATGGCTATCTACCATTCCATTGGAAGAAACACTGTCGTATTTAAACATTTACTTATTGAGGTGCCTGTGTGGCTCAGTCGGTTAAGGGTCTAACTTCAGCTCAGGTCATGATCTCGTGGTCTGTGAGTTTGAGCCCCACATCGGGCTCTGTGCTGACAGCTCAGAGCCTGGAGCGTGCTTCAGATTCTGTCTCCCTGTCACTCTCAAAAATAAACAAACATTAAAAAAATTTTAAACATTTACTTATTGGTGAACATCTAGATTATGTCCAGTTTTTTCTATTATCTTAAATATTGTTCACATCTTTATGAGCGAACATCACATACATGATTTTATCACCGAGCTGATAATGTTTTTGAGAATTGGAATTCCCTTAAAAGGAATTTTTGGTGTGGGGGATGCAGTTTTAATCATAATACCTGATATAGTTCGCACATAAAGACAAATTCATGAGTGTATGTTAATTCCTTGACTTAAGGACCAACTTCACAAAGTTCCCTGATTGCTTTCTCATCCGTCTTCGTCAGCAAGTTGATCATCAAAGAATTTGTGTAGGGGCGCCTGGGTGGCGCAGTCGGTTAAACGTCCGACTTCAGCCAGGTCACGATCTCGCGGTCCGTGAGTTCGAGCCCCGCGTCAGGCTCTGGGCTGATGGCTCAGAGCCTGGAGCCTGTTTCCGATTCTGTGTCTCCCTCTCTCTCTGCCCCTCCCCCGTTCATGCTCTGTCTCTCTCTGTCCCAAAAATAAATAAACGTTGAAAAAAAAAAAGAATTTGTGTAAATGTAGGAATAAAATTGTCTGAAGTAGTCATTAAAAACAGGGCTACAGTGGAATGGATGCCTGTGTGTCTCAGTTGAATGTCCTACTCTTGATTTGGGCTTGGGTCATGATCCCAGGGTCATGGGATGGAGCCCCATGTCAAGCTCCATGCTGAGTGTGGAGCCTGCTTGAGAGTCTCTCTCTCTCTCTCTCTCTCTCTCTCTCACCCTCCGCCTCCACTCCTCTCTCACGCTCTTGCACTCTCTCTATATATATACATTTTTTTTAATTAAAAAAATTAAAAATAGGGGCGCCTGGGTGGCTCAGTCGGTTAAGCATCTGACTTCGGCTCAGGTCGTGATCTCACGGTTTGTGAGTTCAAGCCCCGTGTCGGGCTCTGTGCTGACAATTCAGAGCCTGGAGCCTGCTTCGGATTCTGTGTCTCCCTCTCTGTCTGCTCTTCCCCTGCTCATGCTCTGTCTCTCTCTCCTTCAAAAAAAAAAAAAAAAAAAAAAAAAAAAAAAAAAAAAATTAAAAAAAATTTTTAATACAATAAAATAAAAATAAAAGATAAATTAAAAACAGGACTGCCGTAATAACTTGGAAGGCAAAGGGCTGTAAGTAAAGCCAACTTTCATCAATAAGTTCTGTAAAAGTCTGCCGTTTCTTAATAGCAAATAGCACCCAAAGTTGGCCACTGTGAAAGACATTCTGTGGTCTCCGAGTTGTGTAGGGATCACACAGTTATGCGGAACACTCAGTATTGAGTTAAATTCTAAATACCTGGGTGGAATGCAAATAGCCAGGAACTGGAAATGAGGGTTGGAGCAGCGTGGCAAGTGAGAGAGGGTTACTAACCATCCAATGGCTGGACTTGGCTTGCATTGAGCTGTCATTTGAGATGGCCATGAACCTCCACTCACGTATTTCCTCAGTGTCTGCAGGGGGCCAAGCAATTTCCAGGAACGAGCTTGCTCATGGGAAAGAGGTGGGTTTGAATCCAGACTCTGCTGCTTTCTAGGTGTCAGAGATCTCAGGCAAAGTCCATCTCCCCAAGCCTTGGTTTGGTGATCTAGAGGAATGTTAATATCTTCCTCACAGGTTTGTAGGGAGGACTACTGGCATTCACGCACGGAGCCTGATGCGTGTGTGGGAGATACTCAGTAAGCGGAGCTAATGGTATTCCCTAGGGGCTGAGTTTGGTGGATATGTAACGGTATATAAAAGTATGCTCCAAGGCACATGACTGTCAAATGAATAGGCTGGACTATATGGTCATTGGTGCAGAGATAATAGCACGTGAGAAATTCGGTCAAAACGGTTTCGTTCCCTCTGTACCATGAGGAAGCGGAGACTAGATGCTATCTGACAGCTTTGATGTTCTGTGACAGCCATGCTGTGTCACTGCTGGGAGTGTCGTGTCGCGATGCCTTACCAGCTAAAACCTGCAGACTGCAGTGGGGCACTATCTGTCGACATTAAAACCGCACATACCCTTTCGCCCAGCAATACCACCTCTAGCAGTGTACCCTAAAGGTATGCAAACAAGTGCACAATGAAAAATACCAAGGGCTATTATTGCGGCATGATTTATACTAGCCAAAAATCAGACCCAACCTAAATTCCCATCATTGGAGAGCTAGTTAAATACATTCTCATCCTTACAAAGAATTATTATGCATCCATTAAAAAGACGAGGCAGACACTTGTTTTTTTAAATGTTTTTATTTTTATTTTGAGAGAGGGACAGAGAGTGAGCAGGGGAAGGGCAGAGAGAGAGAGGGAGACACAGAATCCAAAGCAGGCTCCAGGCTCTGAACTGTCAGCACAGAGTCCCATGCGGCGCTTGAACCCATGAGCTGTGAGATCATGACCTGAGTTCAAGTCGGACACTTAACCGACTGAACCACCCAGGCGCCCCTATGTTCTGATATAGAACAAGGGGCCAATTTATATCACAACGGAAAGAAAGCAGGCAGAGCGATATTTCATGCATGCTGCTATTTTGTGCAATACAAAATAGATAAGTATATGCTTAAATATGCATAGGTTGTCCATGCAAAGAAACACGGCAAAACCTGTGATGGTGCTTATCTCCAGAGGAGGGGACTATTTATATGGTCTTAAATGTTTATCGTGTGTATATTTTACCTGTTCAAACAGTAATAACAGTAATTTGGCAGCTTTTCCTGGCTCTGGCTCACCTTGGAAGGGATTCCAGAAAACTTGAGAAGAGTTGAGTTCTTGGCCCCATGCTCATGGCTTCTGTTCTCAGATGGTCTCCCACATGGAGGACCCCTAAAAATAAGACACAAGCATGCAGAGTAGGGCTTTCGAGCCGCTGAAGAGACAGAATGTGTAACTCCTTCAAAAAAGAAAGGTGCTGGGACCAGGTAGACTAAGGATGAGCCATTACGACAATTAACAAATAGCATCTAGTATTTTCCCTTCCGATCATTTTTATTCAGGAAAATTTGGTGTAAATCTTAGGATAGAAGATGAGAAACACTACCCGGACATCACGATCATTTTTTAATCTTAAAAAATGTCTGCATTCTAATGTGTACAGGTGCTCATTCCTTTATCCCTTCCTTTACGGAAGAGGTGCTATTGAACACCTACTGTGGGCCAGGTGTCATCGTAGGACATCGGAAGAACCTTAGACAACATCTCATCATTTCACAGAGAAGGAACCTCCAGGGCAATTTAACTTCCAACGAGCTATATCAGTGCAGAGAAAGCATCTGGTGATTTTTGCCCTCTTTGGTCTCAAATGACAACAGGTTAAGAAGCCTCCAGATCATCCTGTAGAATTAGTTCCATTCTGCTTTATGGTTTGGTTACTTGCGGGCATGTTTTCTCTGCAAGGATTGTGAAGAGGGACTCTTGGTGTGTCCCGTGCCACGATGCCCAGCTCCTGACGTTCACACCTCTGTGTAATGCTTTCCTGGGACTTTTTTTTTGTTTTTGTTTTTGTTTTTTCTTTAATGTTTATTTATTTTTTTTTTAATTTTTTTTTCAACGTTTTTATTTATTTTTGGGACAGAGAGAGACAGAGCATGAACGGGGGAGGGGCAGAGAGAGAGGGAGACACAGAATCGGAAACAGGCTCCAGGCTCCGAGCCATCAGCCCAGAGCCTGACGTGGGGCTCGAACTCACGGACCGCGAGATCGTGACCTGGCTGAAGTCGGACGCTTAACCGACTGTGCCACCCAGGCGCCCCTAATGTTTATTTATTTTTGAGAGAGAGTGTGCACGTGTGAGCTGGGGAGGGGTGGAGGGGGGTGGGGAGAGAGAATCTCAAGCAGGCTCCGCATGGTCGGCTCAGAGCCCTACACGGGGCTCGAACTCAGATCACAACTTGAGCCGAAATGAAGAGTCGGACGCTTACCCGAATGAGCCAGCCAGGCACCCCTGTGACTTGTTTTTAATCAATAGAAGATGGCAGAGGTGACAATGTCATTCCCCTGACTATATGATACACGACCTCATCTGGCTAGCAGACTTGCTCTAGAGACTCTCCTTGCTCCCTTGAGAAGTAAGTGGTTACGTTGGGGAAGCCCACTTGGCAAGAAATTGGGTGGCTTCTTGGAGCTGAGAGTGGCCCTTACCTGAAAGCCTACAACCGTAAGGAAATGAATTCTGTCAACAACCTGGGGAAGCTTAAGGCAGGTTCTCGCTCATCACCTGAACGTCTTTTTACTTTTTTTTTTTTTTTTAACATTTATTCATTTTTGAAAGGCAGAGAGAGACGGAGCGCGAATGGGAGAGGGGCAGAGAGAGAGGGAGACACAGAAACAGAAGCAGGCTCCAGGCTCCAAGCTGTCAGCACAGAGCCCGACGCGGGGCTCGAACTCACGGACCGCGAGATCACGACCTGAGCTGAGGTCGGCCGCTTAACCGACTGAGCCACCCAGGCGCCCCACGTCTTTTTACTTTCATACCAAGCCAGCCACCTGCATTGCCCTTGTTCCATCCCACCCCTCCGTGCTCAGGTCTGGCAAGCAATGCTCTCTTTACACCCTTTGGCGCAGCTCCGATAGGGGCCGCAGACCTACTCCAGAAACTGGGTCCATGCTTTTGGTGCCCTCCTTGCTTTACACTGGTTCCGTTTCAGTTGCTGACCCGGAGCCGTGGGGACATTACTTGACACTTCCCCTCAGACCTATACCCCAGATGCCCTCCTGGGGACCTGTCTCTTGACTTGTAGACCTGCCTGGAGTTTCCATTCTTTCCTGTTACTGCTTCTCGAAACTTAGAAGCACCCTGATGCAAGTCTGAAATCTTTGAGGCCTTGCTGACAACTTTATGGAGGTATAATTTACGTACCATAAAGTTCACGCATGGAAAGGATACAATGCAATGGTTTCTACTGTATTCATAATTGTGTAACCATCACCGCGCTCTTATCTCAGAACATTGTCATCACCCCAGAAAGAAACCCCTTAGCCATTAGCAGTCACTTCCCATTCCCGCCACCCCACCCCCAGCTCCTGGCAACCACTAATCCACTTTCTATCGATTTGCCTGTTCCAGACATTTCGTGTAAATGGAATCATGTATAGTGTTTCATAACTGTTCTCATTTTTTTAATGTTTACTTATTTTAGAGAGAGAGAGAGAAAGAGAGAGACAGAGTGCGAGCGGGGGAGGGGCAGAGAGAGAGGGAGACACAGAATTGGAAGCAGGCTCCAGGCTCCGAGCTGTCAGCACAGGGCCCAACTAGCGCTCAAACTCACGAACTGCGAGATCGTGACCTGAGCCAAAGTCGGACACCTAACCAACTGAGCCACTCAGGGCCCCTGTTCTCATTTTTTTTTTTTAAGTTATTTATTTACAGAGAAAGAGAGTGTGAGCAGGGGAAGGGCAGAGAGTGAGGGAAAGAAGGAAAATCCCAAGCAAGCTCCACCCCAGCTGTTCTCATTTTTTAATCTTAAAAAAATGAATGCAAGGTCTACACTCCAGTTCACAAAATACCAATTTTTTGTGTGTTCACATGAAATTGTAAAGAATTTGGGAGGGGGGCAGTGCCTGGGTGGCTCAGTAGGTTGAGTGTCCAGCTCTTGATTTCAGTTTAGGTCATGATCTCACAGTTGGTGAGATCGAGCCCTGCGTGGGGCTCCTCGCTGTTGGCTTGGGATTCTCTTTCCTCTCTCTCTCTGCCCCTCTCCCAACACACACACATGCACGTGTTTTCTCTCACTCTCTCTCAAAACAAAAACAAGAAACAAAAAAACACTGAACCCCAAAATTTAAAAAAATAAAAATTTAGAAAAAAGACGAATTTGGGGAATTACCCACCGTTAAAACGTTTAACCCCACCAAAGTGCTCCAGGAAGTGGCGCTCCAGGAATGAGCCCCCAAGGCTCATTCATGCCACTGTCTTTGGGCTCGGGTCTGAAAAAGTGGGCCTAGGTAATTCTGACAGCATCTAGATCTTTCTATCCAGAGCAGATAAAAATCCAAAAGTTGGATTATTTGAGTGGATGCTTTAAGGGGAAGGTGATTAACGTTCTGTGTGCATCTGCCTCTAGCCAGGCACCATGCTAAGTACTGCGGGAAGAGAAAGGTGGAGGGAGGCCGGGCCTTGCAGACTCTGTACCCTCTGTGCAGTGGCAGAGGAGAGCTAAGGTCTCCCTCGGGCTAAGAGAATGGTCCTCGCCCTTAGGATACATCAAAAGCCTTTTCTGACAAGGTGTTAGGGCAGGATTTGGGGAAGAGGACATTAGGGCAGAGGGTTTGGTGTAGAAGCTGCAGGATGGGGCCAAGGAGGTAAGGGGCTGTGCTGGTTGGTGTCAGAGCGGGAGGCTCGGACAGCAGGGGGAGGGGGAAGACTGAAGGTCGTTAGGGGCAACTGAGCACATCCCCCCACCCCCACCCCCCACCCCCGTGCGTCTGTCCCTTCCTGGCTCTCCCCCTCTGGGGGTCTGTGTGCTCAGTGTTGTGACAAAGAGGGGGCCCAGAGGGTGTCAAATGAGGCCTTGTCTTTATCTGCATGAGTTTACACAGACTGACCAGTTCCCTGGGCCCCCAGACCACCCGCAGCGATTTTTCTTTCCTAATGAAAATCAAGGACAGTACAATGACAAGTTTTAAAATATGTTATGTTTAGTGTGTGTGTTTAAAGTAAGAAATTCGTGTGCATAAACGCAATGCCTTTTCTCCTCCTCGGGTTGTGTTAAAATACCCTCTTTTGTTCCTCTTTTATTTTACAGCCTTTTGTTCACGTCCTTCATGCTCCAAATAGCCAATAAATAGCACGGAAAATGTGCTCTTTGCTCCGAATTGTAGAATCCTCTGTTCTCAGCTGTGTAAATAGGTGTATGTTTTTCTTTTTTTAAGTTTATGGTGAGCTTGGAGTAAGCAGCGGATTATCTTGTGTAAGAATTTAAGGTAGGGGCGCCTCGCTGGCTCAGCTGGTAGAGCATGAGTCTTGATCCCAGGGTCATGAGTTCAAGCCCCACCGTGGGCGTGGAGCCTACTTTAAAAAAAGAAAAAAAAAGAATTTAAAGTAATGAACGCAGCTCATGAGAAAGATCCTGTGTGTGAAGAGAACATCAAGAGCATGGAAAACACAGCTCACGTCTTTTCTTTTGTGTTTTTCAACTTTTTTTTTTAATGTCTTTATTTTTATTTTTGAGAGAGAGAGAAAGAGAGAGAGACAGATCACAAGCGGGGGAGGGGCACAGAGAGAGAGGGAGACACAGAATCCGAAGCTGGTTCCAGGCTCTGAGCTGTCAGCACAGAGCCCCATGCGGGGCTTGAACTCCTGAACTGCAAAATCATGACCTGAGCCGAAGTGGGAAGCTTAACTTGACTGAGTCACCCCGGGTGCCTCTGTGTTTTTCAACTCTTAAGTAGCAGTCAACGGACCTGAACATTAGAGATCTGTAATGCACAGTCCTCACCCCTCCGCCCCCCCCCCCCCCGGGTGCTGAAATGCTAACAGGGAGGTAAACTTGAGATTCTTGAAGGCAGAGATTCTGTGGAGCTCATTTTGAAGACTGCCGTCAAGGACAGCGAGGGACTCCTGTGGGGGAAGGACACATGGGTTAGCCAGCCTGAAGGTACACGTCCTGTGACCGGTACAGCCCATACTGAGAGAGTGCAGTGCAGAGGCAGGAAAGAGAACGCATAGGAGTTAAATCTGGGTGCAGATCTTGTCTTCCAGACTTGCTAATAATCTGTGTGATGCCAGGCAAGCTGTCTACCCCTTCCTGAGCACCATTATCCCGATTCCTTGCAGTTTTGCTTCGAGGATTCGAAATGGAACACATCTGGTACAGCGCAGGGCACGAAACAGGGGCTCCGTAGATGTGACTGGCCTTCAAGGTCGGGTGGGTACATTTTCCTTCAGTGAAAGTGATTTTGTTGCTTTCCCCTTCCCCCGGTTTTTATGAATAATACATCTTCACTGTGAAAAACTTAAACAATATTTAAATGTCAATGAAATAAAGTAAAAGTCACCTGAAATCCCAGCACCCTCAGGCAGCTACCGTTAGCATTTGGGTGATCATCTTTATGACACACACACTCGTACACACACACACACACACACACACACTCTCACACACATGTCCATCCTGTTTTACTTGTTAACGTTTTTCTTTCTTTAAAAAAAAAAAAAAGGAAAAGACTTTTCCCTTCTCTTCCACTCCTCTGCAACTAAATGCTCCCTCCTCACCCTCTGGTAATCAGTGTAAACAAATGGATGTTTTCACCCATATTTTGCTCTCTACACATTATCGTGTATAAATAAGATACAAAGATATTTTTTGTCCTTGCACATTTTATCAGAATGGGATCCTATTATGTCTGTGTCTGTGTGTGGATGTCATGGATTACATGTATTGGAGTTCCATTTTGGTAAAATACATTATCTCTACAACTTGTCTTTCTTATCATTACATCTTGGAAGAAGCTTTTTTTAATTTTTTTTTTAAGATTTTATTCTTAATTAATTAATCTCTATACCCAACGTGGGGCTCAAATTTACAGCCCTGAGATCAAGAGTCTCATGCTTTACCGACTGAGACAGCCAGGTGCCCCTGGAGAAGCTTGAAAGCAATTAGTATAGACTTAACTTTTTAAAAATTGCATGCTAGGGGCACCTGGGTGGCTCAGTCGGTTAATCGTCCGGCTTCGACTCAGGTCATGATCTCATGGATTGTGGGTTTGAGCCCCGCGTGGGGCACAGCTCAGAGCCGGGAGCCTGCTTCGGATTCTGTCTCCCTCCCTCTCTGCCCTCTCGTGCTCTGTCTCTCAAAAATAAATCAACACTAAAAAGAAATAAAAAATAAAAAATTGCATGCTATTCTATGGCATGGATAATGCAATACTGTGATATAATAATAAATCTGTTATTTGGTCTTCTTCCCCAGTTCTGGCACAGAGCTCCTACAACCCTTGTAACTTCCAGATTGACCGGGGTGAGGAGAGCGTCTTTTGTTATTCATAATAAGCCTCTAACACCAAACCTGAGTTATGCTAATGAGGTGACTCTCCAGATGGGTGCTAGTTGCCACGGGAACCAGCCAGGTGATTAGAGGGTTGAACTTTCAGCCCCAACCTCCCACCCCTCCTCCTGGGAGGGAAAGGGGCTGGAGATTGAGTAAATCACCCATGGCCAATGATCGAATCACTCTTGTCTTGGTAATGGAACCACCAGAAAAACCCCCGAAGAGAGGCGTTGGGAGAGGCTTCCAGGTCAGTGAACACCTCAAGGTGCGGGGAGGGTGAAGGCACGGCAGCTCCACATCTCTTGCCCTTACGTGGCCCCTCTTCCGTGTGTCTTGCCCTGTCCCATGGGTCTTCCTGTGTCTCTTCCACGTGGATGATCCTGACTTGTAATAGTAAATAAAGCGTTTCTTTGTGAGCCGTTCTAGCAAATTATCAAACTTGAGGAGGGGTTCATGGGAACCTCTGATTTGTAGTCAGGTCGTCAGGGGTAGAGGCAACAACCTGGGCCAGGTGGCTGGCGTCTGCAGTGGGGTCAGTCTTTTGGGAGTGAGCCCTCAGCCTGGGGGGTTTACACTAACGCCTGGTGCTTAGCATCAGAAGTGGCTAGAGGAACACTATTCCTTTATTTTTTTAAATGTTTATGTGTTTATTTTGAGAGAGAGCGAGAGAGTGAGGGGCAGAGAGAAACCTGAGCAGGCTCTGAGCTGTGACCTTGGAGCCCGACATGGGGCTCGAACTCACGTACTGTGAGATCATGATTACTGTGAGATCATGATGTGAGTCTTAAGAGTCGGCTGCTTAACCGACTGAGCCACCCAGGCGCCCCAAACAGTTTTCCTTTAGATAGTACTGTTCCCCATTGATGGGCATTCAGTTTGTTTCCAGGTTTTTGTTGGCTTATTGTCCTCCCCACGTTGCTGCAATGGGCCTCCCTTACCTTCCATCTCCTTATGTTCTCTTGCTTCTGTTTCTATGGATAGAGACCTGGGAGTGGGCTTGCCAAGTCACAGAGCTTTTCAAATTTTAATAGAGGGCTTTTCAGACTGTTCTCTAAAAGCGCGCGATCATCCATATTTTCAGCAGCAGCGGCACCCTCACAACTACCCCCAACCCACTCCCTCCCCCAAGTCCTGTCAAGGTCAGGTATCACCCTAGAATTGTTGCCAGTCTGATGGATGTGGAATGACACCTCACTGTGACTTTCATTTGCATCTTCTTGATTGCTAGAGAGATTGGACATCTTTTCATATGTTGTTGGTTATTTCAATTTGCTCTTCTGTGTCACGCTTATGGATGAGCCCATCTTTCTCTTGGTTGTATTTTTCCTATCGGTTTGTAAGACCTCATAGCTGCCATATGCACTGCGTATGTTCTCTCAGGATATTTTTCTATTTCTTCTTCTTCTTTTTAATGTTTATTTATTTATTTATTTATTTTTTAATTTTTTTTTCAACGTTTATTTATTTTTGGGACAGAGAGAGACAGAGCATGAACGGGGGAGGGGCAGAGAGAGAGGGAGACACAGAATCGGAAACAGGCTCCAGGCTCCGAGCCATCAGCCCAGAGCCTGACGCGGGGCTCGAACTCACGGACCGCGAGATCCTGGCTGAAGTCGGACGCTTAACCGACTGCGCCACCCAGGCGCCCCAGGTCTGGGGATTTAATGCATAACATAGTGACTATAGTTGATAACACTGTACTGTGAAACTGAAATTTGCGAAGAGACTAGAACTTAGGTGTTCTTAATAATAAAATATGTGAGGTGATGGATGTGTTAATTAATGCAAGCTGGGGCAGGGGAGGGTGGGCAGAGTGGGAGACAGAATCCAAAGCAGGCTCCAGGCTCTGAGCTGTCAGCACAGAGCCCGATGTGGGGCTGGAACCCATGAACCGTGAGATCATGACCTGATCCCAAGTCGGATGCTTAACTGACTGAGCCACCCAGGCACCCCTGGCTGTTTTTTTGTTTCTATGATATCATTTACTTTACCAATTTTTTAAACTCATATAAAGTCAGAAATGGGACTTTTCTTTTATGGCTTCTGGGTTTCCAGACTGAGTTAAAAGGGCTTCCCCACTCCTCAATTATACAAGTAGTTTCCTGGGCTTGCTTTTAATATTTTTATTGCTTTATGTTTTACATTTAAATAAATTCCAGATGGATTACAGATTGGGCTATAGGTAGGGAGCCGACTTAATTTTCTTCCAGACAAAGAGCCAGAAATGCCGGCCCCATCTATTAAGTAAATCATTTATCTCCTCCAAATTGAAATACCACTTTTGTTAAATTTAATTGAAATCTGTTACCAGGCACCTTCTTCTTCTCCTTTCATCTTTTGTCTAATCATCTGCTGACACCATACAGTTTTAATGACAGTAATTTCTTATAGCATCTTTTAATATTCCTAGGACAGTCCTTCACCTACCCCATAGTATTCCTTTTCATAATTTTGTTGACTCTTCGCAATTCCATTATTTTCCATTTCAAAATAA
Source organism: Lynx canadensis (assembly GCF_007474595.2). Classification (NCBI taxonomy): domain Eukaryota; kingdom Metazoa; phylum Chordata; class Mammalia; order Carnivora; family Felidae; genus Lynx; species Lynx canadensis. Next base: position 118,673,752 of record NC_044305.1, on the reverse strand, counting down.
ACGCCTTATGAATTCTAATAGGGGGCACCTGGGTACTCAGTTAAGCGTCTCTTGATTTCAGCTCAGGTTATGATCTCAGGGCACTGACAGTGTGGAGCCTGCTTGAGATCCTCTCTCTCCTTCTATCTCTACCCCTCCCATGCTCATGCTCTCTCTCTCTCAAAATAAATAAACTTCAAAAAAAATTTTTTTAATAAAAATAAATAAATAAATAAATAAATAGAATCAAAAAAATTTTTAATAAAAATAAATAAATAAATAAATAAATAGAATTAAAAAAATTTTTTTACGTTTATTTTTGATAGAGACAGAGCACAAGTCGGGGAGGGGCAGAGAGAGAGGGAGACACAGAATCGGAAACAGGCTCCAGGCTCTGAGCGGTCAGCACAGAGCTCGACACTGGGCTCGAGCTCACACACTGTGAGATCATGACCTGAGCCGAAGTCGGACGCTTAACCGACTGAGCCACCCAGGCGCCTCTAAATAAATAGAATTTTGAAGAAAGAGAGCTCATGATTCAACACCATTTTATGTCCAAATATGTATACCTTCTAAAGCCATCTGTGCACACTTTCCTCAATTGTGAAACACTAGGCTGAGGGGAGAGGAAATAAAGGACCACAAATTTGGCTTAGGTGACGGCTGGGGTTGTAGTGTTCCCACTAGAGGGGCAATATTTTTTTAAAGATTTAATTTTGGGGGCGCCTAGGTGGCTCAGTCGGTTAAGCGTCCGACTTCAGCTCAGGTCATGATCTCACACTCTTGAGTTCGAGCCCCGCGTCGGGCTCTGTGCTGACAGCTCAGAGCCTGGAACCTGCTTCAGATTCTGTATCTCCCTCTCTCTCTGTCCCTCCCCCGCTCATGCTCTGTCTCTCTCTGTTTCAAAAATAAATAAAAACATTAAAAAAAAAGATTTAATTTTAAGTAATCTGTATACCCAACGTGGGGCTCAAACTCACAGCCCCGAGATCAAGAGTCACCTGCTCTTCTGGTTGAGCCTGAAAGGCACCCCTAGAGGAGTACTATTTAGACACCTTCCTTCCCATTACCAGTTAAAGGATGGAAAGGACATGTTTGCATTCTCTTTATAACATAGGTTGGAGCACCGGATAAAAGCCGATAATTGGACTCTTTTACTTTAACGCCTTTGGACTCTTTAACACTTTAACACAGAAATGTCATCTCTAAGTAAAAATTTAGTGGTATTTCTTCAGCCTTTTATTGATGTTTGCTCTATATTAAAAATGGCTTGGAAAAATATTTCTGCACCTTCTGCAAAATTGCAGTTAAATATATCCGTCATGTTTCTTACTTTCCTTAGAGAGGAATCCAATAAATCCCTTCTAGAATTATCTACATAGAGAGCAGATCTGCTTTCTCTAAAGCGTTCTCTTAAATGTTCAGTTGGATGGAGGGGAGCAATGAATTATTTGGGATTCAAAAGGCTCTTCCTGGTGGGTAAATCAGGGCCTCCCTTTTATCCAGTTATAGAAAGTTTTTCCTTCCCAAACCATTTCCACTTCTGCTTGGACTGCCAGGAAGCTTAGCACTAAATGTAATTCCTATTAAGTTCTGTCTTGTTTTTTTCTGATCCCCCTTTAGCAATTCTCTGTTAAATGTGTTTTGGTTTTGGTTTTGATTTTGGTTTTGTTTTAAGTCAGCTCTATGCCCAGTGTGGGGCTTGAACTCACTTCCCAAGATCGAGAGTTGCATGCTGTACCGGCTAAGCCATCCAGTTACCCCTTTCGTTTGTTTTTCAGTCAGCTTTGTTGGGGTGCAATTTACATATGGTAGACAGCCTCTTACAGTATACATTTCAAAGGGTTTGGATATACTTACATACCTGAGTCATAGGGACAGGAGTCCACACTCCAGGTCGTGTCACCAGGAGAGCGTTGGTGTCAGGAGAGCATGTTAGCAGGTGGAGAGGCCTCAGATGTGGATGGGCAGGCTTCCATTCCCTGGAGAAGGTGACAGGCAACAAACAGGAAGCGTGTGCCAGCCTATTGGCCACGAGATAGTAGGTCATTTACCAAACAGGGAATCAGGTACCTGATGTGCAGTCTGGGGTCCAGTCCTCAGCAGGACACTTATGTATACAAAATCTCACTTATATATACAAAAGTTGATGCTCAGTCAGGGCTTGTCAAGCAAGCACCAGGTGTCCTAATCTTGAGCATGTTGGGCTCCAGTCTTTATTTTTTTATTTTATTATTATTATTATTATTATTATTATATGTATTCAGTTTACATCCAAGTTAGCTTATAGTGCAACAGTGATTTCAGGGGTAGATTCTTTAATGCCCCTTACCCATTTAACCCATTCCCCATCCCACCACCCTTCCAGTAACCCTCTCTTCGTTCTCCATATTTAAGAGTCTCTTCTGTTTTGTCCCCTCCCTGTTTTTATATTATTTTTGCTTCCCTTCCCTTGTGTTCATCTGTCCTGTGCCTTAAAGTCCTCAGATGAGTGAAATCATACGATATTTGTCTTTCTCTGACTAATTTTGCATAGCATAATACCCTCTAGTTCCATCCACATAGTTGCAAATGACAAGATTTCATTCTTTTTGATTGCCAAGTAATACTCCATTGTGTGTATATATACATATATATATATATACATATATATATATATGTGTGTGTATATATACCACACCTTCTTTATCCATTCATCCATCAGTGGACATTTGGGCTGTTTCCATACTTTGGCTATCGTCGATAGTGCTGCTATAAACATGGGGGTACATGTGCCCCTTCGAAATAGCATACCTGTATCCCTTGGATAAATACCTAGTAGTGCAATTGCTGGGTCATAGGGCAGTTCGATTTTCAATTTTTTGAGGAACCTCCATACTGTTTTCCAGAGTGGCTGCACCAGCTTGCATTCCCACCAACAATGCAAAAGGGATCCTCTTTCTCTGCATCCTCGCCAACATCTGTTGTTGCCTGAGTTGTTAATGTTATTAGCCATTCTGACAGGTGTGAGGTGGTATCTCGTTGTGGTTTTGATTTGTATTTCCCTGATGTTGAGCATTTTTTCACGTGTCGGTTGGCCATCTGGATGTCTTCTTTGCCCATTTCTAAACTGGATTGTTTTTCGGGTGTTGAGTTTGACAAGTTCTTTATAGATTTTGGATACTAACCCTTTATCTGATATGTCGTTTGCAAATACCTTCTCCCATTCCGTCGGTTGCCTTTTAGTTTTGCTGATTGTTTCCTTTGCTGTGCAGAAGCTTTTTATTTTGATGAGGTTCCAGTAGTTCATTTTTGCATTTGTTTCCCTTGCCTCTGGATCCAGTCTTTATTTTTAAAGCAGATTTTTAATGTTTGTTTTTGAGAGAGACAGAGCATGAGCAGGGGAGGGGCAGAGAGAGAGGGAGACACAGAATCCGAAGCAGGCTCCAGGCTCTGAGCTGCCAGCACAGAGCCCGACACAGGGCTTGAACCCATGCGCCATGAGATCATGACCTGAGCCAAAGTCAGACGCTTAACCGATTGAGCCATCCAGTCTTTAGATTTGCCTTTAGGAATAGGTCCTCGGCCTGGGCTGGGGGTGGGGAGGAGGCTGGCAGGGACTGGGAACCAAGGGAATCTGGCCCGCTCTTCCGAAGAGTAGAAGGGCATGAACTGTAAGTATTTATACAAGTAATTGGGTATCTGTCATCAGTTCCAACCCCACCTCTCTTCTGGCAGAAGCAGGTGAACCAGAAAACAAGGAAATGCCAGCATTCAGGATGAATTAGGTGGGAGGACAACCATGTGCTCCCATTTACTTGTTTCAAGATGGAGACTTCATCCCTTCTGTTGACAGTTGCTCAGCAGGTGCTCCCTGCCTCTGAAGGCTCATTACCTCTTTTTGTTTAAGTAAATGAGGGCATCTCCACATTTTCAGACTCAACCACCAGGAAAAGCCCTTTGAACCCAGTCAGTCAGTTGGTCCCTGTCTCCACCCTTTCATTTGTGGAAGGCAGCGGCCAGATGGGCCGGGATTGAGAGGGTGTTCTGCTCCTTTAAGCAGCCATCTGAGAAGACACTGCCTCGTCTGGGGCGCCAGTGAACAAAAAGGAGGAAGGGGGCTGCGTGCTATGGCCTGTGGAGCTATCACTTGCTCTCCTCGCCCTTGCTGCTGGCTCGGTCCTGCGGTGGGAGCTGGGGTGTCTTTCCCTGGGATGGGAGACACTGGAAGAGGAGCCGAGTGGAGACCGAGTGTAACGAGCTCAGTTTTAGATGGGATCCGTTGGAAGGCCCAGTGAGATGTTAAATTAGAAGGATCCAATAGGCCGTTAGACGTACCTATTAATGGTGGTTGAATAAATGTACGAGAGACGTTAACTTGCTAGTGAATTGCCCGTCCTGGCACAGACTTCCTCAGAGCCCACTCTAGTGTATTCTGTACTACTGCCCCCTTGACCGGGGCTGTTGTCGATTCCACAGCTCGTTTATGATACAGACATTTTCACAATCAAGTAGTGCAGAGAGATTGAGTCCTGCTGTAGTCCCTTTCTCTGAGACAACTGCAGTCACTAGTTTAGTGAATAACCTTTCCAGTGTTTTATGCAGAAAGCTTGTTTATGTATGTGAGTTTTCACATATATGTGTAAGTGAAGTTTATGTATAAGTGAGAGGTCATATTCATATATATTCAAATATATATGAGATCTCACCTATATACACAAAACTAGAGGCACATACCATGGGGTCTGGTTCTGTAATCTGTTTTCTCCACCTAGTACTGTATCGTATGTAACATCCCATGTCAGTACTTAAAGATCTGCGTGATCGTTTTCAATGGCTGCATCGCCTTCTAGTGTGTGAATGTACCATTATTTATTGAAACAGTCCTTACACTGACACACCCTAACCTTGTTCTCAAATCATTAGCTGTTATAACAGCAGAATAATTATATAATTATATATAATGTTATGATAACGAAACACCCTCATAATCCATTTTTGTGCAATGGTCCGATTATTTCCTAGAAGAAATTCTTAGATGTGAAACGCCCATTTTAAGTTTTCATGTAGATTTTTAGATTTCCTTCTGGTAAGGTTGTATCAGTTTGAACTCCTATGAACAGCGTATGAGAGTGCTTGCTCCTCTCCCCGTGGGCATTATTCTCTTTTTTCTGTGCCATTACGACAGGTGAAAAATGTAATTTTCTTGTTTTCACTCACATTTCTTGGATTCTTAATAAGACAAACGTCTTTTCATTTGCTTATGAGCTATTTACGCCCTCCCCATCCCCACGGATTGCCTGTTTATATTTTTTGCTTACTTTTTCTTTCTTTTTTTTTTAAGTTTATTTTTTTGAGTGAGAGAGCATACGAGGTGGGGAGGGGCAGAGAGAGATCGGGAGAAAGAGAGAATCCAAGCAGGTCCCGCGCTGTCAGTGCAGTTCCTGATGCGGGGCTGGAACCCACGAACTGAGATCATGACCTGAGCCGAAATCAAGAGTCGAATGCTTAACTGACTGAGCCACCTACACACCCCTCCTGTGCCTATTTTTTTCTACCGGAGTACTTATCTTTCTCTTAAAACATGCAAACATGTCTTAACCAGTTTTTGTCTTTTTTTTTTTTTTTAATCTTTTTATTTATTTTTGAGAGAGAGTGACAGAGCACAAGCAGGGGTGGGGCAGTGAGCGAGGGAGACACAGAATCCGAAGCAGGCTCCAGGCTCCGAGCTGTCAGCACAGAGCCCGATGCGGGGCTCGAACTCACAAGCTGTGAGATCATGCCCTGAGCTGAAGTCGGACGCTTAACCGACTGAGCCACCCACGTGCCCCAGTTTTTGTCTTTATTAAAAGTATTTTGTGGCATCTTCTGCTGTATTAGTTTGTTGTTGTTCTATAGTCACACCGGCATCAATCTCTTCTTTTCTGGTTTCTGGCTTTGGATTATGCTTAAAAAACCTTAACCCATCCAAAATTTATAAACATATCTTTCTGTGTGTGCTTCTAATGCTCTGTCCTTTGAATTTTTATGTAAAATGCAAATCTAATCATGTCCCTTCTTTGCTTGCCCTCCCAGCAAGCCTTAGAGTCCACACTCTGAGTGTGTCCCATCAGGCATTGAATGGCTGGGGCTCCTGGGGCTCCTCAAATACACCAGCCATCCTGAAGGCACCCAGCTAGGTCACACCGCCCTGCCTCTGTCTGGAATGCTCAGGTTTGGCTCCCCCAGCCCCCCATGGTGCACTCCTAAGCAGCCCTCAAGACTGACATCCAAGGCACTTCCTCTGAGGAGCAGTCCTCTATCCCACTCAGGGTGAAGTGCTTCTCCCGCCCCGCCCCCCTTCCTGGTACTGACACAGCCCTTCTCTTAACTCATATTGAACTTTTTGTTCATGCCTTTCTTTGCACTCCAAACTTGGGAGCTCGTCGGGGGTTGGTGCAGTATCTGGCACTTAGCATAGTACCACGTAGGTGCTACAAGTGTCTCTGTGATCCTGTTGGCAACTTACAAGCTCAGTATGCTGACAGGGCGGAGGCCGGGAGACCAGTTAGAAGTATCCAGGTCATAGTGATATCATCTTAATGCAGGTAGATGATAGGGCCCGAACCAAGGCAGTTGTTTCGGAGAAAAAAGAAAACATAAGTGGGGCGCCTGGGTGGCTCAGTCGGTTAAGCGGCTGACTTGATTTCTGCTCAGGTCATGAGCTCGCGGGCTCGAGCCCCACGTCAGGCCCTGCTGACGTTGCGGAGCCTTGCTTGGGATCCTCTGTCTGCCCCTCTCTCGCTCACACTCTCATTCTCAAAATAAATAAATAAACTTAAAAAAGAGAGAGAGGATGGATAAGGAACAGATTTAGTAGGTAGAACTGGCAATGCCTGAGTAGAGTGTTTTGTCTCAAGTGTCTCCTAAGTGTTCAACGCAGGAGTAAATCAGAAGGTTAGCCCATTAGCGCAGTCCAGACCTTTTGATTCTTGTATTATTTGGTGTTTCGAATTACCTCTACTCCTTTTCCTTTCCATGAAGCTGTGTGACCTTGACTAGTCATTACCTCCAGTCACTGGCTGTCAAGTGGAGACAGCCCCTCATCTCCAAGAGCAATTGTGAGGTTGTTTCCATTAAATGCCATGTGTTAAGAGCCTTAGCACACTGAGTAGCATTTAGTAGGTGTTAGTTTCCTGCTCCTGCCATCTCCTTACCTTGATTGGGTCAGTTGCCATCTTCTGACTGATCTAAAGATCAGTCTTTCCTAGAGAGGGAAGCTGAAATCGGCTTTCGTTCCTGGGCGTCCATAAAGCACAGGCATGCCCCGACAGCTGGTCTCCATCTGTCCACACCAGCTCTCTGCTCTGCTCTGTTCGCCCGTGCTTCCATTCTTACTGTTTTCCCCAGTCTGTTCTCCCTTTCCTCCGGAGAACCCACCAGCATTCAGTCCTTTCTCGGCCCTGCTCCTTTTCTATTCCATAGGCACCACCTGTTTAGCCCACCATATCCTCATGCCCGGATTACCATAGTCCCCGTTCTCTCGGCCTCCACTCAACCTGTGCCAGGCAAACAAGCGGGGAGATCAGCCCCCAAACCACGTGCTCATCCCCTGACCAGACTCAGGATCCTGCTTTCCGTGCTCCAAGTCATCCTGGGCCACATGGGTCTCATTCAGAAGGCTGGGCCTCTTGCTCTGTGCTCCTTGACCTCCTACCCTGGCTCCCCAAGCTGCTTGCTCAGCCCAGTCTGGCCTCTTGGCCCCAAGGCAGTTCGTCTGCTGGCTGTACCGAGCCCATGCCTGCTTATTCTGCCTCCTGTCTTTTTTTCAGCCCGGCCAACGCCAGCTTTGTTCCTCTGCCCTAAGCTTTGTACCAAACGCCCTCACAACCAGCATGGAACTCTTCTTTGGAGAAGCCTTCCTTCCTGTTGCTAACAGCCCCTTACTGTGGCTAACCCTTTGTGCACACAGACTGCTTCTACCCCGCTCTCTCTGCCAACCCTCGCTTCCTTCAGCTAGCATTTAATGAGCGCCTCTGCATGCCGAGCCCTTAGAAGGATAAAGTGATGCCTGGGCTCTGCTCTCAAGGAGCTCCAGTCTAGTACGGATGAATTCCAACCCACAGTCTCCTCAGCTATAAAATGGGGATAATAATGCCTAACCACCTCACAGGCGGTTGTAAAGATTTCTATGAAATTATGTGGGAGCCTGACACACAAAGAGCTCAGTGGTAACGATGGGCTGATGGTGCTGACATCCACTTTACAGCTGAGAAGATGGGTGTGGAGCAGTTAGTCACGTGGCTAGAGGCGCAAAGGCAAGTTCAGGGCTCCTGGCACTGCTCTACCCATCCCCCCCCTCCATTTCCTCTTCCTGCCCCCTCGCGCCCTTTGCTTCCCCATTTGCTCCTGTTGGCTGCTGTAAAACAGGCCACTGAAATGCAGACACAGGCTAGTGGCCTCACTGCCCCAGTTGAAGGAAGCTGATTATATTCACCCCAGGCCTGCCTTCAAGCCTCCTGGGACTGCCCGCCCGGCCTGCCACTCCAGGCAGGCATGGTGCTTCCCACACAAGCCTGGGGGCATCACCCATGAGAATTTGGCTCCCATTGGAGATGATGGAGCTCACAGTGGTTCCCTGCCTTCTGCCCATCTCCCCAGGGTTGGGCTCCATTAGCCATGTATTGCTACAAGCACTGAGGAGATTTGCTCTTCAGGCTCCGGGGATTCTGGGTTAAGGAAAAAGTACCTCTTCACATTAGTGATGGAGGTGAATCAGGTCCGTAAGAAGGCAGCTGGCAGCCACAGGCGCAGGAAGGAGGTTGTCATTGCCTGGGCGGAAGCGTTATTGGTGAAAAGTCAATGGCAGGTGAAAGCACTTCATTTGGGGGAGAGAGCTGGAAACACATCTGCGGCACAAGATGAAATGCGCGGTACCTCTTTGAAGGAGTCTCACATCACAGAGAAAAAAGTCTGTGTCGTTCTAAAATCTGTTGGAGTCAAAGTAAGGAAGGAGATTGGTTTGTCCTAAAGCCCAGTCCTTTTAGGAAATTTCCCTGGAGGTGGCAGGATGATGGCAAGATTTCCTGAAAAGAAAAGGAAACATTTTTTGCACCTTATTTCAATTTTTTTCCTAACAGTATAAAACAATTTATGTAGTTTTAAGATACCATTATTATTTTTCATTATAAAATCTATATAATATTATACAGGAAGTTTGAAAAATTAGAGGAGTAAGATCACCTATAATCTCATAAACACAAACCTCGTTATTTATTCTCACCTTGTCTGTTTTTTTAAATTATTTTTTTAATGTTTATTTTTGAGAGAGAGAGACAGAGTGTGAGTGGGGGAGGGGCAGAGAGAGAGAGAGGGAGACACCGAACCTGAAGCAGGCTCCAGGCTCTGAGCTGTCAGCACAGAGCCTGACGCGGGGCTTGAACTCACAAACCGCCAGATCATGACCTGAGCCAAAGTCAGACACTTAACCGACTGAGTCACCCAGGCACCCCTCACCTGGTCTGTTTTGTGTGTGTGATATTTTTACATAATTGTAGTAACACATTGCATATCATTCCGTATATTGACATGGAGTTCTTTTTTTTTTTTTTTAATTTTTAAGAGTTTTATGAGATACATACAGAAGAGTGCAGAAAATGTCTAATTTAAAGAGTCATTTAAAGCAAACACCTGTGTAACTCCCACCCTTTTCAACTGAAAGACTAGAACATTTGCAGCTCTCCAGAAGCTTTCCCCACCAGGTGCCTCTGCCCAAACACAGCCCCTCCCTACCCTCCAGAGATAACCACCCACCCTGACTTTTATAATAATCCTTTCTTTGGTTTCTCTTCTTTCTTCAACTTTATGCCTAAACACTGTAGCTCACTTTTGCCTGGTTTTGAAAGTTCTTAAGGACTTACACTGTATTTACTATTTTGTCTCTTGCTTTTTCCTTCAATTGTTGTTTGGGAGATGTTATATATGGTGGTAGTTAGTTCATATCAAGTTTTAGTTTAAAAGGGATAAATAAATAAATAAATAAATAAATAAATAAATAAGAAAAGGTAGAATTTTTGTGTATTTTCACTTAGTATCTATCCCAAATCTAGAGTTTATCAGGTAGCCCAGATTTGGGACACTTTTGATTTGATTTTATTTTATTTTACTATTATTTTTTTTTTATTTTAGTTTTTTGAAGTAGGCTTCATACCCAGCGTGGAGCCCAAGGTGGGGCGTGAACTGGCGACCCTGAGATCAAGACCTGAGCTGAGATCAAGAGTTGGATGCTTAACCCACTGAGCCACTCAGGTGCCCCAACTTTTCTTTGATTTGATTTTATGTTTTAAGATTTTATTTCTAAGTAATCTCTACACCCAGTGTGGGGCTCGAACTCACCACCCTGAGACCAAGAGTTGCGTGCTCCACTGACTGAGTCAGCCAGGTGCCCCTGGGATGCTTTTAGTTAGGAAAATGCATTCTTTTCTCCTGCTTTTACACCCCCCACCTGAGAATGGAGGTCTCAGACAGAGAAGAGTCGTTCCCCACCCCCCTTTCTGGCAGTGGCCGCTGGCCTCTCCGTCCTTTGGCTGGCGTTCTAGGAAGCAGCCACTCTGGAGGCCCTTGAGCTGCAGCTGGTCTCCTTCCAAGAGAGCTGATGGAATTATTTCTGGGGCCTGGAGACAGCTGGTGAGAGCCTGGAAAGCACAGCAGGGCTGAGGAATCTGCCAGAAGGCCCGCCTGGGGAAGGGCTATGCTGGTGATGGTGGCTAGCAGTCACAAGAGCCTGGTGTTTTCTGGCTGAAGCCTCAGTTCGGAGGTTGGGACCCTTGTCTCCAGCGTGTTTACACCTCCCTGACTTTCGTCCAGGGCCCTGGAGCAGCTAGCTGGGCTCACGGGTGGGGATGGACTCATATTTACTGGTATTTGCTGGTACTCGGTCTCCCCCAGCCTCAAACGAAAGCCCCCTGACCTCAGTGAGCAGGCGAGCACTTGAAAGGAGCAAGGGCATGGGCCGAGTGCACCTGGTGCCCCACGGCCGGCCTGTTCTGTCGCGGCGCCATGCCCGCTCGCAAGCACTCAGCTTCCCCTTCCCACAACTGCCCGGTTTCTCGCACAGCTAACCTGGAACGGGCGGTCTGCGGCTCCATTGCTTACCACCCTCTTGGGCTAATCCTTTGGAATTTCACTTTTGCCCTCCGTGCCCTAATGCGCGTGGCCACGCTGCGCCAGGCCAGGTCGGATGAAGCCACGGGATTAAGACTTCTTGCTCGATCTTAGCCTAAGGACTCCCCTCAAGTGGGTCCGCGTACACCTTCCCCAGAAGCCAGGCCCACCTCTTGGGCTTCACTATAGCAGCTCCTTTGTCTTTGTTTGCTTGTGTGTTTGTTTTTAACCCTTCTTAAGAAGAAGGCTTTGTTCACCACACTCTCACCCATCTTATGGACAGATGGGTCCTCTTTGCCTGCCTGTCCTCCCAGTGTGGCCCGGGTGCTGGACTCTTATGGCTGACGGCTACCGGCTGAAGGGTCCAGCGTGACTCGGGGTGGGCATAACATCGGCCACGGCCTGTCCAGCCTCTGCCCTCTGTGTGCTACCCTTCAGCCTGACTGGCCCTTCTTCCCGCCTCCAGGTCCCCCCCTAGTCCCTGGAGATGCCTAAGCCCCAGATCCCCCTTTTACCTTCCTTTTACCCAGTTCTCCTTCCCCGTGGCTGGGTTCCGCCTCCAGAATCCCTCAAGACATTTTGCACGAAACTCCTAGGTGACCCAAACCAGGCCCACCGCTCAGACCAGCCCTTGATGCTGACAGTGGCCTAGTTGGGAGAGGAATTCAGGAAGAGTCTCAGATTTCTGGGTGGGCCATTGGGAATGATGCAGCTGGTTTTGGAAAGGTTGAGTGCATGTGCCTGTGGAACATGCTAGTGGAATGGTCAGTGGGCATTTAGATGTTAAAACGCACTCACATCCTCATTATTAGCATGGAATGGGTTCCAGATTCCTGCTTACCTTAGAAAGCACGGTACTAAGTGATGAAGAAGTCAGTCGTCATAAGGCAGGTGAAGTGTGATCCTGAGATGTTGGGGAGAGGAGGTCATGGGGTGGGAACAGCTGTGATCTTGTCTTTTTTATTTTTCCTTGTCACCTAATTGTTATTGATCATTAGTCCATACAAATTAACTGGGGAAGTGGTTATGTCTGAGGGTGGGGGTGGGTGGGACGAAAGAGGTGTGGGGACTTCCACAGTAATGACAATGGTGAATTCACAGGTGTTTGTCACTTTTCTTTATACCTGACACGTATGTTAGAACTACTGTTTTAAATCTACTCAAGAGTCGATAAAGCCAATTAAGAATGATAAAATTATACGGCTTTCATATTAGTTAAGAATTATTTAGTGCTGTGTTATTTAGAAAGGCAGTTTACTGAACACTTAAATGTATTTAACTTACAGCCTTGGCTGTTTCCCACTCACCTTAAACTTCCCTTTGTGGCTTTTGTGTTCTGTTGAATCTTTCATTTGTTCTCATTTATCATCTCAAAGAGAATCCCCTTCCAGTACCATCCCAGAATGCTATAAGGGCAATGCCCCGCCCCCGCACACCTGTCCCCAACCCCCCTTTAGGGTTGGCTTTCCCCCTGCTCTGTTTCTCTTTCCTATATGCTGATCAGAAGAAGAAAAGCAGCTGTGTATTTTTTTTTTGTCTTCTAACCACTGCCACGTATTGCCTTTTGATCCTTTGGCAAATGTTAGCTGCTTGGAGCAAAGGAAAAGCCACATCATTCAGTGTAGCCCCAGTGACCAGAACTGGCTTCTCCTTCCCCTCCAGTTAGCACTCCATTTACCATTAGGGTTGGCTGAGTAGGTCCTTCATGTCACAAGGTGGATGTGTAGCTCTTGCTTTGCACGTCCCTTCAGATCACAGTGACCGAGTGTCTGTAAAATCACACATTCTTCTTTGGATTTGACCAAAAGAGGACATGTGAGTCTTAAACCAAGGCCTATTAAAAAGAAAATACATATGGGGCACCTGGATGGCTTAGTTGGTTAAGCGTCCGGCTGTTGATGTCGACTCAGGTCATGATCTTGAGGTTTGTGAGATCGAGCCCCGCGTCGGGCTCTGTGCTGACAGCGCAAAGCCTGCTTGGGACTCTCTCTCTGTCCCCCTCTCTCTCTGTCCCTCTCTCAACATGAATAAATAAACTTAAAAAAAAAAAAAAAAGCCAAGAGAACATGACCTGAGCCAAAATTAAGAGTTGGACACTTAAGGGACTGAGCCACCCAGGCACCCCTTTAACAAGTTAGTTTTAAGGTCTTTATGCAAGAAGGATCCCCTTGGCACCCTTCTGGCCCCATGTGTCTTTGTCGAGCCCCAGAGTCCCCCGGCATCCTCCAGCTGAGCTGCTGGCAGGAGGCAGCTGTGCAGGACAGACCTTGCAGACTCTCCTTGTCTCGCACCTCCCTGCAGGCACAGGGGAGCTGGGAAAGGTGATGACAGACACAGGCAATTTCAAGACACAGTGTTGGGGTTGGCATTTCCTTGGCAGGGCTAACCCTGTGCGCCTTTTAGGAGCATGGGCTTGTGTGCATTTCATGAGCGAGAAGCAGCAGCTGCCATAACCTTGACTGTCCACCCGGCAGGATCCCCCCGCTGTGCAGTTCTGCACTGGAACAGCTTACAGCACTAAGCGGGGCAGAAGGGTGGGCGGTGCAGGAAATTTTCCTTTATCCAACAAGACAGTTATTAGATAGCAAATAGCAATTATTGTCACTGTTTTAAACATAAAGAGGCTTTCTCAGGAAAGACTGCACTCCCAGGTTAGACAGGGCTGTTTCCCCAGCTTGCACATCACCTTGTCTCTGCCCCAGTACTAGCTCAGGAGCACGAGGAATCCATGCCACGGAATTAGGAAATTGGGGAATACAAGCTGCATACAGTTGGATGAATCTTGGCATATCAAAGATATCCACCATCTTGCCGTGGAAGGCATCGCTGCTTCCCCAGATATGTTGTAGAATTCCTCAGATCTCCACATTTGCAGTTTACCGGCCCCCCTGTTGGTGCTGGACTGCTTCCCTTCTATTCAAGGTCACCGTTGGTAAAGTCCGGGGACTGAAGGGAAAGTCAGGGTAGGCTTGATGAATCTATGCAGCTCTAGAATTCCATAGTTCTGATTTATTCCTTCTAATACCGTTTGACTATCTGGCATTTTTCCATTTCTGCCTGGGAGGACAGCCATGTGGTTTGAATTCTTTCATTTGCATAGACAACATAGCTGGGTGATCAGAGTTGTTGGTTAGACAAATGGGAATGTGGAATACCGCCAGAAGTCCTTAAAGGAGGTGACATCTATTTTAAGGCACAGTTGTCATTTAATGATGATTTGATGATAATGTTCATTTCTAACGTAATATCTTAGCTTAGGCTGCTATAATAAAAATACCACAGACTAAGTGGCTTAAACAACAGCAAATTATTCCCCACGGTTCTGAAGACTAAGAGGTCCAAGATCAAGGTGCTGGCCAATTTGTTTCCTGGTGAGGACTCTCCTCCCGGCTTGCGGATGACTACCTTTCTCTCTGTGTCCTCGCACGGGGTGGGGGCCCAGGCAGGAGGTGGAGAGAGAGAGAGAGAGAGGGGTGGGGGAGAGAGAGAGATCTCCTGTCTCTTCTGATGAGGGCCCCAACCTCATGACCTAATTCCCTCCCACAGGCCCCAGCTCCAGACACTATCATGTTTGGGATTGGGACTTCAACATATGAATTTTGGGGGTGATACAGACATTCAGTCCACAGCCTATATGGCAAGCCAGTGGGCCAGACATGGGCTCTGTCTACGCAGTAACTGTGTTTGGAATAAACGAGTGATTTGAAGCATCACAAGTAAGTAAATCTGATACTGACCATGACCATGGATAAGAATGTTTTCTGGGGGCGCCTGGGTGGCGCAGTCGGTTAAGCGTCCGACTTCAGCCAGGTCACGATCTCGCGGTCCGTGAGTTCGAGCCCCGCGTCGGGCTCTGGGCTGATGGCTCAGAGCCTGGAGCCTGTTTCCGATTCTGTGTCTCCCTCTCTCTCTGCCCCTCCCCCGTTCATGCTCTGTCTCTCTCTGTCCCAAAAATAAATAAAAACGTTAAAAAAATTAAAAAAAAAAAAAAAAAAAAAGAATGTTTTCTGAATATAGTGCCCCCGCCAGAACAGAGGGAAAGACCGCCATAGCCCGTGGCACAATTGTGCTCAAAGCTTTTCCCTTCTGAGGGACTCTCCTAAGGGAGCCAAGGTATATTCCCCACTCACCCACCCCCTTACCCCATTATGTTCACGAACTCGTCTGTACACAGACAGAAGGCTTGCTGCAGAAAAAGACGCCAGAACATCTTTTCTTCCGTTTAGTTTAGCAAAGACTAGCAGGGAAATCTGTGGGAAGGTGGCGCTAATGAGGTTACTGGGGGAGGTGAGAAGCATAATGAGTGTCAACCGTCAATGGTGAGGGAGGCTAGGTGGGATGAGGCATCTTGGCCACGTAGACAATTTGGAAATCTAAAATTGGGGGGGAGGATACTGGTGTAGCAAGACAGTCTCACCATCATTCATCACACAGCCGGCTCACTCACTCACAGCTCTGGTCTCTGGTACACGGGTCAGAGACACCCAGTTTAAATCAATACCTGTGGGGGTGCCTGGGTGGCTCAGTCGTCGGTTGAGCATCCGACTTCAGCTCGGGCCATGATCTCACGATCCGTGAGTTCGAGCCCCGCTTCGGGCTCTGTGCTGCCAGCTCAGGGCCTGGAGCCTGCTTCGGATTCTGAGTCTCCCTCTCTCTCTGCCCCTCGCCCGCTCATGCTCTGTCTCTCTCTGTCTCAAAAATAAATAAAAACATTAAAAAAATTTTTAAAAATCAATACCTGCTAATTTTTTTTTAATGTTTATTTATTTTTGAGAGAAAGAGAGACAGAGCGTGAGCAGGGAGGGGCAGAAAGAGAGGGAGACACAGAGTCCGAAGCAGGCTCCAGGCTCTGAGCTGGCAGCACAGAGCCCGACGCGGGGCTCGAACCCATGAACTTCAAGATCATGACCTGAGCCGAAGTCAGACGTTTAAACGACTGACTGAGCCACCCAGGTGCCCCTAAACCAATATGTGTTAACTTTGTTTTCAGGTTTTTAGACAAGAAGTATATCCTCTACACTTTAGTTGCTCTGTAACACAATTTGTGTTTCTCTCACCCACTAGAGAGAATGAAATTGAGTATTTTTTTAAAGTTTATTTATTTTGAGAGAGAAAGAGAGAGGCAGAGAGAGAATCCTAAGCAGGCTCCGCACCCTCAGTGTGGAGCCCAACATGGGGCTCGAACTCACGGAACCGTGAGATCCTGGCCTGAGCCGAAACCAAGAGTCAGACCTTAACCAACTGAGCCACCTAGGTGCCCCAATTAGAGTATTTTAGTGCACACAAATGTTCATTTTAAAAAGACAATCTCCGAAAGCATCACGGACAGGGAGTGAGTATACTAAGGAACCGTGCTATGATATTATCCAAACACGACAGCACAGCCCTAGAGTGTTCTGAGGCCTCAGTCGCCCCAAAAGGCTGAAGGCCCGCAGGCAGTTCTGATGACAGCAGTCCCTAGTCTGAAGCCGAAAGTCTGCCAGAGGGTGGGGGAAGGAGCTCAGAGCATCCACCGAAATGACTCCACCAGGCGGCTTGAGATCCAGGCTCTGGGTCGCACGGCCTCCATGTTGGCATATGGCGCATGGCCAGGGATGTCGGCTCTTGTGTTAGTCTGCTCCGGCTGCCACAACAAAATACCGCAGACTGCAGGGCTTATACAATGAAATTTATTTTCTCACAGTTCTGAGGCTGGAAGTCTAAGATGAGGGTGTCAGTGTGGTAGGTTTCTGGTGAGAACTCTCTTCCTCGCTGGTGGACAGCTCCTTTCTTACAGGGCCTTTTTTCAGCGCTTATGCAAAGCACATGGGGGTGGTGGGTTGGGGACTCAGCCCTCTGGTGTCTCTTCTACTAACCTTGTGGGATCAGGACGGCACCTTATGACCTCCTTTAGCCTTAAAATTTTGCTTAGGGGCTCATCTCCAAACGCAGCCACACTGGAGGTTAGGGCTTTAGCGTATGAATTTTAGAAGGACACAAACTTTCGGTCCACAACAGCTCTAGACAAGTGTCTGGCTTTCAATCCCTGCTTTGTTACAAGCTAGCTATGTGACCTTGAGGACGTTTCTTTAACTTTCTAAACCTCAGCCATCTCTGTGGCAGTAATGGGGCAATAATGGTATCTACGTCAGAGCGTTGTAAGGATCAGATAAGATCATGTGTGTGACAGGTTTGGTGAGGGCCCAGTGTACAGGAGGTGTGCACTAATTGTTAACATTATTAACAGGGTCCTCTACGTTCTGAGAATGAGTTCCCTCTAAAGGTATCCTGGGAATCCAGTCCCTTCAGAGCTGGGTTAACCTTCATGGATTTCTACAAGGAAGATGAAAAGACAGGTTGGGTCGGGGACCCAACCCAAGGGTTCTAGAGAAAGGATTGAGTGTTACAGTCGGTAGTAGCTCTATCCGCTGCTCCCATAAAGGAGGCATCGGAAGGAACTGAGCCCTCCACCGGAATGAAGGGTCACATTGGATGCCTCTGGCTTCTTTTTAGCTTAAAAAAAAAAAAGCTTCTCAACATAACTTCTCAGGTTATGAAAGGTAACCCAAGTTTATTGTATATAGTTTGAAAGTACAGAAAACTATAAATAACATAAGAATCACCTGTAACTCTTCTATCCAGAGCGAACTCTGATGACCTTTCTTTAAACTCAGGTAGACCTGACCATGAACCCGATCCTTCTCCTGGAGTGGTGTGGCCTTTAATTTCCAAAACTTGTGTTTCCTCCTCTTAAGATGGGGCTAATGTTCCTGCCTCGTTCCCACTTCTCAGGGTTGCCCCGTGGTTGAATGCATGGAAAATGCCAGACACGGGGTGTTAGCTTACCAAGAGCTATTGCTCTCGTTTCTCTTGAAGAAGATACCCTTGGCTTTTGACAACAGCATCAAAGCTAGGACAAGAATCCCCAGTAATTTATTATCGCATCGCCCTTCAAAGTCCCGACCCTCCAGGTGTATACTCTGAAGTATGTGTTCTAGATTAATAAGCAAGTCAATATTCTCATTTATAACACTGACATAAACAAGTTGCCAGCATAAATATTCCTACTTTTCCTCTTGCCCTAAAGTAGCTTTAAAAGGTGAGGATTATATATTTGCACAGAGGGCTGGGGCGGGGGGGTGTCTTCTTTCGGCCTCCCCTACCACCACCATCACTTCCCTCTTCTAGTGCAAACTGAGAAGGTGCGTCTCTTCTTTCGTGGTCACACTTGGCCTTGACTTCATAATGAGAGAGAGGGAGATTGCATCTCTTAGGCTCTCCGGGCTTCCTTTGGCCAGAGTGCTTATGTCCATCACCTGAGAACAAACTCATTTCCTAGTTGCACATTAAATTAAAACTCCAGGTTTTAGGACAAAAGATCTGAAATAATGTTCAGCTTCCTCCAGCTTCAGGCAATAAGCTTGTGGCTGTGACGGTCCCATTTTCCCATCTCTCCAGCCTGACACCTCACCACCGCCTCTCTGCCCAGTACCTTCCTCACTAGGAGAGAGGCCCCTTCTCCCCAGAGCTTGGAATGATACCTGGTGGGGAGCAGATGTTCCTGGGAAACAGCTGTTGCTGTCCACTCACACCACCTGTGTTGTTCCCCAGCACCGCCCAGCAGCAGCCCCCCAAAGGGCCAGCCCCTCCTAACAGCAGGAGAGCCTGGTGGTTGACGCTGTGAATAGGCACAGTAAACTTTCTTGGTGTTGAGATTCCAGGCACTCCAGACTGGTCATCTTGACAAAAACAAACTGCTTAATCAAGTGTATCTAGGAGAGCAGGCTGAGATCTCCAGATAGCTGACTTACCTCCTTTCAAGAGGTATTCCTTCAACAGGTTCTAAAGCCTTTTCATCCTGGGACACAGCCTCCCCACAACTTATCTGGTGGCAGGCAAATGAAATGGCAAGAAGAAGAGGACATCTGTTGGTGCCTCGGCTCTGTCCACAGGTTTTTGCTGTATTGGAAAAGTGACAAAAGCTGAGCATTATCCTGAACGTAGAGTTGCCAGATATCCCAGGAAACAAATATGGAACAGCCTACCATTCACTGCTTTAAACCACTTGATCATGTTGCGGGTGTAACAAGTGCAGCAAGGCCATTCATTCACTTGTTCACTGGTTTTGAGTATCCTATACAGGAGGCTGGGGATGAGGAGGGAACAGAAATAATGATCATTGATTATACTGTTGACTTGGAGGACCTTAGTTCACAGATGCAGATAGACTCCAGGGCCATGAAGTCTATGAAGGGGCAGGGAGTCAGGAAGCCTTCTCAGAAAGGGGGACAACTGAATTGGGTCCCGAGGAATGAGAAGTTTACCAAGTAGAAAGGTGGGCTTCATCTGAGCCTTGGGGAGACCCTGCAATGGCGAGGTCTCCGTCCCCCTGGCCAAACTTTGTCCTATATTTTCTAGGCCTAAATGAAAATCATTTCTGTTCAGATACCTAAGGGTCAAGAGAGTTGTAGATCCAACCAAAGTGGGCTCCCTGGACGGAATTCTGATTCGCTCACCGTGACCACAGCTGTCTGAGCACTGACCCCTTCCCCTGTGTACCTCCCCCTTCACGCCTCCAGCCCCACAGTGGCTCCCCCGTACACCCCCCACTCTGCTCACAGCCTCTTGCTCCTCGATGCTCCCGGGAGCTCCTGCCTCCAGATGTACAGAGAGAACAGCTGTATATTCTTACCTCTTCTGCATCTTCACATATCTTCTTCCTATGAGCCTTGAACTTAGCCTTTCTTGAGTCTGTTTCCTCTTCTGTGGATGGGCATGATAATAGCTTCCTCACAGATTTGTTGGAAGGATCAAATCAAATAAACTATGTAAGTTGACAGGGACCTGGCTTCCATTGATGATGGCCGTCATTCTTCCCATGCTGCAAGACCTTACATCACAAATAATCTCTTGTTCTCCTAGAACTTCAATCTTTCCTTTGACTCTTTCCTAGCTGCTTGAAAAATCTTGGGTCTTCTCTGTCCTAAATTAGTACCTTACCTCAGCCATATTCCTCAGCCCATTTTATGGCTTCTTTTATTCACAAAGAATTAACAAATTCCCACAAACTTGCCTTCAACCACCATTTATCAAAGACTTGTTCATCTCCAAAACTGGTCAAGATCTCCTTGTGGTCCCTATTGCCCTCCACCGCATGGCCACATTTAATGCTAATGGAAGGGAGCTCCAAGAGGAAGAGAATGGTTAGTGGTCAAACGTGGCCACTCAGTGTATATTCCATTTTGAGTTGATTTTTGTATAAGATTTGAGATTTAAGCTAAGGTTTATTTTTTGTCTATGGATATCCAATTGCGCCAATACCATTTGTTGAAAAGACTATCTTTCCCCCCCACCACCATCGAATTGCTTTTTTGTAGCTTTGTCAGAAATCAGTTGACCATACTTGCATGGGGATATTTCTGGACCTTTATTCTGTTCCACTGATCTTTGTGTCTATCCCTCCATTCATATCACAAAGTCTTGATTACTGTAGCAATGTAGTAAGTCTTGAAATCAGGTAGACCAATCCCTCCCACTTTATTCATCTTTGTCAAAATTATTTTAGCTTTGTCATTTCACATAAACTTTAACAATAAGCTTGCCTCTATCTACAAAATATTTTTGCTGAGATACAAACTACATTAAACATGTATATCCATTAGGGGGAAATTGATATATTACTATGTTGGGTGTTCTAATCCATGAACATGGTATGTCTCTCCACTCACTTAGATCTTTGATTTTTTTCATCAGCATTATGTGGTTTTCAGCATACAAATCCTGTATATGTTTTCTTAGATTTATGCCTAAGCATTTAAAGTTTTTTGCATCATGTATATGTGTTCATTGCTAGTATATAGAAAAACTAACTTTTTATGTTGGTCTTTTATCTTGCATTCTTGCTGAACTCACTTGTACTAGGAGTGTTGTTTTTTTGTTTTTTGTTTTTTTTTTTAAGAGAGAAAGCACGAACAGGCAAAAGGGGCAAAGGGAGAGAGAAAGAGAACCTTAAGAAAGAGAACCTCTATGCTGAGCATGGAGCCTGATGTGGGGCTTGATCCCACAACCCCAGGATCACTAACTACCTGAGCAGAAACCAAGAGTCAGATGCTCAACCGACTGAGCCACCCAGGCACCCCCTAGGAGATTTTTTTTTTTTTTTGTAGATTCTTTGGTATTTTTTACATAGACCATCATGTCATCTACATATAGAGACCGTTTTATTTTTTTCTTTTTTGATCTATATGAAATATATTTCCATTGCTATTTCATTTCATTCGTTTATAGTGCTGGCTAGAATTCCCTTTATTGACTAGCAGTGATAGTGGACTGCTCGCCTTATTTCCAGTGGACACCCTCGCCTTATTTCCAATTATAGGCGGAAAGCACTCAACCTTTTTTTTTCTTTTTAATGTTTATTTTTGAGAGAGAGAGCACGAGCAAGGAGGGGCAGATAAAGGGGGAGAGAGAGAACCCCAAGCAGGCTCTTGTACAGAGCTTGTCAGTACAGAGCCCAATGTAGGGCCCAAACCCACGAACTGTGAGATCATGACCTGAGCCAAAATCAAGAGGTGGATGCTCAACCGACTGAGCCACTCAGGCACCCGAAGCATTCAGTTTTTAATCATTAAGTCTTCTGTTAGCTATAGGTTTTTCACAGGTGTTCTTTATTAAATTTAGGAAGTTAACTTTTATTCCTACTTTTCTGAGAGTTTTTATCACGAATGGATGTTGAATTTTGTCATATGTTTTTTTCTGCATCAAATGATACGATTATGTGATTTTTCTTCTTTAGCCTGTTAATATGGTGGATTACATTGATTGAATTTTCATATATTGAGCCAACATTGCATCCCTGGAATAAATCCCATTTACATGGTGTAGAATTCTATTTACACATTGCTGAATTCTACTTGCTAATATTTTGTTAAGAACTTTTTTTTTTTTTTAAATTTTTGAGAGACAAGAGTGTGAGCAGGGGGAGGGGCAGAGAAAGGGGGAGAGAGGATCCGAAGCAGGCTCAGAACTGACAGCCCAATGCAGGGCTCTAACTCACGCGCTGCAAGATCATGACCTGGGCCAAAGTCTGATGCTCGACCGACTGAGCCACCCAGATGCCCCTTGTTAAGAACTTTTTAATGTATATTCATGAGGGATATTACCCTATAGTTTTCTTTTTTTTGGCACTGTCTTTGTCTGGCTTTGGTATCTGAGGAATACTGGTTTCATAAAATGAGTTGGGAACATTTCCTTCTCTTCTGTTTTCTGGAAGAGATTGGCATTAATTCTTCTTTAAGCATATGGTAAAGTTCTCTAGCTTTTAAAAATAGTGGTTCCAGGGGTGCCTGGGTGGCTCAGTCAGTTGAGCATCCGACTCTTGGTTTCGGCTCAGGTCATGATCTCAGGGTTCATGAGTTCGAGCCCCACGTTGGTCTCTGCGCTGACAGTGCGGAGCCTGCTTGGGATTCCCTCTCTCTCTGCCTTTCCCTCCCCTGCTCACTCACTCTCTCTCTCTCTCAAAATAAATAAATAAACATTATTTTGAGAGAGACCGAGACAGCGCGAGTGGGGGAGAGGCAGAGAGAGAGGGGGACAGAGAATCTGAAGCCGGCTCTGCTGACTGCAGAGGGCCCGACGTGGGGCTCAAATCCACAAACCAGGAGATCATGACCTGAAGCAAAGTCCAACGCTTCACCAACTGAGCCACCCAGGCGTCCCTAAAATTTTTTTATAAGTTTATTTATTTAGAGAGAGAGAGAGAGAGAGCAGGGGAGGGGCAGAGAGAGAGAGAGAGAGAATCCCAATCAGGCTCTGCACTGTCAGTGCACAGGCCGATGCAGGGCTCAAACTTGAGAACCGTGAAATGACCTGAGCCAAAACCAAGAGTCAGACGCGTAACCAAGTGAGCCACCCAGGCGCCCCCCCCCCCAAACTTTTTTTCAAATAGTGGTTCTGGGGGACCCAGTCTGGACCACATAAAGCTGAATCTCTGGGGGTGGAGCTTTAGTGCAGGTGCTTTGCAAAGGCTCTGCCAATGAGCTTATTCATGTGCAGCCAGCTGTGGAGCCTAATGTGGTAGTAGTGGCCTTGAGGCAGACATGGGAGAGCCAGCTGGAGCCGAATCCACCTGAAGAATGACACGGATTCAACAACTGTGAGGCTTGGAGAATTTGGCTCTGTGAGACATGCCCCGGGAGCCCCTGATACCTTTGGGACCATATGGTACAGTGGGGACACTGTTCACACAAGACCTGTGGTTTGACTTGGCTACTGAGAAGCCATAAATTCCTTACTCAGCAGTTTCAGCTTTCTGATTGGTAAAATGCCACTCCTTGGGTTGTTCTGGGACTAAAACAACACAGTAGATAGGAAAATGCTTTAGAACCTACACATCATTTTGGGAAGGTAGACACTGATGTTTCTTTGGGCCCCGGATGCACCCTTACTGCCGCTGTGTCGTGATTCCCAGTAAGTCTCACTATGAGGTCAGTGGGAGGCTTGTGACCCCAGCTGGTTGTGGGACCCGTGTTCTCAGGCCATGGGGAAACCTCCTCCCCTTCCCTGCTCACTTACTCTGCCCATGGGGTTTGGACTCTGATAGGAAGAAGTGGGACCTTGGTTACAGTGAAAAGGGACTTTGACCTTGACTGGTGCCTCCCCTTCACCCTCCATAGGAACATGCTTGCCAATTCAGGCAGCGTGAGGATTCTCATCAAGGGAGGCAAGGTGGTGAACGATGACTGCACCCACGAGGCCGACGTCTACATTGAGAATGGCATCATCCAGCAGGTGGGCCGTGAGCTCATGATCCCCGGAGGGGCCAAGGTGATCGATGCCACTGGGAAGTTGGTGATCCCTGGAGGCATTGACAGCAGCACCCACTTCCATCAGACCTTCATGAACGCTACATGCGTGGACGACTTCTACCACGGGACCAAGGTAATGTTCCTGTTCGCTGAAGGTGCGTTCCTTCCCTCTCGGTTTCTTCTGTTTGTGGGGTTGCTCCAGACTAGACCCATGTGAACAGGATGCCCCTGCTGTATTGCTAAAAGGACGAGGGTGCTCTCCTGGGGCCACTGCGGCAGCTGACATAGGAAATTCCAGGCTAGATGTCATAGATCTCCATGACTACCGAAAAGGAGGGATGTAGGCCTGTTTTACCGATCACATCACTTACCCGTGTGCCGAGGCCGGGAACTGATTTTTATTTTTATATGATTACATCATGTAATGCAGACCTAGAAGAAGAGGAGAATCATCGCTGGTGTTTGTTGCTATGCATGTATGTGACAGGGAGTGTGGTATTGATCTGAAGAACTCCTTTATGGATGATCAGCTAAATTAATTCCGCAAAGATTGTGAAAAATAGATATGCTTCTTCTAGATGATTTTAATGGCAGTAATTATGAAACAAACATGGCTAGCGATCCTGGATTATCTCTCCTAGCTTGTTCATTATTTTTAAAAACAGCTGGAAAAAAAAACAACAAACAACCTGGTAGTGGGGCCTCTTTTAGAGGGAGTTGTCGTGGGCAATATTTACTGTTATTGAGCTGAGCCAGAGCTGTGGTATGTTGCTGAATGCAGAATACGAAAACCAAATGAACTAGGAGGAAATTAACATTTTGCAAAAAAAGTCACGTGTGGATTCTTTTACCCTTCTGTGCTCCCGAACCTCTGTTATTGCTGTCACTCCTCTGTATTGTAATTACCTGTCACATGCCAGCCTCTCCCTGAACACCAGACTATGGGCTCGATATGGCCTTGATGATATTCCTCTGCTTTCCCAGATCCTGGCACTGACCAGAAACCGGAATAACTACCCAGTAAATGTTTGTTGACTGAGTAAGTGAACAGTGCTTATACATCAAAGTTACCTATGAAGGTTTTTTACCTTTTTAAAAAAAAAAAAATGTTTATTTATTTTTGAGAAAGAGAAAGAGAGAGAAGGGGAGGAGCAGAGAGAGAGAGAGAGACGGAATTTCAAGAAGGCTCTGTACTACCAGCACAGAGCACAATGTGGGGTTCACACTCATGAACCAGGAGACCATGATCTGAGCCAAAATCAAGAATCGGACACTCAACTGACTGAGCCACCCGGGTGCCCCTGAAGATTTTTTTACATGTAGAATTAAATCAATTTCAAGGACCACAAGTCCCTGACCCTGGAGGCAGCCTCTTCTACTGTCCGACCTAACAAAGGACTTGGCCTCTAACACTCTCTGGGCAAAAGGGATCCACTAGCTACCGGTCCGGGGGCTGTAGTCAGCCCTCTGTCCTACTTTGGCCCACAGCCTCAAATCCCCACGGCCCTCCACCCTAAAATGCTGCCTCTGCTCTACCGGGGCTTCTCAGGGAGCCCTTCTCCCATGCTGAGGTGTCTCCCCTTAGGATCCATTTTCCTGGGGGTTCAGAGGCTCCTGCTAGGCAGTGACTGATGAGGCTCTGCAAACCCACCCCTGAGGAGTCTGGCTCGGGCAGGCAGAGGCTGGCCTTGGGGTCACAGTTCTATGGGCAGTTGGCCTCTAAGGTCTCCCTGAAGATACGTTCCCATCCTGCTGTAGGAGCAGCAGACCGGACCCCCGGACGGCTGAGCTGTGAGGAGTCACAGTCGCCGTAGCCCAGCCGGTTCTAAGGCAAGGATGGGCTCAGGACTAATACTCCAGAATCCAGGGCCAAATCTGCCTACTCTAGCAGAGCCCAGAGAAGAGAGGCAGTAGGCAGACCCTTCCTACTTTCTCTTCTGAGAATTCCCCCGGGGCCTGTGAGTAAGGCTTCACTGAGGAAATGGGGAGCCCCAGCCCCATCAACTTCTGCAGGGTACACGAGTGGCAGGACTTTTTTGAAGGGAGTGAACACATCCACTTCACCGTCCCCAAGTATTGGAGCCAGGCCAGGCCTGTTTGGTTTATGGTCATCGTACTGTTATTTTTGTTGAAGCAGAGCATATATACAGAAAAGTATGCAAATTGGAAGTATACAGAATTGTCACAACTGAACACACCCTTGTAATCAGCACCCACATTGAGAAACCAGATTTTTACCAGCACCAAAGTGCCCCTCCTTATGCCCCCTCCCAGTCACTACTTACCAAGGATAACCACTATCCTGACTTTTTATACCATTGTTTGAAAAAAACAAAAAAACAAAAAAACAGCTTAGCAATCCCTATCAAAGTAACACCAGCATTCTTCACAGAGCTAGAACAAATAGTCCTAAAATTGGTATGGAATCAGAAAAGACCCCGAATAGCCAAAGCAATCCTGAAAAAGAAAACCAAAGCAGACATCACAATTCCAGGCTTCAAGACATATTACAAAGACGTAATCATCAAGACAGTATGGTAGTGGCACAAAAACAGACACACAGATCAGTGGAACAGAATAGAGAACCCAGAAATAGACCCACAAACATGGCCAATCAGTCTTTGACAAAGCAGGAAAGAATATCCAATGGAAAAAAGACAATCTGTTCAGCAAAAGGTGTTGGGAAAACTGGACAGCGACATGGAGAATGAGCCTGGACCACTTTCTTACACCATACACAAAAATAAACTTAAAATGGACAAAAGACCTGAACGTAAGACAGGACACCATCAAAATCTTAGAGGAGAAAACAGGCGACAACCTCTTTGACCTCAGCCACAGCAACTTCTTACGGAACGTGTCTCTGGAGGCAAGGGAAACAAAAGCAAAAATGAACTACTGGGGCCTCAAGATAAAAAGCTTCTGTACAGTGAAGGAAACAATCAGCAAAACTAAAAGGCAACTGACGGAATGGGAGAAGATGTTTGAAATGACATAGCAAATCAAGGGTTAGTATCCAAAATCTATAAAGAACTCACCAAACACAACACCCAAAAAACAATCTAGTGAAGAAATGGACAAAAGACATGAATAGACACTTTTCCAAAGAAGACATCCAGATGGCTAACAGACACATGAAAAAATGCTCAACATCACTCATCATCAGGGAAATACACATCAAAACCACGAGATACCACCTGACACCTGTCAGAATAGCTAAAATAAACAACTCAGGCAACAACAGATGCTGGCGAGGATGCGGAGAAAGAGGATCTCTTTTGCATTGCTGGTGAGAATGCAAACTGGTGCAGCCACTCTGGAAACAGTATGGAAGTTCCTCAAAAAAATTAAAAATAGAGCTACCCTACGACCCAGCAGTTGCACTACTAGGCATTTATCCAAGGGATACAGGTGTGCTGTTTCGAAGGGACACATGCACCCCAATGTTTATAGCAGCACTATCAACAATAGGCAAAGTGTGGAAAGAACCCAAATGTCCATCGACTGATGAAGGGATAAAGAAGATGTGGTGGATGTGGCGTGTGTGTGTGTGTGTGTGTGTGTGTGTGTGTAATGGAGTATTACTCAGCAACCAAAAAGAATGAAACCTTGCCATTTGCAGCAACATGGATGGAACTAGAGGGTATTATGCTAAAAGAAATTAGTCAGAAAAAGACAAATGTCATGTGACTTCACTCATATGTGGAATTTAAGATACAAAACAGATGAACAAAAGGGAAAGGAAGCAAAAATAAGATTAAAAACAGAGAGACAAATCATGAGAGATTTTTAAATACAGAGAACAAACTGAGGGTTGCTGGAGGGGTGTTGGTGGGTGGATGGGCTAAATGGGCAAGGGGCATTGAAGGAGGACTCTTGTTGGGATGAGCACTGGGTATTATACGTAAGTGATGAATCACTAAATTCTATTCCTGAAATCATTGTTACACTATATGTTAACTAACTTGGATGTAAATTGAAAATAAATAAATTTTTACAAAAAGATCATAGAAACCAAAAACAAAACAAAACAAAACAAAACCCAACAGCACAATTGAGATGTAATTCAGACATCATACAGTTAAGTAAGTAAGTAAGTAACTAAAGTATAGAAGTCCATGATTTTAGGTATATTCACCATAGATTGGTCCTGGCTGTTTATATAAATAAAATTAAGTGGTTTGTACCTTTGCATTAGCTTCCTTTGCTCAGTGTTATTTTTGTGAAATTCATTCATGTTGAACTTATTCACTTTCACTGCTTTATTGTTTGATGTACCACATATTGGCATTATCAATGCCAATAATACCGTTGCTGTGAATGTTCTTGTACATCTTTCAGCAAATGTATGATCACATATCTGTCGAGCACATTCCTAGGAGTAGAATTGCTGGGTCATAGGGGTACATGCGCTCAGCTTTAGGATAGGCCACCAAATTATCTTCCCAACTGATTGTAACAATGAATACTCCCAGCTGTAATATAAGAAGACCATAGTATTTACCACCAACAGGACTCTGATTACCACCGGGGTCCCTGCTGGGGTCAATTCTGTAGTGTGCTCGAGCGTCGCGCCCAAAATTGTAGCCTTCTGGCTCCTGTCTCCACTTGGGAGACCTTCAGTCTAAGGTCAGATGCCATGCTGTCACCACGCTGTCTACCAGCCTCTCAGAGGGCAGGCTGGCCTTCTTTGTCTTATTTTTCACATTGTCATCTGCCGGGACCTCATTAGCCAGGAGTGGCAGGTTTTCCCCTGAGAGCCTTTAGCTCTTTATAGCTGATGAAACCCCAGCACACGCATCTTTGTGCAGGGTGGTGGGTAACTCCTGATCTTTTCCAGGCTTCTCATCCATGGGAGCAGCTGCCTCTGCAAAACACGTAAAAGCCCCTCTGTGATTTAAGGCCCCCCAGTGCATGTCAGGCCCTAGTTGTGCAGTGTTTAAAGGCCCAAAGATCCTACGCCACGCTGGCTACCGGCATCCCCCAAACCAACCCTTTGTTATGTCCGTACTAAGCAAGATTGGATCTTGACGCCCTTGTGCTCGAGCCCTTATATTGAGCATCTGTTTCCTAACGTAGCCCCTGACTCAGCCTTCCCTGGATCCCATCTACAGACCCTGCCCAAAATTCTGCCACAGTCTCCCAGCCTCCCAAGAGCCGGTTTCCTGCCCCAGTACTCCCACCCCTCCATTCCTGGATTTCCCCTTCACCTTGGTGCTCCTACAGGGGGACACTTGGGCTTCCTCTTTCTTCTAGTCGCTGACCATCTCCCAGGGAGAGAAAACGCTCTCCTGTTGCAGTGCTGCTCCAGGGACATGTCGATTTAATTATTCACACGGCCTGTGGCACTCGTTCAGAGGCCGTGCACCCTGATAGACCAACGCTGACCTACTTTGTACATTCTAAGAAAGGTAGCAGTTGATTGGCTTGAAGCATCTGGATTTATAATAGACTAATAATCCTAAGGAAAAGCTCACCCGAGTGATTAGCCTAGAGAGAAGGAGAGATCAAGTTGCATCTTTTTGTTCTTGTCCGACAGATCCGCGGGGCCTTGAACTCTGCGCCCCCTAAGCTATTGCGTGCCTGTCAATTTGGCGGCAGCCGCCGGGGCTGGGAAAACAAAACAGTTGAAAGCCTGGCTCTTCCGAGAGCATCTGGGTCTCCATTGTACTGGGTCTAAAGGGATTTCTCTAGCACTTTAACAAATGCTTCGCCTGCTTTCAGACGCTGTGGCAGGCGCTGCCTGGCACCCCTGGATCTGCCTCCCACGCGCACAGCGGGCCCTTGATCCTCCTCCCCGCCTCCTCACACCCTCCCGACCTGCGGGCCCTGCCCTCCCCGGCCCAGAACCTAGGTTTCCCGGAAGCCGAGCGCCAAGACCACCTGCTTGTTAATAATGCAGACCCCATTGAAGAAAGAGCTTGTCTCCCGCGGGGAGGCAAGGCCAGGATTTCAGATGGGTCATGAGGTCTTTTATTGTTATTCTCCTTAACTTACTCATAAGTTATATTTATTCTCTTGTGTGTAGCTAATGCTACATAATGAAGAATGTTAACGCAGGGTCTTGAGATCCACCCCACCAATGGCTCTCCGCGGCGAGGTGGGAATATCAGAATCAGGCTTTTTAAGCTATAGGCACAGCCCCTTCACTAAGATGTTGATAGAGGGGGCAGGCATGGGCAATCGGAAAAAGCTTCCTAGATGCCTTTTCTGCTTTCCCGCTTCTCCGAAAATATATTAAGCACCACCATCTTGGCCAGTGGTTTTCAACCCTTAGAAACAAATTACAGTAGAACGACTCGGGGAATTTTTTACGACACCGGTACCCAGGGCCCATGCCAGACTGGTGAAATCCGTGCCTCTAGGTCTGCCTCTTCCTCCATCAGTATTTTTTTTTAATCTTTTATTTTATTATTTTTGAGAGAGAGAGTGTGAGCAGGGGAGGAGCAGAGAGAGAGAGGGAGACAGAGAATCCAAAACAGGCCCCAGGCCCTGAGCTGTCAGCACAGAGCCCGACGTGGGGCTCGAACTCACAGACCGTGAGATCATGACCTGAGCCGAAGTTGGACGCTCAACTGACTGAGCCGAGCCACCCAGGTGCCCCTCCATCAGTATTTTTTTTAAAGCATCCCTGATGATTCTGACATTGGCAGGTGAATTAGTAAGGAACTTTCTCCGCTGTTTTGAATAGTGTATTGTCCTGGCTGTTACTGCTGCCGAGCTGGCCCTCACGTCCTCTTTGAAAGCTGGGGCCTGCTTTGCCTGCCCTTGCCGGTCTTATTTATTTGCTTCTCTCCTTCCATTCACATTCCAGGGTCGTCAATGGGCTCCCAAATCCCAGCCTGGGTCTTAGAATGCCTGTACTTGCTAGAATTCGCTGGCCCTGTGTTCTCCCCTCCTGTCTGTATCCCATTGACATCATCAGTGAGCGAGAAGTTGGCCATGATAGACGTGTCATTAAACGGAAGTCCGGCTGGGTCTGTTCCTCTTTGTGGTCCCAGAGACTCCCTCTCGCCTGTGCCAGGACCATCTGGTCACAGAGACAGCCTCCCATTAACTCAAAATCAACATCAGCAGGACATCTACTCTTTTCCACAAGAGAAGCCAAATCCAAGAAGAGTGCTTGGGCCAGCATGAGATCAGCCAAGGGGCTGTTCGATGGCATAGGTTTGGAGAGCCTGCCACATCCCACCCCCCAGTGGAGGGTCCTGATCCTCCCTCCCCTTCTGTCACTGCAGAGGACCGGGCCCTATCTGGCAGAGTCATGAAATGGGACAGGCTAGTACATAAATAAATTCCCTTTGGTGTCCAGCCTGCCAGCATCCTTACCAAGGAGCCCATTTATCCACTGGGCAGGCTGTTTTTCTACTTTGCTTTTGAAATTTGCTCTTTTGGAATTAAACCTTTCAATGGTGTTCACTTCCTTTCTTTTCTTTTCTTTTTTTTTTTTTTTTCTCTTGACTCCAGTACTCTGTCCATTTCTGTTTAATTCGGGCCAAAATGTTTTTCCAGTCTTTTAGCTCTGCAGTAACTCTGTTTATCAGGACCCAGGTTCCTATGGTCTGGCTTATTAATTAATGCTCCCGAATTCACTTATGTCTTCATTCCTGTAAAAAGCTGGAAGGGACCTTAGCAATCTAGTTCCACCCTCCCATCGATGGAAAATGCATGAGTTGCCCCAAGTCTCAGAGATAACTGGGCCAGAACGCAGGTTTCTCAGTCTGAGGGCCTTTTCACCATTTTCACCAGGCCACTCAGGGGCTCTCCTGAAACCCCAGAGTTGGATAGTCACCCCTTTCGGACCGCCAGCTACCTCTCAGTGGGCTGCATACAGATAGTTTCCTTGACGCTATGGCCTGGACCCGACGAAATCGTCACAGAACTGACGTGCATTGCAGACCGCGGAGTGAGCTCTTTGCCATCCTGAAACGGTGGCTTTATAAAACCCCACCCGTCACTGGAGGAGTAACAAACATCCTCCTTAGATGTTGACAGTTTCTGCCATTTACAAACAGGTGTCGTAGGGCTTAAAGGAGGATGCATGAAAGACACTTCCCCCAGTGCCTGGCACAGAGCGTGCGTACGATAAATGATAAATGTTGGTCCCTAGGGTGTGACTGCCTGTGTCCACCCTAGGCCTGGCCTTGGCTCTGTCTTCGGTCTCTTAGACCCACCCATTTTAGCTTTGCGATGAAACTGTTCCACTGCCCGTCTAGTCCCTGTGCTGCCTGGGTCCCTAGCTTTGCCAGCAGGACATCCTGACGGGCCTTCTCTCAAAAGCCACCCCCCTCCCATCCTGGGCCAGATGCTGCCACACCATGCCTGTTCTTCCCACCGGCCTGCCACCCTTCTGGCACGGCTGTGCTGGTCGGGATCAGCACAGCTGGGCTCCCCTCCCTCCTCTGAATCACTTACAGTCACACTAAAGATCTCCATGAGTGCCTCATGAAGTGGCTTCCCCTTCTGAGCCACCTGGAGGTCATCCCTTCTCCTGCCTCTTCCAGTGGAACCTGGCACCCTGGCAGGCGTCGTATTGGCTTTCTACTTCACGACAAATTAAAACAATACCTATTTACCAGCGCCCAGTTCTGTAGGTCCGAAGTCCGGGCACAGTGTGGCTGGGTCCTCTGCGCAGGGTCTCACAAAGATACAGTCAAGGTGTCTGCTGGGCTGCTTTCTCATCTGGAGTTCAGAGTCCTCTGCCAAGCTCACCTGCCTGTGGCAGAATTCGGTCGCTAGCAACTTGAGGGCTGAGGTCCCTGACTCCTTGCTGGCCACGTGCTGGGGGCCCTTCTCAGCTCCTCGAGGCTGTCACCATTTCCTTACCACGTGCCCACCTCCATCTTCAAAGCCAGAAGGAGACTTGCACTTTGAATCCCTCTCCTGTTTCAAATCGTTCTGACTTAGAATCTCTTTTGCCTTGGGGCGCCTGGGTGGCGCAGTCGGTTAAGCGTCCGACTTCAGCCAGGTCACGATCTCGCGGTCTGGGAGTTCGAGCCCCGCGTCAGGCTCTGGGCTGATGGCTCGGAGCCTGGAGCCTGTTTCCGATTCTGTGTCTCCCTCTCTCTCTGCCCCTCCCCCGTTCATGCTCTGTCTCTCTCTGTCCCAAAAATAAATAAACGTTGAAAAAAAAAATTAAAAAAAAAGAATCTCTTTTGCCAGAAAGAGCTCGCCTGGTTAGCCTCGGCGCACGGAGATCCTCAACTGTCCCATATGACATAACCCGTGGGTAATGGCGTCCCATCTGATTCACGGGGCCCCTTCCACACTTAATGGGAGGGATGTACAGAGTGTGGTTCCCTGGGAGTCCCCTGCCTACGGTTGGTGAAGGGGAACACATACAAAACCATGGCCATCCTACAGACTGTTACCCTCGTCTACCCCTACCTCACCGATTTTGCTTAAACTACTTAAGATTCCACATTTACTTTTAAAAAAAAAAAATCAAAAATCACCTTGGCCACCCTTCACTTCACAGCTCTCTGTGCCTCATGTCACGTTCCTGCTTGAGACCCTGCTGTGACTCCCTGTGGTCTCAGATGTCAAGTTCGGGTGTCTGGGTCTTCACCCTGGGCAGCTCCCCATCTGACCTTACCTGTCCATGCAGTCCGCATTCCCAACACGTGCCCGTACATCAGCAAGGTGATTTTCTCTCCCTGTGACCATCCCATGCTCCCCACTGCTGTCCCTTCCCACCATCCATGGAAACGTTCGAGGCCTACCAAACTCCTGTCATGTTCTTCCTCCAGCTAATTCAGATCCTGGATCCCACTATCTCCTCCCCAGCCGAAATAATTTGTCATCTGGGGCTTTCGAATTGTTTTGTGTGGAAAGTTTGTCTTCCAGCTAGATTGAAGAATATTCCAGGGGCAGAGACCACCATTTATCTTTAGCTCATGACCCACCACAGACCCGCATGGCTTGAAACATAGAGTAGTTGTTCTCAGAAATAGGTGAATGTCAGCAGTGTGGTAGTAATGAGCAAAGACAGGGGGAGACCACTGGAATCTGCATTTCAGTGCATGTTTACTAGATGTGTGATTTGGACAAATTCATCTCTCTCTGTCTCTCAGTTTCCTTCTCTGGAAAATGGAGGATTATAATAGTATTTTATGCATGTTAATTGAGTTCCTATTTGTAAAGAACTTAAAATAATACTCAGTGCTTACTAAGGACTCTATGAGGGTCCATTAAATCAATCCATCAATCACCCAGTTGTGCTAATCAAGGACCAACCCTTGGAAAACCATTTGTACAGTTTCCTCCTGAGCCTACTACATATTCAACTGTTAGGCATCACACAGGAACTAAAACATTGGATTCCGTTTCTACTGTTAGGTTAATGATGTGTGTTTTCAATTTCAAATGGAGTCTAATAGTAATGGTGATGAATTCTAGATAATTTTCTCTCTTCTCTCTTTCTCTTAAAAGCAGAAATAGCCAGTCAAACTCTGCAGGCACTCAGGAGCTATTTAAAGATGCCCTGCTTCAGATCAGTTATCTTGTTTAACAAAACCTTGCCAGCAACTTCTTTCTATGTCCACATTAATTGGGAGGCAAAATGTAGGCCAGGTTGACCCTTCTTAGAACAAATGTAAGAGGAGATCTATCGTTTCTTATAAATTTTATATCTCGTATTGGAAAAAAATCTCCTGTGGTGACCGGGCAACTCCTCAATTTCTAGAATAGTGTTTGCAAAGAATTTATCTATACAGAGATTATTGAATCTTAATAGAATAGAAATAAACGCCCCCTCTGTGATCCTAGACGTACTGGAAACCTCTCATACCTCGTATGAGAAGTTCTGCTTTTATATTCTCATCCTTTGAGGTTTAAAAAAAGAAAATAAAGGGGCGCCTAAGTGTCTCAGTCGGACTCTGCTGAACGCTTGCTCAGAACCTGGAGCCTGCTTCAGATTCTGTGTCTCCTTCTCTCTCTGCCCCTCTTCTACTCGTACTCTCACTCTTTCAAAAATAAATAAATGTTAAAAAAAAGAGACAAAAAATACATCATCTACTGTATGTATATTTCAGTGACACGTACGTAGTACATGAATGATGTGTTTTTTTCCTTTCTCCTTTTTCTTTTCTTAAAACCTGCATATTTTTTAGTCGTTCTAGAAATAGTTGAACACAGCCCATGGAAAGCTTCAAAAATCTTTTTTCTTTATTTATTGAGAGAGAGAGAGAGAGAGCACGAGCTGGGTAGGGACAGAGAGAAGGGGAGAAAGAGAGAATCCCAAGCAGGCTCTGTGCTGTGAGATTCACAGACTGTGAAATCATGACCTGAGCCCAAATCAAGAGTGGGACACTTAACCCGCTGAGCCTCCCAGACACCCCGAAAACTTCAAAAATCTTCACTGAAAATATCTCTTTTCCCAAACCTCGCTGTAGTTGCCTCGGGTCTGAAGTTGTCCTGTTGTTGTGTTGAATGTAAGGCGTGTCTTAAAATCCCACACTGACTGACAGGTAGAAATGTGTTGAGATGCCGCATCTCTTCCTCCGGTGGTTTCCGCCTCACCATTCCCTCAAGTTATCACTGCAGCCAAGCACATTTTTTCTCCTTCTGATCTCCTTTATTTCTCATTAATTAAAAACTAGGAGCTATAGTGATCCTCAATTAGTGACTACGCCCAGACAAAACTATGGGTCAACCATAGTAAGAACTTTGTCACTGATCAGTTTTTCTCTTTCATACACACGTTCACACACTTTCACATTCTCACACACACGCTCAATCACACACACACAATTTTAGAGCTAGAAGTGCCATTAAAGATTAAGGAATCCATCCCCTAATCCATAAATAATTTTCGTGTTTAGATTTAAACTCTCCACAGTATTCTCAATATTTAAAAATAAAATTAGGGGCACCTGGTTGGCTCAGTCAGAGGAATATGTGACTCTTGATCCCAGGGTTATGAGTTCAAGCCCCACATTGGGTGTAGAGATTACTTAAATAAAACTTGAAAAAAATAAAAATTAAATTAAATGAAAATTAAACAATATCTGTGGGTGAACTCTTTTGAGGAGGAGTATGAATAGAATAAAGAAGTTCATGATTAGGTAACCTAGGAAACCATCTTTTTTTTATTTTAATCTGTGGGTTTTTTTTTTCTTCAACAAATTAAGACATACAATAAGCCACACATCTTTAAAGTCTATAGTTTGACACATTTTAACATATGTGAAGCCATCACCATTGATATAATAAACATATTCATCACCCCCAAAAGTTTTTTGTGGCCCTTGTAATCCTTCTCTCTCCCAGATAACCACTGATCTGTTTTCTGTCACAATAGATTAGTTTGCCTTTTCTCATGTTTTCATGTAAATGGAATAATACAGTATGTATTCCTTTTTTTGGACTGATTTCTTTCACTCAACATTGTTAAGTTTTTGGTTATTGCAGATAAAGCTACCATGAACATTTGTGTACAAGTGTTTATGCAGACGTATGTATATTTCCCTGGCGTAATTACCTAGCAATGGAGTGTCTAGGTCATATGGTAGGTGTATATTTAGCTTTTTAACAAATTGCCAAACTAGTTTCCAAACTGATTGTAACATTTTATATACCTTACGGGCTCTACATCTTTACCGTCTTGTTATGATCAGTTTTTTGTTTTGTTTTGTTTTGTTTTTGAGAGTGAGAGGGAGTCAGAGGGAGGGAGAGAGAGAATCTTAAGCAGGCTCCACGTTCAGCACTGAGCCCCATGTAGGGCTCGATCCCATGACCCTGGGATCATGACCTGAGCCGAAAGCCATTCTAACAGGTGTGTAGTGATACCTCATTGTGAGTTTTTTGTGTTTTGTTTTTGTTTTGTTTTACGAGATCACCAGTTTGTTACAAAAGGATATAACTCAGGAACAACCAGATGGAAAAGGTGCACAGGGCGAGGTTGGGGGAAGAGATGTGGAGCTTCCATGCCCTCTCCGCATGCACCATTGTCCCTCCACCTGCATGTGTTCACCAACCCAGAAGCTCTCCTTTGTGGTTTTAATTTGAATTTCTCTAGTGGCTAATGTTGAATGTCTTTACATGTATAGATTCCGTATGTCTTTGGTGAAGTGTTCACATCTTTTGTCCGTGTCTTAATTGAGTTGTTAGTCTTTTTATTAGGTTATTGAAGTTGTTTATATTTTCTAGTTACAAGTCATTTATTGGGTATATGTTTTGCAAATGTTTTCTCCCCGGGCTGTGACTTACCTCTTTATTTTCTGAACAGTGTCTTTTGAAGAGCAAAAGTTTAAAAAAAATTGTTTTAGAGAGAGAGAACACGCAAGTGGGTGAGAGGGGCAGAGGGAGAGAGAGGGAGAGAGAGAGAGAGAGAGAGAGAGAGAGAGAGAGAGAGAGCGCACGTCCCAAGCAGGCTCCACGCCCAGCACAGAGCCTGACGTGGGACTCCATCTCACAACCTTGGGATCATGACCTGAGCCGAAATCAAGAGTTGGATGCTTAACGAACAGAGCCACCGAGACGCCCCAAAAGTTTAAAATTTTGAAGTCCCAATTTATCGATTTTTTGTTCATAATTTCTTTTTTCACTGTGATCAAGGAATATTTGTGAAATTCCAGGTCACTAAGATTTACTAAATTTTCCATTAGAAAACCCTAGCCCCTACATTTAGGTCCGTAATCCATTTTAAGTTGGTTTTTGTATATGGTATATGGTAAGGATGGAGGGATTTTTGTGTATGGCTGTCCAATTGTTCCGTGCCATTTGTTGACAAGATTATTATCCCTTGTCAAAAAAGCAGTTGACCATCTATGTGTGGGTTTATTTCTGGACTCTCTTTTCTGTTCTTTTGATCTATTTGTCTATCTTTACACCAATACCTCCCTGTCTTGATGCTCGTTACAGTAAGAATTGAGAGCAGGGAGTGTAAGTCCTCCAGCTTTTTCTTCGTTTTCAAAGTTCTTTTGGCTACTTTGTCTTTGGGAGCAAACTCTTTCAGTGCAGGCAGTAAACCAAAAACTGAAGAGAACTGTACACCGAGTGCATTAATCACCTACTTGGTAAACATTCTCTGCCCTTAGCGTGGTCCCTTTCTGTCAGCTAAAAGTTAAGACCTTTCTTTAAAATTTTCTCAAGTTGGGGGGTGCCTGGGCAGTTCAGTTGGTTAAGCATCTGACTTCGGCTCAGGTCATGATCTCACGGTTTGTGAGTTCGAGCCCCGCATCGGGCTCTGTGCTGACAGCTCAGAGCCTGGAGCCTGCTTCGGATTCTGTGTCTCCATCTTCCTCTGCCCCTCCCCTGCTCGCTCTCGCTCTCTCTCTCTCTCTCTCTCTCTCTCTCTCAAAAATAAACATTAAGAAAATTGTTTTAATTTTCTCAAGTTGGGGCTTCTGGGTGGCTCAGTCGGTTAAGCATCCGGCTCTTGATTTCGGTTCAGGTCATGATCTCATGGTTCATAGGATCGAGCGCCACGTTGGGCTCCGTGATGACAGCATGGAGCCTGCTAGGGATTCTCTCTCTCCCTCTCTCTCTGCCCCTCCCCTACTTGTGCTGTCTCTCTCAAAATAAATAAACTTTAAAAAAAAACATACAATTTTCCTAAGTTGCTTGGAGGTGGGGCGGGGGGAGGAAGCTATGAGTGAGTGAGTGAGTGAGTGTGTGTGTGTGTGTGTGTGTGTGTGTTAAAAGAAACTTTATTGGGTGTTGGGGGTCCAGGTCCATGGAGGATGTTGTCCTCCATGATCCTGGGCTATGACGTCATGGGGAAGAGCCATTCAGCTCCCTCTCTGCCTTACAGTTGGTCAATGGCAAATAGGGGTAGGCTGGGGAGTACCGAGCGAACTGGAGGAGTATAAAACTTTTGCGGACTGGAATTGCAACCACTGAGCCATTGCCACCCCATCCTTGCCCCCGTCAGGTTTCCATTCTTTTTGGTGTCCCTCCTTACCACCAGGCCTGGTGGACTGGCCTGAGTCACTTGCCAGGCTTAAGATACTCTAGAACTCATGTTTGGGAGAGTACTCTAGCTCCGAATCTCTATGCCCTAGACTTACTGGACCATCAAAGAGCATTTTTTTTTCCTGCTGTGTGGAAAATAGTTCACAATGGAGCACATTGAGCCTCTGACGGGCTCTGGGGTCCCAGGCCCCCAGGTGGCTCCTGGCGGTGCATGGCTCTCCACCGGGACCCACAGATGAGCTTCTGTCCCCTGCTTCCTACAAGAGGGGTGTGCTGAGCTGTCAGGCCTGGACTCAGGCCCATTTGTCAGAGCACTTCTCTATCCATCATCCACTTATTTTGATCTTTAAAGCCCCCCCCCACTTAATATTATCTTATTATCCTTCCTCTCCAGGGGGGGAATGCTGAGTCTCAGAAGAGTGAAATTCTTGCTATCCATGCTAATCGGTGCAGGGACAGGTCTGCCTGCCTCTCAACCTTGACTCCAGCCCCATTCCTGGACACCATGTATCCAGGGAAGCCCCAAGGCAGCCTCCCTCGGCAGTTTGACGGTATTGTTATCAATTAGCTTTGGAACCAAAATGAGAACTCACCCACATCAGAGTAGACGAGGAAAGGAGAGCAAGGTGGGTGACATGCGGCTTATTTCTGGATTGTTGATAAATCCCTCCTCTCTGGCATCCATGGGCAGCCTGCACTTACAATAAAGATGGTCGTGGGGCGCCTGGGTGGCGCAGTCGGTAAAGCGTCCGACTTCAGCCAGGTCACGATCTCGCGGTCCGTGAGTTCGAGCCCCGCGTCGGGCTCCGGGCTGATGGCTCGGAGCCTGGAGCCTGTTTCCGATTCTGTGTCTCCCTCTCTCTGCCCCTCCCCCGTTCATGCTCTGTCTCTCTCTGTCCCAAAAATAAATAAACGTTGAAAAAAAAAAAAAAAAAACAATAAAGATGGTCGTGCCCTGATGCCTGTAAACTTTCCCGCTTTGGGATTAGAAGGGGCTCTGCTAAGGAGGAGGATGACAAAGGGCCTCTCTGTGCGGCTCTATTTTAGAATGGTTTCCCCAGGCCCCTTGGCTTCTTAGAAGCTGGCAGCACATTCTCTCCGCCACATAACTCCGTTTGAGGATCATCTCCAGTCTCCATGGTAACTGCATGTCGGGAGACAGCCTGCTCTGTACTGTGGCTTTGTATTAAACACAATGAATTTAAATTGGATGCTCGGCAGTGAAGATAATCATTCTGGATCAGAGAGAAGCCTGGAGCTCCTCATTTCATAATTTTGGATGTTGGCACAATTCTCAGATTGAGCCCTGTAATTCAAGCCCAAGCCCCACCTACCCCTCTGTTTCTAAACTGCAGTTAGGTCCAATTTCACTTGGGCGTTTCTCCAGCTTCTCACAGAGGAGTCTTGGAGCCAGGGAGCCCCTCAGTCAGGTCAGGGCTATCCTGAGCTCTAGAAGGGGCAGCATAATGTAAAAGAAACTTGGGGGCTCTAGAATCAGATGGACCCTCATTCAGTCTGGCTGTGTGACTTCCTCTGAGCCTGTTTTCTTTTTAATTAAAAGAAATGTTTTAGTGTTTATTTTTGAGAGAGAGACACAGACGGAGTGTGAGCAGGGGAGGGGCAGAGAGAGAAGGAGACCTAGAATCTGAAGCAGGGTCCAAGGTCTGAGCTGTCAGCACAGAGCCCGACATGGGGCTCGAACTCACGAACTGTGAGATCATGACCTGAGCTGAAGTCGCATGCTTAACCAGCTGAGCCACCCAGGCGCCCCTACCTGTTTTCTTATCTGTCTCCATAATTTTTTCAT
Source organism: Lynx canadensis (assembly GCF_007474595.2). Taxonomy (NCBI): domain Eukaryota; kingdom Metazoa; phylum Chordata; class Mammalia; order Carnivora; family Felidae; genus Lynx; species Lynx canadensis. Next base: position 118,633,144 of record NC_044305.1, on the reverse strand, counting down.
CCTCCCTGGCTGAACTCTGTACCCATCATAAATATAACTCCCCCATTCTCCTCTCCCAGCCCCCAGCCTCTGGCAACTACCATTCTACTTTCTGTCACCGTGAGTTTGACCACCCTGGGTCCCTCCTATATGTAGGTTCATACAGTCTTTGTTCATTTGTGATGGGCTTATCTCTCTTAGCGTAATGCCCTCAAGCTTCAACTGTGTTGTAGCACGCGTCAGAATTTCCTTCCTTTTTAAGGCTGGATAACATTCATATATACCACACTTTATTTATCAGTCTGTCCACCATTGGACACTTGGGTTGGTTCCGGCTTCTGGCTGTCATGAATAATGCTGTGCACACATATATCTGTCTGAGTCCTTGCTTTCAATCAGAGACTCATTTTGAGGAGCAAATAAAATCAATGTTAAGGGGCACCTGGGTGGCTCAGTAGGCATCCGACTCTCGGTTTCGGCTCAGGGCATGATCGCAGTCTTTGTGAGTCTGAGCTCCACATCGGGCTCTGCGCTGACAGTGCAGAGCCTGTTTGGGATTCTCCGCTCATACCCTACTCCCTGCGTGCGTTCTCCCTCTCTCTCCCTCTCCCTCTCTCTCTCTCTCTCTCTCAAAATAAATAAACGTTTAAAAAAAAGATAATAAATATTAAGAACACTGCACACAGTAGGCCATCAGTAAACGTTAATTTCTTTCCTGAGTGTGAGTTCAGGCGCCGTTAACTGCCACAGTGGTCTGCTGGCTTCGGTGAGAATGATGTCACTTTCTACTGAGCAAGCTGCTTCTGTGTCCCCGCAACATGCTCATCTGCCGTGTCTGGGAATTAACACAGTTCGTTCCATGGTTTAAAGGAAATGTCTTAACCATGAAAACGGGCATCGTCTCATGCATGCTTTTACATTCTCCCACCAGTTGGTATGCATGTATCCCTGCTTCCAGAAACGACAAGATGTTAGGGCTGATGTATATACTTCCTTATCGGTTGTCTATTTTAAGTCTTCCCTCTGGGAGACCCTGATGCAGGGGTGAGATCACCCCAGGCTGTGAGATTCTGTGCTTCGTAACTGTTTCACAGGCGTCAGATCTGCTCTGAGCATTACTGAAGAGTATGGGATTTGGAGGGAAGATACCTAGACCCCAGTTCTGGCCCACCTCTCAAACACTGAGGTGAGGAAAACGTCTGTCGCCCGTGGTGGTTGTGAAGATTAGATGAGGGAAGTACTTTGCTGTGTGACCCGCTCCTGGAGCAGCCCGTGCCCTGGGGGAGAAAGGGACCAGGTCCTTGGGCTGGGGGGGGGGGGGGCAGCTGTCCAGGAGATCCTCCCTGGGTCAAGTTTCATCCAAAGTCCCGATAGTAGGGGTGACTCTCCACTGCCTTGGGCGCCTCCAGGGATGGGAATCCCAGAGCTCAGGAACTGTCTTTCCTGCGGGGTAGCCCTTCCAGGCCACCTGGCGGCTGCAGCCCCCAAGAGAGTCAGCGCCCCTTTGTACTCAGGAATTTGAGACAGAAGGGGAGGAGGAGGAGGGCTCTTGCCAGCCTCCTGACCTGCGTGCGACCCAGCGGCTCCCTGCAGCAGGCTGTCAGGCCTGTTCTTTATTGCTGAGGCTGGCGGGAGGAGGGGAGATGGGGCTCTCACACCGCATCCCAGACCCTTCGCTCACTCCTCACACGTGGTGGTAGCGTGTGCGTCCCGAGTCTACCTGTTGAGATCCTGCCTCCACGCACTGCTAACGAACGCAAAAATGCAAATGCCACTCTAAGCCCCAACCAAACTCTGGGCCAGCCCTGAGATGCCTCCCTCCTGATGCTGCGCTGGACCTCTGCCTCGAGCCAGCCCTGTTCCCTGGGCTCCCCGCTCCCTCCGTTCTCCCAGGCTGCTTCCCCTGCACCCGCTGCCGGCCTCACCGGTCCCTCAGAGCAGCATGTTGGTTCCAGCCCTCCCTAGTTGATTCTGCGTGTGACTCCCATAGGAGCATTGGCTCAGTGCCACACTCCTAATTTTCCCACCCCTTGCCTCCGGGAATTTGATTCCACTTCCCGTTTTGCTAAGGGGTCTGGGACCCCTTCTGATCATCTCCTCCTTTCTCTGTTACCCGCCCCTCTTGAATGGATGGAAAGAGGGGCGCCTCCCAGCCTAATAGATATGAAGATCAGCCCTCAGGTTTCCTCATCGGAGTAATGGGCACAATAACGCACCTCTTTCGCAGGGTCGTTGTGAGAATTCACGGGGCACAGAGCACACGCTCAGGGGGCGTCGGTTACCGTTAGCGACGTTCGCCTCCACTGGGTTGACACTCAGCTCTATCTTAAGGCAAACGAAAACTCCCTTTCTTCTTCTTTGTCTTCTGAGAAACAGCTTCCACCTGTCTCTTCCGTCCCCACCCCCAAATTCAGGGCCATGACAATGCAGCCGGCACCCCACAGCCAGAGTCATGTTCCGAAGCCATACGTCACGTTCTTCCCCTGCCCAGAAGCCTGCTGTGACCACAGACGCGTCCAGGGCTGGGGGTGTAGCCAGCGTCCTGTCTGTAAATGTGCTCCTAACCGCCCCCTCCCAAGCTCCCTCAGGACCCCCAGCGGCACAGCACACGAGCTGCTGAACTTTGCTGACCGGACAGAATCCAGGTTCGGCAAGGTCCTCACATGTTTGGTCCTAATCAGACCTGCCTTGGCCCAAACCAGACAGGTGTGCTGTCTATCCTCCATCACGCCCGCCTTCCGGCTCTCGGCCCGCCTATTTGCACTTGATGGTGTCATCAGGAGGAATGCTATCTTTGCCCTGTACTCTTACAGTACTTTGCAGTCGTTTCTATTACAAATGAAGCTTTTTCTTGTCCTGTTTGCCAGCCACACTCTAAGTGCCTCAGGTGCTTACATTTCTCGCCTTTCTGGACCATCTGATACACGTGATAGAGGGCACACGGTGTGCACATTAGTGCTACCTACAAGTTATGCTTACTGGTGATAATCGCTACCATTTATTGGGCTCCGACTCTGTGCAGGCACTGCACTAGGTACTTTACATGCATTATCTCATTTAACTATTGTGACCCCATGGGTATATATTATTATCCTCATTTTACAAATAAGGAAATGGAGGGGCACCGGGGTGGCTCAGTCGGTTAAGCATCCAACTTCGGCTCAGGTCATGATCTTATGGTTGGTGGGTTTGAGCCCCGCATCAGGCTGTGTGCTGACAGCCTGGAGCCTGGAGCCTGCTTCTGATTCTCTGTCTGTCTCTCTGTCTCTCTCTCTGCCCCTCCCCCACTCATGCTCTTGTCTTTTTCTCTCCCTCTGTCTCTCTCAAATATAAATAAACATTTAAAAAATGAGGAAATGGAGCTCAGAGATTAAACAGCTTGTCCGAGGTCTTACAACTAAGTGTAAGTGTCTTACAACTAGGATTTAAACCTGGATCTGCCTGCCTTAAAGGCTGGTTCTTGTCACTATACCGTTTTGCCTCTAAATATGACATTAATATGCCTTTACGTGACAGGCGGATTAAATGTGGGGAAATGTCCTTTTCTCGAAATGCGTTGTGAACTGAAGGTTGCCTGTTTTCTCTGCAGAAGAACCAAAGAATGAAGTGCGAGTTTTAGATACGGTAATGTTTAGGGTAAGAGCGTTGCAAAATCAGAGGTGGGACCAGGCCCCGGATGGTGTGGGAGAGGCCGTGGACCCAGAAGGTAGGCGTGGAAAGTAAAAGGAAGTCTGGGAGTGCGATTAATTGCGAACGCACAGTTTGGAGGAAACTCAACAGGCTGGAAATCATGGGTGGAGAAAAGACGAGAGCTGTACGTAGCGGGAGGGACAGAAAGGGTAGCCCCAGGGAACTGATCACACATCAAATGGATGCTCTGCAGAAAAGCTAGGGTTGATTTTGTTTTTGTTTGGTTTTGTTTTGTTTTGTTTCACAGAAAAGAGGCATTTGATAGAAAGAGGTTGGGGTGACTCCGAAGGAGAATGGATGGGGCAGTGGTCAGAGCAGAGGTCAGCACTCAAGCGGCCCGGAAGGGAATTGTCAGAGAGCCGGCTTGAGTTGGCAGTAAAGCTAAGTGTAAGCCTGTTAAGAGTCTCATCACCCTACATCAGGCAAGTGTCATGAATAAAGAGGTGGGATTCCTTCTTAAAAGATTATTAAGAAACTTAAGATGACGACAGCAAAGCATTAAACAATCCAGGCACAGAGCCCTTCTAAATGCAGGGCACTGTGGGCTGCACAGCCCACAAAGCTGGCCCTGGCTGGTGGGCTTGTGTTTCAGGATGAGAAAGATATTTACTGAGTGCCAGGCATGGTTCTAAGTACCATAGATGTATCATCTCACTTGATGAAGTGCTCAGGTCCTCCTTTTGGAAAGCTTCTCAAGTTCCAGGACTTGAGTGGTATTTAAGAACTGGCTTTCTGGGGCGCCTGGGTGGCGCAGTCGGTTAAGCGTCCGACTTCAGCCAGGTCACGATCTCGCGGTCCGGTCCGTGAGTTCGAGCCCCGCGTCGGGCTCTGGGCTGATGGCTCAGAGCCTGGAGCCTGTTTCCGGTTCTGTGTCTCCCTCTCTCTCTGCCCCTCCCCCATTCATGCTCTGTCTCTCTCTGTCCCAAAAATAAATAAACGTTGAAAAAAAAAAAAAAAAAGAACTGGCTTTCATGGGGCGCCTGGGTGGCGCAGTCGGTTAAGCGTCCGACTTCAGCCAGGTCACGATCTCGCGGTCCGTGAGTTCGAGCCCCGCGTCGGGCTCTGGGCTGATGGCTCAGAGCCTGGAGCCTGTTTCCGATTCTGTGTCTCCCTCTCTCTCTGCCCCTCCCCCGTTCATGCTCTGTCTCTCTCTGTCCCAAAAATAAATAAACGTTGAAAAAAAAAATTGCTTTAAAAAAGAACTGGCTTTCCAGGGGCGCCTGGGTGGCTCAGTCGGCTGGCTGGGTGTCTGACTTCGGCTCAGGTCATGATCTCACGGTTCGTGAGTTCGAGCCCCGCATTGAGCTCTGTGCTGACAGCTTGGAGCCTGGAGCCTGCTTCAGATTCTGTGTCTCCCTCTCTCTCTGCCCCTCCCCTGCTCATGCTCTGTCTCTGTCTCTCGCTCTGTCTCTCTCAGAGGTAAATATTAGGGGGGGTGGAGGGGAAGGCTTTCCAAAGGGCCAGTAAGCAACCAACAGATCCCTGATGGTGCAGGAAGTTACTCCGAGCAAGAGAGGAACCACCGAGCTGGTGATTTTATTTCTCTTGTACTTTGGGAGATTGTGAATAAAAGAAGAGAATTTTCACGTGCAAAGAAAAAGAACTGGTTCGGTGATTCCAAGAGAAGCAGATCTAGCTGAACCGACGATGGCTTTCCCAGCTGCATTAGGAAATGTAGAAATGTTTGCTTGACGCTCATTAGCCTACAAAACACATCCAAATACTTGTTATTTGGTTCTCAGTGCTGTAGCGTCCCCCCTTTAAGATAAGTTGCCCTTGATCGATAGGTCTAGGTAGCGGCAGATCCCGCTTTTCCGATTCCAATCACCTCCCCCCCAAACACACCCCTTTTCTATGCGCTATATGAAAATACACTCCAGGAAGCCTCTCCCTCTTCCCCAGTGAAAAACCCCACGAATTATCTCTGGCTCAAGTGCCTTCTCAACAGCAGAGCACAAAGTTTGTGCCTTGACTTACTGGTTCAGCCTTGGAACAAGCTGCTTCTTTGACGGAAGGGTTGCAGGGCAGGGGCAGGAGGGTGAAATTGGAAGATTAAAAAAAACCATTGCTACTGGGAAACCAGCAAAACGTGATTCGAGCTGCCGCAATGCAGAAGATGACAAGTGAGTGATTCTCCAGAGAGCTCTGTCCTGACAAAGGCAAGGAGGGCCAGTACACTCTTCTCTCCAATACTGTGACGGCAGCAAATAAGTCCTATTTTTCTGAAGTTTCTTTCCAACTTGCTGAGCATGGCCCTGGTCAATACAGAGACCCTGCGTGCCCCACAGGGGTCCGTCCGATGACTTCCGAAGCATAAAGATGACATTTATATCCGGTTTGGGTTTAGTTTCAGTACAAGTTCTTGCCAAGTGTATGCCTGGAAAGTCGGTCAGAAAATGGATCCCATTAAGCATGTTGGGTTTTATTAGGAAACAAATGGAGGTGACATTACTGGGCATCAGACAAATCCAGACTTATCCAGCAGAATATCAAATATGTCAGAGACAAATCATGGTAACCCTTTGGAACACTAAAATTATGTTTCATCTCTGCCAAATGTGCATCATGATGCTGTGTCTGTGGTTAAATAAATAGTCCCAGTGTCCGTGTTAACTTAATAGTGAGAGATGTGTAGTCCCACATTCACGATTAAAACAAATGCCACATTCTCAATGGGGATGCTTGGCTGGGCAGCAGTGTATGTAAAAAAATTAAGGGCTTGCGTTGGTAAATGGGCAGACTTCGTAGCCACCAGGCTCCAGGAGGCCCTGGTGAGTTAGCCCTCCGTGGTCCGGCGTGGTATAATTGGGGGTGCGCATGTGCACGAAGCTACAACTCCACTTCCGGGCGACGTATACCCTGAAAATGGGCACCGTTCATGTGTGTGCAAGAATCCTCAAGCGCCATGTGTAGTGGTAAATACCCATGAATTAGAACTGAATATGTACCTGGAGGAGTATTCATACAATTAATTAATTAGAATGGAAGAAACAAATCTTAAGATGTTGAATTTTTAAAAGCAAGTTGCAAAAAGGTACGGATAGTACTTGGTGTAAATTTTTAAAATTCACGAAACAAACTAGTAAAAGCATGAAAACAGAGATGGGATGATCAACCTCAGGGGAGAGGGATAGGGAACAGGATGGAGGGTTTTGGTTGTATTGGTTTTATTTTTTTTTTTCATTTTTTTTAACATTTATTCATTAAAAAAATTTTTTTAACATTTATTTATTTTTGAGAGACAGAGAGACAGAGCATGAACAGGGGAGGAGCAGAGAGAGAGGGAGACACAGAATCCAAAGCAGGCTCCAGGCTCTGAGGTGTCAGCACCGAGCCTGACGCGGGGCTCGAACTCACGGACCGCGAGATCCTGACCTGAGCCGAAGTCGGTTTTGCTTAACCACTGAGCCACCCAGGCGCCCCTGTATTTCATTTTTTTTAAATGTGTTTTAAACAACGGCAAAATGTTAACATCTGTTATGTTTGACTAGTGGGTTCATGCCTGTGTGTTATTTTCTATACTTTTACCGTATGGTTGAAATGTTACATAACTTTAAAAGAAAATATTTTAAACACACAAGCGTGGTTAACTAAACTTTAAGTAATTTTTAGCTTCTTCCAAATTTATGTTTAAAATAGATATTATAATAAAGTAATGATTCTATTAAGGTAAATTTTCAGGAAAACTAGAAAAAAATAACTCAGACTCTCATCACTGAAACAGTCCTTGTTAATGTTTTGGTATATTTCCTTCCATGTTTTTCCTTGTGTGGGTGCCTGTGTGTTTAAACATCCTTCTAAGCATCTTGGGTACACATATTGAATTCTGTCTTTTTCGCTCATTACAGTATCACCCTTTTCCATGTTATGACTTAGCCTCCATGAACATCATTTCTATGACTTCCATTAAACATTGTCCACAGCTTGCTTAACCCACACCATTTTTTGCAGAAAAACAGGAACATTCAGTAGTCACACGGTCACATATTCATAAACATAATCCTTTGAAATCCTCGGGAACAGGATTGGGTCATGCTCCCTGTTGATTTCTACAAGGATGTTTTATGTGGGATGACAGTAAAAAGGTCTGTCACATCTGTGATATCACATTCCCAGGAAGACAGAGCTTGTCGTCATTCGTCCCGTGGGTTGGAACTGTACATATTTTAAAAGCCAGCTCTGTGTGTCTCTTGCCTGAGAGGAAACAAGTGCTCATACACCCTTGTACATCCAGCATCTGGTCTGGGCTCCTGAACCCGCAGCTGGGGGAGTATTTGCTGATCCTGTTAAACTCTTGTTTTGAGGCCTGAGGTTAATAGTAGAAATAATTATTGCAGATATTTATGTGCTCCTTCGAGCTTATAAAGGCTCTCACATCCATGGCCACCTGATCTCCTCTGGGAGGGGAGGTCCGAGTGGGTATACAGCTGGCGCTGGATTACAGCCAGAAAGTGGGAAAGTCAGGACCACTGCCCAGTGACACCTACCTGAACTCTTCAGTGACTGTCCTTAGACTCAGGCAAGAGGAGCCATGTCTGCCCAGAGCCCCCTGTCCTCTTCCAGACCACACTCTGGGTCCCTGGAATCCCCTAACAGATGACCCTGAGCACTTCTAGGACCTATGTATGCTTGAATCTGCCCTCCTTGGGGGCCAGACCACCAGTGCCTGTTCGCCTAGGTCCACGGGCAGCATTTTGCAAGGAGTGAGCAGATGAGAGGCCTGCGGGCTGCAGGATGAACCCAAAGCAGGGGTGTGGGCTGGGGGCGGTGCAAAGGCTGAAGGCCAGTATCCCCTACGGTGTAGCTCAGAGCTGCAAGGACCCCAAGAACTCCAAATTCAGGCCTGGTCTTCTTGGTCAAGTATTTGTCAGAGTAGGAGGATAGGAGGTGTTCTGTGTAACAGTTAGCTTGATCTGTAACTTTTAACTATTTAGAGATTCAGCACTTGGACCTCCTTTTCTACTCTCGCTCTGGGACCCACAGATCTTAAGAAGTCTTGCTTCTCTTATCATCCTATACCGTGCTGTTTCCAGGTCTCCTTTTTTCTACCCAAGGCTACAGACATACTGAGGGGAGTGCAGAAGAAAGCCATCGAGGGGCACCTGCGTGGCTCAGTCGGTTAAGCATCCAACTTCCGCTGAGATCATGATCTCACGGTTCCTGAGTTCCAGCCCAGCGTAGGGCTCTGTGCTGGGCTCTGTGCTGGCAGCTCAGAGCCCGGAGCCTGCTTCGGATTCTGTGGCTCCCTCGCTCTCTGCCCCTCTCCCACTCATGCTCTGTCTCTCAAAAAAAAAAAAGTGAATAAACGTTAAAAAAAAAAAAAAAGAATCTAGAACCACAGAAAAATAAAACAATTTAGTGTATAAAATCCCAATAGATAACCCCACCCCCACCCCCATCTCTGCATATAAAGGCAAAAAATGCATTTCGGGGCAGAATAGAGTACAACCACCTGCTATGAGGATGAATCAGCCTGACACGATCGGGATCACAAATAGAAGCCAGCTAGTAAAGCTACAATCAGCGGCTCTTCCCCTTCTCTCATTTCCCCCCCCCCCCCCCCCCACCGCGCCCGCCATTCTGGTTACCCATCTCTGCCCACAGAACTACCGCCCTCTGTTGGTTGCTTTAAGCCATGCAAGAAGTTGGACCTCTGAACTCACGGCAACAGGGGAAGTGGTCTCCCAGCCAGGGACAACAAGGAGAATCTGTGTTGCGAGAGTTCTAATTGTTTGGCCGCTGAACTTTTTTTTTTTTTTTTTTCAGTTCCCCATTCCCCAGCAATATTTCTGATCTGATTTGTGATCAAGGATTTGACTGACTAGAGAAGCAGGAATCATTAAGACAATTTCATTGTCAGAGATAAACAGTCCAAATCTGGATGATTAAACACACACATTAGGACAGACTTCACTCAGTCCATTTTATTAGAGAACGGTTCAGTTGACTTTCCCAACGATCCAGGGAGGAAGCTAATTTAGGTAAAGCTTAGAGAGGTTAAGTAGCTATTATAGTAGCTATAGGTAAGCATCTCAGAGAGGTTAGAGTTAATGTGGCTGAAGTTATCCAGCTGGGAGGTGGCGAGCGGGGACTCAAGCTTGGGCTCATCTAAATTATTGCCAGGACCCAAAAAGAAAGACAGGTTTTGTCCAGACTTACTCATTGGAAAAAGAGAGTCACCTTCTATCGGATCACTCCGAGTAGTGGAGCTCTCTCTTAATTATTCTATTTTGATGAAGGTTTGTTGGGGAACAACACATTAACGTGGAACAACCTTTGGTCAGTGCTAGTTCTGGAGGCTTGTGCAGGTCACCTGACAAAATTGGCTTAAAAAAAAGTGTATGTGTGGGTGGGGGAGGTGGAGCTTTAATACAGATTTAGCCATTATTCCTGGAATTACAAGAGAGGCTTTTTAAAGATTTCTTGTTAAGTGATGTCATGTGGAGATTTTGAATAGGATAATTTTTCGTTGATAAATCATACAGGGACCTCAAAACTGCTCCATCTCAAACAAGATATATGGAAATGAACTTAACGTGCTTGGAGAAACTGAACACAAAGGCCTCGATGTTGAAAATGCATATGAAAACTTTGAATAAAATTGTTTCATGGAATATGAGAGAATAAAACAAAACAATGTATCCAAACTAACATTTTATTCATTAGGATTTAAATATATATGTGTAATAGGGCGCCTAGGTGGCTCAGTCGGCTACGCATCCAACTTCGGCTCAGGTCACGATCTCACAGCTCGTGAGTTCGAGCCCCGTGTCGGGCTCTGTGCTGACAGCTCAGAGCCTGGAGCCTGCTTCGGATTCTGTGTCTCCCTCTCTCTCTGCCCCTCCCCTGCTCGTGCTGTCTCTCCCTCTCTCTCAAAAAAAAATTTAGAAATTTAAAAAATCTGTGTGTATCACTAAACATTATAAATAGACGTATTATATTGCACTAAACATTTGGTTATGTCATGTGTATATTCAAGTTGGTCAAAATTGTTGGGGGTGGAGGGACTCTTCTTTTTTGGGAAATAGAGGCTGGCTTTGAGGCTCCAGTGACACACTAAGTGGTTTTTCCAAAGCACTGAGCCACAACCCAAGATGAGGAAGAGGCAGGTGTGTGTACTGGATCCAATGGGGTGATGAAGGTTGACACATGACCTCCAGTGTGTGTCTAGCTCCTCAAAATTTCCCAAGCGTGGCTGCACTGGGGCCTCACAGCCTCTCGCTTAATAGGGTCCGTGGTTGTCCTGAATGTCCACCCAAGGACCTCAGGTGTCTCCCTGCGTCAGTGACTCGGATGTGAGAAGGGATGTGACGAGACTGCTTTTCCCGTCCCCCACAGGCGGCACTAGTCGGAGGCACCACCATGGTCATTGGCCACGTCCTGCCTGACAAGGAGACCTCCCTCGTGGAAGCCTACGAGAAGTGTCGGGGTCTGGCCGACCCCAAGGTCTGCTGTGACTACGCCCTGCATGTGGGGATCACCTGGTGGGCACCCAAGGTAACAGTGCTGGGTAGAATCCTGAAAGAATAAGTGCTTTTTTTAGGGAGAGGGGCCATTTGGGTGGAGTCAGCTGGGGTGGGGTGCCCTCCCACAGGTAGGGGACGCCCCCCACCATCCTAACTCCCCAGATGCCAAAAGAAAAGAACACATGATTCCACAAGGGGGTGACAAGGCTTGTTCTGCTTAATTTCAAGAGCCAGTGTCCCAGCAGACCCAGAGGCCTGGGGAACGCCGGCTGACTCCTTGCTCAGACCACAAAGCTCTCAACGTGTCTTGATACTCTTCATCGGGTGCCACTTCTGCTGAGTAGCGGGCTTGGCAAGAGTCAGGCTCCAGGGGACGTATTGTTTTCATGCCGGAAGTGACGGCATGGACCTGAGGTCTCCGAACAGAACAAGAGAGTCCTGTCCTGGCTCCGTGCCACCTGGATAAATGGGACTGGGCCACTTTTTTCCTCCTGGGGCCCGGCTCCTGCTCTGAGAGCCCCGAGGCTGCTTCTGGCCTGTGGCTGAGGCTGGCTCCCACTGAGCCCTTTCTCACTTCAGCCCCTGTGCCCCTTGCTTCTGGCTTTCCCGTCCCCCCACTGCCCCAGGCCCCAGGGGCAGAGTCCAGTCCCCTCCACCCAGATTCCCACTTCCTAAAAACAGACATTTAGATTTTGCTTCATTTCTGGAGTTTTACCACTTATTACCCCAGAGAAGCAGCCTGGATGCCCGTTCTGCCACCAATTCTGTACTGGTACAGGTGCCAGGACCTGCGTGGGCATCCTAAGCAAGCACTGGGGCGCCTGGCTGGCTCAGTCAGTCGAGTATGCGGCTCTTAATCTCAGGGTGGTGAGTTCCAGCCCCACATTGGGCATGGAGTTTACTTCAAACAAACAAAAAACAAACAAACAAACAACAACAACAAAACAAGCATTGATGTTTTACAAAGTTCTTCAGCTAGGGAGCCTGGTCTAAAGGGCCTGCGTCCCTTCTGAGATGGTAATTAAAAGCCTTGTGTCCTTCTGCCCTTGGGTTTTAGCTTTGAGCGTGGGGCTCCCCCACTCTCCCCTGTTATGTCAGACATGGTCCTTATGAAAGGCCTTGGAGCCCTCCAACCTTCACACCATGAAGACCTCCCTGCTGGCATTGGGTAAAAGTGCAGACCCACCCTGAATGGCAGCCGGCCCTTATCGGAGGAGGGGGTTTTGTTTATTCTCGACACCCTCCTGGGGGGACGACCTTACCCCGAGCCTCTGTATTCCCTCCCCCCGGAGCTGGCCTGGAATAGGGCATCCATTCAGATTCTCAGCAACACTGAGGCCAGGCCAGCCCTCCCTAAGTCCCCAGAGGTTGTGGGGACTTCCATGCATCTAGAATTTTAAATTCTGTTTTGTTATTATCAAATAATTCTTTTCCTAACTATCGATTTTAAAAAGAGAAAAGAAGCCCATCATTCTGGTTATCCCAACACAACCACTCTTGTTACCTTGGCTTATTTCCCTCCAGTCTTTTTTTTTTTTTTTTTCCCATGTGTGCTTTTTACATAGTAACTCCTTCACTTAAGTGTGAGCATTTTCTGTGTGGCGCATGGTCTTCATGACCATCGGTGCGGTGGCCGCTTCATGTCCTATCAAGGAGATAAAACTCAATTTGTTTTCCTGCTGTCAGACCAACGTTGCTTCCATTTTTCCCCAATGTAAACAACGTTAGGATGAATCTCCATATTCATATAGCCAGGCGGGCCAGCCAGGCGCCCTGGGTCTCAGGAGTTTCAGCATTATTGTGCCTTCTTTGAAAATTTTTTTTTTAATGTTTATTTATTTTTGAGACAGGGAGAGACAGAGCATGAACGGGGGAGGGTCAGAGAGACAGGGAGACACAGAATCCGAAACAGGCTCCAGGCTCTGAGCTGTCAGCACAGAGCCCGACGCGGGGCTCAAACTCACGGACCGTGAGATCATGACCTGAGCCGAAGTCAGACGCTCAACCTACTGAGCCACCCAGGCGCCCCTATTGTGCCTTCTTTGTAACACCACTTCCATTATGGGAGTGGGGAGCACAGGCCTTGGGGGTAAACGCTGTTAATGCATTCACCGATAAGGCTGACTTGGAGTTAGAAACACAAGACAAGCCTATACGACAGCAGAAACATGCCTAGATGGTCACAATATGGTTCCTACGTTTGTGTCATGCTTGACAATTTTTTTTTAATAAAAAATGTTTGTTTTTTTTTTTTTTTTTTTTTTTCAACGTTTATTTATTTTTGGGACAGAGAGAGACAGAGCATGAACGGGGGAGGGACAGAGAGAGAGGGAGACACAGAATCGGAAACAGGCTCCAGGCTCTGAGCCATCAGCCCAGAGCCCGACGCGGGGCTCGAACTCCCGGACCGCGAGATCGTGACCTGGCTGAAGTCGGACGCTTAACCGACTGCGCCACCCAGGCGCCCCAAAATGTTTGTCTTAATGTTTGTTTATTTTTGAGAGAGAGAAAGACAGAGAATGAGCAGGGAAGGGGCAGAGAGGGAGACACAGAATCCGAAGCAGGTGCCAGGCTCCGAGATGTCAGCACAGAGCCCGACGCGGGGCCCGAACTCACAAACCGCGAGATCATGCCCCGAGCCGAAGTCGGACTCTTAACCGACTGAGCCACCCAGGAGCCCCATGCTTGGCAATTTTCAAAGTCCTTCTGCATCCATTTGCTCACCTGACCTCACAGAGGCCCGGGGGGTGGGAAGAAAATGAGATACTGCAAGGTTGCAGGTGGCCGTATGGTCATTCCTCCCACTGGCCCCCATCTCCTCCATCCTGGGCCCGTCAGCCTCTTGAACATCTGTACTCACGTGGCATTGCCTTTGCATTTTGCTCTCCAGGTGAAAGCAGAAATGGAGACACTGGTAAGGGAGAAGGGTGTCAACTCCTTCCAGATGTTCATGACCTACAAAGACTTGTATATGCTTCGGGACAGTGAGCTCTATCAAGTGTTGCACGCTTGCAAGGACATTGGAGCGATCCCCCGAGTCCATGCTGAGAATGGGGAGCTCGTGGCTGAGGCAAGGCCGTAGAGAATATTGGGGAAGGGGGGGCTGGGGCACCAATAGAGACAGTTCTCAGGGGGATTCCTGACCACCCATCGCCCATCCCACAATTTCGTCCAGACAAAATGAGTTATAAAAGGCAGTGTGAGATGTTAACACCCCAGATGACAAATCTTTGTCAGAAAATCCACTTGTCTACTGTCTGTCTGTAAAAAAAAAAAAATCTCTTCATAGTCCAAAAGGGTTTCTAAGTCTTAGATGATAATGTCTTAGTTCTGGTGATATGGTATTTAAATTCCATGATAGCAAAAGAACTTGGAGCACCTCTAAGAAATATTTTTAATGAGATTTGACATCAGAATAAATGACAGTCAGCTCTCCTCTTTCCTCTGCTTTCCTATCACCTCTCCCCCACCACCCCCGAGGAACTGAGATATTATAGCAATCTGCTCACTGGTAGATGAATCCCTTTGTACCTCCTGGATCTTAACTAGGATGCTTGGTAAGGGTTATTCTAGGTGTTGCTGGAAACTAGAGATTTGACTAGATTTCCGGTGGGGAAATTCTGATTTTTCAGACCGGTGTTCTTTGATGTCCCAAGCCTATTGGCTAGTTACAGAACTGGAATTTTAAGAGGAAGAAAATACGTTCAGTCCTTAGGAAGTGAGGTGCAGGAGAGCCTGGCTGCCAGGGAACCCCATACTCACCCTGCCCTCTTTGGAAGGCGGATACTGCAGAAGTGAGCAAAGCGGCAGGCCTATTGGAATGCACGGTGTCCGGCATGGTTTCGTGTCCCTGGGGTTCGTTATTTTCTCGTATCTGTATGGTTCTCTCAATTTTCTTTCTTTTGCCGTCATTCAGGGTGCTAAGGAGGCGCTAGATTTGGGAATCACGGGCCCAGAAGGAATCGAGATCAGCCGCCCAGAGGAGGTGAGGAAAACTGACTATGCCTCTTCTCAGCTTCTTTCCTGTGGATTCACAGAACCTTTAGGACAGAAGAGACATCAGTAAATATAAGTTGCATATTATCGCTTTCTCCATGGGTGAAATTCGCATCTGGAAGCTTTTCAGGGAACAGCCATCGCCCTGCGGAGGCTGACTTGGCCTTGAGCTTCCTTGGGAAAGACTGTTTGGAGGAAACCAGACCCACCTAATTTGATTCTGATTTCAGGGATCTGAGGGAGACCATGTGAGCCCATCGGGGGCTGCGTTCCCCAAAAATTGAATGGGGAAAGAAAAGACAGAGTGAAAGCGCTTTCGGGTGTAAGAAGAAATTCCAGGTTATAAGCCAGTGATTTAGTGTTGTAGGAATGAGAGCATCCGAGGAAAACTTTGGACCCTTCCCACCAGAAACCAGAAGCACATACGTGTCTATACTCTTGCCCCCTTGTTACCTACCATATTAACCACTGCGGTGATCATGAAAAGCCCTGCTCTCCTCTGCCCTCTGGTTTAATCCTGGCACAGTTTGGCAAGGTGCCCACACAAATCCCCAGCAGTCCCCCCGCTAAAGCTGTCTGTTCTGGAGGGGACCTCACTGGACAAATCGTGCCTTCTCGTCCTGCGACCCCATTCCGACACCTGCCGTTTGTGAAGAGAAAGCTATTTCCCATTTCTTCAAAGCGTTCAATGCAGAGTGGTGGCTGGATGTCCATGAGGGATCGATGGGAGGCCCTGAGGGACGAGGAGCCAGAGACCAGATGTCATGGCACTGCCATCAGACATGCAAGGCCCTGCGCGGACCTGTAAGGACAGGAGTGGGCGGGTGGGCACAGGACTGGGCTTTGTTCAGTTGTATGAGGGAAAAAGCCAAGCTCTGACTGTAGGGTATTAATAGCGAGAGTCACCACTGTTACCATCTACTGGTTAAAGGCTCTACGCCAGGAGAGATTTTGCCCTCCAGCAGACATCTGACAATGTCCAGAGGTATTTTTGGTTGTCCCACCCGGGGGGGGGGGGGGGGCGGGGAAGAGGGGGCAGGGGGAGGGTGTGGTACTGCTGGCATCCAGTGGAGAGAGGTTAGGGATGCTGCTTGACGATCGATCCTACAGTGCCCAGATAGCCCCCCGCCACAAGGAGTTACCCGACTCAAAATATCCATGGTGCCGAAGTTCAGAAACTCGGATCTAGGTTAATTTCCAGCTTGATATTAGTGAGTATCATTCCTTGCTACTGCGCTGAGGTGGCTGTGGAAAGAATACCCCAGAAAACACGGAGGGGTTTCTAGGTTTCTGTTTCCTTTTGTTTTGTTGCCTTTTTCTTTTTTTGAGAGAGAGAGAGAGAGAGAGAGAGAGCATGAGCTAAGGAGAGGCGGAGAGAGAGGGAGGGAGAGGATCTCGAGCAGGCTGCACACTGCCAGCGCAGAGCCTGGTGCAGGGCTAGAACTCATGAACCACGAGATCATGACCTGAGCTGAAATCAAGAGTCAGACACTTAACCGACTGAGCCACCCAGGTGCCCCAGATAGGGAAGAATTTTTAAAAATTTGTTTTAGGGGCGCCTGGGTGGCGCAGTCGGTTAAGCGTCTGACTTCAGCCAGGTCACGATCTCGCGGTCCGGGAGTTCGAGCCCCGCGTCAGGCTCTGGGCTGATGGCTCGGAGCCTGGAGCCTGTTTCCGATTCTGTGTCTCCCTCTCTCTCTGCCCCTCCCCGTTCATGCTCTGTCTCTCTCTGTCCGAAAAATAAATAAACGTTGAAAAAAAAAATTTTTTTTTTTAAATTTGTTTTAATGTTTCGGTTTGACAGAGAGAGTGTGTGTGTGTCAGAGCGCCTGTGAGTGGGGGAGGGGCAGAAAGAAGAAGGGCGGGGGGCGGGGCGGGGGGAGCGGCAGAGGATCCAAAGCAGGATCCAAAGCGGGCTCCGGGCTGATAGCAGAGAGCCTGAGGTGGGGCTCAAACTCGAGAACCGTGAGATCGTGACCTCAGCCAGAGTCATATGCTTAACTGATTGAGTCACCTAGGCGCCCCCCCAAATTTTTTAAAGTTTATTTATTTTTAAGAGAGAGAGAGAGGGGGGCAGAGAATCCCAAGCAGACAGCACAGAGCCCCATGCAGGGCTCAATCCCACGAACCATGAGATCATGACCTAAGCTGAAGCCAAGGGTTAGATGCTTTAACTGACTGAGCCACCCAGGTGCCCCTCGTTGCCTGTTATTTAAGGCCTGATTAGCACCCAGCGAGGGTATGCCTGGTGTAGTAAATCCTCAGATCCTCTCAGGGTGAGAAGAGGTGGTTGGAGCTTGGTGCCCCTGCCCAGGGCTTACCCCCCGAGCCAGCCCCTATGGGTGCATTTGGCCCCTCCGGCCCAATGTTGGATATTCCAGCACTTTCTACAAAGTGGGCTCTTGAGCAGAGGTGGGCTTGCTTGGGAGAGAGGCTGAAGCTTGTTTTCTTCCTGTCCTTTGTTTCTTACAGCTGGAGGCTGAAGCCACTCACCGAGTTATCACCATTGCAAACAGGGTAAGTAGACCCCGGCTCGCCCTAAACCCATTCTTGACCCTGGGATCAGAAACCAGCATCTTCAGTCTACACAGTGGAGTCCCATTCTGCCCTGGGTGCCACCACCATGCCTGGCTCACAGGACCCCAAAACCGTTTCCTGGGTGTTGTTATTCCCACAGACCTGGCAGAAGTCCTCCTAGCTGCCAGCTCTCTGTCCTCCCCCCCACCGCCGTGAGCTTGCTGAGTCCGGCTTCATTGCTCAAGTGGAAATGGCTCCCGTGGGAGGCAGGGTGAGTTGGGTGTCCACAGAGCCTCACTGCAAATGAACTCTGTTTCCTGTAGAGGAATTCGGTAGATGGCTTGCTTAGAGAACCGTGATCGAACCCTCTGCCTCTAGACCACTTAGAAGTTCTCCTTGGTATTGCTTAGGGCGAGGGGGTGCTGACACGGTGTGGGAAACGAACAAGACGTGAGACCTTTACCAAACACGAAGCTCTCAGCGTATGCGCATCGCTCAACCACTCTGATATACTATTTTGTTATCTAACATTGGGGTGATAATATCACTTCTCACAGGAGGATTGTGAGGGTCAAAGGGGGGCAGAGAAAGAAAGGCACTTTATAAACAGTAGATATATACCAAGAAATTACGAGGTTGTTTCTCCTAAACCGTCATTAAAGAGTTCGATTTGCTCAGTTCGTGGTCACCTCGAGAATACCAGTTTCTAAAGTGTGGCGCCTGGACCAACAGCAGTGTTTTGTTAGAAATAGAACTTAGAATTGCAGATTCTCGGGCCCATACCCATTGAATCAGGAACTGGGGACGATGCCCAGCAGTCTGTTTTAAGAAGCCCACCCATGGTTTTAGCGGGCACTAACGCTCGAGAATCTCTTCTCTGAAAAGACATGGGCGATCCCGAAGGATGTAAGTAAGCATGAGGGCGTGGTGTTAGGAATGCTGGGGACGAGGCAGAGGTTGGAGGTCCAGCGGATCTCAGAATTAGTAAAGTTGCACCAAGCACGTCAAATGTCAGGCCAGTTCCTAAGCTTTCTGTCCTCTCATTTTGATGAGCAGAGAAGGCATCAGAGTAACATTTGGGAAAAGTTTCCCATGAGCAGTTTACAAGTCTGGGTGCCGGTCGAGGACATTGATTTACTGGCACACCAGTGGTTATGATACCAATGATTTCCTGACGGAGACCGACCCCAGGAAAAGGAAAGATGTCAACAACAAAAAGCCAGCTTCCTGTTTTTTAGCTCAAACATATGCCCAGGCAGGTGAAGCCAGGGACCATTGTCGCACCGCTCAGCAGAGGAAAAGCTCATCGATATTACAACCCAGGCGTCCATTTGTCCAGTCCTGCCTGACATAGACCCTGAACCCCAAACCTCTTACATTTTGTTTCTTCTCAGGGTACATTCTGTCTACTGGTAAGGCAGCCCTTGTTGTAATTTTAGATACGAAGTATGATCCACGACTGTCTCTAGGTCGTCACGTTCATGAGCAGGAAATTTAAAAAGTCCCTGGTGTTAGGTTATAAATCATCTTGACTCCGGCTGGTGGAATGTTTGAGGCTCAGCCCTGACATTCCCCTTGGGCCCTGGTGCTTGCCTCCTCCGTGCTTCCCCTAGTCTGTGCTCTGGCCGCCAGCCTGCCTTCCCGGTAGAAGACCCTCTCTCCCTGCTAAGTGGGGCTAAGACGTGCAGAGGGAGGTGCCGGGGCCCAGACTGGTTTGGCTGGGGCTGTGCTAGTGCTTGTTAGGTTCATGGGGCTGATGCGCTCTCCTTTCTGCCGGTTTCCTTGTTTAGACTCACTGTCCAATATACCTGGTCAACGTGTCCAGCATCTCGGCCGGTGACGTTATCGCAGCTGCTAAGATGCAAGGCGAGTCCTTGGGCTGGAGTGGACCGTGCGCACGTGTGGTGGGGTTGCAGCCCTGCGGGGTCCCCCGGAGTACTCCCTTTTCTCTCCCGCCGCCCGCAGAAGCACTGCGCTAGCCTGGGTTCGGTGCGCTAGAAGCAGTGTTTTCCTCTGTGCATTTGCATGCATAACAGCTCTGCAGAAGTGTCTGTCACCTCTCCCGGGTCTGGTAAAGTTTTCCACGTTTTCAGTCAGCTCCTTAATTGGTATCTTTTTGGCCTCTTGGGTTTTACTGGTCGTTGCCTTGGCAACTAACATAAAATCCTGGACCGGTTCCAGTGGACATTTCAAGGGGATGCCTGGGAAGTCCCCGAAGGAGTAACAGTGTATGGACCCAGCTTCCCTTCCAGCCACCCCACACCCTGTGTGCGAGCCCCGATACCTGTGTGTCGGCTGCTGCTGAGCACTGGGCGGCACCTGAAGGTTTTTATACTTGCTTATAGTCTTGGCCCGGCTCAGGGTGCCAGTGGGGTCCTGGAAACGGGAGAAACAAAGTCATGGTCACAGACCTGGGGAGATAAATCAGAGCAAGGGCTTTCAGCCTTCTGGTAGAACTGCCCGCGAGATCCTGCCTCCCGCCTCACCCCCAGTGGGAGCCCTTGGGTGTCTCACCCGCACCGCTGGCCCTCCTTCCTCCCATCAGTGCCCTGAAGCACCCGTGGTCCCCCCAAACGGCGGTGCTGCCCCTCTTCGGCACCCTTGCCCTTCTGTTCTCCTTGCCTGGAGCCAGCATGGCAATATGGAGCTCTCCGGCCTTGAACCCAGCTGTGCCCTCAAACCCCCGTGTAAGCTCGGGCAAGTCCCTTCCTCTCTCTGACTTCAGCTCCTCCGCCTATGAAATGAGAAGCTCAGACCAGTGATCTCTCAGGCCACTAGCTTCCTAGTCACGGTTTGACGTTTCTTCTTCTAGGGAAGGTTGTGCTGGCCGAGACCACCACCGCCCATGCCACTCTGACAGGCTTACACTACTACCACCAGGACTGGTCCCACGCGGCCGCCTACGTCACGGTGCCTCCGCTGAGACTGGACACGAACACCTCCACCTATCTCATGAGCCTGCTGGCCAAGTAAGGCATTTTGGCAGAACCTCTGTGGGCCCCGTAGCACATCCTTAACTCATAATACATGCCGTCCTGGGAACGTTCACGTCTTCGAGGTGATGTCGCAGAGGCCCCAAATCTGACCTAGGTCTGGTTCCATTGTGCCCGTAGGATGACTCTGCTTTTGTTACCTTCTCCAGAGCCCATCAGCTAATTGCCATCCCAATTATCTGTCGGCTTCTCCGACCACTTGATTTGGAGCGAGAGCTTCTGCAGTGTTAAGAGTCAAGAGCATACATGAAACGGTGAATGGTGGTTGTTCAGAATTTCCAAGGACATTGCTTTTACACTGAGGACCACCTCAGGGCTGTAGGATGTGGCTGCTGACTTATTCTAGAATATATGTGGGCCTTTCTGTCTCTTTTTTCTTTACCTCCCCCTCCTCGTTGTTTCGCATGTGGTGTCCCCTTTCTTTCCCCTTTTTCCTTTCCTTCTGCCCTCTCTTCCTCTTTCCCCCTCATTCTTCCCCTCCAGATCTCCTTTTCTCCAGCTCCTCTTGTTCTAACACGATTTTTTCCCATATGATCCAAATCTAAAGGAAAAGTTTTAACGAATAGTCTGAATTCAGTGGGACACAAAGATGAAAAGATTTTGTTTTGTCCCAAACTGCTTGCAGCTTCTTTCTTTCCTTTAGTGACATTTTGCATAGAATCCATTGTTTTCTCTCCCTCTTGGTTATTAAAGTCTAGTTTATTTTTTTTCTTAAAATGTTTATTTATTTTTGAGAGAAAGAGAGAGCTGGGGAAGGGCAGATAGAGAGAGAGGGACAGAGGATCCAAGGCCGGCTCCACACTGACAGCAGAGAGCCCGATACGGGGCTGGAACTCACAAACCATAAGATCATGACCTGAGCTGAAGCCAGACACTTAACCGGCTAAGCCACCCAGGCGCCCCAAGTCTAGTCTAGTTTAAATGTCAGTCTCCTCCCTTCCCTGTGCCCAGTCCCGGAGTAGGGGGATTCTTCTCCATACCCAAGCACCAGTCTATACTCCTGCTTCTCAGACTCAACGTGACTGGCCTTTGGGGCCCTCCTTATGTAGGACACATGCCCTTGTGGGCTCTCTTGTGCAGCCCTCATACAATCCCCTGATATGGAAGATGGATTCCAGCCCAACCTCTTCCACCTACACCTTCCTTGCTTCTAGAACTAGTGGTGTCCCTGTGAACAAGGACCCTGGAAGGCAGCTCCAGCCTGACCACCTTCTACAGTGTCTGGGGCCCAGAGAAAGCTCACACAGCTTTGCCACTCTCGACGGTGGGAGGGCAGTCTGTCCCCATCCCACTGGCTCTCCTCTCCTAGAGGCTCAGGGCGCGTCCACCGGCCCCCTCCCAAGCAAGAAGCCCACAGCCATCACCTCTGTTTTCCGTGGGTGAACCTGTTGCAATGTCCCCTCCTTGACTATGGAGGAGACTGCTAGGAGAGAGGGTAGGGAAACCGCACTCGAACACGAAAAGAAGGAAGAGGAAAAGACTACAGGACTCTCCATCCTGAGATACCTCAGTCTCCCTCCCGTCGTAGGCTTTTATATACCTGGGGGGAGGTGACAGCCCTCTTCTCTTCGAGGGTGATGGTGAGGATGATTGAGGGAAGTAGCCAGCCCCGACTGAAGATGGCTGTCTTGAGAAAAAGGGGCACTTATTTTATCCAGGTCCTTAATGTTCCCTCCCGGTCGCCGACAATTGGCAAATTCCCACTCAGCATCCTGCTGTGTTAACACCTGAAAGAGGAGTATAGGGTGCAGTCAGTAAGGTCTCGGGGCGCAGGTGGCCCCGGAGGGCCAGTATATGCGTGGCCCAGTGCAGCACCTGCTTTCTGTCCCACAATATTGCTGTGATCCTGAGCAGCAGCACCCCTTACACATTTAGATAAATTAGGGTGTACGATGGGGCGCCTGGGTGGCTCAGTCGGTTAAGCGGCCGGACTTCAGCTCAGGTCATGATCTCGCGGTCCGTGAGGTTCAAGCCCCGCGTCGGGCTCTGTGCTGACAGCTCAGAGCCTGGAGCCTGTTTTCGATTCTGTGTCTTCCCTCTCTCTGACCCTCCCTGTTCATTCTTCTGTCTCAAAAATAATAAAACATTAAAAAAAAAATTTTTTTTTTTTAAATTAGGGAGTACGAGAGAGGAGAAATGCCAGATCATCTCTGACTTAAAAATGCTTTTTCACTGCGAGGGCACCTGGTGGCTCAGCTGGTTAAGCGTCTGACTCTTGATTCAGCTCATGTCGTGATCTCACAGTTTCTGAGTTCGAACCCCACCCCCGCCCTCAGGCTCTGCGCTGACCTGCGGGAGCCTGCTTAGGGATCCTCTCTCTGCCCCTCCCTGGCTTTTCCTAAGATAATAGTAAACTTTAAATTATATATTAAAAATAAATAAGGAAATAATTTGTAAAAATGCTTTTCACAGGGAATGCCAGCCAGCCTCTTTTCCATCTTTATCAACACAAAACAAAACAGACAAGAACCAGGGAGCCCACTGTAGTAATTTGGGCTCAGTGGCCAAGGTCAAAAAATCTTTTGAAGTACATCTGCTTGCCACAGCATATTTGCTGGAAGACAATGGCGGGCAACTGCCCCAACCTACCCAGATGACAGTGGCCCGACACCATTCAAATAGGCAGGGGGAGAATAGTGCTGTGAATGGAATCATTCAGGTTTTATATCTAGCCTATTTTTTAAGGGTAACTTAAATCATTTAATTCGCTTCAGTTTGAATTGCAGTTTCATCTAACTGTCCTGAGAAGAGTTGAATCCCTTTTGAAGATCGTGGCATATTGTAAAAGTGTGTAATTTTACGGAATTTGGAGCAGCGTTTGAACATTTTTGTTGTGTATAGGAATTTGTGGTACTGTCGTTTCGTTTTTAGGACACCTTGTTGTGATAATTGATATCCTACAAAATGCTTGACAGAAAACCCAGGCACCAATTCCATATTCTTATAAGAAAACGTGCGCTGCTTTGTTACGACCCACGTTAGCATGTGACTTCTTCCGTATCAGGGGGAAAGCACCGTCTATGGGTGTAAGGATTTATCCTTTATTTAAAATCTAATGTCACTAACTAAAATTTCAATTAAAAAATTAATTAATTAATTAAAATTTGGTGTTGACATAATAATAAAATAAATAAATAGATAGATAGATAGATAGATAATAAATCCGATTTCTTGGGGCACCGGGCTGGCTCCATCGGGAGAGCACGCAACTCTTGACCTTGGGGGTGTGAGTTCCAGCCCCGTGTTGAGGGTCGAGACGACTTAAAAATAAAACCCCTAAAATCAAATCTAATTTTTTCCTCCTTTTTTTTTTCTTCTTTTACTGACACGTGGTTGACACACGATGTGACGTGCTACACGCGAGTACAGCAGCGACTTGGCACTCTCTGTGTTATGCTGTGCTCACAAGTGTGGCTACCTTCTGTCACCCTGCGACGCTGTCACAATACCATGGACTGTATGCCCTACGTTGTGCCTTTCGTGGCTGTGACTTACTCGTTCCATAACTGAAAGCCTGTACCTCCCCCTTTCCTTCACCCATTTTGCCCAGTCTCCCAGCCACCCCCCGCCTCTGGCAACCACCAGGTTGTTCTCTGTGCAAAATTTCATTTCTGAAAGGGGCCAGAAGTTCTCTTCATTTGAATATGTAAAATTTTAAAGGACTTGAGGGGCGCCTGGGTGGCTTAGTCGGTGGAGTGTCTGACTTCGGCTCAGGTTATGATTTCCCGGTTCGTGAGTTCGAGCCCCACGTTGCTCTCTGCGCAGACAGCTCAGAGCCTGGAGCCTGCTTCGGATTCTGTGTCTCCCTCTCTCTTGCCCCTCCCCCATTTGCGCCCTGTCTCTCTCTCTCAAAATAAATAAACATTAAAAAAAAATTTCTTCAACTACTTAAGATAGTCATGTTCTAAACTTTAAAGGGTATGGATGTGGGTGTCGAATTTCCTAGATTCTGGGCAGCACTAGGAGACCTCAGAAACCCTTCTGGAAGTGACCACACTCCCCGAGGGGGCACCTAACTTGTGTAGGAGCCTTTTTTGAAAGGTGGTTGCTCAGTAGGACTTGGTTCAAGAATGGGAGTTGAGGTCCCTGACCCTGAGCCAGTGATTCTGACGGGCACCTCTTCTGATCTGAGCCCTGCCTGGGGGTCTGGAGGACCCCTGAGGAGAAGGTGAAACTCTGATGGGTTCTGCAGGCCCGGGGAATGTGGGCAGCACTGGGGCGCCCTAGAACAAACCCTCTGCTCTGTGGAGAGTGTCCCCTGCAATCTCTGAGAAGGCCCAGAGCAGCGTGTTTGGCGAAGGGAGACACAGCCCATGCCACAGGAAGGGCTAAGTCATCTCACTGTGGATTTGGCCAAGGAAGTCAGTCATTTGGCAACAGTTGTGACTGATGAACCCTGCCAGGCCCCCAGTGGAGACAGCCCAATATGCAGCCTGACCCTGAATTGTCTGAGAGCCTTAAGAATATGCCTCGTCACTGGGGCGCCTGGGTGCCTCAGTAGGTTGGGTATCTGGTTCTTGGTTTTAGCTCAGATCATGATCTCATGGTTCCTGAGTTTGAGCCCTGCGTCAGGCTGTGTGCTAACAGTGTGGAGCCTGCTTGGGATTCTCTGTCTCTCTCTCTCTCTCTCTCTCTCTCTCTCTCTCTCTCTCAAAATAAATAAACTTAAAAAATATTTTTAAAAAGGAGATGTCTCATCACCAAGTCTGATGTGGGCAGCTTAGATGGCCCACAGGCATTCACAGGCTTTGGTGCCTCCTACAAAGAAATTAGATTCTCAGGGCCCCCGCTGTGTGGTCCCAGCTGTTGTCCCCCTCTCCCACACGACCCCCATGCTCCAGCCAGGACCCTCCCTGCCCTCCAGTGGTGTTTCCTCATGAGGTTGCCCTGGCCTGGGCGATGTGGGCATCCTTCCCCCTCTGCCCCTCACCACCTCTGAGCCCTCGGCCTACAGAGATCTCTGCACATGGGCCAGCTATCTGCCGCCCTCATTTGGTAGAGGGTCTGCTGCCTCGTGTACTGTCGCACCGTCCTACTAAGTCTCTGCCCTGAATCCTAGCGAGGCCGGAACCCCCGGAGAGCCCCACCATGCCTTAGCCGCCCACAGCCTCGCACGGAGGTCGGCCTCAGTAACCTTCCGAGGACAATGGTCATAGAGGGCGGGGGTGATGAACCGGTTGGCTTGCATAGCATCGCTGGTTTATTAAGGCAAACATCTCTTCTGTCTTGTCCCTCCTTTCCTCTTCTGTGCCGTCAGAGTCCCCACATCCAAGAAAGGCTATGGCCGCAAGTTATTTAGCAATGCTTAACATTGAACTTGTAAATGTCCAAGCACATGCCTGTCACCAGGAGGGACTGGTAGGGGTTGAGGGAGAAGACAACAAGAGCTTGGCATCTGAACCTCTGACAGTAAAACCACCTCAGGTTAGCAAAACTAGGATTGAATTTTCTCTGCCTGCTGCCTTAACTCTTAAAAGTTGATGCCCAAAGTCTCCCTCAATGTCTCCTGTGACACTGACAGCCAGTGTCAACCCTCAGCCCACAAACCCATTCTACAGATGAGTAAACTGAGGTTCACACAAATGAAGTAACTTGTTAGAGGTCAGCTTTGCCTGGATCCGAAGGGAAGGCTTTTTCCTTGCACCCGTCCCCACCCTCCGGGACCCTGGCCTCCCTCCCTCACTGGCCCATCTTTCTCTTTATCCAGTGATACTCTGAACATTGTGGCATCAGATCACCGGCCTTTCACCACGAAGCAGAAAGCTATGGGCAAGGAGGACTTCACCAAGATCCCGCATGGAGTGAGTGGTGTCCAGGACCGCATGAGCGTCATCTGGGAGAGAGGAGTGGTATGTTCTGGGGACCCCCCTCTGCTCAAGTCCTCGCAAGGGTTTTCACTCTTAGGAGAGCTATAGCCATGGCTCCTTGTTTCACTCAAAAACAAAACCAGAAAGTTTGTATTTTCACCCAACCAGAAAGGTAGTACAGCTTCGTATAGAAATTTGGAAAACACAGAAAAGTGTGAGGAAAAAAGATCCCCCTAATTCCATACCGAGAAGTGAAAGTATTAATGTTTTGGTCTCTTTCTTTCTAGTTCTGTGTATGTTCTGGATGTTATTGTAATAACGGGGTTCATCTTTTTTTTTTCACATAACAGCGTATCTTGAGTGTCTTTCTATATCAGTGAACATTCTTTAAAAGCATCTCTCTCTTTTTTTTTAATGTTTATTTATTTTTGAGAGAGAGCATGAGCAGGGGAGGGGCAGAGAGAGAAGGAGAGAGAGGATCCGAAGCGGGCTCTGCACTCACAGCACAGAGCCCACAGGGGGCTCAAACTCACGAACTTTGAGATCATGACCTGAACCAAAGTCGGACGTTCAACCCGCTGAGCCACCCCGGTGCCCTGATAGCATCTTTTTTTTTTTTTTATTTTTTTTAACGTTTATTTATTTTTGAGACAGAGAGAGACAGAGCGTGAACAGGGGAAGGGCAGAGAGAGAGGGAGACACAGAATCTGAAACAGGCTCCAGGCTCTGAGCTGTCAGCACAGAGCCTGACGCGGGGCTCGAACTCACAGACCGTGAGATCATGACCTGAGCTGAAGTCGGACGCTTAACCGACCGAGCCACCCAGGTGCCCCGATAGCATCTTTTTAGTAGCTAAATAGTATTTCCTCCGGTGGAAGTAGCACATTTCAGTTAATCCTTCCGTGAGTTTGGAGCTTTTAGTTGTTCCGGAGTTGTGCACTTACAAATAATGTTGCAGAGAGCTTCTTTGTTCGGAAGTATATACGTGTGAGCGTTTCTAATTATTTCCTTAGGACAGATTCCTAGAAGCAGATTTCTGGGCCAAAGGGAATGAACCTTTTTGAAGGCTCTTTACATATTTTGGCCAGTTGCTTTTTGAGAAAAACAGGGACTAGGACTTCATTTGAATACCACCTGTTCTCCCCACGAAGAATAAGTATTTTTGGTCCTGACCTATCACAGATTAGCTGCAGCAAATCCGAGCCTAAGGAGATTTGAAGTCCTCAAGAGTAAGCCAGCCGCTCAGAGAGGCCCATGAGTGGCTGTGGAATCCCCCTTGAAGGGAGTTCACGGTGCTCTCACTGGTGGGTGAGGCAGTAAGATGTTTTTCAAGAGCCCAGAAATCTGTGTCCCTTTGTGGACGAAGGAAGGCTCCCGACCCATCCCTAGTAGACACATGGGTAGAGCCGGTTGTACAAACAGGAGGTAGGTTTCCACCAGGTGGGTGGCCTTTGGCGAAGAGCCCACTCACCACTGTTGCCGGAGGAAGGATTGAGGCGATGGCCGGGAACCCGGCCAGCAGGTTGGCTCAGCTGAGACGGTGCTCACATCATCGTCCTTCTCGGCACCGTTGTCGTGACCAACTAAAAGACCGCAGGCCCGAGTCAAGGGTGGCCGTGGCTTTGAGGCACGCGCAGGGTTTGGGTGACGTGGCACTGTTGCAATGTTTCAGGTTGGAGGAAAGATGGACGAGAACCGTTTTGTGGCCGTTACCAGTTCCAACGCGGCGAAGATTCTCAACCTGTATCCCCGCAAGGGCCGCATCATCCCTGGGGCCGATGCCGACGTGGTGGTGTGGGATCCGGAAGCCACAAAGTAAAACCTGCTGCTAGTCGCCGGGGCTAGAGGGACTTGGGGTTTTAAGGCGCTCGCGTTGCAAAACTCCACCAGCTTATCGTCTCTGCGCTGCATCTAGCGTAGCGAAGTGTGACCCTGTGGTGTGTTCGGTTCGACAAGTATTTGAGGGCCTGCCATAGTCTGGGCACTAGGAATGCGGCAGTGAACAAGACAGGCTCAGACCGGCTGCAGGGTATCACCATGCGCATAGCGCCTTACAGTGATGCGGAGCGGCTTCACGTCAGGGGGCTTCACGGCAGGGATCTCGTTTGGTTTTCACGCGGCCCCAGGAAGCACTCATGCTGGCATTCTTATTTCCATTTTCCTATCGAAGAAACGAAGACCCAGAGAGTAGAGGGGCTCCCCGCATCACATAGCTAACACGCCCTTGAACCAGACAGATGTCCTGACGCTCCGGGCTCCTCCGCCAGCCCCCTGCTCCCCTCACTGAGGGTGTTGGGTACTCTGGAGTGCACAGAGCTTGACACCCACAGCATTAGCGCACGCGAGTTGAGTGAACGAATGAAGGGGGTTACCAGGCCACGGGCTACAGAGCCTGGTTTTACTAAGAGATTTGGGCAGGGGAGATGGAAACCGCTCTTTCCGATTAAATTTCATTAATCGCTCAGCAGATTTTTGTTAAGTGCTAACTGGTGGCCAGGTACTTTTCTCGGTGTACAGGCTAGAAGTAAAGAAGATAAGCAAAAATTTAATGGAATTTTGAAAATAAAAAGTTGAATTGGAAAGAAGGTTCGCCTTCTTTGGTGCACCGCCACCCACCCCGAGGCCGGGATACCCATGCTGTCTTCTCCATTAGAGCATTCGAGAAGCCACGTTCTGCCTCCTGAAGCCTGGGGCTGGTCCCTGTTGCTGCAGAGGTGTGGGTGTTCATGATCACTGTTGGCAGAAAACTCGCTAGAGTTTGGCTCAGTTGATCCATTTCCTAGGGCTGCTCCGGCCCTACCACAGACTGGTGGCTTAGACGCACCAGAAACGTATGTTCCCCCAGTTCTGGAGGCTGGGAGTCCAAGGTCAAGGCGTCAGCGGGTTTGGTGTCATCTGAGGCCTCTCTCCGTGGGTTGTAAATGGCTGTCTTACGCCTCCGTCCTCACCTGGTCTCTCCTCTATGGGTGTGCATGCCTGGGGTCCGAATTTCCTCCTCTTATAAAGACACCAGTCAGATTGGATTAGTGAATCATCCACTCGTATGATCTCATTTTACTTTAATTAGCTCTCTAAAAGCCCTGTCTCTAAATGCAGGCACATTCAGAGGCTGGGGGTGAGGACTTCAGTATATACATTTGGGGGGGGTGATGGGATTCGGTCTGCAGCAGACAGCTTTTGGGGACTATTATTATTCCTTGTCACTGAGCATCACCCCCTCCCACTGACCATCGATTCGTCCTGCTGAGCTGTGACATCGTCACCTCTTCTCAGAGCTTTCTCTCCCACCCCTGCCTCTCCACCAGGACCATCTCAGCCAGCACCCAGGTGCAGGGAGGAGACTTCAACCTGTACGAGAACATGCGCTGCCACGGCGTACCGCTGGTCACCATCAGCCGGGGACGGGTCGTGTATGAGAACGGTGTCTTCATGTGCGCTGAGGGCACTGGCAAGTTCTATCCCCTGAGGTCCTTCCCAGACACTGTCTACAAGAAGCTGGTCCAGAGAGAAAAGGTAAGAGGAGGGAAGGGGAAGAAGGTGTATACGAAGAGGTTAAAGCCCCCCGTTGGGGAAATTCTATAATGACTGTTTTAAACCTCAAAGATGTTCTCATTCCATTTTCCCACTGAACCTTATCGCCTAGAATGGTCACTTTGGGGACAACCAAAATAGCAGAAAGGGCGTACCTATAACAGAGTAAAAATGTATTGGGAACAGTCCCTAAATCCCCCTAGAGCTAAGGAAATACTACAGGATGCTCGCAGATGTCCCCCACATCTAGTCTCTGGGAGGATTCTCACCAACCCTCAGATGGGACTCCCGGCTCGGCCTGGGTTACCATATTTGCCCTGGACTTGTTCTTTCCCTGAAGCCTCCCCCTCCCTTGTGACCAGAGTGAGGTTGGTAGGATTTTCTGGGTCTGGACGCCCCCCAACCCTGATGTGATCAGGCCGAGTCTAGAATACTTCATATCCCAGGGGTCCTACCCAGCCCTTGGATTCCACAAGCACACTGGATGTTCCCTAAATCTTTGGGCTTCACCTCATCCCCAGGGGTTCCTGTCCTCTAAGTAGACACATTCACCCAAAAGAAGACTGGCTGTCACCTCGTTGCTTAGGGATTGACTGCCCAGACTTATCTTCGAGAGCTGCCCTGGAGAACCTGGCCTGAGTTCTTGCTGACAACTCCGGGTGCTGGGGACTCCAGCTGTGGCCTCTGCGGGGACAGGAAGGGGTCCCAGAGCCTCGGAAAAGAACAGATCTAACACATTGACAGCTGAAAGCACGTGGTTCTCATCGTGGTTTCTCCTCCCCTTCCTCGGGCATAAAGCAATATTATTGTGACTTCAGAAGGCTCCTGTCTAGAAAGGGTGGATGTTCTTCTGTCACGCCTGAGGGCCCAGGAGCCCCAGCCTCACTGGTCCAGCCGCACTCCTGCCTAGGCTCATGGTTGTAATCATGGCGCACTTAAGAAACGTTGATACTTTCTTTTTTTTTTTTTTTTTTTAATTTCCTTACCCAGCTTCTCTTGTTCTCTTGTTCTATTCCTTTTGCCATTCTAGTCCTCTGTACACAGCAGGTGCCTGCTATATGTTCTGAAGGTAGTAGCAGAGAAATTTTCTTGTAAACTGCCCAGTCTGGCCTTGTCGGTCAGCTGCTTGTCTGTGCCAGAGGTGAGACCCAGGAAAATGGTCTGTGTGTTTTTTAGCTGGAGGCCCTAAGTAGCAGCTGGTGGGGAGGCCTTTTCTGGCCCCTTCCAGGTGACCTCTCCACCCCCCACCCATATTGTGGTTACTGTCCCAGACCAGCATCAACTTCTTCCCATTCCCAGGCCCCATGCTCTCCACTCATCATCAGCTCTGGCCTGTAGCAGGGACCAGAGCTATAAAGCACCTTGACTGAAAACAGACTCAGCTGCCATTATTACTGAGCTCTAGAAATCTGCTCAATAATATCTTCGGAATAGGCCTTTTAAGAGCTGCCTGTGGCTTAGCGCACTTTGCCACGAGACGGTCGCATGACCTCTCCTCTTCAGCCAAACTTTCTTAGCATCGCGATTCTCAAGTCCTTTATGCAAAAGCCAAGCTTCTTTGCCCAGTGCCTCGGACCTCCCCTCCTTGTTCCCATTCTTGTTCCTTCCTTGAACCGCCCAAAGGCTTTCGGGGGAGCAGCCGCTTCAGCCTGTGTCCTTCCAGCTGTTCTCTGTCCACTGCTCAGGTGGCCTATGAGGCCCCAGCCCTAGAAGGAAAGCTCTACCAGGACGGGGGGTGGGGTGGGAGGAGGAGCGGGGGGCAGGTAGGCTTTCCTTCACTCTCCGGGCCTCTAACCAAGACTTCGCTTCACCCTGAGTGTGGTCCTCAGTAGAGCCCCTCTGTACAAGTTCATTCACAAAAACTACAGTATTCTTTCCTAAACTGTGGTCCAGCTCTCCTGGGCTGAGAGGGGTGTGGTGTGACGGGACAGAGGGAACGCCAGAGTCGGATAGTGCTGCTTTCCATTCCCCATCTTTGACTATCACATAGCATTTTAAGTGATCAGGCAAACGGGGAGTTCTGGGCTCCCGAAGGCACAAGAGCGAAACATGAGCATGTCTGTGACACCTGAGTTCCTCTCGATTCGCAGGCTCAGGGGCCTTTGAGGTACTGCCATTACTCGGTTCCTTCCCAGTCTTGAAGTAACAGCACGTAAAACTGATACTTGAAAAGCAGTCATCTGGGGCGCCTGGGTGGCTTGGTCGGTTAAGCGTCCGACTTCGGCTCAGGTCATGATCTCACGGCCCGTGAGTTCGAGCCCCGCGTCGGGCTCTGTGCTGACAGCTCAGAGCCTGGAGCCTGTTTCAGATTCTGTGTCTCCCTCTCTCTCTCTGCCCCTCCCCTGTTCATGCTCTGTCTCTCTCTGTCTCAAAAATAAATAAACGTTAAAAAAAAAAAATTTTTTTTTTAAAAAGAAAAGAAAAGCAGTTCATCTAAAGCCTAAAAGTAAGCAGGCCATGTTAACACCAGAAGATCAATTCTGCCGGCTTTCCACGCGTGAGGGCCCAGAGTTCTCAGAATGACTAAACACCCTTCTCTCCCAAAGGCCAACAAAGGAAGAAATCCAAAGCCAAATCTGCTGTGAGGGAGCAGACTTGGGTTCCCTGAAAAAAAAAAAAAAAACCCATGATTTCAGTTATCACCGCATTCAATCCAAAAGCAAACTCAGGGTCTCTCAGGATCTCTCAGGAGGCGAATGGTGCCATCTATCTCCAGAAAGCTCCTCAGATGTGAACCCGCAGCACAAGGCCTCAGCCAGCCTCTGGAGGGAGCGCTGGCAAGAGCAGTGAGAATGATTCGTTCATACAGCACAATGTCTGACCGAGGGTGGCTGTCATTTTAAAAAGGAAACTGGAAAACAAGTGTCGGTTGGGATGTGGAGAAAGGGGAACCCTGGTTCGTTGCTGGAAGGAATGTCAAATGGTGCAGCCGCTTTGGAAAACAGTTTGGCATGTCCCCAAAAGTTAGATGTTAGAGTTACCAGAGAAGCCAGCATTTCTCCTCTTGCGAGAATCCTCAAGGAAGTAAAAATAGGTGTCTACACAAAAGCTCGTACACGTCCATAACAGCATCGCTCATAGAGGCCGAGAAGTGGAAACACCTCCAATGTCCATCAACTGTTGAATGGATAAACATAATGAAGTATAGCCATTCAGTAAAATATTATTTGGCCCGAGAAGGAAATGGAGTCCTCGTAGATGCTGCATTCAACACACGTGAACCTTAAGAGCATTATGCCAAGTGAAAGAATCTCGTCACAAAATACCACATAGCTTAAGATGCCATTTATGTGAAGTGTCCATAATGTCCATAGACAGAAGATCCATTAGTGGTTAGTTAAGGCCGGGGGGTGGGGAACAGGAGTGACTGCAGACGGGTGTGGGATTGCTTTTTGGGGGCGATGAAAATGTTTGGGAATTAGACAGCGGTGGCCCAAAGTTGGGAATGCGCTCAACACCACTGAATTGTGCACTTTCGAATGGCAAGTTTTATGGCATGTGAATTATATTTCAGTATGAAACAAAAAGAATGATGGTTCTGCGGTCTTTCCAAAAAAAAAAAAAAAAGGCATTTGGTATTCAGGAAATTGGGTCAAAAGAGAGCGGAGAGAGTATTTCAAGCCCTTCTAAAAGGCAGCCTCATAAAAAAGTGAGATAGATCCCAATTCACAACACACCGCTCCCCTCGGGTCAGCCACCATGGAGGAGCCCCAGTTTCCAGGATTGGTATCAATTCAACCCAGAGTCTCTTTATCTAAAGCATTTATTACAACGACAACGTCAGGGTCCCAAGAAAAAGCCAGTTCTGTTAAAGTAAAGGAGCACTTGCATGCAGAAAAAGAAAACTATCAAAAAGTCTCATTTTCCAAAAATTGTCAGTGATCAGTCCCTAGAGAGCGTGGGTCTCAGGGAAGAAATCCTCTCTGGGAGGGTGTGGTATACAGCCAGTAACGAAGGGGCTGGCAGCGGCTGTCACCTGCCAAGGTTACAAACTCCGTTTTCACTCAGCTGGTGTTTCCACCTTTCACCACTGGGACCCCAGCTTCCCAAGCCAGGATGCTAACGTGCAGCCTGGTAGAGGCCAAAACAGTTCAGACCAGGCTTGACATTCTGAGGGCTGAGCTAAACCCTAGGTCTGTTGTTGGAGAATATAAAGGAATACGGAGGCTGAAGATCCTTCAAGAAATCCCCCATTGTCTATTGTTGCAACAAGATTTTCAGGAAGCAGCAAGGAGGTGGAGGTTGTGCCCCGGACGAGTGCCTGGCATGTAGATCATCCACGCTGCTCCTTCAGACTTTGTGAGCACACCCCAACTCACTTTGTCCTCACAGCAGCATGAATAAGCACACGTAAATGACCTCTGCCCTAATTGCAGCTCCCGGTGCTTTCACATCACTTGCCATGAGCCAGAGCAGTTCGAGGAGCTGTATGTGTATTAATTCATTTGATCCCCTAACAATTCTATATGTAGTACTAATAGGCACTACGGTCAGCCCATTTTTACAAATAAGGAAACAGGCACAGAGATTAGGTAACTTGCATAAGGTCGCAGAGCTGCGATTGGAACCCAGGCTGTCTAGATACCAAACATAGGCTCTTAACTTTGCTGCCTTTGTGAGTACAAAAGTGACTGACATTGCCACTGGGGATTCTCCTCTCCAAATCGGCTGTATTTGGTTTCTTTCCCCACAAAGTTGTCAGATCACAGTAAAAGGCATGGCCTCTTGGAAGCCTGGCGTGTGAGGGGATAACATTGCTCCGTGGGTGGGGAATACCCCAGAAATCCATCTGCCGCCTTGGAAAGGATTCCACCAATGTTGAGGGGGAGCCAGCGGGGGCCCCTCTATGCAAGGGCGCCCACACACACGTACACACGTGCACACACTGGGAGGTAAAAGACTCCACTCCTGAGCTCAAGACGTAAGAAACTTTTGTCGCAGGCAGTCATTTGGGTCCTGAGAAGAGTGGCAGCATCCAACCTCCTGCCGGCCATCGAGAAGGCTCTGGTGGAGATGGCATCTGGGCTCTGATGGTGTCTGGGCTCTGATGGTGTGCTCTTTTCCCATTTCCTCCTTCTCCATCCTTCGCTAGACCTTAAAGGTTAGAGGAGTGGACCGTACTCCCTACCTGGGGGACGTAGCTATCGTTGTGCATCCCGGGAAAAAAGAGATGGGAACGCCACTCGCAGACACTCCTACTCGGCCCGTTACCCGACACGGGGGCATGAGGGACCTTCACGAGTCCAGCTTCAGCCTCTCTGGTAAGAGCAAGGGCCGCTCCGGCTGGGATGCGTGGCTCTACCTCAGCGGGGTGGCCGGAGGACAGGCCCACCCTGGCAGCAGGACTTCCGTGGCTTTTTCTCTTTGTCTTCTCCCTCCCCCCACCACCCCATCCCACGTCTGCAGTTGGGTGTTGGGTCCCACATAGAGACACAAATATTAGGAGGGGCGGGAGGGCTCTTCGGGTCCCTGGGCACCAGTCATTCCAAGAGGCCGTGGCTTGTCTGCTGCTCGCCCCGCAGTTTCTAAGTTCAGAAAATTTTTCCCTTGAAACGTCTTCGGGGCCCTGCACACAGTGGGTGCCCCGGGGGTGATCAGAGCTCTGAAGGGTTAACCCTCTCTGCTACATGGGACTATACCCCAATGCAGTCTCCCTGTCCCCATCCCTGCTCCTTGCCAGCCTCTAAAAGAGGTATTTCCCTGTTCCCTTTCCTCCCCCGCCTCAGCCCCGTGTTTGTCCCTCTGGCACCTTCTTTTTTGTCAGCAATTGTAGTATATGTAGTACCACATATAATATATGGGGGGCGGGGTTGTTCTGGGACTTTACTGTCAATAACTCACATCCCAGGTGCTCTGCAGTAGCGAAAGGTGGGGGTCGTTGCCACAAAACTGGTAGCCCTCCGTGGAGAATGAGCACGGTAAGGTGGCCTGGTCCTCCAGGCCGCTTTGATGGACACTGGGACCCCACCCCCGACCCCAGCTTGAAAGGGGCAGGACGGGGTCTCCTTGAACACGCTGAGCGGCCTTCAGAGTCGGACCGGGTGGAGGCCTGGCATCACTCTGCAAGGGCCACACCGGGACCCAAACGGTGAGAGGACCAAGATCCAGATCCTTCCACACAGAGTGTGGCGTTTACTGTTATGATAGGAAAGGCCGAGGGAGGGGGCTGCCCGCCGAGCTTCCTGTGTGTCCCCCTATGTGCTGGGGGCAGAAGACACGTGGTTCCCGTTTAGAGGTTTTGAGGACTTTGTGGTCTGTGGGGAGGGGTCCTCTCCACCACTCTCTCCATCCTCAGAGGCGATCTCAGTGCCAAGATAACTATCCCCCTGCCCCCGCCCTGAAGGCCACTGCCAGTCCCACCAGGGACAAGACACGTGTGCTGGGAGTCGGGAGGGAGTCAGTGGTGCCGAGTGTCGTGGTCAGGCCCTGCCATCCCAGGAGGTGTAGGCTCCCACGGCTGCCTGGGCACGGCCCTTCCTGCAGCAGCCAGGCCCACGAGAAGCCACGAGGCCCTCGGAGCGGCCAGTGGCTTCGGCGCTCAGGTCTCGGGGCAGGCCTCTCTCCAACTCGGCAAATATCCTTCCACCCCAGTCTCCTCTCTCCTGGGCAGGCTGGGCTGAAGAATGTCCCGCTCGCTCCCTAGGGCACCAAGCCACTTTCTGAGTCTTGGGATTTCAAGATGCTGGGCCTTTGGGGTGTGGTTCTTTGATTTTTCCAGAACAACGGAGGGCCCAGCCGTCTCCCTGTCTTACTCACTGAGGCTTGTATACAAAGGCACACGTGCTAACGGGCTGACTGACGGTCCGGGTGCCTGACAAGAGACCACATGTGCAGGTTTGGGGTGCAGGTTTGGGAGCAGCGAAGGTAGCAGAGTAGCAGTTCATCGGAGAGGCCCTCGATCAGAAAGACCTGGGTTCAAATCCAGGCTCTGCCACCTACCTACACGCTGCGTAACACTGGGCAAGTCACTTAACTTCCCTGAGCCTCGTTTTCCTCACCTGTAAAACCAGATGGGGTTGTGAGGGTTCAGACAGATCGTCCCCACAGAGGGCTGAACGGACTCTGCCGGGGAATGGTGGCCGTGCAGTCATAACTCAGGCAAGAGCAGCTGAGCTCACCCCCTGCTTCCTTCTCTGCAGGTTCTCAAATCGATGACCATGTTCCAAAGCGAGCTTCGGCTCGGATCCTCGCTCCCCCCGGAGGCAGGTCAAGCGGCATTTGGTAAAGGCACTGACCAGCCCCCCGCGTGAGGACGCACCACTGCCACCAGCCCGCACACCCTCCGGCCGCAGCTGCAGGGGGCGGGA
The DNA here is from genome assembly GCF_007474595.2 of Lynx canadensis. Taxonomy (NCBI): domain Eukaryota; kingdom Metazoa; phylum Chordata; class Mammalia; order Carnivora; family Felidae; genus Lynx; species Lynx canadensis. The sequence goes on along the minus strand of NC_044305.1, from coordinate 118,595,858 downwards.
GAGGCTGGGCTGGGCAGTACACCACCTGAGGGGGCCACGGGACCCGGGGAGCCCTCCCCATGTCTGACACGCGATTCACTGTGCTTCGAGCCAACCCTAACAGGCACTTTGAGATGTGTCCCTCCCGCTGCAGTCCTTTCCTGCCTTGGCCTCGGCAGGCTTTGGGGGGCCCGGGAAACCCACACTATGCACAGAGCCCAATGCATAGAGCCCGGCCCAGCCCCTCCTCTTACACCCGCCTCCATGCACTGGCTTTGGGGAAGCCCAGACTTTAGTGCCCTGCCCCCTGGCTGACCCGCCAGCTGTCCGGAGCACTTTAGCAGATGTGTGTTAGAGGAAAAGGACCCCCTCCCCCTGAGGAGGCCCCGCGGTCGCTTTTCCCAAGTCAGACAGGTGTTGGCTTCCCGGCCGTGCCCAGGGGGTCCCGTTTTTTTCCTGACTCCACGCTGGCCCCTCTGTGGGTGTGGTTGGGGCGCTCCGCACCCTCCGCCAGCTTCTTCCTCCCCCCCCCCCACCCCACCCTCTGGGAGTCACAGGCCCGGAGGGGCTAGCTGGGTGGGGCACGGGGCTGGTGCCAGGCGCGTGTACATGATTTTGTTTTGCACGTTTGGTTTGCGCAGTGGTTTGGTTTGACTTGTTTGTGCATCCTGTGAAAAATAACGGTGCTTCGTGTCACTAGCATAGCATAGAAACAGGAGTAGATGTGGACCTTAAGAGATGCTGCACTCGACACCAACCAGACAGCCTAGGGCACAGACAAGGAGGGGGCGGTGAGGGGTTGGACTCACAGGCCCTTCTTCCCCCAACCTGGGGCCTTCCAGGCTGCCGAGGCCTTGTCCCAGGCCCTCCTCCCATCCCCTCCTCTCTTGGTATAGTTCCCTACAGTCTGAGAGGGTGCCCCGGGGACCGTCGGGGAGCGGAGTCACCTTTCCCATCTCTGGCTCTGGTCACTCCCAGCCCTGACACCCCCACACCCCCAGCCAGCTTCCTGTAACCTCCCCCTGCTGGACGGAGGCCCGGCCGCTCTTCCTGTGTGATTGGCAAGAGGCCTCGTGCCTGCTAAGAGAGGGGGAGCGGGACCAGGGAGGGAGTGGGCTGGAGGCCAGGCCAGCGGGACGGGGCTGGAGAACCCACATTGCTGCACAGGTGCCGTGGAGCCCCGTGGTCAGCACCTCACCTTCACCTGCCCGTGGCCTCCCTCTCCTCCCACCTCCAGCCGAGGCGCCCTCCCTGCCTCGGAAGCAACGGGAGGTCTCCATGGAGACGCTAGAGGCCGGGTGATCTCCATCCACCCTGAGCGAGCTGGGAAGCAGCCCAGCCACCTGCCCTTCTTAAGCTTTGCCTTCCCCTCGGGGAAGTGATTTCACGTTCCACATCGCTTTGCGCACCCCAGGCTTGTTCCAGGACTCGGGCCAGCGGTCCTACCCTGCACGTTTCTTTCGTGCTTTACGTGTCGTCAAAGCACTTGGATCTACGAGCGCTCGCTTGCTCCTCACAACGGCAGAGCGTGTATTGTGGTCCCCATTTCGCAGATGAGACCCAGAAGGTTTAGGCCTTCTGACCCCGGAAGTGTCCAGGACCACCCCTAAGGGCGTGGCTGCCTCCCCCCGCTGTGGGAAGGAGGAGGGGTGACGTCTCTTGTAGATGCCACCCGAGAATTCAACCACCCGGAAGACTGACTCCCTTGGTAGGCGTTCTGCTTTGTTTTGCACAGATAGCTAGATTTTCCTTGTAGACTAATGCGTGTTCACTGCTCGAGCCAGGACTAGATCCGTGTTGGCGGCTTGCCGTGTGGTTTGCGCTGCCCCCACGCCCTCATTTCTCCCTTCAAGCTCATCTTCCTCACTCACTCAGGGGCTGAGAGGACAGAGACGGCACCCCAGGGAGCAGAGGGAGCAAAGGCACCCACGGGGACGGGAGGTAGGGATCTGGGCCTGGGAAACTGTGACCTTGATCCCTCGCTACAGTGCACATCACCATCTTTATCCCTTCCAGCCCTTTGCTGGGTCGCGGGCCTTGGGAAGATGCCAAAGAGCCGAGCAGTGGTGGTGGCCAGCGGGCAGAGTGTCCCTGCTTGGGCCAGGAAAGCTTTACCTTCTCTGAGTGCCTCTGCCTGAGAGATGCATGGTCTGTGGCTCTAGGAGACCACGTCTTGGAGTGGTCCACCGCAGGCCTTCCGCTTCGTCTACCCTCCCCACCCCCACCCCCGATCTTTCATAGACCCCACCCTCGCCCGGGAGCTTCTAGATGAAGATCAGGAGGCTCAGGGGACCACATGAACGGTCCGCTTCCGCCACCCGCTCCTTGCCCCTGTGCAGAGCTCCAGCCGGCTCCATTGGCAGCCCCACTGCCCCTGGTTGGAATGAAAAGGGTCTCTGGTTGCACTGAATGCAGCTCTCAAACTGGTCTTGTACTTGCTGAATAAATACTGTTGTTCTTGCCTTAGCTGCTCTCTAGGTTTGTGGGAATAAGTTACCAGAAAATTGTGCTACTGTGTGTGCGTGTGCGTGTGCGTGTGTGTAGTGCTAGGAGTCCACAGTAGGTCTCTGTCAAGCCGATGCCGCGATGAGGGCTTTTCCGATACTGACCCAGAAACCACAGAACCACGCGAAAACCCAAACCACCCTCTCCAGCTGCCCGGGCGGCAGGCACAGCCTGGGGTCAGGATGGAGCCTCCAGCACCCAAGTGACTTCTCACTCCTCTGTAAACGTCATGGTGCTAAGATCGTGTCAACCCCAAGATGACACATGGTCCTGTGCTTTGGCCACCTGTTTGAGGCAAAAACAAAACAGCCCGACACATTGTGTTCTGGTGCAGGTTTGTATTAAACTGTAGCTACTTCTCACCTGGTCTCAGTCGTGTTTCTTCAAAGAAGAGGGACTTTGACAGGGGACCTCTTCCACAGTGGCAGGGGCGAGGCTTCGGTTGCTAAGAAAATTCAGCTCTGGTTTTTCACTCGTGTCGGGTGGCAGGTAGCAGCTCGCTGAGAGGTGGGAGCCTCAGTGCCCGGCACTCGGGACTCTGTCCTCTTCCTGGTGGGGACAAAAGCAAGGCTTTGGATGCCAGATTCCCAGGACAAGGTTGCTGGGTTAACTGAAACAGCCGTAATTGGGAGAAAGCATTACATACAAAAGGAGGTGGGGGAAACTAGGCTTCCCCCACTTATCCTTTGTTGCCTGTTCTCTTGGCTACCATTTTGGAAACCCATAGACCCCCCCTTTACACAATGGAACTCTTGGCTAATGGAGCTGTGACCTCATAAAATCACATGACAGAGCTGTCCGAAGGCCAGGGTGTCTTTTTTTTTTTTTAATGTTTATTTATTTTTGAGGAAGAGAGAGAGAGACAGAGCGTGAGCAGGGGAGAGGCAGAGAGAGAGGGAGACACAGAATCGGAAGCGGGCTCCAGGCTCTGAGCTGTCAGCACAGAGCCCGACGCGGGGCTCGAACTCACAGACCGTGAGATCATGACCTGAGCGGAAGTCAGATGCTTAACTGACTCAGGCGCCCCGGCCAGTGTGTCTTTGAAGGAACTTCAGGCTGCTCCCTGGTTCTCCAGAACCCCACCTTTTGGGTTGGTCTACTATACCCTCTAACCCCTGCCACCTGCATCACCTCCACTGTCTCTCTAGATCTCAGCCAGATGTTGGAAGGGATTACCAGATCAAACTCGTCCACACTACAGGGTGAAATTGTTTCCAGTACTACGGGGTCACTTGTAGTTTTTTCTTAGCCCCCAAAGACAAAACCCTAGTGGCAAAGGAACTTTCCCACTTCTCACCAAATAAACAACCCTGCCATCAAGGCCAGAACCGAAAGAAATCCCCGGGGTGCTGCGTTGGGACCAAGCACTCGGCTGTAATGAAGTGAGCTGTATGCACAAACTCTGGTGGGGTTTCTGAGCCAGATGGAAACACTGTTACCTGGCTTGCAAAGGATGCCGAGTCCCTGGGATGGTACTGGGCCAAAGTGTCTGTTACCCTGATTTCCCATCACGTGGGAGAATACGAATTTGACTAGCGGCCAAAAATCTTTTGTGTTTGGATGAAAAGCATGCCACATGTTCAGCAGGCCATGTGCATGGTATTGGATGGTGTATGGAGAAAAAAATAAAAGATACCCGGGAAGACACGGCATGCCTTTGTGTGTATGCAGTTGCGGGAAAATAAAAGACCACAGACTTTAAAATAAAGCCATCTAATAAGATAAGGGTTTTAGTGCTTTCTCACTAAAACAGTAAAGGATCTAAAATTTGGTTGGTACTTGACGCTGTCTTACAATGAAAGCTGATTTCTTCACTTTCTTCCCCTGGTATATTTACAAAGTACACATTTATACCTATAGGGAATCTTGTCCTGGTTTTCCCGGGACAGTTCCGGGTTAAGTCTATCGCTCCAGGGTAATTAGTGGTGCCACCTTTTATATATGTCGTGCTTTGGGCACTAACTTATTTGGCCACCTCATGCATACCTATATATTCATTAGGCTATGAAGATGCCTGATCGGGAGTTAAAATTCATTCCATCACTGAAAGGTGAAGAGCAGGGCATCGTGGGAGGTGGGGAAAATGGGTCCTTCTGCTGTGAGTGGGGACAAGGGTGTCCTGTGACAAGCCCCGAGTCTTCACAGCTCTGCCATGGGTACAGCAGAATGGGGAAGGTCTGGGGGCGCTTCCCTAAGCTTTTCAGTTTAGTGTATAGACTTATTATTCCATTAAAAATTATAAGTCTACCACCTTTCATCATTTACTGTTAAGGGGACTATGATCCCATTTAACAGCTTCATTGAACACTTTACGACATTTCTGACTCCATTCGAAATTCCAGCTCCTTCTTAAGCACCTTTCCTAAAAGCTAAATAATTATCGCCAATCTAATCAATTAAACCCACAACTACAGTGAGCTTAGAGGTTCATTAGATGTTTCACTGCCACACATAAACTTAGATTTCATCTCGAAGTCCTAAATCTTTGGCCGGGAGCCTGGGCATCTAAGAGGATGTGAGGAAGTCCTGCTTCCTAGCTCCACTCCAGTGGCTCAAATTTCCAAAGTTAGGTACCAGATTCTCATTCGGTCCCTCTACACCAACCGCATAGTTATTAATGCAAGACTCCTACGTTAAGTTCTAGCCAGATGAATTCTGCCTCCTTTAAAATTTTTCCTGAATACATTAGATGCTTTGTATTTTAAAGTTTCCTTAAATTTTAACTGAACAAATTCTGTTCCTGTATAGCTCTCTTTTAAAAATAGGCTTTATTTTTTTTTTTAGAACAGTTTTGATTTACAGAAAAACTGAAAAGATAGTACAGAGAGATCCCACATACCCCACACCCAGCTTCCCCTATTATCAACATCTCACATTAATATGGCACTTTTGTTACAATTAGAGCACCAATAGTGAGGCATTCTCATTAACTAAAACCCATACTTTATTCATATGTCCTTAGTTTTTACCTACCGTCCTTATTCTCTTTCAGAATCCCATCGAGAACGCCACAGTACATTTGTCATGTCCCCTTGGGCTTCATTTGGCTGTGACCGTTGTCAGACTTTTCCTTGTATTCGATAACCTCGATAGTTTTGAGGAGTACCGGTCAGGTGTTTTATAGAAGGCTTCTCTATTAGAATTGGTCCACTGTTTGTCTCAAATGAATGGTTAGGCTGGGGTTATGAATTTTTAGGAGGAAGGCCACAGAAACGAAGTGTGCTTTTAATCACATCATATTAAGGGTAATACTGCGTACATGATTTATCACTATTGATATTGACCTTGATCACCCAGATAAAATCTGGCATCACTGTTTTTAAAAATTTTTTTAATGTTTATTATTTTTGAGAGAAAGAGACAGACAGAGCGTGAGCAGGGGAGGGGCAGAGAGAGAGGGAGGCACAGAATCCGAAGCAGGCTCCAGGCTCTGAGCTGTCAGCAGAAAGCCCAATGTGGGGCTTGAACCCACCAGTCGTGAGATCATGTTCTGTGCTGAAGTCAGACATTTAACCTACTGAGCCATCCAGGCACCCCTGGCATCACGTTTTAAATTTACATTTTTCCCTTTTAAGACCCCACCAGCTCCTCTTTTTACAAAATGTAACTTTCTTAAGCCACTAAATATATCATACTATGTGCTGAGCTAAATTTTACAGGCATTTGCTAAATGATTCTCCTAGCTATGACTCTTTTTTTATTCAGTATCAATTGTAAAGTCTTTACTTTGACTATGGGAGAACAAGAAGATACTGGTATCTTAGAATAGCACATGATCAACAAGAAATATGCACATTAAACACAGGCTCTTGAGGTTTTATCTGAACTTCTGACTCCTGTGTCAAAATTTAGACATTTATACACACGCACATGCACACAATATTTTTATTTCACTACATAACCCCAACTTCATGAGGCCTTTGGATAAATACAAGTATCCATTAGCTTAATGCTGTTTGAATTATACTTCCAAAATCCAATTAGAAATTCTAGGGAAAGGGGCGCCTAGGTGGCTCAGTCATTGGATTGTCTACCTCTTGATTTCGGCCCTGGTCATGATCTCATAGTTCATGGGATCAAGCCCCGCGTTGGGCTCTGTGCTAACAGCACGGAGCCTGCTTAGATTCTCTCTCTCTCTTTCTCTCTGTCCCCTGCTTGCTCTCTCTGTCTCAAAATAAATAAATGTTAAAACAAACAAAAAACAACAACAAAAAAGAAACTCTAAGAAAAATGGCACTAAACAGATAAAGTTAATAAGCTAATGTTGAGGAAACATTATTTTAATGCAATGCAGGAAGTTAGGTTGCAACTTTTCTATGGATTTATATGATTTTGGATTGTGTGAATTTTACTGAATGAATTGATAAAGGACACATTTTTTCCATATTAGTCTCAATATCTTTCAACGACCATCAAAACCCCATGTCTTGGCACAAAAACAGACACTCCGATCAGTGGAAAAGAATAGAAAACCCAGAAATGGACCCACAAACGTATGGCCAACTAATCTTTGACAAAGCAGGAAAGAATATCCAATGGAATAAAGACAGTCTCTTCAGCAAGTGGGGCTGGGAAAACTGGACGGCGACATGCAGAAGAATGAACTTGGACCACTTTCTTACACCATACACAAACATATACTCAAAATGGATGAAAGACCTCAATGTAAGACAGGAAGCCAACAAAATCCTAGAGGAGAAAGCAGGCAAAAACCTCTTTGACCTCAACTGCAGCAACTTCTTAACACGTCTCTGGAGGCAAGGGAAACAAAAGCAAAAATAAACTACTGGAACCTCATCAAAATAAAAAGCTTCTGCACAGCAAAGGAAACAATCAGCAAAACTAAAAGGCAACCGACGGAATGGGAGAAGGTATTTGCAAACGACATATCAGATAAAGGGTTAGTATCCAAAATCTATAAAGAACTTATCAAACTCGGGGCGCCTGGGTGGCGCAGTCGGTTAAGCGTCCGACTTCAGCCAGGTCACGATCTCGCGGTCCGTGAGTTCGAGCCCCGCGTCAGGCTCTGGGCTGATGGCTCGGAGCCTGGAGCCTGTTTCCGATTCTGTGTCTCCCTCTCTCTCTGCCCCTCCCCCGTTCATGCTCTGTCTCTCTCTGTCCCAAAAATAAATAAACGTTGAAAAAAAAAAAAATTTAAAAAAAAAAAAAAAAAAAAAGAACTTATCAAACTCAACACCCAAAAAACAATCCAGTGAAGAAACGGGCAAAGAAGACATCCAGATGGCCAACCGACACATGAAAAAATGCTCAACATCAGGGAAATACAAGTCAAAACCACAACGAGATACCACCTCACACCTGTCAGAATGGCTAATAACATTAACAACTCAGGCAACAACAGATGTTGGCGAGGATGCAGAGAAAGAGGATCTCTTTCGCGTTATTGGTAGCAATGCAAACTGGTGCAACCACTCCGGAAAACAGTATGGAGGTTCCTCAAAAAACTGAAAATCAAACTACCCTATGACCCAGCAACTGCACTACTAGATATTTATCCAAGGGATACAGGTATGCTATTTTGAAGGGACACATGCACCCCCATGTTTATAGCAGCACTATCGACAATAGCCAAAATATGGAAACAGCCCAAATGTCCATCGATGGATGAATGGATAAAGAAGGTGTTGTGTATATATATATATATATAAAACGGAGTATTACTCGGCAATCAAAAGGAATGAAATCTTGTCGTTTGCAACTACGTGGATGGAACTGGAGGGTATTATGCTAAGTGAAATTAGTCAGAGAAAGACAAATATCATATGACTTCACTCACATGAGGACTTTTAAGAGACAAAACAGATAAACATAAGGGAAGGGAAGCAAAAATAATATAAAAACAGGAAGGGGGACAAAACATAAGAGACTCTTAAATATGGAGAACAAACAGAGGGTTACTGGAGGGGTTGTGGGAGGTGGGATGGGCTAAATGGGTAAGGGGCACTAAGGAATCTACTCCTGAAATCATTGTTGCACTATATGCTAACTAACTTGGATGTAAATTTAAAAAAATAAATTAAATGTTGGGGCGCCTGGGTGGCGCAGTCGGTTAAGCGTCCGACTTCAGCCAGGTCACGATCTCGCGGTCCGTGAGTTCGAGCCCCGCGTCGGGCTCTGGGCTGATGGCTCGGAGCCTGGAGCCTGTTTCCGATTCTGTGTCTCCCTCTCTCTCTGCCCCTCCCCCGTTCATGCTCTGTCTCTCTCTGTCCCAAAAAAATAAATAAACGTTGAAAAAAAAAATTAAAAAAAATAAATAAATAAAAAAATAAATAAATTAAATGTTAAAAAAAAATGCCTTACATCATATTTACAAAAATGCTTTAGCTATTTCATTTTAGTGCAAAAATTCAAATTCGTGTTGAAATCAATTATGCCATATTCAAAATTCCTGATTTCACATTCTATAGTATCACCTTGAGGGGAGGGAGGCAAAATTATGTTTTAAAGAAACAAACTCACTGAATTTCCCAGCTTTGTTAATGTTTTAAACACCTTTTGAATCTGAGAGGCAGTTAATCCTGAATTCCCAAACTTGAAATCTTAAAACTGCATTAGGGTGCATTTTAAAACTGCAATAAGGGTGTGCCTGGGTGGCTCAGTCGGTTGAGCATCTGACTTTGGCTCAGGTCATGATCTCACGGTTCATGGGTTCGAACCCCACATCGGGTTCTGTGCTAACAGCCCGGAGCCTGCTTTGGATTCTGTGTCTCCCTTTCCTCCTATCCCTCCCCTGCTCGCTCTTTCTCTCTCAAAAGTAAACATTTAAAACTTTTAAAATAAATAAAGCAGCAATAAGAATTATAAATGATTCTCTTACCAATAAAGGGAGTGGAGATGACTGAGTCAACCACCAACTTTCTAGAAAGTTCCTTTTGCCTTTTATTTATTCTTTGCCCTGTGACCTGTTCTTATCAGGAAGTTTTCTTTTTGAGCTTAAGAATATGCTAAAAATTTGGCTTAAAAACATCTTAATTATCATAGTTTACAGCTTTACCAAAATACGCACATGCTGTCGGACTGTCTTTCTGGCTCGAATCACACAAGTGCATTGAATATTTTCCTGGAAATGCAAATGCTTCACATTTTTTTACTATTAAAAGCAAATTATCTTTCTTGAGACCCTGAGCTTTTCTGAACACTAGTTTTCTTTCTACAGACTGACTACATGTTACATGAATTACAGCCCTCTAAGCCCCCTTGGGAGGAAATAGATTGTTCAACTGTGAATTAAAGATCGCCTCAAAATGAAAGGCAATTGCTTACAGTGATGCATATTTAAATTTAATCGGCTACTCAGTGCCTCTCCCTTTATTAGAATTCTTGGTTTTAAACTATCCTTGGAAGCTTTGCAGCCCCCTTACCTTGAAGGGAGCTGATCCCTTTCGATCAATTCCCAAAGACACTAAGTTTCAAGGCACTGGAGCAGCCCTTTCCAGTAAACCAGACCTTCTCCCCGAGTTAGTCTTTGATCCTTTCGCTGCTGTGGGAGCAGAAGTCACCGGGGAACAATGTCTCCGGGGAGGACCCTTGGTATTTTGAACCCCAAGGGAAAGGAGACATCGGTGGCAGGACCTCAAGGGCCTGTTCCTGTCTCTGTTGTACAACAGATTTCCTGACACCCCCAGAAGGAGAGATCTGGAAGCTGCATCAAAGGTATTTTAGGACAAAGCACCGCAGGTGGGGGTTGCTGAGGGTTATTTGCTCATTTTTCTAATGGCCAGGGCTGTACAGTGAAATTTTCCCCACTGTGGGCTGGTGGACAGTCAGGGCCTGTCTCTTTTTTAAGTTGTGAGGATTTAAACTTGTGCCTTGGGGGCACTTTATAGGTTTTACTTGATGTCCATAAGATGGTTTTGAAATTTCTCCCTGGTATCTGGGTGGAAACACATGAAAGGGTTTTGCCTTTCTTTGTTAACTCGCCTTTTCATAGCTATCAGACTTTCAGCTGGCATCGCGGTCATAGGAGCTATCAAGGCGAAATTGTCATTTTGGATATCTCTGCTGTACCAGTTCCATTTTTTAAGCAAATTGGATAGGTTGGGGGTTTATGACAGTTAAACACGAACTGAGCAGGGATGGGGCCCCTTCCAAGCTCTTGAGCTGAAGTTACCCATTAAGTCAGTCTAGCTCAGTGGTTCTCAACCAGGGGCCATTTTGTCCCCCAGGAGACATTTGGTAACATCTGGACACAGTTTTTGGGTTGTCAAAACTGGGAGCGTGAGAGAATCCAGTGCGTAAAGGTCAGGGGTGTTGCTGAACATCCTACAGTGCACAGAACAGCCCCTCACAATAAGGAATTATCTGATCCAAGATGTCAATAGCGCCAAGCTTAAGAAACCCTGGTCCAGCCTAAGGGTGAAAACAGGGCATTCAATCATTTTTTTTTTTTTAATCATGTGGGAAAAATTTAACAGGAGGGGAGAAGTAGCTGCGTTTATGATACCTATCTTATATGGCAAAGCTTTTTAACTAAAAACACCCCAGGAGTGGAGCTGAACCATAGCATCCCCAGGCAGCAGAGGGGAGGTAAGAAAAATGCCTACAGAGTAAGACATCAACAGGTCTCACCATGTGTATGCCCGGGCCTCATCTGACAAACCGCTGTCAGGGTCCATGTTGTGCCAGATCCTGCCATCATTACGTTAAAATGTTGCGGGAAATAAGAGACCACAGATACAGAATTGATAATTATTAGGTTTTGTCATTTCCTGGGACTCTGCCTATAGGAAGGAAGGAAGTCGAGCACTCACCAAGTGGCAGCTTGAAGAACTGTCGTGTCTCAAATCCTTAGCAATCAAAAGTATAGGCTTTCTTTGACCCATGGGTATAAACTAAGATCCTCTCCAGAAACTGCCTTATGCCCACTAAAGGAAGGAGGCTTCTTAAAACTCAGGAAAGGGAAGGAAGATCTGATGATACTCAGTTGGAGGAGGTTATATATCATGGTTACAATCAAGATTGGAAAAGGCCATTTGAAGGAGTGACAAAATATGCATCCGAAAAGGGTCACAGTGTTTGCCCGGTAAAATATTAAGAATGCACCTTTTTTTTTTTTTTCTCCATTGAAATGCTTTACTTTGAGTATAACAGGTTTACAGTAGAGTGCATGGCTGTGACCCGTGCTGCATATAAGGAGCTCGGACGTCACCACTCCAGCCTAACGATAAGAAAAAAGCTGAACAGACTGAAAAAAATCAACAATGATTCTTGGATCTGTAAAGAAGGGAAAGACAGGAAAAATACCGCCCCAAGATGGGAGAGAGAGGAATGCCACTTCCTGATTTTATTTTATTTTTTTATCCTGGAATTTATTTTTTTTAATATTTTTAATTTTTAAAAATTTGAGTACAATTGATACATAATTTTTTCCACTTCCTGATTTTAAAAGCTACTACACTGGGGCACCTGGGTAGCTCAGTCAGTTGAGCACCCAACTTTGGCTCAGGTCATGATCTCGTGGTTTGTGAGTTCGAGCCCTGCATTGGGCTCTGTGCTGACAGCTCAGAGCTTGGAGCCTGCTTCGGATCCTGTGTCTCCCTCTCTCTCTCTCTCTCTCTCTCTCTCTGCCCTTCCCCTGCTCACGCTCTGTCTCTCTCTCAAAAGTAAATAAACATTTAAAAAATTGTTTTAAATGTAAAAGCTACTATGAAGCAAACTGGTGGTTACGAGGGGGGAGGTGGGTGGGAGAATGAATGAACTAGGCGATGGGGATTAAAGAGCACACCGCGATGAGCCCTGAGTAACGTGTGGAAGTGTTGAATCACGGTACTGTTCGCCTGAAACCAACATAACACTGTACATTAATTATACTAGAATTTGGAAAACAAATAATTTTTTAAAAGAAAAACTACTGTGAAGCACCGGTAATCAAGACAGGACTCTACAGGGGGCACCTGGCTGGCTTGGCGGGTGGAACACGTGACTCTTGATCTCGGGATTGTGAGTTCCAGCCCCATATTGGGTGTAGAGGTTACTTAAAAATAAAATCTTTTTTTTGAAAGACTGTAGAGATCTAGATCAATTGAATAGAATATTGAGAGTCCATTAAGAAACAAGAAAACAGGGGCGCCTGGGTGGCACAGTCGGTTAAGCGTCCGACTTCAGCCAGGTCACGATCTCGCGGTCCGGGAGTTCGAGCCCCGCGTCGGGCTCTGGGCTGATGGCTCGGAGCCTGGAGCCTGTTTCCGATTCTGTGTCTCCCTCTCTCTCTGCCCCTCCCCCGTTCATGCTCTGTCTCTCTCTGTCCCAAAAATAAATAAAAGTTGAAAAAAAATTAAAAAAAAAAAAAAAGAAACAAGAAAACAAGTGTCTATGGTCTCCTGATTTTTGACCAAGATGCCAAGATGATTTAATGGGGGAAAATAGTGTTTTCAACAAATGGTGCTTGGACACCTGGATATCCACCTGCAAAAGAATGTAACTGGAACTTTACCTGAGATCATATGCAAAAAAATTTACTCAAAATGGGGACCCCTGGGTGGCTCAGTCGGTTAAGCATCTGACTTCGGCTCAGGTCATGATCTTGTGGTTCATGAGTTCGAGTCCCCGTCAGGCTCTCTGCTGTTTGCACAGAGCCTGCTTCAGATCTTCTGTCCCCTTCTCTCTCTGCCCCTCCCTCTGCTCTCTCTCTCTCAAAACTAAATAAGCATTAAAAACGAAAAAGAAAAAAATTTACTGAAACTGGATCGAAGACTTCACTGTGAGAGCTACAACTGTAAAACTCCTGGAAATATACCAGAGGAGTATATCTTCATAACCTTGGATTTGGAAATGAATTCATAGATATGGCACCAAAAGGCATAAGTAACAAAGGAAAAAAATAGATACATTTGAGTTCATCAAAATTAAAAACCTTTGTATTTCAAAGGACACTGTCAAGAAAGTGAAATGACAACCCAGAGAAAAGGTTCATCGCATTATTCACAATCACCAAAAGGTAGCAGCAACCCAAATGCCCACTGACAGATGAATGGATTAACAAAATGTGATATGTGCACACAGTGGAATGCTAGGCAGCTTTAAAAACGAAGGAACCCTTGTCACATGCTACAACTTGGATGAACCTCGAGAACATTATGCCAAGTGACATAAGCCAGTCACAAAATGACAAGTTATATACGATCCCCCTTATATGAAGTATCTAAGTAGCCAAACTCATAGAAATAGTAGAATGGTAGGTACCAGGGGCTGAAGAACAGGTAAAAGGAGAATTGTGTAATCGAAAAAGGGTTTCAGTTCAGCAAGATGAAAAAGTTCTAGAAATCTATTTAACAATAATGTAAGTATACTTAATCCTACTGACCTGTACACTCAAAAATAGTTAAGATAGGGCGGCGCCTGGGTGGCTCAGTCTGTTGAGTGTCAGACTTCGGCTCAGGTCATGATCTTGCGGTTCATTAGTTCAAGCCCCACGTCAGTCCCTGTGCCGACAGTGCTAAGCCTGCTTGGCATTCTCTCTCTCCCTCTCTCTGTTCCCTCCTCCACTCGCTCATGCTCTCTCTCTCAAAATAAATAAATTTAAAAAGAGGGAGAATTGTTTATAAAAATTGACCATTTAGGGGCGCCTGGGTGGCGCAGTCGGTTAAGCGTCCGACTTCAGCCAGGTCACGATCTCGCGGTCCGGGAGTTCGAGCCCCGCGTCAGGCTCTGGGCTGACGGCTCGGAGCCTGGAGCCTGTTTCCGATTCTGTGTCTCCCTCTCTCTCTGCCCCTCCCCCGTTCATGCTCTGTCTCTCTCTGTCCCAAAAATAAATAAACGTTGAAAAAAAAAATTTTTTTTTAAAAAATTGACCATTTACTACACCACAAAGCAAGATTCAGAACATTGAGAGTGTACAGACTTATTTAAAAAGACCAGAAAAAAAAATTGGAGACAAAGCCAAGAAAAGTCAATGATCAGTCTGTCTAACAGCAGTTTCAGAAATAGGAGTACAGAAAAACCAAAGAAAGGGAGTTTATCAAAGAAATAATAGAAGAAAATTTCCAGATTTTCTGAAAGATAAGAGTCTCCAGGTTAAAGAGACATCATCATGACATTTCTAAACAATGAAAATAATGCTTCAAGAGCCAGCAGGAAAAGAAAGCACAAACTGCATACAAGGAATTGGAAATTGAATGTCACCTGACTTTGTCAACAAAACTATGAAAAGATGGAAAATCATGGAGCTTGTTTTCTAAATCTTGTGGGAAAATCATTTCCATCCTAGAATTCTATACCCAATCTGTCTACCAAGTGTCAATAACAAGTCATTTTCAGGGGGCTCCCGGGTGGTTCAGTCAGTTAAGCATCCAACTTTAGCTCAGGTCATGATCTCACTGTTTATGAGTTCAGGCCCCGCATCGGGCTCAGTGCTGACAGCTCAGAGCCTGGAGCCTGCTTCAGATTCTGTGTCTCCTTCCCTCTCTGCCCCTCCCCTGCTTGCATTCTGTCTCTCTCTCTCTCTAAAAAATAAACAAACATTAAGAAAAGGTCATTTTCGGACAATCAAGATTGAAAAGATTGACTTTCCTGGTAATCTTTCTTGGGAATTTACTTGGTGACGTGCCCTGATATATTAAACTAATAATAAAAAATAGAAAAATATGGGATGGAGGAAATGGGAGATTCCACATAGGTAAGAGGGTAAGGAGTGGTTGTAGAGGGAAACCTCTGGAAGGCAGAGCAGCCCTGAGAAAATCCTGAGCGGGAAAACTAGAAAAGCCATTTGCTCTAGTATTCGTTAGCCAAACACGGTTCTCAGACAGGGCAGAACAGCCAGGAAGTATTGCTCTTGCTCTCGATAAGAGAAAAGAGGGTCTGCAAGAAGAATTCATCGTGGATTCTCGCAGTTGGGAGATTCCTTACATCTAATTTAACCTCTGCAGAAATTTCTACGGCATCCCTAACTGGTCATCTGGCCCAGGACACCGTACGTTTAGTCCAGTGATGGAGAAGTGCCTTCACCAGGCATACGTCACACTCCCCCAAAGTTCTATTTGTTCAACGGTATCTCCTTGATGAAAACCGAATTCTGTCTCTCTGCAACTTGTGCCCCCACCCCCCTCCAGCTCTTCCTCCGGAGGCCGTAGAACAAACGGTCTCACTCACATAATGGCTCTTCCAGTATTTGCACATTTTTGTGGGCTTCTCGCCTGCCCACCCTACGCATGTTTCCTCTAGGTGTTCTCAAATGTCAGCATGCGTCAGAATCACCTGGAGGGTTTGTTTAATTTTTTTTTAATGTTTATTTTTGAGAGAGAGACAGACGGAGTGCAAGTGGGGGAGGGGCAGAGAGAGAGAGAGGGAGACACGGAATCGGAAGCAGGCTCCGGGCCCTGAGCCGGCAGCGCAGAGCCCGTCGCGGGGCTCGAACTCACAGGTCGCAAGATCATGACCTGAGCCGAAGTCAGACGCTTAACCGACTGAGCCACCCAGGCGCCCCTGGAGGGGTGATTTGAACACAGCTTGCCAGGCCTCACCCCCAGAGTTTCGGGCTCAGTAGGTCTGGTGTGGGGCCTGAGAATTTGCACTTCTAACAAGTTTTCAGGTGTGCTGAGGACCAAACTTTAAGAGCCGCAGCGAAGCAAATAGCTCCCACTCCTTCAGCTGCCGGTCCATGGCGTTGTTTCCATGCTGCTCACCATCATGTTAAAACGTAGCATCAAGCCTCCAGGATGGAGGTTATGATGCTTCTCATAAGCCAATGACTTCCAGCCTGGAGACAAGCAAGGAACAGCTAAAAAGGCAGAGGTCACGGGAAAGTAAGTCTCTAAGCAATGACCTCCTCCGGAAGGCGAGTGCCTTCAGTTCCTAGGCAGCCAGAGCAGCAGCTGTAAACTGAAAATGCCTGGAAGGTATTTCCTCACCTGCCGCTCTCCACTGCTAGACAGGCCTCCCCTTCTGCCCTGTCTCTGCCTTCTTTGGCCTTTCCCTGCTCCCTCAAATCCCGGGTCCGTGGGATGGCCCCTGGCCACAGTACTACCCATAAGGGCCTCCAGGTGGCGCTTTAAGCCCATCAGCGGCTGCCTTTTCCGTTTAAAAGTGCCAAGGGGACCTAACCTAGGTGACCGGGTAAAGGCTCGGGAAAGGCAGGCACACCCAGGTTACCGCGGTCTCAACCCCAGCCCCCAGAGCAGCTGGGGATGGGGTCAGTCTTGAGCGTGAGTGAGGGGCCATCATGGCCCTTCTCCCCGCCAGGAGAACGCCTGGGGGATTTGTCCCTTTCAAGGCCAACCTCGGGGGTTAGGTGAAGGTTACCAGATATAGCAAATAAAAATATAGAATGCTCAATTAAATTTGAATTTCAGGTAACAAATACATTTTAGGGTTTTTTTTTCCTTGGTGTAGATGTATCTCAAGTAGTGTCTGTGGCAAACTTATATTAAAATATTGTTTATCTGAAATTCAAATTTAACTAGGCATCTCAAACTGATCTGGTAACTCTAGTTCGGGTTTACTTAACATTTTCCACCTTGCATTTAATGCATGCATACGGAATATGTGCCAGGCATGTATTAGATACTACAAAAATGAAGCAAGTATGGCTCCTGCATTTACAGATTAGTTTGGAGAAGACATATTGACAAATGATTATAGCATAGAAAGTGCAGGAAGCAATGGGATGGTGGAAGAAGTTTGGATTTTGGTGTTGGCTTTAGTTCCAATCATGCTTCTGATGGTCACAAGCTGTGTGATCTTAAGCAAGTCAGTTAACCTCTCTGGGCCTCGGTTGTTTATTGTGAAAACGGAAATGATACCAACCTCAGGAGGTGATCAGCGAGGTTATAGGAAACTCATCCAATGAATCCCGGCCTTTGTTACCCACCTGATTGTCACGGTGGGCACTTTCTTCAAACAGCAGGGTAACAACTTGCCATCTAAGCCACTGGTCCGAGGTTGCTGTTCATTCTGGATACGGTACATCATTACTGTTCACACGAGGCTTGTCTTAAGATGGTTGCAAATTTTAAATTTGCGTATTGGCCCCTATGTCATTTAATAGAATATAACTGAGGGGGAAATCAAGTGAGCTCTTGACCCTAGTGAAAGTTTGGTCATTACTCATAGTTACCATTCACTAGGCATTTACTGTGTATAAGGCACTGCTGGACATTTTTCATACATTATCACATTTGACCTTCACAACAACAGATGAGAAAAACCAAGGTCCAAGGTCACATGGCCAGGAAGTATTGGACCCACTGCTTATGCAGTTCCAGCAGGGTGAAGGGTTAGAGTCACTCTCTAGATAAGGACGCAACTGTGTCATGTCATGTGATTAGAATTCATCCCTCAGCAAAATTACATACTGCCTACACAGGTCCCTTGTAAATTTTAAAACCATGTCAAGGGGTTCCTATATGTGGGAATCAGTCGTATGTGAGTGCCTGTTCCACTCTCAGCTAGTTTCAAATGAATAATGAACACGGCTGGGGACGCTCACCGGCTTCACAGCTCCCTGCCTCCCCCTCACCACCAGGCAGAGCACCCCTGCATGTTCCCATCTAAAATCTAGCCCCCCACCAGCCAGAGTTAACCCGTTCACTCAGACTCCCTCCACCACTTGGCTTCCCCAGTCACCCTGGGAAAAGTGCAGAAAGGTCAGATTGTTTTCAGCTTGCTTGGCTGTTTTTAGTGAGGTGTTTTATGTGAGGTGCTAAGAATACAAAGATAAAAACAAGATGTGGTCTATGAGTGTGAGCACCTTGGAGCATGATAAAGAATATGCCTGCTGCCAAGGAGAACATGCCAGCTCTCCGTCCCACATGTCTGGTAAGGACCAGAGTATAATACAGCTTGTCCACCG
The DNA here is from genome assembly GCF_007474595.2 of Lynx canadensis. NCBI lineage: Eukaryota > Metazoa > Chordata > Mammalia > Carnivora > Felidae > Lynx > Lynx canadensis. The sequence goes on along the minus strand of NC_044305.1, from coordinate 118,577,569 downwards.
TGTGAAGGAACCTGAACTTTATCCTTTTACCCTCACCAGTGTTTCTTAAACTTTCCACTGAAGTCCCCCCAAAGGCAGTGGGTGGTACGGGCATGGAGGTGTCTTGAGTTCAAACTCTCTTGAAAAGTTTTGCCTTTAAACTCTTGTGATTCTTGTATTCTACGTCATCACACGCCAGTTTGTCTTACTAGTTTTAAATGGTTTACTGACTCGCCAAATAAAAATGAAACTTGAGGGAGATGTCACTATTCCCTAGCTGCTCCCTCTCTGTCTCCTTACATGAATCCCCCGTGGCCAGTGGTTGCTTCAGCTGGTTTGAAAAGGACAACCATAGGGATTTGAGCTGAGACGTTACGTGATAAGATTTACCTTCTGGAAAGAGCTTTCTAGGAGTGGCGTTGAGGATGGGTCGGAGGTGGGAGAGGTTGGAGGCAGAGAGACCAGGTGGGAAGCTCTGCAATAACTCAGGTAAGAGAGGGTAGAGGTGATGGGGATAAAGAAGGGTCATATCTGAAAGACATTTAGAAGTGTGATTGATAATATTGGAAAAACGTTCTGGTATAGGGAGCTGGGAGAAGATGTGGGATAGGATCATCCTCACGTTTTTCCTAGTGACGCCATTAACAATAATAAGGAATATAGCAAGGGGGGGTTTGGTGGGGAGAAGGGTAAATAAGTTTAACTGAAACTCACTGAGCTTGAGGTGCTTATGGAACACAGGGTTGGAGGAAATCTAGAAGACAATTACATGAACAGGTCTGATAGCTAGGAGAGCTTATTGGGCTGGAGACCCAGATGCAGAAGTCACAGGAACAGATTAAGGCACTCAGGGAGTAGGTACAGAGGAAGGAGAGAGAAAAATGAGATGGGAACTCAGGGAAACGTCGAAGTCTAAGGGCAGATTTAGGGAGCAAGAGGGAATGGAAAAAGGAACATCAAAAAGTCAGGAGGACCCAGGGTTCCCTGGTGGATGGCCAGTTCTGGGGCGGGGCAGGAAAGGCACAAGATGAGCCTGGAACATCTTGTGTCAGAAAGCAAGGAAATGTTCAAAGAATGATGAAAACAACTCCAAAGGGCACAAGAGCCAACTTGGAATTTCTTTCCCTGGCCAAATCGGTGACAAATTGCATATCAAAACAAATAATCATAGGCAAGGATTATAACCCACTGAGGGAAAAAAATCCATGCGAAGGCTAATATAAGTAAATGGTAGTGGGTCCGAGCACTACATTGGGAATTGGCAACATGTGCCCGGCTAGATTTCAGAATCGCTATGAACTAGTAACTGCTGTGTGTGCCTTCTGTTTTTCTCCTGTTTGAAATGATAATATCCATAGAAATTACCCCCATGCTTGTGCCACTAGTGTTTTCTGGGCATATATGAGGCACGCGGTGTGTTTCTTTACTTCGCAAGGTCTTCAGGTCAGGAGGATTGATACTCAAGGAGCCATGCCCAAGGAACTGGATGTGAGGAGCTATATCCACACGGGGACCCGATTTAGAAGAGGGGATCCTGGGCTTCAGGCTGGTGCTGTCATGGAATGAGACTTGGGGGGTTCTTGGGGGAGGGGATGAATGTATTTTGCATTGAGTGGGATATGAACGGTTGTCATCAGAGAATAGGGAAACACAGATGATGTTTTCCAAAGATGATTTCGACAATCTCTTCCATCCACATTCTCTTATTATATGACTTGGATATTCTTCCCATTAAGAGGTGGGGTCTGGGTTCCCTCCCCTTGCTCTTAGGTAGATTTTTGGGATTTTTTTTTCCAACCAAAGGATATGCCACAAGTGATGTCTGAAGCTGGGTTATAAAAGGGGATGCAGAGTTACTCTTATTCACTATCATTCTCATCCTGAAACCTTCGAGATGAGTAGTCCAACAGCCCTGAAGACACCATGTGGTTATCAAGCGTGCTCTAAGACAACTGGGAGAGGGTTGTCTAGCTGACCCCCTACCATTTAAGCTCCTGCCACCATGTGACTGCTGCACTTGTGGGAGAAACTCTGAGCCAGAACCACCCCGCTGAGCTCTTTTTGAATCCCCATCCCACAGAAATGGAAATAATGAAACAGTTATTATCTTAAACACTGGGAGTGATTTATTTTGTAGCAACAGATAACCGGCACATGGTAAAATGTTAAGGTGGAGAATCTGGGTGAAAGGTATGCAGGAACTCTTTGTATAGTGGTCCTCTATCCCCTGCAAAGATGTGGGGCTACAAGGACATAGTCTCTTCTCACGATTACTTGGGGCAGTCTACACCACCCAAGTCTACACTTACAACCATGGAGCTGAGCTGGAACTTCAGAATGGAGACACAAAATACACTGAATCTGAAAATTTCCCCTTGTCTTTATAGCATCCAGACACCCTACAGATACAGTTAGGAACAATTCCATTCTCCAATTCTGTTGCTAGGAAAAAGTATGGCCTGGGTTTTCACTCTCCTAACTCCTTGATTTGTCCTGGGGACTTTTTTTAATGTTTACTTATTTTCAAGAGACAGACTGTGAGCTGGGGAGGGGCAGAGAGGGAGGGAGACACAGAATCCAAAGCAGGCTCCAGGCTTCAAGCTGTCAGCACAGAGCCCAACACGGGGCTCAAACCCACAGACCGTGAGATCATGACCTGAGCCAAAGTCAGGTGCTTAGCCGACTGAGCCACCCAGGCGCCTCTGTCCTGAGGATTAACCTCTACAAGGAACCCTCTCCATTCTGAGAGTTGCCTTGGATAGGAGGAGACGGTCTTGACTCAACACTTGCTGTGTGCCTCTCTTTTCATACTCTACTTTTTTTTTTTTTAATTTTTTTTTCAACGTTTATTTATTTTTGGGACAGAGAGAGACAGAGCATGAACGGGGGAGGGGCAGAGAGAGAGGGAGACACAGAATCGGAAACAGGCTCCAGGCTCCGAGCCATCAGCCCAGAGCCCGACGCGGGGCTCGAACCCACGGACCGCGAGATCGTGACCTGGCTGAAGTCGGACGCTTAACCGACTGTGCCATCCAGGCGCCCCTTCATACTCTACTTATGATAGGCTGCCTTCTCCTTCTCCCCTGAGAAAATGGGCCCAGAATCCTTTAGCACCCATAGTCCTGGGATGGAATCTCTGAGAGCCAAGCAGGGACACTGGGAAAAGAATGAATTCTTACTTCTGAGTCATTTGAAGAGAGTGCAGTGTCTCCAGTATGCCAACGAGCCCAGCAGCATCCAGGGATGCACACCTCGAGGGCTTGATCCAAGCTGGGTCAGCAGATGATAGAATGGTAAGGTGTGAAGGGCTTACACTGATTATAGAGGCTGACAGGAGTCATGGAGGAGATCAGTACCCAGTGAGGTAATTTTCTTTGGTGGATGCATTTGGGATAGTGTAGAAGGGACACTAGCTAGAGGCGAGGATTCAGGAAATACAGAATGCTAGAGTTTCAGTTAAGAGATGACTAGAATTTTAGCATTCAGATGGAGAGCTAAGGGAGTGAGGGAGTTCTAACAGGAGTATTAAAGATTAAATATGCATTAAGGTCATAAGGAAAACACTGATGGAGACTCTGAGGCAGTTTGGCCAGAGAAAGTGAGAAAGAATGAAAACCTTTTTTTTTTTTTTAACCTTTTGACTCCCTTCACCCATTTCTTTGGGGGTCAAAGAAAGTCTTGAAGAATTTTCAAGGAAATCTTTGTCTTCATTCGATTCAGTTACATCAACACTATGTATTTATGGGGAAATCTACTATGTGTCACATTCTGTGCTAGATGCTGAAGGAATTCCTGCCCACAAGGGGCACGTAGTCTGATTGGGGAGACAGAATGTAAACCAAAGACAACACTGTCTTTGGATGTATGTAATAAAAGAGCTATGTTCATGGTGGGTACAGAGGTGACCTCAGACATCTGTGGGAGTCAGGGCTGAGGGAGACAGAGCCAGAAATCATCTGCAGGAAGAGAACCAAGCTGATGAAATCACAAAGCGGGTGAGCACAGTGGAGCCCTGGACAGAGCACTGAAGAACAAGGACAGCAGGCGTGGAGAGGAAGAAGAGGGCTCTAGAAAATATGGGGAGATCCATAAAAGCAGACTTGGCATAGGGAATTTGGAGACACCAGTGAACATATCAGGGAGGGAACTAGTTATGAGGAGATAGAATCTCAACCAGCTAATGGACAAGATGAAGACACAAGAAATGCTCACAAATGCATTGGGAGAGACAATGAGGTTGATAAAAACTCAAGAGATATGTGTATAGGCGATTCTGTTAGCTCGATTTAGGGGTAAAGGTATAGACTTTCTGGCAGAAGACGAAAAGGTATGTTTAACACGGGGAGGGGAAAATTGAACTCGGAGATTAGAGTAACGGGCTGTGATGAAAAACCATAAACCGAGAGGAGCTTAGCCTTAGAGCTCTCATGCGTTGCTGAAAGAGAAGAAATAATGCGCGAATTTTTTCCTTTGCAGTAGCCGTGAGGCAGATAAGAATCCGTCATCTGGCTACTACGGAATCAGGTGTAAATGGTTGTTCCTTCTGCGCTTCGTTAGACAGGGCGGAGGAATTGTTACCCTGTTGCTAAGGAAAAAGGAAGGGGCTGTTCCCAGTTGCCATGGTGACAAGGTAAGAGCGCTCCCTCGGTACCACCATAAATTTATGAGGTGGTTTCTTCTCCTTGTTGCTATGACAATGTAGAGAGACTGTTCTCGTTGTCCCCCACCAACCCTCCCCCCCCCAACCGCCGCCGTCGCTAAGAGGTGGAGGTTGGGGCTGTCCTTTCCCCGCCGCCCAGTTGCCTTGGAGACGGCGGGTGCCCCGGCCCCGCCCCTCTCGGACTGACAGCGGTGGCCGCATCGCGCCTGCGCAGTGCTCTCTTCCCCCGCAGTCCCTGTGCGTTGAAGCCGGAGACCGCGGCGGCCTCTGCCAGGACCCCTCGCCCCGGAGCCTCCGGCCGGAGCCGCAGCCTCAGCCGCAGCGCCCCCGCCGCCTGTTCCCCGCCCCGCCGCCTCCGCCGGAGCCGCCTCGCGCACTGTGAGTCCCGGCCGAGGCGACCGACGCCGTGGGGCTGAGTCAGCGAGAGGCCCGGGCCCGGGCTGGGGGAGGGGAACCGGGCTGCCCCCCTCGCCTCCCCACCCGCGCCCCCGCCCCCCCAGCCGCGACTCACCCCCGCCGCCTCTGTCCCTCCATCCCTCTCTCCTGGGTTCCCGGCGGCGGCCGTCAGGCCTCCGAGCCACTCCCCCTCCCTGCCGTCCCTCCGGACCCACCCCAGGGTTGGGGAGTCGGGGCGGGGGGGGGGGGTCCTTCCCCACGAGATGCGGCGCCACCGCACCTCCACGCGGGACTGATTCTCTCCCCACAGCCCCAAACTGCCTCCAGTCCGCCCTTGTCTCTTCTCCTTACTCCTCTTGGGCCTGACACCTCCGGCCTCTCTGGTTTTCCCCAGTGATATGCCAGAAAAAGAGTGACAAGGGAGAAGGCGAGGGGAGACTGGGGGAGGGGGGACATTCTGCCTGCCCAAACCTTGGGGCCTCAGGTTTCTTACCCCACAAGCTCGTGCCCTGGCTGGTGTGGGGAAGCAGGTTTGGACAGTTCTGACTGGCTGCTAAGAGCTCGTGGGGCTTTCAGAATAGATTTTGCTGAGGACTCAGCCCCATGGCGATCAGCTAGTGTTTAGTGAACACCCGCTAGTGCATGGTGGCCTTCTAGTGGGCTGGGCTATGGCCTTGGCTGGTGCTACGGACAGGGACTAGAAGTAGTGGGGGGGGCGGGAGGAAGGTTGCATTGGGGAGCTGAAGTTACTGCGCTTCCGGTGTGGTGTTGTGAATAAGCATCTTTCGGTACTATTTAGTATGCTTTTCTCTCTCTCTCTCTCTTTGTTTTTCTTTTCGTTTCTACTTTTTTTTTTTTTAATACAGTACAACCCTGGTGTACTGTGAGGTTTAGAAATAGGCCTGATTTCATCCATAGCAGGTGCTTACTGTTTGTGTGTTGAGGGCTTGTGGCAAGACAATCTCTGATACCTGTAAATTCCATGTAGTAACCAACTGAGCGATAGTGAGTTTGAACATAACATGTGCAGAGTGGAGAGGAAGAAGAACTGAGGTTGCTCCATGGTGTAGGTCTGAGGCCTGTACCCCCTGCCTCCTGCAGCTGTGAATCTTTGTGGGGGCTGTCACCTGATAGGGGTTCTAGCATATTTGGACAACTCCCTGGGTTATGTTTGTTACCAATCCACCTGCCCACCCTGCGTTTCCTGATCTTGGAGGATCCAAACTGTTTTCTTCTTCCAGCAGAAATGGAGCTGAAGTCATAGTTGGTGTCCATAGCCAGAAGCTGTCTGTTAATAAACGTGTCTCAACTTGAGGGCTCTTAACTACTAAGCATGTACCTCATTCCTCATTGCCAGCTTCCTTTGATTCTTTTTTTTTTTTTTTTTTTGGCTTCCAGATTTCAGTGTGCTGTTAGCAAATATGTGTAACTATCAGCCAGTTAAACCCTAAAAGAAGCTTTGTGGTTTTTTTACTCCAAACTACAAAAGGAGTAGAGAGTTTACTTCGAAAAATCATGGTGAAGGACTCACCAATTTGGAGTCTGGGGGATTGCAAACAGTGAGAAATAAAGGTTGTGCTCCTTGACTTTGCTCAATCATGGCCTATTGGCAGCCTCCTCGGAGCCACTCCCCACCCCCATGCCCATCAGATTAGTTTACAGTAGCAAAGACGGCTGTCGCCCTAGTTTTAAACATAGAGATGAAGTTCAGGAAAACTACAGCCCCCATGCAGCCATGCAGTTTCTTCTGTTTCGAATGCCAGTCTGGGGTTTGGCGGGATGCACCTGCCTGTGGGGCGATGGGAGCTGTGGGGGCCTGAGAGTTGCATTCCTTCTGTGTGGTCCTCTGTGTTGCATAGCTCACCGAAATACCCGGGCAGGGCAGGAGCAGACAGCTGTGCTGGAGAGCTGCTCCTCCTGGGTCGAGTGTATTTTGGGAATCGGCGATATTACTGGGGTGGAGGGTTGTGAATTAAGAAGCAAGAAAATGTGTCGAGGCTAGATAGATGAGGAGGGTGTGAGTAAAATGTTCCCTTTCCAGTTTGCTGTGGGACGGTACGTTTTCAGAGCATCACAGTGATTTTCATATGGGTTAATTTGCCTTTGAAATCCATACCGATGTTTTATGGGATAATGATGGAATGCCTTTGAAATGGCTACTATTGGGAAACAGAACTGATCCCTGTGCCTTATACATTGCCTATCCAGTTGTTACTGAATGTAATTGTTAGGATCAGGGAGAGGGGCATGATTTGAATCAAGTTAGACCTACCTCTATGTAGTCCATGTGGTGGTTTCATAGCATTATATTTCCCTGATTCTAAGACACCCCAGCAATTTACCGACAGCTCTTAGTAAAATCGTTTAACACAACCAGATCAAAATATATATGTTGATTCTAAGGCATATCCTAATTTCAGGACCATTAACATAGCCAGGAAGTGGCAAGACTTGAAGGAGGCTTTATGTGTCTTAGAACTGAGAAGGGATGATGTTTGTAATATCTCTGGGTATGTGATGATGCCATTACTGCCCTACCATCCAGAGGGTGCCTGCACTGTGAGGACGGATTTCGTCAAATCCTTCCCCCAAGCCAACCTACTTTATGGGTTTATGTGTGTAAGATGATTGACTGCCAGTAGGCATAGGAGTTGACTATTGAACAGAGGAAACTCCTATGTAGGCATCCAACCCAAGACCTTAATATGGTACCTTCCAGAAGCTGAGCCAACTAGCTGGCAGCAAACGTCTTATGAGCTATATGTGAACTTAGCTGGGTAACATCTTTCAGAAGCTGAACAGAAAATAGTATTTTTCTAAAGTGGCATGCGTCTGCCCTTGTTTACAGACACGTTCAGAAAGATCCTAAAGCACATGCCCAACCCCTGTGTGATGTTAGAAGTAGAGGGGACTTCAGTTGATGTAGTTCAATGTTCTCTTTTCCAGATTTTAGCGTGAGACATTAAAAGTTAAGTGATTTGCCTGAGGTCATCCAACTAATGTAGAAAGTATGTAAAAACACTTTGTAAACTGTATATACCATACAAGTGAATGTTGGTGGTTATTAGTGGCTGAGTCAGGATTAGAACCCAGATTTCTAGACTAGAGCTAGTCTACACTACTACCTTGCCCCACCCCTCATGTTTAATATTCCAAAGGCTTTTAATAAAAATAATTTACTAGTCTGTAATTAGTCCCACAGACAAAGACTTGTTTTATTGTCTGAGATGTTGCAAAGCTAGGTAAAATCTAGTGTCCTGCTGTCTAATTAAATATTTATTCTTGCTGCCTTAAAAATAATAATTTTGTCTCACACACTCTGACCTGAGGAAGGTTTTGCTTTCAAAAATTTGCATCATCTAATATAAAGCAAATGGGAAGGTGGGTATTTGAAGCCCTCTCAACTCCTCATCTGTGAGGCTGCTGCATCCCAGGAAGCCGGATGCAGAGGGCTGAAAGGGGCCAAGAGGAGGAGAAAACTGGGTTATCTTCCAGCTCCCAGACCGTAACCTTCTGTAGTTCCTGGAAGCCCCGGTGAGATCTCTAACCCCTCTCCTTGAGAAAGTGAGGTGGTCTGGCCTCTGGAAGCAGACAGACCTGAATTCAAATGCCAGTCCTGCCACTTCCTGGCCTTGGGGGGCTGTGGAACGTCCGAGTGCCAGTTCCTCACCTGCAAGCCTGGGGTGATAACCTACCTGTTTTTCAGGGTTGTTGTGGGGATTACACGAAAGAAAGTACGTAAAGTACCTGCTGAACAAGAGATAGCAACCACTATTTTGTATTGCTAGTGTATAAAATAAAAAACCCTACTTTCAAAATTGTATCATGACTTAAATCCATCTTGGACCCTCAATTCAGCAGCCCCCATCTCCCAGCAGCTCTCTCGTCATGTTTGACATGCACAGAGAGAAGACTTGTCCTGTGAAACCTGGCACTTGCAGTGTTATTCCAACTGCCAAAACCAGAGTATATGAAATGCCCCTTTGTGTCCGTGGATGCAGCTGACCTGGTTGTCTGAAGGCCTGGCAGGGCAGGAGCACTTGACTAGGAGAGTGCCGACTTGGTGTGTTTGTGTGTGTCTTGGGGGCAGTGGGTCCTACAGTTGGGGAGGCCAGTCTGGGGAGTGAGCTTAATTTGAAATGAAAAAGCCGCTGAGCTCTCCGTTGTGACTAGAGTTCCCGTGGCTTTCATGCACTTTCTCGACTGTTCGAGATGGAGCCCGCGTGGGCGACCTTGCTCAGGCCAGCTTCTGCGCCTGCCCGGGAGAGCTGGAGGGCCAGGGAAGGGAGCTGTCCATCTTAGGAGGGAAGCCTTCTTTCTAGTGAGGAGAGGTAGAGGGAGGTCATCTTGGAAGGCAACATCTCCAGATGGGAAGATGGGATCAAGGCAGAGACTACCGAGTAATTAAGGAGCCAGGGCAAATCAGTCAGGCCCAGAACACAAGTGAACTTGAAGTCCTACAAGTGTCACTTGGGAAGAAAATGCCCAGGTGTAGGCATCTAAAGACTGAAAAGATAAACACAGTAGGTTTTACCTCTTGGAAGCAGAACTTGGGTGTGGAGGAGGGAAAGGGAGACTCAGAGGGGAACTTTTACTTTATGTGCTTCTGTATGTGAATTGTTTTGAGAGACATGTATGCTTTTTTAGTTTAATGCAGACCAACAGAGTTAGCAGTGGTTGTTTTTTTTTAAGTGTATTTATTTATTTTGACAGAGAGGGGGAGGGGGAGAGACAGAGAGAGAACCCCAAACAGGCTCTGCGCTAGAAGCCCACGTGGGGCTCAATCTCACAAACCGTGAGATCATGACTTGAGCCGAAACCAAGAGTCATATGTTTAACCGACTGAGCCACCCAGGTGCCCCATCAGTGGTTGTTTTTCACTGAGCACATTTTGGTACCAAAGAAGCCGTTGCCTTTACTCGGAGCCTTCAGTGCACGGGACAGACAGGGTTAGCCTGCTTCCCTCCGGTCGGCCGAGCCAGTTTACACGAAGCCAGCCTCTTACGTAAGGGCAGGAAACTCCAAAGTGGCTGCTTCCCTGGCAGCCCAGCATGCTTCATTGACCTGCTACCTCCCCACCTCTTCCTCGTCTTTTCCTTCCCTTCTTAAGAACAGTCCCTTCCTCTTGCCCAGTTGAATTCATCATCAGTATTCCAATATTCAATTGTGTTTCCTAGCCAAATGTCCTATCTAGTATAGAAAGAGGGCACACCTACCATTCAGACGCATGCTTTGACTCGCTCAACCAGGAGTTAGGATGGGTCATGCTGAGTAATCCACATTCCATCACCTAATCTTCCCCTTTGGCCAGAAGTACAAATTTGCGACAGTTGGCTAAGGTTGGAGAGGCATCCTGTGGCCAAGGATGGTTTTTCCTCTGTGTGGAGTTGACCAGCCAATACCAGCCTAAGCCCTGTGTCTTTTTCTCACTAGCGTCACGTCCTATCAGCTTTGCTAAACAGGCGTGATGTAACATCAGCATTTTGAGCTCTGGATGCCTCATTTGCCCAAAGTAAATAGGACGTGACCTATCTAAAATGTTTCAACTCCAAGTAAAATTACTTTTTTTACTGAAACTCTTTCGTGTGTATGGGAGATACACGCCACTGTGTGGTATGTTTAAAATAACTGAGCAAGAAACATTGCTTCAGTAATGTTGACAATGGATGTCAAAAGCCTTAAAAGGACATATATCCTTAGATGAAAAATTACCATTCTAAGAATATTTAGAAAATCAAGGGTGTATACAAAAATACTTATACAAGGAGTTTTATTAATGTAACATTATAAATAATATCAAACAGTTAAAATAGCCAAAGGATCAACAATTAGGGATTGGTCAGGCTTACCCAGATAAAATATTGTGCGTGCACACACACACACACACACACACACACACACCGCACGTACATTAAAAATCTTGTAGAAGAATTTTTTTAAGTTTATTTATTTATTTTTGAGAGGGGGGAGGGGCAAAGAGAGAGGGAGAGAGAGAAGATCCCAAGCAGGCTCCGCACTGTCAGTGCAAGGAGCCAGACGTGGGACTCGAACTCACAAACTGTGAGATCATGACCTGAGTTGAAATCAAGTGTTGGATGCTTAACCAACTGAGCCACCCAGGCACCCCAGAATATTTATTGATACCGGAAACTTTAGATATAATAAGTGAAAAAAACGGATGCAAAATAGTATGTCAAGAATGATACCATTTTATAAAGAAAAATGTGAAAAGAGGTTAGAAGGGCATATGCCAAACCATAGGTGATAATCTTAAGTGATATCACTTAAGCATGGGATTATAAATAGATGCAGTTTTTTCATAGTGCTTTTTACGGTTTCCTAAAATTGTTCTGTTAAGCAATTATAACTTTTATTATAAAACTTTTAAACTAGTGCTTTATAGGGGCTCCTGGGTGGCTCAGTCGGCTGAGTGTCCGACTTCGTCTCAGGTCGTGAGCTCATGGTTCATGGGTTCAAGCTCCACGTTGGGCTCTGTGCTGACAGCTCAGAGCCTGGAGTCTGCTTCGGATTCTGTGTCTCCCTCTCTCTCTGCCCCTCCCTTCCCCTGCTCATGCTCTGTCTCTCTCTCTCTCTCTCAAAAGTAAATAAACATTAAAACAGTGCTTTATAGATTCCATGTAGTAGACAATCTCAAAGAAAATCACGAGATATTTAATTTATTTATCATTATTTGGTTTCACTATTATCAAAAACACTTTTTGAATGTGTTTCTTTAGATACCACTTTATTTCTTCTTTGAGAGAGAACATGCCTGGAATATCGTGTAGATGTGTGACTCAAAAACATGGCCTAGATGCCCAAGTCCATCATCCAGAGAAGTACTCTCGCTTGACTCAAATGAGATGTAAAAAAATATACATATGAAAAGAAAGTATCTTAAGATAGTCTTCCTTGCCTCTTACCTTTTGCTGTTTAAATTTATCAGAAGGTTTCAGTAAAACCTGTATAACAGAGCTCTGTTTTGGGTGGGCTTTCTTCCCCAGTGTCCTGGAGGCCTTATCTGAGGCTCGCTGTCATGTTTTGGTGGTTGTGTACCTATCTGAACTCTTTTTGAAAGGCTGTGCTCAAGCCTGCGCAAACTCCTTTCTCCCTTTGCCTTTGGCATGTTCCGTTCAGCCATCAGCTCAGAGGTCCTTTTTCTTCCAAGGATAGAGAAAGTTGGGTGCCCACCAGTAGCCACCTGATGGGCAGAAGCCCCCTGCAGGAACAGACTGGGCAGCTCCCCTCTTTGCCACACCAGGTCCATGGAGCTCCTGGCTGTGAAGGGAGGGGTGGCCCAGTAGCTGTCCTCTCGCCTCGTCTTTCTTGTGCACACACATCGTGTGTTGCCTCCACGGCCCAGCCCAGAGGACTGATACCTGCCCTCCACCAGTGGTGGTGTCTACTCACCTCTGAGCACTGGGGATTCAGGTCTTAGAGTTGAGGGACATACGGCCCGTCACACAACTTGGCATATGCTGCCATAAATGTTTGCTGAGCAGAATCTGCCTCGTCAGGATGGTTCTGACTACCCAAACCCTTGTCCCAGATGGGGTGGAGGCCTTCCTAGCCACCTGGGATTATTAGTGAACAAATCTTTGGGCATGGCTAGCTGGAGATGCTCCATCACCTGAGAGAGTAATTAGCAGAGAGGCATTCATCTTGTCTTGAGGGTGTGATTGTCCTGGTCACCTTGTCATTTAAGTGGGGTTTCCTGATTGGTAAGAATGAAACCTTAGCTGCTCTGAGTCAGCAAGACCATAGTTGGACTAACATGCATTGTGCCATGTGAAAGGGGCAGGCCTTGGACCGCTGGATGGAATTAAATATCTGTTCCCATGTGAGGAGTGTCTCACTGAAGGCTTATCTCCAGTGGTGTAATATGTACTGTGTAGCTAGACTTTTCTGCAGCACCAGTCTCTTGGCAGACAGCTGCTAGCCCCAACCCCTTTCCTGTGGATTATTGCCACTTATCAGGGACTCTGATTTAGTCTCTGATTTGTTCTGATTTTAGATGGGTAGGGTTCACGGCTGAGAGCTCCCAGTTTGGGCATCCTATTAACACCTTTAAGTGACAGGACCACTGCTAAGTACAGAGATGTGTTATGCTGGCCCCAAAATAGCAAGGTGCAGTGTTTTGAGACTTGATAAGACTTGTATTCCCCAGAAAGTACAGTTTCCAGGTTTATAGGTTATTCATACCAATTTACATATTGTCTTCTCAAGGCTTTATTCTAAGTATATCTCAACAAGTACTCCCCAGGTCCTTTCTGTTTTGTATTCTAAGTCATATGCAATTTAAAAGAAGTGAGATTTAAAAAAAGAAAAAGAAAAAGAAATAAGCTTCAAACCCTGTCTCCATAAGGAGACCATAGTCTGGTTTGGAAGATAAGACACATGTGTGAAATGACTAGTGTATATGACAACATCGAATGTCAGCAACATATTTGTCGTGCTTTGTTGTATAAGATGTGGTCTTTGTCCTTAAGGAACTTGTCTAACATTCTGCCGAGAGTCAAACAAAAGTGGTACAAGTCACTACAACACAAGGGTGTGGGAACCCCAGCAGCAATAGGAAGGGGTGCTTTGGTAAGCACTTCCAGAATGCACTATTAACACACTTGCAGAGTGACCCTGAGCTTGTGGGAACAGGGAGGGCTTCAGAGAGGGAGACATACTGGGGCTGGGTGAGCAGGATGATGCCGGGTTCTGTCCACCAGAGGACAGATGAGTAAGAGAGTTCAGGTAAAAGAAATGAAAAGAACAGTACATTGCGTGTACTAGAGAGTCTAAATTCAACAAGGATTGTGAGAGGGAAATAATCATTGTGAACTGGAGTGATTGGAAAAGACTTCACGAAGGAGCAGAGCCTGAACTTTCCCTGAAGGCAACAAGCAGGCTTTCAGGAGACAGGAGCCCAGAGAGGGCTTTCTAACAGCCAAGGAATGACTGGGAGCAAGTGTGATGAGGACTGTAAGCAGGTCACCCTTACCAAATTGAGGGTGTGACAGTTTGGGACAATATTGGTGACATTAGCCAGAAGTCAGGAAGTTGAAGAGACGGTTTGGAGAGAAGTTGCACTTCAGACATAGAGAACTAGAGGTGACAGTTGGAGACCTCTAAGTGGAGTGATCCCATAGACCCAGAAGCTGAGGGTGAGGCCGGGAATGGAGCTACAGAGATGAGAGTCAACAACACAGGAGGAGGGACGGCTTCCCTGAAAGGGGCTCTCTCCAGAGGTCTTGGGTATAGAGCACGAAGATGAGTGCTCCGAGTTACAGGCCTCGAGAGTTGTCCGTAATTAGGGAAAGAGCAAAGAGAGGTGGGAAAGTTAGGATGATTCAGTAGCAAGGGAAGAGAAAAGAGGAGATGTCAAGAAGAGAGCTTTGGTGCTGCTGGCTTGACTAGACTCAAGGATCTATCCAGAAGAAGATCATGATGATTGCTGCGAATGTCAGTCCAGTAAAACCCTGGAGATGGAAGCCAAGTTGGGTAGTGTTAAGTGGGGAATCGGTAGAGAGAAGATAGAGGCAATGGATGGTCACCAGAGAACGGCAACAGGAAAAGAGAGAAAAGTAATAACAGAAGAAGCAGCACGATCAAATTTCTTATTGTTATAATTCTATTCCTTATCAGCAAATGTATATAAAAATTTAATAAGCAGGTATTTTTGTTTATATGATTTTATGTATTAAAATGACCTCATCTGCACATTTCTCTGTATCAGCATAATTCATGTATTTGTCACTTCAAATATCCCATTGCAGTACACTTATCTTGATGAGCACTGAGTAATTATATAGAAGTGTTAAGTCACTATATTATACATCTGAAGCTAATACAACACTGTAGGTTGACTACACTGGAATTAAAATTAAATAAATAAATTAAAATAAAATAAACAAATATCCCATTCCTTCTGTGGTATTCTATTATATCGGTACCAAAATATGCTTAATTATCAATCTATTATTGGGCAATTGGGGTATTTCCAACATTTTGCAAGTTGCAAATATAAATATCTCTGCTCTGAACATCACTGCACAAGCTACTATTTTTCTTTTGTGGGTTTTTTCTTCAGGGTGTATCCCATAAAGCGGAATTACAGAGGCAAAGGGTACAAACAATGTTGGGCTTTGTTTTATTTTGTTTTTGATTTTCCCATTTGGCCCCTCCACCCCACCCCTCTCCCTCTGGCAACCACCAGTTTGTTCTCTGTATTTGTGGGTCTTTTCCTGCAGCATTTTTAAAAAATGTTTGTTATTGAGAGAAAGAGCGTATGCGCAAGTGGGGGAGGGGCAGAGAGAGGTGGAGACAGAGGATCTGAAGCAGGTTCTGTGCTGACAGCAGAGAGCCCGATGGGGGGCTCCAACTCATGAACAATGAGATCATAACCTGAGCCAAAGTTGGACTCTTCACCAACTGAGCCACTCAGGTGTCCCATTTCTGTGGCATTTTTTTAATTGAGATATAATTGACTCATAACATGATAGCAGTTTCGGGTGTACAACATAGCGATTCTGTGTTTGTAGAATATATGTCTAGTTAACATCCATCACCACACACATAGTTGCAAATTATTTTTTTGTTGTGATGAGAACTTTTAAGATTTGCTGTCTTAGCAACTTTCAAATATACAGTACAATAAATAACTACAGTCACCATGCTGTACATATCCCCAGGACTTACGGTTTTTATAACAGGAAGCTTGTACCTTTTGACCTTCACTCATTTCCCCCACCCCTCATTCCCCATCTCTGGCACCCATCAGTCTCTATTCTGTATCTATGAGTTTGGTGTTTTTAGATTCCACATGTAGGTTTTTGCCTTTCTCTGTCTGATTTATGTCACTTGGCACTATGCCCTCAAGATCCATCCGTGTTGTTGCAAATGGCAGGAATTCCTTCTTTTTTGTGGATAAGTGATACTCCATTCTGTATATCACCACATTTTCTTGATCCATTCTTCTATCAATGGATATTTAGGTTGCTTGCATGTTGTTGTTGTTTTTGTTGTTATACATTGTTCTCCATGGGGATCCAACCAACTTACAATCAGAGTAAGAGTTGAGTATTGACTTAGAATGATTTCTGATAATAAGGAGGTCTGAATATGTGGAATGGCAGAAGGGAGACGGAGTTATTGGAGGAAAATAATTGGGGTACAAGAGAGAAGGAGAGCAAAATAGGAAAGATCTTAGGGACACCAGGGAAGGGGTAGCTTTGCAGAGGAGGGAAAGGTTCCCTTCTACTGAGACTGGTAGGAGGAGAGGGTATGGCTCTTTCTACCCATGACTTACAGGGTAAAGCCCAGGGGAGTGACTGGAGTTCCTGCTAAGAAGAGACCTTTTCCTCAGTGAAATGGAGCCAGGGCCCCTTGCTGAGGTAGAGGGTGAATGAAGTCTTGAAGGTCTGAATTCACTGCTGTGAGAAATGAGCCTGGGCGTACGAGAGATGAATGAAAGTCTTGTTCAGGGCGGAGGGCTGACTTGGACCCGGGGATTCATAATGGGCTAAATCTCTGAAGTCCTTTGGCCTAGGGAAGCAGCAGCAAGCCGTGAGCAGCGGGGGTGCGGGGCATGGGCATGTTCGAGGCAGGGTGTCTGAGGAGGCAGAATTTAAGGTGGCATTGACACCGCGGGCCCTAAGGTCAGAGGTGGAGGGAAGCGCTACAAATCTGAGGCGTGCTGGTTGTCAGCAGGAGGAGGGGGCAGAGTGATTACAGGCTCAAGTGAGAACAGAGCAGGTTTGGAATATGAGGGATGAGGAGTAAAGAGGTTATTGATGGAAGATTTTAATTTAAAAATTTTGAAGAGACTGTTTTTACTTTTAATTATTTACCACTGTGTAAGATTTGGGTGTTTTTACATGGGCATGTATCACCAGTAACATTAAAAAAAATTTAATATTTATTTATTTTGAGACAGAGAGAGCACATGCATATGAGCTGGGGAGGGGCAGAGAGAGGGAGAGAGAGAATCCCAAGTAGGTCCTATGCCGTCAGTGTGGAGCCCCACACGGGGCTCGATCCCATGAACCATGAGATCATGACCTGAGCCAAAATCAAGAGCTCAACCAACTGAGCCACCCAGGTGTCCCAACGTTTTTTTAAACTGATAATTAAAATCTCAGGCGTAGGGGCACCCAGGTGGCTCAGTTGGTTAAGTGTCCAACTCTTGATTTCGGTTCAGGTCACGACCTCATGGTCTCGAGATCGAGCCCTGCGTCAGGCTTCTCTCTGGGCGTGGAGTCTGCTTGGGACTCTCTGTCTGTCTGTCTGTCTGTCTGTCTCTCTGTCCCTCAGTCCCTCTCCCTCACCTTTTTCTCTCCCTCTGCCCCCCACCCTCTCTCTCAAGTTAGAAAATAAAATCAAATGGTTAATTTAAAAAAAATCTCGGGAGTAGAGCTGTGCCTTCAGGGGCGGCTGGCTCTCTGAGATTGATGAAGGAGAGATGAGGATTGCAGAGGATCCCAGAGTCTGGCCTGTTAAGTGTTAAAACTGTGAGGTGTCTCTGCTTGACAACCAATAGCTCCTGTGGTCACAGCTTGTCACTAGAGAGCAGCACCCAGCCACCGGCCCTTCCCCACCCACAGACCAACACTGTTTCAAACCTGAGGACACCCGCCTTCCCTAGGCCCGGCAGCATTTTCGATGTGAGGTGGTGTGGTTCTGGCTGTTTCCAACCCCCTGACCAGGTGCCCTACAGAGCCATTCCTCTCTGGCCTCTGTCAGTGAAGGTTCTTCCTTCAGGCAGATACAGCCTCTCGCCAGGAACACAGTTTTGTGAGTGGAATATGGATTCCATTTCAGCCTCAAGCATCCCCTCCCTGAGTGCTTCGTGCAGTGTATGAACGGGTACATCTGTATATTCAGCCCTGTTTCTCTTCTTGCCTGATTTGAAAGAGGCCCTTCCCTCCTGGTCCCTGTTTTTCTCATGTCCTCCTGGATCATCCACTTTGACCCTGACCCAGACTGACACCCATGGTTGTGGCCTGCATTTCACTTACCGGATTCACATTACCTTCAGGCTGCACCACCGAGCTATCTACACGGCTAACCAGGCACAGCAGTCGCAGGGGCTGATAGCAGGGAACTGAGCAAGGTGGAAATGCGTGGAAAGTCAGGTGCCAGCGTCAACATGGGGAGATGGAAAAGCGGGGGCGCTCTGCATTCTTTCCAGGGCTTTCCACTGGGTCTAAACCTCGCCTGGCCATTTTGTAAATGCTGTTTCATTAAAGCCAGGACTGAGCAGGAGTATGGCTCCCTGCCAGTCCCTACCGGGAAGGAACAAACAGCTTGCAGTGCAGGCCTCGAGCCAGGTGGGGTAGGAGCTAACGTGCACTGTTTCGCATGTAGAATTTAATGGGCTCTTTGTAAACACAGCCTCCTGCCGTTGTTCCTTTCTCTTTTCTCCTAGGCAGCCTAGGTGAGAATAATTAGTGCTTGGCCCATAATTACTAAATGAAGAGGAAGACTACACCTGGTAGGCTGCAGTGCACGAAAGAACCTTGAACCTAGAGTCAGAAGACCTGGGCTCAGAGTTATGTGACCTTGAACAAATCACATCTCCTCTTTGATTCGTTTCCTTTTCTGTAAAATGAGAGGTCTTTGTATATGCTGTTCCCTCCCTGACACCCCCAACCCCCACTCCGGAACAGTCTTTCCTGGCCTTTTTGGGCTAACCCTCCTTAACCTCACCTGCCTGGGCCTAAGTATCATTCCCTCAGGGAAGTGTCTCATGACCTCCACCCCAGCTCCATTACAGGTTGGGGCCTCCAAGACAGGACTTTTCAAATTGTGGATCACAAACTTTAATTGGTTGTGAGATCAATTCACTGAGTTATAACCAGTACTTTGTAATGAATAGACCAGAAAATGTCAGAGTGCATAGTTCATAGTAAGAATAAGAATTGTTTGAGGCACCTGGGTAGCTCAGTTGATTCATAAGCGTCCGACTTCGGCTCAGGTCATGATCTCACAGTTCATGAGTCTAAGCCCCGCATGGGGCTCACTGCTGTCAGCACAGAGCCTGCTTCGGATCCTCTGTCCCCTCTCTGCCCCTTCCTTCTGGTTCTCTCTGTCTCAAAATAAATAAACTTTAAAAAAAAGAATAAGAATTGTTTAATTAATGAAGCTTTTGTTTTATTATACATGTCTGTATGTGTATATATGTATTCTGGATTATAATGTAAGATGTATTGGGGTGCCTGGCTGGCTCAGTTGGTTGAGCTTCCGACTTCGGCTCAGGTCACGATCTCGCGGTCCGTGAGTTCAACCCCCGCGTCGGGCTCTGTGCTGACAGCTCGGAGCCTGGAGCCTGCTTCAGATTCTGTGTCTCCCTGTCTCTCTGCCCCTCCCCTGCTCACACTCTGTCTCTCAATAATACATAAATGTAAAAAACAAACAAACAAAAATGCTTTAATGTAAGATGTATTTTTTACTAAAAGGCTGAAAGCCATTGCTTTCAAAACACTCTAGTCATGTATTTTTCCTCTATAGCACTTAATGTGATTACATAGTTATTTCTGTGATTATTATATTACTGTTTGTCCACTTCACTAGACAACATGCTCCATGAGTCAAGGACCAAGACTGACTTACTCATCAGTATCAGACCTAGAAATAGTTGAGGCTCAACAAATAATTGCTGAACGAGTGGCTTTCTGAGGTGTGTTTTGTTGCCATCAGTCCTTAGTTCTATAGAGTCATTCCTAGGAGTGAGTAAGTAGTGACTGTAATGATAAACTAAAAAGCCCGCACATTCATCCCTAATGGACAAGACCTCTGACGTTCATCTCCAGATTGGTAGTGGCACTAGAGACCAAGAGGTCTCAACCCAGCTCCTCTCAGAGGGAACTAGGAAGCAGATACCACTATCACCACTCTATTTAACAAGGTCTCACTTGAGCAGTGTCAACTTTCCAGTAAGATGGAGACAGAGACATTCAGAGAGCAAGACCCACCACATAATTTTGTACTTACATAAAAAGAAAATTGACTGGTCTAGGGTGGTCTCTCCCAGGGGTGCATTTCTGGCTCTCCCGGGTGTGGGTTACCAGACCCTGACCTAGGAGCCCACCAGGTTCCAAGGGTAAATTCAGAACTCCTTTTCTCCCTGCAGCACCTCCACCCTGCCCACCAACTGATCTACTTCCCAGGGCATCTTTCCAAACCTAGCCAGTCTGACAGCAAATAGACTACGCCTTCCACAACATAACAAGCCTCTGATTGTAGCCCGGAGAACCTCCTATGGCCGGGAGGCCTCCATCAGCAAGACCCAGCCAGGCACTGCTCTGCCCAGAGCTGTTCTGGGATGTGCTGAAGGTTGTAACTCAAGAAGACTTGTGACTCTTGAGGACATTGGGAACCCACTGATAACACAGGCCCTGTGAGGAGTATTTATCTTTATCTTTAAAGCTTACCATTAGAACTCAGATGGCCTTGCCAGCATCTAGCTGTTTTGTGGAAATTATGTTGCTTGCTGCCTGGAGCAGATGACCTCTTTGGGGGGGTGGGAGGGGACAAGGAAATAGCTAGTTGTTTTAGAGCTCCCAGAACTGTGAAGCATCTTAACTTATACATTGCTTTCAGCTCGGTTTTCTGGAATTGGCAGCCCTTTCTAACCGTCTCTCCAAAGAGGCTGCCTGTCAGCTTCTCTCAGAAGCTTTCCCAGGTATCTGAGCCACAGTTGGGTTGTTGTAGGCATGAAGTGAGCTGAGAGAAACAACTGGGAAGCCTCGATGACAGCTTGTCCCTGGGCGGCCGTTGCCTCTCCCCTCCGGTCCCTTCCCAATGGCGGGGACTGGGGGTTTGGAAAGGCATTCCTCCAAGACTGCTGGGTCTCCAGCTGTTTCTCTGAAGGACACTTTTAGGAATTTGGGATCGCTTGTCCCACTCTCACCCCTGATTTGTGTCCATGCATTAGCTTTCCCATGAATTAAAAAAATTCTCAGAAATCACTGTTAACTTGCCCATATTTTCAGAGAAGCTTCTAAGAATACTGTGTGTTTAACTAAAAACTTTAGTGTATAGCAATCCTCAAATCTCCTTTTTTGGATAGCAAGTGTAAGTCAAAATTGCCTTTAAAAATATTTTAAAATTAAAACACTACAGAAACACTTTAAGCAGAAATATATATATACATATATATATATATATATATATATATGTACACATATATATGTATGTATATATATATATAATGGAAGGCACAGAGAAGAGAGAGAGGGAGAAAAAAATCCCAAGCAGGCTTTACGCTGTGAGCACAGAGCCCAACGCAGGGCTTGAACTCACAAACTGTGAGATCATGACCTGAGCCTAAATCAAGAGTCTGACACTTAACTGACTAAGCCATCCAGGTGCCCCTACACGCATATTATTTCTTTTTAAAAACATGACAGCTTATTATTTTTCATATGCAAATAAATTGGAAAAGATAGAAAAGAGTAAATGAAAACATGAAACCCATTTGTAATTCTACTACTTGGACAGTAGTGGCAACCATGGGGTGGCTTAGGCGCTGCCCCTCTCCCAGAGCCACCCCAAGGAAACCTACGATCCCAATGCGAATCGGTGCTAGTCCTGCAAGGCAGCTTTAAGACCCACTTCTAGCTCCCTCTTCCCACCAGACCACGCGCCCTAAGCCCTCCCTACAGAAAACCTGTTGCTGTCATTGCCATTGACTACAGTGACCATATCACTGCCTTTTCTTCCAGTTTTTAACTACATTAGAATCCTATCCGTTTACAGTTTTTTCCAGCAGTCACTTTTAAATCCCGGTGTAGGACACATGTAGAAAGCACTTCCCATTGCTCCAGATAGCATTGTATTTGGTTTTGTCCCCAGTAGCACTGTTTCCAAGACACTGACATAACATGTTGGGGGACTTTGTTTTGAACTCATTCGTAGAAGACACTTTCACTGTGCTTGTGGAAAAACTGAAACCTAGGGACAATGACTTGTTTTAGATCAAAATAAAACTCTCGCATAGCTCAGCTTACCTACAGGTGTCTCAGTGCCCAATATCACTGGTTGAACTGCCTATTTTCGCTGATATTTGTGTAAAGAAATAGAAGGGACATCCTAAATTCTCCCTTCCCTAGCCTGGGTATCAGCTGCTTAGTACCATTTAGATACACGTGCTTCAGCGCTGAGACAGATTGTTAAAGGCCATGTGCCATTGAAACTTTTTTCCTCCCTTTGGGGAAGGATCTTGGCCTTTCCCCAAAGTAAGTCAGAATCCCACCTGGGCCATCTTGCCAGGTCTTGACATGGTTCACAATGCTCTCATTCTCGATTCTCTTCCATGCATCTCATTTCACCATGTGCAAACACAGCCAGGCAGAGTTCTGACAGTGTGGGTCTGAGTGGGTGAGGCCATTCTCACAGAAGGAACCCAGCAGAAGTAGGTTCCAGAGACCCACTCCACCAGCTCAGGTTTGGCCCATACCAGTGCCAAGACCACCAGGCAATCACCATAACCTGGAGAAACCTCCACAAGTGAGAGCAAAGAGGGGCTCTGCAGCTTAGAGTACAGCTGAGGACAGACTAGATCAGTCTGTGGAGTAGGTTCCTCTAGCTGCTGCAACAAATTTCCATGAGCTTTGTGGCTTAGAACAACTTAAATCTGTTTTACAGTTCTGGAAGTCAGAAGTCCAAAATAATGGGCGGAATGCTAGCTCCCCAAAAGTCCTCCCTAGAACCTATGAATGTTACCTTATATGATGAAAGAATGAATTTTACCTTCTTAAAAAATGTTTATTTATTGAGGGAAGGGGAGAGAGAGAGGGAGAGAGGGAATCCCAAGCAGGCTCCATGCTGTCAGCAAAGAGCCCCATGTGGGGCTCAATCCCATGAACCATGAGATCATGATCTGAGCCAAAATCAAGAGTTGGATGCTTAACTGACTGAGCCACTGAGATGCCCTGAAAGAATGAATATTACTTCCTATGAGGAAGGGTGTGGTTTCGGATCTTGAGAGGAGGAGTTTATCCTGGATTTCCTGGGTGGGCCCTAAATGCAATCACATGTATCCTTGTAAGAGGAAGGCAGAAGTTTTGAGAGAGAAGAGGAGACAGGGTGACCAGAGGCAGAGATAGAGTGATGTGGTCACAAGCCAAGGAATGCCTGGAGCCACCAAAAACTAGAAGAGGCAAAAACAGATTTCCCCAAGAGCCTTTGGAGGGAGAACAACCTTGTTGACACCTTGATTTTGTACTTCTGGCCTCCAGAACAGTGAGAGAATTACCACAGTGTGGTAATTTGTTACAGCAGCCAGAGGAAATTACTATAGAGGGTTAAGATCATGGTGCTGACTTTTGGGATGAGCACTGGTGTTGTATGGAATCCAATTTGACAATAAATTTTATATTAAAAAAAACTGAAAGAAAAAAAGATCATGGTGCTGACAAGGCTCTGTTCCTTCTGGAGGCTCTATGAGACAATTCATTTCCTTGCCTTTTCCAGCTTCTAGAACTGCCCGCCTGCCCTCCTTGGCTTGGGGCCCTGCATCCCTCCAGCCTCAGCTGCCATCATCACATCTTCTCTCAACCCCACCCACTGGCCTCTTATAAAGACCCTTGTGATTACATGAGGCTCACCTATATTCCAAAATGATCTTCCCATCATAAAATCCTTAACTTAATTACATCTGCAAAGCCCTTTGGCCATTTAAGGTAACCTCTTCCCAGGTTCCAGGGATTAGGACAAGGACACATTTGAGGGCCTACCACCATCTATATAATCCTAAAGGGTGTGAATAGGAACGGTGGGTCTGTTCACCACATCCCTATGTGTTCAAATTAGATGAACTTATTCACGTGAGAAAGAAAATATCAAAGGAAAATTTTCTTGAACAGAGGCAGGAAACATGGAATGCATTGCCCCCACAGGTTCTTTTAGGCAGAAATTGTAGAAGGGCTGAGGTCAGCTGTGGTAAAAAGATGGGGGTATGGATGTGAGCTAGGCAAAGTGAAGTTCTCCCTTTAAGCTTTCAAGGTGACAGTGTGTGTGTCGGCGTGGGGGAGTCTTCCACAGCACTCACCTTTGGTGCTTATCGGGCAGACTAAGCTAAATGGGTCTGTAGGGCATTTCATGCAGCCATCAGTCATAAAGCTGGTGCCTGTGGAGACACAGCATCCTGAAGATGAGCCAAAGGATGAGTCACAAGAAGTGTACATGGTACTGGGATTAGAGGTCATTGTAATGGGAGACCTACAGAGAATGTGAGGAATGTATGAGAAATGTACGGGTCCATCGTAAAAGACGGAAGTGTTTCGTGCAGAGTGTTGGTCAGAAGGGAGAGTAAGGAGCTGAAGAGCCACCATTTGGAACAGGTTTCCATCTAGAAGCAAGAATTGAGGAGAGACCAGTCCAGTAATAGTTACTCTTGAAGGCAGGTGGAGCGACTTGAGGCAGTTTGAATCCTCATCTAGACCATCAGAAGCAGTTTCATTCTGCTTCTGCCTGTCTCTCTAGCTCTGAGAAATAATACTTTCGTCCTCAGAAGTAAATAAAACTTCCTACTTGGAAAAGGATGAGAAGACATTAATTATTAACGTTTATTTTCATATTTACGGATGAAAGGCATGCCAACTTCAAAGAAGTAGGGTTGGGAGTGGGGAAGATAATTAATTCACAGCATTACAATGATCTACTAGGAAACACTTGTGACTATTTTGAAAGTTTTTCATGGCTGAATATAAAGTTGGAGAATTTTTCAAAGAAATTTGACAACCAGAGAAGAGTCTTAAGACAGCAATGTTTGTGTTCCTAACCACTCAAACTCATTTCTAGGACAAGGCATCAGAAGCGTCCTGCATGCTTGCAAGACACGACGAGGAGTTATGGCAAATGCCTCGGAACCTTGCCAAATAATTAACGACTTAATTCTGCTTTAGCTCCTCTTTTTATAACACAGAGGTCTGAGACTGCAATTAATGAATTGCACTTTAAAAAGCAGCAGCCTGCTGGATACGTGCTCTAGTTTAGAGCATAAGGTACAAGGTCCGGGACGAAAAGAGCCCATCATCCTGGGGCATCTCTCTGTAGTCAATCCTGGCAGAGGGGCCACCTGGGGGCTGGGTTCTAACGACTGAGGCCATTGTTACATAGTGTGTCTCTTGGCCAACTGGGCTGAGCAGCCACAGCGATGGGCGCCAGTGTCTTTCTTGGGACCAGCATCCTGACTTGATGGAAAGGGAGGCTTCCCCTGGACAGTTCTTTAATACAAGGACTTCCAGTGTTTCAGCATTCTGGGATGGTGTGAGGTATTATCTGCCCTAGTCTCTAGCTCTTTTTTTTTTCATTTGCATACGTGATCTTCAAGAAAGAACACTGTGTACATTTGGCTTCTTTTTAAATGTTGGCAAAAGAAGCCAATTAGCTAAAGTGATCATTAATAGCTGTGACCCTCCATTGAAATTTTTTTCAGCATCCATATAGGAAGTCAGCGTATTTCTTTGTATTTGTTTCTGAAGTTGCTTTACCCCATCATAACATTCTAGAATCCAACCAGAAAGGAGACTGAAGCTTTTTGGAAATGAGGGGGGCCTGCAGTATAAGATTCATGCTCTCCCATGACTCAGCTTAATGCTGGTCAGGCCACTGACTGGTTCACAGTGACAGCAGCAGTTCTGCCTCAGAGCTGGTAAATGGGAAAATCTTGCACATATTCCCTAGAGCAGAGTGGTCTCTAGTGTTGTCCTGCCACAGACTCGTGAGGAAAGGCTGTGAAAAATGCAGACTTCTGAGACCCAGACCGTATTTGTCTCTCTCAGGGCACAGGCTCAGGATTCTGCATTAATAATGGAGCACCAGTCAGATGATTCTTGTACACAGTAAAATTGGAGAACCTCTGCTCTGGAGAGTTTTCCTTCTTGAGGTATTGGGGGGGGGGGGGACGTTGGTTTGCAGGTCTTCATTCAAAGCCAAATGTGACCCTGGCCACGCCTTAGCAGAAGAATAACCCTGCTCTTCTTTTTGTATCCCCTTGGATCTAGAGAAGAGTTGTGGCCTAGCTCGGCACCTTATGTACTGTGAAATCCCAGGTTTATTATTCATTCTTCCTGTGAGCCAGGCAGACAGCTTCACCTCCTTAACTGTTTTTATAAACAGCTCTATAATTACAGCATCCTTATCTCCCAAATTGACACGGAAGTGAAGCCTTGAGATGCAACTCTCTTTGTCTTTTTCATTATTTGATGGCATTCTAAAGCTTTTCTTGACACCCTTAGAAGAAAAGTCTTCATGGAGTTTCTTTTTTTTTTTTTTTAAGTTTGTTTATTTTGAGAGAGAGAGCGCACTCAGAGGAGGGGCAGAGAGAAAGGAGAGAGATTTCCAAGCAAGCTCCACACTGTCAGTGCAGAGCCTGATGCAGGGCTTGATCTCACGAAGCATGAGATCATGATCTGAGCTGAAATCAAGAGTCAGACGCTTAACTGACTGAGTCACCCAGTCTAGAAAGGCTATGTGGAATTTCTGATGACTGTTTTGCAGACCATCAAGAAACAACCACTAAGCTCCAGAGCCCATGAGCAGCCTTTGTTTTGTTGTGGTCAAGGAAAGAAATGACTTTTCTCTGCTGTGAGCTGGGCCCTATGCAGGATGCTTTCCATACTTTGCCTCAGTTAATGAGAAAAGTGATACAGGGTTCGCATAATTCAAGGGAAAGGACAATAGTATCATGAATGGAATGAGAGACAGGCTTGAATTCTGTTCTCAGCTTCAATTTTGACTCAACATGATAGGAGTCCCCCAGTGCTTCTGTTTATCCTTCTATAAAATGAGGTTATTACCAGTTTCCATTGCTTAATCATGAGGTTAGCATTGGGAATACTTTGAACTTCTCAAATGAAAGACAATATAAAATTACAAAGTGAAGAGTTGGTGGGGAGAGGATGCTAGAAGGCTAAGAATGAGATGACTAAGTGAGAGAACAACATAAGGGTGTCAGGGCTTTCCTTTTTTTTTTCCTTTTTATATTATTTTATTTTTTATTTTTATTTTTTTTATTAAAAAAAATTTTTTAACGTTTATTATTGAGACACAGAGAGACAGAGCATGAACAGGGGAGGGGCAGAGAGGGGGAGACACAGAATCTGAAGCAGGCTCCAGGCTCTGAGCTATCAGCACAGAGCCCGACGTGGGGCTCGAACTCACAAACCACAAGATCATGACCTAAGCCAAAGTTGGACGCCCAACCCACTGAGCTACCATGCACCCCCCCCCTTTTTTTTCCTTTTTAAAATGCTTTTACTTATTTATTTTTTTGAGAGAGATAGAGTGAGTGGGGGGGAGGGGGCAGAGAGAAAGAGGGGATAGAGAATCTCAAGCAGGTTCCACATTGTCAGCACAGAGCCCAATGAGGGGCTCAAACTCATGAACCATGAGATCATGACCTGAGCTGAAACCAAGAGTCAGACACTTAACCTACTGAGCCCCCCAGGCACCCCAGGTGTCAGGACTTTCTACTCCATTATCATGGGGACTTTCTGGCCTCCAGTTACCTTCCTTGCCTTATGAAGGATGAGGGGAATACACCCTCATAGAAGGAAGGCAGTCTAGTGTAGTGGTGAAGAGCAAAGACTTTGGGGGACATCAGCCTATTGAATCAGAATCTCAAGGTAGGGGATGGGACAGCTGCAATTTTAAAAAATTCCCAGGGTGATTCTGATGCACACCAAAGTCTGAGGAACAGCATGTCCTCACCAGACCACTGGTGGTCCCCAAAGAGATTGTGTACTTCCACACCTCTCTTACATGCTCGAGCTGTCCACTCTCCCTGAACCACCTTTCATACATCGCAAGCATTATCTCTTGGCTTTGCTTTTTACTAAATGAACTCCAGCTCCTCCTTCAAGGCCCAGATCACAAATCACCTTTTGCTCAAAACTTTCCCTAACCTTTTCAGAGAAATTAACTATTCCTGAATACAAAAGAATATGTAATCATCAAGGAGAATGTGGTGAATCTCTATATACTGCATAGAAAAGTAACCACGATATTTTTAGAGGAAAAAAGTCACAAGGTTTTATTGTTTTTCTT
This sequence comes from Lynx canadensis, assembly GCF_007474595.2. Lineage (NCBI taxonomy): Eukaryota > Metazoa > Chordata > Mammalia > Carnivora > Felidae > Lynx > Lynx canadensis. The sequence goes on along the minus strand of NC_044305.1, from coordinate 118,549,491 downwards.
TAAACAATGGAATAAATATGTGTATATGTTTTGAATACATATATTAAAAGGTCTGAAGAATATATGTACCTGATATCAGTAAACTTTACTTTTTAATTTTATACCCATCTGTGTTATTTGAATACTGCTTTTGTAATTTTTCAAATTTAATAACAATTAAAGTAGTTACCAAGAGAGGAATTGCTCCAATAATTACCAGGGAGGAATTGATTGATGTTATAGCTCTCGTATATGATGTTGTCATTGGGATGTCTGTCTCCACAGTTCATCTATGAGCTCCTTGATAGCAGGGGACTCATCCCGTTCATCTGCCTATCACCAGTGCCCAGCGCTGTCCTTGACACTCAGTGGGTGCACAGTGCATAGTTACCAGATTTAAGAGATCTAAAACAGAGTCTGGGGAGGCTTAGTTAATCAACCCCAGGGACAATCAGGTCTGCCGCTGAGGCTCAGCCTATCCATCAGTTGGCATGTCTAGTCCTAGAAGAAGGACAGTAGCAAAAAGAAAGTGATAGTGGTGGCTGAACCAATACTGCCTACAGCCTTGATCACTATAAATATAAAGAGCTTGACAGTGGTGGTAGGGAGAAGAAGACTCTGGAGATTGTAATTGGCTACAAAAGGTCTGTGGGTCACTGCCATTCGCTTTATTAAAAGTCACTGCTCCATAGTTATGATCCATGTCTGCTTGCTTGAAAGTAACTCCTACTGTTTTTGAAAACAGAATAAAACTCCTCATTCACTTTGTAGAACCCTACATAAGTAAAATAAATGGGTTAATTTTTACACATTGTCCATAGTATCTCCTTTCTATCCCTAATCCCTCCAGAATCCTGCAATCAGGATTACCTAAACAATCTCTCTGAGAGGCCCTGGCAACCTCTAGGCATCTACTCCCTGTCTTACATATCTGGATCAGACTCTCAAACTCTAAATTAGGCCAAATGTAAACAGGTAACAGCTCTCTGTATTTTCTCCAATCCTCTAAAATTAGTGGCATTCCTCCCCTCCTTCCCCCATTGAAACCACTCACTCTCATAAATCATGTTCGACCTTAACCTTGGCCTTCTTAGGCCACACATGTGAGAATTGGTTCCCTGTCCTTCGCTACCACCACCCCCCACACACTCTTCCTTTGTGCCAACTTCCAGTGAGAAACTGGATATGTATAAATATTGAATCTCATGATTTGGGGAAATCATAAACCTATTCCTCCTATAATTAAGGGAGAAGAATAACGGAGGTATGTTTGTATTTATTATGTTTACATCTAAAAGCTATATAAATTTCCTTTTTAACCAAAAATGTGATTTTAAAGTCATAAGGGAAGCAGGACGCTCATTCTCACCGAGTAATGTTGTCAGATAATTTTTAAAATTTTTTAAATTAAAAAAAATTGTAATGTTTGTTTATTTTTGAGAGAGAGAGAGAGACAGCCTGTGAGTGGGCGAGGGGCAGAAAGAGAGGGAGACACAGAATCCCCAGCAGGCTCCAGGCTCTGAGCTGTCAGTACAGAACCCGATATGGTGCTGAAACCCACAGACTAACAGATCATGACCTGCCAAATTCAGATGCTTAGCCACCCAGGCACCCCCAGATATTTTGTTTTTTACATACTGACCTATTCTATGAGTTGGAGATGGGTTATTTAAGGGGAAGAGAAGACAGGTCATTCAACAAACATCAAGCGCCTACTTTGGACCATGCTTTGGAATTAAAAATACAAATATGAGACACTGCCTCTGCCCCTAAGTTCATGTTAATACATTCTGCTATAATTACTTGGTGCATGTGGGTATGACTTCCTGTCTAGTGAAATGGCCAAGTTAGGGACCAGCTGCTGAGCCCTCTGCTCCCTTCTCAGCCTTACCAACTCTGTTTGCTGGATTCAGGAGACAGGGCAGCTCTGGCACTTTATCCTACTACTCTAGGCCCAGCTTGGTCCTGGCCACTGGTCAGGTCCAAACGTTAATGTCTGGGAGGAAAGCCAGGACTGTGGACAAATTGAGAACCATGCTCTCCTGGGTAGAGGGTGGGCTTCTCCCACAAGACACAGACTTATTGGGAATATTGACTTCAGGAATGCTCCCAGGATACCCCCAGGATTTGGCTGGAGCCCTAAACTTTGTGAATGGGAGCTGTCCAACATTTCAGCATACTTTTGCATCTGCATACTTTGAAAAATATATAATAATCCGTCAGTTTGACTGTTTTATTGTGTGCCATGTTCTAAGAGAATTTACACAGTTCAGGACCTAGCATCTCAGGTCTTTAGTTTTGTTTAAGATTTTATTTTTAAGTAATCTCTACACCCAACATGAGGCTCAAACTTAAAACCCTGAGATCAAAATTCTCACACTCTACCAACTGAGCCAGCCAGGCACCCCTCTCAGGTTTTTAGATCTGATACCTTAGTGTTCAGTTCTCCTTAAAGTCACTGAGACCTGAAAAAAACCTGACTTATTATTTGTTTAGGCACATTGGTACCAGAAAGCAAATTGAATATAGAAAAGGATATACTTCTTTCCTATGTCATGGTGACTTGACAATCAGAAAGGTAATCAGAGCTTGCTTTGCTCTGTCCTAGTGACCAGAATACCAATGTCAACTAAACAGAGTGCCACTTCATTGGACAGTGTTAAAATCGTACTAACATAGTTTTACTTTCCAGCTATCATTTTTTCTAGATTCCATAATAACCAACCCTGATGTTTATAATTGCCTTTACAACCAGATTCTACAGCATGCTGTATGACAGTTTTTACAATTTTATATTTCATTCTGCATTGATAAAAGTACTGCCTGGTGACATCTAGGGAAACATAGGGAGAGATATTAATCTTTTTACGGTATCTCCAAGTCACACTATTCCTCTTGAAAGGGATCCTGTCTACAGCATGTAAATACTTGTTAGCAAGGATCAACAGCCATTTTCTGCAAGGGCCAAATAGTAAGTATTTTACATTTTGCAAGCCATACAGTCTCAGTCAAAATTACTCAACTCTTGGGGCGCCTGGGTGGCTCGGTCGGTTAAGCGTCCGACTTCAGCTCAGGTCACGATCTCGCGGTCCGTGCGTTCGAGCCCCGCGTCGGGCTCTGGGCTGACGGCTCAGAGCCTGGAGCCTGCTTCCCATTCTGTGTCTCCCTCTCTCTCTGCCCCTCCCCCGTTCATGCTCTGTCTCTCTCTGTCCCAGAAATAAATAAAACGTTAAAAAAAATAAATAAATTTGAAAAAAAAATTACTCAACTCTGACATTGTAATATGAAAGCAGCCTTAGATAATAATAGGTGAATGATTATGGCCATATCCCAGTAAAACTTTACTTACAAAGAAAGAGGGGGCTCTAATTCATAATTGCTGACCTCTGCTTATTAGTCATAATCAGAGAAGGGATCTTTCTTGTCCTTTCTTGACTTTGCTTTGGTCCTCTTTTATCATAAATATTAATATGATGGTTAAGTCTTCAAAAGTGGTTTTCACTCTCCCCTAAAAGAACAGGAATCCTTTGAGAAATGGCTTCTTTTAAGATGGAGGCAAGGAAAGTACAAGTTGAGCCTGGAACATCTTGTTCCACCAGAAAGTAAGGAACTTTTCCAAGAATGATGGGAATGTGTCAAAAGGACATGGGAAGGGGCTCCAAGGCCAATACCAGGACAATTTGAGCATAAAAACAAATGATAGTAACATATTTTAACCCATAAAATAATCTATGAGTTTATACTGATTTAAAGAGATAAGTAAAAAAAAATAATAATAATGGGATAGGAAGGGAAAGCTCTTCCTTTTTTCAAAAAAATTTTTAAATGTTTATTTATTTTTGAGAGAGAGGGAGACAGAAAAAGTGTGAGCAGGGGAGGAGCAGAGAGAGGGAAACACAGAACCCGAAGCAGGCTCTGAGCTGTCAGCACAGAGTCCCACGCGGGGCTCAAACTTACAAACTGTGAGATCATGACCCAAGCTGAAATCAGATGCTCAACCAACGGAGCCACCCAGGCACCCCAGGAAAGCTCTTCCTTAATGATAGGGTTAGGAGGAAAAACTGTTTCTCAAATGTGGGAGAGCAATCAGAACCACTTGGGGAGCTTTTCCACATACCTGAGCCTTTTTTTAGAGGGCTGTGTGTGTGTGTGTGTGTGTGTGTGTGTGTGTGTGTTTAGAAAAGCTCTCCCCGATAATACTGCTCAGCCTTCTCTGTTTAGGGAAAACTGATACGTGGGCTTAGACCACAATTCTTCTTCCATTGAAGACAATGAAAAGACAGCAAATGGGAGTGTTGTCTCTTGAGACTGCTTGGCCAAATCATGCCTGCTTCTTACCTCTATTCCTTCTGTTATCCTTGTCAGTGTATTTGGTCCTCTTGGAACCTGGTGGGTCCAAACGGAGGAGCTCTTGCCTCTAGGGTCCTTGGGCAGCCATGGGAAACAGACAGGTACTTCCTTGGGGTGCTTGGGTAGCTCAGCTTGTTAAGTGTCCAACTTTGGTTCAGGTCATGATCTCACAGTTTGTGAGTTCAAGCCCCACATTGAGCTCTGTGCTGACAGCTCAGAGCCTGGAGCCTGCTTCGGATTCTGTGTCTCCCTCTCTCTCTGCCCCACCCCAGCTTGCACTCTGTCTCTCTGTCTCTCAAAAATGAATAAATGTTAAATAAACAAATAAATAAATAACAAATAAATAAATAAATGACAAGCATTTCCTTAACTAGCAGAGACTGCCTCTTCCCATGTTTCCTTTTTAAGCTGTTAAAAGGAATAGGAAAATACCTGGAGGAAAAGTAGCTAATGAAGAATTAATTCTTTCCTAGGGAATTTTTAGGAGATAAAAGACAATCCTGTTAACAGACAAATTAAAGTCAAGTCACAAAGTGAACATTTAAAATATTTTTCTTCTATTTTGAACAAGTGTAGATATGTGAGACCAAAGATATTTAATACATGTTATATGATCCGTGACTTCAAGGGGTGTATCTGTTTAGGAATATGTTGGGAAAAAATTAAATGAAAACATAAAGGATTGGTAACTTAAATATTTTGTGGCAAGCTACATTTGTACTTAATCACCAAATGAACTATGTAAACTCATAAAATTTATTAAATATGGAGGAGTAAGAGATTGCCAATAGCTAGAGAGGGCAGACAGGACAGAGTAATAGAATCCGCATCTGTTGAAGGGACCTTAAGAGGTCACCTAAAAATAAAAGCTCACCTAGTTCAGCTCAGCCTTCCACCTGGTTCTTGACCCTACTAGAACATCCCACATGGTGTCATCCAGCTTAAGGTGAGGCCATGATAGGACCTCACCCCTTCCTGGGATAGGCTTGTTGCATTTAACTAGCCCTGCTGGGAAAGTTTTTCTTCAGTGGGTCAAAATCTGTCTTTCTATACCTTTAAACCTTGATCAGTTTTACCCCTTGTGACCACAGAGAAGAAATCTAATCTTTACTCTTCCCCTCATAGCCCTTCAAGTAATTAAAGACAGTTCTCTGGTCACTCCAAGTTTTTCTTCCATCTCTAAGCTAAACCCTCAGTTTCTCCAGCAGATCCTCACAAAACCTAATATGAGTATATTTGCTACATTCACCATCACAGTCACTTTGTTATTCGAAAAATAGGCTGCCCATGAACTGGTATTCCATGAATTCAGTATTCCAGGGGAGAAGGGGGAACATTATCCTAGAAAGATCTTATAATCACTTATCTGGCTTCAAACCAGTTCTAACCAGCTGTTACTTTGGGCAAGTTACTTAAACTCTCTGAGCCCCAGTTCTGTTCTGCTGAGAACATACCATGTGCTGGGCACCATACTAGACATTAGGGATGCAAGGACTTAATGCCAGCCCTCAAGAAGCTCATAGTGAAGTGGAAGAAATAATTATGGTAAGTACTGTCTGCATTAGACGTATGCCCACACAGTATTACAGAAATACCTAGAAGGCCAGCCTAACCCAGCCCAGTAGAAAGAAGTAGGAATCAGGGCCAACTTTCCAGGTGAGTTGACACTTGACATGAATCTTGAGATTAGGTGGGCATTTACCAGGTGAAGATCAATGGCAAGGAAGAAAAGCATGAATAAAAGGCTCCCAAGTTTGTCTCAGTTGGTACGGTGTCTTACAGCTGGAACATGGAGTAGTGAGAAGGGCGAGAGGTGATGGGAGGTGAAGCTGGAAAGGCAGGCAGGTGCCAGTCACAGGGAGTTCAGTGAGGCGCAATGAGAAGACGCTGGGAAGACATTGAATCAGGGGTTACTTTAACGGTGGTCTGCAAAGAAGTAGACATGAAGCCTATAAAATGGAGCTGATGATGCCTTCAGCCCATTAGTACCTCCCCACGTTGTAAGGAGCAGATGAGACAAATAAAATGCACAGGGGGTCAGGCGCATGCCAAGGGCTCAGTCAGTGTGGTCCCTTCCCCAGCTTCTGTCAGTTCCATCACAAAGACAACTCCCATCAAGCCCGTATCCTTTTAAAAGGCTTCTGTATTTTTGCACACTCTGTTGCAAACCCTTATGTCATCTGCCTAATCTCTTCCTTCCATTTGGTGTTTCAGATCCAAATTCAGAACCTCATCTGAATCTCTTTTGAGTGGTTTAGCCTCTTGCCATAGCCTGTCACAGCAGTTTGGGATCCTGACTCTGTCAGCCAGTGCTCCTGGGAATGGTGGGGGGGTAGAAGCATCACCTTAAAAGGAGTAGGGCATTCAGGAACAAGTAAGGGCAGGGTGGGAGTCAATATCAGGACCGGAAGAAGGAGAACAGTCTGAAGCTGAGGGTTTAAAGGGTGGACAAGTCAAAGAAAAGAATGCAGGGGGAGGGGTTGGGTGGTATGGAGTGAAATTGTGCACACCAGGCCAAGACGTTTGGTCTTTATCCTATAGATAGACATAAAAGGCCACCGGAGCTTTGCAGGGGTTTGATGAAAGCAGTGTTTTGGGGAAGTTTGTCTTGCAGCGAGGGGCCACAAAGTTGGAAGGAGACTAGAGGAGGAATACTGTTGGTCACAGAATGACAACAATCTGGACAAGGATGAAGTCAGTGAGAATGGTTGGGACGAGCTGGGTGAGAAAAAGCAATGATTTGACAACTTGGCCAAAGCAGGAGGGATAAGATTGGTTCCCACGACATGCACTTTCAATGCAGCATTTCATGGATCCTCACAGACTTTTTAAAAACATTTCAGTGGTGGGGCACCTGGTTGGCTCAGTCAGTTAAGCATCCAATTCTTGATTTCAGCTCAGGTCATGATCTCACAGTTTGTGGGATCAAGCCCTGCATCAGGCTCTGCACTGATAGCATGGAGCCTGCTTGGGATTCTCTCTCTCCCCCTTTCTCTCTGCCCCTGCCCTGCTCACTTGCTCTCTCTCAAAACAAATAAACTTAAAACAGAATAAAATGTCTCAGTGGATAATACAGATTTAAAATATAATTTAGTTCTAATATTTTGCCATTAAAAAAACACTTTTTCTAAATTACCATTATCAATGTTCCCAGTATTTTTAAACTACAGTATTTTTAAACTGCAGTTTGGAAGAAAAAAATCATTTTCCAACTTACTAATCTTTCTGCCAGTTCTCAGTTATTGGCTCATAAAAATAAAGATTCCATAAGACCTTAATTTTTAAGATGCAAATAACACATCTCCACTCATTTATGTGGATGGCTGATTTTGCACATAAATGAGTGTCTCTGTGTCATATTGTGCTTTATCCAGATAACAAAACAATAGAAGTGTAGTTCGCAGTATCGGGCAAACAAACATTCGCCAGGGGTGTACTTTGAGTCAGGTGTCACGAAAGGTTGTCGGGAGTATAAAGGCATGGTCGCTGCTCACGGACCACACTGGTGAGCAAGGACGAGAGGCCCGTGAGCGGATAAGTACAGTGCAAGGTCACATGAAATGTGATTAAAGTACAGATACAGGGCTGCGGAGGCCCCGCACGTCCTTGTTATGCCGTGGCCAGAGGAGGCAGGAGGAAGAATGAAAAAGGAAAGACGGAAGAAGAGCGAGAAGAAGAGTGAAAGCTTTTTAAACAGGGAGAGAAAAGAAGGAAGAACAAAGTATAAAGTACAAAGAAAAATACCTTGTCCTTTGTGACACTTTGTAACGTACAAAGTCCTTTCAGATAGGTTATCTCATTTGATTCTGCCAAGAAGCTTATGAGAAAGCAAAAAATGTGAGACAGAGGGGAGGCGATGGGAAGGGAGGCCCACAGGGAAGAGGAGAGCAGAGCTAGGGAGAGCTCGGAGGCCCTCACGGCCTCTCCTGGCCATCCCGGAGGATAGCAGCCTGCTGCTGGGACCAGGTCTCGGCCACCCGGTGACAAGCTGGTGCGGACCTCTTATCACCAGACAGACTGGCAAGGAAGGGCTTGAACCACCACTTCAAAGAAGTCGGATCCACCCGGACAAAAAGCAAGAGAAGCCTTTAAGTGGTTATTTTGGCAGCTATTATCAAGGACTTCTTGCTGGCTGACTGACCACAAGCTTCCTTCCATACTTCTCTGCCCTGTTTTTTAAAAATATTTTTATTGAATTTTTTTCTTGTCACAAAAGTTACACGTGTTCACTGTAAAAAATTTAGAAAATCCAGGTAAACCTGAAGAAGAAAATAAAAATCCCCTATAACCCTGCCGTCAGATAGAACCACAATTATTATTTTAGAACATATCTTCACATTATTCTTCTGTGCCTATTGGAATATTTCTGCTCTGTAATGCCTTCCCTTCGCTTCATATATTGTAAACGTCTTTCCACGTCTTTATCAGTCGGGATTGTGTTTTGATACAAATAACAATAAACTCTAAGGACAACTAGCAGTGTTCGTTAATAGCAAACCCCAATCTAAACTAAGCATGGCTTCAACAAATAATAGGGGCATTTTTCTCACGCAGCAGGAGTCTGAAAGTAGGAGGTACAAGCCGGTACCACAGCTCACGACACCGTGAAGGACCTTACAGCCCCTTAGCCAGTTGGGTGTTAACCTCATGTCTCAGGTGGCTCTTCGCTGTAAGAGAAGCTGTGAAAAAAGTATTTCGTCTTTCTGACCCCTCTAGCGGAGACAGGCAAGGGAGAAGGGTGCTGGGAATGGGCGCTGAGCCAGCGCTCTCTTAAGCAGCTGCAGTTTAGATGTACCATGATTTATTTAACTGTTCGTTATTGTTCATCGTTTTAGTTGTTCCCAGTTTTTCATGATTATAAATATGCTTACGTCTAAAGTTTTACACATACTCACAATTATTGCTTTAGCACAAAATTCCTAGAAATAGAAATAAGGTCAGAGAATATAGAAAATGTAAAGGCTTTTAATGTCTTTTTTTTTTTTTTTTAACCAAATAGCCATCCAGAAGGACTGTGCTAAATTACACTCTGACCAACCACGTTTAAAAGAGCACATTTCCCCGGACTCTCAATAAAAGGTTTTTGTTTGTTGGTTTGTTCATCATTAAGCTATTATCCTATGACCATTTAACAGATTTAACTTTGAGCTAGCGTGGACCAGATTCTAAAGTGCTCAGCAGCCTCTGGGAACCCAGAGCAGGGATGCTGAGAGCTTCAACCAGCCCCCACCCTTCTCCAGTGCTGCCTGGAGGTAGGGGTTTGCAGGGTGGCCTGTGCTCCCAGGCACAGGTGTGGGTCCTCATCTTGGCAGGCACCGCAGAGGACTCGTGAGGTCCCTGGTGAGCATAGACCTCACTCATCTGTCCTTTTTTTGGAAAGTTCTTCCTGCCACCATGAAGCCATCGTCTGTTGCCATCTTAGTCCTAACTCAGGGCTAGCTTGGCTTATTTGGAATTGAGGTGCACCCGGTATCTGGCCTCTTTCAAAACAGCCCTCCCTATATCTTCACACATCACTCTTCCCTGAGGTACCTCAAGTAGGGTAGCCTCACAGGCCTACCTCATGATCTGCAACAGAGAGAGGGCTAAGAAAACAGTATCAGGAGATTTGGGGGGCGTTTTAATCATATTAAGCCGCTTTCGTGACACGCTGCAGGTTCCCGGGGAGGTGGTCAAAAGAGTAAATCATCCCTAGATGTCACTACCCTTTGAGATAGTTATTAACTAGTCAGGAGTTGGCCACTGTGTACAGTCCTACTCCTTAAACGAGGAGCCATCCATGGATGAGAGAAGAATTCCTCTGGCCCAATCATCTTTATGTACATAGTAGGTACATAGTATCTTAAATATTCATGAGTGTAGACATATATTCACGTGTGAACAAATTAGGGAATGATGAATCCAAGCAACACTCGTGCTCGGTGCAGGAACACAGGCCAGATCTCAGCACCACACCGTGACCCTCTAAAATAAGAAAAGGAAAATCCCAGAATTCTGGTTCCAGGAAGGAAATGATAAGGATCCTATTTTGGTGGTCGCTTTAGGACCTCACCCTGACCTCCGGAGAAGTGACTCGTAAGACGTGAGAAGCCCTATCTTAAGGAAACGGAGTTCCGCGTGAGCTCTCCTTATGGGGCATGGTTTGGAGCTCCTGTCGGTTATTACCACCACAAGGGAAGAGAAAGGAAGAGAAACTAAAACTTATGAAGCCCCTATTCCAAATCCAGCTAAAGCAGGATCGTGATGCCCTGGCCAGTCACTGCTGTTAAATGCCCACCTCGGGGCCTTTACCCGGATCCCTCACTTTTCCAGACTCCGGAATGCGACTTCATAAGACATCCACAAAATAGATCCACTCACAACTGACTGTATTTAACTGTATTACTTAGAGTCTTCAACCGCCTCTCCCTACCGAATTACATTGTTACTGGTTCTATGTCAAAGACTTAAAAATTCTCTGTCAGAATTGCTTTACCAGCCTCTCACCAATAACTGTAACGATAAAGCTGGACTGGTTAGGTCCTGTGTGAGTGCCCCACTCAGGTTAGCTTTAACCTTCATGACGGTCCAGCAGCATAGCTACTTAGAAATCATTAGTAAAGTTGAACATGTTTCATATTTCATGTTTGTTAGCCATTTGTACTCCTTCCATGAATGCATCTGTGTTTTGGGTGCCCATGAGCCATACACATAGTGAGTGATGTCCGGAAGGCATTTCTATTTCATGGTAAGAAACTGAGGCCTCGAGAGGCCACCTTTGCCCAGAGCCGAGATCGTGAGAGGCAGGGCTGGAGCTGGGTCCTTTGGAGTCTTTGTGTGTGTGTACCATGCTGTCTGTTCACACAGCTAAACATGCCAGTATATTTCTTAGGAAATACGCTGTAAGGCTCCCTATTTTTGGAGATGCAGTTAAAGTTTGCTTTCTTAATTCTCTATTTCTCCTACTTTCAGCAGAATCTTGGGAAACCCTAAGTCATTTTCCCTTTCTTAACCCCTTTCCCCCATGTACTAGGCAAAAATATGAAGGGGGTGCGTATCTAGGGTAATGTCTAACTTTATCTTGGTTCCCTGGTCATGTGCGTTCTCTCCATTGCTACCAAACGTCCACTCTTTTCAAACCAAAATGCATTTTAGCATAGCTGCAGTATAGCAACAGTATTTTCTTTCATTTTATAATTACTTAAGTGAATCTTCAAAACCTTCATATAGGGACATTTTCTAGTATCTCATGTTCAGAATAAATTACATGGAGTATCAGGGATTTAGTTTTTTAAAAAAAAGTAACTTCCATTTAGTAATAAATAAATAAATAAATAAATAAATAAATAAATAAATAAATAAACCAGCAAACAAATAAATAAATATATCTGGGGCCAGTACAAATCCATCCCAGAACCCTAGATAGATCTTCAGTAAAGGTGTGAATAGTGAGAATTTACTATCAGAATATCCAGATGTTTCTTAGACCACATCAATGACCTGTGGGTTCCCCAAACTCTACAGCCCAGACAGTTCACAAAAGAATACATTTATATGAGTAATAAATGTGGAAATAATGTTCTCCCTCACTAGTAATCAAAGAAATGTTTTTTAAAAGAACAACAAAAAAAGTTGGTTTTTATTAAATCAACACATTTTCTAAAATAATAACATTCCGTGTTGGTGAGAGTGTAGTGAAATGAGCACTCTTTCCTTCTGGAAGGAAAATAAAAGGTACAGTCTTTTTAGAAAACTGTTAAGCCTTAAAACATGCCATGCCCTTTGACATAGTAATTCCCTCCCCACAGGTAGTAGTATATTTAGACAAAAATTGAATGTTCATAGATGTTAAATCTAGCACTATCTAAATACCAAAAATGTCTAACTACCGGAGACTGATTTAATAAAGCATGGAAGGGGCGCCTGGGTGGTTCAGTGCGCCCCATTCTTGATTTCAGCTCAGGTCACAATCGCATGTTTCATGGATTCTAGCCCCACGTCAGGCTCTGGGCTGGTGGCACAGAGACTGCTTGGGATCCTCTCTCTCCCTCTCTCTCTCTCTGGCCCTCCTGTTTGTGCTCGCTCTCTCTCTCTCTCTCTCTCTCTCAAATAAACTTTAAAAAATCTTATAATAAAGCATGGAATATTGTGCTCCAGTAAATATAATGTTTCCTAATACCCCTACCTATTCTTCCCAGTGTTCGTGTATGATATTAAGTGAGCCTGAGCCCCTGGTCTCCACCCCACCCTTAAACCTGCTCCTCCTGTAGTTTCCTCCATCCTTCCAGGGCTGGGGCCAGAAACTGTGGGGTCATCTTTGACCTCTCTCTTTCACATCCCCCAGCTGGCCTGCTGCATTCTGTCTGTTTCACCTTCAGTAGGATTTGCCCTATTTTCCAGGCCTCTTGTAAAGCATGAACTGAGAAGGCTTGAGGAGAAAAGAAAGCAACCCTAATTCCCCCTTGAGTGGCTAAGGTTTTGATTCTTAAATCGAGGCCAGGTTTTTCTCCTTCTTGAATTATCTAATGATCTCTTTTTCCTAGAGCAGAAGCCGGTGGGCCAAAATCACCTCATTGAGAACATGACATCTAAAGTAGGATAGCAGGATTCAAAGCATTACTGCAATGAATAGAAAAATATGTGAGGAGAAAGTAATAGGATTTCACTGGTGGTAAGCCTACTTACTGAGAAATGTTGTGTGTTTTCAGTGAGCTACAAATATTGTATACCATGAAGGACCATCCAATTTAAAGGAGACCCTAAAACGAAGTGTGCAGAAGCCTCCAATAACTTAGCTGCTGGGCTGTTGCCCTTAGGACAGGTGAGTAGACTCTGCCACAGGGGAAGAGACGCTGCAGTAGATTGTTGATGTCTGATGGTTCCCACGAAGTTGAGTCATAAACACCAAAAGTTTGTCCGGATCTCACATGTACAAATAGGTAGAACGGTTTTTGATAACTACGTAAGCCCAGAGTGGGAAGATGTTGAAGGGCTAATTTAATTCGCAAAAGGCCTCTTCATGTTTAGATTCCTAAGGAAGAGGTTTGCAGACTGAGGGCTTGGTGAAGTTGTAAGTGTGATGATTTAGAAAAGTTGGAAAGTTGGAACGGCCTGGAGTCTGTCAAAAGTATAGGATTTACCTCCTGGGGATAAATCATGTCCTGGGTAATAACCTTTACTTTGACCAAATTGTAACTTCTCTTTGGAACGCTGTGCCCTTTCCGAGAGAAAACAGCAGATGGCTGGAATCAGTCTTAGAGTTTACTTGTCTTTAGAACACAATGTAACGTCATCCACGTGAAGAATCATGCAGAAATTTAAGGTCTTTAAGGTTGTGGCTGGGGACTTGTGAGAAGTAGGTGAGGCCTCAGGAAATCTTTAGGGCATTTAACAGTCCAGGTAGATTGGTGAGTTTCCCAGAAGAAGGCAAACAAATGTTGACCCTTTCGACCTAACAGAACACTAAAGAAAGCAGAACATGTATCTGTAACTGTAAAATATGCACCCTCTGGAGGCACTGGAGATAAGAGTATTTGGTTCTGGCCAGGAGATGACTATTCTATTTATGGCCCCAAGGTCCTGAGTAAATCTATATCCCCACCCACTGGGTTTTTTGACTGAAGGGTAGGGGTGTTATAAGGACTGTTCAGAATATGATGAGTCCTTTCTCTGTTATGCTTTTGACTACTTTAGTCCTTCTTTAGCTTTAAGAGGGTATTGTGTAGGTTTGGGTAGAAATTCAGACAGGCTGTTCTGAGCCTCAGTGGATTCAGCCCCAGTAACCCTGCAAACAATTATATGTTTGAAACTTTGTCCCCTTTTTGTGCTAAAGCACTTCTCAATTTTGTACATATTGAAGGTTCCCCAAATTGATCACTATAATTTTAAAGTATCCTTGATAAAATTGGGCCATCTAGAAAGATAAGTTCACAAATTTGAGTTACAGAGTAAATGTATATAAGAAGCAAGAACCTGGCCTACAGGGGTACAGTCTTTAGATCGAGCAAACCCATAGTTTTGAGAATAGTCAGTCCAAAGAGTTGCTTGTGTACCTGTGTCCCCAAACCTAATGCCTGGGCCTTCCAGCTACAAACCCCAACCAGCTTTGTGGTTCCAGAGGACAAAAAACCATGGCGAGATCTCTCCCAGAGCCACACTTTCATGGACAAAGCAAGAGAAGACTGAGGAAAGTTCTCATAGGGTTTTTAGTAATCACCCCAAACTGGAAACACTCAGATATCCTTCAGTGGGTGAATGGATACTATGTGGCCTATCCATACTTGTACCATTGTTTGGAATACTACTCAGCAACAAAAAGGGCTATTAATGTATGCCACAACTTGGATAGAACCCCCAAAGGCATTATGCATGCTGAGGGGAGAAAAGGCCAATCTCAAAAGGTTACTATATAATTCCATTTATATAACATTCTTAAAATTATAAAATTATAGTGATGGCAAACAGATCTGTGGTTGCCAGGGGTTAGAGTTGGGGACGAAGCATGGCTATAGAGGGGCCACACAAGGGAGTTTCCTTGAGGTTATAGAACATTCTGTGTCCAAGTAGGGTGGTGATTACATGAATCTATACATGTGATAAAATTTCATAGACTGTACACCAAAGAGAAAGAAAGAAAGAAAGAAAGAAAGAAAGAAAGAAAGAAAGAAAGAAAGAAAAAGTGCATGTAAAAGCTGATTAAATCCAAATAATGTCTATAGCTTAGTTAATAATGTACCAATGTCAACTTCCTGGCCTTCACAATTATTATGTAAGATGTTACTGGGGAAGCTGGATGAGGGTGCATGGGAATTCTCTGTCCTATTTTGCAATTGTGAGTCTAAAATTATTTCAAAATAAAGTGTTTCCAAAAATTTGGAGGGCACTGATTTCTGCAAGCAGCACTTGGGAATCTCTTCAATTTTTACTAGAAAAGATAATATAAAATAAAGCCTCAAGAATTACAAATTTAATGCAGTTTCTATTCACTGCAATTTCATTTGCTGCAATTTTGATTTGGAAATTATGCTCCGTTTTTTTAACTATAGTATGGTTACAAGTATTTTTGTATCGTTACCAATATGTTATATACAAGGGAACAAAATTTCCTTGAGTTTCCCCCCCCGGATGGAATACCCCCTAACCTCTTTACGGAGCTCCTGGTGTGTAGCTCCTGTGTACCCTTCTAACCTCATCTCCGCCGGCATCCAGCATGCATTCTGGGTGAACTATTTGTAATCCTCGCCCTCTTCCCCCTAGTCTTCTCTCCTCTTAACTCTTGGCTCGATGACCTTCTCTTTCAAGACCGCATCAAACTATGCTTCCTCTACAAAGGCTTCCCTGACCCCGGAAGCAGGCCTGCTCCAACAGCGCGCCCTTCCTGCCCGTGGGGTTCTAGCATAGTGTGGAGCCCTTTGGCTATTTGTTCACTGGCCTAGCTCCCACCCTATCCGTGAACGCCTTGAGGGCCCCGACTGGATCCCATTCCTTTCTAGAGGCCCTGTGCCTGGCTCCATGCCTGCAATATACACTCCATAAATGGTGGTAAGTAAGTGAGTGAATCTGAGGCTCTGGAAAGTCCTTAGTAATAAATTTTGTGCATTCCACCCTGCCTTAATAGACCTTTCAACAAGATTTTCAGCGAAACTGAAGATCAAAAGGGGTTCTGTTCTGATTAACTACAGGTAAACAGGACAGTAAATGAATACTTAAAACATATTCCAAACATTCAAATTAGTTAAGATTTTATTATATTTAAGGTCTTCCCCCATTCTTTCTTTCATTCATGACACAGGGTTGTGATAAGCTTTAGAAAAACGAAGACGTTGTACTTGTGAGCCTCTGTGGACAGATACAATCTAGAATTTAAGAACAGGATATGGAGTCTGAAGGAGGATGTGTGGGATGTTGAGATTAGAGCACGAGCCTACGTTGAATCTGTATATTGCTTCGGCCTTTACTAAGAGTAGCGCAGTGTCCCCCACCTTGCAGGCAAGTCTCTCGTTACTTCACCTGTGATATGGCAGCAGACATAAATGGCCTGGATGACAAACTCCTGATTTCCCCACTCAGCATCCATCTGGGCAGATGGTCTGGGACTCTGTAACTGTCTTTGGGTCTAGCCTCTCTCTCCACCCTGCAGCAAGGTGACTCAGATGTTCATCATTTCTTCTTGCACAATCTAATGACCATTTCTCCATCAGAGGTCTGTCTGGTAACTTCATTCAACAGGGTCGAAGACCTCCTTGAAACTGGTGTCTCCCTTGGCTTAGACACATCACCTACCTCTCCTACCTCCTCTCTTGATCGAATCCCCTAACATTCCTCTAAGATTGAATCACTGGTCTCATGCTCATTTTAAAAAATAAAAGTAACAACAAACCTCTTTTCTGTGTCTCCACTTTCGCATTTTCTCTTCACTGCTTTCTGATACCCTGTCATCAAGGTGTTAGGTGCACCTTCCCCCAGCAATCATCTAACTGAGCCCACACTCATCCTTTGCGCTCTCTTGGAGCACTTAAAAGCCAAATGTACTTTCACTGGGTAGCACTTCCTCTGTTCTGGTTTGTGGGATCCCTTGTTGTTTTATGAATTACTCTTATTTCTTCAAACGAAGGCTCCTTAAGGACAAGACCCGTGTCTTAAAATGATCTTGTGTCCTCATGGTGCCTCACCAAGTGTTTAGCACCTTGTGTCAGCGGTCAGTAAATAGTTGGTGACTGAGATTAAGACAATGCTGCAGTAGCCAGCAAAAGGAAACGTAAAGAAGAAAACCTTTGAAATTTCTTTTCCCTTCTCCTAATGCTCAGGGGCCTAAATCATTAGATCAAATGATCACGCACCGCACCGGGGCTGTGCAAGATCAAACAGCTCTTCTTGCCACAGTGTAGTGGTAAAGCAAGAGCATAGACTTCAGGTTCAAATGGAAGGTGTTCATGCTCTAGTCTTGCCAGTGGTTGATCTTGAGCTTGAGCAAGGCACTTACTTGAACCCAGAGCCTTCATTTCCTCATATTCAAAACTGAGATGATAACTAAGGCTTTTCAGAGATGAAGGCTATCATCCAGAAGAGTATCATCTGTGGTGGGAATTTCAGGAACCATGGCAGACCGGGGGAGACGCTATTTGAAAGGAGGCACTGTACCCCGTCCAGCGCATATCCCCACTGAGGGGGGGCCACTGTCTCCTGCGGGGCAGGCAGCTAGAGTCTCGGGGACCTGAAGAATGACAGTCTGCACGAGAAGACAGAAGACCAAACACTGAAGCTTGTCAAGTTCTAGACATAACCAGGGTAGACTTTCTGGTGGAAAAGCTAGCAGATGAAATGAGCAGTCTGTCAAAAAGGCAAGGGAATAAAGCTGGAGAATTCTGAGAGGGGTTGGCTATGGGGCAGGAGGAGCTATGAGGGCAGAGGAGGGCTGAGCCTGGGATAGAGGGAAAGCAGGCTAAACAACCGGTCAGATCCACTTGTTCCAGAGGTAGGGAGAACATGCCACTTGGTCCAGTGACAACTGCAAGGCATACAGGCTGACAAAACATCGTTTTAAGGAAGATAAAGTGACACAGCTTGTATGTGCCCCCTGGGAGACACCTGCTTTTGAAGCGCGAGGGATCATTAAGGAAAATCAGGCACACCAGGGCTGCAGGAACCAACGTTCTCTTCTTAACATGTCACAGCAGCCGCTGCTGCCTCCTTCCCTGTCTGTCCTCAGGCTAGCCACAGATGGGCCAGCAACCCACCCCCGGCAGAGCAGGGCAGGGGGAGAGGAGCTGAACACAGCCTCCGGGGATATGGCAGCATCACCCGGACCAGCCTGGGGAAGCGTCTTTAAGAATTGAGATCGGGGGGCGCCTGGGTGGCACAGTCGGTTAAGCGTCCGACTTCAGCCAGGTCACGATCTCGCGGTCCGTGAGTTCGAGCCCCGCGTCGGGCTCTGGGCTGATGGCTCAGAGCCTGGAGCCTGTTTCCGATTCTGTGTCTCCCTCTCTCTCTGCCCCTCCCCTGTTCATGCTCTGTCTCTCTCTGTCCCAAAAATAAATAAAAACGTTGAAAAAAAAATTTAAAAAAAAAAAAAAAAGAATTGAGATCGGGGCACCTGGGTGGCTCAGTCGGTTGAGCATCCGACTTCTTGATTTTGGCTCGGGTCATGATCTCAGGGTTGTGGGATCAAGCCCCGTGTCAGGCTCCGTGCTGAGTGTGGAACCCATTTAAGATTCTCTCTCTCTCTCTCTCTCTCTCTCTCTCTCTGCCCCTCTCCCCAACTCCCGCTTGCTTGCTTGCTCTCTCTTAAAAAAAAAAAAAATCAATAAATAGAGTTGAGATCATTGTTCAGCAGGACATGTCCCAGACCCTGGAAGCTGGGACTTCTGTGGGATTCGGGATCTTAGAGAACAGCCACAGCCACATGACCTAAAAGTGTTGTGAGAACAGAATCCTAGAGAAGCTCCAGTCCCCACCTGAACCAGTACCATCCAGATCCCTGTCCTGGATCTGCTGGATTGGGCGTATGCTGGTTCCCCACCAGCCCTGGAGCTGTTCCACCTGCCCCCTCTCTACCTTTGACGAATTAAACTGTGAGAGCTGAGCCTCCATATGAGTCAGGTCCCTGCTCAGCCGTGTGAAGAAGGTGATTGGCTGGGTCTGCCAGGGCTTTGTGACCCGCTGGCAGGACTCCTCCAGGCCCTCAGAACCCTTCATGCCTGCCTGCACATATTGCCTCCATGCAACCCCGGAATAACCTGGATGTGTGACCCAAGGGGACAAGGGGTAGCAATTTTGCAGATTTTCCAGACAGGTGACTTCAGCCCCCCTGGGCCTGGGCAGGAAAGGTTAACCCAGTGACAATGGGCATAGCCCCATGTCAGGAGCAGGAAACGTTTTGGCAGACTCCTCAGAGTTGTCCTCTGGTCCCACAGCTTCTCTTCCAGTCCTCCTGACCGGTAGGATGAATCTACAAAGCCAAATATGTGGGAAATCTGGAGTTGGGGAGGGATTGTGGTCAGAGGCCCAGCTTCAGGAAGCCCAGATGGCTGTCCCCAGGCAGAAAGGGCAGAGCTCTGTAGTCTCTCTCCCTCCAGGACTGGTCTTCCTTGGTCTCGGAGACCTGAAGCTGGGTATGTGTTGAGCCCCTGCTTCCCAAACAAGTGCCCTTGGAGTCCCCGCTGTCTGCCCCAGTGGTGCTGACAAACACTTACTGAAAACTGACTACGTGCTGGGCTCTGCTCAGCATTGTGTATGTGGTTCACTTAATCCTCATGAAAGCTTGATGGAGTGGGGACTGTCCCCATTTTATAGATGAGGAAACTGAGGCCCAAAGCCAAACTGCTAGGAAATGTTAGAGCCAGGATTTGAACGCAAGTGTTCTGACTGGAGCTCTGTATGCTTAACATAGCACCTTTTTGGAGGCTGCCGAAGGCTTGCCCAACACCCACTGCAGGACTGAAAGACCCGGTGTGTCTTTCATAGCCGTGCTGGCCGGAGGATAGAGTCCTGGGAACTGCAGGGGGTTCTTGTAGGGACCAAAGAACTGGGGGCTGGATGTCCCTGAATTAGCTTCAAGACACATTTGTAGAAGATAGATTTCCACTGAAGACCTGAAAACGAAAAGCCAAAATCAGATTTAGGCTCGTGATACTATTATTAAATATCAGAGGGTGAACTTTCAGAGTTCTGTAGACTTATTTATGATTTAGGAATAAATACTTAGAGCTAATGTAGTCCTGGGCATCTGGGAAGGAACTGGATGATTTCTAGAAACTCTGCTGACCATGGGATGTTGAGATGTAGTCATTTTGAAGTCACTAGGCTACAGAATGACCAGCGGCTCTGCCTCTCTGGACGAGACCTGTGGCCACCTTTCCCATCTCCAGTAAACGCACCGTGAACCTTACGGTCCTAGCACAGGAAATGATTTAGCAAAATCATCAGCTTAAACCTCCTCAACTTGTCTTTCCCATGACTCCAGACCTGTAGCAGGAGTCATGGCTCTGAAGAGCAGACTTTTCCCGAGGCCGCATTTTCAGTCTGGTCCCGGAATGGGGTTTACAGCTGGCTCAGACGGTGACATGCCACAACCCCATCAGGGGCTGTTCCTCCTGATATTCACCATGTGCCAAAGATGATGGTAGAAACCCAGGGACAGGGAAGACCTCGCTGTGGTAGCCTTTGAAACAGAGCCTGACCCCTTGTGGGGGTGGCTACCATTGTCTCAGAAGAGAGAAAGCAGCTCTTGGTAACAGGTGTGTTAACTTCAAGAGTTTTCTCAGACTGTTTCTCTGCTTTAATTGGAGGCAGTTGGACCACGAAGGGCCAGATGCTTGGATAAATGCTCTATATATCTTTGCCCCCAGAAGCTGATCTGGTTTGAGTCTAGGTCTGAGTTAACACCCAATACAAAACGTCATCCGAAGGTGGACCAATTGATGAGTTTAATGTGTAGCTTTGAGGAATAGAGAGGTTGGTGTGGTTCAGTCCAGAATCTCAGACCCAGCGTTCCAGGCCACTCCAGCTGGTCCAGCTCTCAGAGGACGTCTGGGTCAGGAATGAGCACTCCATCCCCCCCCCCACCCCCCGTGCCCTGACACCACGAGCTTTTGACAAAACCAGGCTTTTTCTTTGAGGGCCCAGATCCAAGTTAGGGGCTCTCTTTTTCTAAATTGAGCTAGGGAGAGGAGGATTTGGGGATGGGGGAAATGTTTGAGAAGGTTTTAGCTCAGGACCTGGGTGCCACCTGCTGGTCATAACTTAGTCTTATTTACGGTGTCAAATCCAGGAAAGGAAAATGAAATCCTGCCCTCCCTACCAGGATGGGGGATAAGGGAGCTAGGAAGCCACTTCTTTGGGACCCTCTAGCAAGTGTGACAGAAAATCCTTGCAGAGACCCCTGGGTACCTTAGATGAGTCCTCTTGAGCTAAAATGGACCCTGACCAAGGCAGAGAGTGGCCAGTCCTGAGTGGAAATAATGGCTCTGTTCCTAGTATCAGCCTCCCACCTACATTCACCCCACTCTCCCACCCCACTCCACCACACCCCACCCTCTTTCCCAAAAGCCCCACAGGAGGCAACAACGTGATTGTTGGGCCTCAAGGAGACATTTTTTCCAGCTTCCTTCTTACAGGCCCCATTGCCACTTTGGGGACCCTAGATTCGGAAATGATCAAAGGTGTGGAGAATGCCCTCCCATCATCAGGCACAGACCGAACTGGGAATTTCTGGCCAAGCTGAGAAGACTTTGGCATTTTTCAAGTACCTGTATAGCTCTTGGTGGCTCTTGGAGCCCTGATAGCAAGGTCTTTGGTTGTATCCTGGAAGGAAAACTAGACATTTCTCCCATGTATCAAGGAGGAAGATGGCTAACACTTTCCCCCCCAAGGGAGGTGGCAAAACATCCCAACATCCCAGCGTATGCCATTGCAGTGTAGGCTAGTCAGTCCCAGCCAAGCCCCTGTATCAGATGAGGATCAGACCCACCTGAGGGTGTGTGTGTATGTGTGTGTGTGCATAATATATGTAATATTTGTGTGTATATATGTATGTGTGTGTAACTGTATACAGTTGACTCCTGAACAATACAGGTTTGAACTGTGCAGGACCACATATACGTAGATTTTTTTTTGATACATACAGTGGGCTATACTGTAAGTGTATTTTCTTTTCCTTGTGATTTTAATAACATTTTCTTTTCTCTAGCTTACTTTATTATAAGAATACGGTATATAAAACATACACAAAATGTGTGTTGATCAACTGTTTATGTTATCAAGAAGACTTTTGGTCAGCGGTAAACTATTAATAGTTAAGTTTTGGAGAGAGTCAAAAGTTATACACAGATTTTCAACTGTGGAGGGGGGTCAGAGCCCCTATCCCATGTATTGCTCAAGGGCCAACTGTATATATACTCTACATGTTATATATTATATATAAATATGTATTAATAAATTGTATACATAGTATGTTATATGTAGTTATATATGTAGCATATATAATATAGTTATATATAATACATATATAGTTATACACACACACACACACACACACACACACACACAGGATGCACTTGGGCTTTACTCCGGCCTACTGAATGTCTCTGAAGGAGAATCCGATGTACTCTTCTAGTAGAGAATGTGAACTATCACCTGTTCAGTCCTATGGAACCCAAAGAAAGCTGGGAGACTCTTGAATTAGTTCTGGAGGACTAATTTTGACCTAGACCAATGCCTCTGCTTTTTATTCAATAATCAGCCCTTGAAACTCATACACTAAACAGGAAAAAAAAATCCCTAGAGTGGCTCAGGAATCCCCAGGGCCAACCTAAGACCCCTCCCCCCATTATCTCCTAGATCCAGCCCTGACCAGCCTAGACCCCCCTGAGGCAGACACCTCCTACAGAATGCAGAGCCACAACCCTCCCCCTCCCCACCCCTCCCATCACCCTGCCTCAGGGGCCTGGGGGAAGAAATCATTCCCCTAGCTCAAGCTAGTGGAAGGCCAGTATCCACAATAGCTTGTCTCCTCCCGCACTGAACTCCTGGAGGCCTCTGCAACCCCCCTGGAGGCCTGGAAGGGTCTGACCACTCAGATGGGGTCCTTTCAAGCCCATTTCTTTCTAACTCTGCCCGCTCTCTCCTTCCTGACTTCCTGTCACAACAGTAGGTGACACTACGCTTTGGGGCATTTGGTTATATTATTCTCCTGTGAGTTTTCCCAGTAAGACTATAAACTCCCTAAACTCAGGAGCAAGTCTTTTCTATTTCTCACAATCCCTAACTAAAGAGTCATCAAAATAAAATGCACTTTCCTTGATCCTACCCATTCTGCCTCTTTGTCAAGTTTGGTGTCCATCCATTCCCCATTCCCACTAGCTTACTGATGTTAGGTGAGTTTCCTAGGAACTCAGAAGCACTCTCCTAAATCCAGTCTCTGCAATTATTGTTCATGGAGAATTGGCCCGGAACCCACAAGTGAATGAAACAGCCTGTCCATGAAGGAACTTACATCTAGGTGGAAGGGACAGACATATAAGTGATTTCAGGAGAATTGACAAATGCTGTGAATGAGCATGCTCAGTGTGCTATAGAAACAGAGAGGGGCAGGGCAGGGGTTCAGAGACAATGTCCTGGAGGAGATGATGCCCAAGCTGAGTCCTAAAGGTTGAGTGGGGGTAGAGGGTCCAGGCCAGAGGTGATGAAAGATGAGTCAGAAAGAGGAGAGGCCATGAGGAGGCATCACTCAGTCATTCAACAGTTTTGCTGAATACCTTGCCTGTGACTGGCCTGAAAACCCCAGCCCTGGCTTTAAGGCCTTTACTGACAAGGGGGGCAGGCATTTAGACAAGTCTTGTGGTTAGAGCAAGGGTCAGAAGGGCAAAGGCACTGGGCTCAAAACCACTGTGTAAGAGGAGACCCAAGTGCAGTCAAAATTACCCTCAGAAATCTCTGGAATTCCCAGCTTCTGAGTCCTTAGGAGCTCCCAAGACAATGCAAGACAATACAATAATTTTTGTTTCTGTTGGCTTTTTGGCCTGCCGGACCTCCCTTTCCCAGGGCAATGAAGGGCAAAACAGAGGGTTTCTCTCTCGATTTTTCTCAAAAATGCCATTGAAGTTGAATGTGCATCTAGTGAAGTTCCATTATGTATACTTGGGGTGGAGGCCATGAGGGAGCAGAGCCCGGCGGATGTCACCCAAGCCTCCTCTCTAAAGCAGCTTCTCCAATCTGCGCCTGCAGACCCTTTGGGCATCTTGGTTGGGAGCAGATCCTGACTCAGTAGGTTGGGGTGGGGCTCCAGGATTGCAATTTCTAGCAAGCCGAAGCCCAGACAGCACCACTGCTACTCCTGCAGGGACCATGGTTTGAAAACCATGGGAGCAGAGAACGAGTGGACTTTGGGTGGGGGCAGCATTCCAGACGGTGAGTAGGCAGCTGCCAGAGGCTCCCAACTCGGGGAGCAAAGTGAGAGGGCTGGAGAAGTGGGGCCCAGTTAGGAGTTTGATAAGTGGTGGGGAGGGTCACACGATAAGGGCAGGTGCCTGCTGGGGGGAGGAGGGAGGAAGGGAAGTGGTCTGGGCATATTTTTCCTTCACAGAGACATTTTATGTATTAACCTAGAGAAATATTCTTCAGTCCGAAGTAAGCACTCTCACAGTTCTCAAAATACGCTGTCCTTTGTCTATCTTCTGCTTCTCCACTTCTGATAAAGACCTAGTTACAAGGTATACTGTGTGCTTAACGGTGCAAGTCGGTGACACTTGGCTGACCGTGGCTAGGGGGAGGATAAGGAGGAGCTCATATCCGCTGGCCAGAAGGGGGCGCCTCTGCCCAGCTCCAGCCATTGGTTGCTGTGCAGGAACAAAGGCCCAGCGCTGCCAAAAGCCAGAAACCTCAAGTTGTTTGTGTGAAACATCCCAACGTTAAAATATTGGGCACTAATTCAAAAATGCTTCCAATGCTGGGAGTGCTGAACAGCTCAAGTCTATAAGGCAAATTCAGCCAATGGGGGTCTCGTTCATGACTGCGACGGAGAGTGGTGTGGTTTGGGCTGCTTTTACATGGATTCTGATCGGAGCAGTATCAGGGGTGGGCAGGAAAGACTGGAGGCTCGGGGGGCCTTTAGGAGACTACTGCTGGCCTTGGCCTGAGAGAGCGCATACATAGCCCCCAGGCAGCAGGAGACTAGTCTGAGCAGGGCATACTGGAAAGGACTTGATGGATGACTGGATATGAGTGTGAGGGGGCGTAGGCTATGTAGGATAACCCCAGGTTTCTAACGTGCGTGATTGGGTGATGGTGGTGACGGTCGCTGGGATAATGAGTATAACAGGAGACGCACGTATTGAGGGGAGGTTCTAGACAAGCAGAGTTTAGGTGCCTGTGGGTCAGCCAGCAGGCCACCGGCCACAGAAATACGGGGGTTTCAAGTCAAAGGAGAGGACAAGATTGGTCAGCTTTCTAAAACACAAATCTGGTCAGGCTACTGCCGGCTTAAAATCCTCTAATGGCTTCCCGTTGTCTGAACAGAAAGTCCAGACTCCTCCTCGTGGGAAACAAAGCCCTTTGCAATCTGTCCCTGCCAACCTCACTGTACCACACCCCAACACAAAACCTGCTCCCCAGGCCTGCTGAACAACTCAGAGTCCCAGAATAAGCCATGCCTTTGTTCTCGCTGGTCCTTGGGCCTGCCGGTACCCTTCTACCCCATCCCTTTGCATGTTTGGAAAATTCCTGGTCCTTCCAGACTCCAGCATCTCTGCTCCGAAGCCTTCGCTGACCTTGTCACGCAGAAGAGATCACTCCCACCTTTGTGTCGTCTCTTAACTTCGTGTGTGCCACTTTCGCTGCCCTGCCACTCCCTCCTGTGAGGGTTTGCCTGTCTGTAAACTCCTTGGAGGCAGAGACCACATCTTATCACCAGTTTCTTAGCACATGTCTGGGGTATAGTAGGCACTCGTTAGATGCCTGAAGAGGGAAACGCCTGAAGGGTTTTCCAGGAGGGAAAACCGCAAGGCCGGTCTGGAGGAAGATGCTTTTCACTCACCCGGGACTGTCCAGCTCCTCTGTCCTTACAGTCAAGGAATAGCACGCGGCCCCTGGATGCTGACCTGGCCTCTCGTCTTTCTTTGCAGCTGGGGTATGGCAGTCCATGTGTACTCCACGTCCGTGACCAGTGAAATCTGAGTCGCCATGATATGCTGGCATGGGTCAATGACTCCCTGCACCTCAACTATACCAAGATAGAACAGCTCTGTTCAGGGTAGGAGCCTGGGTGTGGGGGGAGTGGGCCCTGCTGGAGGGAAGAGGGAGAGAGGAGAGTGGGAGGCAGAAGGGCCACGGCAGAGAACAGAGTAGGAAATTAGGATTGAGGAGGAGAGCAGCAGAGCCCTAAACTAGTCACAGTCGTGGCGGTGAAGGAAATGAGGGTCTCGTGGAATGGGAAGAGTCCGAAGCGAAGAGCGGGAGAGGCTCAGGGAGGGCTGCGGATGAGGGCAGGGGCCGTGGGGTATCAAGAGCCGGGACGGGCAGCGAAGCCAGCGGCCCCCAGCATGAGGTCCAATCTGGCCACGCTGGGCCCGAAGCTCAGCTCTTCTTGCAGCGCAGTCCTGGGCAAGTCGCTAGGTCTCAGTTTCCCCATGCACAAGATGGAGAGAACATGCCTGTCAAACTAGGGCTGCTGTTGGGATTAAATGACACGTACGCAGTGTTTGACGTGACTGCATCAATCTGTCGTAGTTGCTTTATTCTGGGAAAGCTGGGGGGGGGGGGGATTCCGGCCGTATCTGTCCCACCTAGGACTGACCCTGCCAGGACAAGGAGAGAGGAGACTGGGTAGTTTGGGGGAGCAGCCCAGGCAGGGGACCCCCCTCAGGCAGCTGTGCTTCTCCCAGGGGCAGCCTATTGCCAGTTCATGGACATGCTCTCCCCGGCTGTGTGCACTTGAGGAAGGTGAAGTTCCAGGCCAAACTAGAGCACGAATACATCCACAACTTCAAGGTGCTGCAAGCAGCTTTCAAGAAGATGGGTGTTGACAAAGTAGGTGCCTGCGCTCCGGGGGGCCCTGAGGAGCTGTGTGACCCTGGGGAAGAAGATGACCGCCAAGCCGGGGCAGCAGGGGCTGCTGGGGTCATTCCAGCTCTCACGCCTCTCTCCACCCCCCTGCTCTCTGGAGGGAATGTTCCCCAGCTCGAGGCATGGTGGAAAAACCCCCCCACTTGATATCCTATCCTGCCGACATTCCTTCCCCTTCCTTCTCTCTGGACCCTGTCTGTCTCAGCAGCTGGGGCCTCAAGTGCGCCGCTCCTACTAAGGTCCTTCTCTGTAGGGCCTGAGGAAGGAAGTCTCTTGGATCACTCTACTGCCTCAGTGGCCCCCAGCCCCTGGTTCCGGCACCCCCACCCCCACAGGCACACGGCTGGCAAGCACCGAGGGCGAGGGCCGCAGCCGGCTCCTCCCGTGCCTGGAGGAGAGGGCCGTCTCTGGCTCCCAGGCCCGGCCACAGCGTCCCGGCTCCGGTGCCGAGGGAGGGGCCCCGTGGAGAAGGTGGAAGACGCCGCAGCCCAGGAGCTGGCTTTCCTGAGAGCAGTGGACCCTCTCACAGAGGAAGGCAGCCCTGCGGCAGCAGGTGGCTAAAGTTCTCTGCTTGTGTGGTCTGTTTCAGATAATTCCCGTAGAGAAATTAGTGAAAGGAAAATTCCAAGATAATTTTGAGTTTATTCAGTGGTTTTAAGAAATTCTTTGACGCAACTATGACGGAAAGGATTACAACCCTCTGCTGGCGCGGCAGGGCCAGGACGTAGCGCCCCCTCCTAACCCAGGTGATCAGATCTTCAACAAATCCAAGAAACTCATTGGCACAGCAGGTAACGTGCCCGAGCTGGGGGAGGGAGCGGGGGGGCCGGACCGGCATGGCTCCGCAGCCAGGAGCGCCCCCTGGGCCGCCGGCCCGGCCCTGCCAGCCTAGAGGAGACTGTTATCACGGAGTTCAGATGACGCCGCCTGCTGCCCGCCCAGACCAGGGGGAATCACAGTAGGGAGGACAGGGATGGAAAGAGGGCCGCAAACGGAGAGCACCGGCACCAGCCATGGGGGCAGTGGTGCTGGGAGGCCCGGGGCACTGGCTTTGTGCCTTGAGATGACGGGGCGGCATTGTGGCGCGGTTCGTCTGTCCAGGTCCATCAGGCCAGGGGCCTGGTGCCTGCACCACACACCCTTCTTGCCCCCTGCCCACTGGACGCCCCCCGGGGACAGGAGTCTGCCAAGCTTCCCCATTGGGATCGATCTTCCCCTATTCCAAAGGCCCACAGCCCTGAGTCCTCAAGAGATGAAGTCTTTGAAAGGAGGCTTGTTCTGGGTTCGAGAGGAAAGGGAGAGAAGCAATAGGGCGTTTGGGGGATGAGAGGGTTGGGGAAAGGAAGAGAAAGGAGCAGCCCCAGCATCTGAACCCGTCATAGCAGAGCCACTCCTCTGTTGCGCTGCTGTCCCCGCCTGGGCCTGCCCCCCCCCCCCCTTCACCTGCTTGCTTTGGTGTTAGAAGCAGCCAGGCTCTGTCTAGGAGCGGCCATAGCTAGGAAGACAAGTGGCCTCAGCATGCCGGGCTTGTGGGGGAGGAGCGGGGTCCCGGAGTCAGGCCCAGCAGACAGCACAGAGGCCCATCCTGAGGCAGGGATGCTGGGAGGGGCAGGGGCCCTGAGACTGAGCTTATCCCGGGGAGGGTGGGGCTTCTGTCGGGAAAGGACCCAGCAAGTGCCAGACTTGAGACCCTGCACCAGCTGCTTTTCCTCAGACTCTGGCTGACAGTATAAGAGGGCCCAACCCTCCCAGCCCCACTTCCCAAATCCTCCTTCCTGGTTGCCCTCACTTCTCCCTCAGGCCAGCTCCCCGCCACCCCCCCACACCTCATACCTTCTTTGCTTCCCTATAGTCCCTGCTCTCCCAGGCTTGCCAAAGAGCTGCCCGGTGCTGTTGGTGTCAGTGTGGCAATGGCTTGAGGCCTAGATGTCGATGCCCATCCCGAGTGGGTAGAGGAGGGGAGGGCAAGAGTGCCTGCCTTTCGCATGGGCTGCCCCCGCAGTCATCACACCAGGCTGTCTCAGCCCCGCGAGCCGTGGGCTCACGTGGCCCCATCCGACCTTTCTCCTCTGGGCAGTTCCACAGAGGACGTCCCCCACAGGCCCCCAAAAACATGCAGACCTCTGGCAGGCCTGAGCAATGTGGCCCCACCCTGCATCCTCCGGAAGAAACCCCCCATCAGCCCGGAATGGCGGCCATGAGACCGATGCCCAGATTCTCGAACTCAATCAGCAGGTGAGTAGGGTGGGCGAGGGTCACTGAGAGAGCCCTCAACAAAAGCCAGGACCTTGGGTGGGAAGGGGAGTCTGGGGCAGGGGCCTCTGGCCTGAACACCGCCTGTCCCCAAGCAGCTATTGGATTTGAAGCTGACGGGTGGATGGGCTGGAGAAGGAGCGTGACTTCTACTTCAGCAAACTTCGAGACATCGAGCTCATCTGCCAGGAACACGAAAGTGAGAACAGCCCGGTTATCTCGGGCATCATAGGCATTCTCTATGCCACCGAGGTGAGCTTGCCTTCACCGCTAATGTCCCAGGCCCACTGGGCCCCTCCCCGTCCTGCCCCCTGCAGACCACAAGGGGTACGCACCCGAGGGGCCTGGGGGGAACAGGGTGGGGAGAGCCCACTGAAGTCAGAGCCCAGGGCCACACAGAGATCAGCAGGGGAGGTGGGACTGGCTCCAGCAGAAGTCTCCCCTCTGCCTGGCCTGCCTGGCTCACACACTTCACCTCTCCCTTCCCACCCTCCAGGAAGGATTTGCACCCCACGAGGACGATGAGATTGAGGAACACCAACAGGAAGACCAAGACGAGTACTGAGGGCGGCTCCAGCCCTGGCTGACTGCACGGCTGCCGTGCCTCCCCGCCCTGCTCCCGCCCCAAATTATAATCCTTTCCTTACAGCCGGTCGGCGCCGGGTGCTTTGTGTCAGTGCCGCAGCACTGGGGAGTCAGGCAAGGAGCGAGGCTTGTGGGGACGGGGCAGGTGAGCAGGCAGAGGCCGGTGGGCGCTGGGCGAGGCCTCTGTCCACTCCTCCACCCCTATTATTTCCGTTGTCTCTACGCTGTGTCGGCCAACACTTCCCAGGGTGGCGCTGCCGCCGCCCGCCCCAGCCAGCCGCCCACTCCCCTGACAGCCAGCAGCTGTATATTTGACAAAGTCATTGGTATATTTTACTTACTGGATTTTCCTTGCACTTTACCTGTTCTTTTCCCAGGGCTGACAGCACGGGGCTCCGGGGCAGTGTGCCTGGCTTGGCATCCCTACCCCATTGCTGGGAGCCTCGGCAGGACTCACCCGTTCTTATTTATTTTGTCTTCTGACTTCCCGGTAGTTGAGGGGAAGGCTGATGTCGGGAGAGGGCTAAGGGGACCGAGTGGGGGGTGCCTGAGGCCCCGGTGGTCAGGGAGAGGCGGGGGGAGCACGTGAGGGATGAAAATGACCTCCTGGCACCAGGCTCACCCACCCTCAGCCCCCTGCCCCCAGCACCGAAGCCCAGCACCGCCCCCAGGCCCCCAGCCACCCCTTCTGCAGCTTGGTTCATACCACACAGATTCTGCCTGGACCTTCCTGTTCGTCTGCCTCCCGTCTGCCCTCCTCCCCGACCCTCTGCCCCCTCGGGCCACCCAGCCTGCATATGTGTTCACTTTATTTAAATAACTTGTGTGGTAAAAGTCCATGCCCTGTCTCCCTCAAGCGAGCCACGGCCTGGGTCTCAATGTTTTTTCTCCTCCCGAGCACTCCCCTCTCCAGAGGTGCCGGCCCGGAGCACTGCACCCTGCCATCCTCTGTCAGGCCTAGAAACTGCCATTGGTGCTTGGCCTCAGAGGCCAGCTCTGACCTAGTCCCCATCTCTCAACACTCGTGCCAGGGCTCTAAGGGAAGGAATTCACGGAGGCCCCAAAGCCCCAATCCCCGTGAAGGAACAAAGTTTGGGGCCGTGGCTGTGACGATGGGCAACCAGTAAAGTGGCTGGGGGTGGGGGCAGTAACTGGGGGCGGGCTGGGGGCCCGGCCAAGGGTGCTTTGGTTCAGTCTCCTTTGGGCCAGTCAGGGCGCATATTGTTATATACCTCACAACTGTGATCCAGCTGGGGACAAGGTATTATGTGACAGAGAGAGCTGAGTGGGTTACAAAGAGCAAGCAGCTCTGAGTGCTGAAGCCTAGGACAGCGGTGCCCGAGCGGTTCCTCCTTCGAACAAGCTCTGAGGAACCAGGAGTCAGGAAGCCTCACATCATCCACACAGCCCTACATTCCTGGTGCGTGCCCCTGCAAAGGGCCATCGTAACCAATGGCCCGGAAGCCGACCAGGGACCGAGGGCCCTGAAATGAATGTGGGAACCAGGCCCAATCAAACAAAGTCATCTCATTTACTGATGAAGGGACCAAGGCCTGCTTGTGACATGACTCGCTCAAGGTGGTAAAAATCTAGGTTAGACTTCAGACCTCCTGACGCATGATTCGGCGCTCATCCCCAAAGACCACGGAGGTGTGACCTCCAGAGTGTTCTGTGGCTGCAGGCTAGTAGTCCTTGTAGGTGTTTCCTCATCATCCTGAATTATGATCAAACTGGAACCGTTTCTCCTGTGACCCTGCTCCCTGAGCCTCTGCCAGACCACTGCCATTCTCCAGTGACTCCGATAGAAGCCTTAGAGAAGCAGTTCATTCCTGGTCATTCCTCATTCGCTTCACCTCCTCCTTTTGACTCCCACCCCCACATAGATACTTCTAGCCCTATTCTACTTCTGTTTTTCTCCTCCCAACAAGTCCTTGCCTGCTTTTATTGATCGTTATGAGTTCATTCCCTTGCCTAACTTCAAAGGGCTTTCCCTCCATTATTCCAGGTAGACACTGTAAGAGGTAGGGGTGCCCGGGTGGCTCAGTCGGTTAAGCGTCCGACTTCAGCTTAGGTCTTGATCTTGCAGTTTTGTGAGTTCGAGCCCCACGTCGGGCTCTGTGCTGACAGCTCAGAGCCTGGAGCCTGCTTCGGATTCTGTGTCTCCCTCTCTCTACCCCTTACCCGCTCATACTCTGTCTCTCTGTGTCTCTCTCTAAAATAAATAAACATTAAAAAAAAAAAAAAAAAGAGGTTAAAGTAGTTGTTCTGTGTGGCCCTAATCTTCAGGCCAAGACCTCACCCCGCCAGCAAAGTGGGTGTGGTCGCCAAAACAATGCCTCCTCCCTAAAGGTGTCTGGGTCATAATTCCCAGAACTTGGAAGATGTTAGGTTACATAACAAAGGGGGATTAAGGTTGCAAGTGGAATTAAGTCACTAATCAGTTGACCTTAAATAAGGAGAGTATTGTGGGTATCCAGATGGGCCCAGTGTAATCACAGGGTCCATACAAGTGGAAGGGGAGCAGAGGAGTGATACCCTGTGAGAAGGACTCAATCTGCTGGCTTTGACGATGGGAGGGGCCTGAGCAAAGAAACTCGGGCAGCTTCTAGATGCTGCAAAAGGTGAAAAAACAGATACTCCCGTAGAGCCTGCAGAATGGATCACTGTCCTGCAGACACCGTAGTTTAGCCCAGTGAGACCCTGCCAGACCCTTGCCCTCCAGAACTATAAGATAATAAACGTGTTATTTCATCCACTAAGTTTATGGCAAGTTTGTTACGGCAGCGATTAAAAATCTAACGTGGTAAGTCACACTGCTTCAGTGAGCTCACCCTTCCTGCCCCCACACTAGACACCCACCTGTCCTGCTTGACCCCACATCTTGATTCTTCCCTCAGACCCCACGTGGGTAGCTGCCCAAGTCCGCTGCACGGCTAGTGTCTGAGGCTGCTCTTGGGAGGCCCAGAGTTCAGGGACATAAAGCCACTGCCGCCTCCTCCACCTCTTCCCAGTACCCTCATCATACTAAGTGTCTTCCTCGTGGAACACTTAGATGGTGAACTATAATTTTCTGCTTCCACATTTGTCTCACACAGGCTTCGAGTTCCTCACAGGCAAGTGAGGTGAATCCTCTAGCCCCCTGGCCCAGTGCCAGGTGCTTAGGTAGAGGTGCTTAGAAAGTGCAGAAGCGCCTAAGTAAGCGAATGACTTCTCACCCCTGGATACCAAGGTACAACAAATGAGCGGTCAGGACCGTCCCAAAGAAAGATAGAAAAGAAAGCCCCTCCCATCCTTTTTAACTACCTCCACCATGGGGCAGGACCCTATGGAAAGCCCGGCCCGTTCTGTTTCTCTTCAGAAAAGAACATCTCTTCGGTGACCCTACACGTGACACAAAAAGGGTGAGCAAAAGAGATCTTGTTGTGAGGTCGGGTAGAACTAAACCGATGATCCGAAAAAATGAACTGATGAACGAGCAGCTCAATTACGGTCCTGGGCAAAAGCACTCCATTTCAGAGGAAACGGAGGCAAGGTCAGCCACGGTCAGGCCAGAAGGGGCTAGAGGACAGGCAGGAGGCTTTCCCCCCGCCCCACCCTATCCTTCACATATACTCACTTATTTTTCCAAAACAGTAGATTGTGCCACTTTTCTCACTGGCTCCCAGTCCACATTTCTGGCAGACCATAGCATATGGGTTCGGATCGCTTTCCACCTTCTTCACCTCCCAAATCTCATTAAACACCATCACACTGAATACTTCGTTTCCCAGCTTTGCCCTGCTGTGCCCCACCTCTAGGCTTTCACTTAAAGCAATAAACCCCATACGGCTGGCCTGTTCTTTGCACCTGTCCTGATCGCCAACCAGTGAAAATTCTCCCTGTCCCCGGACCCATCTCAAATACCACCTCTTTCAGGAAGGCTTCTCTAATCTCCTTCCTATCCTTAGGATATCCTCATCACTTCCCAAGCTGTTCATCCTGTAGGCATTTCGACTCTATCAGTTGTTACTACAAGGCCTCGCCTGTCTTGTACTTGAGTATGGCAGGTATGAATCTCATCCTTGAATCTAGGAGTGTACCTGAAACAGCACATTTCCTTAATTGTAATAAGTTACTTTCATTTCTCCTCTCCTCCTCCTCCCCTACTGGGATGCTTTACATTTTGTGGTTTCACATGATACTACAAGCATGGTGGAAGGCCCTCCAAGGACAGAGAAAGTCAGCAGTAACCTCTTTGAGTGGTTCCTCAGGTCTGGGGCTCTTCTTGATGACTCCCTGCCACATCTGGGACTTGGGACTGACTCTTGCACTGAGGGTCAGAGCCATTCTTTCCTATTCCCTGTAGGGGAAACAGTCCTGGCTTGTCCCAGAACCCCAGGCTTTTCTCTTCCATCAGCGGGGGCCACGGCTCTCCATTTCCTGCCCTCCAAACACTTCCCCTACCCGCAAGCTCCATCCTCTTCCTTGTTCTTCCACAATAGATTTTTTTTTATAGCCCAATAACTTAAAGTTTAACCACTAACAACAACAAAACTAGCACTTTCCTAGAAGGGAGAACAAATGTAATCTTCAACCTCGCCCCGAAGGTAAGGAGAACGTTCCATTCCATCTTTCTGGCACCACTAGAAAGCAAAGAAAACCGCAATTGGTTACATTTCCAAGTCACCCAATGCAGTGCCTTCATACAGTAAATGCCCAATTAAAATGCTCTGAATACAACAGCCTCTCATCTCAACGCCTTTGCGTGGATTTTTTTTTTTTTTTTTTCTTTTTTTTGCTACGAAGGAGACCCCAGCCGCCCGGCCCGACCCGATACCTTGCTAGAGATAACGCGGCGAAAACGAAAGACTACAAGTCCCAGGCTGCCTTGCGGTCGGCGTCACGCGCCGCGAGGCCCTGCGAGGAGGACGTGGCAGAGCGCGGTGCATCCGCGCCGGACCGGAAAGCCCAGGGAGGTGGCAGTGGCGGGAGGGTCGGAGCCATGGCAGCCAAGGCAGCTGGTGGGGGGCGCTGGGAGGTGGTGAAGAAAGGGCGGCGGCCCGGGGCCGGCGGCAGTGGTAGAAGCGGCGGAGGGGACCGCGGGCTCTCGGGGAGGCGAACGGTGTGTGGAAATACGACCTGACCCGTGAGTACCCCACCCGGCCGGCCGCCAGCGCCGCCTCCCGGCCCCGGGCCTGCCCCTCCGGCGAGGTAGCGAGCAGCCACCCGAGCCCCTGGGCTGTCCTGCCGATCGGCACCCCCCGTTCGGCGAGCGCTGCCGTGCGTCGCCTCTTGAGCCTCACAGGAGGTAGACAGCGCTAGGAGGGAGCTGTCCTCGCCTCGCAGATGAGTTAACCGAGGCCCAGTGGAGTTAGGTGCCCTTTCCCGGGGTCACATGTCAGAGGGGACCAGGACTGCCGTCTGCACACACCCTACCAGCTGTTCCCGGCCCTAGCCTGGCCTCTGGGGCCAATGTCTGAGAGCTGGGGATAGGCAGCCGGCTTCATCGTGCTCGGTGCCGCCTCCTTGAGTAACCAGCAGGTACTGGGGGGGGGGGGGGGGAGACCGACGGGGGGGGGGCCGGCAGCGGAAGGAACGACCCCACCACTCATTCTCAACACCCAGCGAGTATTTAAGTGGCGCCTCTTTCCTCGAAGTCTCCTGGAGAGTGGAGAGAGCTTGCCCACTTGTTGATTATAGAGTTGTCACACTGGAACCAAGACAGAAAAGTCCTGACCTCCCAGACTGGTAGCCACTCACCAAGGAAGCCAGCCCTCTGTATCCTACTCCTCTGCTAGTTCCCACGTACTCTGACTTATCTAATAAAGAAATGCCTCACCTCTTTGAAAGAGCCTATGAACTCAAGAGCTGCTATGACTGAAAGAAGCGACCGGGAGGGCTGCCCGCCCTGCTCCTTAAGCAGGACGCAAGAAGGGGCGTTGAGGCAGGCTGCCCACTGGAGACGAATTGGTGACCATGTGGGGGAAGGCACCGCTGTTCCCGTGAGGCCCTCATGACTCAAGGATGGTCCCCCTTTCTCTGCCTGTCATTACCCCAGCTCCAATTCAGACGACAAGCACCCCTCTATGAGCGGGGCTTTGAGAGAATCCTGAAGCGGCAGAATAAGGAGCAAGTTCCACCCCCTGCTGTGGAGCCTAAGAAACCTGGGAACAAGAAGCAGACTAAGAAGGCGGCCACCCTCGCCAACCAGAACCAGAAGCAGGGTCGCTTCCGCAGCCTGGAGGAGGCACTGAAAGCTGTGAGTGTGCCTAGACTTTAGGTGGGGAGACAACAGGGACGTGAGGCGTGGAGAAGATGAAGGAACAAGGGGGGTGGCGGGGGCCACCGAGGGACCTGTGAAACTTGAGACACTACTTTTGGGAGGAAGCATTCAGGAAAGGGCAGAAATCCCAAGGTATAGAATGCTTGCATTTAAGACAGATCGGAAATAAGTTTCTAGGGAAACCTAGATACGCAAGGAGAGCCTTGAAGACCCAGGGATACTGGGGAGAGGGTAGAGAAACAGCTGTGGTTCCTCACCCTGTGGAAGTAGCAGTGTTTCATTTTCCGTTCTGGTCCCCTTGAACGTGTGAAGGGCTTAAGAGTATTGGGCCTTGAGATCAGCAATCCCAGCTGTACTCTTTTCCCCAAATATCCGGGTGCAGCAATATTGTGGCATTCCGCATACTTAACACTTAAAAGCAGAAAACCCTTTTTTCCTTCTGCCTTCACCTAGTTCACCCGTTTTCCCACCTCTGTCCTGTTTCCCTGTACTCACTCATAACGCACCCACGGGGGGCCTGTGTCCCTGGCAGCTCGACGTGGCAGCTCTGCAGAAAGAGCTAGACAAGAGCCAGAGCGTGTTCTCTGGAAACCCGTCCGTGTGGTTGAAGGACCTGGCCAGCTATCTCAACTACAAGCTCCAAGCACCTCTAAGTGAACCCACTCTAAGCCAGCACACTCACGGTTAGTTCTTCTGACTCCCTCAAATCAGACCAGTTCAAGAAAACACCGAAAGGGCTGTGCGTCAGCACATGAGTTAGTAAAAGAGCCCAGTGCCCCTACCCTGTCCTGATTCCTGTGCTGTGAATCAAAGATGTTCTCGAATCGTAACAGCTGTGACAGCGCCTGGGCCTCACTGGGATAGGGAGGATGCCAGCCTCAGTGCAGGGGGCCTCTGCCTGCACTCCCCATCCTCAGGGAGTGCACAGAGCTGCAGAAGCTTCTGGTCCTAGCACTCACATGGAGGCCTGTCGGCCCCAGATTATCCCTACAGCCTGGTAAACCGGGAGCTGCGTGGGATCATCCGAGGGCTACTGGCCAAGGCAGCAGGGTCTCTGGAGCTCTTTTTTGACCACTGTCTGTTCACTATGCTGCAAGAACTGGATAAGACGCCAGGTGAGTGGGCCCCCCTGTGAGGGTTAGCCCCCCCCCCCCCCATCTTGGAAACCTACTAGTCCCTTTTTTCTACTTCCAGATGGGCTGGGTGGTTCTGTTTCCAACAGGGAAATGTACTGATCTCCACACTCTTTTGGAAAGAGAAAGTTAGAAGTCGCTGGGCCTGCGTTCTGGGCTCTCAGCTGCTAGAAGGGAGATTTCAGATTTGGGATGTCAAGTAGGGTATGTACGTCTGAGAACACATGTCTCTTCAGGGGAGTCACTACATGGTTACCGCATCTGTATCCAGGCCATTCTGCAAGACAAGCCCAAGATTGCCACCATGAACCTGGGCAAGGTGAGCTCAGGCTGGTGGTGGGGACACCAGGAGGCTAGGACTGGGGAGGCTGGGCAGAATCTACACTCTGGACCGAGTTAAGAGGTAGTAGAAGACCCTGTAAGACCAGTATTGATGGCTAATGCTGCTGGTGCTTGCCTGGATGTGCTTTGTATGTACGTGAGGTAGGTACTGCCGTTACTCTCCTTTTATAGAGGAGAAGGTTGAGCTGCGGAGGGGTTCAGTAACTTTCCTAGAGTTAGTAAACTAGTAAGCGGAAAGTATGGTCGAAGGCCACAGCCTGGTGCCAGAGCACATGCTCTGAATCGCTACCCTGTACTACTCCACTGCTCCGTGGCCTGTCCCTTGTCTCCCTGTTGACATCTCTTCCTGCCTGGCGTTGGGGTGCTCCTGGTGCTTTGCCCCATCCCAACCTGCCTTTCCCACCGGTCTCCTCAGTTCCTGGAACTGCTAAGGTCTCACCAGAGCCGTCCAGCGAAGTGTCTGACCATCATGTGGGCCCTGGGTCAAGCAGGTTTTACCAACCTCACTGAAGGACTGAAAGGTAACGGAGAAGGGGGGCAGGAAGAAGGGTGGTCTTGGAAGCAGTAAGCTTTTAACATCCCCAGTGGGTCCGAGCCTGAGTCTTCCTCCCTGAACTTTGTCTCCTCAGTGTGGCTAGGGATCATGCTGCCTGTGCTGGGCATCAAGTCTCTGTCTCCCTTCGCCATTGCATACCTGGATCGGCTGCTCTTGTGAGTAACTGCGGGGGGGGGGGGGCAGCCAGGAAGGCTTATGGTGTCCAAAGTTCCTGCTTCGGGGGCACCTCGGTCAGCTGAGCATCTGACTCCTGATTTTGGCTCGGGTCATGATCTCATGGTTTGTGGGTTTGAGCCCTGCATTGGGCTCTGCACTGACGGTGCTGAGCCTGCTTGGGATTCTCTCTCTCTCCCTCTCTCTGCCGCTACCCTGCTCATGCTCCCTCCCTCAAAATAAATTTAAAAAACTTTTTAAAAATTTAAAACAAAAAACACAAAGTAGCTGTTTCAGCAAAATGGGATGCTGTGATCCTGGCCTCCATAGATGTGAGGAAAACCAGGACCAGCCCCTCCCGATCAGAATGTGAGGAAGGAAAGGAAAGAAGCTATTAAGGGGTAGGGGGTGGGGCAGGGGTTTATGCCCATTTCCCTAGATGTTGGGTTTTAGCTGGGTTCACAGCCTGTATGGTAGTCTCCACAAGTCTTTTCCTTCCTTCCCCCCATAGGATGCACCCCAACCTCACCAAGGGCTTTGGCATGATTGGCCCCAAGGACTTCTTCCCACTTCTGGACTTTGCCTACATGCCCAACAACTCCCTGACACCCAGGTAGGACTACCCTGGGGCACACCTGCTGTGAAGGATCCCAGCAGAGTCAGGAGCAGGCAGCATATTTCCGTCCCCTCTTCTCCAACCATCCTAAATTTGAGATTCTCAACCTGCAAGGTTCAAGGGATCGGTGAACCTCCTGAGATTGTGTGGGCCCTCGAGTATCATTGCCATATGGACGTTTTCCTGGGGAGAAGATCCATGACTTCAACAGATTTCCCGGGGACTCTCTGTGTTTGAAAGACTCCTTGCCATTATAAGGCCCTTAGCGACTCCCCTCTCTCGGGCAGGAAAAGGGACACATCACATAGCTCCATTTAGAGCCTGTGCCTGGCTCTCCTCCCCACCCCCACCCAGCCTGCAGGAGCAGCTGTGTCAGGCTCTACCCCCGACTGAAGGTGCTGGCGTTTGGGGCGAGGCCGGAATCCCTCCTGCATACGTACTTCCCCTCCTTCCCTGTCCAGAGCCACCCCTAGCTGCCCTCCTGAGATGAAGAAAAGAGGTGAGGAAGTGGCGGGAGGCCACTGCAGAGGTCCCTACCTGCTGGTGAGGTCCCTGCCTTCATGGGACACGTTTCCTGGGCAACCTCCTTAGCTCCTGATAGCCACCCGCCCCACTCGCACACCACACTCACGAGGACGGAGCTAAGCTGGTCTCTGATGTCCTGCCTCTTGTGGACGGGTGACCTTCCAGCTCAAGCTCTAGGTTGGGAGTTCCAGCCTCCCCCGTTACGACCTCTCAGACATTTCTGGGGTCTTGGCATGATTTCCCCATTCTCTGGGATGGGTGTGTTGCCTGGGCCTGCCCCACTTGGGGCCAGGGGTTACCTGTCAGCACCCTCCCCTCCAGCCAGCCCCAGGCCCAGCAGTTTCTCCTGTCCCCTATGCAGCTCCTGAGCAGCCTGACCGAGTGCCTGACGGTGGACCCCCTCAGCGCCAGTGT
Organism: Lynx canadensis; assembly: GCF_007474595.2. Classification (NCBI taxonomy): domain Eukaryota; kingdom Metazoa; phylum Chordata; class Mammalia; order Carnivora; family Felidae; genus Lynx; species Lynx canadensis. The sequence continues at coordinate 118,509,787 of NC_044305.1, read as the reverse complement.
CTGGAGGCAGCTGTACCCCAAGCACTTGTCACAGTCCAGGCAGGTGGGCGGTGGGGGGCTGCCCACCTCCAGTCCATACAGAGAAGCCTAATCCATGCTTCCCCACCTGTCCCTAGCGTAGAAGTAGAAGGGGAAAATCTGTCACTGTCCTTTGGGTTCGTGCCTCTCAAATTGAGCGGGAACGTTGCTGGGGTGGCCTCTAGGAAGCTGCCCACTGTGGGAGGGAAGTGAAGGAGCCAGGGCCTAAAGGGGGACGGGAAGGGCCAAGTGGGCCCCCTGATTGCAAGGGGTTGTGCTTTCCCCATAGCCTGCTGCTGGAACACCTGCTCAGGTCCTGGGAGCAGATTCCCAAGAAGGTGAGGAGCTGGGAGGACATGGCAGGCTGAGCCTCGTCTGGGTTCTGGGTTCGTACCCTTCAACCACTGCCCCCCCTCCCTGAGAAGGCACTGTATTCACTGCGTGGACAGTGAACAGGGTGGAGGCTCGGTTCCCTTACAGACTGAATGCTGTCCTCTCAACCCAGACTTTTCTTATCCGATAGACACAGAAGTCTTTGCAAGAAACCATTCAGTCCTTCAAGCTTACCAACCAGGAGCTGCTAAGGAAGGGCAGCTGCAACAACCAGGATGCCGTCACCTGTGACACAGCCTGCAACGGTACCAGCACCCAGCCCTCCCCAGCCCGCGCACCGTCCTACACCTGTGGCTCAGCACATTCTCCGCCCCACCTGTCGCTGGAGGGGAGGAGGCCTGGCTTGAGGCCCGCCTTAGGAGGCGAGGACCACCCCCTTCGCTTCTGACCACCGGTCCTTCCCCCTCCCCTCGTAGGGCCTGTTGCAGCAGGCACGGGGCTACCGGCTGCCCTGGACACGGCTGCTCTACTGGTGCTGATCTTTGCCGTAGGTTTCCTGTGCCATGACTTCCGGTCACATAGCTCTTTCCAGGGTAAGCAGTGATTGGCAGGTGAGGAAGATAGCACGAGGGTGAGGCACGGAGCTAGGTGTAGTGGCCACTGCCCCTAATACAGCCTTGTCCTAGTCCTACGGAAGAAACCTTTCCAGGCAGGCTTTTCTGTCCACAACTGTGACATTACCGCTTCAGATTGGACTGTTGCTTTGCAGTGTAGAAATGCTTATGTATGCACGGTCTGTTTGAGAAAGTGTTATCTCCTTTTTAACTCCTGAGGAAATTGAGGGTCACATTACCAATTAGCTTCAGATCACGGCTGGTAAGTAGACGGGTGGACCCTCCAACCCAGGCTTCCTGACACCTGCCTGGCTGCCTCATTCCCATTCACCGGCCCAGCAGGAGAAACGGGCTCAGCTCCCCAGGCCTGCACCCCTCCCTCCAAGCGAGCATGCTCCAGAGCAGACTGGAGCCAACTCTGCAGCCCTGTGAGCACGCTGCGTTCTGCTACATCCCCCACTGGGCCTGCTTTGGGCCTGTAGTGTCTGTCTCCCCACTCCCTGTCCCCCTTGCCCCCCAGCTCACCACGGGCCCCCTTTACTCAGCCTCCCTCTCTGGCCGGTTGCTTCAGTCATCTGGGTTCTTGCCTGCTGGCCAGCACGTATGTGCCAAGGTCTACTCCTACAGCCTGCAAGGCTACAGGTGAGCTCCGCCTGGGGAGGGGAGAAAGGAGGGTGGCAGGGAGAGGGCTTGGTGCTCGAGGTGGTGGCGGGTATCGGTCGGGAACGATGGCAGTTTTCCCTCCCCAAGGCCTCCCTTCCCCCCAGCTGTTCTCAGGGGAGCCGAGCTGTCTGAGGAAACTCGGCCTTCCTTTCTCCCCTCCATCTTGTACAGCTGGCTGCAGGAGACCCTGCCAGCTGGGGCTCCCACCTGCTGACCGCGGTGAGGCCGGTTTGCAGCTGGCCTGGACCCACACCAATGCCACAGTCAGCTTTCTTTCTGCCCACTGTGCCTCCCACCTTGCCTGGGCTGGTGACAGCCTCGCCGGCCTCTCCCAGAGGGTAAGCCAGATACAGGGAGAATGGCTGGTCTGCCCAGGGGCCGGAAGGTTGCAGCCCCGTGTGGAGCAGGTCCTCAGGACCAGGATGCGTTCTCCCGGTGCTCTAACCGCCCCCCTGCTCTGTGCTCCAGCTACAGATCCAGCTCCCCGACACCCTGATCCAGCTGCTCCGGTCTCTGAGGGAGCTGCTCCTGCTGCTTTACCACAGTGTGTTGCTGCCGCTGTGGCACGTCCTGCTAGAGGCCCTGGCCCGGGCCCAGGAGCGCTGCCATGAGGCGTGCAGGTGAGAGCCGCGTCCAGCGCTGCAGCAGGAGCCCCGGAGCCCCCTGCCCTTGCCCAGGGACAGGGCTCTCCGTCCAGTCTCTCCCTGTGCCCCGCCCCAGCGGTCAAGCGTCCCTCGGCGACTCCGGGATGCGGGTTGTGGGTCTGAGCTGCAACCCTGTGACTTGACACCGCCTCCGAACCCCCACAAATGTTATGCTTTCCTCCAGAGGTGAGGTGACTTGGGACTGCGTGAGGACACAGCTCAGTGCGGCTGCCCGCTGGACCTGGCTCTGCCTACAGGACATCACGGTGGCTTTCTTGGACTGGGCACTTGCCATGATATCCCAGCAATAGGCCCCGCGTCCCTGTCTGGGGCAGCCCTCGGAGACTGCTGGGGGGTTTCCGCAAAGGAGTCTTTTTTACTTGGCGCCCGAGTTCTGTCTCCTAGGCAAGTGGCCAGTGGCCTCGTCCCACTCTTCTACCTTTGGTGGGGACTGAGCCCAGAGGCATCTCAGCCTCCTACCCCTGATCCCACTGAACACTTGCCTGGCCCTGTTGCATGTAGCTCCCGGCCTCTGTCCTCAGGCCGGTAGCCTCTGTAGCCCGTTCTGGTCTCCTGCTCTCCACTTCCTTCCATCTCATCCCCGAAGCCCCAAAACAGCTCCTCTCCAAAGTGGTGGGACTCCACTGAGTGACATCTGCATTCTTTTGACGAGTGATTCCTGCTCCCAGACTTTGGTCACGGTGGAACAAGGAGAGGGGCCTCCAGAAGAATATAGCACCGTAGTGGGCGACAGCGGCCTCGCCTCAACCCACAGCCTGGGCGTGACTGTCGGTGGACGTGAGGCCTGGCCAGAAAGGCCTCTCACCTCCAAATGCCCAACTTAAGTCCTTTGAGGCCCCTCACTGCCCCCCCTCCATCGTGGTCCTACTTCCTTACTCTTCACTCCCCTTGTTGCTGGGGGACTCTGCCTCAAGGTTCAGCTTATCTCTGCCGCCCAGCCCCACCGTCTGCCTGGAGAGCAAAGCCCAGGTGGTTGTGTGCCTCGGGCCCAGCGAACCTTCCAGCAGCTCGTCGGGACGGGATTCAGCATGTGGCCCCTGGGTATGCCTGCTGGGTGGAATAAAGGACACAGGTGTGATTGCCAGCTTTCCTGTCCGCATCGTCACGTCGGGATTCCCGTGGTTGTGAACGGCACAGCGAAACACTGGGCATGCGTGTTCTCCTTTGGCCCCCTGCCTCCTGGAGGTTGTAGCCACTGGCTGCAGGGGAGCTTCTGGCAGGGAAAGCTCACGCCCATCACTCTAAACTTGGACCTGTTGAGGATTCCAGACGCTCCTTTTGCTGCCCTAATCATATTGTCTCACTTGCCACTATGATTCGTGTCCCCAACACCTACCTTGATGGCTTGACTATTTTAAGCTGGAAAAAGCAGGGAGAGTTTCCTAGGGGAATTCTTGGTCTGTGATTGGTGGTGTTCTCTTCCTTGCTAGGACCTTCATTTTATTTTATTTTATTTTATTATTTTATTTTTATTTGTGTTTTTATTTGTTTTTGGGTAGGCTCCACGCCCAGTGTGGGGCTTGAACTCACAACCCTGAGATCAGAGAGTCACATGCTCTCGGAGAGAGCCAGCCAGGCTCCTTGCCAGGACCCTTAATTTATTAATTAGTTTTATAAGGCAAGGATGTGAAAGATGTAGGACTCCAAAAGACACACGAGTCAAGGGCCTATCACCAAAGCCCCTTTTTGTTTTTGACTGGGGACCGTAAGAGAGCTGCACAGGCCTTTCCACTCTCCCCTCAAGATTCTAATGTTTGAAATGTAAGCAGTGCTAGAGGTGTGCTGTCCACTCCAATCCCCCCCAGGCTGGTTCCTGCTTCCATCAAACCCTGAGATGACAGCAGGATGATGGCCAGCTACCACTTTCCCATTCAGTTGTTGCCCTGAGACTCTGCCTATCAAGTAGCCAGCGTTAGAAAATCATGGCACAAAGTGAGGTCATGAGTACAATGGCGTCTCCCGTTGTGTTCTCTTCCCTTGTTAGGATGTAACTCTTACCCTGTCGAGCGGTTAAACAGACCACATTGGGCAGAACCCTGCTCCTAGTGGCAGGTGACCACGACCCTTTTTCCCAAGGGAAAAAAACCCACCTGGCAGCTAAGGTCTGGGACTGCTAGGCAGGACTGTCCAAGGTCCCAAGACCACTTCTTCCCAATCAGAAACAGGTGCAATTCTTAAGAATAGCTAATCCTTCTAACTGCCTGAATTCAAGGCAAGTTGAAGGAAGGGCTGCTGTGAACCTGGCTTGGCAACAGCATAGGACAAGTAAAATTGACGACCCTGTCCTATGATGACATTGAATCACCAACGCTGCTGGACCTGTCACAATCCAGCAAATCAAAGAACGCCACTTAGGAGTGCTGCGTTGGTTTCTAGTGTGTACGAGATTTACCTTGCTGGGTTGTTTAATTTCTGACCTAGAATCCTGGGGTACACGTGTAATCAGGTTGGCTGGGGCCTCCAACAGCTTTTCATAGGGGACACTGACACCCTAATTGGCTTTATTTGATAAACCCCGTTGTTTGACCTGTTATTGGAATGTCCAGAATTTCTCTGGTGTCAGAGAAGTAGTCCAACACTGCACCTGCTGTCCAATAAAGCTAAACAGACACCCAGAAGTTTCACATTTGGCAGACCTGTCAATGCACAAGCCATCTAAGCTGAGCCAGGTGAACTGACCTAGTGTGGACTAGACGAGCAGACCCAGGCTGACAGGTGGGCTACCACCCTATGATGATGGGTGTTACTGGAGGAACAGAAGTCACCTGACGCCTCAGAAGGTCACATTTGGACATTGTAACTTTACTTTTTACAACAGCTGGAGTTCTACAGATAACATGCCCCAAACAACGAAGGGCAGTTTGAGTATGGTTATCTTTTGTCAATCTCTTACCAACTCCTGTATGGGCCTGCGAGTTCTGGTACATGACTCATTTGAAACACTTCTTCCCAAAAGCTTTAAAGCACGTTTCTGGATGTGTACCTATAGCGCCAGCTTTACAGCAGGGCAGCTTAATGGGTGGTCTGACTTCCCCAAAGCATGGCGTCGCTAGACTCACCTGTAGCATTGCCCAGTCCCTTCTCAAATGCCATCACCTCTGGGGTGGAGTGTTTCCCATGGAGACGGGCATTCCTGCCTGTTCAAACGATGATTTCAAAGACTCTCTAAGGACATAGGAAAATGCTTATAATTGAGCTCAATTTGTTGAAAATGGGCTATAATAAAAGTATCCAGAAGAGCGTTGGCAAGGATGTGGAGAAATTAGAACCTCCTACATTGCTGGTGGGAATATAAATGGTTCAATCAGTGTGGAAAAAATTTGGTGGTTCCTCAAAGAGTTAAACATATAATTACCACAAACCCCCAGCGATGTCACTCCTATACACCCAAGATAAAAACACATATCCACACAGAAACTTGTACACGAATGTTTATAGCACTGTTATTCATAAAAGTTAAAAGGTGGGAACAGCCCAAATGCCCATCAATAGATGGATAAACAAAATGGTATAGTGATACAATGGAATATTATGCAACCACCAAAGGGAGAAGGTGCTGACACGTAACACAACCCGGAAGAGTCTCAAAAACATTATGACAAGTGGAAGAAATCGGACACAAAAGGTCACATATTTTATTATTTCTCTTATATGGGATCTCCAGAATAGGCAAAGCCATAGAGAAAAAGCAGGTTAGTGGTTGCCTGGGCAGGGGCGCCGGTCGGGGATGTGGGGGAGTGGTGGTGGGGAATGATTACTTAAAGAGTACAGGATGTTCTTCTAGGGTGATGAAAAAAATAAGTTTTGAAACTAGAGAGAAATCATAATTTGCATAATACTGTGAATGCACGAAGTGCTACTGAACCGTTCATACTTTAAAACGGTTCGTTGTATGTTATGGGAATCTCGTCTTTAAAAAAAAAAAAAGTTCGGTTTACCAGCATCCTTCCCCTCAAGAAAGAGTCAATGGGCACACTAAAGAGTGAGCCAAGAAAACTGCCCAAATTAACACTCTCGGACACAGTGGTAGCATTTGAAGCGCAGCAGAATGAAGCTAAACTAAGAAATCGGTGGGGGAGATGTTAACCTCCTGCTTCGTGGGTGGGCGCAAGAGTGAAAGCCCTGTGTGCTCAGTGACATCAGAGACCTCGGATTTAAAGTGTAGGGCTTGCAACGGGTCCTAAAACCATCACTGGACCTGGATTTGCCCGGGGCGACTGTGACTCCAGGTAGCCCAGGCCGCAGAGCTGGAAATGGTCCAGGTCTTCCCACACAGGCACTCCGCCAGACCACCAAGCAAGGCTTCGTAGGGGAGGTGGGTTTTAGGTTGGCTTCAAAGCCCCAGGAAATTCTGGTGGGCAAAGGATTGTAGGCTGGCATTCCAGGCCCTTGGAAAGAGGCGCGGAGGTGTGACGAGATAGGGGCAGGGCGGACGGGTGACTTGGCCTCGCCCAGGGCCCCCTCCGCGCTTGCGGCCAGGCCGGAATCGCAGGCTTTCTGCGCCGCGGGACGGTGCGCTGTCCTGCACACAGCGAACAGCTCTGTGGTTTGCATGTTTCATGCTCCAGCCAGAACGAATAAATCCTGACAAAATGTTGGTTAACTGACCTAATGAATGTCCTTACATCAGGAGAGCAGTAGGATTTACCGGTGCCCCAAGACACCGAAGGGAAATCTGGAGCAAATAGCGAAAGTAAGCCCTCGGCTTTGCAAACTGGACTTGCGCCTTGCAACTGCAGAGCACATGTGCGTGCCCGCCGCGCACGGGAAATGCGCCCAGCGGCCCAAGGTTGCGAGCGGGATCTCAAAGCGTCCTCAATCCTATAAAAGCCACGGGGGGTGAGGAGATGTGGGTTTTTTTTTGTTTGTTTGTTTGTTTGTTTGTTTGTTTTGTAAAAAACGGAAATGGAAGGTAAGTGTATTGCCCCATTTCCTTTGTCCAGAGTTGGGAAGCAGGTTCTTTGCCCGAACTTGTTTCCGGCTTCCTTTGTTTCTGTGCGGCTTGGAGGGACTCGGCAGGAGAGCTCCTTTTATAAAGCGGGGTGGGGAGCTTTCCCCCAAATCTTCTAGGTCTTGTCAGAGTAATGTGGCGTTGGTAAGCATTAGGGAGGAATTGGCAGACGCTGGAGACAGCGGAGCCTTCGATAGCTCAGTTGGTAGAGCGGAGGACTGTAGTGGTACGAGTTGCGGCAATCCTTAGGTCGCTGGTTCGATTCCGGCTCGAAGGACTTCGTACAATCTTTTTAGCTTCCAACTCAAGCCAATCAAGTCGTAGGGAGAAAGTTTCACTCAGAGGCTCGCTGTGGATTTGCAGGAGGACGGCAGATGTTCGGTGAAACACATGTGCAGTAAGTAATCAGTGTACGATCCAACCCTCTTCTGTGTTAAATGCGAAGATATGTTATTACTATTGCTTACGTGTGATTATTATATGCCTGCTTTTAAAAATCTTGCCCACGATCCCCCTATACACTGCTAGATAAAGGTTTGAATTACGGTCGGTCCTCGGGTCAGCGGCCAGCCTAGAACAGCCTGTAAGGCAAAAGGAAGAGAGGCGGCAGCAGGCCGGGGGATTAGCTCAATGGTAGAGCGCTCGCTTAGCATGCGAGAGGTAGCGGGATCGATGCCCGCATCCTCCACTGAGGCTTTTTGCCCCTTGTATCAGTGTCAGAGGATTCCTGAAGGGCGGGAGATCCGCTGACCCAGGAAGGTATTTGTATTACACAGAAGAGCGCGGTGCGCAATGATTAGCTTCGCACATCGTCCTTTTATTTTGCAGGTGAGTCTTCCGGTTTATTTCTTGGTCACTTTGTATTGCCCTCCTCTCAGCGGGCAGGCCGTTAACCGTCTTCTGAGAAGAACCCGGTGGAACCCTCTGGCCGGATCTGCCCGCGAGCCCCCAAAGCCCACTGGCTCAGGTACCCGCTAACGTGCGAGGGAACCCTGCGTGCTGACCAATGGCAGCGAGCCTTACTGGGCGGGTAGCCAGCTGTATCAGCGGCCAATAGGCGAGAGACTTCTTGTTTCCTGGCAGAGCTGGGGTCCCGGCACCGCGGCGCTCGGGTTTTGTTTGGGTCCTGGGTGGAGGACCCGGGTGCCCGGGCCCGAGGTGGCGCCTCGCTAGCGGGAGAGGGAGCGGGATCGCCGGCCCCGAGAGAGGTGAGGGGCGCTGCGTGGAGCGCGGGCCCCGCCGGCCCCGGCCCCGCCCCCTTCCTCAGCCTCCTTTCAGCCCGGAGCCCCTCTGGAATGCCACCCCGCCCCACGGCCCGGCCGGGCCGCACCCCCTCCCCCCCGGCCCCACTCCCACGCCCGCACCTCCGACCCCCCCCAGTCCTGCCCCGAGTGTGAGACCCTGTCGTCCATTCATGCCTCCGAACCCCCGCCCTGCCCAGGGCGAGCTCGGTCGGTGTGAGGTGAGGGTCGTCAGAGTCGAGGGTCGAGAATCACCCCTACCCCCAAGTGGGTCTCTACCAGCCACGTTTTTAGAGGTGCTCAGCATACCCATCACTTACCACAACTATTGCCAGCGTAGCTTTTTCAGGGACTCCAGTGCTTTGCAGGGCGGGAGGGGGCTGGAGACAGGACCCATGCCCTAACTGGCATTGAGCTACAGTTTTCAGGTGAGCAGGTGGCTTCTGCCTGTTTCTTTTGACTTGGCAAAGGCCACCGTTTTCGAGGCATAGGGTAGTGACAAAAAAGGAAGAACTAGCCCTTCCAAGGGTTTCAGGGGAGCCACAGACGAATGCCTGGTCAGGACTTGTGAGGACAGAGGAGTGGAGAGAAGCAGCTGCCCATTTAAACTTAGAATCTTGGCTCTCTCCGCTGCTCTGCTCTGCTGGAGATCGGGGAGCCAGTCTAGGAACAAGAGATCCAGAACGGCCCGTTTTTCAAGGCGGCCACGTGCTGTGGTGGGTGTAATCTGGGTAGGTTTGAGAAAATCTGACCTCTCCAATGTTATTCTCTAGTCTTTTGCAAAAAAAGCTTGGACTCTAGTGTTTCTCAACATTAGTTAAGCCATGGAGTACTTCATTTTGGGTAAGCCAGGATGTAGTAAATGGGGTCCTTTTAGGTCAGTTCTAGCCCTTTGTGTGGCGTTAGACAACTGCTTTCTCTTAGCCTTTGCTAGAAGGCCACTTCTGCCTTTTCTGAGGTGGAAAGAGCCTCTTGTTTCTTAGGGCATCTCCTAAGAAGAGCTTCCATTGATCAGGAGATACCCAAAAACCTTGTTTTCATTTTTCTTCCTTCTTCCTACGCCACCCCCCACTCTCCCCCAGCTCTCAGGGCCAGAGTGGGCAGGAGGATGCTTTCCCAGCCTCACCATGGAGCTGCGCTGTGGGGGATTGCTGTTCAGTTCTCGCTTTGATTCAGGGAACCTAGCCCACGTGGAGAAGGTGGAATCTGTGTTCTAGTGACGGGGAAGGAGCAGCAGGTGGGGCATCAGCAGCCCCCACCAGTAGCATCGCCTCTTCTCCTGACTACGAGTTCAACGTGTGGACCCGACCGGACTGTGCTGAAACGGAGTTTGAGAATGGGAACAGGTAAGGGGGAAAGAGGGGAGGGTGGAAGAAGGACAAGAGAGGAGGTGGCCAAGGCCCCAAATGCAGGCTCATTTCGCTGTCTTACAGTTCATAACCGTCAGTACCCTTCCTCTCCCTCCCCTCCTCCCTCCTCCCTCGCCTCCTCTGTACCGAACAGGCCTTTCCCAATCTTGCTCGCTCCAGCTGTTTCACGTAGCCTGTCTCCAGCCCTCAGTATATAATGACCTATTCCTCCTCCTCTGGCCCTCAGGTCATGGTTCTACTTCAGTGTCCGGGAGGAACTCCAGGGAAACTCATCAAGATCAACATTATGAACATGAATAAGCAAAGCAAGCTCTACTTCCCAGGGCATGGCCCCCTTGTGCGCACACTCCCCACCCGGCCACGCTGGGAACGCATTCGGATCGGCCCACCTTTGAGGTAAGTTCTCCATGAGGGGGAAAGACAGACTTGGGTGCTAAAAGCAGAAGAGGGAAGAAGAGAGGAGTTACCCTCGATACAGAGTACCAGGCAGGTGGGACGCCAGGTTTTGGTATCAGCTTTCCCTCTACTGCTAGCTGGAGTCCAAGATAAGCCCCTGCTTCAGGAAGCCCAGAAGGAGCCGACTGTCATATGGAAAGTCCCAGAGGGAGGGAAGTCGGGAATTGTGTTGAGGGTGTAAGGTCAGTTCTTGGCGATCCCAATAGGATCTTAGTTCTCACACCAACAGCCCCTCCCTCTTCCTCCTCTGCTCCTCAGATGACAGAGACGCAGTTTGTGTTATCCTTTGTCCACCGTTTCGTGGAGGGCCGTGGGGCCACCACCTTCTTCGCCTTCTGCTACCCCTTCTCCTACAGTGACTGCCAGGACTTGCTAAACCAGCTAGACCAGCGCTTTCTGAGAACCACCCTACCCATAGCAGGTGCCACCCCATCCTTACTCCTGCCACCCAGTCCTCGACCAGACAGCACCTCTGCTACTTCTGGAACTTGCCCCAGGAGCCCCGAACCAAAATGTCACCCGCTCTTTTTCTGTGCAGAGTGTGGGACTTTGGGTACCTTTGACCAATATGTTTCTGTGTGACCATGACCTCAGCCTACCGCTACCTGCATTCTACTCACCCATCTGCCCAGTTCAAGCCTCTTAATACCCCAGCTCCCATCAGTTGCCCAGAACTTAGCCCCGCCATTGCCCAACACACCTTTTTTTCTGTCCCGGCAGAGGGTGAGTCTGTGTACGAAGTCATCACATAGTAGAGAGCCATAAACTAGGGAGAAAACAATAAGTTCATCCCGTCTTGTATTCTGCATTCTACTAATTCAGACGACCCAAATCCTCAGCCTCATTTAACACTCTGAGGGACTCTAAGGCCCCAAAGGTTAGCGTGAAAGACCAGATCCTACAAATCCTAGGCCGGGGACGAGGCTCACCTCTTGCTAGGACTTTAGGGACTTCTCGTGGCTTAATCATTTTTATCCCCATAGCCCCCTGGACACCATTTACTACCACCGTGAGATCCTTGCTATTCTTTGGATGGACTTCGTGTAGATCTGTTAACGATCACTTCCTGCCATGGGCTTCGAGAAGATCGAGAGCCCCGTCTAGAGCAGCTATTTCCTGATACCGGCACCCCCCGACCCTTCCGTTTCACAGGCAAGAGGGGTGAGTGGGAACGCATAAAGGTAGCAGCATGGCCTTTTCGTAGCTCCAAGCCCTGTGGATAGCTTAAGGCCATGTTACCTCTGGGAGTCGTGGCCGCATTGGGAGGCAAGCAGGGCTGCTCCCAGCTCCACTTGCAGACTCAGCCAGCTGCAAATCCAGTGGCTCTTCCTGCCCGCCCCCATTTACTGTTAGAGTGGACCTACCGGGTAACTGGCCTAATGACCGCTCTCCTCTTCCACCTCAGATATTCTTCTTAAGCAGTAGGGTACACCCTGGGGAGACTCCATCTAGCTTTGTCTTCAATGGCTTTCTGGACTTCATCCTTCGACCTGATGACCCCGGGCCCAAACCCTGCGTCGCCTCTTGTCTTTAAGCTGATTCCCATGTTGAACCCCGACGGTGTGGTCCGGGGCCACTACCGGTAAGCAGCCTCCCAGCCTGTCAGGATTGCTCCCGGTCCCCTTCGTGTCCTCCACCTCCGTGAAATACTATCAGCCTCTCCTTTAACTTCTCCTGCATTCCCAGTCCTCTTGTACCCGAACAAGGGCAAGCCCATCTCGTTGTCCAGGGACCAGAGAAGGAATGTGGCACATCTAGCAGCGCTCTCTGGAAGGAGCAGAGTTAGAATAATCGCAGGTCCATCTGGGTAGACTAAGACTAACCGTGCTTAGTCTCTGTGGTCGGGGGGACAGCCCACCAAGGAGAGGGCCTGTTCTCAATCCTTTCCTTCCTAATGCAACCTGGGCCTCTCATTTTGCAAGTCAGTCTCCCCCAGGCCCCCTTTCATCCACTCTCATGTCTCCTTCACCGGCTCAGCGCTCTAGACTCTGCTTCAGTCTCTGTTTTCCTATAGCACAGACTCGCGTGGAGTGAACCTGAACCGTCAGTACCTGAAGCCCGATGCAGTCCTGCACCCAGCCATCTACGGGGCCAAAGCTGTGCTTCTCTACCACCACGTGCACTCCAGACTGAACTCCCAGGGTCCCTCTGAGCACCAGCACAGTCCCCATCTCCCTCCTGATGCTCCCCTTTCTGAACCTCGAGAAAACCAACAATATCCAAAATGAAGCTCACCTTGGGCACGCGTCTGACGGGGATGACCCCGAAGGCTGGACACAGACCGAGTCGGCAGAACAGAAGCCCGGCGGTGTGTGGATTATGCCACAACGGTCCGCTGAGGTTGAGCAGCCGGCCCCCGACACCATCCCCCCTAAAGAGAGTGGCGTCGCTTACTATGTGGACCTGCACGGACATGCTTCCAAAGGGGCTGCTTCATGTATGGAAACAGCTTTAGTGATGAGAGCACCCAGGTAGGAATCCAGAGTGCCACGTGAGTGTGGAAGTGTTGCAGGTCAGGAGATACAGGTTAGGCCAAGGACAAAGGGAAGGTGGTCTTGTGACAGGAAGGCCTGTGGCTGCAAGAGGTGTTCTACCTCCAGACAAGCTTCAAAGGGGCCAAAGGGGGATGGCACTGGGGGCTTTGTGTCTCAGTCTTTACATCATGACCTTTGAACGAAGACCAAGCTGTCAGCATCGTGGTGTTTATTCTACAGTTTGGGAAATCAGCGGGAAAAGGAAAAGTTTGCATTGTGGGAGAGACGAAGCTAAGAGCTTAAAAAGAGAGAGAACTGTACCTTTCCAACACCTGGAAATAAGGTCAAGCACACAGTGACATTTTCAAAAAACACGGTATCTGCCGTGTATTTAGTCACATGGCCCCCTGCTTGCCATCTCTTCCTTGCCCGTTCCTTCTTTCTGTCTGTCTCTCCTGAATTGCCTTTTCCTCCCTCACACAGGTGGAAAACATGCTGTATCCAAAGCTCATCTCCTTGAACTCAGCACACTTCGACTTCCAGGGTTTGCAATTTCTCAGAGAAGAACATGTATGCCGAGACCGCAGAGATGGCCAGTCTAAGGAGGGAAGCGGCCGGGTTGCAATCTACAAAGCCTCAGGGATAATCCACAGGTTGGGGGGAAACTGGGATATAGCTGATGAAGTAACTTCCTTAAAGAAAAACAATACCCAGTCTAAGTTGTTTGAGGGGCAAGGGACAGCCCAATCTTCTCAAAAGACAGGCTCAGCATTAGCATTACTGTCTTTGGCCTGAGAGTCTGACTTTTTGGGACTTCTCGGGTACATGATATAGTGCCGAGGTCAATTGCTAGTTCCTAAGGATTAGCACTTTGTTTGTATCCACTGTTTTTCCAAGTGATTATTTCTTAGACCACCTAGGCTGTCCCCCATGGTTCTGTCCTGATTTTTCCGGGCAGGACACTAATAAAGGTCTCTGTGTCTTAGCTACACCACTTGAATGCAACTACAACACCGGACGCTCAGTTAACAGCATCCCTGCCGCCTGCCATGACAACGGGCGGGCCAGCCCCCCTCCCCCGCCGGCTTTCCCCTCCAGATACACTGTGGAACTGTTTGAACAGGTATGAATACAGGGGATACCTGGGGAAGAGGGGAACCCCAAAGTCTGGAATGGTCTTCACTCCTGCTGCCTAAGGCCCTCTGAAGAGAGGCTCACCCACCGTCGCCATCTCACCACTGTGGTTATTTTCTGCAGTTCACATAGGGGCAGGCCCCTGACTCTGATGGATTGGGACGATGAGTAGGCACTATTTCTGACCTCAAACCACAGAGAATCCCCAGCACATCTGAGTCCGATTCTTTGCGTCTTAAGCTGGTCTTCTTCCTTCTATTGGGTTTGTTCACTCCTACCTAGGCTTAAAAGCACCACCTCTGCAGTGGTCTTTGAGGACCCCAGGGTCCTAGAGCACGCGAGAGAAGGAGAAAGAGCTGCAGGTTATAGAAGAGATTGAAACGCCTTCTCCTGCTGGGAGAATGCCTTCCTGGTGCCAGCCAGAAAGCCCACTTGCTCTTGCCCATAAAGGATGAGGGTCCCAAAATGAGCAACGGTGTAGGGAACGGCTTTAAATCTGCCGAGATAAATAGCCCTGGCACAAAATATAGCCTGCCCGCTGAGGAAATTTGGGGCCGGGCCTCCCCTTCCACTGTGCTGTGCAACCCCCTCCCCAAAATAGCAGCCTGGGTTGGAAGTCCCAGATGCTGAGCCAAACTGGACTACCCCACAGGTGGGACGAGCTATGGCCGTTGCAGCTCTGGACATGGCAGAATGCAATCCATGGCCCCGAATTGTACTGTCAGAGCACAGCAGCCTCACGAACCTCCGCGCCTGGATGCTAAAACACGTGCGCAGCAGCCGCGGCCTGAGCCAGCACTGTGAACGTGGGTGTCAACAAGAAGAGAGGCTCTCGAACTCCACCCAAAGTACAAGTAAGACCCACAGGGTGGAAGGAGGAAAAGGGTATGAAAGTGGAACAGGGCTTTAGAGCAAGGAGTTCCAAGGGGTTTGTGTTCCTCCCCCATCCAAAAGGACCACATGGTGAGTATTTTCAGAGCAAGTTAAAATTGTAAGATTAGTACATTTTTTGAAAATGGGATCCTCTTCCCTCTTCCCTGGAGCTACAGACTTCCTAGGCATCTGGAAACCAGGCCAGGGGATTCCCTGCTCCAGAGCCCGGCACAAAATTAAATTTAATTGTGGTGGGGGTAATGGCAGGTCTCGGTTTCCAGGGGTGGGAATGACCGAGAGGTCCAAGGGAATAAGGGGGGAATTCACTTAAGTTAAGCTGCTCCGAGACAGCCCCGCAGCCCTTAGTATGTTTTCCGCAGGAGCATGTATTGCGACAAGGGCTCCCAGGCATCCTGAGATCAGCTGTATGGCCCAGGTGTAGATACCCCATCTGTGGACACAGATCCCCTCCCTTTCCCTTGCAGTGAGCGCCTTTGCCTTTTTCACCCAAGGTGAAGCTTTCCTGAGCATCAGACCTCAGGGAAAGCCTTGGGACACAACCTCCCGGCCCAGGGCTAACTGGCATCCGCTTGCTTCTTGCAGCGGCTTGCCTGTTTCCTGCTCTGAAAATCCCTTGAGCCGTGCACGCAGTTTTAGCACTGGCACAAGTGCCGGTGGCAGCAGCAGCAGCCAGCAAAAACTCTCCACAGATGAAGAACTCCCCAGCTTTCCTTTTCATGGCAGTCGGCCCACAGGGCTGCCAGGCCTGGCTCTAGCACTCAAAAGGTCAGCCACCGGGTGCTGGGCCCCGTCAGAGGTAAGCCAGTCTGGGAGCCCCTGCAACAGGTGTTCAGTTGTTTGGGGAATTGCTGGGGGAAATGAGAGCTTGAAGATACACACTCTTGGCTGGGACCAAGGGGTGAATCAATAAAAGTAGTTTATAGCAGAATCTGTAGCCTCTCCTGCGACCTTGGTGTTCCCTGCGCCATGAGCCCCAGAGCAGTACTGTGTGTGGCACAGCGGGAGTCCTGGGTACCTGGGCTTCAGCACATGCTGGGAAGCAGGGGGATTTCCAAGAACAAAACACTAGCTGCAACAGGGCCACACTGAAATGTGGAGCCTCCATGTCAGGAATGGTGTCAGACTGTCTTGTTAGGAACAGTGTAAGGAAATGTCCTCACAACGCAAATTGTAGCACCGTAGAGATGGAGAATCCTATCCAAGGTCTCTATGGGATGAAACTGTTCCTGGCTTCAGAGCCTGTTCAGAAAGCGGTATCAGAAGGATTCTAAGTCTTCCAGAGAAAAACGGAACAAGTACAGACAGCTTCTGTTGGAGGCTTACAACACAACAGTCTGGCCCCTCCCAGCAGTCACCACAGCTGCTCAACTGTGCATCAGTACCCCTGGGGTTGGCTTGATGAGACCCTGCCTGATGAGAGATTCTGAGTTCAGAGGTATACCAGAAACAGATGGGTTTTTAGGGAAAAAGAAGAGGAAGAGACCATGGAGCCATTCCCTTGGGGGTGACTCAGACTTGGGTGGGGGGAGATTGTTGTAGTGCCACTTCCAGAATACACGAAACCTCAAAGCAGTATTGTACGTGGCCTCTGGCTGGAGACATCCTGCCAGAGTTTGGAGGCTTGTAAGCTGGAACTAAGAGGCTGGGGGTCTTCAGGCCGCACTCCTCATTAGCACTCCCTGGTAGGGACCCAGAGCATGCCCTGGGTCAGTGGCTGTGGGAACCTGACTGCACCCGCTGGAGCAGCCACAGGGGAGGGAGCAGCTTTGACCAGTAAGACCGTTTATTCCCTCATAAGCAACACAGTTACCGCTGCTTCTATTCCGAGCCCCATTTGAGATTCTCCCTTCATTTGGAGAGGATGCTTTTGTACAGCGTTGTTTGAAGGAGAGTATTAAAATAATAATGCCACGTAATTTAAATAGCATTAAACAGCGAACAAAACAGTATCACATATATATATTTCATTTAGTCCTCACAAGGACCCTGTGGGGTGGATGGTATTTCCATTTCTCTGATGAGAAAACTGAGGCTGTTTAAGGGCGACTTGTCCAAGATTTCATAGCTTAATATTAAGTAGCAAAGTTATTCACTAATCGTTATTCAGACTTCCTCTAATTTCTTTCCTTTTTTCTTTCTGTTTTTTTCCTTTTTGTCAGCCTCTCATACCTCTTCACTCATAGCTCCTGGGAAGGAATGTCAGCGTCCTAAATTCCCCTTCCCTGACTACAAAAGAGAAATAGGAAAGAGTCTTCTCTAGGCCCAGGTCCTCACTGGAGGATTCTAAGCAGTTTTTCGTTCGTAGTTTATTACCGTCCCCACCCACCCCATGCAGAGTGCTGTATGAAGCTCCGTCAGTGAGAGACATGTATTCTGTGTCTTTGTTACTTCCCCAAATAACGAAGAGAAAAAGGTGCATATTCAGTACTAAATACTTCCTGGTTGGCTGACTTCAAATTTAATAGGGGACACAGGACAGTGAACAACATAAAAGCACACACTCGTAAACACAGGGCACTTGGGAGCCACCGTCATAGAACACTCAAGAGTAAATAGCCAAAGAATGTTCAGTTGAGCGAGGATTTTGAAGAATGGATGGTAGCATATGGCTTGACAAAAACATTCCAGAGATGAGAGTGGTAGCCAGGGCCAGTGCTGCTGCGCAGAGAGGACAAGAAGCAGACAGACCTAGCTGGTGCAAAGGGCCAAGCCCTTCAGCACAGAAATTAGGTGGAGAGAGGTTGCAGGAAGAAGTTGAAATGTCTGGAAAACAAAGATGATAAGTTAACTGAGACATAGGACAACGATTGTGCGCTTCAGAGAATGGTGGGGAACGAGAGATTTATGCAAGAGTGGCCTGTGAACTGTATGTATTGGGTAGGTGGGGGGAGGGGAATCCTCACAGTAATTGATAATGAGATAACTAATGGCTATACCAGGGTCTGAAAGGAGAGAGAAATATATGCATCAGAAACAGGTAGCAGGATTCAGTGATGGTGGAAGAGAGGCAAACTAAGAGTTTCAAGGTTACAAGCCAAAGGAGAGAGTCGTGATGTTAAGACATTGTTTGGAAGAAAAAGTGTTGAGTTTATCTATTCAGACATACTTGGATGTCATGGGCTATCTATACGGAGATGTCCTGCAGGCAGAAAAAGAGGCCAGCCTGTAGAAGAGGTGACGTCAAGGTTGGATCTAGGCATCAGCCATACGCAGGTGCAGGTAAAACAAGTGAGAAGCGATGTCCCCCCAGGTAAATGAGCTAAGAAGCAGAAAAAAGGAGCTGGCGCCGGGAAGAGACACCCTGGGGACTTGAGTAAAACTTGTGAGACCTAACAAACTATGTCTCTAAAGTCAATAGGGTTGAGAAGAGGGTTACTAATTCTATCAAACAGGAATACTGGAAGGAGGTGAAAGGTCAGAGCGCTGGAATCTTGACTCCAGGTACTACAGTTTTTGCCGCTTCATCTCCTAGAGTCTCCAGTAGGACTCTAGGATTGGAGACTAGTCCCGGCTTAGGATAGGGACCTGCGGCTTTATTTGTCCGGTTGATCTGTTCTATAGCTTTGTGCTGTTTCCTGGTTCTGCACATCCGGTTCTTTGGCCCCTGCCACATCTAGTCATACTTTATCTTCTGACATAGGAAGAACACAGCTCCTGTATCTCTGAGACCTAACATAAAGCGGCTATACTTTCCAACCCAAAACTGAGATTGTGATCTGACAAAGATTTTTTTTCTGACTTGTAAATTTAAAAGAAGTTCCCACTGATGTATAAAAATCGTATCACACTTAACTGTATACTTAATTCATGACTATCCTTTATTGGCTAGAACAGAGCATAAGATAGGCTATCCAGAAAATTTCAGAAAAGAGCTATGCAGCCCAGCCAGAAGCTTAAAGCAGAGGTTAGGGAACTAGTCTGGCAGGTTCTATTCTCAAGACTGGAGGATGAACATTTTAGGAGGCCAACGAGCAAGGCAACTCAGGGTGAACAGGAATGTTCCTGAGACAGGAGACTGCAAGAGCCTCCAAGGAAGCTTGACCCCACTCCCACCCCCTGACCGCAGTGCCAGGAGCTTCTTTACCTAGTTGCCCCAGCTGCAAAACACCTCTCTGAGCAGCACCTGCCCAGTTATGCAGCTGAGTTCCAGTTCGGCAGGCACAGAACGGCACACAGCGTTAGCAGCAGCTGTTGCTGCAGAGGAAAGCAAGCTCACGGGAAGAGCTTAGTCCAGTGACCGAGTCAGGGAAGTAGGAAGTTGAAAGCCTGCAAGATACTGGTGCAAAACAGAGCTTGAAGGCAAGCCGGCTGGGGTGAGGGTGGATAAATCAACCAGCTCCACCTGTCTGTTATGTAGGGCATAGGACTAAGGTGAAGCTGGTGGGGCGCCCAGGACTCGGGGTCGGGAGTGCACCCTAGGTATCTCATCCTAGTCCTGGCCCTGGATTCATTGCAAGTCTCACCCAGTAACTGAAACATATTCCCTGGCCCTGTGCCTATCTGGTGGGACCCTGGGGTAAAAGACAAGGGGGCAGTGTAAAAACGGAGGTTGTCAGCTGTCATCCCACCACAGCCACCATCCTCCCTCCCCGCTCTGGCACTTGCATCCGTAGTTACTAGAACTCTTTCCTGGCCTCTGCCATGCCATGGCTCAGCCGACGGGCTGCTTCTGGTAGAGCAGCTGAAGTCCGATGGTGAGTGGAGGTTCCTTTGAAAAGTGAGTCAGAGGACAGAGGAAGAATGCCTCCAGCACCATCACTAACTACTTTTACTTTTTCCACTGCACAACAAGTTTTGTGGTTAAGAGTAGATTAAAGCTTGAGGGCAGGAAATGTCTCCTAACACATTTACTTATTCCCTTGGTGCCTTGCATTTATTTATGATCAGTGAATACTTGTTGAATGGAAAAGACAAGAAATTGGGAGCTGAATAAATGCTTGTCTGACCCTTTTCACCCCTTAGAGGGCATAAATCAGGTCTGTGATTATCCCAGGGATTCAGTACGATCTACGGTGCTCCGTGTAGGGACAGTTCAAAGATGCCAAGTCAGTAACTGTTCCTTTAAATTTTGAGACCTTTAGAATAAACCACTCTAACTCCTACACTGGGGAGGTCAGTCGGCTCTACCTCAGACCTTTGCCCCAGGATTATCCTACTCCCAAAATGGAATCTACAGTTGATTACCATAAAATACAATCTCACAACCTCTGGAAGCACAGCTGACTCACATATCACTCTGCACTCAGCCTCAAGCCACTGTTTCTATAGCTTAGAAGCAAGAAATAACAGCTGGGGTTCCTCCCTTAAATTTTTGTCTCCGTGGGAACTGAGGTAGGCCTGGATTATACCAGGGGCCAAAAGTCAAAACATGAGAAATTGGGCTGTGTGCTCACATTGCCAAATTTACAGGGAGGCCTGGCCAGGCTTTAAGACAGTCTTTTAAGGGACACCTGGGTGGCTCAGTCAGTTGAGCATCTGACTTGATTTCAGCTCAGGTCACATCCCAGGGTTGTGGGATCGAGCCCTACATTGGGCTCTGCACTAAATGTGGAGCCTGCTTGGGATTCTCTCTCTCTCTCTTCTCTCTCTCGCTCTCCTCTCTCTCTCTCTGTCTGCCCCACCCTCCCCCAGTGCACACTCATGCTCTCTTAAAAAAAAAAAAAAAATCGTTTAAGTGAGGGTAAAATGCTATTTTTAAATGCCTTATCCTTTCCATATTAGGCCTCTCCTAAACCAGACTGGTCTCCTGTCCTTAAAACTCTCATTAGGGGGCAGGATCCTTGAGTTGTATCTGTCATATCTTTCCCAATAATATGTACATTCACACTGACATTTTTTACATCATATGCCTGTTCTGCTTCATATACCTTCCTGAGTGTTGCTCAGTTTCTTGCTACACAACCTAGAAATGTCCTAAAGGCTTTCATTCACTTTCTTACTTGCTCTTTCTTACCTTTCCTGGGGTGGGTAAGGCTTCATCCTTAACATGATTTCAACATGCCTCTGTGTAGAGATCCCCAGATCATCAAGAAACCCACTATTTCCATCCTTGATCAAGTTCATTTCTGCCTGCTATGCACTGTCATCTGGATATCATCCTGATATCAGTGTTTTACTGAAGAATCACTCAAGGCTAGGTTCTACAGTATTTCTGAGTCATTGGTGGTAGGTAATGCTTCAGGTTGACTGTGGCCATGAGTCTCTGACTTCTGTCCTTTCACTGTGTATCACCTCTTTAGTACCCTAAGGTCTGTTTTGTTGTTGTTGCCTGTTTACTATTGACTTACAATTGACAGGTCTGGTTAGTTTTGACTCTTGGCTCTAATTGGTACTCTAATTGGTACCCAGCCCCTCAGCAAACTCCTCAAAGCTAGAGTAGCTTCTGTCCTGAAATCGCTCCCTTTCTTCTATTCCTTATTCATGTGTCAATTTTTTAAAAATTTGGTTTGGGATTTCCAGAAGTAGTCTGGTCACTGCTGACTACTGCTTCATTATAGCTGGCCAAGATTAGTTATTGTCACCTACTTCCTGATTAGAGGTATTTTGCATCCAACACACGTTACTTTGTAGAGGCCAAGTGGCATCCTGGGACCCTCCACTGAATTCAGCTCCACAAAGCTTAATAGCTCATTCAGTCTGAGAGCATTTGGCACCTGCCATCCCTCTGTGATGAGACAGACCTGCCAAACCTGAGAGCCTCCCTACACCATCCAGTCACCGTCTGCTCTCAGAACTTGTACCGGTGAGGCTCTAGCCAGAGTGGACCAGAAAGAGCTGCCCACGGGAATAAGCATATGTCCTTAGACTCAGATTATTGAGCAGCCCATGGTCTATGGTGGGTGTCTGCTATTCAGGAAACAAAACCTTACTAGCGTCTCTGGTTTCTAGGCAGAGTTTTGTAGGCACCAGGATATACAGACTGGTATCAGACTGGAGAAAAGTCCTTACCCTCAAGAGATTCCAGTTTCAAGCAGAATACTAGTTAACAACTACTGAGTACTATGTACCAGGCATGATCATAAGTACTTGACACGTGCTAGCTTCTTGAGACAAAAAACCATAAATCATTACTAGCCAAGTGAACAAAGGGCAATAAAGCAAGGGAGAACAGTCAATTCTACCTGTGATGGTCAGGGAGGCTTCACAGAGGTGACATTTGAGATGGGACATGTTAAGTTGTTCAAGGTTTCACTAGACGAGGAAACGGACATTGCAGAGGAACCACACAGCTAGCAGCTACAGGGGCTGTAGCAGAGGGTTTGAAGGATCAAGTCAGCATCCTACCAAGGATGGGCAGACTGGAACCACAGTGGATGGAGCTCTGAATGCCATGGTAAAGGGTTTAGACTTTATCCTTTATTTTTTTTATGTTTATTTATTTTGGAGAGAGAGATGCAGACAGAGCATGAGTGAGGGAGGGACAGAGAGGGAGACACAGAATCTGAAGCACGCTCCAGGGTCTGAGCTATCAGCACAGAGCCTGATGTCGGGGCTCAAACCCACAAACTGCAAGACCATGACCTGAGCCGAAGTCGGATGTTTAACTGACTGAGCCACCCAGGCGCCCCTAGGCTTTATCCTTTAAAAGACCTTCAGTATCTCCTCCTTGCCTGAACCAAATGACTTTTGATCAGGTCTAGGTTTGGAATAATTTCTGGCACCGGTGTGAAAGATGGACTGTAAAAGGGAACAGATTCAAGCTAGGGGGACAAGTGGGGAATTTTTTTCAGAAGCCTGATGAGAGATAAAGACCTATAGCTGGACACAGGCCATGGCAAGGGAGAATGAAGGAGGAATCCAAGCAAGGCAGAGGTTAAACACAAATTGTCTAGATTTGGTTAAACACAAATCTAAATATGAGGGAGGAGTCAGACGATGAAACAGGTTTCTAGGACGTTTTTCACCAAGGTAAGGAGAAGAAAAGGAAGGATGGAAGAAAATTAGTTTTGCTGGGGTCATGAGAGACCGCCACGTAGAAATGCCAGTGGACCACTGAACTGTAGTTCGGGAAAGAGGGCTCCAGAGCAGCTTGGGAGTTTAGAGTATGCACAGCAGGAGGGGACCAAGGGTACAATGGGGGAGGGGCACTGGGCATTTGGGGGCAGTAAGAGTAGTTGAAGAGGAGTGGTTAGAGGCAGGAGAAACCTAGGGAAGCTGTTTCAGAAGCCAAGCTCAGTAACTTCTCGGCCAGAAGAATGAATTGGCGAGCGAGCAGGGTGGGTTAGCCACAGAGAGGCGGATGAGGGCTTGCTGTGTCCCAGGTAACCGGAGTAAGTATCAGAGGTCTTTCTACCCACCTTAAATTTACTTCCAGAGAGGAGTGCTGGTGTGATGACAAGTGCGAGAACCAGCAGGGCAGTGGAGTGACAGGGGCCTCACTTACTTGCCCTTTTATCTCCTTGTGTCCCTTCCACTCAGAGCCCCGAAGCCAGGACAGGAGACGGCGGCAGCAGCCACTGACCCATCGCCCTACTTCAAGCAGCCTGGCCCCATCCCCAAATCCTGCTAGTTCTAGCCCAGCAGCCTCACACAACATGGGCTCCTGCCTACTCCCCAGCTCATTCAGCATATCAGGTCTGTACCTACTGCCACCGAAATCTGGGTTGGCCAGCCTCCTTCCTTCCCTACTACCCAGGGTGTAGACCAGACTCCCTGCTAGGCTTAAACCAATCCCTTCAGCTCTTCTTTCTTGACTTGATGCAGAAAGTTAATGCAGGCCTCTCCACACCGGGGGCATCCATTATCCTCCTGGATTATCCTAAACCCGTAAAGCACCCATGCTCTTGTACAGGAAGCGGAAGTTAATGGACGTCTTTGTATAATAAAATAGCTATTGTTTCTTGACCATCTATGTGGCAGGCACTGCTCTAAGCACATTGTCTCACTTAATCCTCAAAGGTGAACAACCTGAATACCTGCTACTTACTCAAGCTTCCTGACTCCAGGAACTGGGCAACATTAGACAAAACTGAAGAACAAAAAAGGCAGAGGCCTTTCACCTGTCATCACAGCAAATGCTGTGTGACCGCATCATCCACATAAAACCTAGGCCACCTGCTGTCCTTTTAAGTTATACACCCAGCTGTGTAAAGGACTGGACGGGAATGATTCCTAAGACTCCAGTCCACATCCTCTAACTCCTCAGAGCCCACTACTCCCAACCTGTTAACGGTCTCATGGGTAGCCCTTGTCAATCTATCATCTTGGGTACTGACTATCCTTGAGCGCTTACTCATTTGGATGCGACAGGCCCTGAAGTCTATAAATTCAGAGTAGTTCAGCTTGATGGGCTGTGGCTCAAGTTGCAAGTTGCTACTCCACTCCTTGGACCCGACTAGAGCATGCCATGCTTCTCAACCAGGGGCCATTTTACCTCGCTAGGGAACATGTGGCAAGGTCTGGAGACATTTTTGGTTGTTACAATGGGGAGGGGACAGAGGAAGAAGAAATGCCATCTAGTAGGTAGAGACCAGAAAGGCTATTAAACATTCTGCAATGCACAAGACAGGTCCCCACAACAAAGAATCATCCGGCTCAAAATGTCAATATTGCCAGTTTTGAGAAACCCTGTTCTAAAGAAAGTTCCCTCTTCTTCTCCACGGCTCCCTACCCTGATAGCAGTTTTCTTTGTTTCCTAGGGAGCAGCTGCTCATTCCTGTCCTCAGGCGACAAGCCAGAGGCGTCATGGTGATTGGGAAAGGGCTGCTAGGGACTGGACCTCGGATCCCCTGTATCAGGACACGACTGCAGGTAACATTTCTGTGTCTTCCCCAAACCCCAGTGTAACAACTCTCACAGAGCCCAGCAAGGCACTGTTCGTCTGGGTAGTGGGAGGGAAAATGCTCAGCACTGCTTTACAACCCCCCCCCCCCGCCCGGCCATATCAGAGAGCTGCTCTGGTGCCCGTGCCTGTCTGTCCAGTACCCCCATCCCTCAGCCAGGTCTCTTGCTTGCTTCCAACCCGCGTCCCTGCCAGATACACCCCAACCTCAGCCTGCTAGCTTTGCACTGCCCGCCCCTGCCCTTAGCTTCTCCTCTCTTTTCTGCCCAGACCTGCCCGAGGAGAGTTCCCGCCAGGAGGGGTCCCGGATTCCCCAGGTAACACATCTGGTTGCTGCTCCTAAGAACAGCTGTGCCACCAACTCCCAATTCAGTCCAGATTTCTCATGTTAAATTGGCTAAAGCTGAGTACAGACAGAGACCGGATGCGTGAAGCCTAAGCTGCTCTGGCAGGGACTGAGGCACAGAAGGCTCTGAGAGACCCACCAATTCTCCAACCGCTTTCCAAACACTGCTTCCCTATTCAGCCAGATGTCAGCCATAATACAGCCATGGAGGTTAAATGCTAGATCCTTTCGCCTCCCCTAGTTAAGTATCACTTAGAGTGTATAGTCATAAACTGAACCTAAGAATTCTCTAGCTATTATCCTGCCTTACCCTCTCAGCTAGGGACAGTGCCCAGAAATTCAAGGTCCCAGTACCGGTGTTGACCCCTGTCCTACACTCTTATGCACGGAAACTCTAGAAGCAAACCCAGAAGCAAAAAAGTTAATGGAAGAATCCAGCCTCTCAGCCCACCCCCTATCCACACAGGCTAGGCCCAGGTTGGGCCGGGGCTCACCGCCGACTCGCAGAGGGATGAGAGGCTCTTCGGGCCCCACATCCCCTACACCCCAGACCAGGGAGAGCAGTGAGCCGGAGCCAGGACCCAGCTCTGCACCAGGGTGAGCACCCGGGTCCAGTCCCTCACCCCACCTCTCACTTCTGTCCCTTCATTCCCATTTCTGCGCACATTCAGGATCATTTTCTTCCTTCCCTAATCCCTCTGACCTCCAAAGACTAAAGGTACTTTCATTAAGAATCTGGTCCCTGATTTTTTTCCCATCATGGCTCAGTCTTCACTCCAAAGGACAAGAAAACAACTCCTTGTTAGGGGCTAAGGCCTAGGAGCCGCCGCATTTTAGCATCAGCCCAAGGTGCAGGCTCAACCCACCTATCATCACCCATCTCCCCTCCCTCCTGTCAGCCCTGTCAGAGTTCTCACAAGCCTGATTGCTCTCTTCTCTGTTGCAGGCTGCCTCACGCCGGGCCCCCACGGCCCCGCTCTGCCCCTGCCTTTTCTCCTATTTCCTGTAGTCTATCTGACTCCCAGTCCCGGATATGTTACAGCGGGGGGCCTTTGGGCCAGCCTGAGGTTTGTTTTGTCCCTAATCACCCCCACTCACTGTTTCTCCCCGGGTCTGATGCCTCCACCTCCATGCCCAGGATATAGCCCCAAGATGGGGTACACAGGGAGAAATGTGCTAGCCTCCTCCCTCAGCTGTTGATTCCATGTGACAACCATAACTCCTATATGAACGGACAGTGAATACCAGCCACACTGTTCTGAGACATCCCAGAGCATCACCTTGAGACAGCACAAAGCAGAAACCTGCTACCCCATCCCTCCCTCCACAGCACAAGATTTTGGGACCACAAAAAATATATATCTATATTTTTATATTGGGGGGAGGGAGTAGAAAAAGCCCCTATACTGGGCCCTACTCAGTGGCAGCTTCTTGTTCCATAGGGTTAAGGAAGACTTTGAGGAAATAAAAGTTGTTTGGAAAAATCCAGGTGTAGTTGCTTTGTATGTTGTGATGGGTAGAGGGATGAAGTGAAGTGTGAAGGCCCCTCACACCCTCCATCTTGCCTCAGCCTATGTCCTGGAACCCTAGAAAAAAGGGGGAAAGACCCGAGGTAAGGAAAATGCTGCAGCTTTCCTCTGGGGAAATCCTTCAGGTATCCACTCCCATCCATCCTGTTCCCCCTTTACATTTTGACCAACACTTAAGGTTCCCCACCCTACCCCACCTTTCTTGTCTAGGGCTTGGGTCTACAGGAGCCACCCTACCTCAGTGCCTCTTGCTCCAGAATTCTACATCTTTACAACCCCCCCCCGCCTCCCCCCCCCCCCCAAATTCTGCCTAAATAAAAGCCTCAACAAGCTTGGAGAAGTGAGGACTCCTTAAGTCCCCCTTAAGTGAAGAGCCCAAATCCTCATACTTGGATGGCATCCTCAGTACCTTTACTCCTCTCTGTGTCAGTGTCTCCTAGTACCCAAAGGCCCAACTTGGGCATGGGGGTACCACGAAGACGGGGGCAGAGGAGTAGGAAAGTCACCCCCATTCTAGCAGGTAAAGGGCGGGGCACTGTAAGGCATTCCCTACTGTGTGCGGATAAAGGGGCTCAGTTCTGGACTGTATCATGCTTGGCCCGGCACTTTCTGATTTGAAGTTTCGAACCCTGCAGGCCCTGGCGCGGCCTCGCCACTCCACTCTCCGCGGGCTGGGCGCTGCAGCCCCGGACCGTTACCTGGGGCGGAGAAAGCGCCACTTTCATTCCTGCTTCTTGGGATTGTTGACGGCCACGTAGTGATAGAGAACCACAAGCAGAAAGAGCGACACGCCCAGCATGTTGGCGAAGATGGCGAGCTGCACGTCTGTGATCATCCTGCGGAGAAGAGGAGGGACTGAGCCTGGGGCTGGCGCATTCCTCGCCCAGGCCGGGACCCGTTCTCGCCCCCTGGACCAGCCACCGCCGAAGCGCCGCTGAGCGCGCTTACGCGCCTCTCACCTGACCAGCTGGGCTCAACGCGGTGTGGTCTGCGCACTAGCTCCAGGTAGGAGTTCCGGCCCGGAAGTTGGTAGCGCGAGCGCAAGCCCAAACCAGGCACTTCCGGCCGTGCTGCTCGGCCGGAACGGGCTCTCTAGCCCCGCCGTCTCGCCTGCTCCCCGAGGCGCCTCGCAGGGGCGGGGTCTCGGGCGGGGCTGCGGCCGGACTGCCCGCCGCAGGGGGTGGGCGAGCCGCGGGCGCGCGCCACAGGCGGGCGGAGCGCAGCTGGCCGCAGCTGGCGCAGCGGGGGACGCGGCAGAGCCGTGGCCGCCTCCCCGAAGCCCAGCAGCGGGCCGGGGCGAGGGTGCGGCGGCGTGGTAGGGTGAGAGGCTCGGCCTGACCCCTAGACTTCGACCCCCGCTTCCTGCCTTGGCCCCCCGCGCTGCTGCCCACCCTCCGCTTCCCGGCTCGGCCCAGCCAGGTGCTTCCTTTGGGCCCTGCCCTCAGGGTCCCCTCCCTGGCCCCCGCGGCGGAGAGGGCGGTTAGAGGCGGTGCAGAATAGGGAGAGAGCTGGGGCGGCCAGAGGCTCCTCTCCTCGGCTCCCGCCTTTTTGCCCCACACCCGCCCAGGGGAACGATGCTGCCTGCGATCCGGCCGGTGCCTCCCTTCCCCGGGCTCGCTCCCCCCACCCCACCCCCGGAGGTGGGCGTCGGAAATAGGGCGGACCCTCCCGGAATCAAAACCCAAACCGTGGGACTTGGGCCAAGTGGGAAATCACCCCCCGGATGTGAGGGAGGGAGAGTGGGAGGGAGGGCCAGGACAAGCAAGAGGGGTTGTGTGTTCTGAGCAGAGTGGATCACTGAGGAGAAAGCCGACTGTGGGTAGATGACTGAGGGTCTCTGGTGAGGGAGCGGCCCTGGAGCTCTACAGCCCTCTGCCCCAGCGAGAACCTACTCCCCACCCCCACCCCCCTCCTTGCTTTCCCTCTGCTTCACCATAAAAGGGAACGGCACCGAGCCAGGCTGGGGCCGGGGGCTGGGCTGTTACTCTGGAGCTGTCAGGGGTAATGGAAGCCAGTTGCTTTGCGGTAGAGGGGAGCCAGGGCTCAGGGGACGCCTCTGCTTCTCTGAGCCAAGGAAAACTACAGGAGCTGCTGTGGGACTGGAGCAGCTGGGGCAGGGGACCGTCTTGGTGCCTGTGTGCACCATGAGCAAGGGGCTCAATAGCCCAGAGCTGGCTTCTGAGGCCTGGGGCCATCAGCAGTGGGTCCTCCATGCGCTAGCCCAGTGGCTCCGGAGGTCAGTCCCTGCCTTGAGCAGTCAGTCTGTCATTCCCCCTGGCCTTCCCCATGCCACCCCCCAGCATTTCCCCGAAGTTTCCTATTTAGGATCCCAAGCCCATGTCCCGTCTACGTAACCGTGAAACCCCAGGCGTGTACATCCTCGTGTCCCTCAGAGTGTCCCAGCCCTGCTCTGGGAGAATGGGGGGTCTAGGTCTCAAAGGACTACACACATTATGCTTTGTGGCTCCTGGAAATTTGAACCAGATCCAAGTCCAGCCAGACACTTAGATCTACTGTTAAAGCAGAACGAAACCCTGGAAAGTAGACTTTCTAGACTGCAAATGACATGAGGGAAGGCCTTGGAAGTATTTCAGATTAACAAGGGTGTCCTGAAAACCAACTGACCTTAGGCTGACAGAGCTGAAAGGGGCCTTCAAGATCATTTTACAAGAAGGAACTGAGGCCCAGAACTAATTGATTTGAGCAGGACTCTACAAATAGTTTGAAACCGTCAACTGATTCGCTTTCCTCTATTCCATACTCCGTGTCAGACTGTGGACTCGACAGGTTTATCCTAGGGCCAGGGACAAGAGGAAAAGGTTTGTTTTAGAAACATCCAGAAATGTCCTTCACCTCTCAGAACTTGCGTGCCTGGGTCAGCAAATCTTTATCGGCCTTGAATGGGTCGTTTGGCCTAGTGCCTGGGGAACTGAAATTAAAAAATGGTCCCCAGGACTAACCTAGACTCAGCTAAGAACTAACAAAACTTGAAAAAAGCTTGGGTGGAAATGTCTGTGGAAAGTGAAAGAGTCAAAGCCTCACCCTTGGGGGAACTGGAGGAGAGAGAGAATTGCTGCGAGGGGCATATGTGGAGCTTAATCTCTGGAGTTAGTGTGACATTTTCAAGGAGAAGACATGAGGGAAGGATCTGGCTAAGAAGTGAAAAGGCAGCAAGATCCCGGAAATGGGCCTGGGCCCTGAGTCCAGAGAGGCTGGCTCTTAAAGTATTATACCTGTGGGAAGGGTTGGGAAGAAAAGGAAAATGTGTACATTTGAGCAGGAGTGGACTTCTGCTCAAGAGTCCCCAAAAGCTTGAATTCCCATCTGGGTTTGCATAACCTAAGACCCAATTCATATCACTCTCATTTTTTCCCTCCCAATATTCAGTCCTCTGACAGAGGGCATTAGACATGAAATGCCCCTCACTGCTGGTGCCCCCAGCTGTCCTGGCCTTGGTACATGAGCTCATTGCTCAGCCACTGATGCCTGACTGAATAATTTAGTTGTCCAGTATAGCGAGGATTTCCCATTGGCACTAGACCCTTGATAATCCCCTATCCTGGAGAGGTTATAAAATAGATCTTGTCCTCGTGCTCCAAGGACTTAGCCATTTTTGGTCTCCGGAATTCTCTTGGCAGTTTCTTTGGACATTTGTGGCTACTCGTCAGTACCACGGCCATCGGCAATGTATTTTCTCTAACCTTAGTCTCCGTTGCAGCCTGCTGGCTCAACACCTCAAGCCTCCCCAGTGAACCCAGAGCCACTGATTTACTTGAAATATCACAAACATTCTATGTCAGCCCCTAGGTCGGGGCTCCTAACTGCAGGACTAAATGAAATGCAACCTACCACAATTGTATTTCAAAGCCAACCTTTTTGGCCTGACATAATATACAACAGATTTTTAAATTTAAGGGGGACACCCATTTAAACTTAAGGAATGAAGGACAACCGGACAGTGACAAGATGGCTGGGATGACTTTTCAGATTGTCAGAGGCCCCCTGATGGGAGGGAGGGTGGCAAGAACAGAGAAAAAAAAACCCACAGCAGCAGCCAGGGCAACCTGAAATGGGTTGGCTTCCTGCCAGGGCCAGGGCCCAGAACTGATGCAGAGACCAGGGACAATGCTACAACCTTCCACTGACAGCAACTTTCAAATCGATCTCTTGGGGCTCTTTCCTTCAAGTCTCCCTGTGTGCTGATCCCCACACTTCCGAGGGCAGCCACACATTTCCATTTCTGTGGATTTCAGCATTCACTTTCATCATCCTGTCGTTTTACGAACATTTCTCCCAGCCATCAAGATCATATTCTGGGCCATAGGACCTCAGGGGCAGATCACACAGAGTCACATAGAAGATTTGGTGGCATCCATTCTCATGATTTCCAACTATTACCCTATAAATGGTTTCCGGAATCAAGACCCACATCTCTGACCATCTCCTGGGCATTTATTACCATTGAACTACGTATTCTCATCTTAAACTCAGTATGTCCAAACTAAGGTCATCTTCTTCCAAACCCGTTCCTCTTCTCAAGTTACCCATTTCTGGCTCAAACCCCGGAATCTTCTCTGATATCTCCTTTACTGTGGCCCCTTATCACCCAGGCAGTCACCAAGCAATCACAGCCTTCTCTTCCCAACCTGCATCATTTTGCAACGTAGAATTTCGAAGGCACCATAGACGGTAGCCAACAGACCTCTAGCAGAGTCATGGATTTGCTCAAAGGGATAAAGATACTTAGAGGAGGAGCAGGAACCGGCATCCTTGTGCCTAAAACCCTGCCCATTGCTCCTGTCTTCCTTCTGCATGTATATTGAGCTCCTACTCAAAAACTTACAATGCAAGCTCCTAACCAGTCATCTGGGCCTCTCCCCAGGTTTTCCACAATCGACTTCTCTGACTTTCTGTCCCACTTCTTCCTGACACAAATAAGAGCTAACACTTACTGAGCGTGAACACGCGCCAGGCACTATTCTGAATGCTCTACGTGTATTAACTTAATCGTCACAAATCTAGGAAGGAGGGTACTGTTATTGCTGCCATGTGGAGCAATGAGACGACAAAGGCAGACCTCTTTCCCCAACCTGAAATCTCTCCCCTCCCCCTGTCTCTGTTCTTCACTTTTCCCCCCCAACACTGTTCCGGCTCTCTCTTCCAAGGGCTCTACTCTGACTCCCCCGAGCGTCCAGCTGTCTTTCCCCTCCTCTTACCCAGAACACATCATCCATTTGTCTGGCTCCCTTGGCACGCTGTCTATCCTGCTTTGTGTTCGTTTTCTGCTTCAGTGTCTGTGTCCCGTTCCCCCGCGGCCCCAGTTACTCATTTCTGAGTCTTACATATGCCTTTGCTACCTGGGCACCCGGGCACCTGGGCACCACCACAGTGCTGCACACAGCACTCCCATCTCCCTTCTGTCTGATACTTCTGCTTCGATCTTGCAAGCGAGCGCCCTACCACACAGGGACACCTGGTCCAGAGCGCAGTGCTGAGGCCAGATGGTGAGGGGGGGGGCCAGCTGACGGATTCGGACATCTCAAGAGGAGCTTTCCCGTCAGGCTGTTGAATGGGACTGAGTTCCTAGCCGGCTACAGAGGCTATCAGGCTTGCCTCTAGGCTGGGGAGTGACTTCCTTTGGGCTCTGTAGATTTAGATAACTGCCCAGTTTGCCTCCTTCCTTCCCCTCCCCCACTTACGGCCTGGCCTTTACCAAGAAAGGCCTGGGATCCATATTCATTTGGTTTTTTGAGAATAAGTCTCCTCCTGCTCATGTCCTCTCCATGCTTGACAGAAGGCTGTGGCCTCATTTCCAGATTCCTTTCTTCCTCCTCTGGCTTCTCTGAATTTCCTGCCTGCCTCAGTGGTGTTCTTTTCCGCCTCCTCCCTGGCCCAGTAGCTCTCTCACCCATCCTACTTCTTCCTCCCAAGTCACTGACCTAGGTATTTAAGTTCTAATCACAGCCCCACTCTTGATGTGCTGTGTTACCTCGGACACGTTACTTTCCCACTCTGGGCCTCACTGTTCACATCTGTAAAAGCAGGCAGCTGGACAAGATGGTTGAGTGATGCCCTGCTGAGCCCTACAAGTTCATTCTCCCTTTTACAGTCCTCCCCTCCTTGCTCGGGTCTTCTCTCCCAGAGGAGGCTTGCCCTAGCCCCAGGGGAGCTGTGGCTCCAGCTCCCGTTCCCTGGCTAAGCGACCAGCCCAGGGCCTCCTCCCCAGCTCTGGCCCCGGCTCCACTCCATGTGGCCCGTCTGAGAGGCTGGCCCCAAGCCTGGCGGCAACTCCACATTTCTCTGTTTTTCCTTTTTTTTCCTCTCTTTCCCGGAGTTAACAAGAAGCAGATGTGGCGCACGATGGTTGGAGAGGTGGGGGGAGGAAGGGGGAGGCTGGACCGCCAGCCAGACAGGGGGGAAGGGAGTGAGCAAGAGAGGGAGGCGGGAGGCCAGGGCCCGCCCCGCAGCCACTCTTGCGCCTCTGAACAGCCACAGGGGCAAAGCCCTGTCACCCCCAGGATCCGGTCATTGGGGAAAACAGATAGGGAGACCAGAGGAGGGCCAGCTGGGGCGAGGGGGGTGGAGGCCCAGGAAGCAGCATCTGAGAGGGGCAGGGACCAGGCACAGGAGGCCAGGGGGCACAGAGAACAAACTCCCCTCAGAAGTGGAGAAGAGGAGAACGGAAGGAACCAAGGGAGGGACAGACAGGAGCCTGAGGAGGAAAGAGGGGGAGAGGGGTCAGGCCAGGCGGCCAAGGAGGAGGCGTGTGGCTGGGGGCTGCCGCCGGCAGGAAGCTGGGGACAGGACCCGGCCCCGGCGCTGTCCCTCGGAGCAGAGGCATCCCGGCTCCAGACAGAGGCGCCAGTGGTCAGGCCGGGATGTGCCTCTGAGGACCACTGCGGAGCGCCCCCACCATGGCCCCCAGCACCCTCTGGAGCTGCTACCTCTGCTGCCTGCTGACCACAGCCGTGGGGGCAGCTAGCTACCCTCCTCGTGGTTATAGCCTCTACACAGGGGGCGGCGGGGCCCTCAGCCCTGGTGAACCCCAGGCCCAGAGCGCCCCCCGGCCTGCCAGCCGCCACAGGTAAGAGTCTGGGTCCCAGCCCAAGGCTGGAGGTGGGTGGGAGGGTGGGTCAGGAGGTTGGTATCCTGGTCCTCGCCTTGGCTACCCTCTCCGGGGCCGTATGCCCTAGTGCAGGGAAGAGGGGGAGAGGAAGCCCATCCATCAGGTGGCCCTGCACAAGCCCGCCTTCCCGTGGGGCATTTCCAGGGCCCCCTAAATAGATAGGTCCCTCCCTTACCTCAGGGGGACCCGTAGTTAGGTGCCCGGGAAAACTCCCCTGAAGGGCACGGGCCGGGCCTTCCTGCAGGCTGACCGTTGCGTCCCAGCCTGGTATCCTCCGGCAGACCTTTATCCCTTCTTAGGGCTTCCTCGGCCCCATCCAGTGATCTGTGATTCTTTCTGACGCTGCGGCTGCTCTGTCCCTTCGGGCTCTCCAGCCGGACACAGATCAAAGGCCAGCATGAATGGGGCCAAGGGTGTAGAACGGCAAGCGATGAGAGGGGCAGCGTTCATCAATGGCTTATTCTCTACTTAACCCTGAGCTGGACCCCTGCCTGCCCTGTCCTCTTCTCTTAGGGGTGGGTGGAAGCCAGCATCCAGGGGATCACCAGAGGGACCCAGCCAGCTGGCTCATACAGGCCACGCTAGGCTGGGGATTGGGACAGAAAGGGACATGAATGAATGTGTGAATTCAGAGGCTCCCCAGGACCCCCCAGCCATGAGAATCAACTTCTTATAGTTGTGGTTTTCCATTCTGTGCTTCCTTTTGCTGTCTTGAAAAGTCTTTACTGACTCTTACGGCACAGGAAAGCGTGGGGGGAGCTGCCCTGCCAAAGTCCTGGCTCCTACAGGTCCCCAGGGGCCCTTCATCTTTTGACCCTCCCTCAGCCCCTCTGGTAGCCCCTGGGCCCTCCTCTGGGGCTTGTGTCTTGGCCCTTGGGCCCAGGTGGGGTTGTGCCTACAGGAACTGGTGTGCCTATGTGGTGACCCGGACAGTGAGCTGTGTCCTTGAGGATGGAGTGGAGACCTTCATCAAGCCCGACTACCAGCCCTGTGGCTGGGGCCAGCCCCAGTGTCCCCGCAGCATCATGTGAGCCCCAGTGCTGGGGGATGGGTACTTGGTGGGGCTGGGCTAGGACAGAAGGAGGGCAGCCAACTCAGGGAATTTGTGCAAAGCAGGCAGCAAGGGACAGGACCAGGGGCTTCGGTCAGAACCGTTTGAGAAGATGCCGAGGCAACAGTTTGGGGCGGATACTGAGGGCAAAGTTACCTAGACCACCCTGCCAACCCCCAAATGCCTTCTCTGGGCTGAGTCAGGCCCCAGAGGAGGAGTTCGAGGTTCCAGCATAGGACAAGGGGAGGAAGAACAGGGATTTGGCTCCTGGCCAGAAAGCTGACAGCTGTCAGCTGAGCACAGACACATGCTGGACAGTAAGGGGGACCCAGCCTGAGGGACAGGCCTTGTCCACCACCAGCAGCTGCCCATCTCTGAGGACAGGTCCCAGGGTCACTGACAGTACAGGGAGGAGTAAAGAGGCCTCCCTCTGCCTCTCCCAGGTACCGCAGCTTCCTCCGTCCTCGTTACCGAGTGGCCTACAAGACAGTGACAGATATGGAGTGGAGGTGCTGTCAGGGGTATGGGGGCGATGACTGTGCTGAGGGTCCTGCCCCGGCGCTGGGTCCTGCACCTACCACACCACGCCCCCGGCCCCGGCCCGCCCGCCCCAACCTCTCCGGCTCCAGTGCAGGAAGCCACCTGAGTGGACTAGGTGGGGAAGGTGAGTGTGGGAGCCGCTGGGGAGAGAAGTGGGAGCTGGTACCGAGTGGAAAATGTGGGGCCAGGTTGTCGAGGGAAAAACCCTGTGCCCCAAGTCAGAAGGGAATAGAAGGGAGTGAGATCACTGAGATTCTCTGCCTACCCATGAAGCCCATGCACTGTGTGTGTGTGTGTGTGTGTGTGTGTGTGTGTGTGTGTGTGACAGAAGCAGATTGAAAGAGAGGGAGAGAAAAAAAAAGGCTGAGAAAGAGAATGTGCTCACGCACGCCCACATGTGGACGAGATACTTCCCAGTTGCGAGCCACTTCGGGAGGAAGGGGGAATTCCTGGGAGAAGCTTGTTCACCACGGGGATAGACTACAAGTCCTAGCATGCACTGCACCCGACTACAGGTCCCAGGCCCCTCGGTGGCCTCTGGAGACTGCAGGTCCCAGAATGCAGCAGTCCCCCCTGCTTTCCTGTCGTGTGTGCACCAGGCACTGCGGACAGACGTGCTGTGTTTGCCTGCCAGGGAGACAGTCATGCTGTAATGATGGAAACAGGAACTTTTGGCTGATTCTCCCACCGTCCAGCTAGAGCTCCTGCAGGCTTCCCGCGGAACCTCGCCTGTCCCTTGGTGTTAGGGACAGGTGCTTGCCGCCCAGGAACATCCACTGTTATGGGGTCCACAGTGCCTCCCCATATTCCCATTTCACAGATGAGAAAACAGTTTCTGAGAGAAACTCTGGATAGTAGACTTGGTGGTCAAATGGATGCCCTGGGTTTGAAACTTGCCTCGGCCACTTACTAAACTCGTAATCCATGGCCCAGTTCCTTAATGTCCCCTGAGCCTCAGTCTCACGGTCTACAGAACGGGGAAAGCTGTGATATCTGTCCGGTGGAGTTTGGTGTAAGGGGTGGGGGAAGCCATGTTACAAACTGGGCCTAGAGGCATTCAGTAAATGGAGTTTCTTTCCATCTTTTCTTGCCCAAATTACCCAGCTAAGGAGTGGCTGACTCAGCCAGGAGCTCTTGCTGGAGCCGGGGAAGGCAGGGCCTCGGAGGTAGGCACTGAGCTCTGAGGCCCGGCCCCTCCGCCTTATGCCTTCGCCTCTCTGCCAGGTCCTGGGGAGTCAGAGAAGGTGCAGCAGCTGGAGGAGCAGGTGCAGAGCCTGACAAAGGAGCTGCAGGGCCTCCGCGGTGTCCTGCAGGGACTGAGCGGGCGCCTGGCGGAAGACGTCCAGAGGGCCGTGGAGACGGCCTTTAACGGGAGGCAGCAGCCAGCGGACGCAGCTGCCCGCCCTGGCGTGCACGAGACCCTCACTGAGATCCAACAGCAGCTGCAGCTCCTGGACAACCGCGTCTCCACCCATGACCAGGAGCTGGGCCATCTCAACAACCATCACGGCGGCGGTGGCGGCGGTGGCGGCGGTGGCAGGGCCCCCGCCCCAGCCCCGGCCCCTCCCGGCCACAGTGAGGAGCTGCCGCGGGAGCTGGAGCGGCGGCTGCAGGAGTCCTGCTCCGTGTGCCTGGCGGGGCTGGATGACTTCCGCCGGCAGCGGCAGGAGGACAGAGAGCGGCTGCGAGTGCTGGAGAAGCGACTGACCTCGGTGGAGGAGCGGCAGCGGCAGCTCCCCGGGCAGGCCGTGGGCCGCAGGCCCCTTCAGGAGTGCTGCC
This sequence comes from Lynx canadensis, assembly GCF_007474595.2. NCBI lineage: Eukaryota > Metazoa > Chordata > Mammalia > Carnivora > Felidae > Lynx > Lynx canadensis. Next base: position 118,472,822 of record NC_044305.1, on the reverse strand, counting down.
CTCCGGAGCTGGGCCGGCGGCTGGCAGAACTGGAGCGGAGGCTGGATGTAGTGGCCGGCTCGGTGACAGTGTTGAGTGGGCGGCGAGGCACCGAGCTGGGAGGAGCGGCTGGGCAGGGGGGGCACCCCCCGGGCTACACCAGCTTAGCATCCCGCCTCTCTCGCCTGGAGGACCAGTTCAACTCCACTCTGGGTCCCTCACAGGAGCAGGAGGAGGGCTGGCCCGGGCGCCCTGGGGGCCTGGGCCACTGGCTGCCTGCCGCCCGGGGCCGACTGGAGAAGCTGGAGGGACTGTTGGCCAACGTGAGCGGAGAGCTGGGTGGGCGGCTGGATCTGCTGGAAGAGCAGGTGGCAGGGGCTGTGCAGGCGTGTGGGCAGCTCTGCTCCGGGCCCCCGGGGGAGCAGGACACCCGGGTGAGCGAGATCCTCAGTGCCTTGGAGCGCAGGGTGCTAGACAGCGAGGGGCAGCTGCGTCTGGTGGGCTCAGGCCTGCACGAAGTGGGAGCAGCCGGGGAGGCCCGGCAGGCTGCACTGGAGGAGCTGCAAGGGGTCGTGGGCCAGCTCCAGGGGCGTGTTGACGCGCTGGACGAGACGACGGCGGAGTTCGCGCTGCAGCTGAACCTCACGGCGGCACGGCTGGGCCAACTGGAGGGTCTCCTGCAGGCCCGTGGGGATGAGGGCTGTGGGGCCTGTGGTGGTGTCCAAGAGGAGCTGGGCCGCCTTCGGGACGGTGTGGAGCGCTGCTCCTGCCCCCTGTTACCCCCACGGGGCCCCGGGGCCGGCCCCGGGGTTGGGGGACCAAGCCGAGGGCCTCTGGACGGCTTCAGTGTGTTTGGGGGGAGCTCAGGCTCAGCCCTACAGGCCCTGCAAGGAGAGCTCTCCGAGGTTATTCTCACCTTCAGTTCTCTCAATGACTCACTGCACGAGCTCCAGACCACCGTGGAAGGGCAGGGTGCCGATCTGGCTGACTTGGGAGCCACCAAGGACCGTATCATCTCTGAGATTAACAGGCTGCAACAGGAGGCCACGGAGCATGCTACAGAGAGTGAGGAGCGCTTCCGAGGCCTGGAAGAGGGACAGGCCCAGGCTGGCCAGTGCCCCAGCCTAGAGGGGCGATTGGGCCGTCTTGAAGGAGTCTGTGAGCGGCTAGACACTGTGGCGGGGGGACTGCAGGGCCTGCGTGAAGGCCTTTCCCGACACGTGGCTGGGCTCTGGGCTGGGCTACGGGAAACCAACAGCACCAGCCAGACGCAGGCAGCCTTGCTGGAGAAGCTGCTTGGGGGGCAGGCGGGCCTGGGCAGGCGGCTCGGTGCCCTTAACAGCTCCCTGCTGCTGCTGGAGGACAGGCTTCACCAGCTCAGTCTGAAGGACCTCACTGGTGAGGGGGCGAGAGAAGGCATGCGGTGGGAGGTGGTGGTAGGGGGCCCTTTTAAGTCTTTTCTTTCTCCTATCCCTACCCCACAGTAGCCAGTCTTAATCTCATCTACTTTCTCCTTGCTCTGCCCAGCATGAATGGCAGACCCATCACTGTCCCGGGGGTCGGTTTGTCCACAACAGATGACCCAAGCTCCTGGCTCCCCACTCTCCACTGGCAGCTCAGACAGGCCTGTGGGCAGGGGTGGGGTGCTGCTCCGCCAGCCGGGTATCCAGCACGGGCAGCAAGGTGCCCCACCATCTGTCCATGGAGCCATGACTTTCCTTGTCCTTTGGAAACTCCTTTTGTGGCTTTCCTTCAACTGGATTTTGTCACTGTAGGGCCCGCAGGTGAGGCTGGGCCCCCAGGGCCTCCCGGGATACAAGGACCCCCAGGCCCTGCTGGACCTCCAGGACCTCCAGGCAAGGATGGACAAAAGGGACCCATTGGGCCACCAGGTATGTGAGATTCCTACTGCAGCGGGAACTCCCCCACTCCTCTAGCAGCCCTAGGCTCGACATTCTATTCTGAATTTGACAGAGAAGGGAGGAAAGGGGCAAGGAATGGGGGGAGGCCTATATGGCTGACAGGGAGTGACTAGGAACTGGGACAGTCACTATATGGGCTAGTTGGATAGGGTGGCCTCGCTGCTGTATTGAAGACTAAGGCTGGGCTCACAGGGCTATGTAGGGTGTGAAAGGCTGCGGGCTAGTTGCACTGAAGGGACCCTATTCCTCCTTTTCTTGACACCCCCCTTCCTGCTTTGGAGTCTGTGTGACGCCTAGCACAGCGGAGAGATTCAGCAGATGTTTGCTGAGTGACTTAGTGAGAGCTGCCCCCTTCTTACTGCTCCCTCTTGTCTTCCCACAGGTCCCCAAGGAGAGCAGGGTAAGTTCCTCTCATCTGGTGCTGGAGGGAGGGGAACTGAACTAGGGGTTGGAGGATGGAAGGCCTCAGGCAGCCCTGGAGGTAGAGACCCAGGAGGGGAAGGGGGCCAGGCAGCTCTGCACTGAGCATCCACTCTGACACCCCCCCCCCCTTTACCCCTACCCAGGAGTGGAGGGGGCACCAGCAGCCCCTGCACCCCTGGTGGCCTTTTCAGCTGCCCTGAGTTTGCCACGGTCTGAACCAGGCACAGTGCCCTTCGACAGAGTCCTGCTCAACGATGGGGGCTATTACGATCCAGAGACTGGTAAGCCTGGAAGCAGGCTGGCTGGGCAATGGGGGAGACCGGAAAGGCTGTGTAGTGATATGTTCTCATTCTTGCCCCCTCAGACAAGGGGAAATCTTCTCATGCTCTGGTTTGGGGAGATCCCTACTTCCTTCATTTACCCATTTTCACCACAGCTTGGGTAAGGGGTGAGCTGGGGAAGGCAGGAGCGCTTCTGTTCAACAGCTCTTTATTGGGGCCCCGGGGATGCTGTAATGTGCTGGGCGCGCAGTAACGAACAAAACGCCAAATGCCCTGCCCTGGTAGAAAACACTCTAGTGGAAGACAGGTGAAAAGAGCCAGCAGGTTCCTCCTTAGTCCAGGAGTTCTGGGTGGGCTCCCCAACACCTCCCTGGCCCCTGCCACCTGTCTCCCCTCCTGACTGCCATCCTGGTTCCCAGGCGTGTTCACAGCACCACTGACCGGGCGCTACTTTCTGAGCGCGGTGCTGACTGGGCACCGGCATGAGAAAGTGGAGGCCGTGCTGTCCCGCTCCAACCTGGGCGTGGCCCGCATAGACTCCGGTGGCTACGAGCCTGAAGGCCTGGAGAATAAGCCAGTAGCCGAGAGCCAGCCCAGCCCCGGCGCCCTGGGGGTCTTCAGCCTCATCCTGCCGCTGCAGGCTGGAGACACGGTCTGCATCGACCTGGTCATGGGGCAGCTGGCGCACTCAGAGGAGCCGCTCACCATCTTCAGCGGAGCCCTGCTCTACGAGGACCTGGAGCCCAAACAGGTGTAGACAGGGGGCTGGGCCCGACCGGCCCTTAGTGTCTACGCCGGCCAAAGAGCCAGCTGGGGCCGCGGGGCTCCCCCGGCTTCCTGCCTGGGGTGGGGCTCCGTCCCGCCACGCCAGCCCCAGGCGAGCCGCCGTCCCTGTCCCCTCTGTGGCACAGGCGCCCAGAGCAATCTCTTCGCCACGGCCTGAGCGCGCCGGGTGGGGGACTCTGGCATCCCCTCGTCCAGACTTTTGGCCTGCTCGCCGTCCCCTGCAGGGCCGACTGCGGAGGAGCCCATCCTCGCACCTTCTGCTCCTCCAGCTGGCCTCCAGGCCGATGCAGGGCTCTCCCGACGGGCTCCGGCCCCCACCGCCATACTAAACTATTCAGGAATAAAGACACTTGGTTTTTCTAAAAAACAAAACAAAACAAAACAAACCGTCTGCTCCAGTACGTATTCAAGGGTAGACAGAAGTACACAAGGGACGGACGGGGTGAGGGAGGTGAAGCCCCAGGTTGGGGACCCTGGTCGCCCCTCCTCCGGGCTCGGTGGCTCTGCGCGCACTTGCTGTGCACGCGCCTGCGGCCCGTGCCCGGCGCTCCTCCCCGGAACGCCCGTTCCGCTGGTGTCCGCCAGGGGGCTCTGGGAGCCGACTCCCGTCACGTGACCGCCGTTGCTCACCTAGCCGCCCCAGCTGCCCGGTGGGGGAGGCGGGGCCTCGAGCTGGGATTGGCTGGACCTCGGGGGCGGGGCGGAGCCGCGGCGACGCGCCGGGGAAGGCTAGGGCTGAGGGGGCCAGGCCGCAGCTTCGAGGCCCGGCACTACCGCGGTCTCGGGTCTGGAGTGGGAGTCGCAGGTGCAGGAGAGGGAGGGGCAAGGGGCGCCTTTCTACTGCACTTTTTTTTGCATTCAGGAGATTGCCTAGCTGCAATCTAGAGAGGTTTGCATGAGCTTCGAGTCTGCCTGACAAGTGAGGAAATGAGGCCAAGAAGCGGGAAGGGTTGCCATCTGCTGGGCCACGCCACCTGCTAAGGGAAGGCCGGGAACCAAGGCCTCGGGGGTCTGCGTTCCCAGGACCGCTCGGTGGGCGTGGGGAGCAAGGGCCCTGCTCCGTTCCCTCGAGACTGCAGAAGGCTCTCTGAGGGGAGGAGCTCAGGACGCAGAGGAGGAGCCAAGTCCGCCCCAGGAGCGGGGACCCGATCCTCGGGGATAAAACGCAGACCCCGGGAGGAACCCCGTCAGCCAGGCGGGCAGAAAGCTCCGGGAGCAGCCTCATGGAAGACAAGCAGATCCTGTGCGTGGGGCTAGTGGTGCTGGACATCATCAATGTAGTGGACAAGTACCCGGAGGAGGACACGGACAGCAGGTAGGGGCGCCCGGGCCCCTCGGACACCCCAGGGGCCGCTGCAGCCCCACGTTTGAGCCCGGCAGCGCAGACCCCAGGTCCGCGGGGCCAGGGGCCCAGCAGTGAGAGTCCAGCCTCGGGAGCTGGTGTCCCGTCCCCTCCGCCCGGGAGGACCTAGGGAAGGAATTGAGGCCGTTAGTAGTAATAAGGCCCAGGCTTTGGATAGCACTGTGTTCGCCAGTTGCCGTTCCAGGAATCATTATCCACGTTTTACCCATAAGCAGGTAGATGAAGAGATTTAACCAAGGGCACAGAGCTAGTAAGGTGCGCGACCAGCTTCTCTCTTTTTAACAAAAAGACGGCTGCACTTGCCTCTTACCAGCATTTACTTCTAATTTATCTACCACGTATATCTCATCTATTTCTTAAATCTTGAGGTAGCTTACAATAAGTATGCAGTTAGACCGCAGGAACATTTAAAACCGTGGTATTTGAGCTTCACTCTAGCTTCAAGGCCTTGCTGGCCCTGGAGGTGTATTTGGAGATGCTGTGGGTGGTGGATAGAGCTGGTTCGCGTGCCATCACCAACGTGTTTCCCTGGCGCTAAATTCCAAAAGGAGTTTACCAGAAGTCCTTTTTACAAAACACAGCGTCTTTCTTGGTTGTCTGGTAAAAGTGGAAGAGTCGCTGGTTGGCTCTTACATTTACTCTTGATAAGAACCTCACCGTTAATCACTGCAATCCCAAGAGGGCATTTCTGTGGGCTAGAATCTTTGGGTCCACCCAGCCCCGTCACATGCATTACCACATAATTTCCTTACAGCAGCCAGTGGGCAGTATGGAAGGGTCAGTAGGATCCTCTCTTTATAGATGATGAAGCAGCTAAATATGTGGAGAAATTAAATGAGAATCGTAAGACCACATAGTTACTGAGTGGCAGAGCAGTAATTACAGCGCCTAGGAATCTAGTGCTCCAGGCCTCGGTTGTCTCCTGTGCTCCCTCTGCCCATCTCACGGAGTTGACCCTTTGCTTTGGGCTGCTTTGTTTGCCAGAGGTTAGAGCCCTTGCCAGGGGCACAGGGACAGTGGGGGAGGGGCACAAGGGGATGCTGCTCTGTAGACCTAGCCCCCCTCCCTACCAGGTCAAGCTGGCCCCAGGATGCAGTGCACCGTGAGGAGTTAGGCCTCCTCTCAAGAGAACAGTGTGGATCCCAGGACCGGAGGGGCCGGGGAGGAACCGGAGTGCCTGCTTTTCACAAGAGCTGCAGGCCCATTCCCTTTGAGCTTACTTAGGGGGAGAGGTTAGGATAAGGAGATCCTCGGGGCTCCCACTAGGACGAGCTCATTCTGAAGGTGGGCGCAAAGGAAGGTGCCTCTCTAAAGAGACCCTTCCCATGTTCTCCATGCTCTCTGCTCCCAGGGTGTACCCCCCTCTCCCCCAGACCCATAGCTCTGCTCCTCTGCTGAGCAGAGCCCTTGCCCATAGGGCCTCTGTCTGTCATGTGCCTAGCCCACCCAGCCCACCTTCTGGACTCTGTTGTGCTTCCCAGATGGGCAAGCCCAAGTGGGGACCCAGGCCTTCCCAAGTGGGCACCTCAGCCCCATCTGTCCCAGACTCTCTGTGCTCCACGGGCAGCTGGGACTCTCAGGAGCTGCCACCTGGAACTTGGCCAGACCCCTGAGGAACGGCCCTGCCTCCCAGAGTCCAGGCCAAGAAGAGCCTTCCAGAAAGCATCCTCTTGCGCAGCAGAGCATTTCTGCACAGGAAGTTGGGTATTCGTGTGACTTTGAAGGATCTCCACAAAGCCAAAGTGTGCAACCTTTCTGTGAAACCTCATCCAAGCTGGGGCCTAACTACTTTCTATTCAGAAATATAGAGCGCATTGCAGTGGTTTAGGGAGTAAGGAAACCTGGGTTCTGACAGCAGCTTTGTCATGAAGTATTGGTGTGATCTGAGCAAGTCAAATCCCACTAGGCTCCCCCTTTCTAATCTGCATGAAAATTTCTCTAAAGCTCATAGCTTGAGTAATGTTTGACCTTTTACAAATTAGTATCTTTTCTTTTTTTTTTTGTTTATTTTTGAGAGTGAGAGACAGAGAATGAGCTGGAGAGGGACAGAGAGGGAGGGAGACACAGAATCCGAAGGAGACTCCAGGCTCTGAGCTGTCGGCGCAGAGCCTGACGTGGGGCTCGAACCCACGGACCATGAGTGGGATGCTCAACCGACTGAGCCACCCAGGCACCCCAATTAGTTTCCTTTCTAATAAGATCACGGACACCTTTTCCCAAGGCTGAAGAGAACCACAGGGTTAAGTCTTGTGTGCCAAAATACCTTAGCCTAAAAATTCTGTTTCATTTCTTTTTTTTTAAGTTTATTTATTTTTGAGACAGAGAGAGACAGAGCATGAACGGGGGAGGGGCGGAGAGAGAGGGAGACACAGAATCGGAAGCAGGCTCCAGGCTCTGAGCCATCAGCCCAGAGCCCGACGTGGGGCTCGAACTCACGGACCGCGAGATTGTGACCTGAGCTGAAGTCGGACGCTTAACCGACTGAGCCACCCAGGCACCCCTGTTTCATTTATTTCTTAATTAGTGGTTCTTCTTACTGTAAGAGGCCACAGTTACTCTTGTTTTTGGAACTGGAAGAATATAAATAACAGCCTGCACTGTTTACCTCCCAGTATTATTGGAGCACAATGAGAAATCGTTCCAGTGCTTTGACATGCATAAGTAATCATTTTTGTTGTTGAGAACAATGCAGTCCTTCGGGTGTATCTCCAGTTAGTTTCCTCGGAGTACACCTTGAGTTAGGTTTCCAGCAAAGATAGAGAAAAACTGAGGGAAAAAAAGGTAATTATGTGATGGGATGTTGTGTTAACAAACCTTATTGTGGTAATCATTTTGCAATACGTGCGTATATCAAATCACCACATCGTATACCTTAAACTTATGGACTGTTATATGGCAATTATATTTCAATAAAACTGCAAAAAAAAGGGGGGGGAATGGAGAAAAACTGGTTTTCATCCAATAATCTTTTTTTTTTTAATTTTTTTTTTCAACGTTTATTTATTTTTGGGACAGAGAGAGACAGAGCATGAATGGGCGAGGGGCAGAGAGAGAGGGAGACACAGAATCGGAAACAGGCTCCAGGCTCCGAGCCATCAGCCCAGAGCCTGACGCGGGGCTCGAACTCACGGACCGCGAGATCGTGACCTGGCTGAAGTCGGACGCTTAACCGACTGCGCCACCCAGGCACCCCTCCAATAATCTTTTTAACTTTTGACATTGCGTTTTTAAATCTTAAAAAAAATTTTTTTTCCTAAGTTTATTTATTTTGAGAGAGAGGCAGTGCAAATGGGGGAGGGGCAGAGAGAAAGGGAGAGAGAGAATCCCAAGCAGGCTCAGCACTGCCAGCGCAGAGCCCGACATGGGACTTGAACCCACGAAACCACGAGATTGTGACCTGAGCTGAAGCCAAGGGCCGGATGTTTAACAGACTGAGCCACCCAGGCACCCCTTAACCTTGACATGGTAAAAGTTAGCTTTCCCTCCACATAACTCCTACATTGGTTACAGCGTACAGGTTTGCTCCCTGTCTTACTTATTTTGACCTGAGTTGTTACTGAAGCAGGCTCCCCAAGGACAGGAGTAGGTAGCAGATTTGACACCTTTGGGAAGAGGCTCTTGAGTTATCCAGCAATCAAGGTGGAGGCTGAAGGTCCCTCTGCCTGGGGGAGAGGTGGGTCATTGTAACCGAGGAGGAGGTCACCTGAGTTAGTGGAGCCCTCCTCTGAGATACCTGAAGGAGTGAAAATGGAAAAATCAAGATGCTTTCTGAGGGAGGCCTCCCAGCTTTTACACGCCCCGGGGCCCTGCCCCAGGACTGCGTTCGGTCTTGCTTATCCTGGCATCAGCCTGCTGGAGCTGCAGGGACCCTCCCTGTGTTTTGCAGGTGCTTGTCCCAGAGATGGCAGCGTGGAGGCAACGCATCTAATTCCTGCACCGTCCTCTCCCTGCTTGGAGCCCCCTGTGCCTTCATGGGCTCGCTGGCCCCGGGCCATGTTGCCGAGTGAGTGGAGGAAGGAGCGGGCAGACTACCCTGTAGAAGGAAGTCTTAACCCTGGGTGGGGGTGGGGGGCTGGGGGCAGGCTGTGAGAAATGGTTTGTGGCCACCAGAAATGGGTGGGAGGGGCAAGAGTGGGGCACCAGCATCCCAGACCCTCCCAAGCACGGCTGTTTGCTGCTCGGGTGCTAACGCTCTCCTGTGAAAGCTTTTATTTCCACAGCCTGTTTCCCTGGCCACTGCCCAGAGCCTGCTCAGCTTCCCACCTTCTCCTTCCTTGCTTCCAACAGACTCTGCAATGGATGTGACTTTGCCCTTCTCAAGTCCCTAATCCTGGCTACGCTTGTGGCAGGAGGCAGCTAGGGACCTGCTGTCCCAACCCTCCCTCGGGGATGTCCAGCATCCATGGTCCTAGGGTTCAGGCCCACGGTTTCTTCCCCAGCTGAGGGGGCAGGGCCACTGCTGTGTCCCCGTGGTTCACTAAAGCAACAAGAGCAGCCTGCTGAGGACACCCTGAAGCCACGTGCTAAAGCTGGGCCCAGGCCCAGGCCTCCCAGCTCCCCGGCTGTGAGGCTGCAGCCCGTAGGTGGCCCGTACGCTTTCTCCATGTTGGCTGCTGTGGGGACCCAAGAGCCCTTTGACCCCTGGCCCCGCCGACTCAGCAAACGCTTATCAGGAGGTGAGGCCCACACTTTGCCCACTGTGGGCACTAGGGCAGGCTGCCAGGTTGCTGGCCTGTGAAGCACAGCCCTTTGAACCCTGGTTTCATGGGGCTGCTGCCAGAGCCCAGCCCCCTGAGCTGTGGCCAGATTCTCTTCCTCGGTGATCCGGCACAAAACAAATCAGTGGGCAAGGGCCCGCCCTGTGAGGTGGGACAGAGGGACCTGGTGCCAATAGCTGGCCACTTGTCAACCTTCTTCAGTGGCTGTCTTCCTTCCTGTTCCTCTGGCTTAGGGTGGTAGACTCACCTTTCTGGAACAATAATGCCGTTAGGTAGGCCATTCCAAATTCTCCCCCTTTGTTCAGCAAGCATTTAATGAGCACCTACCACGTGCTAGGCATGGAGGGTGCAAAAAATCATTTGGAAAACCACCCTGTAGTTTGCATGCTTTGGAGGGATCCTACTATTTAAAGGATCTTTGAGGTGTACGATGAGGAATGATGCCCCAGCTTGATCAGCGTGAGAAAGGCCAAGATGGTGGCTGGACCAGCGGTCATAGGACACTTTCCAGAGACGCTGCGGCCAGGAAGCGTGGGGGTGGCGCAGTCTCCTCCAGGGTCCACCTCCCACTCACTCTGATTAGAGGGGATTCTGGGGAAGAGTCCTGGACCAGGCCCCACGTCGAGGAGCATCAGGCACTGGGAGCCAGCTCACTGCCTGCGGGGTTCACCTTGCCACGAGAGGTGAGGGTGGTGGGTGGCCTCACCAAGGCAGCACCACTTCCTGGCCGGGCATCACGGAGGCAGCCGCGGACTGAGTGGAATCCCAGTAGCACTCAAGGGACTCCCGAGGGAAGAGTACCGTGAGGATGAGTGTGTAGAGGGCAGCTGGGGAGCGAAGTACCACCTTGGTAATTATCAGTTCTGCCAAGGCTTTGCATGAGACAGACCACAGTGCCCTCACCTGCTTCGTTCAAACAGGGCACGTGCTCCAGGCCCCCAGATCTACCCCATCTGGGTTCACTGAGCACATCCTTCTGGCTTGAGTCAGACTGAAGGACAGGATCCGGGTTGGAGTTTACCTCAGCCAGGACCTAAAAGAACATCCCTTAGTGTTTCTCTCACTGAGTTCCAGGCTCTGTGCCCCTGCCTCTCCTGCCCCTGGCATAGCCTCTGACAGCATGGTGATTCCCGGCTCCCTCCTAGCCCCCTCTGCTTGCAGCCGGAGTCCCTGCCGCCTCCCTCCAGTCCCCAAACCCTTTGCAGCCGGAGTCCCTGCCGCCTCCCTCCAGTCCCCAAACCCTGTCGAACTACACCTCCCCTGGGTTACTCCGTCTCGGCAGTTTTGTCCTGGATGACCTCCGCCGCTATTCTGTGGACCTACGCTACACAGTCTTTCAGACCACGGGCTCTGTCCCCATCTCCACAGTCATCATCAACGAGGCCAGTGGTAGCCGCACCATCCTCCATGCCTACAGGTTTGTACACCTGTCCGCACCTTGCCAGCTGCCGCCGCCGCCGCCATCACCGAACTCCCGGAACGGGACCCTTCTTCTCAGAGAGGCACCCCTGCTCCGGCATTCCTCCTCAACCCTGAGGGAGGCCCAGGCCACTCGTAGGCTCTAATTTGTGTCTCCTTGCCCTTCCCTTGGCTCGGGCTCCACCTCAAGCTTCCTGGTGGCCGACTTCAGGCAGCGGGGCGTGGATGTGTCTCAGGTGGCCTGGCAGGGCAGAGGGGAAACCCCATGCTCTTGCTGCATCGTCAACAACTGCAATGGCTCCCGCACCATTGTGCTCTACGACACGTAAGGCCCCCCCGGCCTCGCCCTGGCACGGCCCACCAATCAGTTCCCTCCCTTGCCACCACGGGCATCCCAACTGCCTGCTCTCTGCCGCCTCTCTCTATACCAGAAATTGTCCTCATGCCAAACTGCTCAGTGATTTCTGAATTGTTTTCAATTAGGAGAGAAGTGAGGTGGGAAGAGATGTGCTTTGTTCTGCCTGGTGACTTGGCCTCGGTCACTACCAAGGATGGGCGGGCAGGCCTGCGCAAAACATAATTCGTGATGTAATTCCTCCGTAATTGGCCAATCAGCAGCCTGGGTATGGGTGTGGGGAAATTGTTCTGAGGAGCGGGGGACAGGAGGTGTGATTCAAACCATCTGAAGCCCTGAAGGGGACTCACTGGAATTTCCAGGGTCAGCCCCAGGGTTGCCAGCCTGCAGCATGGCACCAAGGAGCTGTGTTTGGGTGTTCAGAAGAGATGAGCCCACCGCAAAGCTCCCTGCATAATGAAGCCAGGCCAAATGCCACACACAATTCACAGCTGTTGCTGAAGTAGAGGGAAGGGGAACATTGGGTCAGCAGATCAGGGCCATCTGATGCCATGTTAACTGGGGGGAGGGAATCCCTTTAAAGTTCCAGGCTGCTAGGGAGAGGCCCTGTGGGCCCAGACCCTTCTTGTCTCCCCTAGATTGCCTCCTGAAGAATCTCAGACATTTAGCTTACTAAGAATCTAGCATGTGCCAGGTACTATGTTAGGGCTGAGGTGGTCCACACCCAGCAGCCCTGGGGTTCAGGCTGTCCCTACTGCCCGGCATGACTACTGGACCTGGGGAAGAGGGGGCAATTATCCTAGGACAAGCTTTATGGCCAGTGGTCTCTGGGCTCAGTGTGTCACAATGAATAAGTGAGTGGGCATATATGCAAGCAATGACCTTCACCTTGGTCAATCCTAGTGTTCTGCCCATCAGGTAACAATCTGTAGCAACTTTGATCAAGGACACCACATGGGTATTCACAAGAAGGGAAGGAGAGGAGTTCCAAGGAGAAACGTTTGTTGCCCTCTGGCCTCAGTGTAGGGAGATCCACACACGTTACCTTCAACTGCAACAAGCTGGTGGGTTTGGACCCATCTACCAAATGGGGAAGCAGCCTCAGAAAGGCCCAGGTACTCAGCTAGTTAACTGGATGGATTCGGCTGCAGAGCGGGAGGAATATAGGTTAGGTGTAGCTCACTGGTCAAGGCGGACCCTTCCCAGGGCTCCACACCTAAGTCAGCCAAACAAAAACTCATCCTCAAGCACCAACCTTGGCCTCGGAGTTGTAACACAGAGCCGCCGAACTTAGAACGGTGGTGCTGTCACGGCTGGGACGCCAGAAGTGAACAGGACCAGACCCAGAGCAGCCATAGCCTTTGTAGATCACCAGGGCATTGCATGCTGGGAGCTGTGTGTGCGGCTGGCAAGGCGGAGAATTCTGGGAATTGTAGTCCCTGGTGCTCTTAGAGTATTCTGGGAGATGTGGTCTCCAAGGCACTCAACTGGCCTCTTGTCACATGCTGCAGTTGAGTTTACCCTTAGAAAATATCACAGCCTCCAACACCCAAAGGGCATTCTAGCAAACTGCTTCTAATCCCCTGTCTGGATGGAACTGAGTGGGGCAAGGAGTGGTCAGGAATTTAGCCTGGAATAGCGCCTATCCTGGAGCTGAGCCTCAGAAGCCTGTGCTGTAGAAGCCTGTGCTGTAGAGTAGTTTCTGGCCATGCTGCAGGCAGCACCAGGCAAAGGGGCCCCAGCAACCAGTTAGAGATCCCAGCCTTGGCTGACCTCACCATCATGCCTTTTCTGTCGTTTCTGTCCTATGACTTAGGAACCTGCCAGATGTGTCTGCTGCGGACTTTGACAAGGTTGATCTGACCCGGTTCAAGTGGATCCACATCGAGGCAAGTCCTGCCTTACCTGTGTTTTGAGGGGCTCAACGTGCCAGGTCCTCCACATATTTTGCCTTCTTAGTTTTTTTGAACCATGATGTACCTTAGAGATAAATGAATCCAAGTACCCTCATCCCCTCTCCATTCTTCTTTGTGTTTTCAGGTAGGAAACTAAGGCCCAGAAAGATTGGGTGACTTACTCAAGGTCACACAGCAGGGTGTAGGCACCAGAAGCGGGATGCCGGCTCCAGGCAAAGGCCCATGCTTTCTGTGTTACAGACTGCCCACCTCCTCTAGACTCTGAGAAGTCCCAAGTTCTAATCCTAGCCTTGTGATTTAATTTATTGTAGGTCCTTAAGAAAGTCTCTCTTTTATTCTTTTGTCTCCTCCTCTGTGAAATGGGGGGGGGGGGGGCTGGTTAATAAGGTCTCCAAGGTCCATGACTGCTCTAGAATTTTGAAACTTAGAATGGAGTTCCCGCCCCCTGCCTCCCCTCACCCAGAATTCCAGCAGGGAGGGAAGAATGAGCCAGATCAGCTGGGCACTGCCCAGCTGGTCCTGAGCTGCCCCGCCCCGCCCCGCCCCAGGGCCGGAATGCATCGGAACAGGTGCAGATGCTGCAGCGGATAGAACAGCACAATGCCAGGCAGCCTCCAGGTCAAAAGATCCGAGTGTCCGTGGAAGTGGAGAAGCCCCGAGAAGAGCTGTTCCAGCTGTTTGGCTATGGAGACGTGGTGAGTGGCCCACACAGCTTCCCCTTGCCGCATCCTGCTAATTTGGTCCTTAAAGGGAGCCAAGCATTCCCTTGTTCTGCCTCCCACACCTGGAATGGCTTGGTGTCATTGGCAGGTGGGGGGCAAAGAGGCCCCCAGCTTTGGGCTCCCGTGCAGGCCTCAGCAGTGGCCACGGAGCAAAATTTCTCCGTCCCAGTGGGTGCATAGGTACGAGAGTAGCCAAGGGGTGGGGGCTACTAGAGCCAGCCTCGGAGCACCCTGCGTGGGAGCATCTCCTCCCTGGGCCTCCTCAGTCTCTCCTTCTGTCAAATGGAAGAATGGGACTGTTCTCCCAGGTGTCCTCCAACTCTGGGGTGGGTGGCAGGCTGTGGGGGCCACTGAGGGGTGAGGGAGGATGGGAGGGGACTTGCATAGGGTAAGTTTGGGCAGTTCTGGAATGGAAATGAAATCTGAGTGACAATCCTAGCATCATAGCCTGAGCTGGTAGGACCTCCACTGTGGCAGCACAAAGGTACAGGTGCCTGAGCCACACCCTGGGTTTTTATTTGATTGGTGGGTGTGGAGCTCAGCTGAAGTATTTTTTAACAAAACTCTCTCTGGAAGTTCTAATGTGTAGCTGGTGTTGAGGAAGCTCTACAACCCCTGCCCCTTTGTTTTATAGGTGAAGAAACGACCCAGAGGGCGTAGTTGCATTAGGAAAACAAAACAAAAACGCCCGCGAGAGCCAGAGGTGTAACGTGGCAGTGGTAGCTCTCACCGCCAGATGGCGCTCAAGGCTCGCTGTGGGTTTTCAATTGCAGGGACATTCGTTGCTCTAGAACAAATCGGGGATTTTTGCGTCACAATTTACAGGGCTGTATTCTAGCATATCTAGAGCAAGTATGAAAACGCATCCCAGTGGGACAGCGAGATACTACGTTGGGGATTTAGGTGGCCACATTGGAGGAGTGACATTGCACTATGGGGGCAACGCCAGGCTGCTGGTGGTGAGTGACTGAGCCAGGACTAGGGTGAAGGTAACCGTCAGCCTCTCTTCCACTGCCCACAGGTGTTTGTCAGCAAAGATGTGGCCAGGCACTTGGGGTTCCGGTCAGCAGTGGAGGCCCTGAGGGGCCTGTATGGTCGTGTGAGGAAAGGGTGAGCAGGGGAAAGCCAGGAAGAGGCCTTAGGTACAGAGCGTGAGTGAGCCTGGACACTGGGGGCCGCCCTGAGGAGGGGGGTGAGGCTGGGGGCCCGGGTGGGCTGACAGCCCGGCTGAGTGGAGGGTCTTGCAGGGCTATGCTAGTCTGCGCCTGGGCTGAGGAGGGCGCTGATGCCCTGGGCCCTGACGGACAGCTGCTTCACTCGGATGCTTTCCCTCCACCCCGGGTGGTGGATACTCTGGGGGCCGGAGACACCTTCAACGCCTCAGTCATATTCAGCCTGTCCCAGGGTGAGTACCCCCCCCCCCCCCCCCCCCCCCCCCCCCCCCCCCGCACGAGGCCCAGGGCTGAGGCCTGCCTCTGCCCGGAGGACCTAGCTCATCTAGCTATTTGTCCCTCCAGGGAAGAGTATGCAGGAGGCTTTGAGATTTGGCTGCCAGGTGGCCGGCAAGAAGTGTGGCCTGCAGGGCTTTGATGGCATTGTGTGAATGCCCGATGGTGGCGGTTGCTGGCTTACACCACCCCCCTCCTTGGAGGCTGGCATCACCGGCCGCCGTTGCCTTCTCCCCTCCATCCAGCCTGGCTCAAGGGCTGCCCTGCTCCCTGGGCGGATGCAGACCGCGGGAGGGTTCCGCCTGTGTCCTGTGTCTCTCTCACACTGCTGAGCCACACAGGAAATAAATCTGCCCCAAAGCCAGCTTCCTTCTGCCAGTCTGTCCTTGATTCCTGAACTGCTCTGGCTGGGGACTCCGGAGGCTTTGATACTACAGCCCTTCACCCTCTTCTTCTCTAGTCCCCAAATTAACCTCCTTGCCGAGGCCCAGAGGAGGGGCTGCCTACACCAGAGCAGCAGGGAAGTACCCCAGACTTGCCTCCAGCTGTGCCCTTGGTGGTGACCCAACCGGTCTGGTGAGGAGGAGCCACAGGGAGTGGGTAGAGACCGCGAGGCTTCCTGGCTGGGGGCAGGGGGACACTTCTGTCCTTGTGCCCCAGGGAACCTTCCGAACAATACGCCCATTTGAAAATCTCCTCTGCGCCCCTGGGCTGTCACAAGACTCCAGCCTTAAGGCTCCAGGACTGTCCACAAGGTTGAGCCAAGCTGATGGGCCAATAGGCAGGGAGCCTATTCTGGTTTGGTGGTGCCTTCACAATCTAAAAATATCTCCCCCCCCCCCACGTGACTGTCCCAGAACCAACAAGCCCCACCCTTAGAGCCGCCCTGTAGTTAAGGCTGTGCTTCAGCCACAAATGTGCCCCAGGATACAGTTGCTGTCCCGGAGGGAGACGGGGCCTGAGGGCATATTGGAATTCGCCTATTTTGTAAGCTTCATAGGGGAGTTGGGGCAGGGTGTGTGAGGCCACAGAATGTGATACAGAGCCTGGGCTTTGCAGTCTGACACACGTGAATCCAAATCGGCCACTTAACTAGCAGTGTCACCTTGGGTGTATTACTGAATGCCGTCTTCCTCAGTTTCCTCATCTGTCAAATGGGGCTAATTCTGCCTGGTCATAGAATTATTGTGAGGGTACAATCAGACAACATATAAAATGTCCAGCATGATGGCTGGTACGGACCAGGCTCTCAATAAATGGCAGTTCTTGTTAATATTTGGGGGTGGGCACATACAGGGTGGTGGGAAAGACCTGCTCGGAGCTGCAGGAGGCTTCTGGGTGTCTGAACACCCGGTGGCGGGGGGGGGGGGGGCGGGAAGGGGAGCACTCGGGCTCCAGGGAGAGGCTGTGCTCTCTTCCCCGGCTTGTCTGCAGCCGGCCGGGCCCTACTGCTGCAGCCTGCTTGCCGGGCACCGTCCACGAACACTGGGAAAGCCGAAGCCCCTCCGAGAGGCCCTCCCGGTCCCCAACCCCCTGTGTCCCTGAGATCAGGCAGGCTAGACCTGTAGGTAGACGGCCCGAGTGGATGAGTTCATTCAGTTTTTTATTGGCTGTCTGGGCCCTAAAGCTGCCCCTCAACTTAGGGTCTCCCTGAGCTGCACAGAAAGACCTGTCCCTACTGGGGCCAGGAAGTGGACAAAGAGGCGGTCCTCGTCGCAGCACGTGCGCACACACACACACGACTCTCCGGGGCTTATGTTCTGGTACTGAGACTTCTAGGGAGGCAAACTTGTGACCTCAAGATTTATATCTCATCATTCTCCAGTTGAACAGCATGAACTTCAAAGTCATTTGGGGTGTCCTTCGACTCCAGTGTTTCCCCTGGAAGCTCCTCTGCTTCCTTTCCAGTATCCCTGGCCTCTGCCTGTCCTATAGCCTCCGCTCCAGGGGCTGGGGCTTCTCTTTCAGCCTCTGCCTGTCCCCCAGCCTCCTGTACAGGCTCCAAGGACTCCCTTCTGGCCTCTACCTGTCCCCCATCTTCTCCTCTAGGACCCAGGGCTTCCTGCGTTTCTGGTCTTGATGGGCTTTTAGCCACCAGGGACTGCCTCCCAACATCTTGTGGCTCCAGAGGCTCTTTGGGCTCTGTGTGGCTTGGGGCCTCTCCTGGGAAGTTGACGAGCTCCGCAGGGGTCATGAGCCCATCCCCATTCAGGTCCTGGGTCTCGAGCACCTTGTCCACTACCAGGATCACCTGTGGAAGCACACAGTTGCTGTGAAGTCTACAGTGAACAGAGGTGCTCCCAGAAGCCCTGACCCTCCCAACACCTTCCTACATCCCTGCCATGCAGCGCTTTGAGCATTTCTTCTATAGTGGATTCACCAAAGGAGTCATGATGAAAAAACCCGAAGTCCCAAGAAGCGGCGTCTCCTTCGTGGGGGAGAAGGGGCCCCCCAGCCGGCAGGGCTTACCGGGTTGGCAACAGGAAAATCAGCAGCTCCAGGGGCCAGGGCTGCGGTCAACATGGACAGCAGTTCCAGGCCATCCAGCTGTCCACTCTGGTCATAGTCGTGGAGGGCAAAGAGGTAGAGGAGAACTAAGGGGGAGAAAGAAGCTACATCAGAAGGGGCGCTAGGGACAGATGGAGGAGGCAGGGGGCACCCGACGGCCTGGGGTCAGTCCTGACTCTGCTGCCCTAAGCCCCCCACCCGCCGGCCCCACGGCCCAGGCCCTCACCCTGCTCCCGGCTCATGTGTTCCGGCTCCTCTTCCATCTTCTCCAGTCCCTGTAGGTAGTTCTGCAGAAGCCTGGTGGAAACACGGGAAGTAAGCCCCAGAGAGGCCGGTCTGCAGACCCAG
The DNA here is from genome assembly GCF_007474595.2 of Lynx canadensis. Lineage (NCBI taxonomy): Eukaryota > Metazoa > Chordata > Mammalia > Carnivora > Felidae > Lynx > Lynx canadensis. The sequence goes on along the minus strand of NC_044305.1, from coordinate 118,454,634 downwards.
GCCTGCCCCCCAGACCAGCCCACTCACCGGAGCTGCTCCTGGCCTGGCTGGAAGGGGTTGGGCAAGGGCTGCTGCTGCAGGTCAGGATCCAGCCTGGAGGAGGGAGAGAAGGGCCGGCCTTGCAAAGAGCCTCTCACAGGATGCAGCCACCCGCCTTCCACCCTCAAGCTCTTTGTAGGGTTCTCTCCCCAGACCCGAAGGGCATTGTTCTCTCAAATTCCCAAAAACCTGGTGGGGAGGGGGCCCTCCTGGTCTCCGAAGCAGAACCTTACTCCCTCAGACTATTCTTTTTGCAGATTCCTAACTTAGATGCTAAGTGAAAACCCAAATAAAGCATCTGGTTAGACAGAGGCCAGATGAGGCCACACCTAGTAGATACAAGTTGGAGATCCAGGAAAACAGTGAGCGGGTGGCCAGACCACATGGATTGTGGTCACCCTTCTACTTTGGTGCCAGGCCCCAAGGGGCAGGTCTCTGGCTCAGCCCCGAGGCACTGCCCAGTTTTACACAGACCCGATTTGCTCCACAACACAGACTGGATTCTTTTTTCCAAGCTGAGGGCATTTATGTTGGTTTTGGAGTTTGGACCTACTCAGGGTCTCTTTCTCAGTCCTTAAAGCTCACGGTTTGCTCCCAGTTCTGGACAGGGCTACCTGTTTGCCCAAATCAGTCCAGACCTGTGAAGCCAGACTGTTGGCAGGAGCCACTGCAGTGGCCTTTGTCACCGCTGCCAGTCTCGCTGCTGCTCCTGGATCTGTCCCTCCACCCCACCCAGCACATCCACCGTGTAGCATTCATACCAAAAACCTTGACAAAGGATGCTCGCGCAAAATAGAAATGGTCTGCTAAGGAGCTTGATGTCGTCGGCATTCCCACTATAAGGTCTTGCTAAGGGGACCGCAGCCCCTTGCTTGGCCCACAGCTTCCACCTCATGCTTCACACCCGTGGGAACGGAGCTCCTGGATCCCAGACACACTGACCCCAGCAAACGCGTACTGAATGCCCACCCTGCGAGGTGGCTTAGAGGCTGCAGTACCTGGGCAGGGAGCGGGGCTCAGATACAGAGATCAGGGAGCACAAAGCCCCGTCTCCTGCCTCCCAGAGGGGCCCACCACACCCTCAGATTCCCCAGAGACTGTCCCCGTCCCAGCCCACGGCCCTGCCCTCTGAATCCCCTTACCTCACGGTTCCGTCCTTGGGAGCGGCCTGACCCAAGGGCAGCAGCAGCACTAACACTCTCACTGTCAAAGGTAACATCCTGGAACTGAACTAGGAACAGAGGTAGGGAGTCAAGGGGAAGGGGTGGAGGGTCGGTGGGCTAGACAGGAGCACCTTCTCTCCCTGCCCCCACGTGCAACCCAGGTGACAGGACTCCTGCTCAGGGCAGAGGCACAGACATCAGGGATCCCCTGTGGAATTCATTCAAAATGAATCTTACTCCAGACCCCAGGTGGAAGGCTCCTAAAGCAGACCTGCTGTGGTGGAAGCAGCAGTTAGGGCAGGAGCCCCTCCCCACACCCAGCCCCCTCTCCCCCCACCAGCCTCCCCGAGGTGCTCGGAGAAGTGCAATCTCAGTACATCTAATCCAGTCCAGTCACTCATTTTGCAGATGGAAACTAGCTCAGAGAGGTCAAGAAAAAGGCCAAATCAGAAATGCATAGGGATACAAAAAGACGAAGACTCGCACAGAGTAAGACTGTTAGTTTGTATTTATTAAAACTCACCCAAGAACAAATCAATAAAGGCTCAGTCTCCTTGCAACAGATCTAAACTCACATAGGGACGGAAACAAATCAGGGTCAAACCAACAGTGGCCCCAGGAACTATTTACTAAATGCAGTTAGGAAATCCCAATATAAAGAAAAAAAAAAACAACAACAACAACAACTTTCCTTTGGACCTACTTTCTGTAAGCTCCCTGGCAACACAATCGCTTGGTTATATGAAAACAGTCAAACAGAGGAAGGATCGATCAAAAGCACAGAACATGGAGCTTTCTGATTACTCCCAGGTGCATGTACATATCATATGAATTTCTGAGGAGGCACACACCCACCACAGCTGAGGCCTGAGACCCTAGTCCCACTTCTAGGAAGACCAATCGTCAGGTGCTTGACAAATCACCTGGGCGGAGGACCAGGAACCCTCTGAAACCCTCTGCACCCTCTGAAATGCCATTCTGGCTAGCACTGGATTTTCCTGGAGAAACGTTTCATGAGATTCTCAAAGCGCTCCATGATTCTAACAAGGGAGATTCTCAAAGCGCTCCATGATTCTAACAAGGTTCAGAAGCACTGCAAGGTTGGACATCGACTTCCTAAGAGATGTGGGGTAGAGCAGGTGACCATCCGGCCAACGGGAAGACACTTATGGGAGCCTGGCTGCAGTTGCGCAAGCAGAACTGCCTTGAGGAAGAAGCAGCAAAACAGGGACGTCTACAAGAAGGTAAAGCAACTGAGAGGCACGGAAGCCGTCTTTAGTTTTCTCTGCATACGTGGCCCCTACAGATATCGTGAGTCGACACAGTTTATTGGCGTCCATAATCCCCAGTGGCCAAACACGAACACTGGCTGGCAACACAGATGCTTGAGCTTCAGTTGTCGTCCCCAAAAGAGAAGACACGTCTTGGGTCCATCCAAGGGAGGTAGTTGGGACTGAGATCTCCATATCAACTGCGGGCCCTCAGGGGTCTGGATACACCTCAGTGAAAGGGTTGTCTAGAAGAATATCCAGATCTCTATGTCGGAGACTATGATTGTAAATGTTCAAAGAAAGTAACTCCAAAGTTGGATAAAAATAGTATTTTTTCAAATGCATTGAGTTGGCAAGAAAATAAGAAATTCTGAGTGCAAAAGCACAGTGAAAACGGTCATCCTGGGGGGAAGTGAGCTTGAAATCAGCTTTGCCTTAAAAGTGTCTGCCAAACCAAATCCAGGTGAATTTGCACTATCAATCTGAGTGCTTTGTGCAACAGAGGAGCCCAGAGATAAGGTCTGGACCCACCCATCGTGAGGAGACTGATAGAAGATCCCCTACGGAAAGTTGGGATTCAAACAGCCTGACTCAATCTAAGGGTGAACGAAAAGTAAATGTGTCACAAAGAAGGGCAGCACAAATCTTGCCAGTCTTGACCTTGGTGCTGGGTAGAAGGGATAAAGTCTTCCCTCAGAATTTGTAACAAGCCTGCTCTAATGTGGGTTCAGGACCTGAATTAATGCTATCTCTGTGGTTCAAAAACCTAAAGCAGATCATTTATATTTTAAGTGGTACCTGGTTGATGGTACCTCCAGTTGACTAGCAGAGGAAATTATACATCTTGTCCACGAAACACAACTCCAATCCCAGCTCAAAGAAATTCCGAGTATCGGTGAGCATGACCTTACAGCCAGAAAGTCATAAACATACAAGGAAATAAGACACTGTGAATGAGAGCCAGCTAACAAATAACGGGTGAACCCAGACTTGCAAAAATTAAAGACACTGGAATTATCATACAAAGAATATAAGGTATATTTAATATGTTTCAAGAAACCAAAGAGAAGTTTGAAACTATGCAGAAGGAATATGAACATAAAAATGACCAAGAAGATTCGAAGAAGAAACAAACATAACTTACACAAATACAAAGAAAAGGTTGATTTTAAAATGCAATGGGTGGGGTGCCTGGGTGGCTCAGTCGGTTAAGCATCTGACTTCAGCTGGGGTCATGATCTCAGGTTCATGAGTTCGAACCCCACGTCAGGCTCTGTGCTGACAGCTCGGAGCCTGGAGCCTGCTTTGGATTCTGAGTCTCTCTCTGTGTCTCTCTCTTTCTCTGCCCCTCCCCCACTGGCACTCTCTTTCAAAATAAATAACTTTAAAAAAAAAAAAAGCAGTCAGAAAGAAAAGGTAAATACCCCAGAAGGAAGAATAATTAGACTGACAGCTGATTTCTCAACAGCAAGAGTGATGCCAGATTACAGTAGTATCTTAATACATTGAGAAAGGCAGGGGGGAGGGGTTGGGGGTGGGGAGCGGCGGTGGGGAGATTGCCATTCTAGAACTCCAGTCTCAGCAAAATTATCTTTCAAGAATGAGGTGAAATAAAAACAATTTCAATAAACAACAAATTAGAGAATATGCCACCAACATTCCTCCAGTAAAGGAAATTCTAAGGGATCTGTTTCAGGAAAAAGGAAAGTGATCCCCAAAGGATTTGAAATGCAGGGGAAAATGGTGAGCAGAAAAGAAATCAGAAAGTATTTGGGAAAATATAAACAAACATAGATTGACAACTATGTTAATACAGGGGGCAGAAAAGGTGGCCTGAGCTACAATATTAGACAACATTAAGATGTAAGGTGTGGACGGTTGTTTGGGAAGAAAGTAGACATACTGAGCAACTTTGTTAAATACGCATGTAAAAGTTTTAAGGATAACCACTAAAAAATAGAAATGGAATGCATGACCTCAAACCACCAGAGGAAAAAATGAATGGAATTAAAAAAAAAATCAATTCAAAGAAAGGCATTACAAGAGAAAAAAACTAAAAAAAAATTAAAAAGGAAAAGGCAAGTAGAAGGGCGCCTGGGTGGCTCAGTCAGTTAAGTATCCAACTCTTGATTTCAGCTCAGGTCACGATCTCACGGTCTTGAGACTGAGCCCAGTGCCGGGATCTGTGCCGGGTATGGAGCCTGTTTAGGATTCTCTCTCCCTCTGCCCCTCCCCTGCTTGCACACGCATCGGCACTCTCTCTCAAAAAAAAAAAAAAAAAAAAAAAAAAAAAAAAAAACAATAATAGACAAAGGAAAGCTACTATAGCTTTATTGACTAGACTTTTTTTTTTTTTAATTTTTTTTTTCAACGTTTATTTATTTTTGGGACAGAGAGAGACAGAGCATGAACGGGGGAGGGGCAGAGAGAGAGGGAGACACAGAATCGGAAACAGGCTCCAGGCTCTGAGCCATCAGCCCAGAGCCCGACGCGGGGCTCGAACTCACGGACCGCGAGATCGTGACCTGGCTGAAGTCGGACGCTTAACCGACTGCGCCACCCAGGCGCCCCTTGACTTTAACGCATGATTATAAACAAAAGAATGTCATTAACAAAATTCATAAAACTTGAATCCCATAGGAGGATAACATAATTCTGAACTTGTACGTGTCTAATAACATAACCTCAGAACATCCAAAATAAAAACTGGCATATCACTACACACCTATTAGAATTGCCAAAATCCAGACAAAATCCAGAACACTGACAACACCAAATGCTGGCAAGGATGTGAAGCAGCAGGAACTCTCATTCGTGGCTGGGGGAATGCAAAACGGCACAGCCACTTTGGGAGACACTTGGGCAGTTTCGTATAAAGCTAACCACATTCTTACCACACAATCTAGCAATTGCACTCCTTCACATTTAGTGAAAGGAGCTGACAAATTATGTCCGCACAAAAACCTGCACACAGATGTTTATAGCAGTTTTATTCATAATTGCCACAACTTGAAAGCAAAGAAGATACCCTTCAGTAGAAGGATGGAGAAATAAACTGTGGTCTATCCAGACAATGGAATATTATTTAATGCCAAAAAGAAATGAGCTCTCAAGCCATGAAAAGACCTGGAGGAACTTAAATGAATATTACTAAGAGAAAGAAGCCAATCTGAAAAGGCTGTGAGCTAAATGATTCTGACTATCTGACATTCTGGAAAAGGCTAAACTATGGAGACAGTCAGAACATCAGTGGTTGCTAGGGGCTGGGGTGGAAGGGATGAGTAGGAGGAGCACAGAAGATTTTTAGGGCAGTGAAACTACTCTGTATGATCCCATCATGACAGACACATGTCATTATACATTTATCCAAACCCACAGAATGTACACCACCAGGAGTGAACCCTAACGTAAACTATGGACTTTGAGTGATGATGTGTCAATGCAGGCTCAACCGTCATAAAGATTGGACTCTCTGGTCTGGAATGTTGATAATAAGGGAGTTGTGCATGAGGGGCTGAAGGGGGGAGGTATATAGGAAATCTCTATACTTCCTTCTCAATTTTGCTGCGCTAAAAAAATAAAGCCTTTAAAAAAAAAAAACAGGCAGAACTACAAGGAGAAAAGTCGAATCTGCCATTATGGTAGAGAATTTAACATATCTCATTTAGTGTTTGAAAGATTAAGCAGACTAAACATTAGTAAGAATGTAGAAGGTTAAATAAAACATTTAATATGCCTGGGCTAAATGGGGGCGCCTGGGGGGCTCAGTCAGTTGGGCGGCTGACTTCAGCTCAGGTCATGATCTCACAGCTTGTGAATTCAAGCCCCACATTGGGCTCTGTGCTGACAGCTCGGAGCCTGGAGACTGCTTCGGGTTCTGTGTTTCCCTCTCTCTCTCTGCCCCTCCCCTGCTCACACTCTCTCTCTCTCCCTCAAAAAATAAATAAACATTAAAAAAAGTATATGCCTGGGGCGCCTGGGTGGCTCAGTCGACTTCGGCTCAGGTCATGATCTCCCGGTCTGTGAGTTCAAGCCCCGGGTCAGGTTCTGTGCTGACAGCTCAGAGCCTAGAGCCTGTTTCAGATTCTGTGCCTCTCTCTCTGACCCTCCCCCGTTCATGCTCTGTCTCTCTCTGTCTTAAAAATAAACGTTAGAGGAAAAAAAAAAAAGAATCTGTCTCACCCTGTATTATATGCCTAACATACAATTACATTAGAAAGCAATAACAAAAATTATGTAAAAAATCTCACGAATATGGAAATTTAGAAGTCATACTTGTATGTGGATCAAAGAAGAAAATCATAATGGAAACTGTTAAATACTTAGAATTGGATAATACTGGGAGGATATGCATGAAAACAAGATAGGTAATCAAAGTGGTATCAGAGGGAAAATGGATTGACTTCAAAGTGTATATTAGAAGAAAGGACTAAAAGTTAATGAGTTAAACCTTCCAACTCAACAAGCTAGTAAAACAGAATAAACTAAGAAATAAAGTAATAAAAGATGGCAGAAATTAGGAACACGATAGAGAAGAGCAGCAAAGGCAAATACTGGTGTTTCTTTTCTATTTTTTAATAATTTTTTTAATGTTTATTTATTTATTTTTATTTATTTATTTTTGAGAGAGGGTGACAGAGCCTGAGCAGGGGAGGGGCAGAGAAAGAGAGGGAGACACAGAATCCGAAGCAGGCTCCAGGCTCTGAGTGGTCAGTGCTGAGCCCCACGCGGGGCTCGAACTCATGAACAGTGAGATCATGACGGGAGCCCAGGTCGGAAGCTCAACTGACTGAGCCACCCAGGCGCCCCATCACTGGTGTTCCTTTAAAAGGACTAATACAGGGGCACCTGGGTGGCTCAGTCAGTTGAGCTTCCGACTCTTAGTTTTGGCTCAGGTCATGATCCTAGGGTTGTGGGATCGAGCCCTGATTTGGGCTGAATGCTGAGCATGGAGCCTGCTTAAGATTCTCTCCCTCTCTCCCTCTGCTCCCCCTCTCTAAAATAAAAAATAAAAATAAATAAATAAATTTAAAAAGGGACTAATTCAATAGACAAACCTCTGACAATTCGCATTAAGAACAAAGAGAAAAGGTACAAATAAACTGAAAATGGGGACATAACTATAGAAACAGCAGAGATTTGAAAACTTCTTAGAGGATAGAGCTAATTTCCTAGAAAAACTTAGTAGCAAAACTGATGGAAAAGGAAATAGCAAATCTTAATAGTCCTATAACCATTACATAATTTGAATCAGTGAGGATTAACCTATATCACTTGAGGGACTACAAACCTGAAACGTTTCTAGAGAGGTAATCTGCAAATATGTATTAATTGCCATTGCCAATAACACCATCCTGAGGATTACATAGGGAAGAACTCAAATGGAAAAAGAAACTACAAAGATATCTATAACTGTGCTATAAATATTAGTTAAAGAAACAAACAACCTGACATTGTCTAACATTTAGGCAATGGCTAAGCAAATCTCATTATAAGACGGAGCAATAAAAAATGATAAATACTGGGGCGCCTGGGTGGCTCAGTCGGTTAAGCATCCAACTTCGGCTCAGGTCATGATCTCACGAGGTTAGTTGGAACCTCGCATAGGGCTCTCTACAGAGCCTGCTTCAGATCCTCTGTTCCCCTCTCTCTGTCCCTCCCCAGCTTTCGCGTGCGCGCACTCTCTCTCTCAAAAGTAAACATAAAAAATGTAAATACTACAAACTCATAAGTCTTAAAGGAAAAAATAGACAGATTTGAATATATCAAGGGTTTAAACTGCTGTATCACGAAGGACATGGTAAGTCAAGTGCAGTGGGACAAGTGAGGACTGGAGGCAAGTAGGGTTTCAACACCGCTGCCTACTGCAACAGGGGGTTCAAGACAGAAATCTCAACAGAAAGTCCATGGAGACTGAGTGGAAATGCAAGAACTGCAGGGATGTGTGCCTTAGCCAGGAGGGTTAGAGGGAAGGTCCTGCCCGCAGGGCACCGGAGCACCCAGGAAACAATGGCTGAAGGACGATATAGATGAAGGGGTCTGGTATCCAGAATGCTGCTGGGTTTCGGGGGTGGTGATGGCAAGGTTCAGCTGAGGGTTCTCTAAGGTGGAAGGAGAGGCACATAATGGCTGAGAGGGCCAGCTGGCCAAAAGAGGCCAGACGGAGAATGCCAGAAAGTATAGATCCTGGGACCAGATGCCACAGAGGACAGCATGGGTAGCACCAGATGTCAAAGACTTTTCATGACAAAGGCCAGGAGCGTGAGCATCTGTAGGGAAGGCAAGTATAAATACTAAGTTTGCAGAATGAAGATAAAGTGTATTTGGTTCTTCAATATTTATTGAGCACCTACTATATGTGAGGCACTCTTATAAGTGAGATGAGAGTATGAAGTAGAAGTACTTATTCCTTTTTTTCTTAAAGCTTGCAAATATATAAGTAGGAAAAGATACAGATGTTAAGCAATGATTAAGAGAAAGAGAAACACAGAATTATAAGGCATAGGTGGCACAGCCCAAAGTGTAAGGGAAGGGGCCCTAACCTCAGGCTGCCTGAATCCAAATCCTGGCTCTGGAACGCAGTAGCTGTGGGACTTCTGTGTTTCGGGTTCTCGTGTGGCACGTGAGGCGGACCTCTCGTGGGGTGTGGTAAGGGTTAAATGACACAAGATTTGGGGCGCCTGGGTGGCTCAGTCGGTTAAGCGGCCGACTTTGGCTCAGGTCATGATTTCGCGGTCTGTGAGTTCGAGCCCCGCGTCGGGCTCTGTGCTGACAGCTCAGAGCCTGGAGCCTGTTTCAGATTCTGTGTCTCCCTCTCTTTGACCCTCCCCCGTTCATGCTCTGTCTCCTTCTGTCTCAAAAATAAATGTTAAAAAAAAAAATTATAAATAAATAAATAAATAAATAAATAAATAAATAAATAAATGACACAAGAGTTTACATATCTTGTAAAATCCCATGCCTGGCTGTACAATAATGCCTTCTTCCCCTCCAGAAGTTTTCTTGGAGTGCTCTGCAGTGGCTTCACACATCCCCACCCCTCCCTGGATACCCTCAGATGGTGTGGGCATACCCCACACTACCGCACCCCCCCACCCCCATCTGTTTTCTGCCAGGACCTACGCCTACAGGAGGCACTGAAGTAATTTCAATCCCTCAGAGCTGTCCAAACCTATTATCCAGGCTTAATGTGTTATCATCCACTACGAGTTGCCTTTTAAAAGAGGACTCTCTGGGGGTAGCAACTCAGGCATAAAGGAGAAGCACCCTCCGGGCCCACTAACGTACACACTCGTTAGGCCAAATGTGCTGGTTTGAAAAAACATGTCTGCAAATTCTTTGACACTTCTTCCCACAAGGGATTGAGTCTAATTTGCCTTTCCTTGTATATGATCTGGACTCAGCCACTCACTCCTAATGAAGAGCTGAAATGATGCTACGTGACTTTCAAGTGTAGGTCTTAAAAGGTGACATAGCTTGTACCCGGTTCTGGTTCTCTCTCCCTCTCTCTCTCCCTACACGCAGATATGCGCGTCTGAAGCCCTGAGCTGCCGTGGAAGAAGTCTGGCGTCCCTGAAGCTACCACGCCGAAAAGACTGGAGAAACCACAGACAGCGAGATGTCTGAGGAGCCTCGGCTGTTCTGGCCTTCAGCCGCTCACATCTCCCCAGCCCGAGGACCATCCAGGAGAAAGAGCAAACCTTCAGGTGATTCCGACCCCCAGCTTTCCAGGTGCCCCAGCCCACACTGAATGGAGCAGAAATGTGCTTGTCTCCATACCCCTGCCCAGACGGCACGCTCGTGAGCAAAGTCAAAGTTATTGTTTTCAGCCACTAAGTTTCGAGGCGGTTTGTTAAAGTTGCCTGAGTAATCTGAACTGCGTGTGACCTGGGCAGTCACACAGGGGCCCAGCTCTCGGAGGGGCCCTGTGCTTAGTGTAATACTCTGCTGTCACTGTTTTGAAATTCTTTTTAATATATTTTTTAATGTTTATTTATTTATTCGTTTATTTATTTAGAGAGTGCAAGCAGGGGGAGGGGCAGAGAGAGAGGGAGAGAGAAACTGTCAGTGCAGAGCCCGGTGTAGGACTCAAACCCATGAACTGCAAGATCACGACCTGAGCCAAAATCAAGAGTCAGCCGTTTAACGAACTGAGCCACCCAGGCACCCCTCCATCTTGAAATTCTTAATTTTGTTTTTGTCCTGGGCCCTGAAAAGCATGTACCCTGTCCACACGAATTACCAGTACTCTCCTCCTCTCGGTCATATGCACCCATCACAAGTATGTAACTATGCAGCATGTGTAGTGGACAGAGAACAGAGCTTTGGAACCAACCAGGCCTAGGTTCAAATCCCAGCTCCACCACAGGCTGTCCTCACTGAACTTCAGTTACCTTACCTCCACAAGGGAGATAATAACAGTATGCAACTCACAGGGTTACAGTGAATGTTAGTGCATAACGAAGTACTTCTTGCACAAATTAGTGCAGTAGCCTCTCTCTTGCCCTTGCCTCTGGTATCTTCTCCATTTAAAGGACCCTCCATACCCACATTACATTGATCTTCCTTAGCTGGAACTCCAAAATCTTCAGTGGCACCCTATTTCTATTAGAGTCCAAAGTCCTCACCTTGGCATTTTCAAGGCCTTCTACAATTAGATAGATATCAGGTCACCATTTTACACTCATCTTCCGGTGCTCTATGACACTAATGCTCTGCTGCAAACAGAGGAGAGGCTCCCAAAATACCTCTCACTTTCACTTTACAGTGCTTTTGCCCAAGCTGTTCTACCTTCTACCTGGAATAACCTGGGCCCTCCTGACAACCTTAGCATTCTGACGATAGTTCACGTCACAAACTTGAATAACTGGATGTGGACTGTTAATGTCAATCCAAGTAATATTCTCAGGAGTTATGCTTCAAACTGGCATTTTTAGTACAGATGACCCACCTATATTGCTTAAAGGAAGTCAGCTACAGCACTTCAAGTAATGTGTAATGAGGTTGGCATAATGTGGTCCACACGTAAGACATTCCTCAGCATTTACAGAAGCTTTTGTAAGCAACAGAAGAAATAAAGCCATTATTGAACCACTGCCTGTCAATTAAAATGTTCCTAATCATTTCCTATAACTATGATGCTCATAAACGTAATTTACTCTCATGACGACACGAAAGCCACTGCAACTCACAGTTAACAGTTGTGATGTAATAGTTACTCACATCCTTCACACACACTCCCATTCATACACTCCCAGTCACAGCGACTCTCAGGCCTCAGATTTCTTCAAGCCTTTGCCTCCGAGCACGGGAGGGGAGCCCAGCCTTGGGGTCAGACCTCTGATCAAACCCGGCCCCTCCATCCTGTCGCTGGGGCCTAGGTGGGTGCCTGAGTCTCTCTGCGCCTGGAACAACAGTATCTGCCTTGTACGGGCCTGGGGAAGATGCAGTGGGATAATGTCCGTTACATGACTGGCAGCGAGCGCATGCTCTTTGAGTATTTCCAGAGAATCTAGGAAGTGGCAGGGGCCTTTTATCTTGGGTAGCTTCCCATCCAATGCAAAGCTTTCTTCCACAGCATCCCTGTCAATGGCCATTCAGCCCCCGCTTGACTTTCCAGGGCAGGAGTCTAGCACCTCATAGGGCATCCATCCCATTTCTGGCTGAGTCTAACTGTCCCAAAGTTCTTTTGAACCAAATCCTCACCCTTAACTTATCCCTCTGGTGCCCCCTGTGCCTCCCAGGACACTCCCCTCCCCCAAAAGAAGAGAGAGTGGCTTTCCGGCCAAGAAGGTCCCCCACACCTGACAGCTGGTCTCCACCCTAACACTTCCAGCTGGCCCCAGCTGGGGTCCCTCCCCAGTCCCCCTTTTCTTCATCTGTCAAATGAGGATGAAACTCCTGCCTGCCCCCAACCTCCCTCCCACGATGTCAGAGAGACAAAGGAGACATTGGGGGGAAAGGCGGCCGGGGAACTGTGAAACCCCATCACCACGCCTAGAGAGCTCGGGATTCGCGCTCCAGCCCCTTCCTCTACTCGCCCTCCGGGATAACCTCCTCCCGGGAGGTGCCCCGAGGCTGGAGCCGCCGCTCCTCGCCACCCCCGCCCGGGGACGCAGAGGGGCGGCGCCCGCAGCCTGGGCCCCCAGAGGCCGGAGGCCGCCCCCGCCCCGCGGCCCCGCGGCCCCCAGCCCGCCAGGCCCGGGGCGAGGCCGCCCGACGCCGAGCGCGGACCCACCTGCGGCGGCGCGGCGAGGGCTGGGGTCCGGCTTCGCGGCGGCTGGAGGTTGTGCGCCGGCCGCGCCTCGGCTCGCCGCCGCCGGGCCCTCCCCCGGGCCGCTCCACGTGGCCGCTCCACGTCGCCCTCCGGCCGGCCGCCGCCCTGGCCCGGGCAGAGTCCGCAGCGCCAGCGGCCGCGGGCAGGGCCGCCGCCCTCCGCAGCCCGCGCCGGGCTTCCTCCCCGCGGCCCCGGCGCGCGTGTGCGTGCGCGCGTGTGCCCGTGTCTCCGTGAGAGAGACAGGGACAGACTTCTAGAGAGACAGCCGGTGATGCTGGTGTTCAGGAGAAGCGTGCCTAACTGTGGTGGTGCTGCCGGTGCCACTGCCCGCCGGCGCCCAGCCTGTGTACAAGACAGGACGGAACTGTTAGTGTGGCTGTGACTAGTGGATGTGGCCGTGTGCGTGAGGCACTTGTGACAGTAGAGGTATTTTGTGTGACTGTGTATCCAGAGCGACAACATGGCCCTGAGAGCGTATGGCCAGGGTGGGAATGATTGTCCGGGGGTGTGACAGGAGAGGACAGTAGCGGTACATGTGTTAGGGTAGTTGGTTGAACTCTTTCCTGAGTTGTTTGTGATGCTCACATGACAGCTGTGACTGCTGGTTTCCAGGGAAGGTGTCATTGGGTGGCTGTGACCAGGTGCATCACTGAGAAGCGGCTGCATACGAGACACGGTTGGCGAGAGGGCTGGGAAAAGTGTCATCTTAAGGGTGATGGTGGCAGTCATTTGCCAGCAAAGTGTCACCTCAAAATGGAGTGTCACCTACTTTTGTCACAATATCAATTCCTCCTAGGCTTCAGACTACATCTTCACCCACTGGCCCAAGGACTGACTGACTTCCTTCCTTCCTTTCCTTCCTTCCTTCCTTCCTTCCTTCCTTCCTTCCTTCCTTCCTTTCTCTTTTATTTTCTTTCTTTCTCTTTCTTTCTTTTCCTTCTTTCTTTCTCTCTCCCTTTCTTTCTCTTTCTTTCTTTCTTTCATTTTGTGTGTGTGTGAGAGAGAGAGAGAGAGAGCACAGGAGTGTGCACACATCAGCAGGGGAGGGGCAGAGAGAGAGGGGGAGAGAGAGAATCCAAGCAGGCTCTGGGCAGTCATCACAAACTGCAAGATCATGACCGGACCTGAAACCAAGAATCAGACGCTCAAACAACTGAGCCGCTCAGGCACCCCACAAGGACTTAGTTCTTCAAAGGAATAACTTATCTCTTCAGAATCTTCAACGTCTCCCTCTCCTTCAGCTCCTTCCAATCTGCATCTTTCAGAACAACTGACTCTCATCGAAGTCATTCTATCCTCCTTCCTATGGCGGACATTGCTGGACACTACCTGCGAGAATTAGGGGACCCACTGTCCAGCAACACCATCTTCTCCCTCTACTCGTTTCTTCTTAGTTTTCTTTACGCAACAGAGTTCCTCTGGGCTCTCCCCTCACTCCTATCTGTTCATGTTGCTTCCATCACTATCTGTTATGGGTTGAACTGAGTCCCTCAAAAAGTCATATGTTGACATCCTAACCCCCAATACCTCAGAATGTGACTTTATTTGGAAGTAGGGTCGCTGCAGGTATAAGAAGTGAAAATGAGGTCCTACTGGAGTAGGGTGAGCCCACCCCACTCCAATTTGACTGGTGTCCACGTGAAAAGAGGAAACTTGGGGGCTCCGGAGTGGCTCAGTTGGTTAAGCATCCGATTCTTGGTCTCGGCTCAAGTCATGATCTCACAGTTTGAGCCTCAGGTTGGGCTATGCGCTGACAGTGCAGAGCCTGCTTGGGATTCTCTGTCTCTCTTTCCGTCCCCTGCTTGCTCTCTCTCCTCTCAAAATAAATAAATAAGCTATTTTAAAAAGGGCAAATTTGGACACACACACACACCCACACCCCCCCCCCCCCACACACACGGAAAGCATCTTGCGAAGATGCAGGTAGCATGTTCTTGTGGCCATGAAGCTTCTACATGCCAAAGATTGCCAGCATACCACCAGAAGCCAGAGAAGAGACCTGGGACAGATTCTTCCTCACAGCTCTCAGAAGGAACCGATCTTTCTGGCACTTTGAAGTTGGACTTCTAGTCCCCAGAACTGTAAGACAATAAACTTCTGTTGTTTAAGACAGCCAGTGTGTGGTACTTTGTTATGGCAACCCTGAAAACGAATATATCATTTAAATGCTGATGGCTGCCAAACCTCAAATTCCAAGCCCCAAGCCCCAGACCTCTTCAGGAAATGAACATCCTCTAATTTGTGCCTAGATTTTAATGTATAAAGGTGACTGAGTGACAACGTGGAGAGGTCAATGTCATTGAAAGAAAAATTTAGTGCTCCAGTTATCCTGGAAACGACAGGCATAGCTCACTACACAGGATGACAGGGGGCAACCCCAGTGGGCTTCTGTCATGGGCAGAAAGGAGCAAGGAGGAAGGCAGAGGCCACAGCCTTTATTAAGTGGAAAGGCAAGGCAGGGCAAGGTAGACAGCTTAGAATTGGCTAGTTTGAGTAATCAGGCAGGCTTTGGGACATAGGGACTGTCCCTAGTTATGTGATACCTGACCGTGGGTTGATTTAGGACAGGGGAAATATTGGCTTGTCGTGTGAAGTTTAGATAAAAGAAGTGGCTCAGAGTATGGGCTCTGGATTGCAGACGAAATGTCAACTTCGGCTGTTAGTTTGGCCCTGTGACTGACGGATGCCAAATAGACAAATACAGAATCTAAGAAAAAGCAATTAGAACACCTACCAGCACCCTAACCTCTGCGTGTCTGAGTTCAGAACGCATCCTCTTCCTCCTCAAACCTTCCCTTCCCCCAGTTTCCTCAACCCAGGGACTGGTACCGCCATGCATCCCTGAGTCACACAGTCAGAAACCTGGGCATCCTTCATGATTTCTCCTTCTCTCCTGACCTCCTATTCCATTCTGCCTCCTGTCTGAAAGATCTTCACTCCTCTCCCAAGCTCCTCCAGTCCAGGCAGCCACCTGCCATGCCGAAGTACTGTTAACAGCCTCCTAACTGGCCTGTTTCCGTTCTCAGCCTCCTCCAATCAATCCGTTCTCCAAGTCGCCTGAATGATTCCTCTAAAACATAACGCCGGTCGTGTTGCTCACCCCTTTGTAAAACTCTTTGATGGTTTTCCCCCATCCTTAGTCTAAACTCTCACATCCCTTGTGTAGCTGCTCACAGCCTGATTCTTGACCATCTCATATGCTCCAGACAACCAGATTTCTTTTGGTTCCTTTAAGAAGTCTCTCACACCCAGGCTTTTGCTTACGCTGTTTCTGCTCCTGGAACAACTATTCTCTTCCCACCTCTCCCTTGCCTGGGAAACTCCTACTCAATTTTTGGTTTCACCTTAAATGTATCATCACTTAACATCCGGGTACACTTGCTCTGACCCATGGTGTTCAGGCACCCTCCTCAGTGCTCTCACTGCAGCTAGTACTTCCCCTATCTAGCTAGCCCTGTGCCCTACCGCAGGGGTTCAACCCTGACTACACATTTGAATCTTCCAAAGAACTTCTAAGTTATATTGATACCTAGTCTCCTCTCCAAACCAACTATAGCAGGGGGTGAGGCCTGGGCGCTGGCTGTTTTTAAAACTCCCAGATGAAGGGCGCCTGGTGACTCAGTTAAACGGCCAACTTCGGCTCAGGTCATGATGTCATGGTTCATGAGTTCAAGTCCCACATCGGGCTCTGGGCTGACAGCTCAGACCCTGAAGCCTGCTTCATATTCTGTGTCTCCCTCTCTGCCCACCACCCCCCTCTGCCCCCAGCTCACGCTCTGTCTCTCCCTCTCTCAAAAATATAAACATCAAACAAATTAAAAAACAAAACAAAACTCCCAGATGATTCTAATCTTCAGTCACGGCTGAGAACCACTGCTCTATTAGATTACTTATTCGTTTCCACATTCCAGTGACGACAGGAAAGAGCATTCCAGGGGTATCCCACTGCCTGGTACAAAGTGGGGGATGAGTACGTATCTATTGTACTTACTTGACATTATGAAAGACGGTGTAGAGTGATGGTATGTGACTTTAACCTTTGTGTGTGTGTGACTCCATGTGGAATGCCATCCACCCAATAGCTGAAACCTATGTGACTGGGTGCCACAGTGTGAATGGCTGTGTCCAGTATGGGAAGTCCACTGTGAATAGCTGAACACTGCAGGACTGCAGGGCGTCACAAGGTGAGCGGCCACGTCCTGAATGTGAAGTTCACAGTGAATGGCTGCCCTGTGTGAAAGGGCAGGATGTCACCAAGGAGTGGCTGTGTCCTGTGTGTCAGTGACTGGTTGACTGGGGGACCGTAACCAAACTGTCTAACTAGCGTGGCGGGGGCAGAGTTTGAGGAAGGCGCTGGAGGCACGTCTCACCAAGATGGAGGCTGGGGAGAGGGTGGTGGTCCTTGCAAGGGGCGGCACCGCTAGTCACCGGGAGGCGGAAGCAGGAGGCGCCCAGGCGCGCGAAGCGGGCGACGGGCGGGGAGGTCACCACTGGTAACTCGGTTCTGCTCGGCGCGGATCGAGGTCCGGGCCCCGCCCTTTGCCACGCCCGCCGCGGAGCGCGGCCGCGGTGGGCGGGGCGGGGCCCGGACCCCCGCCCCACCCGGCAGCGGAGGCCGTCCTTGCACAGGCTGTCCAATGGCGTGTAAGGGGCGGGGCCCGGCGCACACCGGCCGGCCTCCCGGCCAAGAACCAGGTGCAGGAGCCGGTCAAGAACTGGGAAGTCAGAACCCAACCACCCAAGATGCTGAGCTCTTCCCAGAGCCCTCAGACTGGCACCTGGACAGAGCCCTTCTCTCTGCTTTTGAGTCTTGGCGCTACCCTCTACTTGGGCTACTACTGGATATGTGTGCCCCAGGTGGGTGCGGGTCCAAAGCTCTGGCCGGTGGGTTTCGGATACTCTGGCCCAAGGGCCAGCTTCTAGCCAGGGGATAGAGCCCTTTGTGGGAGGTGGCATGATTGGGCCCCCTGCCCCAGGTGAAATTTGATGCCCCAATTCCACCACCAGCCCTGCCATGCTACAGCAGGGTTCTGTTTTGCTATTATCACCTAACGAAGAGTTTTGCTTCTTTGTCTGCCTAGATTCTCTGCGTCCCAAACGCTCCCCATGCCAGTTGAGCCTTTCAGCCATCAGAGGGGTGCTGCTCCCTATGATAGAGACAAACATTTGAGGAAGGGCCGGCTGGAAGGCATCCTCAGGTGTCAGGGAGACGCTTTCCTCTTCTAAAAAGGCAGTCGAGTTGAGTTTCTCACTAACTTCACAGAACAAAGGAACCGGAGGCCTGTGCAGATGTGACTGACTCCCACCATCCTGTCCACTTAGCAGAGCCTTGCTTCTCTTAAGGGTGGGTAGAGGTTCCCTGTGTAGCTCAGGACTCGTGGATAACCCTGTCGTTGTTCATTCAGCCCTGTGTTAAGTTCTAGGCTCTCCGTGTATATATAATGCAATGGTAAAGTCTCAAGAGGTTGATTTTGATGAACTTGGACACTGAAGTTTAACACTGAAATTTAGACAAAATACATAATTCATATATCCAGAAAAATCTAAATCTTTTAATCTTCATTAAGCTGTTCTAGGTAACTGAGTCTAATAAAAAAATCTATCGATTCAAGCCCTTAAAGATCTATAGGGAATTTAAATGTTATCTAAACTTTCTGTATTTTCAGAGCTTTTTACATTCGCATGTATTAAATCTGCCTTAGTAAAACAAAAATCCAAACCTCACAGTACCCTATAAATCCTACCTTATATGCCTGATTTCAAAAGTCAGTCATTTCAGACCAGAACTGTCCTTAATAAACATTTTCCTTTGCTTGGACCAGCCACAAATAACTCAGAGACCTCTGCCATTTTTTACTCCAAACCCCTCCTTGACTTCCAAATATTGGTTACAATGCAGGAAAAAGCACATTCTGGAAGCCCTGAGGAGTTTGGATTGTCCAGCATGATAATGGACTATTATTGATTTACCCACAGTGACCAATGGCATATTACTAATTAATTCTCAGGAATGAGTCAAGAAATACTTCACTATGGGGCGCCTGCGTGGCTCAGTCGGTTAAGCATCTGACTTCGGCTCAGGTCATGATCTCACGGTCTGTGAGTTCGAGCCCTGCATCGGGCTCTGTGCTGACAGCTCAGAGCCTGGAGCCTGCTTCAGATTCTGTGCCTTCCTCTCTCTCTGTCTCTGTTTGTCCCCCATTCATGCTCTGTTTCTCTCTGTCTCAAAAATCAATAAACGTTAAAAAAATTAAAAAAAAGAAATACTTCACTAGAGCTAAAATGAAATTAACCCATATAAAATATTTTTTTTTTCAACGTTTATTTTTATTTTTGGGACAGAGAGAGACAGAGCATGAACGGGGGAGGGGCAGAGAGAGAGGGAGACACAGAATCGGAAACAGGCTCCAGGCTCCGAGCCATCAGCCCAGAGCCTGACGCGGGGCTCGAACTCACAGACCGCGAGATCGTGACCTGGCTGAAGTCGGACGCTCAACCGACTGCGCCACCCAGGCGCCCCGAAATTAACCCATATAAATCAAATGTGTGACCTAGTTTATTCGACACTACTGAGCTTATTTAATCAAGAATTCCCTAAATTGGGGCACGTGGGTGGCTCAGTCGGTTAAGTGTCCGACTCTCGATCTCCGCTCAGGTCATAATCTCGTGGTTCATTGAGTTTGAGCCCCAAACTCTGCCCTGACAGTGTGGAGCCTACTTGGGATTCTGTCTCTCCCTCTCTCTTCCCCTTCCCTCCTTGCATTCTCTCTTTAACTAAACTTAAAAAAAAAAAAAAAAAATTCCACAGATTGATAACAACTCAAAATCCTGGCAATTAGGAAGTAATATAGTACGGTGATTAAGAGCATAAGCTCTAGAGTCAGACCTGGGTTTGAATTCCAGTTCCGCCACTAGCTGTCTTTGGCAGGCTTCATGACCCTTGACAACTTACTCAACATTCCAACCTGTTCCCACGGGGGATCACAGGATCTACTGTCAAAGAGCTATTGTGAAAATCACAGGGTATAATTATGTAGAGTGCTCAGCACAATGCTTGAAACATGAGCACTCAACAAATTCAACCTACTAGTATTGGTGGTAGTATCATAATTGCGAATTCTGCTTTGCCTCTTGCTTGCTGTGTGACTTTGGGCAAACAACTTAAACTCTTTGAGTCGCTGTTTCTTCACCTATGAAATATGCTCCCTCATAAGGTTGGGCTTAGCCTAGAACCTGCATATAGCATACAATGAATCTCAAGCATTATTATTCCGGGGGTTAAAGACCATGTTATGAGTCACATCTCTCAACAGCTGCGCTAGCAACTTGGCCTCTCTAGTTCATAATTTACCTAGCCTTTTTTGGGTACTAAAACTGCAGAAGACATAGGAATCTGGTCCTCAGGTTCTTTAGGGCTTGCAACAGCAAAAGAAATTTCTTGAGACTGTGACCTTTTGGCTTTGTACAGCATGCCCGTTTCATAAGCCTGCTATGCGGCTAGCCCTCTCATTCACTTGATGTGTACCCAAGAACCAAGCAGAGGGGTGGAAAGTCAGAGCCGAGTCCCCACTGACTTGTCCGTCCCTGCCATTGTGTTACCTTCCCTCTAGCTGGCATGAAACAAAAGGAAAATCTGTTCACATCGAGACCATTCCTCCTTTGGAGTATGGTCTGGCGACAGGGGTCCTATGAGCGAGAAAATGAGGTGCTGTGGTAGAAGCAGCAGTGAGCGCGTGGTAGGGAGGGAACGCGAGTATGTGGCAACGGGGTGCTAAAATCAGGCGCAGCCAGCGTGGCTGGAGCTAGTCTGAGGAAGAGGAGTGTGGTAAATCAATTGCAAGGCAGAAGTCACAGATTGAATGGTACTGCATTTCTTCAGCCTCTGACTAGGATGCCAACCCTTTCCGCAAGGACTCAGCTGGGCAGTTGATATTACCTGCTCTCTGCAAAATGGGTTTGGGGCACAGATAGCCTGAGCGGAGGAGTCAGCACTCAGTCAGCTGCAGCAGTTCCCAGCCCTGGTTCCAGGTCAGTTGAGTCCGTGCCGGAGTTCGCCCTGCAGGACTGGAGTTCGCCCTCCAGGACTGGAGTTCTTTGGGGCTCCAGCTGGACTCTATTATAAACAGAGGTGACTTGGCCATTCCAGGCTAAGGTATGTTAGGTCTCTCACCCCCAGAGGCCGGCCTCTGGAGAGGGGTTGCTCTGGTGTCAGGTGCCTCACTGGCTGTGCAAAATCCAGGGGAGTGAGGTAGACTGTTGTGGTTACAGAGGCCTCAACTGGTGACTGGGCCCCGGTTTCTGGCCCTCCTGGAGCAACACTGTCCGATCACTCTGGAGACTTTCTACCCTACGCTGTGGTGTTTTGAGGGGCGGCTACAAACCATCTTTCGAGTCTTGCTGCAGTCTCGGCCTCCAGTCCCTTACTGGAGGTAAGAAGGGACAGAGCGGGTGAACAGTAAGCTGCAACTATAGGGAAATCCTGTCTACTTCTTAAAACTGAAGGTAATCTTTGCCCCACGTACCTCAGTGTGTTGAGGATAACGAGAGTGGTTATACAGAAGGGCTATTTAATTGCACAACAGTGAGGTAATATTTAATCTTTTACGTCCCATTACACCTTGTTATGGTCTTAATGTGGGGCACAGTGTGTGCCCTCAAATGATACAGGAGGGAAGTTGTGGGAGTTGTTTGTGGGGAAGAGAGGTAAACCTTCTGAAGCACACGGAGTTCCTCAGAGTATCTTGGTGTGCCCTTTTCTCCAAAACCACAGCGAAGTCCTCCAAACCCCAGATGGAGGACAGCTCCTGCTAGACTGGGCTGGCCAGCACAACAGCAGTCAATATCCTGACCCCACCACCCAGCCCATTGTATTACTGCTTCCTGGTATCACAGGCAGTAGCCAGGACTCCTATATCTCACAACTAGTCAACCAAGCTCTGAGGGATGGTTATAGGTAAGGATGGGTCCAGCCCAGAGGCAGTGGGTGGTATCTGAGGCCTTGTAATAGGGAGGCCGATCAAGACCCTGATACCTCCGGGAAGAAAGCACTATATGAGGGGCACTTCTGACTGGGGTCTTCCTGAAGGCTACCAAAAGGGGAGCGGGGCTTCTAGGAAAGGCCTGGCTGAGACGTACCTGTGTGTGTCACAGAGCTGTTGTATTTAACAACCGAGGCTGCCGTGGGGAAGAACTGCTGGTGAGTATCCTTTCCTCATCGTAGCCCTTCACCCCACTCCCTTAACGGATCCTTGGCCCTGGGGTTCTACCTACCCATCCTTCTTCCATTTTCCTTCCATCTCTCGAACCCTCCCATCTTTCTGCTTCTGGCCAGGGCCTCCCTCCCTACCCAATTATCTGGTTTGCCTCAGACTCACAGAGCCTTTTGTGCCAGCAACACTGAAGATCTGGAGACAGTCGTGAGCCACATAAAGCACCGCTACTCCCAAGCGCCACTGCTGGCTGTGGGCATCTCTCTTGGAGGGTAAAGGTTGCCTGGGCTTGACCCAAAGGTCCAGTCTTCCTTTGTTTCCTCCCCCATGTCCTCTCCCCCTTTCCCAACTCACTAACGCAAACCCTTCTTTCACGGCCCCTGGATCCATCCTTCAGGATATTAGTGCTGAACCACCTAGCTCGAACAGGGCAAGATTCGGGGCTGGTGGCAGCACTGACTCTATCTGCATGCTGGGATTCCTCTGAAACCACCCGCTCCCTGGAGACCCCACTCAACTCACTGCTCTTCAATCAGCGCCTCACTGCCGAGCTCTGCCACATTGTGAACCGGTAGGGTTTTGGCAAGTGGGAGGGGGCAGCAGGCAGGATGGGATGGCAGAAATATCAGGTTCTCCCAGTGCTCAGACTAGTTTTGTAACTGGGTTTGCTCATTCATGAGATACGATAGGGTCAGGTCCAGGAGAGTCACACCTCTATGAACTCTTTTGCAGAAATAGGAAGGTGATGGAAAAGGTGGTGAACGTAGACTTTGTGCTACAGGTAGAGTCTTTCAACCACCACCCCCTACCCAAAATTGTTCAGTATCTTCTTATTCCCTATCCTCATCCTAGCGTACCCCACCCTCTGCCACATGCAGGCCCGCACAATCCGCCAGTTCGATGAGCGCTACACAGCTGTGGCTTTTGGATATCAAGACTGTGTTACCTACTACCAAGCAGCAAGCCCAAGAACCAAGGTAGATGCCATCCAGACCCCTGTGCTCTGCCTCAATGCAGCTGATGACCCCTTCTCCCCAGTCCACGGTGAGCACCCCGAATCTGGATGCTTTACAGGCCCTGGGGAAAACAGGTGGTGAGGTGCAAGGGGAGAGAGACCGGGCTCTCAGAAAAGGCCAGTTCCTGACCTCCTCTCTAACCCCTCCCCAAGCCCTTCCCGTACAGGCTGCCCAACACTCTCCCCATGTTGCACTGCTCATCACAGCCCGGGGTGGCCACATTGGCTTCCTGGAAGGGCTGTTCCCCTGGCAGCACAGCTACATGAACCGCCTCTTGCATCAGTATGCCAAAGCCATCTTCCAGCACCCAGTGTCGCTGCTCAACCTCAGGGATCTCTCACCTTCTGAGGGAGGCAAGAACTGACAGGAGTACCACTAGGGTCTCAGTTCAGTCTTTGCTTGTTTATTAAATATCAACTTTTCCTGCTGAATGTGCTGAGGTTCATTTTCCCTTTTCTCAAGGGTAGGGAAGACCATCCAGGAACTTATTGTATATGTCGCCTGGCTGGCTTGGAGCTACCCGGCTGGACCCAGAGATTACTGCCTGGGTCTTCCTTCTGCCCCTTCCTTCCCTAACGGCAAGTCCCAGGCCAGTGCTTGCTCCAGCAAACGCCAGGGGTTCACGTGAAGACCAAGTGATGGACAGCAGTACCTCCAGGTTCTTGGGCATCCTCACATATTTCTGGAGAAAGGACAAGCTCAACTTTGGAGCCTCTGGCAAGCAGAGGAAGAATGCAGGTGGTGTGGCCTGGCCTTCAGATACCACTGTCCTGGGAGGATCCACGGGTGAAGAATGAAGGGTTCTCAGGATTCAGAGTCACACAGGGCCACAGCCAAGCTTTGAGTGGGCAGGGCAGGCAGCGCCCGTCAGTCTCATCAGAGGAACGCCAACTATGGATTCAGGTGGAATGAGCAACGGGGTTCAGGCCTCCACTCTGTTCTAGAAGGTAGTAATGTCCAGGCCCCTGATTCCCTAAGAGCAGAAAGGCTAAAGAAAACCTGGAAAGACACTCTGGAGCAGCAGGATGGTCACAACAATAAGTCCGACACATAGCAAGAGCAGCAGCCACACAGGAGCACTCCCTGCAGGAGGGGTAAGGGAAGAAGT
Source organism: Lynx canadensis (assembly GCF_007474595.2). NCBI lineage: Eukaryota > Metazoa > Chordata > Mammalia > Carnivora > Felidae > Lynx > Lynx canadensis. The sequence continues at coordinate 118,430,552 of NC_044305.1, read as the reverse complement.
CAGCAGGCAAAGGGGCTAAGAACAAAACCATTCAAGAAGGGGGCAGATGGCTACAAACAAGCGGCCCATTCTCCAAGGGGCAAGTTTTTGCTATAGCTAGAGGTAGGGCGGTACCCACCCCCATCCCAATGACTCACTCCGTGAGGGCAGCAAGTGCAGCTGGCAACGACTATCCACAGCCACAGAGAACAGGGCAGTTTCATGGAAGCCAAGGAGCTCTGGACCACGACCCTTCTCAGGTAGAAAGGCCACATCTGTCACGACAATGCCATGAGCCTCCCTCACATAATAGAGGCGCTGGAGACAGGAGAAGAACTATTGAAGGATGGCCCTGTTCAGAACATTCTCCTGGAAAACAATCTCCCTGTCCCCAGATGGCTTTTCCTCTAGAGCTGGGCCAGACCCTTCCTACACACTTAGGTTCGAGCAGGCCCAGAGTCCCCACCCCAAAGAGCCCTCAGGGCAGTGCCCACCTTTACCCATTACCTGGAGAGAGAAAGCTATGTAGATGGCAACAGAGCCAGTGACTGTGCCCAGGCCTAGAAAGGTGCCCGATTCACTGCAACAAAAAATAAAGTGCTCACTGTCCCGGGGGCCTATGCAGCAACATTCACCAATAGTACTCTTCAGAGCCTCAGACAGGACATCTTTCCAAGCTCCCCCAGGCAACCCACAACCAGCCAAGTCACCACTGTCTCACACCTGACACTAAGGCAGGAGATGACTTCATGGCCGCAGGACTTAGTCCGAAGGGGCAAGAAGGTGGAGCCATCCCAGGCTGTGAGGTAGCAAGGTGGGGGCTGGCGCAGACGCTTGTGGGGAATCTGCACTGTGAAGAGTCGCAGCCTGGCAGGCTGGTCTGGAACCTGCCCAAACCTGGGGGCCAGGTGAGAGGATATTCAGCTCCTGGGGCCTGCTCAGCCCTTCTCAGAGGTTTGTGCCCTCCTGCACCCTGGTCAGGCCTGGGGTAACACCCACCAAGGCTACAATCCTCCCCAGCTTCCCCCCAGTCTCTTCCCTCTCCCCCACCACATCTAGGCTGTGCCTCTTTTAGCTACCCTCTGGGGTCTCACACCTGCAGGCCTGGTAGCGGTAAGGCGTGTTAGAAAAGGTGGGTCCGTTCTCTTGCCAGTGCAGCTGTGTCACCAGCTGATCCTTCTGCCACACGGAGGCCTTAAGGTCCCAGCCCACAGTTACCAACTAGTCAGGAATCAAGATTCCAAGGATGGACAGTTAGGGGATCCACTTACTGGACAAGCAGCATAATCACCTACTTTTTTGACACTCTCACTTCCTCACCTTGCCATCAGGCCCCAAAGCCAGGTCCTCAATCTCTCCTTCATGGGCTCTGAACTCCAGAACTTTCTCTAGGCTGGGTACCTGCGACCAAACCACCATCATGGTTACCCTAGGTACCCAGCAAGGGTGCAATGATCCCCACCCTTCTTTTTTTCTGCCACTCAGTACAGGCTCCACTCAAGTTTCCCAGAACCCATGATCAGTTCATCACAATCTGACCTTGCTGCTACTGACACTCATCCTCTAACCCACAAAACCACACCTTCCAGATACGAACGTAGCCATCCGTCCCTCCAGTGGCGAGCAGGGTGTTATCGTGGTTGAAGCATACAACTTTTTGCAACGGATCAGGGCTGAAGTCTGTCTGCACCGCTTGCAAATTCTCTACACTGAGTTCTACCCCCTCCTGGTGGGTTTCAGCTCCAGACTTCTTCTCTACTGGGGCTGCCCCCTTCCTCTGTCGTGGCCCCTGTTCCTTGCAACCTGAAATACAAAGAGTCTGCCAGGTTTCAGGGCTCTATAGTAAGTAGTACTTGCCCCCTCCCTCGTAGTGAACATCCAGCTTCTTGCCTGCTACCATAACCCACTTCCAACCCCACTTTTTTTGGAACCAAAATAAGTGATCTTACTCATTTAACCCTTACCCCAAAGCTAAAGAGGGAGCTTCTCACCTGCCTTCTCTGTCTTGTTTTTGCCCTTCTGCTGATGGGTCTGGAAGCGCAGAAGCTGACAGTGGGCATCCTGCCCTGCAGCAAGGATGTTACCAGCCAGCGCCAAGTTCATGGTAGCCCGTGTCTCTGTGTCATGAGAGTGTAGCAAAGAGGCGCTCAGGCGCCCATTAATTTGTTCTAGCTGCAGAAAGTGCTGTGGAAGAGGGAACCAGGGTGAGCAAGGTTCAGGGGTGCCCAGACAGCACCTCAAGGACAACCTTACATCCTCTAGTCTAAAGCCCTATCTCTTTGCTTACTACACTTTTTTTTTTTTTTTAATTTTTTTTTCAACGTTTATTTATTTTTGGGACAGAGAGAGACAGAGCATGAACGGGCGAGGGGCAGAGAGAGAGGGAGACACAGAATCGGAAACAGGCTCCAGGCTCCGAGCCATCAGCCCAGAGCCTGAGGCGGGGCTCGAACTCCCGGACCGCGAGATCGTGACCTGGCTGAAGTCGGAGGCTTAACCGACTGCGCCACCCAGGCGCCCCTACACTTTCTATTTAAAAGGCTTTTCCCAGCCTGCTTGCTTCTTTCCTTTTCTTTCTTTCTTTGGAACGTCACAAATCTGTACAGCAAGGAGGGTTGGGATTAATACCTCCAGTTTACAAAATAATTGGGTAATCCTCAGAAGAGCGAAGAACCCTTGCCTAAAGACCAAATGCAGCACTCTTGCCGCTGCTAGAGAGCAGAGACACAGGTCTATGCGATCTCCCCAGAAAAGACCAGGATAAGACCCCTGGAGCTGCTTGCGAGGTTGAGTTGAAGCGTTCCTGCCTAAGCGGTGTCGTGTGCTGTTTTTACTCCACTTTACGATTCGTGGTAAATTCTCAGGTGAAATTCCCGCCAGGGCGCCGGGCTTTCCACCGGGGAGGGGGCAAGCTAGAAATGCAGCTAGTGTGCAGCCGGAGGTACAGCCCACCCCCAAGGCCCCTTACCCCCGTCGCCCGTGCCGTGACCGGCCCCAGTGGCTCTGAGCTCTCACCACGCCATTCTTTATGCCCGTCTTGGCAGCGCCTCCTCCGCCCGCAGCGATGAGCAGCCCCGCGCTGGGGTCGACCTGAAGCGCGTACAACGGGAACGGGGCCCGGTACAGCTCGGGCGCCCGGCGCCGGCCCATCCTGCTCGCCGCGCGCTTCACTGTCCGCACCGGGGCACCCGGGACATGCCACGCCCGGCTTTCGACCACTCGCCCTGCCGCGATTCAACTTGATCCCGTCGCCGCCAGGAGGATTCTCGACTGCTCCCTCGCTCCCTCGGAGTTGGCAAAACTCTTCACCACACTCAGGAATCCATATCTCGGCTCCGAGCGGTCTTAACCCTGTCCGGTGAACGCGCAGTGCGCACGCGCACTTAGCCCTGGGCTCTCCTTGCGCAGGCGCAGGCCCGCCAATACGCGTCAGCACTAGCGGGCATCGGGATGACGCAAGCCCCGCGCCAAGATTCTGTCCGCCTGGGTCGTGAGTCTCCGTCGTGTTTGCGTGGGGTCAAAGAGGCAGGCTCCCCTTCCAGGGGATGTGCTTGGTGATTCTGGGGGAGGAGGGGAGCTAATAAAGGTTAAAAGAGGCTAATAAACCTTTACAAAAAGAAATCCTTGGATGCTCCTGGCTGTCAGTCCCAGGGCATGCTTCCCTTGATCTCTGTGTTGTCCATTCGAGCCCCACCTTGGGCGTAGAGATTACTTAAAAATAAAATCTTAAAAAAAAAAAAATCTTGGATTAGGGTTGTCCGCATTTCAGGAGTGATACCTGATGTGGGTGGGGGGGGGGCGGTCAGAGCGGATGACCAAGAAAGAATTCTTGAGACGTCTTTGGTGCAAAAAGGTGGTTTTATTAAAGTCCAGGACAGGACCCTTGGGCAGAAAGAGCTGCACTGGCGCTGTGAGGGGTGACTGATGATAGACTTTCAAGTTGAGAGGCGGTTAGGGACAGCGTGGGCCTCCAAGGTATTTTGGAAGCTAGGTTTCCAGGACCCTGAGGGGGCTGGCTGTTGTTAGGAAAACGTCATTTATTACTGGTCAGTAAAACCTCAGTCACAGATGCTTCAGATGTGTATCAGTGGGCCATATGCTTGGAGCATGATTCCCAACATGTATCTTGAGGGGTAGAGATAAAGATTCCAAAGGAATTTTTATATGTTAAATTAGATCTACAGGATCCTAGAGGGGCGGGACAATGTTAAGCTAAGACTGACTTTTGCCCTTAGCAAGGTGTCAACATGGAGGCAGTCGAGTTTCCAGAGGTCACTCTGCCTGTCTCAAGGAATTGTCAGTTGTAAGGAAATGTAATTTTTTTCTTTTGCCTTTGTTTCCTACACCAATACACAAGTTTAGCCTTTACCTTTTACCCCAGAGAGGAAGTGATGTGTCCCGGGTCACACACTTTGGAAATTTCACATTTGGGAACTTGAACTGTGTCTCTTGCCTTTTCATGGAGGCAGCATGGACTTTAAAGTCAAATTGGCTTCAAACTCGGAATCCACTGCTTCCTAGTGTGAGGAAACCACTATTTACCTTAACAAATCACCTCACCTCTGTGGTTGGCGGATGTGAGAACCGGCCATGCTTGCAGCTCTGTGACAAGGGAGACGATTCATTTTCAGAAATACCAAATAAGAGCTGAGCTGTCTAGTTACCAGTAGGCTTACAACCTATTGGAAATCTATATGAACTCCCCCTCCCCCCATGGAGTCTCAAACCCTTAGACACTTCACTTCCTGGTTCTTCTAACCCTCTCCGTTTTGCGGGCTTATTTTCCAAAGGCTTTGCGAGAGCATGCGCCAAAGAACAAAGGAGGGACTGAAAGTCTCTGCGTCGCCTCAGGAAATGTACATATGTTCCAAACAGACTACTTTTTGCCTTACGTGGGCATAGGCGAAGTCTGGGTAAGGCTGTAACCTCCATTGTACTCCGCCAATGAGGAATCAGGAGGGACTTGCACGCTAGGAAATAAATTGTTTGCTGTAACTACACCAGATGTGCCTGTCCATCACACACCCGCTCTTGCAAGAATGTTGATTAAATCCTTGCTTCACTGTGCTCCAAGTCTCCACGTCCCTCCTTTGATTGGGTCAGTGGCCTTATTTCTCACATGCATTCAGGGGTTTGGGAATGGGGATTGCTCTACGCTGACACCCTCAGAGGGAGGTGACTTGGCTCCCAGGCAGGGTAAGTCTCTTTAACATGAGGACTCTTAATGTTTCTCTTCAAGTGAACCCTAGGAATGTCCATCCCTTCAAGGAGACACCTCCTGCTGCTCCCCTGGCTGCCCAAGCATCCGTGTGTGTGTGTGTGTGTGTGTGTGTGTGTGTGTTATGTTTATTGCTTTATTTTTGAGAGAGAGAGAGAGCAAGCACAAGTGGGGGAGGGGCAGAGAGAGAAGGAAACACAGAATCTGAAGCAGGCTTGAGGCTCTGAGCTGTCAGTGCAGGGCCCTATGTGGGGCTTGAACCCATGAACTGTGAGATCATGACCTAAGCTGAAATTGGATGCTTACCCAACTGAGCTACCCAGGTGCTCCAGTATGCATCCTTGTTAACCTAATATGATAGGGAAAGATAGGATAAAATAGGCAGAGAGACAAAGATTAGGACCTGAGGTCCCTGGATGGGGAAAAACATATATTTTGGATCAATGCTGGGAGGGTCTGACCACAGTAAACCTCGTTGGGCATAAGATTCCTCTCAAGAATGTAACAGACAAAGCGACAATACATTAAAAAAATTATTTGGGGCGCCTGGGTGGCTCAGTCAGTTGAGCGTCCGACTTCAGCTCAGGTCATGATCTCTCAGTCCGTGAGTTCGAGCCCCGCGTCAGGCTCTGTGCTGATGGCTCAGAGCCTGGAGCCTGCTTCCGATTCTGCGTCTCCCTCTCTCTCTGCCCCTCCCCCGTTCATGCTCTGTCTCTCTCTGTCTCAAAAATGAATAAATATTTAAAAAAATTTCTTTTTTAATTATTCATCATGACCAAGTGGGACTTATACCTGGGATTCAGGGCTGATTCAATATCCACAAAACAATCAATGTGATACATCACATCAATAAAAGAAAGGACAAGAACCACATGATCCTCTCAATAGATGCAGAGAAAGCATTTCACAAAATACAGTATCCTTTCTTGATAAAAACCCTCGAGAAAGTAGGGATAGAAGGATCATACCTCAAGATCATAAAAGCCATGTATGAAAGACCCACCACTAATATCATCCTTAATGGACAAAAACTGAGAGATTTCCCCCTAAGGTCAGGAACAAGACAGGGATGTCCACTCTCGCCACTGTTATTCAACATAGTATTGGAAGCCTTAGCTTCAGCAATCAGACAACACAAAGAAATAAAAGACATCCAAATCAGCCAGGAGGAGGTCAAACTTTCACTCTTTGCAGATGACATAATACCCTGTATGGAAAACCCAAAAGATTCCACCAAAAAACTGCTAGAACTGATTCATGAATTCAGCAAAGTTGCAGGATATAAAATCAATGCACAGAAATCGGTTGCATTCCTATACACCAATAATGAAGCAATAGAAAGAGAAATCAAGGAACTTACCCAATTTACAATTGCACCAAAACCCATAAAATACCTAGGAATAAATCTAACCAAAGAGGTGAAAAATCTATACACTGAAAACTATAGAAAGCTTATGAAAGAAATTGAAGAAGACACACACACATACACACAAAATGGAAAAAGATTCCATGCTCCTGGATAGGAAGAACAAATATTGTTAAAATGTCAATACTACCCAAAGCAATTTACATATTCAATGCAATCCCTATCAAAATAATACCAGCGTTCTTCACACAGCTAGAACAAACAATCCTAAAATTTGTATGGAACCAGAAAAGACCCCAAATAGCCAAATCAATCTTTAAAAAGAAAACCAAAGTAGGAGGCATCACAATCGCGGACTTCAAGCTGTATTACAAAGCTGTAATCATCAAGACAGTATGGTACTGGCACAAAAACAGACACTCAGATCAATGGAACAGAATAGAGAACCCAGAAATGGACCCACAGACGTATGGCCAACAGATCTTTGACAAAGCAAGAAAGAATATCCAATGGAATAAAGACAGTCTCTTCAGAAAATGGTGCCGGAAGAACCAGACAGTGACATGCAGAAAAATGAACCCGGACCACTTTCTTACACCACACACAGAAATAAAACAGATGAAAGACCTAAAGGTAAGACAGGAAGCCATCAAAACCCTAGAGGAGAAAGCAGGCAAAAACCGCTTTGACCTTGGCCGCAGCAACTTCTTACTCAACACGTCTCCGGAGGCAAGGGAAACCAAAGCAAAAATTAACTATTGGGACCTCATCAAAATCAAAAAGTTCTGCACAGTGAAGGAAACAATCAGCAAAACTAAAAGGCAATCGAAGGAATGGGAGAAGATATTTGCAAACGACATACCGGATAAAGGGTTAGTATCCAAAATCCGCAAAGAACTTATCAAACTCAACACCCAAAAACAAATAGTCCAGTGAAGAAATGGGCAAAAGACATGAGTAGACACTTCTCCAAAGAACACATCCAGGTGGCCAACCTGACACATGAAAAAATGCTCAACATCACTCATCATCAGGGAAATACAAATCAAAACCACAACGAGACACCACCTCACACCTGTCAGAATTGCTAACATTAACAACTCAGGCAACAACAGATGTTGGCGAGGATGCGGAGAAAGAGGATCTCTTTTGCACTGCTAGTGGGAATGCAAACTGGTGCAGCCACTCTGGAAAGCAGTATGGAGGTTCCTCAAAAATTTAAGAATAGAACTACCCTACAACCCAGCAATTGCACCACTAGGTATTTATCCAAGGGATACAGGTATGCTGTTTCGAAGGGACACATGCACTCCCATGTTTATAGCAGCACTATCAACAATAGCCAAAGTATGGAAAGAGCCCAAATGTCCATCGACTGAAGAATGGATAAAGAAGATGTGGTATGGTGTAATACAATGGAGTATTACTCGGCAATCAAAAAGAATGAAATCTTGCCATTTACAACTATGTGGATGGAACCAGAGGGTATTATACTAAGCGAAATTAGTTGGAGAAAGACAAATATCATGACTTCGCTCATATGAGGACTTTAAGATACAAAACAGATGAACATAAGGGAAGGGAAGCAAAAAATAATATAAAAACAGGGAGGGGGACAAAACATAAGAGACTCTTAAATATAGAGAACAAACAGAGCGTTGCTGGAGGGGTTGTGGTGGGGAGATGGGCTAAATGAGTAAGGGGTGTTAAGGAATCTACTCCTGAAATCATTGTTGCACCATATGCTAACTAACTTGGATGTTAATTAAAAAATAAATAAATTATTTTCAAAAAAGGAATGTAACAGACACCATCTACTCCCCCTCAGGTTTCCCTCAGGAATTTGACAAAAGACCTGACTAAAAATAAGTAGACCATAAAATGTATGGCCCACAAGGAATGGTACGGCCATAGACCACACCTCATACAGTGGAAACAAGCCAATCAGGAATGGACAACCCAACACCTAGAGCTATCAAGCCAATAAGGGTAAAACCTGAGAAGGAACAAGGGGGGAGGGAATGGGTGTGTGTGGAGGGGGGGTGGGGGGCAGCGACCAGAACCTTATAAAAGAAAGACCCTTGCCTATAGTCCACGGACATTCACTTTCGAATGGCCCCTCTCTGTAAAGAGAGCTTTCATACTGTTCTTCTTTATGATCTTAAATTCTAATACACTTTTACCTGCTACTCATTTTGTGTCCACCTCTTCATTCTTTGAAGCGGCGAGACAATGAATCCCAGGTGTGGAGGTAAAAAATCCTGCAACACTGATGTGCACTCCGAGGAAGGGGCCCACGGCTCCATCTTTGGGGATGCCATTATCTGTGCCACCAAACTGAATTAAACGTGTGAAGAGCCGTGCAGAGCCCTCTGAATATCTCAGGTGCTCATGCCTTATGGATCCCATGCCGTCCTCAGATATATGGTAACAACTCTCCCCGGCCGCTCTGGTTCCTTTGACTCTCCCCCTCCCCTTCTTTAGTTGTGGCCCCCTGTAGGTTCAGCTACCCACTGTGTCTGCTGTGCAGGACGCAAACACAAGTTCTGCAGGGTCAGGCTTTATTGGATACACTGAAGGCCGAATGGGGTCTCAGGTGTCCTTCGTCCTCTTCAGCCAGGAGAGAGCAGACTCCATAAGGGGCTCCCAGGGTTCAAGGCTGGAGAACACACCTGACCTCCGGCCAGCCAGCCCTTCAGGGAGTCTCGGGGGCTCCCTGAGTTCTGGAGCCTGGTGGGGGCAGTGGGGTTCAGAGGAGGTACTCCAGGGAGCCTCCTTGTCTCTGGAACTAGAGTGGCGACTTTCGGAGAATGGGCTCTGAAGAGGCAGGACTCTTTCGGGCAGAGGACGGCCTGGGCTTCAGGGAGACAGTGGCCTGTTTTGGTGCCTGTGGTAAAGGCCCTGAAAAGCGCATAGAGTGTGTAGATCTGAGGCTCCTGGTGGGGGAGGGTGGGCCCCGGGCTGGATCTGCCCGTGCCTGAGCCACCGGTACGTGAGCTGCTGGGGCCTGGGACGCCCGGGTTTGATACCCACGGGCCTGAGCGGCCTTGCCCTGTGGACCTACTTCCTCTGGCCTTCTTTCTGGCAACAGGTGCAAGGCCCTGGCCTGGCCCCGAGGCAGGCAGAGGCCGAAGCCAATGCCTAGGCGGAGTGGTCCAGATTCCTGGCCCTGCGCACAGGGCAGTAGTTGGGGGAAGGCAAGCAGCCGGGGTCCGGTCTTGTACCTGGGGATGGGGCACGTGGGGCTGCGGGGCTTGAGACACACCAGGCATATAGGATATTCTACAACTGGGGCCTGGCCAGTTGTGCCTAGCCACAGGTGCTGTAAAAGCAGTAGCCGCAGGTCGCGTGCAATGCGGCGGTGCCCCAGATGGACCACTAGGGCCTGGGCCAGGGCTCCCGGGTCCATGAACTCTGCAGGGTCCCTCTGGCTTGCCACGCATCCCCCCACCACCCCAAGGGACCCGGTGTCCCTGTACTGGTGCCAGGGCCATGTCTGCCTCTTCCCGTGGACCCCAGGAGAAGGAAGGCTGGGGGCCGGGGAAGTGACAGTGGAGCTGGGGTGGTACCCTGGGTTGGAAAGAGACAGACGGTGAGAGTGGGGGAGAGAGTCCTTCTGTAGCTGAGTGGAAGAGGAGGAAGAAGTAGGAGGAAGGGAGGGGTATAGCTGGCGGGTGGGAGAGGAAGAGCGTGTGAGGGAGAGAGAGAGGTAATTCTGATGAAAGAAAGTGGGGGAACTTGGGAGGGAGGAAGAGTAGGGATGTAGGACAAAGTCAGAACCTGAGTCAGAGTTGTAGAAATGGGAGCCAGGAGAGTGGGACCGTGGGGGAGGGGAGCAAGGTGGGTGAGAGGGAGGGAGCGATGGCTGGGGAGGCAGAGACTGCAGGTTGCCAGAAGACAAGTCCACAAGTTGTGAGGAGCCCTGAGGGGGGCGCCCAGGGGGTGCTGTGTTCTGTGGCAGCACCTCGTCCTTGTTTTGAGGCAACATTGCCTTGAATCCAGAAGGGACTGGGGCCTCGAGACCAGAGATTAGAGACCTAGCAGAATCAGGACAGTATCTCTGAGGCCAGACCTGGCGGAGAAATCAGGGCCTTCTGTGCGCAAGTGTGACTCCAGCCTGGTGTCGGTGCTGCTGTTGGTTGAGGACAAGGAGACACCCAGCCCTGTAGCACTAGGCTCTCCGAGTGTTCAGGCAGGCACTTGGATCTAAACTTGGCCTCTCACTTTGCAGTCAGCCATTGACGAGGGATATATGGGGACAGAGAATCAGAGCTGCCTCTTGGGAGCTGAGGGGCAGCAGTAATCATCTGGGTGGGCCAGGGAGGAAGAACACAGCCCATGGGACCTGTAGAGAAAGAACGAGAACCTAAGATATTGGGAGAATTGGTCCATTTCTGGCTCTGAAGGCTGATTTACTAAGACCCTGAATCCATGTCACCTTTGGGGTCACAAGAGCTGGCAAAATGCTCCACGGAAAGTGAGAGCCGAGGAGGAGAAGGGAGGTGGGAGGTAGAATGGAGTTGGAGGAGGGGGCTTAAGGATGGCTGCTGAGATGGGACTAGAAATTGGGGGTGTTCTGGTGATGTGAGCTCTTACCAATGAGGGTTCCTCCAGGCTGTTTCGCAAGGCACTTTAGCAATTGAGGGAACCTGGGAGAAAGAGGAACAGTCACCAAACGGTGGATACACCCCCCTCTGTCCCCAGTATCTGTCACCCTAAACTCACTCTGACTCAGATTTCTGTTGGAGCCGTGCCCTCAGTGCTCCTTCAGCCAGGAGGAAGTCTTCTGTTACAGGCTTTTGCTGTCCTCAACCTGAATCAAGGATTCTGCAAGCATCCTGGTTTCCTGCCCACTTTGGTTTCCATGACCCCTCGTCACCCCTAATGCTGATGTCCTCTGGCTCAGCCTGGTCCTCGCTGAGATGGCTGAGCACACCCAGAAACAGCAATACCAGTGGGGCCAGCTGGTGAAAGCCTGTGGAAGACCGGGCTTCGTCTAAGGGGTGGCGTTGCCACCCCCATTGGGAGCCAGGAACCCCATTCCCTGGGGGAAGTTCTCCCTGGCATCTAGTGCCTATGTCACAAAGGTCAGGTGCTGACATAATACACTCTCCTCCTCAAGGCTCTAGGGCCTTCTTTCGGAGATCGTCAAAGGCTGGTCCTTGACAAAACTGAAGCAGACAAAATTCTTTGGGGCACTCGGTCTCCCTTTCAGGCCCCAATCCTCCCCCTGCTCTCTGCCCATATACTTTACACTTCCTACCCCTTCCTACATCCAGGGTCCTCTCCAACCACACAGCCTATGTGGGCCAGGCTCTCCCTTCAATTTGCTATTTTCTTTTGCTTTCTGAGCAGTGCTTGTGCTCTACATTGGTTCCCCCATTTGGGATATACTTCTATAGTTTAATAACTATTTTCTTAGCAGCTTTAATGAGATATAACTCATATACCATACAGCCCACCCATTTAAAGTGTGCAATTCGGTGTTTTCTAGTTTACTCACAGGTTGTGCAACTATCACTGACATCTAAGCATGTTTTTCTTTTTGATGCTATCTACATCTAGGTAGATGATAGATATAGATATATCCTAGCGGTGTTTCTCTAGAAAATGGTTTCATTTAAGGTATCTATTTTTATTGACATATAGATTATATATATTTACTGTGATAGATATACAGATATTATAAGAAATTGGTTCATGTGGGGCGCCTGGGTGGCGCAGTCGGTTAAGCGTCCGACTTCAGCCAGGTCACGATCTCGCGGTCCGTGAGTTCGAGCCCCGCGTCAGGCTCTGGGCTGATGGCTCGGAGCCTGGAGCCTGTTTCTGATTCTGTGTCTCCCTCTCTCTCTGCCCCTCCCCCGTTCATGCTCTGTCTCTCTCTGTCCCCAAAATAAATAAAAAACATTGAAAAAAAAAATTTAAAAAAAAAAAAAAAAAAAAAAAAAAAATTGGTTCATGTATCTATGGAGGCCGAGAAGTCCGAAGGTCTGCAGTCTGCAATTTAGATATCAGGAGAGCCGATGGCATAGCTACCCCAAGTCCAAAGGCCTGAGAACCAGGAGAGCAGATGGTGTAAGCTCCGGTTCAAATCTGAGCCCAAAGGGAAGAGAAAACTGATGTCCCAGCTTGAAGACAGTCAGGCAGAGAAAGTGAATTCTCCCTTATTCTGCCTCTTTTGTTCTACTCAGGCCTTCCATGATCGGATGAGGCTCACCCACATCAGGGAGGCAAGCTGCTTCACTCAGTCTACCGATTCAGACATTAATCTCAGCCAGAAACACCCTCACGGACACACCCTCATTAATGTTTAACTAAATATATGGGCACCCCATGGCCCAATCAAGTTAACACATAAAATTAACCATCACAATCTACAACTGAAAGATTAGATGCCCTTCCAAGGGGCTATGGTACCTGTATTAAAGGAGGCTTTGCCCATATCAATATTTCTGATAGTCTTTTTTTCAGGTGCCCTGGAGGTTGTTTTTTTATTTTTTTATTTTTATTTTTTAATGTTTATTTATTTTTGAGACAGAGAGAGACAAAGCATGAACGGGGGAGGGTCAGAGAGAGGGAGACACAGAATCTGAAACAGGCTCCAGGCTCTGAGCTGTCAGCACAGAGCCTGACGCGGGGCTCGAACTCACGGACCGCGAGATCATGACCTGAGCCGAAGTCGGCTGCCCAACCGACTGAGCCACCCAGGCGACCCTGGAGGTTTTTTTTTTTTAGTCCAGGGCAAGTCATGATAAATTTAGGAATGAGTAAGAGTCGTGGCTTGTATAAAGTGACAGAAGGGCACTTATGGGTGGTGGGAAAGAAAAACCAGGCAAGATCTCAGGCACATCAGTTTTACGGAGGAGGAATTATGTGAGTTGAGATCCAGCCTTCAAGGATCGAGAAGCTTCCTGGAACATGGGACTTTTAGTGCTAAAACCAAGACAGTTCTGGAAAAACCGGGACAATTGGTCACACTAGAACTTGGGTCTTCTTGGAGAATATTCATGTTCCCCTCGGGGTATGAGAACCCCACTCTGGAGATTGCTGTTCAAACAAAAAACGTCTGTAGTAATTTCAATTTACACTAATGAATCTCTCCCCTAGTTTGTGCTAATTACCCTAATTACTTGGTTTGTGCTTAGTAAACCTTTCTGGACTGAGTGAACAGAAGTTCTCCAAGCATTTGGCATCCAAGGTGGAAATGTGATATTGTAACGGACTCGTTTTAGTTTGCTAGTTATTTCCTGTTGTAGATATCATCTACCATGCACTCCTCCCACCCTCCGTTTTCTAACCCTGGGCAAGAACACTGTGTATTATTTCCTCCAAATGCTATATAGCATGATCCTTCCAGAAATTTGCAAATGTTTCTTAAGAGGATGGATGGATGAATGAGTAAATTGATAATTATTTAAGAGAATTTGACCTTTGCACTTTTTTCTTGTCCTTTCTTTTCTGATTGAGTTGTACATATGATATGGTAGGAAGGGGCTGTTTACAGAACTACCTTGAGTATTCTTGCAGAGATCATAATTATAAGAGAGGTGTCAGATAACTGCAGATAGGTAAATAATTTATTCAAAAGGGGGAAAAAGACAAATTCTAGGAGCTCAAGTCAGTTTCTAGTTGCTTGCTAGGAAAATTTTACTTTATAATTTCTAACGTTTACTTATTTTTGAGAGAGAGAGAGTGTGTGCACAAGCGGTGGGGAGGGGCAGAGAGAAGAGAGGGAGACACAGAGTCTGAAGCAGGCTCCAAGCTGTCAACACTGAGCCTGACCCGGAGCGAGAACCCACGAACAGCGAGATCACGACCTAAGCCGAAGTAGGATGCTCAACTGACTGAGCCACCCAGGTGCCCCGGAGGAAAATTTTAAACTGGATTATTAAACAGAATGTATGTGAGCTCTGAGAAAGGAAACTGATGATCACAATGGCCAGAGTTGATTCAAGCAAAACAAATTGTGGAGAACATACGGCCATCTGGAAGTGGCATATATGCTGTGTCATCAGGGAAAACAATTATATCTGGCTTTTTACTTTCCAGGATGAGAAATGTGCTCTTGACATTGCCAGCTAAAACACAACAGCCTAAAGTAAGCGCCAGAATACCAACTTTTAAAAAATAGTTCACACAGACGGGAAATAATTCACTCTATAGTCTCTCTCTATAGTCTAGGTATTTGGGAAGACAAAATGTGATCCGAATCCACATCATTGACTTACCATTGGAAATCATATGTTGCAGGGACTGACTTACTGCTTTCAACATCATCAGTATCCTCAAATCATATAGACAGACCTGCCTGGGAGCCAGAAAGATGTTTGATGCTTGGTCTCTGAACAAGGGAAGCTGAGAAACTTAATGAATTAATTGCCTACTAGCATCCAGCTAAGGGGGTTAGTTTCATTCACATCAACAGAAATACTCAAATAACGTTGGGCAAAGTTCTGTCTTTTTTGAACAGTGCTGGGGTGAGCATGATCGGATTTGCCTCTATGACCCTTCTTTTCTTACTCTTCCAAAGTTGACTGACATATTCTTTCAAACTGGCTACTAAGGAGCCTTGTTAGATGGGAATTGAAACCTGCACACCTGTGCTCTGACCTACTGTGAGTTGCTTTTGCAGTTCAGCAAGGCAATATACTTCATCCCTAAGTGTTTGTAGGTACCCACATATACTCCTTGAGTACTTACCGCACATATTTTCCCACGTTGTTTTTATTTCCTACTTTGTAAATGAGTTTTATAACCTGGGAATGATAATAATCCCTATGTATTTTTTATGTTTATTTAGTTAAGTAATCTCCGCACCCAACATGGGGCTTGAACTCATGTCCCAGAGATAGGCAGCCACAGGCTCTTCTGACTGGGCCAGCCAGGTGCCCCTCCCTACATATTTTGATTTCATCAAGGCGTTGACTATTGTGCTGGAAAAATGTGAGCCAGCCAGTTGAACCCCTATTGCTTTTTTGCCTTTTGTCTCTTATTGTTCTTTGAAGTATACAAATGATACACAAATAAATTTCAGTCTACAAAAGCCAAACAATACAGAAGTATCCAGGTAAAATTTAAAAGTTCTTCTTGGCACTCTTCCCTTTTTTTTTTTTTTTAATTTTTTTTTTTTCCAACGTTTATTTATTTTTGGGACAGAGAGAGACAGAGCATGAACGGGGGAGGGGCAGAGAGAGAGGGAGACACAGAATCGGAAACAGGCTCCAGGCTCTGAGCCATCAGCCCAGAGCCCGACGCGGGGCTCGAACTCACGGACCGCGAGATCGTGACCTGGCTGAAGTCGGACGCTCAACCGACTGCGCCACCCAGGCGCCCCGGCACTCTTCCCATTTTTACTCTCTCCAGGGATCTTCACTGTTTGTCCTTTACTTTTGGATTTATCTAATATCTTGAGTTTATTAACTATAATTCAGTATCTCTGCTTATAATCTCTATTTAATCTATCAGTTACTGAAAGGGGTGTGTTAAGATCAACTATAATTAATTTCTCTGTTCCTACATTTCTGTCCATTGTGCTTGATATATTTTTGAGGCTGTGCTATCGGGTGCAAAAATGTGTTTATGATGACTGTCATCTCGTTCCATTGTTCTTCTTATCATTTAGCAAAACACAACAAACTTTAAGATAAACCAACCAAGCTTTCTCCTCAAGAAGTTGGAAAAATGAACACGAGGGCAAAAGTGAAGAAATGAGAGGGAAGAAAGTAAGAATGATCAGGCTAAAAATTAATGACACAGAGACGTAAAAATAATATAGTCACACTCATCAGGGTGGCAATTACAGAACAGAAAATAACAAGTGTTGGCGAATATGTGGAGAGATCGGAACACTCGTATACTGCTGGTGAGAATGTAAAATGATACAGGTACTATGCAAAACAGTACAGTAGTTCCTCGAAAAATTAAAAATAGAATTATCACATGATCCAGCAATTCCACTCTTGGGTATGTGCCCCAAAGAATTGAAAGCAGGGTCTTAAAGAGATACTTGGAGACCCATGTTCATAGCAGCATTATTCACAGTAGCTAAAAGGTTTCTATAACCCAAGTGTCCATTGACAGATGAATAGATAAACAACAATTATATATACATACAACGGAATATTATTCAGCCTTTAAAAAGGAAGGAAATTCTGATACCTGCTTGCAACATGGATGAGCCTTGTGGATGCACAAAGTGAAATAAGCCAGTCACAAAAGGACAAATATCATATGATTCCACTCATCTGAGGTACTTAGAAGAGTCAAATTCATAGACACAGAAAGTTCAATGACAGTTGGCAAGGGCTGGGATTAGGGAGAATGGGGAGTTATTGTTTAATGAGTATAGAATTTCAATTTTGCAAGATGACAAACGTTGTGTGAGTGGATGGCAGTCATGTTTGCACAACAGTGTGATGTACTTAACGCCACTGAACTGTATACTTAAAATTCTTCAAATGGTACATTTTATGTTATGTCACAATTTTTTATAAATAAACATTTTTTGGGGCGCCTGGGTGGCTCAGTCAATTGGACGTCCTACTTCGGCTCAGGTCATGATCTCGCGGTCCGTGAGTTCGAGCCCCGCGTCGGGCTCTGTGCTGACAGCTCAGAGCCTGGAGTCTGTTTTGGATTCTGTGTCTCCCTCTCTCTGACCCTCCCCCATTCATGCTCTGTCTCTCTCTGTCTCAAAAATAAATAAACGTTAAAAAAAATTATAAATAAATAAATATTTTTTAAATATATAGACTGCTTTTTATTTTTATTTTATTTTTTTTTTTAAATTTTTTTTTTCAACGTTTATTTATTTTTGGGACAGAGAGAGACAGAGCATGAACGGGGGAGGGGCAGAGAGAGAGGGAGACACAGAATCAGAAACAGGCTCCAGGCTCTGAGCCATCAGCCCAGAGCCCGACGCGGGGCTCGAACTCACGGACCGCGAGATCGTGACCTGGCTGAAGTCGGACGCTTAACCGACTGCGCCACCCAGGCGCCCCTAGACTGCTTTTTAAAGAATAAAGGCTGGTCCTTGAAAAGATGGATAAGTGAGGCACACTTCCGGTAACACTAAGAACAAAAAGAGAGTTGGGTACAAATGAAATACAGGACAAAGAAAAGGGGTGGGGGAAGCATCTAGACACATAATGGAGATTTAAAAATAAGAAGGGACACCTGGGTGGCTCAGTCCATTAAGCATCTGACTCTTGGTTTTGGCTCAGGTCATTATCTCACAGTTCGTTGGTTTGAGCCCTGAGTTGGGCTGCACGCTGACAGTGGAGCCTGCGTGGGATTCTCTCTCTCTCCTTCTTTCTCTGCCCCTTCCCTACTCATAGACTCTCTCTTTCTCCTGAAAATGAATAAACTTTACAAAAAGAAAAGAAAAGAAAAGAAGGGGGCGCCTGGGTGGCTCAGTTGTTAAGTATCCAACTCTTGATCTCAGTTTAGGTCATGATCTCATGGTTCATGAGAGCCCTCATTGGGTTTTGCACTTGGGATTCTCTGTCTCCCTCTCTCTCTGCCCCACCCACCACTTACATACACACTCTCTCTCAAATATAAGTAAATATTTTTAAAAAACTCTTTAAAAAATAAGAAATACTTGAGGCATTAAGAGAAGTATGAGTGACTGTACTAGCTAGAGGCGGAGGGAGAAGGCTGCTCTTCCTGTCCCCTCCCACTGAACCCACAGCCAAGCAGAAGGATCCTGAGCTTGCCAAGCACTTCTTTTTCAAAGGGACTTCCACCAGTATCCAAGAGGTCATTGTTCCGAGTATAAATAACAACTCCTGAGAGATGGGGCTCAAGTTCTGAGGTGAAGACGATCCTACTCTGCATCCACTTCCTCGCTACACCTCAGTGAGAGCCAATTCCACCCAAGTGGGACTGTGCCTGGGCTTCTTCCTCAGCCGGTGATAGTGGGGGCTGATGGTGCTGTGCTGAAACAAAATCCAGGAAGAGGAGAACCTGTCATCAGCACTAGACGCCAACATAGAAGCCATGAGACCCAACTTCCACGAGTTACACTAGCTTCTGGGACCATACCTATGTCTGACCCAAGAAGTAGATATCCCAGACCAACTTCAAGAGAATACATGATAGAGAAGATGGGCCTTCACCCATCTGCTTCCTGTATTCCCCCTAAAGCCCACTTGGACCCGTGCGGTAGAAGCTGTCCTTGCTATATCCGTGGCCTCGCTGCTGGAGATGAAGCACAAGGCTATGACAGAGTTGCACTCCACAGAGCCACCCACACGTGCGTCTAGGTAGAACCATGCCCCAGAGATAGCCAAGAACAGCACGGACCTGAACTGTGCCCTGGAGATGAGCTTCACCACGCAGAACCCTACTGCCTTGAAGACCAGCTTGTTGAGTTCCAGTCTGCCTTCTCTGATGCCCGCCAGGGAACCTGTAAGATGATGGAGTACTAGAAATGACCTCTGCACCTTCTGGCCTGGGAGGCACCACTCCTTGTACATCAGTCTCACTCTCTCCTGGTTCACCACTTGGGGCTTTGTGGACACTGTTTTTCACTGTGGAAGTTTTCCTTTCTACATCAGCACCCGTGCTATGGATGCAGTGCTGAGGCGGTAGACTGGCACTCCCAGGTTCATCTGGCCATGACCTTGCAGTCCTTCTGAGGACTGAGTCTTCAGGTGGAGGAGCTCCCTGAGGGTGTTCAGATCACCTAACTCTGAAAAGGCACTTGGCACAAGAAGATCTGTTTCCACATAGCTGCGAGTGTGGCTTTTTTCTTCCCTCCTACTTTGTGTCCTGCTGAGGCTCAGAAAATTTGGAGTCAGACCTCCCTCCTTCCCTGATGGGTAAGTTCCTACAGAGGGAAAGAGATCATACCCCTTTACCATACGGTAAGGGCTTCCACAGCTTCTCCTAAAGTCTGACGTTGGCATGGACCTGATTAAATTTCAGATGGAAGCTTCTGGAAGTCTGCCCTATCAACAACTTCATGTCTTCTGAGAAAGAATATTGACCTGAAAGCCTAGAAATGCCCACCATTCATTCCATGGGCTACTCCTCATCTCACAGATGGTTAGAATGCAAGAAACTCAGGACTGCCCAATGAGCTCCCTGGTGGTGGTAGATTTTTGGGGGGTGGCTTTTTGAACCTGTTCTCCGGAACTTGGGATGGGAGCCCCTGTTGATTTTTAGCTCATCACTGGAAGGTTGGTGTCTGATACCTTCAGAGTAGCTACATAAATATAGGAGGATAAAAGACAGTTCTTTTAGGTCTAAAAAACATCTTCTTGCTCTATCCTTCAAAATGATGTTCTTCTGTCCTGAGGTTCTGGGCAGTTCTCTCAAGATTAGAACGCTCTCTGACTGCAAAGGGGCTGTACTTCCCGTAGACGACCTTGCTCTTTAGGAGTGCCATGATAGTTTCTTATGATCTTGAGTTTCAACAGCAAAAAGGTTCATGTTCTAGGAATGGTTCTTATGCCTCTTAGAAGGTGTGGGTCTTTTGTGCAGATCTTGGAGATGTTTCACATCAGTCTTAGCCTCGCAGTCCAGCCACAGAACTGTTGGCCTGTTAGAGTCTCTGAAGCTTTGGGTTTTACCAGAGATCCAAGGTCATGCCCATTTTGTGGGCCAAGTGTTGTTCTTGGGCAAACTGGCCATTCTCAGAGTTCTACACTGTTCTCAGGGCTGAGGAATGCTTAGATTTTTTAAAGAAAATCTCTTCTGGACAGAACTTTTGTTTTTTTCTCATTTCCTTGGAGATACGTTTCTAAGAGCATTTTGTTCATTAAAGTGTTAGAATTCCTTAATGAAATGGCTAAATTCAAAGAAATATAAAAAAAAATACTAAGTATTGAAAAGGAACAGGCGCTTCAATCAGTCAATAAGAAGCCAAAGAAATTGAATGAAAGTTAAAATTTCTTCCCCTCTTCACCAAAAGAAAACTAGTCCTAGTGGTTTTACAAGTAAGTTTTACCAGACTTCAAAAAAGAGTTAATTTCTATATTATGTAAAAAGTTGTTTCAGGGGCGCCTGGGTGGCTCAGTCAGTTGAGCATCCGACTTTGGCTCAGGTCATGATCTCACAGTTCGTAAGTTCGAGCCCCACGTCGGGCTTTGTGCTGACAGCTCGGAGGCTGGAACCTGCTTCGGATTCTGTGTCTCCCTCTCTCTGCCCCTTTCCCACTCATGCTCTGTCTCTCTCTGTCTCTCAAAAATGAATAAACAACAAAAAAAATTTTTTTTAAGTTGTTTCAGACAATAGGATAAGAGCAGCTAAACATCCGACTGTTAGTTTCAGCTCAGATCATGATCTCATGGTGGTGAATTTAAGCCTTGCACTGGGCCCTGTACTGAGCATGTAGCCTGCTTAAGATTCTCTCTCCCTCTCTCTCTCTCTGCCTCTCCTCCCCACTCATGCTCTCTTTCAAAATAAATAAATAAACTTTAAAAAATACTTTTACTTTTAAATTAAAAAAAAAAAAAGAAAATAGAATAAAAGGGAGAGCTACCCAGCTCATTTTATGAAGTTAGTGTAACCTTGATACCAAAACCAAATAATGACAGTTAAGAGAAAATTAGAATCTCATTTCACTTATGAGATGGCTGTAAAAATTCTAAGCAACATATTAACTATACGAAGCAGAAAGTATATTTTTAAAAAAGTAATCACAAGCAGATGAGACTTACCACAGGAACTCAAGCAAGATTTGTCATCAGAAAATACAACAAAATAATTTGGGGTGCCTGGGTGGCTCAGTTGGTTGAGCAACGACTTTGGCTACGGTCATGATCTCATGGTTTGTTTGAGCCCCACGTCAGGATTTGTGCTGATAGCGTGGAGCCTACTTTGGATTCTCTGTCCCCCTCACTCTCTGCCCCTCCCCACTAGCACTCTATCTGTCAAAAGTAAATAAACATATAATAAAAAGAAAATACAACAAAATAATTTAACATATTCGTAGACTGAGGGAGAAAAATCATGATTGTATCTCAGCTGATGGCGGAAAAGCATCTGATAAGTTATACACCTAGTTAGAATAATAATAATAAAAAAAAAACCTACCAAAAACCTCTTAGCAAACAAGGAATAGAAGGATATGTCCTCAACTTGCTAAAAGTTATATATCAAAAGCCTACAGCAAATAGTATGCTTAATGGAGAAATTCTAGATACGTTCAGTGGAGGGTTAGGGGAAGAAAACAGTGCCGTTACCACTATTTCCTGTTAATGTAGTATTGGAAGCACAAGCCAATGCTCTAGGGAAAGAAAAAGAAACAAGTGTAAAGATTGAGAGGAAGAAATAAAACTGCCATTTTGTATCTACTCAGAAAAGCCAATGGAAGCAACAGAGTTTTAAGACTAATAAGAAAGCTCAGCAGGGTTGCTGGATTCAAGACAAACATTAACCAGCATTTCTGTACAGCAGCCATCATCAACTAGAAAACAGAATAAAATAAAAGCATTTGCAAGAGCAACAAAAACTGTGAACTAATTAGTTCAACAAAACTGTGAGCTATTTCACTGAAGCAAGAATACACAGACATTCATGGAGTAAACTATGCAATTAATAAAGGATATAGATGTTTAAAACAAAATGAGAGGGGTGCCTGGGTGGCTCAGTTGGTTGAGTGTC
The DNA here is from genome assembly GCF_007474595.2 of Lynx canadensis. Classification (NCBI taxonomy): domain Eukaryota; kingdom Metazoa; phylum Chordata; class Mammalia; order Carnivora; family Felidae; genus Lynx; species Lynx canadensis. The sequence continues at coordinate 118,408,380 of NC_044305.1, read as the reverse complement.
CGACTTCGGCTCAGGTCATGATCTCGCGGTCCGTGAGTTCGAGCCCCGCGTCGGGCTCTGTGCTGACAGCTCAGAGCCTGGAGCCTGCTTCGGATTCTGTGTCTCCCTCTCTCTGCCCCTCCCCCACTCAGGCTCCGTCTCTCTCTGTCTCAAAAAAGAAACATTAAAAAAATAAAATAAAATGAGAGACAGTTCATGTTTTTGGAAGGATTGACTCAAAAGTATAAAGATGGCAATATTCCCCCAGCTAACTCATTTACTCAACAAAATCTCAATCAGAATTTCAGTTGAATTTTATAGGAACCCAATGAGTTTTCTCTAAAATCTATATGGAAAAATAAGGGTCCAGAAATAACTAAATCAACCTTCCAAAATAAGAGTAAAGAGGAGAGTTTTATCATTCCAAGTAGTAAGACATGCTATCAAGTCAGAACAATAAAAGCAGTGTGCTGTTAGCTCAAACACAGACAAAAAGATCAGCAGGACAGAACAGAGAACTCAGAAATTAGCTTTTATACGAATATGGGAACTTATCATATAATAAAGTGGGAGCTACAACTGAACAGGAAGAGAGAATGGACTGTTCGGCAGATGATGTTGGGATAACAGTCTCCCTATAAGGAGAAAATAAAACCGGCTCCCTATATGGAGAAAAATAAAATGCAATCTCTACCAAGCACCACACACAGGATGCTTGAACTTGTCAGTTATCAGATAAAGGCAAATTAAAGCAGCCCTTTATAGCTCTCCCACCATAAAACTGGGAATCTGGTTAATATCAGGTGGTGGTGAGCACGTGGGGCTCTAGGGTCCTGTGCAGTGCTGACTCGGCAACTGTTCCGGATGATGGCACTCTGGCAACACTTAGTCGATTAACCCAGCATTCTGGTCCCAGACCTATGTTGTTTTGTTTTGCCAATCTTGCATAGATCCACAAGGACACATGCAATGGTATCATGATGGCATTTTTGAGGTGATGATGAGTTGGCAGCAATCTGGATGTCCATCCCGGGTTCTCTGGGTGATCAAAAGGTGATGGGTGCGCACTGTGGGGCATCCTGCAGCAAGTCAGAAGAAGGGGCTTAAAAACATAGGATTGGACTTCCGGTAGTGGCAGCGGGAAATGGGTTACCGGGCGGTGTCCAGGCCTGTGCCGAGGGGAATCCAGCGGGAATCGGATCCATCAGAACCGTCACTATGATGCCTGTGGGCAAGAACAGCAAGATGCTGCAGCACATTGACTGCAGGATGAGGTGTCTCCTGCAAGATGGCCGTATCTTCGTTCACACCTTCAAGACTCAACAAGCATTCGAATTCAATCCTCCGTGACTGTGATGAGTTCAGGAAGATCAAGCCAAAGAACTCAACGTAAGCAGAAAGAGAAGAGATACTGCTTTGGAGGGGAAAGCCTGGTCTCAGACGATAGTAGAGGGACTTCCTCCCAAAGATACTGGCATTGCCCAAGTGCCACTTGCTGAGCTGCCGGGGGTCCAGGCAGAGCAGCTGTCAGAGGAATCCCAACTGGTGTTCCAGGGCCCCAGGTTCCTACAGGACTTGCTGGACCAGTCAGAGGGGCTGGTGGGGCACCCAACAGGTGGTGACCCCGCAAGGAAGAGGCACGGTGACAGCCACTGCAGCTGCTGATACAGCCAGCACTACAGGGGACCCAAACCAGTGTCTGCCTGGCCGTGGGGGTCCTCCCCCACTATGGGCCAAGGGGCACCCCCTCCGGGCATGATGGGCCCACCACCTGGCATGAGACCTCCCATGGGTCCCCCAGGGGGAATCGCCCCTGGATGAGGAACTTCAGTGGGCATAGCCCTCTGGGGATGTGGGCCCCCTCCCCTGCAAAGCAAGGGCCCCTCCCCTGGGAATACACCCACCAAGACCCTAGACTCATCATGGCCCCTATAAGTTCCCTCGCTATTTCCTGAAAGGCTGTACATGGTCCTTTTACTTCCTTTTGGCCTGTGAAACTAGTTCATAATAAACTCTTAAGATTATAAAACAGAGGCACCTGGGTGGCTCAGTCGGTTAAGCGTCCGACTCTTGATCTCGGCTCAGGTCATGATCTCACAGTTTGTGGGATGGAGCCTCGCGTTGGACTCCCCAGCTGACAGCGCAGAGTCTGCTTGGGATTCTCTCTCTCCCTCTCTCTCTGCTCCTCCCCTGCTCACGCTCTCTCTCTCTCTCTCAAAATAAGTAAATAAATGTTTAAAAAAAACCACAAAGAGGGGCTCCTGGGTGGCTCAGTTGGTTAAGCGTCCAACTTTGGCTCAGGTCATGATCTCACGGTTCGTGAGTTCGAGCCCCGCATCAGGCTCTGTGCTGACAGCTCAGAGCCTGGAGCCTGCTTCCGATTCTGTGTCTCCTCCCTCTGCCCCTTGCCCACTCATGCTCTCTCTGTGTCTTACAATAAATAAATAAATAAATAAATAAATAAATAAATAAAACCCACAAAGACCTCTCGTTAGGATGGGAAGACATGTGCGTAACCCACCCAAGGCAGAACACCACAGGGCGTGGGGCCACCTTCCAAGTCCACCTGGCTGCCTGGGCTCTCATCCCAACCCCGTCACTTACTAGATGTTTGACGCTGGGTGAGTTGTGTCACCTCCTGATACCGGTTTTCCCATCTGTAAAATGGGGATGTAAGAGTCTCTTTTTCTTAGAAGTTTGTCCTGAGAAATAAATAAGAGAATATGTATAAAGTACTTAGCGCAGTGCCTGACCCAGAGTGACCTAAACGCACCGAGCTTTGAGGAAACTAGCCAGGGTGTGGTCGGTCACGCATCAGTTAGAATACCCATGAAACAGGGAGACCTGGGCTCTCTGCTCTGTGGGGTTTGAAGAAATCTTCACGAACGAAGGGCATAACCCAACAGGCGAAGGCAGCTTTTCCCTGGCAGAGCTGGAGGGAGATATTCCAGGGGATGGAAAAGCACTAGGTTGGAAATAGGAGGCCTGTTTGGGGGGATGGGGATTAGTGCCCCGGGGCTGGAAGGTCAGGTCATTGGCAAGGGGAGGAAAGGTCCTTTTAGGGATGTGTGCAGGCACCCTTCTGGCAGAGGAGGAGGTTCCAGGACCTTCCATTGGCTTGAGCCTCAAAGCTGGAGTCGGGCGACCATCGCAAGACTACTGCGGGGTCAGGCAAGTCTCTGCGAAGGGAGCTCCCTTCCCACCATCCTCCGGCCTTCTGGAGCAGCGGGGGGGGGGGGGGGGGGGGCTCCTCCCAGGACTTGGCCACTCCCAACATCCAGTACCCCCACCCCGGAGGAGCCGGGTGGGAGGCAGGCAGGCAGGCAGGAGGCTTCTCGCGGGGGCTGTGCCGGGTGGGCGGTTTTCCCAGAGCAAGGAGTGAAGCGCGACTGACTTGGCGCCAGCTCCCTCAGATACAGACATGGTCGGCTGGGTGACCAGCCTGCCCAGTTAGCCCGAGCCCGGGGGCTCCCTCAGGCACTGTGCTCCCGTCCTAGGGGCCGCAGCACCACCCTCCAGGGGTGTGGCATGTCACGGAGGGAGGTCAGAAGGCCACCAGCCATGCCAGGAGTGGGGCAGACCCCGGCAAAGGCCAAGCTGCGGCTGGCGGCAGGCACTGGCAGGAAGAGGAGCCGCCCGTGCGGGACAAGGCAGGACCTGTGGGAAGAGACAAACTGGAGGGACCAGATGTGGAGCAGAGCTGCCCCCAGCTTAAGAGGGGCCAGGGCTCCTGGCAGGGTAAGGAATCACTGGCCCTGTGGAGGGAGTGGGGAGGCAGGAGGGGAGGGGCTGAGGCGTCACCTCTGCTGGCAAAACCTCACTCGGTATGACCGACCATACCGTCCCTTCCCAAGAGGGGGACACTGGCACCCGGAACTCCACGGCTCCACACTTGGGTGGTTGGGATAACCGAGCTGGTCTTACCCACAGCGCAGCTCAGAGAGCTCCTTTTTCCTTCTCTGCTGTAGCTGCCTCTTCATGTCAGGACCTGGCTGGGCAAGGATCAGCCCTGCAGAGCAGGGGTGGCTCTGTGCTCCCTGCGGGCCCAGGGCACCCCGACAGCAGGATTCAGACTTGGCCGTGGGTTCAGCAAGGGCTAGAGCGATAGGAAGAGTAAAGGACTCTCAGCTCCTGAGCTGCCATCTGACCCCAAGTGAGGCCCTCTCTCCATTTCCTCAGCCATAAAGCAGGGCAGGACTGAGAGTGCACAGAGAGAGCGTGAGGCCCTAGGGTCTCTGCTGTCCGGCGCATGGCTGCTCACACTAGAACGTTCTTAGAAACCAGGGGCAGATGGGGATCCAGTCAGACTCACTGACCTGGGGTCCTCTCTGCAGAGCGAGGCCAGTCCCGAGAACGCTGCTCGGGAGCGGAGCCGCGTGAGGACGCTGCGCCAGGCCTTCCTGGCCCTGCAGGCCGCTCTGCCCGCCGTGCCCCCTGACACCAAGCTCTCCAAGCTGGATGTGCTGGTGCTGGCCGCCAGCTACATAGCCCACCTCACCCGCACACTTGGTCGGGAGTTGCCTGGCCCCGCCTGGCCACCCTTCCTGCGTGGACTCCGCTACCTGCACCCTCTGAAGGTAGGCCACGAGCTCAGGGCCTCAGGGGGTGGGGTTTGGGATGGACTGGGCTTAGGCCCCCGGCCCTGAGCAGAGCTGACACTGGGACCAGCTGCTTCCTGCTCTCTCGGAGGGAGAGGAGCCAAGGCTGGCTCTTGGGACTGCACTGACCTTGGGTGTAGTGGGGGTGGTGATTGGAACTGACTTCACGAAAATGCGGTTCCTCCAAGAGGAGGGAGATTCACAGAGTCCCAGGACTCTGGGGTGCCTAGCGGCAGGGGAGAAAAAGGAGCGGTTTCCGGGCCTGGGGCCTGGGAAAGGAAACCGCACCAGGAAAGCCCTAGATTCCAGGGCATACCACCCTTTCCTACAACGCCTTGGTGTCCCCTGGACTTCTGCCGTAGGAGGGATCCCCCTCTGGGAGAACAAGGTCTGAGAAAGCCTCATTCTAGAAGCAATCAAGCTGGGGTCGGGGAGGAGTTTGGGGGGTGCTTCCTGCATGCACCACCTCCCCAGACCAGGACCTACCTTTTCGGAGCCTCGGTTTTATCAGATGTGAAAGGAAAGAGGACGTGAGCCTTATTTCTCCTTCCGGGGCATGAAACGAGATCATGAATGAAAAGTATAATTAACAATATTCACCATCGCAATAACGGCAATAACATCACTTGGGTGCTAAAGTGATGTCAGGAGCTGGGCTTAGCGCTTCGGCCATCTCTACCTTTTAGTGTGCACAAGAACCAAATGAGATCACTTTCTAAGTGAGGAAATCGAATCTCAGGGAGAGTAAGTGGCTAAATGCAGTTTGAACCCAAAGGCGTCTGACCTCAGAGCCCGTGCTTACAGCCACCAGGCAGGCCAAGGGGACGGCACTGTAAGTTGCTGTTTGCAGAGTGTAACTGTTATAGAGGAAGGGCCATGCTTGCCCTCTCAGGATAGATACAGCACCGTGATGGGGTCCACCTTGTTTTTATAGAGGATACTTTCACTATCTCTCTCCCTGAAACACAGTTCTGAAACGTCTTGAAAACTTGAGATTGTTTTCTTCCATGCAAATATAGCTTAAATGCAAGAATTCGAGACTACGTGGGGGCAACTCTGAAATACTGACGGGGGCATAGTCACTTCCTTAGCTGTAAAACGATGAGCAAAGTAAGGCCCTTGCACGTAGGAGGTAATGGATACATGTGTTGAAGAAAGAACAGATGAGAGCTGGTTTAGGTCAATACTTGGGCAGTTTGGTGGCATAGGATAGTTTGCTGGGGGCAGTGCCCCTTCGACTCCCCCGGTTAAGGGGCTGCCAAGAGGAGGGGAGACCTCAGGGCAGAGTAACCTGGTGTTTTTGGGGTTGTCCACACTCCTGCTGGAAGAATGGGTGATCTTAGGAGGTCCCCAGCTTAGACGGACAGAGCAGCACTGATAAGTGTGGCCAGAGGCACTTGGGCGGGGGGCTGGGCAAAAGAAGAGGTCGGGACCGGTCAGTACCAGGAGGAACCTCTCCTTGCCCTAGTTCTCTGCCCTCCCCACTGCCTAGCCCCTGGCCATTGCCAACACTGCCATCCACCTCCCTCCCCACTATCGGGGGGCTCTGTTCAGGGCCCTTGCTCTCCTCGAACAGCTCCTTATGGCCACCAGGCTCAGGTGGTCAGGAGAACGCATGGGGCCATAAGTGGCGGTGAGTCCGAGACCACTATCAGAGCAGTGATGAGGGAGGGCTCGGGGAGGGGGCTAAGGAAGGCCATGTTTGGGGTGCCAAGGACTACAAGGGGCTGTAAGAGTGAGTATTACTCACTTACCATCCCCATGTCTTGCAGAAGTGGCCCATGCGATCTCGTCTCTATGCTGGAGGCCTGGGGAGCTCTGGCCTCGACTCCACCACAGTCACCACCTCAAGCCAAAGAACAAAGGAGGCAGAGGCTGGGCCCCAAGTCTCTGAAGAGGCACACGCTCTCTTTCCCACGAAGCCACTCTCACCAGCTCTCGGGGGCAAATGAGTATCACACTTGCCCTTTTCTCCTAGACTACAAGTCGAGCTTAGGGACCTGGATTCTCTACCAGCCCTGCCTGCCTTCACTCTCACTCTCAGCCCTCGGATCAGACGGACTCAGGTTCAGCTCGCAGGTTCCAGCATGCAGACCAGGCAAAGCTGCGGGCTCTTCAATGGGAGGGGACTCAGAAGCACCGGTGGGGGTAGGGGGGGCGCAAGTGCTCATCTGGGCACCCGAGGGGGGGGGTGACTTCTCAGTGGCTCCTGCTGTGGCAGCTGCAAGGGATGTGGGAGAGGAAGAGGTTTGGCTGGGTTGGAAGTTGAGTTAGGGCACCCTCCCCCCCGCCCCGCTTTTCTCCCCTAAGCTTCCCACAGACACTCGGAGAATGCAAGGACAATGACAAGGCTGTGCAGGTGCAGAGGTAAAGGCCTAGGACGGCAGCAGCTGCGGGTGCTGGTGGGAAAGTCTAGGGCCAGACACGTGCGTGTGAATAGAACTGGGCCGGGTCACGTGGCCAGATCCTGGCGACACGGGGACCTGTCGTTATCGCTCCACAAACCCTAACCTGATGGCGAAGAAGCAGCGGGGAATTTAGGAGTCTTGTCCACATGATGGTCTCTCCAGCAGCCCAGCATCACTACATTTCCTCCCTCTCTGGGCCCCGAGACCTTCCACTCTTTTCTTGGTATGACTTATACTTACAGGTTAAGCCAGAAAAACCTACATTGCTTGCATTCCAGTTTCCACAGAAGCTTTTAGATGGTCCCAGCTGCCTAGTTTGAGACGATCTTATCCCAGAGGCAGGTCTATCTACCGGAAATGAACCAGACAGCACCTTGCATCTAAAGGATATTGATGGGCCTGATTACATCCTTGAAGGACCTTAGAGAGAGAACAGATATCTTTTCCAGAGGATGATAATTACAGCCTTCTCTTTCCATTATGTTAGAAACCCAACTTCCAGGACAAACAAGATAGGCCTGGGTTCAGTGGGTTCTTTGTATGATTTTTGGCCTGAGGTCTCACTGGCTCTGGAGTTATTTCTACCATCTGGCTACAGACAACTGCCCCAGAGGCAGCTGTGCCCCACAGGCGCTGCCCTCCTAGGCACTCCTTAAGTCTTGCCATGGGGTGCCAGAAATCTGTTAGAGCTTTAGTGGAATTTCTCTCTGGCTCTGAAGAAATAACTTAAGGACTAATCACAGAAGTCTACACATACTGAAAGTAACTTTCCTTTCCAGATCAAGTATAGCTTCAAACCCAAAGGCACCTGAAGTCCAGACAGAGAAGTAACCAGCTTTTTTTAAAAATTTTTTTTTAACATTTATTCATTTTTAGAGACACGGAGCATGAGCAAGTGAGGGGCAGAGAGAGGGGAGACACAGAATCCGAAGCAGGCTCCAGGCTCTGAGCTGTCAGCACAGAGCCCCACACGAGGCTCAAACTCACAAGCCAGGAGATCATGACCTGAGCCTAAGTCAGAAGCCCAACCCACTGAGCCACCCTGGCGCCCCCAGAACCAGCTTTTTGTTAAACATCAGTGCCTCAGAGCGGGAGGGGATGGGCCAGGCCGACCCTGAATGGGGTAGACTTAGAGCCACCGTTGCCACTGTGAGACTAAATGAGGTTCTGGGCAGGCCGGGAGTGGCCAGAGGCCTGGGCTCTGAAATGACGAGCCACGGCTCCTCCACAGGGCTGGCCAGGGCCTCAGGGGAAAGGGGCTGAGGGGTGACTCAGCAAGTCGGGGTGGAGGCTGAAAAAGACACACAACACGCCAGCCACAGGCTGCATGGGATGTGGGAGAGCGGCTGATCTGTGGCTGGGAGCCACAGGGAGAAGGTCTCAGCCAAGGCCAAACTCGTAAATCTACCAGGTCCCCACCGCGGGGCCTGGAGAGCTTGTGCAGAAGCGCTTCTGAGCAGCTGGGTGAGGCCAGGCAGGGGCAGGGACCAGGTGCGTGTGGGCGTGAGCGCAGTGTTCTCCACGAGACCATAAAAGTCCAGCTTGAATATTCTATTTTTAAAGCCAAATAGCAATGTCTTCCTGGTTGAGTCTGAAGGTGGCTGGAAGAGGAGCAGATGAATTTCCTCCCAAGCTGGTGGCACAGTCTTTTTCTGGGGACGAAACTGGGAAAGCTGGTTTTAGGTGTATGGAGGCTGCCCCAGCCCACCCCGCTCAGACTCGAGCCTTTGCCCAGCAGTATCAGACCCCGTCCTGTGCCTGACCCCGAAGAGACAAGGAGAGCAAAGGAAGATGAAGCTGGCGGAGGGTGGCTGAGGAAGGACAAGCGCCATCCCGTCGATACAAGTGGCTTAGGCTGCCTCAGGCTCTATCCGGGCAAAGCTGTTTTCCTTCGTACCCAGGCCAGTCTGGGGTCCAGAGGCCGTGGCCTCCAGCCAGAGAGCACCCAGCACAGGCCACGTTGCCAAAGGGCTCTGAGAAGGCAGGCAGAGCCAAGGGAAGGACCGCAGCATGAACAGGAAGAACCAGACGAAATGTCAGGTCAGAGACTTGGATCCACAAACGAACCAGAACCAGGAGTTCTTTGCCTCTGCCGCAGAGGAAGAAAACACCTGCTCACTGGGAGACTTTTTATTCCCACCAAGTCTAGGGGCATGCGGTAGGCAAGAGTAGAAAGAGGCAGGTGAGACTCGGGTCCAGAGACAGCTTGGTCCCCTGCGAACAGGGGTATGTGGGAAAGAGGCTCCAAAAGGAAACAGAAGCACAGAGGACAACACGTCACTAAGGTGGCCTAGCTCAGGAGTCAGAGGGATGCCTGGCCCACTTGGTTAGCTTTTCCTGCCTGCCCAGGTGCCCAGGACATGAGGTGGGAGGGGAGGAGGCAGTGATGCTAGGACGGCTTCCCCAGAGTTGGATGTGCATTATGTTTCCTGATGAGCGGCAGAGCCGCAGGGCAGAGGCTCGGGCCATGGGAGAGGGAATGGCTAAGGAGAGGGTAGAGACGGTCGATTTACCACTTGGGAACTAGGTAATTAAATTGCAAGCTCTAGTTTTCTCTGAGAAATTTCTTTTCTCTTCCTTTGGAAGGCGCCTGGCTAAGTCACATGCCACCGTTCTCCCTCTTTTGTGACACAAGCCCTAAACTCAGGGCACCTGCAAGCTTGGTATTGTAGATCAGAAGCTGGCTCACTGGCCACAGCGTATCAAATCCAGCCCACCTCCTCCCTCCACCCACCATGTTCCTGTAAATAAGTTTTTGTGGGAATACAGTCACATCCATTTGTTACACATACTATGGCTGTTTCCTGATACAGCACAATTGAATAGATGCCATAGGTTAAGCCTAAAATATTTATAATCTGGTTTTTGAAGAAAAAGTTTACTGACCCTCGCTCTAGATCATAGGTACTAAAAGTGTGGTCTGGGAACTCTGGGGGTCCCTGAGGCCCTTTCAATGGTCTAAGTGGCCCAAACCATTTTCTTTTCTTTAATGTTTATTTATTTATTTTGAGAGAGAGAAAGCATGATGGCCTGTGCACAAATTGGAGAGGGGAGGGACACAGAGAGAGGGAGAGAGACAGAGAGAGAATCCCAGCAGTCTCCACACTGCCAGCATGGTGCCCAACATGGGACTCGGTCCCACAAACCTTGACATCATGACCTCAGCCAAAACCAAGAGTTGGACGCTCAACCGACTGAGCCATCCAGGCACCCCTAAAATCATTTTCATAATACCAGGCACTATTTGCCTTTCCTTACTCTTCTCTCACGAGCATAGCAGAACGTTCCAGAAGCCACACAACATGATATTGCAACAGATGGAATGTAGAAGCAGATAGGAGAACCCAGCTGTCTATTGCAACGGACATTAAAGATATTTGCAAAAATGTAAAACAATGCCACTCCTCTCACTAAATATTTTCCAATATGGAAAATAATTATTTTTCATGAAAACATTATATATATTCACATACAGTGGATTAATTAATGTAACTTTTAAGTAACAGCAAGATGTCAGCTGTTGAGCAAAACAGAGGACAAGGGACCACCCTAACTGCCTAGGGCAGGAGCTGCAGGATTAGGTGCAACCTACAGAAGGTACTGGAAGAAGGTGACCACCAGCCACCAGTAAGGTATTAGCAGGGACGGAAGTGGGAACTAAGGACCAGTGCAATGAATAAACTGAGAAGTTATGAAGGGGCAAAGACAATTGAGGTTTTTTTAATCTGAAAAGAAACAAAAATATGATCCAGAAATCAGAAGAAGAACAATCCTCCACAGCAAGGAGGCTAGAAGGAGAAAAACAAATTCAGTAAATCAGACCTAAATCACATCAGTTACATCAGACTACAGTGGGCTGGAACCTCTGGGTTGTGGCCAAGTTGGATGAAAATAGATTCTATGTTTCACATCTCAGAAACCACAGCTAACTGCAGGCTGGGTGGCAGAGCCCCTGGAGCTCCTGGTACAAATACAGGCACACTCTCTATAAATGTGCTTGGGGAGGGAGCCAGCCATAACTGATGCACCCATGTCGGGTGAAGAGAAAACTATGAAGGTCCAATAGGCTCTGAGAAGAAGTACAGCAGCATAAATCAGAAGTTGAAGCAAAGCTCAGTTATAACCGCTGACGTGTGGGCATGTGCCAAGCCTGCTGGGAAGGGCTACATCTCATCGCAAGAAGCCATTGGCCCTGATGCTGGGAGGGCTGCCAGATGTGTGATGTGCCAGTCAGCAAAATTCCTCCTCCTCCACGGGCAAGGCTGGTTGAACGTGCCGCTCTAACACAGTTCTAGTACTCCACCATCTGGCCAAGGAAGTGAGCCTCCCCTTGACCAGTCTCACCTATCTTGGCAACAATGTGCCACCACCATTAGTTCCCTGGACATAAAGGCAGAGCAGGGCACACCCTTCTTGCTTTGGGGAGCTGCATCACAAGAATACGCCACTGACCCGAACGGGCAGGCCCCTCATACGTTACTATAAAATGAATATCGACTTGTGCCTTTAAAAGGGAGAACTCAGGTGGGGGATAAAATGGTGTTACTAAAAAATTATGAAATCCTAGGCTGTATTTGAAATCCCAGACGGGGTACATACAGGACCCAGGGTCAGCAAATTTTCACGGAGTTCCTGTTACGTGCTAGCCAGGGGCGTGTGGGGCGGGGAGAGGAGTTGAGGGAGGAGTACGACTGGAGAGCCCTTTTTGAAAGGCAGTGTCACGTTGTAGAAGAGATCTTGACATTGCAAATCATTCCAAGAAACCAGCTGTTAGAAACACCACCAGTGAAGCGGTGGGTGTGTTACTAACGCTGTGCTTATTTAAGAACTAGAATGGGTAGGGGCCCCTGGGTGGCTCAGTTAAGCGTCCAACTTCAGCTCAGGTCATGACCTCACGGCGGGTGAGTTCGAGTCCCACCAGCATTGAGTTCTGTGCTGACAGCTCAGAGCCTGGAGCCTGCTTCAGATTCTGTCTCCGTCTCTCTCTGCCCCTCCCCTGCTCATGCACACACACACATACACACACACACACACTCTCTCTCTCTCTCTCATTTATAAATAAACATTAAAAAAAAACAAACCAAAAAACTAGAAGCGAAAGGGACTGGTCTCATGAATATTAAAAGAAGCCAGAGCCTTCCACAGCTTCCCAGAAACAGTAAAAATCCAAAGTCAATCATTATATGTCCATCCTCCTCAAGCCCTTTTAAGAAGAAAAGTGTTATTTCCAGCTAAAGATGACACAGAAATTGGTGGTGCTTCCTGCCCCACACCCTTTACTGGAGGATATTTTTTCCTTACGGTATTACAAGGATGATCTTTGTCATGATTAAGTCAGAAGTGGAACTATCAAAAAGCCGCCCCCAAATTGACAAAACATCTATGTTGAAATATCCCCTCTGACTTTACCAGAATCTTTTCCACTTAAGTTTACATCCTAAGCCAGGGAAATCACCTATTTTGAAACAACTCCTACCTCTTCCCAAATTGCAAAATTATGGAAGAAAGTGACTCTGATGTTTTGTTCTTTAAGGTGTTCTTTTTTTGTTTTGTTTTTTGGGTTTTTTTTGAGAGAGAGAGACGATGGGGGAGGGGCAGAAAGAGGGGGACAGAGGATCTGAAGCAGGCTCCATGCTGAAAGCGGACAGCCTGATGCGGGGGCTTGCACTCACAAACTGTGAGATCATGACCTGAGCCAAAGTCAGACGCTTAACCAACTGAGCCACTCAGGGGCCCCAAAGTGACTCGGATCTTGATAGAAGTGTATCAAAAGGGATCGATCAGTTCTCCCATAGCCTTTATTTTATCCCAACTCGATGTGGTCCTGGATGATCGTCTCATTACCCGGGGCAATAATTCCTCACAGGGCTTTCGTTCAATCTGTGCTCCCTTTACCTGTGCTCCCTTTACGGCAACTATGCAACTCTGTTTCTCCAGAGACACTCTAAACAAACATGAAGAAACAGAGCAGGAAACAGAATACTTGGGTTTATAAAACATACTTGACTGTGAACTAGAAATTACCTGCTTTATATAGGACTCCTGCATGAGGGACATGTCTTCTAAGAAAAATCGGTGGACTTCCATTTCTGACAATACGGTGGACCTGATATGTGGAGAAATCTTCCTGGTACAGAACACTCAAAATGATGGATCAAATATTGAAAACATATTTTTAAATGTACTTTTGGGCCAACAGAAAAGTAGGGGACAAGAATAAGAGAAGGGATAAGAAACCATAAAACCAACACTGGTAAGCCAGCACTGAGGCCCATACTGCCTTGGCAGTATCTGCCGATCGTTGGTGCCCCGAGCCAGGGTTTTAATAGGCCAAATTTGGATACAAGAGACAAAGCCTGGGACCTATACAAAATGGGAAGTTGAGTCAGAGATCCTGTCACAAAGCTGGGGTCGCCGAAATGCAACACCCTCAAGTATGTAAAAGAGAGTTGACCATACTTGCCCAAATAGACCTTGGCTGGGGTGGTGGGAGTGAGGGGGGGAGGAGCTTCCCAGAAATTTCTTTTTTTTTTTTCATGTTCATTAATTTATTTTTGAGAGAGAAAGGTGCGCACAAGCGAGTGGGGGAGGAACAGAGGGAGAGACTGAGAGAGGGAGAGAATCCCAAGCAGGCTCTTCACTGTCATCTCAGAGCTCGAGGTGGGGCTCGAACCTACAAACGGTGAGATCATGACCTGGGCCAAAATCAAGAGTTGCCCGCTCAACTGACTGAGCCACCCAGGCACCCCTTCCCAGAGATTTCTAAGCTCTCAAACTTTGGGGGCAAAAAATGCCAAAAATTTTCATGACTCTCAATTTAGGAGTGTTTCTAGGCACAAGCAAGTACAATTCCTCTGTGGAAGAATATCCTTTAAGTCTAGCCTTCGAAGGATTCCCATGAAAAAAATTCTAACAAACTTGGGCGCATAGCAGTTATAAACATCTGAAAGAAACATAAGCCCCCATAAGCCAATGATGGCAGAAACACTGAACTGTAGAATCACATTTGCAATGACTGAAGATACTGTAATGTTTAGGTACATCATACCCATTAGACATGCTTCCTGTGTTTAAAGAAATAACGAGTATTTTGAAAAGACAATCCAGGAACAACAAACTAAAAATGAACAGGCAAAATTGGGGAAAATCATGATTTGTCGCAATTAAAAATATAATATTTTATTTTTTTTAAATACAATATTTTAATTAGAAACCCAGCAGATGATTAGAAACTGCTGAAAACAGAACAAGTAAATTAGAAAATACATATGAAGAAACTACTCATAATTCAGGACATACGGACAAAGAAAAGAGATGAAAAATAGAAAAAGAAGACTTTGGAGACTATATTCATGGATCTGGAATAAGGAGATACTGTTTAAAGAAAAAACAGCCTAACCCTAAAGGAAAAAATGTAAAGTTGTACCACGTAAACTTAAGAACATCTATTCATCACAAGACACCAGTTCAGAGAGTGAAAGAGACAAGTTCACAGACTGGGAGCGGATATTTGCAATGCATATAATCAAAAGGGTTTATACCAATGATGAGAGAAACAAAGTCAAGAAAAACGTAGTTGAAATTAAATTCCCTTACAGCCTGGAGCCCACTGATAGATATCAGAGACCTGCATGCAGCATGTAATACTTCCCAAGACGTGTATGGCTGCCTTAATGCCTTAATGTTTACACTCCCTTAAAAAACTAAAAGCAACCTTATCTTGACAATAGCTAAATCTTCAGGGTCCTGTGAGACCCTGCTTTCAGCGTCCAGAAATTCCTTGGAAACTAACTTTATCTCTACCCCCCTCCCAAACCTAAAACTACATAATCAGTCCCTCCTCACAACCCCAGGGCAGCTATTTCTGCCCATGGGTCCTGTCCCCGTACTTTAATAAAATCACCTTTTTGCCCTAAAGACATCTCAAGAATTCTATCTTAGCCATTTGCTCACGAACCCCACTTCAAATTTCATCAAGAGTATATTAAAAATCCCCACAGAGCAATAAGAAAAAGCCGGACCATCCAACTGTAAATAGGCTAGAGACTTCACGATGCACCTTAAAAAAACAAAACAAAACAAAAGTGGGGCTTCAACTTGCAACCTCAAAATCAACAGTCCCATATTCCACCAACTGAGCCAGCCAGGCCTCCCAATGAGGAACCTTTTTAAAAGTTTTATTTATGTAATTAATCTCTACACCCCACTGTGGGGCTGCAACCCAGGACCCCAGACATCAAGAGTCGTGGGCTCCTCGGACCCAGCCAGGCAGGCGCCCCACGAAGATACTTTCTAATTAGGGAGGATATCCCAATGGCCAAAGATGGCCAACTTCAATAGTAATTAGAAACATGCAAATTGAAGCAGCTCTTTCTGCCCAGGGGTCCTGAATAAAACCATGTTTTCGCACCCGAGGGGGGGAAAAAAAAGAAAAAGAAATACGCATATTGAAATCACAATTCACAATCACCAGAACAGTTATCTGTATCTATTAAATCCAGCAAGTACACTCCTTGGTATACACACCCAAAACACGAGTACACAAGAATGCTCGTAACAGCATTATGTGTAAGAGCCCCAAACTAGAAACCTGTACTCGTTTCCCGTAGCTGCCGGGACCGGCCTCCTTGCAGCTGCAGTTCTCTTTGCCAGCTGGCTCCTTGTTAAAGTCCGCCAACAGGGGGTGCTAGAGGAAACCTGCAAAGTGGGCGGGGGAAGCGGGAATGGACTCGCGACCCACGCCAGACTGTAGTGGTGGCAACAGCTCTCCCCAACCCCGGCCCCGCTACCCTTCCCCCCTACCCAGTTCCCGGCCACCTCAGGCGGCGCGCTAGGTTCGAGTTTCCAGCTTGAACCCTCCCTACAACTAGTCTCCATTGTGCCCCTTAAAGATACCACCACCAACGCTCCAGCACTCCTTCCTCCGCGGTCCGAGTTCCACCTCTCCCAGGCTCCTCCTCTAAGCTTCCGGGTTCTAGTAAACTTGTAACTCTTAGCCCTTTGTTAACCGCTACCCGTCCAGGAGCTTCCTTCCGTGGCCACCTGTGTTTTCTTGGCATTTCCCTTCGGCTTTTGCCGCCCTTACAATAAATTTTCTCTGTTAACTGGTTTCTGTGTTCTTGACTGGACCCTGACTGATAGGACAGACAAGGTTTGATTCTTTCGGAATCTGCCCTGCCTCCTGACCAGGAATGCATTGAACATCACTCCCGTTTTAAATAGGGAACCTGAGGGCTGCGACAAGTTTCACGGATCCTCATAGCCTCAGTTGGTTGTCCATGACGTCTTGACACGGTTACAGAAATCAGCTAAGGCCAAAGAGAGCAGAGCATCTTGGGTGTCTATTAGTGTGCCTGCCAGGAGGACAATTAGGTTCGCACCAAACATGAACACTCTCTGGCCCATAAATATATATTTATTTGTTTGTTTGTTTGTTTATTTTAATGTTTATTTATTTTTGAGAGAGAGAGCACGCGAGCAGGGGAGGGGCAGAGGAGAGAGAGGGAGACACAGAATCCGAAGCAGGCCGCAGGCTCTGAGCTGTCAGCACAGAGCCTGATGTGGGGCTCGAACTTCGGAACTGCGGGACCATGACCTGAGTTGAAGTCCCACACTTAACCGCCTGAGCCACCTAGGTGCCCCTCGACTTTTTTGCCCCCGTGAATGTGCACGGGAAAATGGCATCTTTCCTAACGTCTTCGTGCCCCTCTTCAGGTAAGCTGTTGAGGAAACTAAATTTGAGAACATCTAACTCCACAGGTGCCCTGCCTGCCGTTGCCATGGCCACCATTGTGTACATTTGTGTTTAATAACGTCATTGTAAGGGCTGATTCTTTAACCAGATGGCAAACATGTGTGCAGAGCTTGCCCAGCAAAGGAACAAGAAAGTTATGCAATTTGTAAGCAAAACAACTTGAGCCAAGACCTTGCTTGATGGGCCATGATTTTTCAGTGTTCTTCCTCCCGCGGGCTGTACCGACCATTATGAATCCTTATAAACCCAGACCACCTATCCTCCCCACCCCAAATCCCTCATGGTGTATAATTGTCCTACCTCACCATTGGTTTAAATGGTTCACACCATTTAAATTTGTGTCTAAACAAGGCAGAATACAAGCCATTATTCAGAAGCTTATTTTTATTTACACTGTAAGCCAGAGTACTCTCATAAGATTTTCCTAATGCATAAATTCTAAATTGTGCCACAGTTTGGGTTCTGCCCAGCGGCATCAACCATCCTGGGGATCTCGGCTCCTCACTTCCGCAAATGCGACGTCGTATTATTTTGCTTCAGCCACCTACGTGTACGGTCATGCCCTTTACCATTTCATCACCAATAACTGCACCGCCTCCAAACTCGCTATTTCCAGAATTCTGACTTGATATTTTGATCCTTATCGCCTATCCTCCGTCTTGCTTAGGCTAGAGCATGCAGTCCAGTATATCTTGAACCTTACCGAAACCTATGACTCATATGCTAACCATCTGCCCTCACGTCCTCACTTCCTCTTTACTCATCTCGGATCCTCCGTTCGTTATTGTGATTGCTCCCTTGCAAATACCTCTATCCCTTGCCCCCCTTCCGCTGTTTTTGCTTGGCAACACCCTGACCCTGTACTATTTTCTACTCCAATCCTTGCCTGAACACTGCGGGAGATGAACACACCGTTTAGTCAGTGGCCTCCCTTGAAATTCTCACCATGAGTCTCAGATGGGCAACTCAACACTGTGTGGCAACTTTCCCCAGTGTGTTTACTTTCCACATTCTAACACACTTATTTCCCACTCCTTTTCTCCACTCAGACCTCCCAGCTTACCTTCACCACATGGCTTCGTGGAGAAAGCAAGAACCATCAGGCAGGAACCCTCCATCATCATACCAACAACCACACCTACCAATTTCCAGCTGTGTGCCCACGCTTCCGATACACAATGTGCCTTCTATGTGGACCAAGGTCCCACCCCCTTTTGCCCTTAGGAGGGCCTCACTTCTAAAAATATTCCCTCTGCCTCCTTCTGAATCCTTAGATTTTTCCATCCCTGGGTCATTTCTCCCATTTAAATCAGCCTACAAACACTCTCTCAGTGTAACACCTTCCATTAAAAAAACTTCTTTGACCTCATAGCCCCATCTGGCTATGACCACACTTCCCTGTTCCAGTGCATAGCAAACCTTTAAAAAAAATACTCTCAGTTGTCTTTCCTCATTCACTCACTCTAACGTATATCTCCCTCTTACCTCTAAAACTGCACTGATGGGGTGCCTGGGTGGCTCAGTCGGTTGAGCATCCAACTTCGGCTCGGGTCATGATCTCAAGGTCTGTGGGTTCGAGTCCCACATCGGGCTCGGTGCTGACAGCTGAGAGCCTGGAGCCTGCTTTGGATTCTGTGTCTCCCTCTCTCTCTGCCCCTGCCCCACTCATGCTCTGTCTCTCTCCATCTCTCAAAAATGAATAAATGTTAAAATAAATAAATAAAAATAAACACAAATAAAACTGCACCGGTAAGGTCATTCATAGCCTCCTTTTTTGCCAAATCTGATGTTCGTTTCTATGGCCTCACCTTAGTGTTTTAAGTATCATTTGACTCGTTTGACAATTCTGTCCTGTTATTATTATTGTTGTTGTTTTAAGTAGGCTCCATGCCCAATGTGGGGCCTGAACCCAGGACCTCGACATCAAGAGTCGCATGCTCTACAGGCTGAGCTAACCAGCCAGAGAGAGAATCCCAAGCAAGCTCCACAGCCTTTTTTTTTTTTTTTTAAACTGAAGGAAAACTCTTTTTAGTCTTGTTAAAGCAATCTAGTTTAAAAACGAGCTGAGGGGCGCCTGGGTGGCGCAGTCGGTTAAGCGTCCGACTTCAGCCAGGTCACGATCTCGCGGTCCGGGAGTTCGAGCCCCGCGTCAGGCTCTGGGCTGATGGCTCAGAGCCTGGAGCCTGTTTCTGATTCTGTGTCTCCCTCTCTCTCTGCCCCTCCCCCGTTCATGCTCTGTCTCTCTCTGTCCCAAAAATAAATAAACGTTGAAAAAAAAAAAAAAAAACGAGCTGAGGTTGGGGCGCCTGGGTGGCACAGTCGGTTAAACGTCTGACTTCAGCCAGGTCACGATCTCACGGTCCGGGAGTTCGAGCCCCGCGTCGGGCTCTGGGCTGATGGCTCAGAGGCTGGAGCCTGTTTCCGATTCTGTGTCTCCCTCTCTCTCTGCCCCTCCCCCGTTCATGCTCTGTCTCTCTCTGTCCCAAAAATAAATAAACGTTGAAAGAAAAAAAATTTTTTTTTTTTTTTAAAACGAGCTGAGGTTAAGCAAAAAGAAAGAACACGAAACCTTCCACAGACGCACAGTCAGACAGATAGACAGGGGGCAGGGATGCTGGCAAGGGGCCTCCTCATCAGATCTTCTCCATCTTGGAGATGAGGTTATCACCGATTTGGGTCAGTTCCTCATTTTCCTTAGTCTTTTGCTCAACTCTGTTCTTTCTTTTTCTTTCTTTCTTTCTTTTTAAGTTTATTTATTTATTTTGAGAGGGGGGAGGGGCATCGAAAGAGGGAGAGAGAGAGAATCCCAAGCCTGCTCCACAATATCCGTGTGGAGCCTGATGTGAGGGTGGCTCGAACTCATGAACCATGAGATCACAACCTGAAGTCGAAATCGGACGCTTAACCAGCTGAGCCACCCAGGTGCCCCAACTTTGACCTTCTTGAAACACTTTTCTTCTCTAGGTTCCCTAACCAACTGTTCCTTCTCCTTCTCTTTTCTGTTTTTAAAGGTCAAAATAGCATTGTACCAGGATTCTCCCACAGAAAGTTGTGACACGGAGGCTTTTCTTTCCAGGAAGCAACTTTATTCCTGACGGCACCATTCAGTTGGGTTCGTATCCGAAGAACTGAGCCCCAAATGTCCCGTGGCATAGTTTTTCATACTTTTTTTATTGTTTTGTCTCCCATATATGGTAACACACACAAACAGGTAGTCTGATTCAGTAGTCTCAGTTTACAAGGTCATGAGGGATGTTGTCACATAGGCACATAACCAGGTTACCTTGAAGTTTTCTGTTTTGTTTTGTTTTTCTTTTCTCTCTTCTTTTTTTTTCTCTCCTTATAGAGGGGACCTTACCACATTCCCCCCTTTGATGCTCGGACCCCTGTATTTTGGGTCTAAGACCAACCATCATCTTGGTTTAGAGGTTTATATTTTTATAACATTATTACATGAGTGGCCGTCCTTTTTATTTTATTTAAAAAAAAAATTTTTAATGTTTATTTATTTTTGAAAGCGAGAGAGAGAGACAGAGCATGAATAGAGGAGGGGCAGACAGAGAGAGAGACACAGAATCTGAAACTAGTGAACTCCAGGCTCTGAGCTGTCAGCACAGAGCCCGATGCCGGGCTCGAACCCACGGACTGCGAGATCATGAGCTGAGCGAAGTGGGACGCTTAACCGACTGAGCCACCCGGGTGCCCCCGTCCTTTTTAAATCGTGGCCTCATTGAGACTGGAGACAGACCGTACAACCAAGGGAGCTAAGCAGGGGAAGATTAAGCACCCTCCTAAAATGAGAGGATAATTCCCATGAGGGTTTTGAATCCCCCCATGAGTTGAAAACCATCCTCCAAATAACTCCCCAGGGTTCCAACAGTTCCAGGTCTGGACTGGACGTGAGCAACCTTTTTTATTTGATCTGTGATCTCCTCTATGACTCCTCCCTCATCGTCTATCTGTAGGCAGCAGTTGCACGGGTAAAATCCTCTGCAAACACCTCCCTCTGAAGCAAGCAGGTAATCTAAGGCCAAGCGATTTTGATAGATGGCATTGAGCATTTTCGTTTGCTGCTTGGCCAGTAAGTTAAGAGCTCTGGCAGTTTTATTGGTTATAATTTCTACAACTGCTTGCAGTCTGATGATGCAGTTTGGCACGTAAATGGGAGTGCAGTAGCCCCAGGACGCATCCTCTGCCCAGGCGGCAGGGCCATAATACTGGATTATACACTCTGGAGCCATTTATCATCTTTTTAACTGCCAATTTGTAAGGCACGCTGCTTCCTTTGAGTCTCCCTGTCCCCATACACTTGGACTCCCAAATGTTTCCCTCTGGCAAGTGGGAGCAGGAAGAAAGATGGATGAATAGTTTCCAGCACACATGACCCTGACCAGACTGAGAGAAGTACTATGTAGGCTGTCCTTCCACGTGTCTAGTATAATCCACCTGGGACCCGCCATTTGATGGCCGCGTTGACACTGTCTCAGGCCTCTTGGAGATGAGAGAGGTTAGATAAGGAATGGGGATCTGGCTCAAGGTGATCTTGGGTCCCCCATCACTGGGTTTTTTGGGCAGTTGAGTTACAGAATCTTTGGCCTAGGCATGTTAAGTTTTTAACAGAGACAACGATGAACTTTTTCCCCATTAAGCAAGACAGTTTTTCCCAATAATTGAGCTTTTGAGAAGCCAAACCCTGGTTGTAAGATGGGGGTATTTTGGTTTACTACAAGGTTTGTGGGGATCTACTTTTCTAGTCTCTTACAGCCATTGTTTCCCCATTGTTTCATTGGTACCAATGACGTATCCTATCCACAAAAGGAAGGTGAGTGCTAACAGAAACCTCTCACCACATTTCCAGCCGGCCGGGGCGGCCTCAGCCAATCCTGTGGCAAAGAGTAAAGCAAGAATCACGAGAATAGTGAGAAACAAGGTGTGACAGTGCATCACAGTAAGGAAACATATAGAAAATGAGGACAGTCTTTTGTTGCATCAGACCATCGATTCCTCAAGCTTCTGCAGTGCGTAGATTAGTCAACTTCCGGAGTGACTAAAGCAGGGCTGCAGCCTCCTGGAGCCTCTGGAGTTGCAGATTGCTTTTTTTCGTACGGTCAGCTTGCACAGCATTGATGGATCAGGAATGCACTCCCAGTTTCGGGACGCTGGCTTCACTCTGCTGTAGTGAATCCAGGGACCCACGTTGGCTACATTTACTGCAGGAGGGGTGGACAAAATGATAGTGAACGGGCCCCTCCTGAGGGGTTTTAGGTGTTGCACATTTCACTCCTTTATCCATATTGCATCGGATTCACAGGCGATCGCTCCCTGACCCAGCGGTGTAAGGTGGTTAGGGTAAAGCTAAGGGCCCGCATCTGTTGTCGTAGGGTTAGGTTGTCTGTCTCATTCAGATCCCCTCCTTATGCCCTGGATAATGGGGGGAGGGTGCCCATAAAGGATTTCATCTGGGAGAACCCCAGATGTTTCTTCAGCCTCCCACCTGCAGCTGCAGTGTGCCTCCCTGAAGGTCCCTTACCTCTTCCTGCCTAATGTTCACCCTTTCCCTATTTATTTCTCCCCTGGAACAGGTCCTGTAACTGCTGTTAGGGAACAAGGATGATGACTGTTCTGGCTTCTTCACGCTGATAAGGGACGGTGTAGGGGTACAGCAGTTAGGGTCAGTCCAGTGGCCCACGGTATGGGTTTACAGGAAGGCTGGCAGGCATGAGGCAGCATAAAGATTAGCAGACACAGAGAAAAACACAAAGTAAAGATTATACTGACCAATAAGGTGGCATCTTAAGATAATGTCTACAGTTCCCAAACCTGACAAATAACTAGGAGAGACCCTGACGTTGTAGACAACACATGTCAGGGGATCTCTCATAACCCAGGTGATAGAGGAGCAGTAAATAATTAATGGTGGCTCTGTTTCTGAGAGTTTGGCCCTAACTTAATTTAAAAAGATGTTTAAAGCATCCAATGCTTGTGAGGTGTTATTTATAGTTTTGCTGAGTATAAGTAGACAGTTCGCTTTATTTCGAGGTGTAAAAGTTTTCCAAGAGCCAGGAATTCTACTCCAGGAAAGAGGCAAGGCAGCCATCTACCATTATTAATTTGTAAATTTTTAGGTAAGCCAAACCTGGGTATTACTTCATAAAGCAGAATTTTTATTACTTTTTGTGCCTTTTCCGTCTTGTATGGGGAAGGCCTTTACCCAATTAGTAAAAGTGTTAACCCATACCAACAGATGTTGGAATGTTTTTGACCTTGGCAGATGAGTGAAACCTAATGGTCAGTCTTTTCTGGATGGCCTCCAGTTTCTTGATTGCCTGGGAGAGCAAGTTTGTGGTTGAAAGGATTGTTCCTAAGGCACACTTCACAGGCTGATACTACTTGAAGAATTGTCCTTGACAATTTTTTTTTTCAGTAAACATCTTTTGGGCCATTTGATAAGTTTGTCCCTCCCTAAATGAAAGTCCTGATGCTGTGCTTTAATGATCTTTTAGCTCTGTGAACTTGGGAATAGTAATTGCCCTGCTCTGTTTGTAACCATTCCAAGGGCTGGAGACAGTGTCTAGGAATCAGACCCCCGTTTATTTTTAGGGGGACAGTAGGTGGGATTGAGTCTCCTTTAATAATTGGTAAAGCAGGCAAACTGTTAGGGTCAGGCGTAAGGCAGGGTAAAGATAGGAGTCAGAGGCTAAAAAATTTTAGCAGTCAAAGGCTTTATTTGGGAACTAAGGTCTCAGGCGAGGTTCCGTGACTCAGGGAGAGAGAGAGAGGAGTCAGGGAAGTCACCCCCAGGTATGGTGGGATGGGGTTTTTAAGCTGCAGCGGTTCTGGGTTTAGGTCCGGGTGGGCCTTTTTCGCATCAGGTCGTGCTGTCGCTCTGTGATTGGTTGACCTCCAATTCGTTCTGGCACCCTACTAGGGGCTTTTCGTTGGGTTGCCCTGGCAAGATGGCCGTCCCCTCTACTGTGGTTCCAAGGACATCCTAACACAAACTATTTTCCTGAACCTTGGTATCTGTAGCCTACAATATCCAGTAATTTTCAAAAAGTCACATAATTGTTTCTCTGTCCTGGGGTTAGTAGCACCATAGTCTCTAATTTAGCTATAGTGTCCCTTTCTAGCAAGGGGGTAAGGCTCTCTGGCATTATGAGGAAAGAATGAAAAAAAAATTAGGTTTTTCCATATACATCCCAGGGGCTGAGAGAAAAATTTAGTTAGAAGTTTTTCGAAGACGGCTCTAATTGTCATGCTGCATTTGGATAGTTGTCCTGGAGTGGAAAGGAGGACAGAAAAGGTAGCTCTGGTGTTAAGAAGGAAATCAACCAGTTTCCCTTCTATATTTAGAGTTACCCGAGCCTCTGGGTTTCTGACAGACAGTTGGTTTAGGTGAGCCACTGTGAAGAGCCCCAGGCCCTGGCTAGTGCCTTCCAGGGACATTGGTTATCTGAGCCCTCACAGATAGAAGTCCCCGAGGGCATTCAGATCTCCAGTGATTGTCTGTCTCCACAAAAGGGACAGACAAGGCTTATGGGGTTTTCATTTTGGTTGTCCCTTCTGAGGACATTCTCATTTTAGTGCTCTGAAAGGCCATATAAATGGTACTTGGTGCCAGGACATCAGGAAGTCCCATCTGATGTAGTAAGTAAGGCCATAACTAAGCCTCCTTTTCTCTCTCTCTCTCTCTCTCTCTCTCTCTCTCTGGGTGTGTTTTAAATTCTTATTCTCCTCTTGATCTTGGTTGTAATATACCCAATTGGCAGCTTGTAAGAGCTCCTCTAGGGTCCCTTCAAGGCCAACAGCCAGTTTTTGCATTTTCTTTGAATATCTAGGGCAATTGAGTGACAAATTCATCTTTTAAAATCATCTCAGCCTTAGGGGTGTCAGGGGAGATAGCCATATATTTAATGAGAGCCTCCCTCAACCTCTCCAGGAAGGCTGTTGGGCTCTCATTTTGTGTTTGTAAAATAGTGGCTAATTTAGCATAATTTAAGGGCTAAATCTTAGATTTTCTTAATTTTCTTTTAAAACATCTGTCTCATTAAGAGTCTGATTTAACAAAAGCATTATATCTTGCCAGGTCAACTCAAAAACATACGTAATATTCTGAAAAGCCTTTATATACTTATCCGATCAGAAAATTTACCTAGATCTCCTTTTATCTGTCTTAAACCTTGTAATGTAAAGGTTTTTTTCTTCTGGCATTCTAGTTTCTTGTAAGCGGAACATGCCTGTTACATTACAGGGAGGGCCTGGATAAGGCGGGTAGCAGGGAGCAGAATTGTATTATTATATATACATATATAGATTGAGGACCTGAGGAGGAGGTGGTTAAGGTGGCAGGCTTCCCTTCCTCCTTCTCTAGGTCTGTTTTGGGTACAGGTAAGGGGCCCTTAGTTGTTTCCCCTCCTGTTTGCTGGACTCTAGAAAAGAGTTGCCATTAAATTAGGATCCACCTTACACTGCTTACATATATCTCATTTTTTTTTTCTTAAGGCCCAAAAGCAATGAACATAGGGGAATTCTCCCCATTTCCCTTTACATTTGCAAAACCAGTCCAATTGTAGGATAGTATTGTCATTGATATTTCCCTCTGGTGGCCAGGTTCCCTCTTCCAATTTGTATTGGGGCCAAGCCTTTGTGCAAAAGAAATTGAATCATAATGCATTCCAAAGGAGTAATGGCCTTGGTTGGGGAGTTACTCATCTACAGGAAAAAGGAAGAAAGTTGTCCCTTATCTCAATTTCCTGTAGCTGGCCAGGAGAAACCTCATCTCCTGGCCCGGCATTTTGGGTGGCTATGGGATTGGCAGCCAAAAACCCTGTCAGTCTCGCGAGGTGCTGGGAGTAGTCCTTCTTACCCAGACTTTGACCCTACCTCTGAGAGCTGATCTGGTCTTTCTTGCTTTTTTTACCCCTCCAGTTTCCCACCTGCAGGACCTCGGGGGTATGGACTGTGACCAAGCAAGACTTTCCTGGTTGTTGTAGGATGCACTCATTTTATTTTGGCCCAACAGTAACTTACATATTGATCATTGGCCTTTGAGGGAGGGGGTTAAAGGGCCAAAGTCAAGGTCTATTCCCCTGCCTTTTTCAACAATGCCCGCATAAATATGTTTTAGCCATGTGGATATCCATTTTTGGCATACAATGGGCTCAGTTTAGTAAAATGGCTCCCATGTATCTTAGTAAAAGCCCTTCATATATCATCCCTCTCTCATATGGCAGAGGCATCCAGTCCTCTGCTAAATGGGAACAACACAAATGTGGAGGATTTGGAGGCCGGCGCCAAGGGTATTGCCATCATTTTCCCGGCCTTTGGATCAAAGGAGGAGGAATTTTAATCTTAACCCAGTGTACTTTTAAAATCCATTTATTTATGGGGCGCCTGGGTGGCTCAGTCGGTTAAGCGTCCCACTTCGCTCAGCTCATGATCTCGCGGTCCGTGAGTTCGAGCCCCGCGTCGGGCTTTGTGCTGACAGCTCAGAGCCTGGAGCCTGTTTCAGATTCTGTGTCTCCCTCTCTCTGACCCTCCCCTGTTCATGCTCTGTCTCTCCCTGTCTCAAAAATAAATAAAACGTTAAAAAATTTTTTTTTAATCTGATTTATTTTAACCTTAGTCTGTTCCGACCATATATTAAAAAAAATTTTTTTTTAAGATTTTCCTTCACGAACCCTCTACAACTTTTCTTTACGTTTAGATTTTGTCCCAAGCCATTTCTCTCCAAATAAACAGTCTCATTTAGGACAAAATTACTTTCTTTTACCTTCAACAAAAATATATTTTCATTTCTTATATATTTTTTTATATCTCTTACTTTTCTACACACACACTTGCTTTTCTTATCTTTATCAGTTTTAACTACATTTAGTAGAATTTTAACTCTTAGAAAAGTTAGTCTCCAGTGAAAACTAAGTAGTAACCAATTGTGAACTCTACGTTACATCAGAATTTTTTTTTTTAGATGGCAAACTTATGAATCCATTAAGCACAAAGCATGTTTTCCCACACACCCAAATATTCTTAGTTTTTTTGCAACAAGTCAAAAGCACAGACCTACATCTAGTAATTACTGCTTTAGCCTCTTATCTCATTAGATATCCAAGGAATTTACTCTCAATTTATCATGCAAGCAAAACGTTAACGTTTTGGGTTACCAAAGACTTTGAAAGCTATCTTAACAATTACCCATGAAAACTCTGAGACAGACAGTCTGATGGGTGGCACTCCCTGAGCTGGTTCCTGGGCCTCCCGGGTTCCACTGGCACACAGGGGGTCCTTGCCCCGGTGCACTGGGAGAGCTAGTCTCCTGTGGATCAAGTGGTTCACTGGCACCAGGTGAGGTCCCTTTTCTCAGCGCTCTGATGCTCGTATCCCTGGTGGCAAAGGAGGTGGAAACGTAACATCTCTGAATCCTGGACAAGGCCCCAAGTAATGTAGCAGGATTCTCTCACAGAGTCATGACCCTGAAGATTTTCTTTCCAGGAAGCAACTTTATTCCTGCCAGCACCATTCAGTTGGGTTCATACCCAAAGAACTGAGCCCCGAACGTCCTGTGGCATAGTTTTTTTATACATTTTTTATTGTTTTGTGTCCCCTATATAGTAACATACACAAACATGTAGTCATTCGGTAGTCTCAGTTTACAAGGTCATGAGGGATGTTGTCACGTAGGGACACAGCCAGGTTAACCTTGAAGTTTTTTTTTTTTTTCTTTTTTTTTTTTTCTCTCCTTAGGGAGGGGACCCTACAATAGCATGAGAAAATTAGCAAGGCAAAAATCACTATAAGAAAAGTCAAAAGGCAAGTGACAGAATGGGCAACAGTTGTAATGGAAAAAACTCAGTTTTTCCCTTCCAATGTAGGGGAAAACCCAGTTCTTTTCTGCTATGTGTTTTTCTCTTGTGTGTCTCCCTTACAGAGAATACTTCACTTCTGACACTTCTGGTCACAAATGTTTGAGGGTTTTTCCCTACAACAACAAGCAATTCTCCCAACACCAGCTAGGTGTCCTACAATTTAACCCAATTCTAGCATTATCTACCTGAAGATAGAGTCAAATCTCACAGGTAAGGGCTCAGTCCTACAAGACTGCTCCTCACGAATCTCAAGCTCAGGTTATCTATCACCTGTGCTTCTGATCTACTGGCTATCTATCCCTCCTTGGTTTAATTAACTCGCTAGCACAGCAGAACACTGTTTCCAAGTTTATTAAAGTATATGATAAAGGATACAGATGAACAAACAGATGAGGAGACACACAGGGCAAGGTCTGAGAGGGTCCCAAGAGCAGGAGTGTCTGTCCCAGTGGATTTGGGGTACATCACCCTCCTGGTGTGGATATGTTTGCCAGCCTGGAAGTTTCCTGAACCCATACCACCAGGATTTTATGGAGGCTTCTTCACGTAGGCATGATCAATTATTAAATCTATTTCTACCCCCTTTTCCCCTCTCTGGAGGATGGGGGGGCGTGGTGGGACTGAAAATTCCAAGCTTCTCCTCACAGTATGGTCTTTCTGGAGACCAGCCCCCATCTAGATGCCCACCCAGGATCACCTCATTAGAACAAAAGATATTCTTCTTTCTCTTATCCTTTAGAAATTTACAAGGGTTTTAAGAGCCCTGTGTCAGAGATGGGGTCAAGACAAGTATTAGAACAAGAGATATTCCTAGTGCTCCTAACATTTAGAAAATTACGAGGGTTTTAGGAGGTCTGTGCCAGAAACTGGGGGCAGAGGCCAATATATATATTTTCTATTGTCTCATAACAGTATTTACAGTTCAGGTCATGGACATAGTGATTATATCCTAAATATTCAGAGAGAATTCTCTTTATCTGCCAAATCAGTAAAGAGACCAACAACCCAACAGAAAATTGGAGAAAGAATATGAACAGACAGATCTCAGGAAAGTGATATAAATACATTTTATGATACAAAGACATAGGGGCACCTG
This sequence comes from Lynx canadensis, assembly GCF_007474595.2. Taxonomy (NCBI): domain Eukaryota; kingdom Metazoa; phylum Chordata; class Mammalia; order Carnivora; family Felidae; genus Lynx; species Lynx canadensis. The sequence goes on along the minus strand of NC_044305.1, from coordinate 118,379,680 downwards.
GCTGGCTCAGTCAGCAGAGCATGTGACTCTTAATCTCAAGGTCATGAGTTTAAGCCCCACACTGGCCATGGAGCTTACTTAACAACAACAACAACAAAAAGTTACAAAGATATAGGCAAACTCATTAATAATAAAGGGAAATAAAGATGAAAATCACACCAAATATCATTGTCAACTATCATACTGATAAAAATTCAAAAGTTTGACAATATACCCTATGGGAAAACAGATCCCATATGCTGCTGTGAAATTAATATGAAAAGATCTCTGAGATAGATTTTTAAATGGATAAAAGGAAAAAGACAAACCAGCTCCTAGAGCATATATGATTTCCATTTTTATTTGCATAAGGACACACACACACACACACACACACACACTGAAAAGTGGTTACTTGTTGCAGTGGGAACCGGAGTGGATGAGGGATAAGGTGAGAGTAAGTGTATACCTTTTAAAAAAAAAACCAAAAGAACTATGGTCCAAAGAGTTTCCTAAAAGGCAAATCATTATATGTGATAAAAACAGAATACTGTTGTTGTTTTTTAAAGTATCCAGAAGTTTTGAAATGTACCCTATGGCAATGACTCCTATGTGTACAATTGCAAAAATATTTTGTGTGTGTGTCTGTATCCTGGCTTATTTCCGAGAAGACTAATTGGCAGAGAACTTTTTTTTATATCAAAAGGGTGGTTAAAGGGTATCTAAAGTGCCAGAAAAAAAAATGTGGTGCAATGGCTTCTTGGCAGTCTTTGAACAGGATGTTACAAAACATTTCCCAAACATTCAGTTAATGGGAATCCTCCTGGCAACACAGAATAACAATGAGCTTATTCATATGAAATGTGTCAATATGGTGGTTATGAATAACCTGAGGCAGACAGGAAATGCACAGTCAAGTGAAATACCTTCACTGAACATTTACGATATCAGAATTTGGAATCCTTTCCATCATTCAAATATGTTCTGACCTGTCAAGAGAAACCACACAATCAATTAATTTAAAAAGACAAGTATCATATGATTTCCCTAATATGTGGAATCTAAATAAACAAACAAACAAAAAAATCAAACTCATAGATACAGTGAACAGATTAGTGATTGCAAGAGGCAGGGAGTAGGGGATGGGAGAAATAGGTGGGCCTATTTTTTTTTTTTTTTTTAGTTTTTATTGAACAAAAAAATTTTTTTTTTCAATGTTTATTTATTTTTTTGGGGACAGAGAGAGACAGAGCATGAACGGGGGAGGGGCAGAGAGAGAGGGAGACACAGAATCAGAAACAGGCTCCAGGCTCTGAGCCATCAGCCCAGAGCCTGACGCGGGGCTCGAACTCCCGGACCGCGAGATCGTGACCTGGCTGAGGTCGGACGCTTAACCGACTGCGCCACCCAGGCGCCCCAACAAAAATTTTTATAAAGATAAAACATGGAAGTAACCTGAGTGTCCACTGACAAATGAGTTGATAAGCAAAATATGGTATATACATGCAATGGAACGTTATTCAGCCTTTTAAAAAAGGAAATTCTGCAATATGCTACAATATGGATGAAACTTGAAGACATTAAGCTTAATGAAATAAGCTGGACACAAAAAGACAAATACTGTATGATTCCACTTACATGAGGTGCTTAGAGTAGTCAAAATCATAGAGACAGAAAATAGAATGGTGGTTGCCAGGGGCTGGATGGAGCAGGAGAATCGGGAGTTATTGATTAATGGGTATAGAGTTTCAGTTTTACAAGGTGAAGAGAATTCTGGAGATGGATGGTAGTGATGGCGGCACAACAATATGAATGTATTTAGTATCACTCAACTGCACACTTAAAAATGGTTAAGATGGTATGGGACGCCTGGGGGGCTCAGCTGGTTAAGCATCCAACTTCAGCTCAGATCATGATCTCACAGTTCGTGAGTTCCAGCCCCGCATTGGGCTCTGTGTTGACAGCTCAGAGCCTGGAGCCTGCTTCAAATTCTGTGTCTCCCTCTCTCTCTGCTCTTCCCCCATTCATGTTCTGTCTCTGTCTCCTTTAAAAATAAGTAAAAACATTAAGAAAAAAAATTTTAAATGGTGAAGATGGTAAATTTTAGGCTGTGTGTTTTACCACGATAAAAAAAGTTTAAAGAAATAGAAAAAAAGAAAGCTAGAGTGGCTTTGTTAGTATCAGACAAAATAGACTTCAGAACAATACAATTACCGACATAAAGAGGGACTTTTTTGAGAGAGAGAGAGAGAGAGAGAGAGACTGAATGAGTGGAAGAGAGAGGCAGAGGGAGAGAGACTGAGAATCTTAAGCAGGCTCCATGCTCAGCATGGAGCTTGATCCCATAATCCCAAGACCCTGGGATCATGACCTGAGCTGAAATCAAGAGTCAGACGCTTAACCAACTGAGCCACCCACGTGCCCAAAGGGATACATTTTATAATGATAAAAGAGCCAATTGACAAGGAAGAAATAGTAATCCTAAATGTGTATTCACCTAATAACAAAGTTTTAAAACACATGAATGAAAAACTGATGGAACCAAAGGAGATTTATAGTTGGAGACTTCCACACCTCTCTCTGTGTAACTGATGGAACAAGTATACAGAAAATCAGTAAGCACAAAAAAGCTCTGAACAACACTATCAACCAACTTGATGGAACTGACATTTAAAAAAAAATGTTTTTTAATGTTTATTTATTTTTGAAAGAGATAGAGTACAAGTGGGGGAGGGGCAGAGAGAGAGAGAGAGAGAGAGAGAGACAGAATCTGAGGCAGGCTGTAGGTTCTGAGCTGTCAGCACAGAGCCTGATGCAGGGCTCGAACCCACAAACCATGGGTTCATGACCTGAGCCAAAGTCCGGTGCTTAACCAACTGAGCCACCCAGGTGCCCCTAATGGAATTGTGTGAAATAGAACAATCCACACAACAACAGTAGGAAGTCTTTCAAGTTCACATGAAACATTCACAACCAATAAGGTAGACCATATTCTAGGCCATAAAATAAATCTTTACAAATTATTAAAAATTAAAATCACACAAAGTACATTTTATGAACTCAATAGAATTAGGTTAAAAACAATAACAGAAAAATATCTGGACAATTCCCTAATAATTAGATAACTTCTAAATAACCCATGTGTCAAGGGAGAACTCTTCAGTGAAATTAGAGAAAATATTTGAGCTAAATTAAAACTTGTGCTATATTAAAACTTGTGAAATGCAGGGGCAGCTGGGTGGCTCAGTTGGTTGAGCATCCAACTTTGGCTGAGGTCATGATCTTGTGGTTCATGGGTTCAAGTGTCACATTGGGCTCTTTGCTGTCAATGTGAAGCCTGCTTCAGATCCTCTATCTCACCTCTCTCTCTGCCACTTCCCCACTTGTGCACTCTCTCTTTCTCTCAAAAATAAATAAAAACATTAGAAGGTTTTTTTAAAAAAAAACTTGTGAAATGAAGACAAAGCAGTGCTTAGAAGGAAATTTATGGCATGAAAAACTTTTATTAGAAAAAATGATCTAAAATCATCTAAGCTTCCACCTTAAGAAATATTTTAAAAAATTAAAAATAAGAGCAAATTCAGAGTGCCTGGGTGGCTCAGTCAGTTAAACATCTGACTCTTGGTTTTGGTTCAGGTCATGATCTCATGGCTTTGTGGGTTCGAGCCCTGCATCAGGTTCTGCACTGGCGGTGCAGAGTCTGCTTGGGATTCTCTCTCTCTCCTTTCTCTCTCTTTCTCTCTCTCTGCCCCTCCCCCACTCGTGCTGTCTCTGTCTCTCTCAAAAATAAGTAAACAAAAAAAAAAGAACAAATTCAACTGAAAGCATGCAAGAGAAAATAAAGAGCAGAAATCAATACAATTGAAAACAAAAACACAACAGAGAAAATCAATAAAATTAAAAGCTAGTTTTGGGGGAAGAATAATAAAATTGATAAACCTGTAGCCAGACTGAAAAAAGAATACACAAATCATCCATATAGGAATAAAAAGAGAGATATCACTACAGACTCTACAGACCCTACAGACATTAAGTGTATCAGAGAATACTACAAAACAAAAAACAAAAAAATCAAAACCCTCTATGCCTATAAATTTGATGACTTAGATGAAATGGACTGATTTGTTAAAAGATACAAATTACCAAAACCTGTTCAAGAAGAAATAAATGAGCTAAATAGTCCCACATTTATCAAAGAAATTGAATTCATTGGGGAAAGCCTTCCAACAAAGAAAACTCCAGGCTCAGATGGTTTAACTAGCAAATATTTAAGTAAGAAATAATACAAATTTGACATAATCTCTTCCAGAAAATAGAAGAGAAGGAAGCACATCCCAAGCCATTTATGAAACCAATATTTTTGTCTCAGGTCAGGCTGCTAAAATGAAATAGCATAAACTGGGTGGCTTAAAAACAACAGAAATTTACTTCTCACAGTTATTGAGTCTGTAAGTCCAAGACTGGGGTGTTAGCATGGTTAAAATTCTGGTGAAGGCCCTCTTCTGGGTTATAGACTGCTGTCTTCTCATCCTGTCCTCATATGGTAGCAGGGGTGCAAGAGAGCTCTTTGTGATCTAACGGCCTTAATATCATTGAAGAAGGCTTCACCTTATGACCTAATTACCTCCCAAAGGCCCTACCTCCTAATACCACCACACTGGTGGTTAGTATTTCAACATATGAGTTTTGAGGGAAACAAGCTTTCAGTCCAAGTGCAATTACCTTAATATCAAAACCAGAACCAGTGTGGTATTAGGTTACAGGATAGGCACACAGGTCAATGGAACAGGACACAGAGTCCAAAAATAGACCCACACAATTGATTTTTGACAAAAGCGCAAAGGCAATTCAATGGAGAAATGATTGTCTTTTGTACAAATGGTGGTGGAATAACTGGACAGCCATTTACAAAGCAAAATAAGCCACCACCCAAACTTCACATTTTATACAAATTTAACTCAAAATGGATCATGAATTTAAATATGAAATCTAAAAGTTTCAAAACTTTAGAAGGAAACACAGTAGGGAATCTTGGTAACCTGGACTTAGGCAAAGAGTTCTAAGAAATGACACCAAAGGCCTTAGAGAAGAAAGACTTGATAGATGGGAGGGATTTCAGGACTTAAAACTGACTCTGTGAAGAATACTCTTTTTTTAATATAAGGTTCCAAATTCCTGGAAGTTTTTTTTTCTCTTCTTTTTGTATTTGAGAGAGAGAGACAGAGACAGGGAGAGAGCATGAGTGAGGGTGGGGGGTAGAGGGAGAGAGAGAGAGAGAGAGAGGGAGAGGGAGAAAGAATCTTAAACAGGTTCCATGTTTAGTGTGGAGCCTAATCCTGAGTGCGGGATCATGAAATCAAGAGTTGGACGCTCAATTGACTGAGCCACCCAGGAACCCCTGTGAAGAATACTCTTAGGAGAATGAAAAGACAATTCAGGGGCGCCTGGGTGGCTCAGTGGGTTGAGCATCCAAGTTCAGCTCAGGTCATGATCTCACAGTTTGTGAGTTCAAGCCTCACATCAGGCTCACTGCTGTCACCCTGTCAGTGCAGAGGCCACTTCACATCCTCTGTCTCCCTCTCTCTGCTTCTGCTCCTCCCCTGCTTGTGCTCTCCCAAAAATAAATAAATATTAAAAAAAGAGAGGGAGAGGGGCGCCTGGGTGGCGCAGTCGGTTACGCGTCCGACTTCAGCCAGGTCACGATCTCGCGGTCCGTGAGTTCGAGCCCCGCGTCAGGCTCTGGGCTGATGGCTCAGAGCCTGGAGCCTGTTTCCGATTCTGTGTCTCCCTCTCTCTCTGCCCCTCCCCCGTTCATGCTCTGTCTCTCTCTGTCCCAAAAATAAATAAAAAACGTTGAAAAAAAAAAATTTAAAAAAAAAAAAAAAAAAAGAGAGGGAGAGAATGAAAAGACAATTCAGAGATGGGAAGAAAAAATTTAAAAATCACAAATTAGACAAAGGACTTGAATCCAAGATATATAAGGAACTTTCAGAATGCAATTACAAGGAAATCAATTTTTTTAAATGGGCAAAAATTTGGAAATATAAAATTTTAGAAGACAGCACTGACAACAATTTCTTTGACATTGGCTATAGCAATATTTTTCTAGATATGTCTCCTGATACAAGGGAAACAAAAGCAAAAAAAAAAAAACAACACAACCCATTGGGACTACATTAAAATAAAAAGCTTCTGGGGCGCCTGGGTGGCTCAGTTGGCTGAGCATCCAACTCTTGATTTTGGCCCAGGTCATGATCCCAGGGTCATGGGATCGAGCCCTCGCACTGGGCTTGGTGGAACCTGTTTAAGATTCTCTCTCTTTCCCTCTGCCCCCATCCTCTGCTCTCTTTCTCTGAAAAAAATAAAAATAAAAAGCTTCTACACAGCAAAAGAAACAATCAACAGAACTAAAAGACAACCTGCTGAGTGGGAAAAGATATTTGCAAATGAAATAAAGGGATAAATAAAGGGATAGTATCCAAAATACATAAAGAACTTATACAACTCAACACACACACACACACACACACACACACACACAAATAATCCAATTAAAAACGGGCAGAAGACATGAACAGATATTTCTGTAAAGAAGACATACAAATAGCCAACAGACACAGGAAAAGATGCTCACCATCACTCATCATCAGGGAAATGCAAATCAAAACCACAGTGACATATCGCCTCACACCAGTCAGAATGACTAAAATCAAAAACACAGAAGACAAGTGTTGACGAGGATGTGGAGAAAAAGGAACCCTCGTGCACTGTTGGTAGGAATGCAAACTGGTGCAGCCCCTGTGGAAAACGGTATGGAGATTCCTCAAAAAATTAAAAATAGAATTACCATATGATCCGGTAATTCCACTAATGGGTATTTACCCAATGAATTATGAAAACACTAATTCAAAAAATATCTATGCACCCCTATGTTTATTGCAGCGTTATTTACGATAGTTATATTATGGAAGCAGCCCAAGTGTCCATCCACAGATGAATGAGTTAAGATGTGGTATATACATACAATGAAATGTTACTCAGCCATAAAAAAATAATGCAATCTTGCCATTTGCAACAACATGGATGGAGCCAGAGAGTGTAATGCTAAGTGAAATCAGTCAGTCAGAGAAAGACAAATACCATATGATTTCACTCACATACGGAATTTAAGAAAGAAAAACAAATGAACAAAGGAAAAAGGAAACAAACCAAAAAACAGATTTTTAAGTACGGAGAACAAATTGATGGTTACCAGAGCGGAGGTTGGTGAGGAGATGGGTGAAATGGTGAAATAGATAAAGGGAATTAAGAGTATACTTACGATGAGCACGAGTAATGTATAGAATTGTTGAATCACTATATTGGACACCTGAACCTAATATAACACCGTGTGTTAACTATAGTGGAATTAACATTTTTTTTAAAAAGGGCAAAGATTTGAACTGATAATTCACCAAAGAAGCTACATGGATGGCAAATAAGTACATGAAAAAATGCTCAAAGTCATTAGTCGCTAGGAAACTGCAAATCCAAATCATAATGGTGGGGGCATCTGGGCATCATAACGGTAGGGGCTCAGTCAGTTAAGCATCCGACTTCGGCTCAGGTCTTGATCTTGAGGTTCATGAGTTCGAGGTTCTGCTGTCGGCCTGTCAGCACAGAGCCCGCTTTGGATCCTCTGTCCCTCTCTCTCTGTACCTCCCCCACTCATGCTCTCCCACACACAAAATAATAAATACTAAAAAAATCATAATAGTATACCACTTCATAACCAATAAAGTGGCTATAATAAAAAAATACAGACAACAACAAGTGCTGATGAGGATGTGGAAACACTGGAACTCCAATACACCACTGATGGGAACGTGAAATGGCCCAGTTGGTGTGGAAAACAGTTTGGCCGTTCCTCAAAAACTTAAACATAAATCACCACACGATCCTGCAAACCTACTCCTAGGTATACACCCAAGAGAACTGAAAACACGTTCACACAAAGACTTACTTGCACTTGAATATTCATAGCAGCATTATTCATACTAGCCAGTGTGTAGAAATAACCTAAATACGTGAGTGATTAATGGATGAACAAAATGTATTTCCACCCAAGGGGATACCACGCGGCCGTGACAAGGAATGAACTATGATGCACACTGCAACATGCATAAGCCTTGAAAGCATTATGCTAGGTGAATGAAGCCAGACACGAAAGGCCACGTGCTGCATGATATGATCCCATTTATATGATTGTCCAGCAGAGGCAAATCCATAGAGACAAAAAGTCGATTAGTTATTGTCAGAGGATGGGTGTAGAGGGGATTAGTAGTGACAGGGCTTCTGCTGTGGGTTATCTTAATCAACTGCAGCTGTCATAGCAAAATACTGTAGATCGGGTGGCCTAAACAACAGAAATTTCTTTTTCATGCATCTAGAGGCTGGGAAGTCTAAGATCAAGGTGCTGGCAAAGTAGGTTTTAGTCTGAGGCTCTTGGTGTGTGCATATGGAGAGAGAATCCTCTCCACCTCTTCTTATAAGTGCACGAATTCCATCAGGGGGGCCCCACCCTCATAACCTCATCTGTCTCTAATTACTTCCCAAAGATCCCAATCTCCAAATACCTTCAACTTGAGGAAGAGGACTTCAACATGAACTTGTGGGTCAATTCAGTCCAAGCAGGGACTGATGGAAATGTTCTAGAATAAGATAGTGGTGGTGGTTGCACAACTTTGTGAATATACTAAAAACTATTGAATTTTATGCTTAAACACACACATACACACACACACTAAGATGCCACCATCTACCTGTTAGAGTGGCTAAAGTTAAAAAAATAAAGAAATAAAACAAAACACATATGACAATACAGAGGGCTGCTGAGAATGTGGAGGAACCAAAACTGTCACATATTGCTCAGGAGGGTGTAGAATAGTTCAGCCACTCTGGAGAACAGTTCGAAGGTTTTTTACAAACTTAAACACACACATACCACAGAACCCAGAAATCTCACCCCGTGTTATTTGCCCAAGTGAAATAAAAGCCTGTATTTACAGAATAACTGAAAACCACTTCACAAATGTTGACAGTAGCATTGTTTGTCGTCACCAAAACCTGGAAACAGTCCAAAAAATTGTAGCACATCTATAAAATGGGTCGCTAGTTAGTCATTAGGAAAATTGCACTGATACCACAACACAAATAACTCTCAAATGCATTATGCTCAATGAAAGAAGCCAGATTCAAAAACTTACAGGGGGCGCCTGGTGGCTCAGTCGGTTAAGCATCCAACTTTGGCTCAGGTCATGATCTCACAGTCTGTGGGTTCGAACCCCACGTCGGGCTCTACGCTGACAGCTCAGAGCCTGGAGCCTGCTTCGGATTCTGTGACCCCCCTCTCTCTGCCCCTCCCCCCGCCCCTCGTGCTCTGTCTCCCTCCATCTCTCAAAAATAAATAAGTGTTAAAAAACAATTGAAAAAACCTTACACACGGTATGATTCCATTTACGTAATATCCCGGAAAGGCAAAAGTGTAGGGACAAGACCCAATCAGTGGTTGCAGACAGACACCGTACCTTCGGTTCCTGCTGGCCAATTAGCTTTCTCTTTATTGGTGTGCCCTCCACTCCCCACCTCCACCTGCCGCAGCCCTCCCTCCCATGAGCGCCCTTAGGCTTAAGCTTCTCCGTTCTACTAAATCAGTTATATTACTCCTCCGCCGGCTTTCGTTTTCCAGAATTGTGTTGACATTTCTTTTTTTTTTATATAATTTTTTAAAGTTTATTTATTTACTTTGAGAGAGAGAGAGGGTGCACGCACAAGCAGGGGAGGGACAGAGAGGAGAAACAGAATCCCAAGCAGGCTCCAGGCCATCAGTGGAGAGCCTGCTGTGGAGCTTGAACTCAGAAACGTTGAGATCATGACCTGAGCTGAGATCAAGAGTCAGATGCTAAACCGACTGAGCCACCCAGGAGCCCCTGTGTTGACATTTCTTAACTCTTATCATCTCCTCCCCCCTCTTTAGCCCTATAGGTTTATGGTCTTTTTATTTCTTTACTGTTATTACAGTGGGGATTTGGAAGGGAAACGGATAAATGCACAGTCAATCTGTCACGTTAACTGACACAGCTGTTCTTTAATCAAGTCTACAACATAAATACAGTTGAGGAAATGGATACTATTTTCTCATGAATATATATAAAGTTTATCACTAGCCAACCTGAGAAAATATAGATGTTTAGCAGATAGGATCCCAGTAAGGATGTCCATGCAAGCCATTTGATTTTTGACTCCCAGAGGGGACACCCTAAAAAGAGTTGCCTCGCGGTTTCCGGTCTGTCAGCCAGAATTTCCAACAGCTGCCTAGGCTATGGGCCAGAGTTCATGAGAGTCTGGCAAACCAACAGTTTTATACGGGCCTGTGGGAGCTGGGGCAGCCCCCTAGCAGCGGTAAGCTGGTGACTCAGCAAAGGAGTTGTAGGTCTGCGTGTATCTATCAGCAGAGTCCCAGGAATCACACTTAAAATCAAGACCCAGAAATGCCTTTTCATTACTTACATCATAATCATCCCCTCACATAAATGCGTAAAACTTGTGTTGAAATAGCACTGACTCCCAAAGGAAACATTCCTGTTCTCTCTCGTTTCTATGGCACTGTGATCTTCGGTCTCAAGCAGTCTTTGAAAAAGGCAGTAATACTCAAATCTTCCACATCAAGATCACATCAAGTTCCACAAAAACGCCAGAGTCTCAGGAAGCAGCTGGGCTGTTGTTTCCCCCTTCTTTAGATGTCCCACAGAAAAACTGAAGCACACTGGGTGGTGGCTTTTAAACCTTTGGATCCCCCAGATGTCAATTGCAGGTTGTGATTGCATCTTACTCTGTCACTGTTCATCTTTGCCAGCTGACCCTGAAAATTGAGATTTTCCTCTGTATTACTATAAAACTGTGATCTTGTATCTCACTCCAGCACACCACCAATACACAGAAAGAGAGATAGACATACAGACAGAATTGGGTGCCTTTGTGTTTATGTGGAAACTCCGGGCCATGTAAACCAGGGCTTTCTTTTTTACGTGTGAGGGTGTATAGTGTACTTTATTGATGGTACGTGACAGGTAGGGCTCCCTAAATGCCTCCCCTTCTTCAGGGGGTTTGGAATGGAAACTGTGTTGAGGACAAGCGATTTTTCAGTATGTCGAGGGACCCCTGTAGGGCAAGGACACCCCAGCAGCTGAGGGCCTCTCTCTTGCTCACATGCCTCTCCCTGGGGCTGGTGTTCCCAGGGTTCTTATTCCTTGGAGTCCATGTGTCCATCGCCCTATTGCTAGAGACAGATTCATTTTCATCAAAGGAAATAAGCTTGACAAAATGGTCATTGAAGGCAATGTCAGCCCCAGCACCAAAAGTGGAAGAGTGGGAGGGACGCCTGGGTGGTTCAGTCAGTTAAGCATCCCACTTTGGCTCAGGTCTTGATCTCGCCGTCTGTGAGTTTGAGCCCGGCGTCGGGCTCCGTGCTGACAGCTCAGAGCCTGGAGCCTGCTTCAGATTCTGTGTCTCCCTCTCTCTCTGCCCCTCCTCCACTCATGCTCTGTCTCTGTCTCTCAAAAATAAATACACATTAAAAGTTTTTGAAAACCACATTAAATAAAGGTGGAAGAGTGGGTGTCACCGTTAAAGCTGCAGGATACTGGTCCGTAGTGTAGCCCAGGATGCACTTGAGAGGGCCCTCTGATGCCTGCTTCACCGTCTTTTTGATGTTATCCTATTTGGCAGCTTTCTTCAAATGGTAGGTCAAGTCCATGACCAACACATTGTGGGTGGGGATACAGAAAGTCATGCCAGTGAATTTCCCATTCAGCCCAGGGATGATCTTGCTCACAGTCTTGGCAATACCAGTAGAAGGAGGGATGATGTTCTGGCTGGCTTCTTAGCCATCATGACATAGCTTCTCAGAAAGGCCATCTATGGTTTTCTGGGTGGCTGTAGCGACATGTACTGTGGTCATGATTCCCTCCGCGATGCCAAAGTTGTTATGGACGATCTTGGCCAGGGGCTCAAGCAGTTAGTGGTGCAAGAGGCGTTGCTGACTATCTTGAGAAAGTTGTCATGCCTCTTACTCTTGGTTCAAGTCCATCACAAATATGGGGGCATCAGCAGAAGAGGCAGAGATGATGACCCTTTTGGCTCCACCCTTCAAATGAGCCCCAGCCTTCTCCAGAGTAGTGAAGATACCAGTGGGTTCCACAAGAAATTCAGCACCAACCTCACTCCGTGGGATGTTAGTGAGATCTTACTCCAGGGAGACTGAGATAGGCTTTCCATCAATGACAAGTTTCTCATTCTCAGTCTGGACTGTGCCATTGAACTTTCCATGGGTGGAATCATACTGGACCAAGTAGACCATGTAGTTGAGGTCAACGAAGCTGTTATTGGTAGAGACAATATTTACTTTGCCAGAGTTAATAGCAGCCTTGGTGACCAGACACCCAACAGAGTCAAAGTCATTTACTTGGGCCTTCACCATCATGTCTCAGGGACACAGCTGTTGTCAAACAGGGAGGGGCAGAGAGCCAAAAGGAGCCAGGACTTTCTTGAACAGAAGTTAAAGGAAATCTTGTAAAGCAAGGAGGCAGATGGTTGGTTGCTACTCTTAGGCACTACTGTCTTATTCTTGCTAATGAAACGCTGATTTTGTGAAGTATGGTCTGGCAACAGACTCAGGAATGAGGAAGGTGTCACCTAGCAGCATTGCCGGAGTCTCAGAAAAAAAAATATAAACACACCCAGTTAAAACTGAATTTCAGACAAACAAGGAATTTGCAGCCCTATTCACCACCTCCTTCCGAGGACGAACTGTGATTGGTTAAGACGAACATGGTAATTCCTTCTCCCTTTGCTAGGGATTGGTTTGGAGGTGGGCATATAGCACACTTCTGACCCATTGCATCTGGGGGAGAAATCTTCTGGGGGCTTCTGGGAAAGATTTTCCTCCCTGATTAAAAACAGGAGAGCTAGGGGCGCCTGGGTGGCTCAGTCAGTTAAGCACTTGACTTCAGCTTCAGGTCATGATCTCACGCTCTGTGAGTTCAAGCCCCACGTCGGGCTCTGTGCTGACAGCTCAGAGCCTGGAGCCTGCTTCAGATTCTGTGTCTCCCTCTCTCTCTGCCCCTCCCCTGCTCATGTTCTGTCTCTCTCTGTCTCAAAAATAAATAAAAACATTAAAAAAAAATTTTTTTTTAAACAGGAGAGCCAGCCTGTGAGCAAGGGAGAGAAAGCACGAGAGCAAGCAATGCGGGAAGCTCTTCATGCTTCGTGCCTTCAGTAACCTCATGTGAGGATATGGTGCTGGGACCAGCAACAGTCACTTTGTCACCATGAAGAAAAAGTCATGAGGAAATCAGAGAGACCGAGCCAGAACTCTGCCATTGTTGAACTTCTGAATGAGGCAGCTCTGGAATTCTCTTTGCCAGACTTCTTGTTTTGTGAAAGAATGAATGTCCTCACTGTTTACGCCTCTTTTAGTTGGGCACTCTGTTTATGCTGCTGGAAGCCTCCCAAACGATTCACCTGAAGGTATTTTGAGTCTCGCTCGGTGTTAAAATGGCTGTGGTTCACAGGCCCAATCTCCTGTCCAGATCAGCAAAACTATCTTGTTATACCATCTACTGGCCTAGCAGTATCGCATGGATCTTTCTCAACTTCTCACAAAAGAATCACAGAAACCCTCCCACGGACTTTGGAGGTGGGCAGGGGACTGTTTCTTGCCTCTTAGGATGGAGTAACTATGAACAGTTCTCTGTGTCCTCAATGTCACTGACAGCTTCAGAGATCTGAACTGGCTGCATGGGGAGTGCTAGCCAGGCAGGCCAATTTTATGGGAAAGACGGATGCTGTTTCACAACTGTGGGTATAAGATAAGTAACCTTTAGCCCAGAAGAAGTTGAGGCTCAGCATCAGTGGCGTTTGTGCTACTACTTTCTTTTTTTTTTTAAGTTTGTTTGTTTGTTTTGAGACAGGCCCATGGGGCGCATGCCTGGCGAAAGCAAGTGGGGGAGGGGCAGAGAGAGAGGGAGAGAGAGAGAATCCCAAGTAGGCTCCGCCCCGTCGGCACAGAGCCCTACGATCTTACAAACTGTGAGATCATGATCTGAGCTGAAATCAACAGCTGGACGCTTAACCAACTGAGCCACCCAGGCACCCCACTTTTAATAATACCCACTATTGGTTGGTTCTACTTCCAAACATTCTAAAATTAATACAGTTTATCAAATGTTTGATGGCCACAGTTTGTATAGGTGGCAAACATTTTTACTTTTTAGAATTTTGAGGTGTGCCTGTGTGGCTCAGTCGGTTAAGTGTCCAACTCTTGACTTCTGTCAGGTCATGATCTCATGGTTTGTGGGTTCAAGCCCCACATTGGGCTCTGTGCTGACAGCAAGGCCTGCTTGAGATTCTCTGTCCCCCTCTCTCTCTTCCCCTCCCCCACTCATGTGCACACACGCTGTCTCACTCTCTCTGTCTTTCAAAAATAAACATTAAAGGGGCGCCTGGGTGGCGCAGTCGGTTAAGCGTCCGACTTCAGCCAGGTCACGATCTCGCGGTCTGTGAGTTCGAGCCCCGCGTCGGGCTCTGGGCTGATGGCTCGGAGCCTGGAGCCTGTTTCCGATTCTGTGTCTCCCTCTCTCTCTGCCCCTCCCCCGTTCATGCTCTGTCTCTCTCTGTCCCAAAAATAAATAAACGTTGAAAAAAAAAAAAAAAAAAAAAAAAAAAAACAAAACAAAAATAAACATTAAAAAAAAGTTTTCGAATAGATTATAGATGCATGTGGCATATGTAGAACTCAGACCAGTAAGTTCCCCATCCATCCTCGTCTCCTTTTTCCCTTCTCTAGAAGCAACCATTGTTACCAGTTTCTTGTGTACCTTTCCAGACTTTTGTATACATGGACGAATATATAAATATGTACAGCTCTTTTAAAGTACAAATGATAGAACATAATGCACATTAATTATATCTTGAAGATTCCCCAACACTATTAGTCTTTACACTACCTTACTTTGTTCAAGAACTGCATAGTGTTCTAATGCATGGATGTGCCATAATGTATTAGGTACCTCCAATTGACAGACACTTTAGTGGACATTTGTCATGTTTTCTGGTTTGCCAACTCCTTTGGAATACTTTTCTTATTTATTTATTTATTTATTTGAGAGAGAAAGAGACAGAGTATGAACTGGGGAGGGGTAGAAAGAGAGGGAGACACAGAATCCAAGGCAGACTCCAGGCTCTGTGCTGTCACCACAGAGCTTGACGTGGGGCTCCAACTTGTGAACCATGAGATCGTGACCTGAGCCGAAGTCGGATGCTCAACCAACTGAGCCACCCAGGCGCCCCTGGAATACTTTTTATGTTTGTGGAAATACACATTCTGCAGTCTCTGAAACTCCACCAACCAGTTGCACCCATGCCAGTCTCCAAATCAGAAGTGGACCCCAGGAGGAAACGGGCTTTGTGCAGGACGCCTATTATGCTGGCAAGGGTGCGTCACAGCCTTATGGCCTTGGGGGCAGCATGGGTTACAAAATGAGTTCCTGATGCAAAAGAGACATTAGTGGTGCAGGTCTGAGCGACAGGTGCGATTGCAGTCAAGTTCTTGGGGGCATTGCAAATACAGCATCTAGTTTTTGGTGGCAGCAGAATGTTCTGGGCCTTTTGTTCACCAGGCTATTTATATATGTGGTTTGTGGCTTTAATTCTTGAAGATTGTCATCAAGCCTCTTCTCTAGCCCTCTCAACGGTTTTCTTTATAACAAATGACTTTCTGCTCATCAGCCAGAGTCACTTCTGCTTCTCGCGACCAAGAGCCCAATCTGAGACAAACATTTTGTGTTCTTTCTAATTTGTTGTTTTTATCGTCTAATTTGTTATTTATATTATTTGTCCATATACATCTTTGTACCTGTGTGCAAGTAAACCTGTGGCATAAAGTCCTAAAAATGGAAATGCTCTGGAAAAGCATATTTGCAAAAGATATGTCTGATAAAGGAGTATTATCCAAAGCATACAAAGAACTCTCTTTTTTTAATGTTTGTTTATTTGTTTTTTAGAGAGAGAGAGAGAGAGAGAGAGAGAGAGACATAGAGCATGAGTGGGGGAGGGGCAGAGAGGGAGACACAGAATCCGAAGCGGGCTCCAGGCTCTGAGCTGCCAGCACAGAGCCCAGTGCCGGGCTCAAACTCACGAACTGGGAGATCATGACCTGAGCAGAAGTCAGAGGCTTAACCGACTGAGCCACCCAGGTGCCCCGGAAATGCAAATTAAAACGAGATAACACCACAAGCCTATTAGAGTGGCCAAAGTCCAAAAAACTGGCAATACAAAAGCTGAAGAGGATGTAGAGAGTAACAGTAACTCTCACGCCTTGCTGGTCGGGTTGCAAAATGGTACAGCCACCTTGGAAGAGAGTTCGGCAGTTTCTTACACAACTAAACATACAGTCTAGCAATCATGCTCCTTGGTATTTAACCAAATGGGCTGAAAACTTATGTTCACTCAAAAACCTGTGCACGGATGTTTATAGCAGCTCTAATCATAATTGCCAAAATTGGAAGCACCAAGCTATCCTTCAGTAGGAGAATATATAAGCAAACTATGGCCCATCCATACAATGTAGTATCACTTGGCGATACAAAGAAATGAGCTACCTAGCAGCAAAAAAGACATAGAGGACTTTTTTTTTTTTTTAAGATTTAAAAAAATTTTTTTAAAAAGTTTATTTATACATATATTTTTGAGAGAGAGAGAGTACAAATGGAGAGAGAGAGAGAGAGAGAGAGAGAGAGAGAGAGAGAGAGAGAATCCCAAGCAGGGAGCCCTATGTAGGGCTCGAACGCACAAACTGTGAGATCATGACCTGAGCCGAAACTAAGAGTCCAGCATTTAACCGACTGGGCCACCCCAGGTGTCCCCCCCCTCCCTTTTTTAAAGTAATCTCTACACCCAACATGGGGCTCAAACCTACAACCCTGAGATCAAGAGTCACGTACTCCACCCACTGAGCCAGCCAGGCCCCCTGACATGGCGGAACTTTAGAAAGTGTGTTGTTAAGTGAAAGAGGCCAATCTGAAAGGGCAATGTACTATAGGATTCCAACTGTATGACATTCCAGAAATGACAAAGCTATGGAAGACAGTAGCAAGATCAGTGGTTGCCAGTTGTTCTGAGGGAGAGAGGGATGACAAGGTGGAACACACGGGATCTTTAGGGCAGTAAAACGATCCTGTATTATACAGTAATGGTAGACACATGTCGTTATACATTTGTCAAAACCCAGAGAATGTACAACACGAAAAGTTAACCCTAATATAAACTATGGACTTAATTAATAATAATGTATCAATATCGTTCATCAATTACATGTATTACACATTGTATTACACATTAATACAAGATGTAAACAATGGAGGAAATTGTGTGCTCAGGGAGAAGGGATATGTGGGAAATTTCTGTACGTTTCAATTTAGATTTGTAAATCTAACGCTGCTCTTCAAAATACCAAAAAAAAAAAAGGGGTGCCTGGGTAGTTCAGTTGGTTGAGCGTCTGACTCTTGATTTCAGCTCAGGTCATGATCTCATGGTTCGGTTCAAGAGATAGAGCCCTGAATTGTGCTCTGCGCTGACAGTGTGGAGGCTGCTTGGGATTCTCTCTCTCCCTCTCTCTGCCCCTCCCCCAGCTTGCACACATGCTCTGTCTCCCTGTCTCAAAATAAATAAATAAACATTTTTTAAATATCAACCCCCCCCCCCAAAAAAAACCCCAATGAAAACTTTCTTACACCCACTAGGATAAAAAAGATGGGCAATAAAACTTGGTTAGGATGTGGAGAAATAGGAGCTCTCATACATTGCTGGTGGGAATGTTCAATTTGCAGCCAGTTTGAAAAACAGTTTGGTAATCCCTTAAAAGTTGAAACATAGAGTTACCGTACGATCCAGCATTTCCACTCCTAGGTATATAACCAAGAGAAATGGAACCATACATCCACATAAAAACTATCCAAAGACAGAGAGGAGCCCACTCTAAGCACCATCTGTGCTTTGGATTTTGAGGCTCCCTTGCAGAAAATTCATACAGAGCATGGCTTCTTGGGATTGCCTGTCAGAGTCGAATGCTAAATATCCACGAAGGAGATTGCATGGAAAGTCACTCACATCCAGTACTTACATCACCCAAGAAAAGCTGTTTCTATGCTGTTGCCATCCAGGACAATCAATCTATAAATGTAATGCAATCCCAACCAAATTTTAAGAGAATTTTAAAATTGGAATTCAAGAATTCTGATTCTTTTCTGGAAGAGAAAATGTTCGATAACAGCCCTCAAAATCTGAACAGGATTATTGAGTGGGAATTCACTCTATATAGATGAAAATGTAAATGTAAAAATATATAAAGCTATATGAATATAACCCAAGCAGATTTAACAACATACAATAAAGGGATAATTATAAATCAGTGGAACAGAATAAAGTGCAAACGGATCCATATATCTGCACAAATGAAGCTTACATAGAGGCAACATGTAAAATCAATGAAGGAAGGGTGGCATTTTTAGTAAATCATGTGAGATAATTGACTATCTACTGAGGAAAAATGACATTAGATTGACCCTCCTCCCCCATCACATCAAACACAGCTGGTACAAATAATTAAACATTAAGGGGCCAAAAGTTAAAATACTTTAAAGGTTTTAAAACCAAATTTTAAATAATATTGGGGTGGAAAATGTCTGCCTAAACGATACAAAATCCAAAAGCCGTAAAAAACTGAGAGATTTGTAGGTGTGCCTGGCTAGCTCAGTCAGTACAGCATGTGACTCTTGATGTCAGGGTTGTGAGTTTGAGCCGCCTGTTGGGTGTGGAGCCTATTAAAAAAAAAAAAAAAAAAAAAAAGCAGAGAGATTTGTTCTCAAAATTTAAAACTTCCGTTAAAAGAAACACTATAACAAAAGTTATAAGAAAAGGGAAAGTTGGGGGGGGGGGATTGTTGCATGGAATTAGTACCCAGAATATATACAGAATTCTGGCAATTATTTAAATCAACAAAGGAAATGACCAGGAAACTCACAGAAAAATCCAAACCAAAAAAGAAGGAGGTAGAGAAGGAAAAAAAAAAAGGAGGAGAAGAGGAGGAGGGGGAGGGGGAGGGGGAGGGGGAAAGGGGGAGGAGAAGGAGGAGGGAGAGAAGAAAAGAAAAGGTGCTCAAATTCAATAGTAATCAAGAAAAGTAAATAAAATGAGGTGGAGTGTTTTTCCCCCCGTCAGCTTGTTCAACACTTAACCAACTGAGCCACTCAGGTGCCCCAGATTGTTCAACACTTAAAAGATTGCTTGTCTAATTGCTCTGTAATGCTTTAGTTGCAATATGATTCTAAAATGGTTTATAATTGCCAGTATGATTTTATTTTTAATACAGGTTTATTTAGAAGGGTTATTTAAACTTCCAGATGTATAGGGATTTAAAAAATATTTTAGTATTGGGAATACATGAATTGTTCAAAATGAAAACGTATAAAAAGTGTAGAGAGATGAGACACAAGCTGCCCCCCGCCAACCTGTCTCCTTGTCATCTCATCCCCTCTCAACAGACAGGGAGACTCCCCTCTTCATTGGTGTAAGCTTCTTTTGTGCCCCTTCCAGAGGAAGTTTGTGCATACACAAACAAGTAGGAATGTATTCTTTTCCACATCATTTTACTACAGTGACCTACATTATTCTGCACCTTGCTTTTCTTCTTAATATGTGAGAAGGGAGAGCTATGTCAATGACCATCATATGATATTTAAAATTTTTTACTGAAAAATATACATAGAACATATAAGACATACTTTAATGGATGTTTAAAGTGATCCTTTGTGGGTGCCTGGGTAGCTCAGCGGTTTAATAGCTGACTTGGGCTCAGGTCATGATTTCATGGTTCGTGAGTTCAAGTCCCGTGTCGGGTGAGCTGAAGCCCCGCTTTGGGTGAGCCCTCCTTCTCTCTCTCTTTCTCTCTTTCTGCCCTTCGCTCGCTTGCACCCTCTCTTTCTCTCAAAAAATAAAATAAATAAAAATAAAATGATCCTTTGTGGGGCACCTTGGTGGGTCAGTTGGTTGTGCGACTGACTTTGGCTCTGGTCATGATCTCCCAGTTCATGAGTGCCAGCTCCAAATCAGGCTCCCTACTCTCAGGATGGAGCCTGCTTCGGATCCTCTGTCCCCCTCTCTCTCTGTGTCCCTCCCCCACTCTCTCTCTCTCTCTCTCTCTCTCTCTTAAAAATAAATAAAACATTAAAAAAAATAATGGAAGGGTGCGTGGGTGGCTCAGTCAGTTAAGCACCCAACTCTTGGTTTGGGCTCAGCTCATGATCTTGCAGCTCATGGGTTCAAGTCCCACATCAGGCTCTGCACTGGCAGTGTGGAACCTGCTTGGAATTCTCTTTCCCTTGCTCTCTGCCCCTCCCCCACTTTCACTGTCTCTGTCTCTCAAAATAAATATACTTAATGAAAATAAATAAGTCATGTGACCCTTTATGATATTCCCACTCAGTGTAGCACTAGAATATTGCAGGTGGCTGCAAGCCCCTTCCCGATCACATCATCCGCTCTCTTCCCTTGAGGTCATCTCTCTTCCTGGCTGTAGGGTTAATCATTTCTTTGCTTTAAAAAAAAAATGGTTTTACCACCTTTGTATGGGTCCATAAACAATAAAGCATAATTTTTTCTGTTTTGAACTTTAACAAATGGAATTACGGTGTTTTCTTCCATGACCTGCTTTCTTTTGATCAACATTTTACTTGTTGATGTGTATGGTTGTGGTTAATTTTTTGTCATTGCTGCACAGCATTCCTGTAAGAATATAACACTAGTTTTTATGGACTTCGGGGTTGTCTCCAGTTTGAGGCCACTATGTTGCTAAGAAAGTTCTTGTACATCTCCTGGTTTAGGGCAACAATTCCCAAAGTGTGGTCCATGAACCCCTAGGAGTGCTGGAATGTTATCAGGGAGTCATTAAAGTTAAAACTATTTTCTTTTACGCTAACACTAAGATGCAATTTACTCTTTTCGCTCTGTGGACATTTGCACTGATGGTACAAAATCAATGATGGATAAAACTGTAGTCACTTAGCACAAATCAAGTCGATAGCGCCAACCTATACCCGGAGTTATTTTTTTGCCAGTTTGGTTAAGAACGTAATTGCATATTATTTGGGTTTTAATTGGAATATTCCTGGTTATGAATAATATTGAGTTCCTTTCCACATATCCTTGATTACTAAGAAGACTGAATTCTTTTTCACATATTTGTAGACCATTTGGATTTCCTTATTTATAAACTGTCAATTCAAATCTTTTCCTCAGTTTTAATTATTTGTCCTTTTTACATTGACTCGTAGCTCTTTATGTCATATGTTCTTTAAGTCAGATATATTTGTTGCAAATAGATTTTCCCTACTTTTTGTATGCTTTTTGTTTGTTTGTTTCTTTGTCATGTTAGCCAACATTCAGTGTAGTCTTGGCTTCAGGTGTAGATTCCTATGATTCATCACTTACATCCAACACCCAGTGCTCATCCTAACAAGTGCCCTGCTCAATATCCATCACCCATTTTCTCCACCTCCTCAACACCCCACCCCCATCAAACCTCAGTTTGTTCTCTGTATTTAGGAGTCTCTTATGGTTTGCCTCCCTCTCTGTTTGTATCTTATTTTTCCTTCCCTTCCCCTATGGTCTTCTTTTAAGTTTCTCAGATTCCACATATGAGTAAAATCATATGATATCTTTCCTTCTCTGACTGACTTATTTCACTTATACCCTCGAGTTCTACCCACATTGTTGCAAATGGCAGGATTTCATTCTTTCTCATTGCCAAGCAGTATTCCATTGTATATATAAACCACACCTTCTTTATCCATTCATCAGTTGATGGACATTTGGCCTCTTTCCATAATTTGGTTATTGTTGATAGCACTGCTGTAAACATTGAAGTACATGTGTCCCTACAAATCAGCACTCCTCTACCCTTTGGATAAATTCCTAGCAGTGCTATTGTTGGGTCATAGGGTAATTCTATTTTTAATTTTTTAGGGAATCTCTACACTGTTTTCCAGAGTGGCTGCACCAGTTTGCATTCCCACCAACAGTGCAAGAGGATTCTCCTTTCTCCATATCCTCACCAACATCTGTTGTTTCCTGAGTTGTTAATTTTTAGCTTTGGATTCTGTGCCCCTCTTTCTCTCTGCCCCTCCCCCGTTTGCGCACACACACTCTCTCTCTAAAAAATAAACATTAAAATTTAAAATTTAAAAACAAACAACTTTGATTATAGTTAAAGAAATTAAATTATTTTTCCTTTAATTTTGGTTATAGTTTTAAAAGCTTTGTTGTAGATTGTTTTCATAGATATACTTAATCAGGTTAGGGAAGTCCTTCTTAGTGCTAGCTTTTCTCCTAAATGAATGTTGAACTTCATGAAACCTGTTTCTGCATCTGTTGAGATGATAATGAGATTTTTACTTTCATCTGTTAACATGGAGGATCATATTATTTGAGTTTCTATTGTTAAAGCTACCTCCTATTTCCGAGATAAACGCAATGATGATGATATATTATCTTTTTTATATACATTGCTGAATTCAGTTCACTAATATTTCATGATTTTGCAGCTATGTTCATGATAATATTGACCTTTATACTTTTCCTTTCTGCTTATGCTGTCTCTGTCTGGTTTTGATATTGGATTGATGCTATGATAAAAGATACTTAGGGGCGCCTGGGTGGCGCAGTCGGTTAAGCGTCCGACTTCAGCCAGGTCACGATCTCGCGGTCCGGGAGTTCGAGCCCCGCGTCGGGCTCTGGGCTGATGGCTCAGCGCCTGGAGCCTGTTTCCGATTCTGTGTCTCCCTCTCTCTGCCCCTCCCCCGTTCATGCTCTGTCTCTCTCTGTCCCAAAAATAAATAAACGTTGAAAAAAAAAAATTAAAAAAAAAAAAAGATACTTAAAATTTCATGCTTTAAATGTTTGTTGCTGCGTGTGCCTTGGTGGCACCAACTTGGTGCCTCGGTTAAGCATCCAACTCTTGATTTCGGCTCAGGTCATGATCTCACGATCAGCCCTGCTTATCGAGCCCTCCATGGGGGTCTGCACTGACAGTGGGGAGCCTTCTTGAGATTCTCTCCCTGTCTCTCTGTTCCTCCCCCACTTATGCTCTCCTCTCCCTCTCTCTCAAAATTAAATATTAAAATATTAAAAAACCTTTTTAAGAACTTTAAATGTTTATTGCTGGAAAAGAGAAAATGCATTCAGGAAAGTTCCCTCTTCATCTATACTCTGGAATCGTTTATGTAAATTTAGAATTAGTCATTCCTTGAAAGATTAGAACTCAGCAGTGAAGCCATGTGGGCCCGGGATTTTCCTCACGATTAGAGGTTTTATTTAATATTGTTTCTTTTTACTGGGAATAGGGCTATTTGCATATCCTATTGCTTCCTGAGTCCGTTTTAGTGATATTTTTCTAATAATTTGTCCATTTTCATCTAAAGTTTCATATTTGTTGGCCTAAAGTTGTTCATAATCTGATTACCATGTTAATGTCTACAATATCTGTCATTATGTACCCTTTTTGTTTCTGGAATTATTTGTGTCTTCTCTTTTCTCTTGATAATTTTTGCCAATTGGTTTTATTATTCTTTTCAAAGTCCCAAATTTTGCCTCGTTGAGCAATGTGAAATTGGACTGCAAATCTAATGAGAGCGGATACGAGATTTTCCAGAGATTTTTTTTCACTGCTTTGTTTGGGTCTAATCCAACTCTCCTTGCACTTGGCTGGCCCCTCTGTGGATGTCTTCATCACCCTACTTAGGCTGACACCACGCCCCAGGCTACCTCACCCTTCTTGGGCTCCCATCTGACCACAGGTCTTCCTCCTACACAGATGTCCTCACTTCACTCGGGTTCTAACAGCTCAGGCTGGGCTGCTCACATAGGCAGATACCCTCTTCATTCTGTTTGAGTTCTGCTTCCCCATGTGGGACACATGCAGACACACGTACAGGCTGGCTCTGACAACCCACATCAAGCCACCCTCCTTGAGGATGCCCTCCTCATGCTGCTCAGACTGACGCCCCACATCAAGCTGCCCCTATGCACAGACCCCCTCCTCCCGTTCCACTCCAGCAAACAGCCCACACCAAGTCTTCTTTTGTGGGGGTGTGTGGGGTATGTCTTTTTCATGCTCCAACCCCTCACCAGGCTACCAAACCACACGGACACTTTCTTCGTCCCAACTTGGGCTGTAACACCACACGGCAGGCTGTGCCTCCATGTGGTTGCCCTCCTCATCCTGCTTAGACTATGATGTCTAAGCTGGGCTACTCCCATCCATGGTCTCCATTTCACTTGAGCTCTGACATGCACACCAGACATCCTCCAGCACCGATGCTACTTTGCACTGCTCCACCTAATGGCTTTAGGACTGAATTATGCAGCAAGAGAAGGGAAGAGGAAGAGCTCAGATAACTATACCCAGAGGTATTTTTTCATGAAAGTTCTTAGTAACATAAAGAATATATATGTGTGGACTGGATCATAACGTGAACATAGTCCTACTGTGGGTCTGTCAAAGGTTTGAAAGCCACTGACCTACAAAGGTTCTGGAATGATGGCATAGTAGCACCCCCCATTTAGTGTGTTATAGTTGTCTGGACTATCTCAAGATTCCCTGTCACCTGTGGACACCCCATCCAAACTGACATTCTTCCATGGCAACAGAGATACAGCTTTGATTCTAGTCCTACAACCTGGGTTCTAGTTCTGCCCCTCAACCTCTCACTAGCCATGTTATGTTACCTTATATATTAAAAATGCAGATGTTACACAATGCACTTCTCTCCCAAGGCATAATATGGGGTAGTACATGAAAAGTGCCTTGAAAACTACAATAAACATGATCACACTGACATCAAAGGAATGAATAAGTCCTTTACATGCAATGTAACTAAATATTTTTTTGTTTATTTAAGTAATCTACACCCAACGTGGGTCTCAAACCCACAGCCCCAAGATCAAGAACTGCACACTCCATCAACTGAGCCAGCCAGGCGCCCCTGTAACTAAATCGTTAAACAGCTCTGTGAAATTCACATTTAATAGATGAAAAAACTAAAGCTTAAGGAGGTTAAGTGGATGAACCAGCATTTGAACCTAGATCTGTATACTCGACTCCACCATCACCAGTGGTATTTTTAAAGATTCAATTTTTAAGTCATCTCTACTCTCAATGTGGGGGTAGAACTCACAACTCTAAGACCAAGAGTTGCGTGGTCTTCTGAGCCAGCTAGAGGCCCCCTAAGTGGTACTTTAAAAATGTGCAAATAAGTTTACTTTGTTAAAAGCAGAGCATCTTTGTTCTGTTATGGACTTTGAATTATTTACACGGAGTACCAAATGTTTTAACCCTCTCCCCTTAAATGTCATAATCCTTGAAACCTTTGAATCCTGTGGTTTTTCCTCTTTTCTCTGCTAACATGCAAGGGTTTTGGACTGAGGCAACTTTGAAATAATGGTGGCACCTGGTGCAGGGTCCTGAGGTGGCATAGTCATTTTCTTGGATGCAAAATGGCGGTCAACTTTAACGCCCTTGCACGTAGGTGATGGATAAACATGTTGAAAATGAACAAAGCACAGCCTGGTTAGATCTAGAACTCTGATAGCTTGGTGCGTGGGGGTAGTCAGCCAGGAGCAGCACCCCCTTTGCCCCCAGGTAGAGGGGCTATCAAGAAGGCAGACCTCAGGGCAGTCAACTTGGCATTTCCTGAAACTGTCCACAGATCTGCCTGAGGGGCCTGGAGAGCTTATGCAGAGTTACTTCTGTGCAGTTGGACAAGGCCAGGCCAACCGAGGGCCTAGGGTACACGGGCTTGAGCTGTGCTCTTCACAAGAGTCCAGCTCCAATGTTCTATTTTTATTATATATTTTTTTAAGTTTATTTATTTTGAAAGAAAGAGCACAAGCAGGTGAGGGGCAGAGAGGAAAGACAACCTCAAGCAGGCTTAACACCACCCAGCAAGTAGCAGCATTCTCCCAACAGCCTCCAAAGTGAAAATTTGAGCAGCGGTGATTGTACCAGTCAAGGACAACATGGGTGGGACAGGAGACGGACTGAGCTGCAGGGAACGAACAGCAGCAGAGGGAGTGTGCATCTTCCACCCAGATAAGCACAATGCTGCTCCCTGAAGACATGACAGCCAGTCTGTGCAGGGGTAGAAGGGGCTCTATCACTGCCATGGACGGGCATGGGGTGAACCAGAGCAGCTGTGAACAAATAGTACAGGAACCCCGATTCTAGGCCCATTAAGCTTTTATTTCCTAGGAACAAAGATATGTGGGAAAGAAACTCCAAAAGGAAACGAGTACAAACAACAAAATGACACTAGGGTGGTGTGCCAGGTGGGTGGCACACTCCACAGTGGACCTGGTCATGCCCTGGTTTCTTGGATCTACATCTGTCCCGTCCCCAAGTGCCCATTACATAGGTGGAGGGTGCGGGCAGCAAGGTAGAAAGCTTCCCAACTTTATGCAAAGGAGATGAATGTACCAATCCTTTTTGGTTTTTTTTTAATCTTTTTTTAAATGTTTTTTGTTTGTTTTTTTTGAGAGAGAAATTGAAAGCATGAGCAGGGGAGAGACAGAGGATCCAAAGCACAATCCACGTTGACAGCAGTGAGCCCATGTGGGGCTCAGACTCATGAACCGCGAGATCACGACCTGAGCCAAAGCCAAGACGCTCAACTGACTGAGCCACCGAGGCACCCCGTACCGGTCTGTTCTGAGAGGACTCTTGGGGACAACTAACCCTCTGCCTCAAGAATGGAGGTAGACAGGTAAGAATGAGAGGAGCCTCGGTGTCACGGACAACCTGAAAGTAGTCACGGGCTCTCTGTGGCTGACAGAAACTATGCTCAAAATAGGACTGCAAAAGAAGTGACAGCTGGCCAAGGCAGCTTTGTATTTAACGGTAAACATGGCCAACCTTGTCAAATCAGGCCCCAGAACAGTGATAACCAGCACTGCAGTTTCTATTCACTTCAAAGGATCCTGATGATGATTAATCAGAAGCCATTACCCACTCCCCAGAGGATTTGCTTTTATACCCTTTGCTAGCAAAATCCTGTCCAATGCAAGCCCGGTCTTCTAGAGAATAGACTGTCAAGGGACAAGTAAAAACCCTGTCCTGCCCTCACACTTCCCATGTTATGATGGCTTCTACTGCAGCCCAAACATCTAAGAACAAGGTCCTTTGGTGGGCTAGGTAATCTAGTCCTTGATTGTCTCTGCATCATGCATCACATAACTCATCACTATACTACAGGCTGCCTCTGGGACTGGGACCCGAGCTCAGATCACAGTGAGGTCTCCTGCAGGATGAAGGTGGGGCTGCTCCCCTGGTGGGCTGAACCTTCCTCAGGCACGGCCATGGCCTCCTTGTCTCTGCTATTCTTCAACATCCCATTACTCATCTTTTCTGGAAACGCAGGGGTATCCACCGAGAGATCCTGGAGAACACACAGACCAAAGGGAATGAGACACTGCTTTGATCCTTGCTGGAAGGGAGATCAGCAAGGGGCAGCGGGAGAGAAAGGGAGAAGCAAAGCACACGGTGAGCAGGGAGGCAGGAGAAAGGAAAGGCCAGCATGTTGGGCACCTCTCCGGGCTGAGACCCTTCTGTCCACCAAGCCAGCACTCCCCCATGGGTAGAAGCCGGGGGGTTGCTGGGGGACGGTCCAGGTTCAGGCAAACAATCAGGTTTGCTGGGGAGAAAGGAAAGGGATGGAAGGAAACCTAGAAGGTCTGGTAATAATCTGGAGAGGTAAGGGAGGGTATAATCTGGGCAACATAACTGCTACCTGGCTGTAGCTTTTGCAGTAAAATCGCTTCTGACAAGACAGGGGCAGGAGATCAACAAGTCTTGAAAACACTGGGGAAATGGTCCGAGGGTTCAGGGTCCGGCCCCGCATTCCCCCTGAAGGCAAAGGCAAAGGCACTTCTGAGTCTCCTACTCAGTAACCAGTGCACACCCAACAAGCCATCTGTTCTTGGGGCTCTGAGTTCTCAGCCCCTGACAACCTCCCAGAGCTCAGCCAAGAAGTCTGACTGTTAGACACCCAGGAGCCCAGAGGGCAGGGTCCGTTCTACCCCAGAGTCCAGATTCCCTGATTAGCCTCCCTCAGCCTGTCTTGCTTCTCTGTGCCCCCATCCCACATGCCCTCACCAGTGAGCCAACTGACAATCAGGCCCACCACAATGACTGTGGTGGAGTTGTGAGCGCTGTACCATAAATACGACAAGGAGTAGAACCGTTGCAGTCCTGTAGGCCTGGGGAGAACAGGAATAAGGATAGTTAGCAATTTACTGACAGGGCATTCCTCAGGGACCTGGTTCTACCCACCTACACTGTCCTAGGGTCTTGGGACCCAACTCTCAACACTGCCCTGAGGACTCTGGTGGTCCATCCCTTAGCAAGGCCCCTGGGAAACCCCTCAAAAATGAGCTATTCTCCCCAAGTAGAAAGTAAGTGAACCCCAACTCACCTGGAGCGAGTGGTTGAGGGCATCAGTGTGGTCATGGCAACGGTGGTCAGGTTACTAGGCAGGGAAAAGCTGGATATATTAGAGGGAGAAGGTGCCACGCCAAAGGCCATCTTGGTCACTATGCTCCCAATGCCAATCCAGAATGCCATGACAAGTCCAGCCAATAGGCCCACAATGGCACCCTGCCCAGAGACACAGCACATTTCTCCAGTTATGATGCCAGCCCTAATAAACCTTCACATCAGTTCCCAGAACTCACAGGGAGAGCCTTGCCAAGCCATTCCCCAGGCCCACCCCTGTAAACGACTGTGGAGCCAGACGGTCACTCACAGGAGGGTTGGCACAAGGAAAGAACATCCCAAGACAGAAGAGTCCGAGCAGCGGCCCCCCAACCATGCCAAAGATGCTGAGTGCTGCCTGCGGAGGATAGGGTTGAAGAAAAAAATAACAGAGAATATTCAGGCTCAGAGACCCCCCCAGCCTCACCAATGTAGAGTACAGCCACCCGCCAATGGCTCAGCGCCCCCCTTGTCAGATCTGTGTCTTCTACGTGAAAATGTTAGAATGCAGGATTCCAGAAGGCATATGGGTAAGGAAATGTGCTGTGGGTTCTCCTCTGAGGCTAAAATAATCCCCAGATGTCTGAGCCAACAAGGACCTGGGAATGACTCTGGAGAAGGCTACTCACAGCTAAAGGTGGTCCATCAAAGACGAATTTTTGACACCCATCCCTATACCATTCCCTTCACATCAGTGGTATTCCTCAACTTCCCATCTCAATCACCTCCTTATCTCCCTTAACAATTGCTTTCTTTTCTGCATAGTCCTTACCTGCAGCACAGGTCCCATCTGAGAAGAAATATAGGCCATTCCCAGACAAAGTAGCCCATAGCCAAACGCTGGGGGAAAAAAAGGGAGAAAACACGCAGAGGTAAGTAAATAGAACTAAAAGAAGAAAAAGCAGAGGAAAGCTCCTTCCCCAAACCGCTACCTCTGTGTCCCTGGAAACAGGGCATATTACCTCCTGCCCCAGCTCCAGGTCCCTCCCACCCGGTCCTCACGCTTATAGGACTCAGAGACCTTCCCAGGAAATGCCCTGAGATAATAAACAAGGTTGTGTGCTTCATGTGGCAAGCGCCAAGCCAAGGCTAAAGCCGGTGCCGTCAAGCAGACTGATTGATGACAGTGCTTCAGGTGTGTCTTAGAAAGAACACAACTGAAAAGATGAGGAAGCATAATCCCACCGAGGATTCTGGAAAGCATGATGGCCTGGACTTCAGAGAACTGAGGGAACCAGGGTCGGATCAGATCTTCCATCGTAACAGTTGCCAATGAATTAAAAGCAGAGGATATGGTGCTGAAAGAAGGAAGAAAAAGATGAGCTGTGTTGACTCTGGGAGCTGAGAGGCAAAACCACCAGGGGCCCTACTAAGGGAGTAGCACTCTAAAGGCAGGAGAAAACATATGCAGCCAGAAGCCATCCTCACAGTTGGCAGCCGAGGAAGAGGCCTGGAAGGCAAGGACACCTGTCCTTTTCTGAGTGGGGTACAGGTTTTGATCAAGTAGAATCAATTCCTGGTGTCGTAAAAAGAAGAATCCTTCACCAAAAGGGGGGCATCTCCTGGAAGATGATATGCTCTCTCCTACACAGATAAGCTGTCCCTCATCATCCACAGATAAAAGGGCACATTGAGAAACTCAGAGAGATCCCCTCCTCCACCTGTCACCTTGTGTCAAGCAGGGATCAGCTGCACCAAGCCTGAGGAAAATGGTCAAAGAAGGTACCTGAGGGAACCACTGAAGAGGCAGGCAACAAAGAGCCCAGGCAGGCCCGGCAGGCCTTTCAGGAGATCCATCACAAAATACAGGACGAACTGCAGGCAGAGCAGAAGTGCACAGCTCTCTTGAGAGAGGAGCCCTTCCCCAGGGCAAGACACGTGAGAAGCCCCCTACATGTGCCCCTGCCAGCCTACAGAAACCCGGTGATTAAGAAGGGCGCTAAGCACTGAAGGTGACCCACAGGAAGTAGAAAAAAACGGGCTCTGGAGACAGAACACAGTTCGCACCCCAGCCATGCCCAATTAGCAGTGTGACGAGCATGTGGGCCACCCTGATGACTTTTTTCCATTCTATAAAATGAGGCTGTTGTGGGGATTAGACGAGACCGGGTACGTGACAGCTCCTAGCAAAGCGCATCACACGGTGCATAGTGGTGAGCCAATGAAGGTAGGTCCCCACCCCAGCAGGGTGAGCACTGTGATTAGGTGATACTGGGAACTGGGACCCTCATGTGCCAGATTGTAGAATCCCACAGTGAAAAGCCACTTACATCCATTTCCTACCCAGGGTGGGAGTCCTTTCTGCAGCCAACCAGACACTCCTCTTGGGGGCCTAGGTTGGCCCTCATGGGCACAGAAGAGTGCCAGGGAGGCCTTCTCACCTGGTCAGGGGCTGCTTGAGCCTGCTGGGTGCTCATGGGATACTTCTGGTAATAGGCAAACATGACCAGGCCAATGAGACAGCTCATGCAGAGGACCACCTGCTGGCAAGGGAAGACTGCATAGCAGGAGCTGCAAGACACCAGTGCCAAGGAAACAGAGACTGTTAATAGACATCTTCAGGCATGTCCCCAAGTTCCAAAAGGCAAACCTGTATCCTGACCCCAATGGGTATGTTTGCGCTCTGGCATCATGCCCCCACCCAACTGCCCCGTAGAACAGGGTCCCACCATCTTCTCTAGCCCCTGCTCCCTGGTCTTCCTGTCCCTGCACTCACAGTATAGCAGCCTTCTCCGTGCGGGAACTGAGGTAGCGCTGCACCTGAGCCTGGTTCACCCCATACAAGGAGAGCATCATGAAGACACCCCCAAAAGCCAACGTCCAGAAAGTGTGCCGTACAAAAGGATCTGGATTCAGCCTGCAACAGATGCCAAATGGTCACTGTGGCATAGCCCCCAACAGTCTCAGCCTTCCTCGCACTCCTACAATGAGGGTCAGAGAAAAGCAGAGCACAGACGCTGCTGCAAGGGCCAAGGAGCTACCGAAGGCAAGAACTGGGTGGACACGAGAGACGGTGCAGCAAGATGGAGGAAGGGTTCTATCCCTCCAACCCACAGCCTCATTCCAAGTACCAAAAACATCCTGCCCCTCCTTACCCTCCAGCCAGATTCCTGTGATCACCCTCAATCTCTGCAGTGCCAGCTTCCCACCCATCTCAGTGATGCCACCTAAGGCTTACACAGCTTGTCCTCTGCTTACTGCAGCCCTGAGTTCAGGTTCTAGGATGGGCTCGGCTCAGAGGCACTACAGACCCCAGCCAGGGGAAGGGGTACACTTACTCAATCCCAGAGATGCGGCCATGCTGGGAAGCCACTTCCCACGCATTCCCCAAGCCGCCCACCCTGGTTGATCCCACAATGATAACCACCAGCTGCCCTAGGAACATGACCAGCGTCTGGAACACATCTGTCCAGATGACTGCCTTCAGACCACCCTGCAGGGAAAAGAAAGCACACCTGACACGGATGTCTTTAAAACCATCCACAAATTAAGACACCGGACCACAAGCAAGGGCACTATACCACCAGGGGCCTAATTCCCACCCCACCCCCTACCTTCAGTATGCCGTCCCCTCTCCTACGTCCCACTTCCCACCAAAGTCCTATCATATCTCCTACGTATTATTTCATCCCACTCTAAAACTCCATCCCATCTTCCCACCTACATTTTTACCTCATCCCTTCTTTTTCTTCCCATCTCCCCTCCTTACTTGACCTCTTCCCCTCTCTCTTTTAAGATTCACCACACTTACCAAAGCAGTGTAGATAGTACAGACAATGCCTAGGGTCAGCACTGACAGCCACAGATCAAAGCCAGTCACTGCAAACAAGTAAAAACCACAATTCTGTCTCTAGAAGAGGGTTTCCCAAAGACTAGAAAAAAACCCAGTAAGACATGAAACGTGCAGTCATCAAGGATGTAATAAATCATTCACTATAATCGAAAAAAATGTTCGAACCCCACCAAAAGGTACTGATTAACCAATTCAGACGAGACATGGTAATGTCTGATTAGCTTTCAAGTGAGGCGAACCAAGGTGCTTCCACCTCCGGCAGAGACAAGCCAAGGGCCCATGCAGTGAAATAACTCCCCGGCCAAGGTCAGATTCTTTTCTGCACACTCTCCTCTACCTGCCCCTCCCAAAGGTGTTTTCCCAGCCTGCTGTGGCTGACAGCCAGGGGCTGTGACTCCTCACCTGCATTGAGGGCCAACGATGGTGCATAGAGCACAACCCCCATGTAGATCACCTGTCAGGTATGGAAAAGAGAATGTGAGGGGGAGGGGAAATGAGGGTGGGTACGGAAAGGAGAAAAGATGGACCTCAGCTCCTAATGGCCTCCCTTCATCTAGGCTCACTTTCCTTTCCCTTCTTCCAAATTTTAGCTTGCTGCCACCATACTGACTGTGCTGGAACCAGAAGGAATAGGAAACAGGATGCCTCTGGTGGCTTCAGGGACACTGACACCTTGCAGGACCTTTAATCCTGCCTGAGAGCAGAGGAAGCTCAGAGTGCTTCAGAATGCCTGAGTTTGGGTCCCCCTACCAAATCCCAGGCTCAAATTCTACCTTCATTTCCACTTACCATCTGAAAGATGAAGGTCACGGTCCCACAAATCCGCACAGCCTTATTGAAGCGGAGCTCCAGATACTAGATAGAAATATGCAGATATAGATATATAATTGTAGACATCTTTATACATTTAAAGGCATTCCTCCCCACTCTACCCCCACAATTCACACACAGCATCCCTCAAGAAGTCCAGGAACATGAGGGAATATTCAACTCCTATCCACTCTGGGCCTCCATTCACAGTACCTTCCTTCTCTCCCCACTCCCACCTGACTTCACCCAGAAAGAACTTGGAAACACATGATGTGTCCCATCGCTCTAATTAGGCAGAAAAGGTCCAGGGGCCCAGATCCCTTGTATGTGCCCTCTTCCTCCTTTCCATCTCTGACCCTGGTGGTCCTATGTGCTCCTCCCTTCCTCTCTGCTCACCTCATAGGCACTGGTGAGATGCAGGCGGTAGAAGACAGGGATGAAGACGTGTGCAGGGATCACCAGCCCCAGGAAATAGCAGCAGCCCAGGAACCAATACTGGGTCCCAAATCGGTAGATCTCGGACGGCACACCCAGAATGGCCACAGCTGACTGGAAGGTGGCCAGCAGCGACAGAGCCACAGGAAGACAGCCCATTTTGCGGTCTGCCATGAGCAGCTGGCCAACAGTATGCTGGCCCCAGCCACGAAAGGCATGGTAGAGCCCAATGGCAAGGGAAAGAACCAGCAGCAGGGCAAACACCACATAGTCCACAAGGGAGAAGGCAGATGTGACCACGTCTGTGTCTGAGGCTGGAAGCAGGGGAGTAGAGGTGCTAACCCCCACACTCATCTTCACTGTGTCTGTGACCTACAGTCACTTGCTGCTCCTGGGCTCTGGGCTGCCACTCAGCTGGGCAACGGCAGGCAAGTGGCTACAACCTGGCTTCCGGCCACGATCTCACAGTCCTTCTCCTCCACCAAGTGACATTGTCCAAGGTGAGTTGCAAAGGAATCAGCTCCTAGTCAGGCCTGTCTTGCCTTCATGCGCATCTGCCCTCAGGCCTGTGTATCCAACAACCATCAAACTTGGACCAGCCAGTTCTGTACAGCCCTTGGAGATCTGGAGGTCCTGGTATGGTTTGGTAGGGGAGGAAAGAAGCAACAGAGTGAGACAGCCAGGAGACAACTATTTGGCTAAGACCGTTTTGGGCAGACACAGCTGAGAAATATAAAAACTTTCTTAGGTCTCCACCCCAGTAACAAAAGAAAAATCAACCCGAGCCCACATTTCTTCTCAAAAAATTTCCCTGCCCCCACCTGCAGGCACAGACCCAGTCACTACAATGTACTAAGCCAGCAGACCCCAACCTGGCGCCACAGCCCAGCAGGGAAGAAGAAATGGAGACCGATAACAGCATGGCTTCCTCTATTTCCCCTAGCCTCAGCCCCCACCTCCCATATTCCTAGTGTCAGCTTCCTAACAGGACGCCTTCTTAGCCCTGATCCCTAGTTAGATTACCTTCATGGAAGCCCAAACTCCATTCCAGGCATCCCCAGGCCAACCACTTTGCTCTCTCCTGCCACCCACCTCCCAGCTCC
The DNA here is from genome assembly GCF_007474595.2 of Lynx canadensis. Taxonomy (NCBI): domain Eukaryota; kingdom Metazoa; phylum Chordata; class Mammalia; order Carnivora; family Felidae; genus Lynx; species Lynx canadensis. Next base: position 118,344,885 of record NC_044305.1, on the reverse strand, counting down.
TCCCTGTAACACAACAGTTAATAGCAGATCTGGGAAGAGTGATAGAATTCAAAAGTGAGAGGGTAACATGCTGGAGCCAGGAGTTCAACTTATGATTATAGAAAAGCAGATCAGCCAGGGAGCTGGGGCAAGGGCAGCTGGGGAGAGTGCTCCTATCCTCCTGAGGTAGACACCTACCTAGAGAAGTAATCCTGTTCAGAGGCAGCGCTGCCTGGAGAAGCTGTGTGTGTCTAGAGCTGGGCAGAAGCTGAGAGTCTGGCTCTGTAAGTGGTGGAGGTGAAATCGGGAATTAGGGGTGAAGTGAAGTTCAGCAGTTATTTGTTCTGGCTGCTTTAAGGAACCAATGTGATCCAAATGGCCCTATCACCCTATGGCCCCCAAACTCTAGCTCAGTCCTAGAGATTCCAGAATGGGGAACAGGGAGCTCACATTCAACAGCATTCCTAGCTGGATTAGGCTTTCGCTGTAAGTCACACTTGGCACTGTGTGCTAAAGGGAATTACAAAGAAGGAGCTGAGAGAAATGGGAAAGTTGCTTTTCTGACTCGTGCACAAAAAATACTAATCCTCAAGAATATAGCATTATCCTCAGAACAAGGACAAGATTATACACTTCAAAACTTAAAGGAATATTAAAAGATCACTATTACGACCCCTCGTTACCAACAAAGACACCGAGGCTCAGTGATTCAAGTGATCTTTCAAAAAACCATAGAGCTAATTATTGTCAGTCCAGATCAGAGCTCAAGTCTGGTGATTCCCATCCAGCCACTCTTCATTTATACCATAATGTCTTCAAAGAATATCTGTGAGATTCTCACTGATATGGAGAAAATACCACAGCATGTCAGATTTTTAGATAGCCTAAATGATGACAGGTAATGTTGTCTTCAGTATCTCTTTTTTACGTTTTCTTAGTGAAGCATCTCACTTTTTGTAACCCAGCGGTATGCCGTGAACTTCAAAAACTCCAATAATGATAAATAAGGAAAAAGTAACCATTACTCTCACTTTTAAAACACCATGCCTCAGTTTATGCACTTTACACAAACATTCTCTGATTCTCAAGGAAGCAGAGTTAGACAACTTAAATAACTTGCCTAAGGTTACAGGGCACAATACAAAACAAAGGAGAAAGAGCGAGCACTAACTGCAGGTATGACAGGTGATTCACCTGGGGGGAGGGGGACATCCTTACTATTCCTAGAACCAGGGTAGGAGCAGAACATTAACTGCAGTCAGTCATTCGCAGAACAAAGTTTAGATTTAAACTAGTCTAGACACACATTAATATAACCTATGTCTTCTGTGCTTGCCCACTAGGAGAAAGATCAGCCTGGCTGTCTTATGGTTCTCCCACACTGTGTTCTTGGGCAGATGTTGCCTGGCTGGCAAGATACGGCCTTACACAGACCAAACCTGAACTCTGAACCTCGTGGACCCAACAAAGATAGGAAATCAGAGCCGGCAACTCTTGGATCACATGTTCTACAAGTCTCAAATGTTAGTTCCCAAAAAAGCGTTCCCACCAGGTCCCTCTGGTTTAACCTAAAGATTCCCTGCGGCTCCTCTTTGGCAAATTTGACTATGACAGAGGTGATGAAAAATACTAGGAGTAAGAGGGTGTCTGCTGTATGCAAATAAGAATGTGTAGCCTCTGTCTCCCTCTCTCTCTGTCCTGCTTGCTTTCTTCTCTCTCTCTCTCAAATAAGTAAACATTAAAAAAAAAAAAAAAAAAGAACATGTAGGGTTAGTGACAAAGACAGAGCGGTTACAGAAAGGAAAAAAAGTCTCGGTATAGACTAGAACACAGACTTACAGAACTGGTGACCCTCTACTTCTGGGGTAAATTGGTGGAGCTTCTTGATAGAATTCTATTAGCATGAGGTGCAGAGAACCTTCCCAGAAGGCTGAAGAGAGGCAGGCAAGACAGGTAAAACCTGACCCAGTGAAGTGTTCCTTAGACAGGATTCTGATTCTAGGAACAGGAGAGTTAGTGGCTTTCCAAAAACTCTACACCATTGTAAAGCCCATGGACTCGCATCTGAGACAGTGGGAGCCAAAAGTAAGAGCTGAGTTGTGTCACTAAAACTGAAACACACAAGGCACAAATAGTGGACTGTGAGACCCCTTCTTAAAACTATAACACACACAGAAAGGGAAGAGAATCACTTACACCACCCTACCCCCCCCAACCCCTTGCGCTGAACTGCCTGGACTCCTACAAAAGGCAAATGGGGCCACCGCAGGACCCACTGCCTTAAAAAGATTCCTTCAAAATCTGTCCTTGTGCCTAGAATTCCTCAAGGTCTGAAAGGGTTTAGTACCCTCATTAAAATGCTAATAACTACCAAAGCCTTAGAGAACGTGCCGCCAGCTGAAAGTAAATCCTTTTAGGAGAGTCCACGTGCCCGTGGATAAGTGCAAGGGAAGCCCGGGGGGCCACTCTACAGGCGTCAGCTTTGATGAGCTTTTGCCTGGCCCTCAGCAAAGGCACCACGCAGTCCCTTCGGGCGCGGGGCTCCCCAGGGCCACCCTCGGGGAGCGTTCGCCTTTCCCTTACCTCCGTGGCTCAGCCAGGGCTAAGAGAGTCCAGTCGTTTTTCTCGTGATCAGCATTAGCCCGTTTTTCTGGGAAGGGAAAGGAGATAAGAAGGCAGCGAAGCGCGTGTCCCGCCCCTCCCTCCTCACCAAGCTCCGACAGCCACGCGGTCTCCTGACTGAGGTGACGGGGCCAGGGTGCCCAGGGCGTCCCCAGGCTCATCTCCTCCCGCCGGGGTTTGCCCTTCACTCTTCGCTCCTCCATCACCCTTACCCTCTTTATTTGCTGGCTTCCCGCCTTCCCTCCACACGTGAGGTGGCTTAACCACTAGCACCACGAGGCTCGCAACTCAGATCTTCCCGCGCCTCCACGAGGGGGGCCGACTCGCCCCGCCCCTCCCTGCCTCGGCGCCACTCTCGGTAGCCTTTAGGCACTGGCCCCCTGGCGCCGGCCCGCCCCATTTGCCGGGTCTCCACGGTTGAGTGCGGCGGCGGTGGCAAAGCCTGGCCTGCCACCTGCCGGCTGAGTGACAGCGGGGCCCGCCCCCTGGCCGCCTCGCGTGGCGCCGCCATGTTTACTGAGGGCGGCGGGAGCTGCAAGTCGCTGCGGTGACGCGACCTCGGCATCCGGAAGCGAGGAACGCGGAGCTGAGACAGCGGCGGCTGGGAGGCCTTCGCTAACGGGGGAAAGGAGAGGGGGTTGGCCAGTCCTCTCTAACGGGGACTGGGACGCACTGAAAAGAACTCTGACCTCCTCAACCCGCAGCAATCCCCCAGCCCGCTTCGGGCCGACTGGGCCACACCCGCGGAGGGCGGAGCCACACGCGCAAATCTCGCGAGGCGCTCAGAAGGACAAAGGGAGCGAAAAATGGCTCCTCGCGGGCCGGGTAGTCCTTCGAACCTGGTGCCTTGGGCAGCTGCCGTGCTCCTTGTTGTGGGCGCGAAAAGGGCCCTGGCGCTACCCGAGGTACAGAAACAAGTTAGAGGTCGGACTGCAGCATAGTTCCTGGGCAGCCTTGTTTCGCGCTCGCCCGCCCTGGTCTCTCGGCTCTCCCCAGCCCGCCGGCGGCGACGATTTCGTCCCTGAGGCTTCCCTCGCTGTAGCCCCGCCGGCTCCCGCTCCCGTGTACTCACGCTGCGTAGGTCCCCCAGTGACCTCGCCTTGCTGACGTGGACCTTTAAAATTTGATCTCCTTGCTCTTTTGAATAATTGTAAATTGTTCTTCTACCGACGAGTCCTCTGACTGTACTTCACCCTCGTCACGCGCGAATGCCGTATATCGTGCCCTGGCAGGACTGTACTTTCTGTAATGCTTGATGACTTCTTTGTATACCTGCAGTGCTTTTATACCTGGCCAAACCGGGTCTGTCAGATTGAGAAGTCACTGGATAGGGCATAATAAATATTGTCGAATGGTGATCCTCGAAGACGAGGGCCTGTCCTGGGTGAGCTCTGGTACAGAAAGTCTCTAGTGTGCTGATTTGGCTCCTGGCTCTAGGCGAAGAAATGCATCTCCTAGTCAAACTTGACATAAAGATAGGACACCTACCTGCCCATTGTTAAAGGAATTCTGAAGAGTGTACTGGTAGTTAACTTTTGGCCCCTGCTTGTTCTTGGTTTTTCTTTCTGGAATCCTAATCGTTTTCTCTCCTCTGCAGATATGCATCCAGTGTCCAGGGAGTGTGCGAAATTTGTCAGAAGTGGCGCTTTATTGTAAGCAGACACCGGAGCTAATGCTGCAGGCCCGCTGCTGCCTGAATCAGAAGGGCACCATCCTGGGGTGAGAGAAGACAACCCTGGATACTGGAAGAGTTCTGGAACTGGATTCTTAAAGGCTTACCTGATTGGCTATTGGGATAAATATTGGTGCCTATTTTGGAGTCATCCAAGCCATGATTCTCACACTTTAAAAAAAATTTTTTTTTAAGTTTGTTTATTTTGAGAGAGAGACAGAGAGTGAGCCAGGGAGGGGCAGAGAGAAGAGAGAATACCAAGCAGGCTCCACAGTGCATGAGGCTCGAACTCATGAACCGTGTGATTCTCATGCTTTTAAATGTTAGTAGCATTTTTAGCTAAACAACCCTGTTATTCTTCTATGCAGTTGAAACTGCATAGAAGTCATAATTTTTACCCACTTAAAAAAAAAAAAAGGCTTTTATGGCTTTCTTTTAAAAGAAGCTTTGTTCTCTTGTTTGTTTTCAACTCTGGATTATTCACTGTGTGTCTCCATGAAATGACTCCCTTAGCCTCCAAGGCACGATGCTAACAGAATTTTCTTCCCTTCCAATTAATTCAAGTTTGTCTTTGAGGCAAATTCCTCTTTCATCCCTTACGAACATTAGTCTCTGTGTTTACTCCCTTTACGCTTTTTTTTTTTTTTTTTTATTTTTTTTTTTCAACGTTTATTTATTTTTGGGACAGAGAGAGACAGAGCATGAACGGGGGAGGGGCAGAGAGAGAGGGAGACACAGAATCGGAAACAGGCTCCAGGCTCTGAGCCGTCAGCCCAGAGCCTGACGCGGGGCTCGAACTCACGGACCGCGAGATCGTGACCTGGCTGAAGTTGGACGCTTAACCGACTGCGCCACCCAGGCGCCCCTCCCTTTACGCTTTTGAGGCTCCACCTATTCTCATGACTTCAGCTATAACCACCACGCAGGTGTCTCCCAAAACTAGATCTCTTTTAGTATCCTTGGCCTTCTCTCCAAGCTGTACACATGGGCACCTCTAGCTTTCTATTAAGCATTTCCTTTTGAGAGCACCCTCACTTCAAAATCATAAATGTCATCTGTCTTCCATTCTCTTTCTCCTCTAATTACCTAAATACTTCCTTATAGGAAACTATCTGAAAACCATTTTTTCCCCATTATCCCTCCATTTTTAAAATTTAATTGTCTGTTGCCCTCAGGATAAAGTTCAAACCATAAACCACCACAGATTGGTTTCAATCCACCTTCCCAACATTTTTTCCCAATTATTTGCCCACTAAAATCCTTCACAAGGGTCTGGCTTCAGCCAGACTTGCCTACTTACAAAAGCATTCCACTTTTGTTTTCTTTGTTCAGGCCTCTCTCCTTACCTGAAATGTCCTTCCTCCACCAAATTAAAACATATTCATCCTTTAATTCCAGCATCTTCTGTGAATGCTCTCTACTACCAAATACCAGGGTAATATCTCATTTTTTTACTTCCTCTAATTCTTAGTGTTTGTACCACTTAAAATTATTTATATACTTTCCTGTGATTTCTTTCATATCATACTTTAATGTTTATATTGCTTTTAAATTTTTGGTTATGGTCTTCCTCTGCTACGTTGTAAGCCACTTGAAAGCTAAGATACTGAGGGTTTTCTTTTATTCTCCCAAGTTTTGCAGTTAGTAGGTACTCAATAAATATTTGAAAAATAAAGGAACTAGCAATAGATAGTGAAGAAAAAAATAATGTGACATGGTCCTTAACATCCAGTAATTTATCTCCAATCTATGGTAGAAATGCATTTGGAGGGGCACCTGGGTGCTCAGTAAGTTAAGCATCTGACTTCAGCTCAGGTCATGATCTCACTGTCAGTGGGTTCAAGCCCTGCACTGGGCTCTGTGCTAACAGCTCAGAGCCTGGAGTCTGCTCCAGATTCTGTGTCTCCTGCTCTCTCTGCCCCTACCCTACTTGCACTCTCTCTCTCTCTCTCTCTCTCAAAAATAAATAAACACTTAAAATTAAAGAAAAGAAAATGCACTTGGAAAAGACTTTCATTTATGTGACTTGCATTTTTTTTCCCATTTGAAGGCCCTTTGTGAATCTGAGAATCATAATACAACGTGAGATTCACTAACCTAGACAAGAAACAAATTTCTTCCAATACATGCACAGATGCATAGGTATACCGATGAGAACAGCACCGTCCAATAAAACTTTCTGCTATGATGGAACTGGTCCATATCTGTACTTTCCAATACAGTAGTCACTGATCACAAGGGGAGTGGTTACTGAATACTTGAAATGTAGCTAGTGCAAATGAGAAACTGAATTTTTTTCACTTAACTTAAATAGCTACATGTAACTAATGGTGACAATGGGACAGTGCAGATTAAAACATATATCACAGCATCTAGTGTGTGGCCCTGAACACAGCCGTGTTCACTTAATATTAGCTGTAAAAAGGGTTGTATTAGTTTACCATGAATGAAGAAGAGAGACATAATTGTACTGATTATTTCCTCAGGCTGGATCTCCAGAACTGTTCTCTGAAGGACCCTGGTCCAAACTTTCCTCAGGCACAGACTGCTGTCATCATGTAAGTGGTTGGTTATCCTCCCTCCAAAGGGCCAGTATGGTGAAAGGGTGATGGGAAAAGTCTTTAAGGATGAACTTCTAAAAAGATGTTTGAATATTAATGTCAAACGTGGGCAACTCAGAATAAGAACTGGATTGCCAGTCCAGGAAGATGTGTAAATGGAAGCAGAGTGTTTTCCTAGAGCACAGTGCTAACAACGTATGCTTTGCAGAGACCTGCAAGCAAACCCCCTCAAGGATGACTTGGCCAACATTTTCCGTGGCTTTACCCAGCTCCAGACTCTGTGAGTAAGGGTACAGGGTGTGGGAGAGAACCAAAAAGGGACAGTGCTGTGAGCGCGGCAATTTGGGGCTGTGTGTTATGACTGCCTGTGTTGTGTTCAGGATACTGCCACAAGATGTCAGCTGTCCTGGAGGTATTAATGCCTGGAATACTGTCACCTTTTATATGAACAACCAAACCTGTCAAGGACAAAGGAACCTTTGCAACAGCACGGGGGACCAAGGTATGTTGTCTCACTTCCATCCTTCTAGGAACTGCCTTTCTTCATGTCTACTCCCCATTTTAGGTCCAACTGTAAAGTTGCGTACGTGCCTCTTGTTCAAGTTTCTGAAGCTCTAACACCTTGAAAGGAAAGGTCATAAGATGCATTTTATTATTGTTGTTGTGTTCTGTTTATCTGAAATCTTCTTTCTTCTACTTTGACCTAGAAATAATTGAGAGAATGAATCTAAGTTGAAGCAGATATTCGAGAAATCTACATGATGAGATCCAGTGATTTTCTCTGTTTCTCTCTGGCTCCCAGAAATGTGTCCTGAGAATGGATCCTGTGTACCTGATGGTCCAGGTCTCTTGCAATGTGTCTGTGCTGACGGCTTCCATGGCTACAAGTGTATGCGCCAGGTGAGGAATTAGGCCTTCTTATTAGGAATAGGAGAAATGCATAAGGAAGAACCTCTTTGAAAGAAGAGCCATAAGACCAGAACTGATGCAAATCATCTAGAGAAGGAAACTCTAAGAGAATTGCCCTGGGTAAGGGGATTGGTATACTAGGAAAGAAATAGCTGTTAGGATGTAGTCCTTGATGAAACGCTGTATGAAGTTTTTTTGGTCTGTCATTCACAGGGCTCCTTCTCACTGCTTATGTTCTTCGGTATTCTGGGATCCACCACATTATCCGTCTCCATTCTGCTTTGGGGGACCCAACGCCGAAAAGCCAAGGCTTCATGAACTGCATAGGTCTTCCTACTGACTTAAAGATTATCTTGATCTGCCTTAGCCCAGCCAGGGAGATTTTCTACCTAGACAGGCATGGTGGCCAGCAGATCCTCCTCAAGGATGAAGCCGCCATTTGGCAGGAAGATGGGAAGTTGCATAGCTTTGGGGTGTTGTGGACACTGCAGTCCAGGAGTGGACAAGGACCGGTGCCCCATTTGTGCTTGACTATAATAAACATCTTTACTTGTCGTTCTTTTTTTGTTTTTTTAATTTTCTTATTTTTTAGGGAAAGACGTCGTGGATTTGTGTGTTTCTTGGAGTGGGAGAGAGTGCTTTGGACTAGTCGGTTGTTTTTCAGGTTTCCCGGGTCTCTGCGGTGGGGCGGTGTTGGGGAGGGCGGGGACAGGAGACGCCCACCACGCCGAAGTTAATTTGGCCCCGCCCTCTTACGTGCTCGGCCCCGCCCTTCACGCTGCCGGCAGCTCGCGCCGCCGCAGTCTGCGGCTGCCCAGCGCGCCGGGAGCTCCTGCGCCTTCCGCGGCCCGCGCTCCAGCCACCAGCGCGGTTAGCCACGTGGACCGACTCCTGGCGCGCCGACCTCACGTGGTTCTAGCATCGGCTGGGGCTTGCTGCGTTTCCCGCTTCTCTGTGCTCGCCCCCGCCTCTGAGCTCCGTTCCCATGGCGGCCCTGATGTTGGAGGATGGGTCGGTCCTGCGGGGCCAGCCCTTTGGGGCCGCTGTGTCGACTGCCGGTGAAGTGGGTAAGCAAGCTCGGGCCGGCTGCCGACCTCATCCCACTCTCTGCTGCCCCTCTCTGCCCAACCTGCCCTGCCCAAACCCGCCATTTTCCCGCCTGCACACCCAGCCTCCCACCCCCATTTGGTGCCCGTGTCCCCACCCTAGCCCCTTTTATCCCTCAAGGTCAAGGCAGCCTCCGCTGGGGCATTGTCATCGCTCAGGGCAGTGGTGGGAAGGGTGTCCTGCCCAAGCCCCAGCCCTGCCTCTTTCTTGCAGTGTTTCAAACCGGCATGGTCGGCTACCCCGAGGCCCTTACTGACCCTTCCTACAAAGCACAAATCTTAGTGCTGACATATCCTCTGATCGGCAACTATGGCATCCCTGCAGATGAAATGGATGAGTTCGGTCTCAGTAAGGTAGCCACACCCAATGCTTTCTGTACTTTATCTTTTCAAATCAGTGGTTATTAACTGTTAGTCAAGTGAAGACATTGACATTAAGTTAGACATCCTGGAGAGAACAAAGATACACACTGAAGTGATAATACAAGTACTACCCACAGCTTAAGTACCTTAAGAGGCACAGTGCTGGAGGCCAAGCCAAAGAGTCTGGATTTTGGTAAGGAACCAGTGAAGATTTCTTAACAGTGGTGTGATGGGAGGAATGCTTTAAAATACATAGTAGGAAAGAGACTGGAAATTAGGGCCACACCCTTCTCAGTGGCTGTGGGTCCCAGTTCACCCAGCAAACCAAGTTGGTAATCGTCTTGTAAACCTACTTTCCTTGCCTTGACTCATTTTTTGCCACTTTTCAGCGGAGTTCTTATCTCTAGATAAGAAAACTCAGTCTCCTCCCACAGTGAGGTTCCACCTATTCCTCCTCCTCTGGAATTTGGAAACTAAGTTGCGCTGTGAAAATTAAAGTAATGAAAAAAGTCCACAGAGATTAATAGTGGAAATCACCACAGCCTAGATACAGTATTCCTCAAAACTCATTTTGTCCTGGTATTCCACGCTTAGTGGGCCTTTAATTCCTTAATTCACCCTGACATTTAGGAGAGGGAACTCGAGATAAGGAGTGAAAGGACCATTCCTTATCACAGATCTGTAAGTACACTGCATTCTAGTTTATAATGCAGTATGTTGGTTAACACATGGCAGTTTTTAGCTTTGTTAGCTGTAGACACACTGACAAAATGAGAGTTTATGAACCTGCAGAATTGAGGCCCATGACAGAACCAGGGTGAGTATGGCCTCCTAGAGCCTCTAGCCCACCATGGATACTTTTGTGGCACGTGTGCTGTGAATGCACCTGTCCACATGCAGACTTGTCTTCCTGGCCACGGAGGGTTCTGCCAAACTCTCCTTCAGATCCGTAAAGAACAGTCTCAACATCCATCTTCTTTTAAACCTCTACCACTAAACAGATGTGATTTAAATATACCATTCCCTCCCATGTAAATGACCCATTTTTCTCTTTAATTATTAAATGTTTATCTACTGGGTAGCAAATTTATATTAACTTTATTATTATTATTATCCCTTACATGGAGGGGGGTAGAATCATGCCTAGCATTGTACCCTGAACCTTTATTTTTATTTGATGAGGTATTGTGCACCTATCTTATTTTCTGTTTTTACCACATTCTGTAATTGTGATCTTGTGTATTTGCATGTTACTTTATTAATTTTCAGGCTCCCTAAGTAGTAAATTCATATGGTAAGGACAGGGATCTTGTCTTTTTGCATACTCACTGCTCCTCCCCCAACATCTGTTACAATGCCTGAGTGGGCACTCTGTAAATGTTTGTTGACTGCTGCTGTGTGTCAGCCACCTTGTTCTTGCTAAGTTCACAGTTTGGTGAGGAAGACAACACAAACACATATACGATACAATGTAAGTAGCAAGAACAATAGAAACAGTGAGTTTAGGTGAGCCCCTAAGGAGGAGGCACAAACTACAGTGAGTGAGGGGGTGGTATCTTCACAGAAGTAGGATTTATAATCTCAGTTTTGGACTAAAGAAAAGGAAGGGAAGGAAAATATTTTCAGTTATTAATCAGGGCCCAGCTTTTGGTGTTTCATATGAGGAACAACATTGTTGGGAAAGGACAAAAGCAGGAGATGCTTGCTGTGTTAAAGGAATGACTGGGTCATTTATTCAGTGTGGGTGAAGTGTAGGGTCTCAGCCGTACGTTGGGAAAAGAAGATAGGAAGATGTGTGGCCCTCGGCCCCTCATGCTCTCTTCGTTCCATCGACAGTGGTTTGAATCCTCAGGGATCCATGTGGCAGGACTGGTGGTGGGAGAGTGCTGCCCCACACCCAGCCACTGGAGCGCCACCCACACCCTGCATCAGTGGCTGGAACAGCATGGCATACCTGGCCTGCAAGGTACGGTGCTAGCACAGTTGTGTCTGGGCAGAACACAGGTGCCTGGATGGAAAGAATCGAGATCGAGGTTGTGATAGAATGTATCAGATTTGGAAGGTTTAGAGTAGGGTCTGGGAATTGGAGAAAGAACTGAGTTCTCACTCAAATGGAAAATTTTGTACATACAAAAGGAAAGAAGAATATAATGAACCCCCAGCTTCTGTAATCATTAACTGAGGACTAAACTGCACCACCATGACTAGAACCTCCCTAATTATTTTGACGCAGGTCTCCATCGTTGTATCATTTCAGCCACAAATAGTTCACTAATCTATGAAAAAGGAGTCCTTTTTAAAAGAGCCACAGGGGCGCCTGGGTGGCTCAGTCGGTTGAGTGACCCACTTCGGCTCAGGTCATGATCTCACGGTTTGTGAGTTCGAGCCCTGCGTCGGGCTCTGTGCTGACGGCTCAGAGCCTGGAGCCTGCTTCAGATTCTGTGTCTCCCTCTCTCTCTCTCTGACCCTCCCCTACTCATGCTCTGTCTCTGTCTCAGAAATAAATAAACATTTAAAAATATTTAAAAAAAATAAAAGAGCCACAATAACATTATGGTACTTTTAAATAAGTAACAATAGTTGCTAAATATTCAGGTGATGTTTATAGATTTCTCTGTTATCTAAATGTTTTTTATTGCTTATTTGAATTTGGATCTAAATAAGATTCATATATTGCATTTGGTTGGTATGTCTAATTTATGGGTATTGTAACCCACTTGACAAAAACAAGTCGGTTTTCCTTTAGAGTATCCCACAAGCTGCAATTTGTCAGTTACGTTCCTGTAGTGTTGTTTAGTGTGTTCTTTTGTCTCCTGATATTATTTTCTGTAAACAAATCTAGAAGTCATGGTTCAATTCAGATGTGATATTTTTAGCAAGAATACTTCATGGTAGTGTATTTCCATCAGGATGGCCCAGGATTTTGATGCCCATAGAACAGCTGTGTGTGACTCAGGGCTCTGGAATGCAGTGCTCCTGAAAGTCTAACCTCATGCATGACTGAGTTGGGGGAGTGTGATCTCTGAGAGTGTGCTATTTTGACAGGAGTGGATACTCGGGAGCTGACTAAGAAGTTGAGAGAGCAAGGGTCTTTGCTGGGAAAGCTGGTCCAAGATGGAACAGAGCCTTCAGCCCTGCCATTCTTGGACCCCAATGCCTGCCCCCTGGTGCCAGAGGTCTCGATTAAGGTACAGAGGTAGAGTGGGAAAATGTTGCAAGCTATAGCACATCAGTTTTATTCTGTTCCTAACGGGTGAACACTTGAGGGCAAATCAGAAGAGGCCTCAAAGGCAGGGGTTGGTGTGTGTATATCTATACTCATTGATTACAACTGCCCGCTCTTGCCCTTTATTCTTCAGGCTCCACGGGTCTTCAATGCAGGGGGCACCCCTCGGATCCTTGCTTTGGATTGTGGTCTCAAGTACAATCAGATCCGATGTCTGTGCCAGCGTGGAGCTGAGGTCACTGTGGTACCGTGGGACCATGCATTAGACAGCCAGGGTGAGTAGCTGGGGCGTGTATAGGGCTACAGACAGGTAGCTTGGGTGGAAGATCTGTCCCTTGGTCCAGTCGCTGTAAGTCAACATGAATTGCAGGGAAGGAGACAAGAGATCAGGGCTTTTGCTCTGATGGTAAGGAAAGGCTGCAAGTTTGTCTCTCTGGTTAAACTACTGGTTTTGACATCATCTTTTCTGCCCACTCCAGAGTATGAGGGTGTCTTCCTGAGTAATGGCCCTGGTGACCCCGCCTCCTATCCCAGTGTGGTATCCACACTGAGCCGTGTCTTATCTGAGCCTGATCCCCGACCTGTCTTCGGGATCTGTCTGGGACACCAGCTGTTGGCCTTAGCCATTGGGGCCAAGACATACAAGATGAGGTGGGACTTGTGGGGAGAGGAAGGGCCTGAACTACTGACATGAGCGGTGGGGAGTCTTGGGGATGGGAATAGAGTTGGTGTTCGTTAGTGTTGAAACAGGAGCAGGGGCTGGTGAGGGTCCTAAGCTCAACAAAAGCTGGGTTTGGTACAACGGTGAAGGGAGGGTGAAGAGGGCCTGTGACTCAGTGTGCTTCCATCTCCAGATACGGGAACCGAGGCCATAATCAGCCATGCTTGCTAGTGGGCTCTGGGCGCTGCTTTCTGACATCCCAGAACCATGGGTTTGCTGTGGAAACAGACTCACTGCCAGCCGGCTGGCTTCCTCTCTTTACCAACGCCAATGATCGTTCCAATGAAGGCATTGTACATGACAGCCTGCCCTTCTTCAGGTGAGCTAGAGTGATTCCGGCAGGGTGACTGGATCTGTACAGCTTGGAAGCCCCGGGGTCTTGAAGATCAAAAAAGGAAGCGCAACAGTGGGCCCCAATCATCTATCCTGATGCCCGCTTCCAAGACTACCAGTTCCCAAGTCAGGGATAATGGCAGATTTCGTGATCCCATCTCTTCAACAGTGTCCAGTTTCACCCAGAGCACCAAGCTGGTCCTTCAGATATGGAGCTGCTTTTTGATATCTTTCTGGAAACTGTGAAAGAAGCCACAGCTGGGAACCCCGGGGGCCAGACAGGTAAGCCCCTGAGTAGAACTGGGTTTTGTAGAACTAAGTAGAAGTAAGAACAGGGTTGGCTCCAGGATGGGCATAAAATGGGCATGCCCTAGGAAACTGAGATCTGTTTGGGAGGTTAAGGGGATGAGGTGGGAAAGCAACCAAGCCAGGATGATTCATTTACTTCTTCTACTGAAAGGAGCTCCAGAGTCAAGAGTCCTGGGTCGTTGTTCCGCGTCTGCCACTCATTAGAGGCATGACCTGTTTTGAATTCTTCTGTAAAGTGTGGGAGTTAATACAGGTGATCTCTCAGGTCTCGTTCAGCTCTAACATTTATGACTTTCTTTGCCTCCACAGTTCGAGAGCGGCTGGTTGAGCGCCTCTGTCCCCCAGGGATTCCCACCCCAGGCTCTGGGCTTCCACCACCACGAAAGGTTCTGATCCTGGGCTCTGGGGGCCTCTCCATTGGCCAAGCTGGAGAGTTTGACTACTCAGGCTCTCAGGTAAAGCATGTCCATCCCTGCCCCTCTGGGTGTGTGACCCTCAGGAACGGATGGTCTTGAGGAGAGGGCTGAGGCATAAACATTGGTTGTAGGGAGAGAATGAATCAGGAGATCTGGGGAATGTTCAGAAAGGTGAAGTGCTAAGGAAAAGGAGTTGGTTATGAGAGACTGGGAGTACAGGAAGGGAGAGACACGTTGGTGGTTTCAGACTTGGTAGTCTTGCTTCTGTAGGCGAGGCTGGTACGCCATTTTTGTCTCCCTAGGCGATTAAGGCCCTGAAGGAGGAAAACATCCAGACGTTGTTGATAAACCCCAACATTGCCACAGTGCAGACTTCCCAGGGGCTGGCTGACAAAGTCTATTTCCTTCCCATAACGCCTCACTATGTAACCCAGGTATGACTGGCATAAGGGTGGACTGAGGAAGGGACCCACGTGGGCAGGGGTATTCTGTGGTCACTCTGGGTTTCTAAACTTCTTTGATCCACTCTATACCCCCAAGGTCCTAACGTTTGTTATTCCTCTTCTCCCTCAGGTGATCCGTAATGAGCGCCCAGATGGCATCTTACTGACTTTTGGGGGCCAGACAGCTCTGAATTGTGGTGTGGAGCTAACCAAGGCTGGAGTGTTAGCTCGGTATGGGGTCCGGGTCCTGGGCACACCTGTGGAAACCATTGAACTGACTGAAGATCGGCGGGCATTTGCCTCCAGGATGGCAGAGATTGGAGAGCATGTGGCCCCCAGTGAGGCGGCAAATTCTCTTGAACAGGTTCGAGGGGCGGTTGGGGGAAGGTGGAATGATGTCATTTTCTTTGTGTCTTATTTTCTCTGGGGCCAGGAACCCTCTATGCAGCAAGCAGTCGAGGCCTGATCACTGTGTTCATCTCTTCTGCTCGTTACAGGCCCAGGCAGCTGCTGAGCGGCTGGGATATCCTGTGCTGGTTCGTGCGGCCTTTGCCCTGGGTGGCCTGGGCTCTGGCTTTGCCTCCAACAGGGAGGAGCTCTCTGCTCTTGTGGCCCCAGCTTTTGCCCATACTAGCCAAGTGCTGGTAGATAAGTCCCTGAAGGGATGGAAGGAGATTGAGTACGAAGTGGTGAGAGATGCCTATGGCAACTGCGTCACGGTGAGTGATGGAGGTGGGCTGGGAGTAATGTCAGGCAGTATGAGCTCCAGTAAGAGCAGAGGTCATAGCTGAGATCTTTGAGGGTTCGATGTCCCTCAGACCCAGAATGGGTACTGTCCCAAAAGCAACAGGACCCTGGGATGCAGCCTCTTGCCTCTCTTGACTTCCTTTGGCAGTGACCTCCACGGGATCCTTCTTTCACAGGTGTGTAACATGGAGAATTTGGACCCATTGGGCATCCACACCGGAGAATCCATAGTCGTGGCTCCAAGCCAGACACTGAATGACAGGGAATACCAGCTACTGCGGCAGACAGCCATCAAGGTGACCCAGCACCTTGGAATCGTCGGGGAATGCAATGTGCAGTACGCCTTGAACCCTGAGTCTGAGCAGGTGAGACCCTAGGCCCTGGAGCTGATATTCTAGCTGTTGCATCTCCATCCATAATTTTGGGTCTTTGAGGCCAGGGGACTCTTTGGCCCTACAGACCTTGAAGTAGAAGTCAGGATTGTCTGTGGTAAGGTTGGACTGGGATGGGGGTGGTGCTTTTGTTATCTGTGCCTTTGGAGAGGGCTTAGTTTTCTGGCCCTTCTAATACCTCTCCTAGGTGGGCCTTCTGGGCCAGTTATCTGATGTCTTTCCCTCTCTCTCTCTCTCTCTCTCTCTCTCCCTCTCTCTCTCTCTCTCTCTTTGCAGTATTACATCATTGAAGTGAATGCCAGGCTCTCTCGAAGCTCTGCCCTGGCCAGTAAGGCCACAGGTTATCCACTGGCCTATGTGGCAGCGAAGCTAGCATTGGGCATCCCTCTACCTGAGCTCAGGTACAAGGGTGGGGAAAAGATCACAGAGATGGGGAGGGGAGCTGAAGAAAACATTCATGGGACAAGGAATTTAAAAAAGATATTGGCCTGGATGTGTGGGGTCAGAGGAAGCTATCTGGAAGCTCACTCTGCGTCTCCCACTCTGTCCTGACACCTCCACGTGACGGCTCCCAGGAACTCAGTGACAGGGGGAACAGCGGCTTTTGAACCTAGCCTGGATTATTGTGTGGTAAAGATCCCTCGCTGGGACCTCAGCAAGTTCCTCCGTGTCAGCACAAAGATCGGGAGCTGCATGAAGAGCGTCGGTGAGTGAGCCGTGCCCCAAGAAACCCTTCCCCAGGTCACTCTATGGGGTCCCAGCAGTCCTAAGAATCTAGAATATCATAAAGTTAGTTCCCTGGCATAGGCTTTCAGATCCTATATTAGCGGCAGCTTGGGAACATGGTTTCTTAGAACTCGGACATTTCAAACTCCGTGGTCCTCATCAAGAGCGGGAATCAAAGGCATCTGGAAATCTGTGCCAGAATACACATGCCACCTCCACTCCCCCGCCGTCTGTCAGAATCTCTGTGATGGGGTGATGGCCATCAAACTATCTCCTCTCTCTTGGTTTACAAATAAGTAAACTGAGGTGCCCGCAGAAGGAAGGTGACATGGCCGAGTAGAGGGTAGAGCCAAAAACTGAAAACTAGATCCGGTTGCTAGTTATGTGCACCTCTGTCCTACTATGTTGCCTGTCATCGGCAAGACCAGTTTCATGAAATTCTACCCACAGCCTTGCATTGCATTTTGCCCACGGCCTCATCACTAGGTTGTTAATGCCAGTGACAGTTTGTTCTCCATGTGACTTTAAATACTGATGCTTCGGGGAAAGAAATGATGCCTGTTGTTTTGTGAACCCTTGTATATCCAAGTTAGCACAGTGACAGTCGTCGTTAACGCCTATCAGCTTCTCTGGGTACTTTCTGCCATGATCACCCCCCAAATTTTTTTTTTTTTTTTTTTTTTTTTTTTCAAATTTTATTTATTTTTGGGACAGAGAGAGACAGAGCATGAACGGGGGAGGGGCAGAGAGAGAGGGAGACACAGAATCGGAAACAGGCTCCAGGCTCTGAGCCATCAGCCCAGAGCCCGACGCGGGGCTCGAACTCACGGACCGAGAGATCGTGACCTGGCTGAAGTCGGACGCTTAACCGACTGCGCCACCCAGGCGCCCCACCCCCCAAATTTTTTAACATGTTTAAGATCAGAGCCGAACATCAGAGCCCTTTTTCATAAAAACAAGGAAATTTAGTAGCGAACAGCATGCAAGCAGTGGTAGAGTATGCTGGAATTGAGTTAATACGCTTCCCTGTAACGTCCCTTTAAGTCATGTTAGGCTGTTCTAAAACGTTTCAACCAAAGCAAGCATTTCACATACCACAGTGCCACCAGCCAAGGATAAGAACATTTCATTGTGTTGCAAATATCCATTTACAGCAATAGTAGCCTTTATTTATTTTTTTATATATATTTTTTAACGTTTATTTATTTTTGAGATAATGCGAGAGACAGAGTGCAAGCAGCCAAGGGGCAGACAGAGGGAGACACAGAATCTGAAGCGGGCTCCAGGCTCTGAGCTGTCAGCCCAGAGCCTGACGCCGGGCTCGAACTCACGAACCGTGAGATCATGACCTGAGCTGGAGTCGGAGGCTTAACCAACTGAGCCACTCAGGCACCCCATCAATAGTAGCCTTTAAACAAGCAAGTCTAAGTAAGCTCAGATATTATTTTGGAATTTTTAGAAATCTTACAAGACTGCCAACTTGTTCCTTCTGGAGATGAATTCCTGTTGTGTGAAAATTACGATAAACATGGGAATAAAGCCATAATTAAATTGTTGGTAAAAGAAGTGGACTGAAATAGGATGAAGATTAATCCCCAGATGAGATGTTTAATGTTTTATATCTATTCAGGTGTTCTTAGAACATGATCTTCTTTGATAACTTTTTGTGACTTTTATCGTGCAAGTAAGATACATGAACCATTGAGAAATTAGTAAAGTAGTTAAACCAAAAAAGAGTAATCCTCTGTAGTCTTGTTACACAGGGATTATTTGGGTATATATATATGATTCCAGAATCTTCCTAGGCATGTATATGTGAATATGTTGGGTACCTCTCTTACTCAAAATAAGCATTTACAATAAAACCATACTACAAAGGAATTGAACAAAATCATTTATCATTCTCTTCCTTAACACTGCTATTAGCATTTTAGTGTTTTAAAGTTCTTTTGAAGAAACAATTAGGATTGTAAATAGAAAAATACAGTTAGTGGGGCGCCTGGGTGGCGCAGTCGGTTAAGCGTCCGACTTCAGCCAGGTCACGATCTCGCGGTCCGTGAGTTCGAGCCCCGCGTCGGGCTCTGGGCTGATGGCTCAGAGCCTGGAGCATGTTTCCGATTCTGTGTCTCCCTGTCTCTCTGCCCCTCCCCCGTTCATGCTCTGTCTCTCTCTGTCCCAAAAAATAAATAAACGTTGAAAAAAAAATTGAAAAAAAAAAAAAAGAAAAATACAGTTAGTAAAAAAAGAAAGAAAGAAAACACAATTGGTAAGATGATCCTAGGGTAAATTGTCAGAGGACATTATAAAACTTTGTGGACGAGGAAATAAATAAGCAAATCTGGGGAGTTGTAGGGAGAGGGGAGTTCCCTTTTATTAATAAATAGAAATCTAGCTAAAATGAGCAAATTTAAGAGAAAAATTGTTTAAAACGATTGTATGTACTTCTTAGAAGATGGTGAAACTTATACTTGTAAGCATAAACTTCTGTGAAGCAAGTAATACTTATTAAGACCCAGAAAATTCTTACCTATTTCTCCTGTACTTCTGCAAGTTTATACTAAGGAGGTAACCCAAAGCACTGAAGAACTCACAGCCTCACTTAGAAGGATGAACACTTCAAAGCTAGGTGTCCTTCCGTAAGTGAGTAGTTAAGTTATGGTAAATCATACAGGAATTAAACTGCCGGTAATAAGGTCACAAAGCAGTGTGGGAACATGATTATGATAAAAGAAAAAGCATGATAGAAATTGTATGTGTACTCTAGTCCTATATAAAACATATATTTGAAAGAAGTCCAGGAAGGAATACTCTAAAATGAGAGTTGTGAATGTGATTATTTCTGGATGGGTTCAAAGAGCAGTGGGATCGGGGCGCCTGGGTGGCGCAGTCGGTTAAGCGTCCGACTTCAGCCAGGTCACGATCTCGCGGTCCGTGAGTTCGAGCCCCGCGTCAGGCTCTGGGCTGATGGCTCGGAGCCTGGAGCCTGTTTCCAATTCTGTGTCTCCCTCTCTCTCTCTGCCCCTCCCCCGTTCATGCTCTGTCTCTCTCTGTCCCAAAAATAAATAAAAAACGTTGAAAAAAAAATTAAAAAAAAAAAAAAAAAAGAGCAGTGGGATCATCTTCCTATTATTCAGACTGTTGAAAAGTTTTAAAGGATGAGACTGATCCCAGATGGTGTCATCATGATAGGAATAAAGCACATAACTGGATAGCTATCAGTGGTTGGGCCATTGTGATCAGCTGCGCTATTTCTAGTATCCACATGTCCATTTTAGGCATCTTAATTTCATAGTCCGTAATAAACACAAAACAGAAAATGGTAAGGAGAGAAGTTCCAGGTTAAGATTGCTCAATAACAAAACATGATAACATACCACTGCTTTGGTTCTTGTCCTGAGAATCTTCCAGAATCTTGACTAAATCATAGACATAGGAACTTCCTACCTCCAGGGCCTCAGTTTTCACATCCTGTTCCTCCAGGTGAAGTCATGGGCATTGGGCGTTCTTTTGAGGAAGCCTTCCAGAAGGCTCTTCGCATGGTAGATGAGAACTGTGTGGGCTTTGATCACACAGTAAAGCCGGTCAGTGACATGGTAAGTGGCTCTCTTCCCCTGGCAACACCCCTGAAATGGACCCTCCTCTGTCCCCAGTCTGTGGACATGTTACCATTAATAGCAGCAGTCATTACTAGACATTTGCATTTTTCACTTGGCTCAGAATTTTGTGGTTCCTCTCATCTATTCTATAAGGATGTATTCTTTTTTTTTTTTTTTTTTTTTTTTTTTTCAGTAATGTTTGTTTATTTTTGAGAGAGACAGACTGTGAGCAAGGGAGGGGCAGAGAGAGGGAGAATCTGAAGCAGGATCCAGGCTTCGAGCTGTCAGCACAGGGCCTGATGTGGGGCTTGAACTCACAAACCATGAGATCATGACCCGAGCCAAAGTTGGACGCTTAGCTGACGGAGCCACCCAGGCCCCCCTCATAAGGATGTATTCTTAAACTTGTTTCTGTGGACATTGAAACAAGCCTAGAGAGCTTGTGGAACTTGCTAATACATTAGCTGCACAGCCAGAAAGTGGCAGAGGTAGGATTTATATACAGGTTTTTGCAATTACAGAGTTGCTGCTTTGGCTCCTTTTTTGCAGTGTCTTTTCCTAAAACAGTGTCACTCATGCTCTCAGGCTTTATGAGGTGCTAAAAATAGATTGGGAATGTTTTGCTTAACAATCGTACGTCTCCTCCCTCTGCGCAGTCCTTCCATATCCATCTGTCTGCCCTCCCCATTAGGAGTTGGAGACGCCAACTGATAAGCGGATCTTTGTGGTAGCAGCTGCTCTGTGGGCTGGCTATTCTGTGGAGCGGCTGTATGAACTCACACGCATCGACCGCTGGTTCCTGCACCGGATGAAGCGGATTATAGCACACGCCCAGCTGCTGGAACAGCACCGTGGACAGCCTTTGCCCCCAGACCTGCTACACCAGGCCAAGCGCCTTGGCTTCTCAGACAAGCAGATCGCCCTTGCGGTTCTGAGGTCAGAGGTGGTGGTGAGGGCCTTGGGCTGAGGATGTGGGGCAGAGAATCTTGGTACCAGTGAGGGGCCCTCGGAGAGATTGGGGTGTTTTGGAGGCTTCTGACCTTCATCCCTGGGTTGTTTTCCTCTTAAATTCCTGCCCTGGCATCGCACCCCTTTACTAAGTCTGAACCCCACCAGGGCTATATTTTTGACCCTTCTTCTCCTTTAGCACAGAGCTGGCGGTTCGCAAACTGCGTCAGGAGTTGGGAATCTGCCCAGCAGTGAAACAGATTGACACAGTTGCAGCTGAGTGGCCAGCCCAGACAAATTATTTGTACCTGACATACTGGGGCACCACCCATGATCTCACCTTTCGAACGCCTCACGTCCTGGTCCTTGGCTCTGGCGTCTACCGTATAGGCTCCAGCGTTGAGTTTGACTGGTGTGCTGTGGGCTGCATCCGGCAGCTCCGAAAGGTCCAAGAGCTAGTCTTTCCTACCGTCTTATCTGCTGTTCTATTCTTTTTCAGTTCCAGCAGTTGCCTTACGCCCACATTTAATCCTGGCACTTTCTGTTAATTGCTACGCTTAGAGCTTTGGGAAGAGTGTGGGGGTGGTAGGGGCGGGGGACTCCCCTTAGGCCATCTTGTGCCCCACACAGGGTATGTGTCTTTTCTCCCAATACTTTGTACCTGTCTCTCTAGTGCTTGGCCCCACTTCCCTCCCAAGGCAGGTGTCCCATACAGCTATTTCAGAGAAAGCTTTTTGGCTTTGCCTTAGTTTCTCCATGTTTTTCCTCCCATCTTATAGTTCAATCTCATCTCCCTCCCTCTCGCAGATGGGATATAAGACCATCATGGTGAACTACAACCCAGAGACAGTCAGCACTGACTATGACATGTGTGACCGACTCTACTTTGATGAGATCTCTTTTGAGGTGAGAGAGTTGAAGGCTGCTCGTTAGCCTGGGTGGCCAGGGTCAAGTGGGAATGGCTGGCTGACTTAAGATTCTTTGGGCTCTGTGGGGTTTGAGGGGACGTGGGTAGAGGGTGAGAAGCAGTGAGCAGGAAGGCTCAGATCCCTGACTACCTGCTACCTCCACTTGATTTCTCCTGTTGCACTAAGGTGGTGATGGACATCTATGAGCTAGAGAACCCTGAAGGTGTGATCCTATCTATGGGTGGACAGCTGCCCAACAACATGGCCATGGCTCTGCATCGGCAGCAGTGCCGGGTGCTGGGTACTTCCCCTGAAGCCATCGACTCGGCTGAGAACCGTTTCAAGTTCTCCCGGCTCCTCGACACCATTGGTATCAGCCAACCTCAGTGGAGGGAACTCAGTGACCTAGAGGTGGGCTGGGGCTTGGTTGGGGGCTGGAGGCTAGATGCGGTCAGGGGTGAGTGTGACCAACCCAGCTGCACCCTTCTTAGTCTGCTCGCCAGTTCTGCCAGACAGTGGGGTACCCCTGCGTGGTGCGCCCCTCCTACGTGCTGAGTGGCGCTGCTATGAATGTGGCCTACACTGACGGGGACCTGGAGCGCTTCCTGAGCAGTGCAGCAGCCGTCTCTAAGGAGCACCCTGTGGTCATCTCCAAGTTCATCCAGGAGGCTAAGGTAGGGCCTCAAACAAGTCTCTGAGGGCAGCCTCCCCAGCCTCAGAGGAGACTCCTCTCTCTGGTCCTATAACAATTTCTAGGCACAGAAGGCTGGGAAGGATGGGTTGTATCAAGGCTCTTCAAGGAAGGGAGCCTCCTGGGGCAAGTGGGAGAAGAAAACGGTCCCCGCCCTACATCACATTGCCTTCACGTCCCCACTAGGAGATTGATGTGGATGCTGTGGCCCGTGATGGTGTAGTGGCAGCCATTGCCATCTCTGAGCATGTGGAGAATGCAGGCGTGCATTCAGGCGATGCCACACTGGTGACCCCACCGCAGGACATCACTGCCAAAACCCTGGAGCGGATTAAAGCCATTGTGCACGCTGTGGGTCAGGAGCTGCAGGTCACAGGACCCTTCAATCTGCAGCTCATTGCCAAGGTAGTAAGAGGGGGCTAAAGGAAGAGACTAACGGGCATTAGTACCTTCTTGCTCTGTGCTGGCCACAGTGCCAGTGAGCACTCACTGTCTCCTGCCCTCATCAGAGTAGGCCCAAAAGCTGGAGGGAAGGGGCTCCTAGCTAGAGCCCACAGTGTTGTAATGGTTTGTGACAGTCTGTTCACAGCCTGATCCCTGTTCCCCTGTTCAAGGTTGATTACCCACAGAATGGTAAATGAGGGAAAGAGTCCAGGTCAGTGGAATAGTGTCAGCAAGCCCAGCCTACAGAAAGTCTGACCGATCCCTGTCTGCTCTAGGATGACCAGCTGAAAGTTATCGAATGCAACGTGCGTGTCTCTCGCTCCTTCCCTTTCGTCTCGAAGACACTAGGTGTGGACCTAGTAGCCTTGGCCACACGCGTCATCATGGGGGAAGAAGTGGAACCTGTGGGGCTCATGACTGGCTCCGGAGTCGTGGGGGTAAAGGTACGGAGGATTGAAACCTTGAGGTTAGCAGTCAGAAGCAGGGAGACATAGTGGGAGAAAGTTCACTTACCACACATGTGAGTCCGCATGTAAACTGAGCACCTATCATGGGCCACAAGGGTGATAAGGGTCTTTGTCCTTTAAGAGCTCACACTAGTAATGGAGACAAGGGAAGTTGGGTTAAAAAATAGCTTGTTTCTAGAACAGTCTATGGTAAACCTGCGTAGTAAAGATAAGACTAAAATGCTATAGGAGTTTACAGACAAGAGATGGCACTTCCAAAAGGAGTAATCTGGGAAGGGCTGGGAGAGGTGGTATTTAAATGGAGTCCTGAAGGGTGGTCAGGATGTTTGATTGGCAGAGCTTGTTGAGGAAGTGTTCCAAGGCCAAGGAATTAGCTTAGTGGAAACTGCCGGAAGCCCCGAACTATATTTGAGAAGCAGCTCACCTACTGGTGTAGAGCATAGGCAGAGCAGCAGCAGGCAAGGCTAACCCTGCCGTCTGGCTGAGACCACGGGAAAGGAACTGTGGCTGCTTCTTCTGATGAGGGGAAGTGGGCCCTCCTTGCCTTGGTGTCTCATATCCTGCTCCCACAGGTGCCTCAGTTCTCGTTCTCACGCTTGGCGGGTGCTGATGTGGTGTTGGGTGTGGAGATGACCAGTACCGGGGAAGTGGCTGGCTTTGGGGAGAGCCGTTGCGAGGCCTACCTCAAGGCCATGCTAAGCACTGGCTTTAAGATCCCCAAGAAGAACATCTTGCTGACCATTGGCAGCTATAAGGTACAGAATCCAGAGGCAGGGGCTGCCCAGAGAGGTGGGGGCAGATAGCCTTGGTTCTCTGGGCCTGGGCTGACCTTGAAGTGGAAGACAGAAGAGATACAACCGCATCCTCCTTCTGCTTGGTTCAGAACAAAAGTGAGCTGCTCCCAACTGTGCGGCTGCTGGAGAGCCTGGGCTACAGCCTCTACGCCAGCCTGGGCACTGCTGACTTCTACACTGAGCATGGCGTCAAGGTACCGGGGCTCCCGCAACCTACCCCTGCTTCGTACCAGAGAATTCTGTGTTCTCTTGCTTTTTCTGTCATTGCATAAATCCTCTATATTTCGCATAGAGCAAATAGAGTATACAGAAAAGCAAAGAAAAATTTTCCTTACAGTCTCTCTACCACTCTTAACATTCTGGTGTATTTCTTTCCAGAATATCATTTCTATATGTACATGTATGGGCTCATATTGCACAGTCCTTGATAACCATAGAGTAGATGTTTTTCCTATCAAGAATGTACTCTGCCAATAATAAATAGAGGCAGCCCTGGTCCCCACCCTATAGGTCCTCAGTCTCTTCCTCATGGGTTCCTGGGCTACCTCTCCTCCCTTTGCTGTCCTTCGTGACTCCTGCCAGGTTCAGGTTGGCCCTGACCTTATCTCTGGGCCACAGGTAACAGCTGTGGACTGGCACTTTGAGGAGGCAGTGGATGGTGAGTGCCCACCGCAGCGAAGCATCTTGGAGCAGCTGGCTGAGAATCACTTTGAGCTAGTGATTAACCTGTCAATGCGTGGGGCTGGGGGCCGGCGTCTCTCTTCCTTTGTCACCAAGGGCTACCGTACCCGACGCCTGGCCGCTGACTTCTCTGTGCCCCTCATCATCGATATCAAGTGCACCAAACTGTTTGTAGAGGTACCTGGGACCTGGGTGCTAGGAGAGCAACAGCCAGTGTTAATGGGACAAGAGGGAGAAGTGAGTGTGCCATGGGGTTGGGAAATCTCAGTATGAAGCAGTTACGGTAATAACCGGGCTTTGGGGCTACAGAGAGAAGTTGGGTATTGGGAGGTAGAGCCTGGTTTATGCAAAACCTACAATTCCTGGGTTGCCCTTAAATCAGAGCTGACTGTGGTTTTCACCTGCAGGCCCTAGGCCAGATTGGGCCAGCCCCTCCTTTGAAGGTGCACGTTGACTGTATGACTTCCCAAAAGCTTGTGCGGCTACCTGGTAAGTGCATCTTCTGGGAGAACCCAGCTTCTGCACACTGGTAGCATCTGGCTCAGAGATCTGGGCTGTGGGACCCACGCCCTGCCTGGACTGCATAGAGTGTGGGGGCCAGAATCTTTCTCACTGAGCTCTTTCCTCCCACGATCCTCTGTGCCCTTGACTGAAGAACCTTGCCACCTCTCACCCGTATCAGTGGCTGCTCATTTTCCTACCACCCCAGTTCACATCTTTGATGTCCTTTGTGTCTCTGAACCTTCCTCTAATCTTGCCACATCCATGTTCTCCCAGGACTGATTGACATCCATGTGCACCTGCGGGAACCAGGGGGGACACACAAGGAGGACTTTGCCTCAGGCACAGCTGCTGCCTTGGCTGGGGGCGTGACCATGGTGTGTGCCATGCCTAATACCCGGCCCCCTATCATTGATGCCCCTGCCCTGGCCCTGGCCCAGAAGGTGAGCCCTTGTACTCCTGCTTCACGGTGATCCAGACGTCTCTGCCTGTCTCCCAGACCCATCCTCCTTGTGCCCTCCCAGAAGCCTAGGGGCCTAGGCCACTGGTTCCCAGGCTGGCATGGATGCCAGGGGGTCTTATCTCATTATCTCATATGTATCTTCCCCAGCTGGCAGAGGCTGGCGCACGCTGTGACTTTGCCTTATTTCTTGGGGCCTCGTCAGAAAATGCAGGGACCCTGGGTGCTGTGGCTGGGTCTGCTGCTGGGCTAAAGCTCTACCTCAACGAAACCTTCTCTGAGCTTCGGCTGGACAACGTGGCCCAGTGGATGGAGGTAGGGAGTGGGCACGTGGGAGGAGGCAGCCAGTGTCCTGGCTTGAGGACCACACAGAGTGGGCTAACCAACAACAGTGAGGTGTCAGGAGCTCTGTGAGGGCTCTGGGCTCTGATGAGCTCAGAGAATTAAGGGCTCTGCACGCTCCCCGATAAATTCTTTCTGTCCCCAGCACTTTGAGACATGGCCATCCCACCTCCCCATTGTCGCCCATGCGGAGCGACAGAGTGTCGCCGCCATCCTCATGGTGGCCCAGCTGACCCAGCGCTCAGTGCACATATGTCATGTGGCACGGAAGGAGGAGGTGAGAGTACACCCGGGATCCCAGTGCCCCTTCTGTTTTCTCAGTTGACACCCAGAGGTCAGGGTCTCCTTGGGGGCCGGAGGGGGTGGGGAGCAGGGAGCCAGTACCCTCAGCATGTCTGCCCCGTAACTTCCCTAGAGGGGGTGTTGGCTGCGGAGACTTGGAGGGCAGGGCACGAGGGAGGCCCCTTCTAGATCTCCTGTCCCCCCAGATCCTGCTGATTAAAGCCGCAAAGGCCCGAGGGCTGCCAGTGACCTGTGAGGTGGCGCCCCACCATCTGTTTCTAAGCCGCGATGACCTGGAACGCCTGGGGCCCGGGAAGGGCGAGGTCCGGCCTGAGCTTGGCTCCCGCCAGGATGTGGAGGCCCTGTGGGAGAACATGGCTGTCATCGACTGCTTCGCCTCAGATCATGGTGAGAGGGCCCACAGTGTACCTTTCTGCCCAGCAGGGCTCGTGCCCCAGCTCAGGGCCCCTGGGCTCTGTGAGGATACAAAGGACTTGACCTTTGTAGCACAGTGCCTGGGCTGTGATGGGTGCTTGATAAATGCTCCCTGAAGGAACTAATGAGCAAATGATAAAAATTATAAATGAGAGAACATGGGTAAAAGGTGTAGTCCCCGGAAGGTGGCAGCTGTCATGGTTTATCTGTTTTCCAAATAACCAGAGGAGAGGAGCATTGAGATGTGTAGCGAGGCAGTGCAATCCTGGTGGCCTGTGTGACTCCCCAGATGTGGAGGCGATGGGGCCTGAGGGTGCTGCTCTCTTCCTTCAGCCCCCCACACCTTGGAGGAGAAGTGTGGGCCCAGGCCTCCACCGGGCTTCCCGGGGCTGGAGACCATGCTGCCGCTGCTGCTCACGGCTGTCAGCGAGGGCCGGCTCACTCTGGATGACCTACTGCAGCGGCTGCACCACGGCCCTCGGCGGATCTTCCACCTGCCCCCACAGGAGGACACCTATGTGGAGGTGTGGGCGTGTGGGCGGCTGTGGAGGGTGGGCGGCTCTGTATCCCCCGCAGCTGTCCCAAGGTGTGGCCCTACCCTAGCATCACCCGTGACTCTGGGCAGGTGGATCTGGAGCATGAATGGACTATCCCCAGCCACATGCCCTTTTCCAAGGCCCACTGGACACCCTTCGAAGGGCAGAAGGTCAAGGGCACCGTCCGCCGTGTGGTCCTACGAGGCGAAGTGGCCTATATTGACGGGCAGGTATGTGTGTGGCCTGAACCCCATCCCAGTAGTGACTTCCTTGGTGCTATTGTCAACTTGCTCTGGCACATCTCTGTGGTTCCAGCACCTCCTCCAGCTGCCCTGGACATGGGTGGGCACAGGTCCCCTGAGGCGTGTTTCCTTTTTGCTGGCTTCCGTTGCTTTAGGGTCTCAGTCCAGCTCTTTGCCCCCTGCTCACTCGCCTGCTCCTGCTTTCTGTCTGCAGGTCCTGGTGCCCCCGGGCTATGGACAGGATGTACGCAAGTGGCCTCAGGGCGTTGTTCCCCAGCTCGCACCTCCAGCCCCTGCCACCAGTGAGATAACCACGGTATCCACAGTGCTTTGGGACTGGAGGGGGGTGTTGGGGGATGTGGCCAGGAACAGCCAGCAGCACAGATGTTATAATTAGTGGTTTAGGGGTGGAAGGCTCTGTAGTTGACACTAAAAGTCCCCCACCTATTTCTTTGTCTACTACAAAACATAGACTTAACTCTCAGTTTAGGAGATTACCTACCTAGGGGAAACACAAGCCCCTTATTAACCCAACCAGAGGTTTATCTGAGGGCCTGTCATGGGGCTAGCACACACCTCTAGGAGGCTAGTTGGTCTTCCTGTGCCACAGCAGCATAGCAGAGGGATGAACCTGAGGGGAGATGATGGAGAACGGGGTCCATTCCATTCTCGCTACGGACAGTGAGCAATTTGGCTTTTCTCGAGGAATTAAATTTGAGGAGTTGGGTCAGTACTTTTTAAAATGTGAGGCCTATATCTCTCCAGACACCCGAAAGGCCTCGCCGGGCTATCCCAGGGCTTCCCGATGGCCGCTTCCACCTGCCTCCCCGAATCCACCGAGCCTCTGACCCAGGTCTGCCAGGTAAGAGGAGGGTCCTGTGACACGGAGGATGGGGCCACCTGGACTCAGAGATGTGTAGGGACAGGCTTCTTTTCCCCCAATGTCCCCCTGATGGACTGGGGTCGGGCTCACAGCCCCCCCCCCCACCCCCCCAGCACCTCACTTTGGTCCACTTACCCTGTTCTTCCTGCCTTTCCTTCATACTACTAGTCTGACCCGCTGTACCTTCCTTTGCCTAAATCAGTCTGCCCTCTGTGAGGTAGGTACCCCACAGCTTCTCACAGCCCTTTCTTGTTGTGGGCAGCTGTGTTCCTCCGCCCAGGAGCTGGGATCCCACGGGGCAGCAGAACGTGGGGTAAATCCAGGTTACTGGTTGGTGTGAGCCTGGCCGTTCCCCTTGCCTAGGATCCCTTTGCCACTTGGGCGGGCCCTGGGAGGGCACCACTGCTCTCACACAGCAGCCCCCGTGGGAAATCACTGGTGTGTCCCCAGGGCTACTGATCCTTGTTGTCCCCTAACCTGCTATAGCTACTGTTGTGTGAGTTGGTTTAACACAGACGCTATGATCCAGAGTGTGCGGAAATAGGGGTTCTTCACAGACCTTAGTTGCAGGCTTATATCTGTCCTGTTGCCCTATTTGTAGCTGAAGAGCCAAAGGAAAAGTCCTCTCGGAAGGCAGCTGAACCAGGTGAGACTTCCCCAGAGCCCACGCTCACTTCGGGGACCTGTCTGACCTGACCTCTGTAGGAGGAGCCCTCTGACCCACCTCTTCTGCCCCGTCCCTCACTGCAGAGCTCATGGGAACCCTTGATGGCACCTGCTACCCTCCACCACCAGTACCTAGACAGGCGTCACCCCAGAACCTGGGGACCCCTGGCCTGCTGCACCCCCAGACCTCACCCCTGCTGCACTCATTAGTGGGTCAACATATCCTGTCTGTCCAGCAGTTCACCAAGGATCAGGTGCCTGGGGGAGGGAGGATGGGGACACCCAGAGCTTTGAGAATCTGAAAAGTTGGGGCTAGGACCCACTGGGGTCCACTGCCTTTCCAGCTGACTTGGGGTCTTTTTTAGATGTCTCACCTGTTCAATGTGGCACACACACTGCGTATGATGGTACAGAAGGAGCGGAGCCTCGACATCCTCAAGGTCAGGGTCAGGGCTGTGGGCTACAGATCCAGGACCCTGTCAGAGGGATCTCCCTCTCCTGCCATAGGTCACCTTGTGTGAGTCCAGATCCTCCACTATAAGTTGCTCTGCCTTCTTTATTCTGGAAGGTCCTGCTGACCTAGACCCCTGACCCCCACATGTTTGCTCTCCTCTGACCAGTATTTAGCTGATTTGTGAGGCCCTGAGTGCCGGTGCATCAGCCTGCTAATCTGGTCACTTGCTCTGTGCAGATGTATTCAGTGGGATAGATCTGGGGTGTTTCTGTTTCTCCCAGAGAATGAATATTTCATTCAGATATTTACCAGCGGTGTTTCGGAGGCAGAGCCTTTAGCTCAGAGCGATGCTAATAGAAATGTCAAGGTTAGGACAGGTCACAAGGAGGTTTGCAGGGAGTTCTCTCAGTGTCCCTCCTGTGTAAGTGGGCGAAGCAAGCAGCAGCCTATACTTTCCCCAAGATGAACACACACTTTCACACTGAATCTTGGCCCTCCCCCCCACAGGGGAAGGTGATGGCCTCCATGTTCTACGAGGTGAGCACGAGGACCAGCAGCTCCTTTGCGGCAGCCATGGCCCGGCTGGGGGGCGCTGTGCTCAGCTTCTCAGAAGCCACGTCTTCAGTCCAAAAGGGTGAATCCCTGGCTGACTCTGTGCAGACCATGAGCTGCTACGCCGACGTCGTTGTGCTTCGGCATCCCCAGCCTGGAGCCGTGGAGGTGAGGCCAGCTGTCCACTGGACAGGGTTGATTGGGATGGATCTAGGGACATGACTGCAAGTCTCTGGTTGGGCCACATGGGTGAGGGGACCCAAGAAGAGTGGGACTCAGGCAGGGAGCAGGGGCCACTGGGATGCAGAAGATAAGGCTCTCCTTTCTTATTCCCATTTTCACAGCTGGCAGCCAAGCACTGTCGAAGGCCAGTGATCAATGCTGGGGATGGGGTTGGAGAGCATCCCACGCAGGCCCTGCTGGACATCTTCACCATCCGGGAGGAGCTTGGGACTGTCAATGGCATGACGGTGAGCGCAGTGGCAGGGGTTGGGAGCCTGCCCAGGCAGGGTCTGAAGAGGGGGGGCAGTTGGGCAGTACCTTCTCTGTTCCGAGGCATGCTGCATCAGGGAGGCCTGTGTCCTGATCCTGAGACTGAAAGCTTTGAAGTGGGGGGACAAGGTGCTTGATCTGGGGGCCCTCTTGGTGATCGGGTTCCTCCCCTAGATCACAATGGTGGGGGACCTGAAGCATGGACGCACGGTGCATTCCCTGGCCTGCCTGCTCACCCAGTACCGTGTCAGCCTGCGCTACGTGGCACCTCCCAGCCTGCGCATGCCACCCAATGTGCGGGCCTTTGTGGCAGCCCGCGGCACCAAGCAGGTGAGGCCCTGGGAGGCCATGGGGAGCTGCGGGTTGGGCAGTGAGAGCCTGGCACTGCATTCACTCTGACTCTGCCTCCCCCTCCAGGAGGAATTTGAGAGCATTGAGGAAGCGCTGCCCGACACTGATGTGCTCTACATGACTCGAATCCAGAAGGAACGCTTTGACTCTAGTCAGGAGTATGAAGCTGTGAGTACCAGGGCTGAGGCGAGGCCAGGGCTGGAGCCGTGGGGCATCCAGGCTAGTGGCCAAGAAGGCTGGGCCCCAGGAGCTTGATTGGGCCTCTCGGTTGTGATAACTGCATGTGGGTGTGGAAGGAACCCTGGAGGAACCCAGGCTTGTGGCCCTACGGCCACCCTGGCCCTGAGGTGCTGACAGGGCCCCCGTCTGCCTCGCAGTGCTTTGGCCAGTTCATTCTCACTCCCCACATCATGACGCGGGCCAAGAAGAAGATGGTGGTGATGCACCCGATGCCTCGAGTCAATGAGATAAGGTGACACGGCTTCAAAATTGAGGATACACCAGGGGCTGGCTGTGGGAGGACACTTAGTCTTGGACAGGCTGGGGTAACTGTTTTCTTTCTCTTGTAGCGTGGAGGTGGACTCGGACCCCCGAGCAGCCTACTTCCGCCAGGCCGAGAACGGCATGTACATACGCATGGCTCTGTTAGCCACTGTGCTGGGCCGCTTCTAGGGCCCAGCTCCTCAGACTCTTCTCGTCAGGCCCAGCTGCTGGGCACAGATTCTGGTGCCCCCCACGGGGGCAGCACACTTAGGAGATGCTCCGGGGCGTCCAGGCAGCTCACGTGCTCACACATACACATGCAGGCCACACTTGGGCACTGGACTGGACTGGAGCGCTCTAGCATGGGGGTAGGTCCCCATCTCCTTTATTGCACCGCAAACCTGTAAAGTCATTTTTCTACTGACTTAATAAATAGCTAAGCTGCTTGTAAGTGCCTATTTCCTTGCATGTATCCTGGCTTCAGCATAGAACACGAAGTGTAGTGGGCAGGACTTCTGGAAATTTCGAACAGCTGCCCAAATCCAAGAGCAGCCTTGCTGGGCAGGCTCTTGCTCTGGCCAGGGCTGAGCAGCGGGGCTCAGCGTTTTCAGTCGTGGCTCTTTGGGGTTCTGGGCGGGGGTGTGCTGTTCTGTTGGTGCTGAGTCCTGTGCTGCACTGACAGGTGTCCAGTGTCCTTCCTCAATTAAGTTGCACTCAGAGTTCTGAGTTATGGGAAAAGGAATGCCAAACAGCTGGGTCCTCTGGTGAGGCCTTCACTCTTCTCTCTTCTGTCTGGTTAGTTCTCTCCTTCAGAGGCTGAGGTGGCCATTGCGTCCTCAAAACCTGGCCTTGGAGTTCAGCTACCATCACTGTTAGGAGCCCCTCCCACCTGCTATCCCTGGGAGCCTCTGGCTGACGCTGGACATTCCAGACTGGACACGGGCAGACGCTATGGAGGCTGAAGAGCACTTGGCTTAGAGACCGTGGGATTGGGGACTGAGGTGGAGTAGCTCCTGTGTCTTTGCGGTTCAGGGCTTCTGTGGATCATACAAAGTACGTGAGCTATTCCATTCCGTTCCATTCCATTCCATGCACGTTAGCAGCATTCAAGAAATTTGATCCAGGAGACTCCACCACCCAGGTACAAAGTACCATGTGCAGCGAGAGTGCAAGAACAAACAAGAGAATTCTCACCCTCAGTTTTGAGGCCTCTTAGCCAGTAAGGCATCCAATGACTACCACAGGTCGGACTGCTGCATGCTGGCACATGATGGTCTAAACTGCATTCGCATCATTCAGGAGGAACCTACTTCACACACACAGCTATTAGCACGTCACAGAGATGGGAAAGTGAGAAAGGCACTCATTTTCTGAAAACTGTGAGCACAGAATTTCACATATTCTCATGTAATCTTACACCAACTTTCTAACTGTTTTACAGATGTAGGAACTCTGAAAGGTCCCTGGGTGGCTTATTCAAAGTCACGTAGCTAAGATTCATATATAGGACCACTTAACTCCAAACCCATCTCTCCTCTAGTAAGAAGCAAAAAGGAATTTCACGCGTTAAGGGCATCCAAAACCAGTGTGAGAGACAAGCCACTCAAATCTAAACAAGGAAAGAAGTCTAAGATGGGAGCCAGTTTTCAGAAGAGAGATCAGCACAAACCTGGACCTCTGTCCACGGAGTGGGGTTTGGGGCTGTTGCCCGAGGAAAGGGCAGGTTGGGTGGGAAGAGAATCCTACTGCCAGCACCGCTTGAACGTAGGAGTGGCAATTCTGTGTCTGCGGCACAGTGAAGGGCTACACCCGGACCCCACAGGGAACACCTGCTTCATACTGTTAGGGATGAGGGTGACAGACCAGACCGAGAGGTCTGGGTGTGCTTTCCAACAGAAACAGGAATTCGTAACCACAGGCGCTGTTGGAGGGTGGAACTGGGTATGACTCTATCTGCTCCTGGAGAGCTGAGACCTCTCGCCCTGCTAATGTTAATCCTTCCAGGCTTCCCAAACCCTGACCCTGACCAGTTCTCCCTCTGGTACCTAGAGGACTTTGTTGGTTGGAAAAGAATATCATTTGGAGTACGCTTCTCCTTCCTAGAGCTCCGGTTACCCTTCTTAGGCTATTCAGACACGTCAAGAGATTATTTTCCCAAGTACCTGGGAATCTGCCACACACAGATTCCCATAGAACTCCGTCTCGGAGCCTCGTCCTCAAGGAGAAGCAGGGTTTGCTGCCAAGCGGCATACACATTCTACTCAGTTGCTAAGTGGTGGGAGGTGTTCCTGCTCTGTTCCTTTCCTTGACTCTCCTGATCATAAAACGGCTCCAAGTTGAATAAACCTCTTTTCCCTACAACCAGAAAGATCTTGGTACATTGGGCAATAAATGAAGCTATCAGCAAAGAATAAAAACAGTCCTTTAAACAAAATATATCTAAGGCTATTCCACATCCACTGAGAAACTTCGTATGTCCCATGTGGTTATCATTATAAAAAGTTAAAAGTTTTCCGGGCTCCTGAGATACTTAAGCAATTTGATCTTTTTTTTTTTTTTTTTTTTTTTTTTTAAGTTAACATAGCTCTAATTATGTGCCGAGCACTGTTCCAGCACTTTACAAATATTAACATTTTTTTTCACTTTTACTTTTGGATGAACCCTTTAAATATGCCGCTCTGTGAAAAAAAGGTCTGACCTAATGTGTTCACTCATTATCGTTGCAAAGTCACTTTCCGCAACTCTTCACTGTCTACCCTAGTGAAGAAGAAAATCTCAAAATAGGAAAATAGGTCTTCTTGGAGCTTTGCCACTTTCATCCTATTCCTACCTGTTAGGATTAATGAGCTACAACCATGGCAAGTCGGTGCAGCTTTGGGCTTCAGTTGAAAGCCTAGAGTTGGGAATTCCCAGGGTGACATTGTAGGTGTCTGTAATTGTGTAACGATATCCCATACACGGGGGGGGGGGGTGGTGGGAGAGGGGGGACACTGGCTGGAAGAGATGTGGTGCAATGACTGCTAGGATAAGGGAGTGCACAGGAAGACTAACCTGGCAACAGCATCGGGAAGAGTCCACCGTCGGGGAAGCCAATTAGAAGGCTATTGCACTAAAAGCAAATGACAGGTGAAAAGGGTCTGAGTGTTAGAAAATACGAAAATACTAAGGATAGGAAAGACTAGAAAATGACTCCATGGCATGGGACCTCGAAACTGGGAGAATGAGGGCTGATGTAGATCAGAGAGCCAGTGTCGGGTAGGGAAGGATGAATCCTGTTTGGGCATGATACTTTTTAGCTGCTGTGGGACATATATGGAGATGTATAGATACTGAAGCTGGGAAGTTGGGGCAACGTGCAAGTTGGGATAAATATGTGTTTACATAACGACCTTACTCATTAATATATCCCAAGCACCAAGAAAAGTATTGAGTCCATAACAGGGGCTCAATCAATATTTGTTGACTGAATCATTAACAGAAAGGTAATCAAAGCTCTTCAAATATGTATCTCTGTATTAGTTCACCAAGAGAATGAGAGCAAGGAGAAATGAGCAGAATCTTAGTGTGGAGAAGAACTCTGAAGAAAGCCCTCAGAGTCCCAGGGTTGCAGGTGTGTGAGGTGTGGGGCGAGATGTCAGCGGATCAGATCCTGCAGTAGGTCAATGGGGCAGGGACTTGGTCACAGTAGTTACTCTGATGCTTTGTGGCTGTAAGGTGGACACCACATGTCATGCATGGGCTTAATGAGGGACTAGTCTGGAAGCTGAGGTCATTTGCCAAGAGGTAAGGAAAGATGGGTGTGGCATTAGGACCTGAAAGGTCCAGAAAAAGCTGGGAAAGCTGTGATGAATCCTCGGGAGGGTAATAAAAGGGTCACCGAGTGGGGCTCAATGGAAAGATAGACATCATGAGCTTGTAGTAGGGTTGGGGAAGCAATGTGCAGGGCAGGACCAGAGACAGGCATGTCACCCACCATGGAGGACTCTGGAAATATCAATCACTTCCTCTTTGGGAGGCGTCTGATTAGTTACCACCAAATGCTGGTGCAGATTTACCCTGGAGAGTCCGCTTGTAAGGCTCATTGGCTCGTGGGCAGGAGCCTAGGGAATTAAGATGGCAGTTTATAGGCTTTGTGTGACCCCGTGTCCATTTGTTTACCATCTTTTCATCCATTCACTCCACCAACACCTATTGCTGAGTATCTACTAAGTGCCAGGCAAAGGTAAGGAAAGCCAGTGCCTTCTTCCCTCCGGGGGGTGTGCGATTTACCGAGCAATCTCACCCCATCACTGTGCTTCCCAGAAGTTCCATGTGACCGAGTCCTGATCTGAACCCTGCTCTGGTGCAGCAGGTGGGCAGGATGGAGGAGAACAGGGAGGCAATCTCCGGGCCAGGGAAAGCAAGTTTGCTATTGTAGGGCCCGAAACCTGCTTATTTTGGTAAGCTTTAGCTGTCTTTTAGTTCCTGGGTTTGGTTCCATTGGTTTCTCCTTAGGCTTCTGGCTCCAGTCCTTTTAAAATTTATAGTGTGTCTTAGTTGAGCCAAAGAGAACAAGAGACTGGAATTGAATGTTCAGACTGTTTGGGTCAGAGAAGATGTCAGGCAGTAAGCCCTGGGAACCAGGTGCCATGGGCATAGCACCCGATTGGAGAGAAAAACTCAGAAGGGATTCACCTGGAGACCCCCATGCGGGGCTCTTCTGTTCTATTCTGGGAAGCTTGTATGTTTCCTTTTAAGAATGGAAAAGGAACCTACATAGAGTGCTAAGCTAAGGTGAGAGAGGACATTGCTGGCTGCACTTTCCTTCTCTCCCTCCTGAGGCACCCACTTAGGAATGGACCAGAGAGTCTTCCCCAGGGAGTGGAAGATCTGGTGCAGGAGGGGAGGAGGGGACTAGCCCATGAGCGGCCATGGGATGTGCCCTTCCCAGGGTGGCCACCAGGGCCTCTATACTGGTGACTAGCGCAGAGGGTCAGCTCTGACACAAGGGGACCTGTTCTATGAGTGAGCTTCTCCAGGCCCAGTGGGAGCTGCTTCCTGGGGCTTCAGGATGCTGTAGCCAGAGAGCAGGTGAGGGAGGCTGGGGCAGAGAGAGGGCAGGGAGTGGGGACTGAAGGAGAGAGACACAGGTCTGGCCACCCTGGGCCTATTCTTCCTGGGCATTCTCCCCACCCACTTTCTCTCACTAGACGTAGCAACAGGGCCCACTACGTAGGACCATTCGTGATCACCTCAGACTCTGCCCCACTGCCCAGCACCCCTTGTAAGGTATTGATCTAGTGGTGATGGGATGGCTCTGGTGCTCAGATCAGGGACTGAGAGGTCCTGGGCACTCCCAGAGTTGGGGATAAAGAGTCCTTCAAGTACAAAGGAAACTTCCTAAATGCAGTTCTCCACAGGGGTGGGGGAATTTGCCCTGAAGAGGGTGAGGGCTCTTCCCATCTAGCCTTGATTCTGAGATTCCCTCCAGAGCCTTCTGGTCTGGTCGCCTCTGCTGCTTATCATAGCGTGGGCCGCAGGGGGGCGCTGCTCTCCCTTTGATGGTCTGGCTAAAGGCGGCCGGGATGGGCTCCCAGCTCACTGAAGTTCCTGAAAAGACGGCAGGGTCACCAGAGGGAGGAAGATACCAATTTATCACCCAGTGCTTCCTCCCGGCCCGAGACAAGCAGTTCCCCCGGTCCGCTGGGTCGTCAGGCCTTCCCCTTGGACAGAGAGGTTCAGCCCCACCCCGCCCAGAGGGCCCCAGGTGAGCCCCACAGTGAGGGGGCGGGGCCTGCCCATGTGCCCGGATGTTCCCACGCCCCCTCCCCACATCCACGCACCCCCATTCTGGCTTCTCCTTCTGACTGCTGGGTCTCATATCTCTCTCGAACGCTCTGACCATGGCACTTCCAGCATCCCGGCCTGTCCCTCTCTCCCCCCTGTCCACCCCATCTTTTTCTGGTCCCTGTCTGCCTCACAGGCGGCCGTCTCCCCTCCCATCCCCTGGTTAACCAGCTGTGTAAAGTGCTGCCAGGGCTGGACTGATGGATGGGCCCTTCCCCAGCCCTGCTCTTGCTCGTGCCTCCCCGGCAAGCCCTTTCTCCTCACCTCTCCCTCCACCACATATTTTATCATCAGGGAAGGACACCAAGAGGAAAGGACGTTCTGGATAAGCAAGTGGAGGTGGGTTGGGCAGATAATGGGGGGATGCGGGCAGCTCTTGCAGATAAGGGTTTCCAAGACTCCCTGGAGAGTGCTGTATGAATGAGGGAGAATGCCCCTGATCCTTCTGTCCTTCCATGACCCTGACTGAGCAAAGCCTGAAGCTGGGAGATGGATGGAAAGGGAGGGTGGTGCGTAAAAGGGCTGGGGATTTAGAGCAGCCAGAAGGGAATTTGCATCTCAACCCCAACAGTTATTAGCTGCAGGACTCCGGGCAGGTACACCTCAGTTTCTCCATCGGTAAAGTGGAGGTAAAGCGGTCTATGGTGCCTTGCACCAGTGTAAGCTCAGTAAATGTTGGCTCCTATCCCTGCTATTAGGGTGCTGGGCCACCCTGTTCCCCTGAAATCTCTCTCACCCCTGCATCCTGGATTCCATCCAAGAACACCTATTCCTACACGCCCTTTATATACCAGGAACCTTCACATCCACACTACCATGTAATTCCTCTTTTTATAATTACAAAGGCAGGAACACAGAGAGGTTAGCTGGACCAGTGTATTAATAGAAGCTGAGGCAGAACCAAGAAGCCTGAGTCCAGAGCCCCAGGATCTGCCATGCTGGTGGCAGCAGGTTGCTGAAAAAGAAACTGAGCAAAGGTTTGCTGAGAAACTCCACTGGGCAAGAGCTTCAAAGAGGCCTGAGTGGGAG
This sequence comes from Lynx canadensis, assembly GCF_007474595.2. Taxonomy (NCBI): domain Eukaryota; kingdom Metazoa; phylum Chordata; class Mammalia; order Carnivora; family Felidae; genus Lynx; species Lynx canadensis. The sequence goes on along the minus strand of NC_044305.1, from coordinate 118,306,297 downwards.
TGAGAACCCTGGTTCTGCTCCTGCCCCTGTCACTTGCTGGGTGACCTTGAGGAAGTTCTTTTCCCTCTCCAAGCCTCGGCTTCCACTTCCTCATCTCGCCAGGGTGTGGGGCAGAGGTGGGCCACATCCTTTGTGAAATCTCATTCCACCCCGAACACTGTGTTCCCTCCCCTACAAAGGAACCCAGCATTGTGATATATAGTGGGGCTGAGCTCAAGGCTGGTCATAGGGTGAAAATCTAGTCCTCATTTTCCCCACCCTTCATTTCCTCACTCTTCCCCACCCCCATCATGTCGCTTGGGGCCTGTAACCAATGAGACGTAAAATGAGAAAGTATCAGGAACTAGCAAAGCATGGAGAGCAGCTGGGGCATCCTCGAGTGTGATGGACTGCCAGCCCTTCACCTCAGCCCAGCCTCCCGTGCCTGACTGACGCAGGCCAGCAGGCCAGCCGAGACTCACCCAGCCTGGGGGCGGCGGGGGGGGGGGGGGGGGAGTGCAGTTGGAGATCAGAGTGGGGAGGCGTATTTTCAATGAGTCCAAAAGCCTCACCTTAAAAAAAAGCAATGAAATGTGTATGTATTGCCATGGAAAGATACATCCAGCACGTATGTTTGAGTCATAAAAGCAGGTTACGTGATCTCACCTATAAAGTGATCCCATCTATGTTATTACATAGAACTGTTGGTTCATACATAAAAATATGGGCAGAGAGACTCCAAACTGAATAGCAGTCACCTCTGGGAGTAATATAATAGGGGAAACATTCACTTCCTACTTTATACACTTTTCCTTTGTTGGACTCTTAAAGCAATCATATATTGCTCTTATAATAAAAGAAAGATCGTTTTATAATAAAGATATTTCCATTACGCAGAGGAAAGCCTTGCAGAAATATGCACGGGCTAATGAAAATGCTGTTTCTTTGCTTCAGGCTGGAATTGTATTAACCTAGGGTCGCAAGGTGTGAACTGCTGATCCAATGCACTAGATCTAAAATCGAAGCACAAAGAGTTTGATTTTTAAAAGAGAAAACCCACAATCCCTTAAGTTTAAGGGAGGCCTTAATAGTAATAATAATCCTTTAAGTTTGGTTTCTAAGACTAAATCTGTCCAAATATATGATACTTAGGGGCGCCCGTGTGGCTTGGTTGGTTATCTGACATTTGGTTTTGGCTCAGGTCGTGACCTCACGGTTGTGGGATCGAGCCCCACGACAGACCAGACTCCATGCTGTAGAGCCTGCTTGGAATTCTCCATCTCTCTCCCTCTCCCTCTGCCCCTCTCCCCCACCCATGCTCTCTCTCTAAAATAAAACAACAACAATAATATGTATATGATTCTTAAAGGCAAAGGGAGGATAATTATAAAAGAGGTGCTTGGTGGGGCACCTGGGTGGCTCCGTCGGTTGAGCGTCTGACTTCAGTTCAGGTTATGATCTTGCAGTTCCTGAGTTCGAGCCCTGGATTGGGCTCTCTGCTGTCAGCCTGTCAGCGCATAGCCCACTTCAGATCCTCTGTCCCCCTCTTTCTGCCCCTCCCCCACTTGTGCTCTCCCCAAAATAAATTTTTTTTTTTTTAAAAGAGGTGCTTGGTGTCCACAGCCCAAAACTGGTCTCAGGATGAGGGCCTCTCCCCCTGACAGCTTATACAGCTCAGGAACTAGGCCCACAGCAGCATGTGGTCCAACCACTCTCCCCGGAAGGGACAAAGCTTCTCTATGACCAGCCTGAGGCCATGGTGCCTGCGGGAGTCTTTAGGAACGAGTCTCCAAGATCCCTTGGCTCCCTGCCTCCCAACTTTCTCCTGCAACCAGGCCCGTGGTGTGTGGGGCCTCTCCCTGAGCCAGCGACCCAGGCTGTGAAGTCAGGTAAGGTAATAAAAGGACTGGAGGGTTTTAGCCTACATGGGAATGGATATTGGAGGGTAGAGAGGGTGGAGGGGCTGGGTAGGAGGTGGGAGGGCTGTGGAAGGAAGGTCACTGTGGCTTCATGATTCCTTTAACCCCTCCTGAGGAGTCAGTGCAAGGGCTGAGAGATGCAGTTAGACACAAGTTTATTGGTGGAGCTGCAGCGGAGTCCTCCCTCTCTCTGGGATAGCCGAGGGCACAGCACCAACAGAGGGATGGACAGACAGACCCCCAAAAGGACACATGGATGGTGCAGACTCAGAGAGACTATAGCACAGCCACATAGGCACAGAGACACACAGGCCACAGCACCAAGAAACACACACACACGGAGACAAAACCACAGGGCTAGAACACACGGACAAAGTGCGGGCTTTGGGGCTCCTGCATAGACAGAGCGAGGGCCACGTGGGGAGGGGGCCCCTGCTGACCTCCCCCAGGCATAGGCACACCAACAGCACACAGACAGGCAGATGCCCCCAGCCAGCCAGCCAGCCAGCCTGCCACACAGACAAATGAACTGCATGGAGAGGACGCTTGTGCTCCCCAGACCATAGAGTGGGGACTGAGGGCCTTCTACACACCCCCACCAATTGATTCCCATTCAGCCTGACTCCTGCCCGCCCCCCACACCCACTTTGGTCTTGCCCACTGGGGCTCGGGGCTGGGGCGCCGGCAGGTGGAAGGAGGGAGAGAGGAAGGGGTATGGGCCCAGTTCTGTCCCTTTTCGGAGAGCGGGGAGGCAGGTACTGAGAGTCCAGGGCTGAGCCAGGGCCTGGCAGTGGGGTAAGGGCAGGGCCTCGGCTCAGGCCTGGGGGGGCTCCCGGCAGCGCAGGCACTGGGCCATCTCGGGCTGGTACTGCTCAACCTGCAGGGTACAGCTGGAGAATCCAAACCGGGAGTGGAGCTGGGATGTGGCTTCAGCCAGGACAGCTTCAGGGTCGGCCGTGGAGTCTGTGGGAGAGTGATAAGAGGCAGCAGGTTCCCAGGGGAGTCGGGAATCAGGCAGGGGCCAAGATAAGGCCGGGTGAAGGGGGACCCAATGGCTTGCACAGCATTAAAGCCAGGTTTGAATGAGAAGCTTTATTTTCTTTCTGTATTGTATGAACAGCATAAAAATGCCAAAGAAAAGGCTGGGGAGACTCACCCCCTAATCAACCATGCTACCAGGCTAAAACACCAAACCATTCTTATTTTTCTATTCTCTTCTGCTCTTTGACTATTAACACGCAGCTGTATGTTTCAGCAGCCATAGTACCCGACTTTCCAAGACAATCCAGATGTTAAATATTTTCTCCCATTGTCCCTCTAGAGTTACCATCAACTATCCTACAAAGTATAATATTTTTGGCATCCAAATTGCATGTCTCTGATTGCTTCTTGCATCTGGAAGAAACTCAAAAATCCTTTGTCAGCTTGTGAGTCACCATATATATTTTTAATAGTTGAATCATAATGTAGATATAATTTTACATTCAGCTTTTTTCTCTTAGCTTTATACCATAAACATTTCTCCTAGTTGCCATACAGTGTTCATAAATCATCATTTTGAATAGTTCCATGTTACCCCATTGTCATAACTTACCTAACTGTGCCCCGTCACTAGACCTATTGGTACTAGTAATCTGTTTTTTTTTTTTAAGTTTATGTATTTTTTTTGAAAGAGAAAAAGAGAGAGAGAGAGAGAGAGAAAGTGTGTGTGTGTGTTTGTGTGTGTGTGTGTGTGTGTGTGTGTGTGTGTGTGTGCATGAGCAGGGAGAGGGGTAGAGAGAAAGGGAGAGAGAATCCCAAGCAGGCTCCGCGTTCTCATTGTGGAGCCCCACACAGGGCTCAATCTCAAGAACCGTTAGATCATGACCTGAGCCAAAATCAAGAGTCGGACGCAGAGCCACCCAGGTACTAGTGATCTTTTAAAGGGTTGCTGATTCTCTGCACTACCTCAGAGAGGGGGAAACCTCCCCTCCAGAACACCCTGTCCAGGGTTCCTTGTCTCCAACATGCATGTGTGTGTAAGAGAGATCAAGAAAGAGACAGAAACAGCAATTCAGGCTACCTCCCTAGGTTTGGAAGGGGAGTGTGGGGGGTGGGGTTGGAAGATGGGGGACTGTTTCTAGGAGGTAACTGGCTAGGGCCAGTGAGGACTCACCGATAGCCAGGTGTGCGGAGGCAACATGGTAAGTGAGCGTAAGGGACCACAGGTGCAGCTCATGAGTTGCCCGGACTCCTGGCACTGACAACAGTGTGTCCCGCACGGGCTCAAACCCCACACTTCGCGGGGAACCTGCAAACAGCACCCGCCATGCTTACTGCCAGGGCCACTCCTGCCCAAAGGCAGCCCCCCCCACCAGACTCTACCTCTCCTACCCTGTACCTGCTTACCATCAACCCCCACAATTCCCCCTGTGCCTGAATCCTCCTTCTAGCAATAGGCCCCAGGGCCCAGACCTTCTCCCAACATTCTCTTCAGGGAAGAGAGGTGGCTCAGAGCTGGAGGGAGATCAGAGAGGGCCCTGGGCAGGGAGAGTGGCATCTGATTTACCTTCCATAAGGACACGAAGAACATCTCGGAGGGTGGGAGCTGTGGATCCAAGGGCACAGATGGAGAAGAGGAAGGTGCTGATGGGGTCAGCTGCCTTGTACTGAGGCTATAGAGAAAGAGATCTCTAAGCCCAGGAAGCAGGAATATTCCAGTGGAAGATCTAGGGGTGTCTTGGAAAGACAGGACCCGAGAGGCCCCTGAGAGCCCTGCTAAAGGGGAAGGGACCGTGACCTGGGGAGCCGGGAGTCGGCGGGGAGGGAGGCCAAGGGTCCTGGGAAGGAGGGGACGGATGTGGAGCTGGGGAAGGCAGGCTGGGGCAGGCTTGCGTGCACAGTACCTTGAAGTAGATGAGGACAGAGGCGGCCAGTACCCCAAGGCTCTGCAGGAGGTCCCCCAGCACATGCACAAAGGCTGCCCGGACGCTGGTGTTCCCCAGGGGCAGGGGCTCCCCCGGCCCCTCCTCCAGCGGTGCATACTCCGCCCCCCTAGACCCGTGGCTGTGGGGGGGCCCGGCCTGGTGCAGCACAAAGGCCATTCTGAGGGGGAAGCAGAGCAGCTCAGCCCAGGTGGCCTGTTTCTGGCCTCCTCTGCCCTATTTCCATGGCTCTCCAACTCACCTCCCCAGGAGCCCTTTCTCCACCTATTGTCTCCCTGTTTTCCCAACCCAGGGAAGAAGACAGCATTGGATAAGAGAGACAAATCGTGCAGCCTGGGGGGAAAAATACCGTACATGGTGCAGGAGACAGGGATTCAGATCCTGACCCTGCTACTTGGACAGCTGTGTGGCCTGGGCAAGTCACCCGACCACTTCTTGGGACCTATTTCATTAACTGTACGCTAAGGGCGACACAGTCTACCTCATAGGGTGGTTGTGGGCCTTAAATGAGACAGTACTGGATGAAAACCCCCCGCAGAGCAGCTGGCACACAGTAGGCCCTTCATAAATGTCCGCTGACTCTGACGTCTAGGTCTCTCTCCTGTCTGTTCTCAGGCAGCCCTGGGGCAGACAGTTGAGAACCGTGTGTGCGTGTTGCATGCCTGTTGGGGAGGGGAGAGAGCCAGCTCTCCCACCCTGGAGGAGGACCCCTTGCCCTGAACCCCGCATGGTGCCTGCTCCATGCTGGAACGTACAGCAGATTGGCACAGACTGCGATGCTGGCGGTCAGCAGCATTGCACCCCCCTCGATGTGGTAGTCGCTGTGCAGCAGGCGGATGAAGGCCAGGTACAGGAGGATGCCAGTGACCATCCAGAGGGAGACCACGGAGGCCAAAGCCCCCAGAGTCTCTGCAGGGGGAGACAAGCTATCAGAGACCCGCCCGGGACCCTAGGAGGTACCTTCTGGTAAGATCAGAGGCTCACTGGGCCACGCAGGGCCTTACCTGAGCGGTGCCAGCCAAAGGTCATGGTGCGGGTGGCTGGACGGGTTGAGAGCCAAAGGGAGAAGAGGCTGCCCATCATGCTGCCCACATCCGCCAGGAGGTGGGCTGCATCCGTCATGATGGCCAGGCTGTGCGCCAAATACCCACCTGCAAGGGCAAAGCAATGGACGGTCTGGGTCCAGTTGGAAGATATCATGCTCCGTGGTAGTGTGTGTACAAGCACGGAAAGATACTGCGGGGACGTGCACCAAAATGTGAACTGTGTTTTTCCCTGGGGATGAGATTACAGGGAGTTTTTATTTCCTTCTTTTCACTCACCCACGTTTTCTAGTTTTCCTATAATGACACATTTTGATATCAAGAAAATAGGACTTTAAAAAGACTAGCTAATGCCAAGAGGCCAGCCCTGGCCCTCTGCCCCCAGACCTCGCCCTAAATATCCCTCGGTGCTATCCCTCACCCTCTCCCACTTCCTGAGCCCCGGGCACCCAACTCCCCACCCCAGCCATCCCTTTCTCTGCTTGTCCACCCAGGAATATTATTGGGATGCTCTCTCTGGGTGGAGAGCGGCCGAGGCAGGTGTCGAGAGGATGGGGTCGGAGGAGCTGCTCTCCAACTTACCGACCACCTCCCCGGCCATGAAGACGCAGCACACAGCACAGGCCGCACACAGCTGCCTCTGCGCCTGCAGCCTCTCGGGGGTGAGGCCCGGCGGGGGCAGGGGGTCCCTGTGGCAATGGTGGAAGGGCATCTCCTCAGGTTTAGGTTCCTCAGGGAGGGGCTCCGAGGGCTCTGTGAAGAGACTGAGGCAGGCAGCACAATTCAACCTGGGGCTTGGCTACAGTTGAATCTGTTCCTCACTCCCAGGCCCTCGGTCCCCCAGACGGCCTTCATCAGCTATGGCCCCGCACTCCCTCTGTCTGTCCCCAGGCTTGCTCAAACCCGGGAGCCTCGGGGACAGAGGGCCACATGAGAGATGGGGGCTAAGCAAACAGCTCGGATCCCAGCTGCCCTTTTCCTCTCATACGCGGAGCCACAGAATCTCACAGCTGCAAAGCACCATAGAGGTAGTCTAGTCTAACATTTTATTACAGAAATTACAAGTCTGAGGCTCAGAGAGGGAGAGGACATATGGAGGCCACACAGCTAGTTCATGGTAGAGAGCCGACTCCACCATAACCAATTGATAGGCACCATAAGGCACACAAAGTCAGCAGGATCATGCTGATCTCTGGGAGCTTTTGGTGAACAAATGTGTACCTAAGTACTATGATATGTAGCAGAAGGTAGCTATCGCCATCAGAGCAGTTAAAACAAAGTGCTATCAGCACTCAGAGGATAGAGGGGTAGAGGAGTCCAAGAGGAACCAGGGAAATAACTGAAGGAGGCACCAAGAGAAGGGCCTTGGAGGATGGGGAAGGTGTTGACAGAGACAGGGTGAACATGCCAAGCAGAGGCAATATGACCAGGTGGTGTCAAAGTGTGAGGCCAGACGAAGCACGTGATCCTGGTCTGAGTGCCTCTCTCCCAGACCCATCTCCTTGTGCCTCCACTCCAGATCCTTCACCTTCTCTATCTAGACATGCAGCTGAAATGTGGCCATTTAAGAGAAGAGTGGAGGGCCGCCTGGGTGGCTCAGGCGGTTGAGTGTCTGACTTCAGCTCAGGTCATGATCTCACAGTTTGTGAGTTCGAGGCTGTCAGTGTGGAGCCCGCTTTGGATCCCCTCTCCCCCTTTCTCTGCCCCTCCCCTACTCACACTCTCTTTCTCAAAAATAAATAAACATTTTAAAAAAAGAAAGAAAGAAAGAAACAGAGAGGAGGTGGAATGTTGGGACCCAAAAAGTCTGAGGATCCAGGCACAGAGAACTAGTGGCCGGATTCCACACTGAGGTTGTCATGGGGAGGACGAAGGACAGACTGCTGTGGATGGGGAGGCAGTGGTAGGAGCAGTGGATCTGGAGTCTGCTACATGTTAGCTGGACCTCAGTCTGACCATAAATGCCCAGTGGAGGCCGCCTTAACTGTACCGTGCCGTAAGCCTCCCTTGATAAGTGAATGGGGCTGGGTCCTCACCTGGGATGCCAGAGCTTGAGCTCAGGCTGAGTTTTAGGCTCTTTCTGGCCCAATTCTCAACCCTAGTACTACCCAACCTGAACCCCAACAAGGCCAGAACCTTCCACAGAACAAAGAACCTAACTGGAAAACACAGTCCTAGAAATACTCATGGAGGTGTGACAAAAATACCCATGAGTGAAAATGAAGGCTCCAGATAGAAATGTGATCACAGCAGTAAAGTGAGGAGGGATGCCTGGGGCCTTCTGGCTAGGGAGAGCTCTGCCAAGTGGGTGAACTGAGGTGTGAGGGAGGTGGGGGGGACATTGGTGCTTGTAGGGAAAACTCAAGTGCTGGCAGGTAGATTAGTTTCTCGGAATTTTCTTCCAAGACTTAGAATCTTGGTGTGTATGATTCTGGGTGTGTTTCCAGAGGAGACAAGGAGGTGAGGGTGGCTTTGAAATCCATCCTCATTCTTCAATGAGGTAGACACATAGTTGGGTGCCCAGGACTCAGGTGGCCAGGCAGTGCACACATAGCGAAGCCCAGTCTAGTGGGGGAGATAGATGTGTCACAAATGACTTACTAGGCAAGGAGGGGTTTGGGCCAGGGGGATTTATGAACAAAGGACTTTGGAGCACCAGGCAGGGAATGATGGACTGTAATGGGGGTGAGGAGAACATAACAGAGGGAGAGATGTTTAACACGAGACCTAGGTGAAGAAGGGGCTCCGGACACATGGAATGCCAATGACAAGATGAGTGGCTGGGAGTTTTAACTGTCAGGAGCCAGGGCAAGGGCTGAGGAGGAAAGTGAGGGCTCAAAGGAACATCAAGGGAGATATACTGATTGATTTCATATATCCTTCCCTAGCCCTGAGATGACCTTGCTGGTGTATATTAGCCTGGGAGGGAGAGAGGAGAGGAGATGGAAGGATCCAGAATAGATCAAGCCACAGAGCCCCTCCAGAGAACTTTAGGGGAGGGGCAGGTAGGTAGGGAAGAGCCTCTTTCAGAAAATACTGCAGGATTTGGTGACTAATGGTCATATGAGAATGAAAGTGAGCTGGGAGTCCAAGATGCGGGTCTGGATAGCAAGCAGAGGCTGCGTGGCTTTGGGGCAGTGGGCAAGATGCCTTTTTTGTAAGGCACAGAGTAGCTAGTCATCAAGGTAGCCACCCATCAACAGGCTGCTCCCTTTTGTTATGCATGAATTGGGCACTAAAGAAGCCTCATTGTTGGGGTGCCTGGCTGGCTCTCTCGTTAGAGCATGCGACTCTTAATCTCAGGGTCATGAGTTCAAGCCCCACATTAGGCGTGGAGCCTACTTAAAAAAAATACATTAAAAAAAAAAGAAGCTTCATTGTTGGTGTGGGTGTTGGGGGGGGGGGTTGTCTACATGCTGTTTAGAGAGAAGGAAAGGCAAGGCAGTTTTCTCTTGCTGGCCCTCTGAAACCCCCAACAAACAACAAATAATAGTGGGGTAGAGGGGAGGGTTAGAGGGGGCGGGTGTGGGCAGGGGACAAAGGCCTGAAGCAGAATCAAAAGGATAGGTGAAGAGACGCCAGTGCCTGGGCTGGAGCCCCCACAGCTGCCCACGTCTGCAGGCCCCTGCAGGAAGGAGTCAGACGGGAAGTCTGTCCTCCCTTCTGTTCATCCACTCCCCCACCCACTCAGGTTTATGGCCCCCACCCAGGGAAACAGCGAGAAACACACAGAGGCATCACATCAGAGACAAAGGGAAAGGTGCTCGGAGGGAAACAGAACGATTATGAGAAATGAAGAAAGAGGAAAAGCCGGAGAGCCTGTCAAATTTCCGAGACAAACGGACGGTCAGCCAACAGACAAAATGGCCAGTGGAGGTGGCCAGGATGGGCCTGGCGCGGCCGCTCTGAGGGACAAGGCGGACAGAGCTGGCGGGCGCCCGGCGCGGGAGGCCGGCGGGACGCGGAGGAGGTTCTCCGGCCGCCCCCGGCCCGCTGTCCCGGCCGCTCCGCGCGCCTCATTTCACACCTCGCCGCCCCCGGCCCCGTCTGTGCGGAGCCGGGAATACCCCCTGCCGCCCAGACCGCACCTGCTCCTTCCCTGCCACCCCCTCGCTTCCCGGCGGCCGCCGCCCCCCAGGGGCCGGGAAGAACCGCCGTGGAGCCCGGGCCCATGGCCCGGGTGCGCACAGCTGGCCATGGCTGGAGGGGGCGCCCCGAGGCGCACGGAGGGAAGGGCCAGGGGCCTGCAGCGGGGGCTCCGAAGCCTGGGAGGCGAGGTGCTCCCACTGCCAGGGCCCTGGAGCAATGCAGACATCGGGGCACCTGGCGCGGACTCCAGCCCGACGGAGGAGCAGTTACTCGCGGAGAAGTCAGATGCGGCGAGGGCGGCAGAGAGGTCCGGAGGCTTGGGGGACCGGCCGGGGAGCCGTTTTGCGGGACCGAGAAAAAGAAGGTGGCCGGGAGGAGGCAAAGCAGGCTGCTGGGAGGGTCGGGGGGTGCTGGCTATGTAGCCGGAGAGGACAGAGCCGGGCGCCGAGAAGCTGAGGGAGTTGCGGTGCGCCCGGGCGGCCAGCCGGGGCCGCGCCGAGAAAGAGACAAACGAAATGGACGGATGGCATGAGGGTGGCGACCCCGGGCCGAGGGCCGGCCCAGGTCTGTCCTACCTCTTCAAGCGCAGGCCGCCACCGGCGCCGCCGCGGTCCCGGGGGCTCACCAGGCGAGTGGTCTCCGAGCCCCCTGTGGCAGGAGAGGGCTCCATGTCACCGCGGCCCCGACCGTCTAGGCCCCACTGAAGAAGCGAGAGGCGGGGCCGGTTCTGCACCAAGTCCGAGCGTCCAGCCGACCCCCGGACTCCCCGCAGGGCCGCGGGGCCACCACAGTGGAGGGAACTGCAGCGGCTGTGGCGCGGGGACTCCGAACTGCAGATCCCGCGGCCTTTGGAGCCCCGCCCCGCGTGGGGCGAGCTCCCCAAGCCCCGCCTCCAGGCTCCCGGGCCTCTCCCCCAAGCCTAAGCCTCACCCCCCGGAGCCCCGCCCCATTGCCAAGGCCCCATTTCCAGGCGCCAGAGCCAGGTGGGGGCGACGCGAGCCCTCTGCTCCCCAGCAGGGTTCTGGAGAACGCCTTATCTCTATAGCCCCACCCCCTGGGTAAACTAGCTCCGCCCCCACCCAAGCTCCGCCTGCCGGCTCCGAGCGGTGTTCCACAAGCCTAGGCACCTCCAGAACAACCGTCTTCTAAGGAACATCCCCCCTTGCAAGCCTGCACGGGGTCGTCGCTCAGCCCCCCACACGGAGGTAGAAACAGGTGTGGGTCCATTATTACCCAGCTCGAGAGAACCAGAAAGTGTGGGGTGAGCAGTGACACATCCGGGAGAACTCCAGGGACTGCGGCCAGAAACCCCTCTGTGGAGGATGTGGGGTCGGAATTTGTAAGCAAAATCTGCTGCCAAGCACTGTACCGCTCATTATCATTTATTTTTATAGAGACATTGGGTGACAAGCTTCCTGCTCTCCTCCAATCCATTACTATCCCTATTTTTCGGATGAGTAAACTGAGTTGCCGAGGAAGAAGCATCTAAGGTCATGCAGCTGGTGAATAAAAGGCTGGGACTGGAGCCCCCTCCTCTTTCCCTCTCCAGTTCTGGGCGCTGCGCTGGTGACTGAAGAGAGCGCGCGTCGCAGTCTTGTCACTCAGGCTGGGGCAACCGGAGGAGGAAGAAGCCATGCCACCTCTCTGGTCACAAGCCACTGTTCTTGGAGGGAAGCTGCAGCTTGTCAGCAGGTGATTCTTTACCTCTGAATCCCTAGCACCTGGCTGGGCATTACCTCATTTTGCCTCATTTTAACGGAAGCCCCAGGGGAAGGAGTGACTTACAGCAAAGTGGGTGGCCAAGCCTGGAGTCAAACCTTCAAACGTTCAATGCTCTCTGCCCCTCACACCTGCGGCCACTGTAGGATGAAATGGGGTGGGGATTGCAGTGTGCCCTCCAAGCTGTGGACACTCTGTGAAGAGTCTGGAGGAGGAGGGAGAAAAGTGAGCTTGGAAGGAAAGCGTGGAGGGTGGGAGTGGTTCGTGAGTCCGGCAGAGAAACCCATTAATCAATGGGCACTCTTCATGAAGAACACACTGGGGGGTCCGTCATGTAGGGTTCTGGGAATAGACACCTAGCCCGTTATTATCCCAAACATTGCGAACCGCGTGTACACCCCAAATAAACCATCAAACAAACATCAGGAGCACGTGCCAGATAGAGTGGTTGGAAGAGATGGGGTTAACCCGGGAGAGCTTCGCGGAGGAGGTGAGGCTTGAACGGATTAGGCAAGCTGGGCGGCGGGATGGCTGTTCGGGCGGGGGAGAGTGAGGCCCTTGCCAAGGTTTGCGGGCGGCGTGCGCTAAGGGAGCGTAGTGCTCCGGGGAACGGTGCGGAACGTTAGAACCAAAGGGTCTGCACTAGCCCTCGGCGCCGCGTCTCCACCCACGCCGCGCCGAGGGCCAGAGCACCCTCCCCCAGACTCCCCGCGGAAGGCCCAGGCCAAAGCCCACGAGTGAGGGTGGGGGTCCTTTCTCCCTCCAACCTCCCCTAGAGGAGTGGGGCCTCAGCTCCTTCCTAAGGTCGTGGGGTGCAAACTGAGATAGCAAGAGGGGGAAGCCACCAGCCAAGGTCACCTTGTAGGTTCTTGTTAGAGCGGGGTGGAACTCAAGCCCAGCCCGCCTGGGTCAGGGCCCTGGCACGTCCCTCTTGGCGCCGTCGGTTTTCAAAACTCTGAATCGGGCCTGGGGCTTCCCCATTTCTGAGACCCCCCCCCCCCCCGCCCCCCGGAAGTAGGATGAGGAGAGGCCACCGCGCACTCCAGGGCTGGGATGCTGTAGTCTCACCCGAAGCAGCCGGGGCAGGCAAGCTCGAGAATGGGGAGAAACAGCGGACCCCTGGGCGGGGAAGGGGCTTCTTCTAGCCGTGCCTCAGCAGATGACGACAACAGGGGACCTAACAACAATGGCTTCCTCTGGGGGATTTCCCTTCCTGGGCAGTCCACAGTGCGCAGACAGCAGTCCCGGGTTCCCGAGAGGGGGCGCAGACGCCGGCACACGCCCGCCCCGCCACAGGGCAGGGAGCGAGCAGGCGGCGGGGAAAGAAGCGTGGGAGCAGGTGGATTACAGGGCTGCCCTCTGCCGCGCGGCTCCCTAGGTGTTGGGCCTTGGAACGTGCCGCCTCCAGAAACCGAGGGCACCAGCGGGGAGAACACCAACAGTTGCCTGTGCTTGGAAATTTATGCAAGAAAAGCCTGGCAGCGAAAGAGACTGCTTGCACCTGTTTCTCAAAGAGCCACCAAGTGGCCCTATGAAAATCTTTGCAAAGGGTCCTCTTGAATGCCAGGTCTGAGAAAGGCATTCTACACCTGGTTAGGAGCTACGAAAATTATGCAGGAGTTAGAAGGGCAGCTTAGGGCTGGCTGTAAGGAACTGAAATCTTGTAAGAACTATTCATTCAACATTTACTGAACACTTACTTCTTGCCATGTACTTTGTTAGGATAACTGAGGAGTCCTGGTGAACAAGATAGGTGCATTTCCTCCCCCTCCTGGTTTTAACGTGATTGCAAGAGATTTCTATTCTGCAGTCTTTGGTTACTGATTTACCCACATGTTCTTAATGTCTGTCCTGTCCTGCCTCAGGTATCAATTTTCTCTAAGGAGATTCCTTAGGCCACTTTGAGTCCCAAAGGGCTGAAGGAGACAGGAACCCCTGGAACTTCCCAGGAGGATAGGTCAGTGGTAGAGCAGAGGGTTGGGAGAACGGGTCAGAAGGCGGCTTCAGGGAACCCAGCCTGGACCAGTTCATACTGAGAGAGAAAGAGAGCAAAGTCCAGCCCTGAAGCCAGGATTTAGGCTGGGCTTGAGATCTCAGACGAGATTTGGAATCCAAGCACGCAGGCAAGGGGTTAATTAACACTTGAAAGGTCCAAGCCAGGCTGAAAGGTATGGGCAGAGGTAAAGAGGGCATCCAAATTCTGCTCAGGTGCTACCTCCAGGAAGCCTTTCGGGCTTCCCCACCAGGCTGAGTTATGTGCTGTTTTCTGGTGCTCTCAAGGGCTGCTGTGCTTCTGTGCTGGCAGCACTCAGCACATTGAAACAAAACGATTTGCTCGTCCGTCTCCTCACTAGAATACAAGCTCCCTAAAGGCAGGAATTATCTTTCTCATCACGGTGTCCCAAGCGCCCCCTAGTGGCTGACACACAGTCCTTGATAAAGCCATCCCAGGAAAAAGGAGCTGGTTGTTGGGAGTGGAAGAAAGCTGGAGAAAGCAGGATTTTAGTTGAAGATAGACAGGATGAACGAGGGCTGCAGCTTAAATGTCACCTCCTCCGGGGGGACTTTCCTGACCCCCAGCCTAGGTTAGTTCTCATGTTACACATTCTCACTGCACACTTCGTTTTCTTCCTCAGCATTTATCAGACTGTAATTACATCTTTATTTGGGAATTGTTTCTTCACTTGGCTTCCAGCGTACCCTAATCTGGTTTTTCTCCTATGTCACTGGCTGTTTATTTTCAGTCTCCTTTGCTTGTTCCTCATCTTCTCAACCCTTTAATGCTGGAGTGGTCCAGGACTTGGTCACCCTCTTCTCTTTCTACACTCCCATAGAGATATCTAGTCTCAAGCCTTAAAAATACTATCTAGAAACCACAAAAAGCAATGGTTGTTGAAGCTCAATGGTAGGTAGATGGGGGATCACTGTGCCATTCTTTTTTCTTTTTTTTTTTGAAATTTTCTATTTCAAAGAACTTAAAAAGGGGGCGCCTGGGTGTCTCGGTTGAGCGTCAGACTTCAGCTCAGGTCATGATCTCGCCATTCCCGGGTTCAAGCCCCATGTCTGGCTCTGCGCTGACAGCTCAGGGCCTGGAGCCTGTTTTGGATTCTGTATCTCCCTCTCTGTCTCTGCCCCTCCCCTACTCGTGCTCTGTCTCTGTCTCTCTCTGTCTCTCAAAAATAAGGAAACATTAAAAAGTTTTTTAATTAAAAGACCTTAAAAAAATAAAATGGCATCTATACGATGATCCCCAGATCTCTCATTGAACTTCAAACTCAATACCCAATGTCAACTTGACCTTACCTCCTTAACATCTAATAGGCATCTCCAGTTTCATTGGTCTAAAACCAAATTCCTGATTGTCACCCCATCCCAAACCTTTTCTTTCAGCTGTCCTCCCATGTCTGAACATGGTGGCTCTGTCCTTTCATTTGCTTAGGCCAGAAACCTTAGAATCACCGTTGATGCCTCTATTTTCACCCCACATCCAATCTGTCAGCAAATCCTGCACCCACCCTGGTCCAAACCACCATCATCTATCTTCTTGATTATTGCAGTAGCCTCTTTGGTTGTCTTCCTTTTTCCACCTTTATTGCCCTACAATCTAGTCTCAATCCAGTGACTAGGCACCTAGGCCAGATCCATCACCTCCTCACGTCACTCAGTACCAGCCAAAGGTTTTCCAATTGCCTACAAAGCCCTATAGGCCCCTTGTCTCATTTCATATCACTCCCACCTCCCTCCCCAGCCACTGTGGCGTTCACGCAGGTCCTACAATATACCAGGCATTCTTCCACCTCAGGACCTTTGCATTTCCTCATCTATATGTAATGCAACCTGTCAGATGTCTTTATGACCCACCTGAGGACCTGCTTAAGGTCTTGATTCAAATATCACCTTTACCACCTCTCTCTGCTTATCCATTTAAAAACTGCAATCTTGGGGTGCCTGAGTGGCTCAGTCGGTTAAGTGCCTGACTTCGGCTCAGGTCATGATCTCACAGTTCATGAGTTCAAGCCCCGCATCAGCTCTCTGCTGTCAGTGTAAAGCCTGCTTCAGATCCTCTGCCCCCTTTCCCTTCCCCCACCTATGCTCTCTCTCTCTCAAAAATAAAATAAACATTAAAAAGAAAAGATTTTATTTTTAAGTAATCTCTACACCCAACATGAGGCTCGAACCTACAACCCCAAGATCAAGAGTTGCCTGCTCCACCGACTGAGCCAGGCAGGCACCGCTGAATTATAGTGTTTTAATCAGACTGCTTTCCACCTAGCCCTTAGGGATGAACTCATTTTATGGAGGTAATAGTTTTTATTAGAAATACTGAAGGAGAAGAAGTGAGACAGGTAATTTTAGAGTTCTGACTCTTTAGGGAGCCCTGGCAGGGATATTTTGGATAGTGAGAGGGCAGCATGAGGGTACTGTGTAGGGAAACAAGGAAATGGGGTTCTAAGAGGCTGAGAGAAGGATATAGAAAGGGGATAGAATGACAATTTGCAAATCTTCCTAGAGGAAGGATCTTGAGTTTTCCCTTCTTCCCAGAAACAAAATGAAAACCAGCTTCTCTCTTTACAAAACTGGGAGGTGATCAGATGGAAAGGATGATGATGATGGTGGTGACAATGACAATGACAACACAGCACTTACCATGTGCCAAGCACTGTTCAAATTAAATATTTAGTCCTCCTAACAACCCTAAGAGGTACACACTACTATCAAAGTTGTAGAGGTGAGGTGGCTGTGCTCTGTCAGTCTGCCCTTAGGTCTGCAGTCTGGGCACAGAGGACAGGGGTATGCAGCAGCCTCTCTGGCTGGAAGCCCTCCACCTCCCACCCCAGGCTGTCTGCCCCAGGGACGACAGGCAAACAAACTGGGCCAATGATGTTTCTGGGCACATGAAGTGAGCAAGCCTCCAACTGGAGGGAGGTAAAGAAGGACATTACCTGACATCATGAAAGGAGGTGAATGTCAACTACAACTTTGATCTCTCTCTAGACCTCAGTTTTAAAGTGAGAAGGGAGCTGGTGTGTATAAGGAGCAGTCACAGCACAGACACTTAACTTAGAAGACTTAGGTTAGGTCTGGACCTTACTGGTTGACTCTGAGCAAGTCAATCCTTCTCTCTGGGCCACACTTCCCTCAATTACAAAATGAAGGCATTAGATGGGAGTTAAGACTCGAGGTCTTTTCCAGCTCAAAAACTATACAATTCTAGAACCTAGTGGCTGGGTATGACAAATGATGATCTCTCTCTCCCACTGCATATGCTCAAGAGCATGATATTTTGGGTATAAATATGCCAATGTCTGCTGTCTGTCTGTATATGGGTATTCCAGCTATATGACTAAAACTTTAGCTGTTTGTGGGTAAATAAGGGATGGTTCTTGGTTTTCTCCAGGAGAGACCAAATGGCTCTGTGAGATAGTAAACTATAAGATCAGTGACTTAAGGCAAATGATTCTAGAAAAGGTTTAGTTTGAAATCATTCTTTAGCATAGTTATTTTTTTGTTTTTGTTTTTTCTGTTCTTTTTACAGCAAGTCTAATTTGGTTTTGACATCAACCCTGTGGAGGCACAGGTTTTAACAGAAGAGGGAAAAGAATCTCAGAGATTAAGTGACTTGTTCAAGATCACACGGCTCACTGGAGCCAGAGCCAAAACCAAGGTCTAAGGCTTCTGATTCTGGGATTGTGTGTTCTTCCTGGTACTGTGCTGGGTGTTAGAAGAGACCATGTGCAGAGAAAAAGAGCCACAAGGGGTCTGTTTCTAGGTGAAGGCAAAGTGAAGAGGCGAAGGATGCCAGGCTGACTTACCTGCTTTATTCCCATTTCTGCAGCCTGCTGGCTGCAGTGTCTTTTCATTCAGAGGAGAGGCTCAGAAGACTTAAAGATAATGGCTATTTCAAGAGCCAGCAAACTATGATTAGAACTAATTAGAATGTCAGAGGGCAATGATAAGAAGTAATAACATTCTGGAGCCTCTGGCAAGATCTGGAAGATATTTACTAACTCTTCTCAGAACCTAATTTGCCCTCTTTCTCCGGGCTCACTTCTACTATGGAGCAGGGATGTGATCACAGCACCTCTCATGGTTGCTGTGAGAATCAAAAGATATTATTAGGTTAAAGTACCTCTAAAAAGACACACAACATTTATTATTCATTCAACCTACCGACATTCATTGAGCACCTACAATATCCCAGGAACTGTGTTAGAAACTGGAGGAAGACTAAGACAAACAAGGACCTCAGAATCACCAATCCTATCTCCCCTGCTGCCTTATTTTTCTTAATTCCTTATGTCTCTTCTTGTCCAGGATCATATGAGGAAAAGAGGCACTGAGTCTTCCAATTCCCCAGCTAAGTGCTTCTGCCCTAGGGAATTCTTGCTATGGCTCAACCTCTAGGCCGACATTGCACCAGCAGAGGGCTCCCCCTACTGTAGCTCATCCAACAAATCATTAACTCACTTGCTGTGAACCAGGCATGGCTCTAGGTGCTGGGGAGACAACGGTGAACAAACATAAGGTCCCTGCCTTCATAGAGTTGTATTTGTTGTATTTTGTACTAGGGAAGGCAGACCTTAAACAAATGAACACACAAATAAACATACATTCACAAATCATGGTGAAGGTATTATGAGGTAGGGAGAGAGAAGTGGAACTCAATTTAGAAGGCCTGAGGATGGCATGCCTGGGTGGCTCAGTCAGTTAAATGTCCGACTGTTGATCTCAGCTCAGGTCTTGATCTCAAGAGTTGTGAGTTTAGGCCCAACCAGTTCTGCAATAGGCATGAAGCCTACTTTAAAAAAAAAAGGGGGTGGGGGGTGGGGGGTGTCTGGGTGGCTCAGTCGGTTAAGTGTCCGACTTCAGCTCAGGTCATGATCTCACAGTTTGTGAGTTCGAGCCCCACGTCGGGCTCTGTGCTGACAGCTCGGAGCCTGGAGCCTGCTTCAGATTCTGTGTCTCCCTCTCTCTCTGCCCCTCCCCTGCTCATGCTCTGTCTCTCTCCGTCTCAAAAATAAATAAAAATATTAAAAAAAAAAAAAAAAAAAACCTATCTGAGGATACATGAAGCTGAGATCCTAGAAGGATGAGAACTCAGCTAGCAAATAGCCGGAGGAGGAATCCTCCAGGCAGACTTAGGCCCTTGATGTGGGAAGGAACATGGTGCCTTCAAAGAAATGACAGAAAAGCAGTGCAGCAGAGACCAGAGCAGGCACAACAGTGATGCTTAACAGTGCTTAACAGAGCTAGAGTAAGAGGTGGGGGCCAGACCACGCGGGGCCTGGAAAGTAAGTGCTCTGCACTTCTGGTGCCTTCTCCTGTCTCCCCAGTGTAAAGAAACAGCCTGGGTTGGTCTGCTAGTCCTGACAACCATGATGGTGATGAAAGGCTGGAAGTTAGGTAGGGAAATGTATCGTAGTACGAACCACCAAAAAAAAAAAAAAAAAAAAAAAGAAAATTGTCAGCCTCAGCTCCTTTGCTTTAGGTGATTAACCTATAAACTCCTCTTACCCAGAATCTATCAACTGGGTAACTGGGTGGTTGATGCCAAAGATTTTCATCCCCACCCCATACTCTGATCACAGATCCACAGAAATAAATTTGTTAATTCACTGGTCATTGTGCCTATAGCATATGGACTCCTTAGTTGACTCGGATGGCTCACATCTCTTGGGATGGATACTGATTTACCACTTAAAACCTAGAAGAGGATGTAAATGTGCACAGAAGACCGTATAAAGGGAAGAGAGTGATAAAAAGCCACATGAGGTATAACAGAGAAATATTATTGAAATAACAAAGCTCTTTCAATCACATGTAATGGAAGCCATTGAGTGCTCCTCTGTAAAGAACACCAAAATTAAGAAGTCGTAAATTGTAAGTGGTGGAAAGACTGCCTCCTATAGGAGATCACAGGAAGTGAAGTCAGGTGGAGATTGGTGCTCTCAAGCCCTGCCTGTGGGGATGTAAATTGGTACCTGTGGTACCTTTCTGGGAAGAAAGTTGGCAACAAGGACTAAGAGTCTCAAAAAATTTTGCTTTGACCTATTAATTTCCCTTCCAGGAATCCACCTCAAAGGAGCAGGGAAGAGATTTATTTGAAGATTTATAGATAAGAATTTTCATTATAAGGTTTTTACACTAGCAAATGGCTAGGAACAACTTAAGTATCCAAGCTGGATTATACAAATACATTATGGCACATCCTCATGATATAATAGTATTTATAAATGAAGTTTTTGAAGAACAGTAGTGACTTTTGGAAATGTTCAAGCTATCGTTTTAAGGGAACGTGCAAATTAGTAATTACAATATAGTAATTGCTTTGACAGAGCAAGGTGGGAACAACTGGGGGAATGAAGGAAGGATTCCCAGGAATACCGACCTTCAAGTGGGTCTTAAAGGATGTGTAGGAGTTTCCACGTAGAAGGGAAAGAAAGGACGAAGTGGAGGCCCCTAAATTCTGCCAAAAAAGACTGGGAAGTGAATACACCTCTTGAGAAAGGATTGCAGGAGCCATACCTCTCACACAGCCACAGCGAGCAAGCCCATCATTTTAACCGAGTCGTTAAGCCGATCAGGACTGGTGATCCGCTCCCACGGGAGAAAGGATGGCCCTGGAGGCCACGCCCACCGGAAGAACTGGGGGGGCGTCGCGGCCCGCGGGGCTGATCCCTACGCCCAGGCTTCCTTGTGAGTGAAATAAGTCCCAGCCTCCACGCAGCCTCACCTTCCAGATTTTCCGGCGGCGCCAAAAAGCGACCCGGAAGGTTGGCGCGGCGCACAAGCGCGGTTGCCCACTGGACTTCGGCGGTGTGAAGTTTCACACCCGGATGGAGGTTGTGCGAGGCCTCCCCAGCCGAGGAGGGCGACTCTGAGGTAGAAGTAGAGCGCCAGGCCGGGTGCGGAGTCCACACAGAGCCAGAGGGCTCTGGGAACCAGAGCATTCATTACCTTCCGAGCCTGTGGCCTTGGCTGCCTCCCACCCTCTGGGGCCCTGCTCCCTGGTCCCTGTCTGGTCGGCCCCCGCAGCTACTCCTTTCTCTTGGGTCTTCATCCCTGGAGTCACCCCTGTGTTCTCCCCGCTGCCCGCGCTCCGAGGTTTGAGAGGGGAGGCTAGGGAGAAGAAGGCCTCTGGCCTAGCTGCAGCAGCGTCCTCCGGCCTGGCTTTTGGGACACCTGACTTCTCAGGTGGCTCAGGCTTTGGTCTGAATTGTTTCTCTCTTGGGAATTGTGCATCTCCCCGATTCCAGACCCAGCCTGCACGACGACTGGGCTGCCGTGGTCTTTCCAACGCCGCAGTGAGCTTGGACAGGGCGTCTCTTCCGGGACTAGTCGTTCTGGACAAAATCCGCTTCTTCCCGTGGTTTGGGCCTTCCCTTGCTTACACCTCTCCGCGACGCGGGGTGTGTCTGGAGGGCTGTGTCGCTGAAGGGAAAGGGCTGTGGCTGGGAAATGTTAGGAGCCGTTTCCTCTTTAAAACTTGAATTTGGATGTCCTTTCTGGTCACCTGCACTCTCCTGCTAGTCACAGAGCCCGCTCACTGTTGTCTTGCGCTTGTCCCTTTGTAGTCATTTTACTTGACTGGCCAATGAAGGCATTGGGTTTCCTGTCACTAGGAGTCTCACTTCTCCGTGGCCTCCCCTGTGGCAGTTCTCACAAATGCATCTCCTCTGACCCAGATCATGGCTCATTTGGATGAAGCGGCCCACCGGCTGTCCAAAAGTGGCACAACCCTCTATGCGGTGCTGGAGCTTAAGAAGGGCGCCTCACCCGAAGACATCAAAAAGGCCTACAGGTTTAGACTTCAGCCTCTTTCTAAGCCCTGGGATTTCCCCCCCTTAAACCCTTCTCTTTCTACCTTGCTTTCTGACCCATTTTTAAACCCTCGAGCCCTCACTTTGGGTCAGACAGGGCCATCATCCATTTCATTGTGGCGTGGGACAGAATTTAGACCTGGGTTGCTTGCCTCCATCCTTGGCACCACATCTCATGCATTCTTTCTTCACATCCAAAGGCCTGTCCCTGTCGTTCATCCTGCCCTCCTTCCCCAGCCATTCCCTAGCCATCCTCTCCCTCCTTTTGCATATTGCCTGGGTAGGAACCTGGCCTTGAAGTATCATCCAGATAAGAATCCAGGGGACGCTCAAGCAACAGAAATATTCAAAGAGATCAACACAGCCCACTCCATACTGAGTGACCCCAAGAAGCGGAAAATCTACGACCGGCATGGCTCGTTGGGAATATATATATATGATCACTTTGGCGAAGAAGGCGTCACTTACTATTTTACACTGAATAGTTGTTGGTTCAAGGTATACAATTCTTCTAGTCCTTTAAGAATAAGGAAGGGGGCGCCTGGGTGGCTCAGTTGGTTAAGCGTCCGACTTCAGCTCAGGTCACGATCTTACAGTCTGTGAGTTCGAGCCCCGCGTCGGGCTCTGTGCTGACAGCTCAGAGCCTGGAGCCTGTTTCGGATTCTGTGTCTCCCTCTCTCTCTGCCCCTTCCCCACTCATGCTCTGTCTCTCTCTGTCTCAAAAATAAATAAAAACATTAAAAAAAAAAAAGAATAAGGAAGGAGGGTGACCCTCCTCTTCTTGGAGAGCTAAGCCTCCTCTCCTAGGACAAATGCTTCTGCTCTCTCTTATTTTCTGGGTGCTGGGGGGATTCAGGGAGGGGAATTGGAATGGAAATCTAAAAGAACTGCTGGGTCAAGGCCATTCTTTCCCACCTTTCAGACACTTGTCCTCCTGTGTGCTCTGCTCACCTGTTGCTGTTGCTGCTGCTGTTGCTGCTTTTGCTGTGGAACACTTAAGCCACCATCTGAGGACGTTGCTAGAAGATATCAGCAGAATGTCCAGAATCAGCCTCCCAGGTCAGGTGAGGACCATAGACAGGGCCTGAGGTAAGAACTGGATTAGGAATGAAAGAATAGTTGGGAGTGAAACCGTGAACCCCTAATATGGGAGACTCAGGTCAGTATTGAGGCAAAGTGAAGAAAGAGAAGGGGATACACCCGGTTTCTGAGGGGCTTTTGCCACCGACTGACAATTTGAATGTAATATCGGCCTCTCATGACTGTTAGGCTAAGGAACTGGGAGTCGGGGGGAGTTAAGGTAAGGAATGGGTGGGAGAGTGCCTAGAAAAGGCAATAGTTGGAGACAAGCTAGAGGATGAAGTTTACTGCCTTTACTCTAAAGGAAGATGACGTGCCAGATTATCCCCGCCCCAAGCAGTTAACTTTGTGTGGCTTGACTGAAGTTTACTGTAGTGCCACCTAGTGATGCTGATGAGTAACTGCAAAGTGATGCTTTTCTTACCCCGGGACTAAAAATTGTTATTAATTGTTGATATATGTGTTTTTCAAATTCCACCATAGGAAACAAAAGAAATTTTAGAAGAGAGGACGATGATAATGAATTTCATGGCTAAAAGATTAAGAGGAATGAGGTACATATGAAAACTGAAATGCAGCCAGAATCAAGGGATAAGAAAAGAAACATAGACTAACTTCTGATGAGTCATTAGTAGAAAGTTTATATTTTATACTGTGGATTTCATGTGTTTATATCCTTACCCACAGAGGGCTTGCTTTAAATTCTGGATCATCATTCCTTCTTGTTAGTAAGATGCCAACTTCTTTTGCCCCCAGGTGCTGACCCAGTGAGGGTGCCTTCTGCCACCCAATCCACTGGACACACCGAAGAGAAGAGCAAGTAGCCCTGTCCTGACATTGACCCTGATTTGCCCCTCTTCTTATAAGAATCCAAACTTCAGAAGCATTGATGGCATCTATCCTAGTGACGATGCCACCTCTGTCCTTGATGGTATCACTGACCCTGGCAATACAGGGTCACCCAGCCACTCTTCTTTTTAGCTCCAGTCCCAATTTTAATCTGTTTAGAGAGCAGCCTTTCCGTCCCTACCCTTATGAGGTCTCAGGCAGTGGTGACAGACTTTTCCCCAGCATTCTTTTTCCTGTGCCTTCCTTGGGATTTGAGCCAATTTCAGCCGGTAGGGTCCCTTAGCTGCTTGCAATATCTCCACCAAGATCCTGATAACTGAGCAGGGTGGATCCTTTCCCAGAGCTACTATAGCAGCTAACCTCCTTTGTTGCACCTCTGCACCAAGAACTCTAACCATCAGCCTCATTCCTATGCCAGCACACCTTTCTGGGGCTGGTCTCACGTTCTTCTGGTGCCCATGCACTTGTCGTTGTCAGCCTTATTCCATGCCACCATGAATCAACCCGGGCAAAGTATGAATGCATTTGAGATGTAGGGGTAGTTCTCCCACCTTTGGATTCTCCCTGGACTACACCACAGCACAGCATGCCTTAGCATGGGTCCTATGAGTTAGCTGAAGCTCACATATCAGTGCCTGCTTCCCTTCATTCTTTTTACCATCTTGTGCAGGCTGATCCTCATATATTTTGTTCTTAAAACAGGGGCGTGAAACATGTGATAGGGAGAAGATTATACTTTTCCAGACCCTTTTACCACGCATGCCTCTTCACACTGCCTGTTTGGTATACTCTCCACATCATTTATTTTCCTGTCCACCCAAGGTCAAAGCTAGTAACTCCTCAAACCTCTCTCCTGACTGGGAGAAGGGGTAAAGAATGTCAATAAATAAAAGAGCTTTTGTCCAATCCCAGTGCATCTGTTGGGCCTAAGAAAGACTAATTGTGCCTGGGATCGAGCAAAAGGCCCGGGGAGAAAAAGACAGAGGGCCAGTGCTCACATCTGAGACCAGCCTGCCTTGGAGAGGAGGAGGCCAGGACAACTGTAGAGTTGGGGCAGAGACTTCCCGGAGGCTTGTGATTATGATTTTGTCAGTGCTCTAAAATTTCCCCAGAGACCAATTCCCCTGGTACCCAAAATAGGTTCCTGGCACTCAGGTCCCTTCTGCTCAGCTCAACTTCTCTCGATTTCCTAACAAATTTAAAGTCCTTGGAGTGGCTCCAGTGATGTGTTCATGGACCAAATTCCCACACTTTTTCAGAGGCACGCTCATGAGGTCGTTCCAGGCCCTGGTGCGACTGCCAGCTCTAGCCTCCTTAGCTTTTTTTTTTTTTCCTAGGGTGGTATAAGAAGGTTCTGGGCAAGAACAACAATGGACCAGAAGTGTTGGACCAGAGCCTTTCTCTCTAGTCACCGATGCCCCTGTTCTGATTTATAGGGATCAGCAGAAGAAGGTAAAGGTCACTGGCTATGCCTTGGAGGCAGAAACTTTCACTGACTGTAGGTCTGGTGAGATCTTTCCTGCCACCCTGAGTCATGTATGGCTCCTCTCATCCAGGCCAGTTTATATTGTGTATCACTGCCATGGAAGAAGAGCCCAAGGCAGAGCATGGGGGTCAGGGGCTCATAGGAGCCTTCTGAGTGTGAGTGCCTGGCACCTTTGCAGACCCACCTTTCACCATAAACAGTGAAGCTCACCCCTGCTCTTGCTTAAGGGAGTCACCCATTCCCGAGTGAGTCAGGGTCACTCACTTGGTGACAGCTGTGGCTCGCCTTACATGAGCTAAATTGGGAGTTGGAATGTCATGCAGATGCCCCTTGTTCCCTACCCCCATGTTAAAATTAATCTCCTCTCTGGGAAGTAAGGGACAAACAGTGCTGCCCATAGAGGGAACAAGAGTCATTTGGGGAACAAAAGAAATTTCCAGGGACAGAGTCATTCAGGGAGGGAGGGATAGATAAAGCTACATGTGTCTGGCTGGGTTACAGAGCAAAGAATAGAGAGGTGTCTGAAAACAGCTATCTGAGGACGAGGTGAATTGTTGGAGGAGGGGACAGGAGAGATAGCAGAGCTATTTCAAGAGTGAGCAGTAGAAGGGAACAAGAATCCACGGACGGTCTAAGCGAGGAAGGGTCCAGAGGCAGTGAGGGAAGGCCAGGACCAGGGCCGAGGCCAGGGCAGGCACGATCGCTGAGGGGATGAACTTCACAGTGGGTTTCAAGCCGCTGCTAGGGGATGCACACAGCATGGACAACCTGGAGAAGCAGCTCATCTGCCCCATCTGCCTGGAGATGTTCTCCAAACCAGTGGTGATCCTGCCCTGCCAGCACAACCTGTGCCGCAAGTGTGCCAACGACGTCTTCCAGGTGGGCCAGGGATGGGGAGGGGGGAGGGCAGGGCCAGGTGACGCAGTGCGGATTGCGGGGAGACTTGTCATCAGGTCAGAGCTGAGACCCCAGAAGGGGATGGGCAGAGTGCTCCGTGAGGTGGGTGCTGGCTGTCCTGGTCGAAGAGCAGAAGATTCGGGGTCCTAGTAGATCACAATGTAAGCATGAGTCAGCAGTGGCTCTGCAGGCTGGCTGACAGCCTATGTGTGCACAGACCGCGGCTGGAATGCCGGCATCTGCAGAGGAGAGAAGACCCCCATAGAAACTACAAACTGGGAGGGAGGTGATCCTACACCAGGCTGTGTAATAGTCTGTGCTAGACTCTGCACTCCAGTTTGGAGTTTCAGATTTTGAGAATGGTAGGGAAGATTTGGAGAAAATATCACTGAGATAATGAAACATTAAAAAATAAGCCCTGTGAGAAAAGCTCAGGTTGAAACTATTTGTATTTGAGACAAAGCTCAGCACATCCTCTTTTGGGGCAGAGTTAGTGGGCAGGAGATTGGGAATTCTCCCCAACTAAAAGTTCACACCAGTGCCCCACTCCAGATTGGTTACTAAAAGGGCCTGCTGGTTAGAAAGGATTGTGGTCACTTAAGCAGAAAGAATGCAGAGAAATGCAACCACCTTTGGTTTATGTGAGGTCATGGGGCAAAGCATACATAGCTAATCGAATTCACAAATGTCATTTTAGCTACTGGTTTCAAAAAGAAAAGCAGCATTTATCAAAATGGTTTATAAACGGGTTTTCTTTCTTGCCTTGTGCCACTGGAACAAAGATCACAGATCGTAAAGAGATCATAAAGGGGAAAGTTGTGTGCTCTTCCGTGCACGTGCGCGTGCACATGCACACACCTTGCAAGTGAAATAAAATCTCTGAATAGACCAGAGCTGGCTAGCTTAGTAGGCATGGCAGTGAGAAGGAACATTTGAACACATATCCTTCAACCATATCAGAATTCAGAAGGAAATAATGTTGAACGCAAATGCTTTTTAACCTAATCAAGACTTTTTTTGGTTCTTTCAGGGTAGTGTGTTTGGGAAAAACCAATGGGCTGGCTAAGTCAGGCATTCCACAGCTATGCTCTGTGACCCACCCTTTGCTGTATGCCATCTTCCCATTGAGGCCCATTCTCATCTCCTATTCTGTGTGTCTAAACCTGCCATTACATTATTTGGCCCCAGAGTATCTCAAAGCCAGTGATTGTCTGTCTCTGGGAAAGGCTGACTGCTCTCTGTCTGCTCATCTTGGACATCAAGTCATGTACTAGAGGCTTCGCCTTGCCCACCATCTTAGTTTTCCCCTTGGTCTGAGTACCTTTCCTCCAGGCTGAGATGCCTAGGAGGGAATGGCAAGAAGATTTTGCCATCCCTTCTCATTAATTTGTAGTGAAACATCCTGCCATTAAATCTTGAGATACATGAAAGCAAAGAGGAATTTCGAAAGTGAAGGTAATCTGTCCTATGAAAAAAAGTGGTCAGAATATTAAAGTGGGAGGCATATAGTATCAGGCAGAGGGACCCAGAGACAGTTCCCTATCTATAGGGAGGCTAGATGATGTTTAAGTGACCTCTCTTGTTCAAGTCAGTGCTCTGTACTCAGGCACACTGTTTTGGTTCCTTGAAGCTCTGGAATACTGGGACACCTGGGTGGCTCAGTCGGTTGAGCGACCGACTTCAGCTCAGGTCATGATCTCATGGTTTGTGAGTTTGAGCCCCATGTTGGGCCCTGTGCTGACAGCTCAGAGCCTGCAGCCTGCTTCTGATTCTGTGTCTCCCTCTCTCTCTGCCCCTCCCCCCACTCATGCTCTGCCTCTCAGAAATAAATAAACATTAAAAAAATTAAAAAAAAAAAAAAAGGAGAAGCTCTGGAATACTGATTGGGCCCAGAGAGAAAGGGACTGAGTCAAACCCAATGGAGAATATTTAGGAAACAACAGGATTCCCAGAGGTTTGGGATGGTTCTGTGGATCTGGACTGATGTGTCTCTTTTTAAAGTGCAGAGCACCCCTGGGCACCCCCCCCACCTCCACCACCAAGGAGAAGAGTGAACAGCTCATTTCCTTGCTCTGCTTTATTTGGGGCAGCCTGGTGGGAGGCTGACCCAGTTCTTTGGCTACACTTCTGTATATACATCTCAGTAGATCTCCCTCTGAAAGATGAGCATATTTAGTTTTTTCTCACATTGCCTCCACATTTTGACAACTGTAGGCATAATCAGATTGTCTGTTTTCTAAGTATGGGAACAAGCTTAGGACTTTTGGTAATTCTATCTTAAAACCACTTAAGAAGAATACCCTGAGAACATTGCCTAGAAAGTTAATAGAACTTATAAAAGTTATACCGGTATCTCTCTCTCTCACTCTCTCTCGCTCTCTCTCTCTCCCTCTCTCCCTCTCTCTTTCTCTCTCTCTCTCTCTCTCTCTCTCTCTCTCTCTCTCTCTCACACACACACACACACACACACACTTTTCTTTCAAATAGGAGTTTGTATCATGAAAAGTGACAACCCCAGGCCCTCAGTTCCCTTCTCCAAATGGAGGTAGCCATTTCCAACTTTCTTGGGTATCCTTCCAGAAATTTTCCATGGATAGCTACATCTGAGTGTGGGGTGTGTGTGTGTTTAGACTCACTGTCCTACATCTGGCTTTGTTTGCTTTCTCTTGGTGGTTGTTCCATCTCTACACATTCAGATACACGTTTTCATTTTTAAATGGCTGAATAGTGCTCTGCTCCATTGTTCTGACTGGACCACAGTCTGTTTCATTGGTCCTCTAAAACATTTAGATGGTGTCCAGTGTTTTGCTGTCTTAACAACTGCTGTGATGAACAACAAACAAGAATTTCAGGGAACTGTGGCGCACCTGGCTGGCTCAGTCTGTGGAGCAGGCGATTCCCGATCCCGGGGTCATAAATTTGAGCAGCACTTTGGGCATAGAGATTACTTAAAAATGTTTAAAAAAAAAAAAAAAAAACTTATGGGGCGCCTGGGTGGCGCATTCGGTTGGGCGTCTGACTTCAGCCAGGTCACGATCTCGCGGTCCGGGAGTTCGAGCCCCGCGTCAGGCTCTGGGCTGATGGCTCAGAGCCTGGAGCCTGTTTCTGATTCTGTGTCTCCCTCTCTCTCTGCCCCTGCCCCGTTCATGCTCTGTCTCTCTCTGTCCCAAAAATAAAAAAACGTTGAAAAAAAAATTAAAAAAAAAAAAAAACTTAGGGCATTGTGACTTTATAACATCAGGTTAACTAGAGAGTCAGGAAGCAAATTTGAATAACTAAAACATGTCATTGAAAATGTTGAATAGTATTAAAGGTTTGGGAGAAAGTCTTCCATTATCGTACTTTCCCAGCACAGTTACTTTCTCCTTTGCATATTACTTTCAAGCCCCTGTTGACATACGTATCTTTACATAGTTGCCATCACAATTTAACTAGTTTCCTTTAGAGCTGTAATACATCTCTCCTTCACCCTGACTTTAAAGAGAAAAGACACCAAAATACCACATTAACCCCCTCTAATTTCTCCCTCCCTCTTTCTCCACACTTGCACCCACTCAACTACCAAGCACTTTGACTAGAGGAAAGCTGTTGGTGTGGGAATTTGACACAAACATCTTCCCATGCGTTTCTGTATTTGTAAACTCTAGTCACTTCTAAACTCCTTTAAGCAGGCCTTCAGTTTATTTTTGTACCTGCCCCCACTTCACTGTGGGCACTCGTTTATGAGCTGCAACCTGTTGTAATTTAACAGACAACCAGAAGGTTGTTGAGGAACAGAGTTTCTGGAGGGTGTCCATTTAGGGAGAGATTTACAGATACGGGAATATGAAGAAAGGGGCCGCCGCCGCCTTCTGTAATAAAGGGCAGTCCAGGAAAGACATGCCCTCTGGTTCACTCCACCTTGAAAGCCAGTTCGTTACCAGTTCGTTGTGAGGACCCGCTGTCAGGCCTGCCTCCTCCACCACTTCCCCTGCTCCCGAGGGACCTCCCCAGCCCGACCATGGGTGGGTCTCCTTTGTGAGAAATTGGTCCACTGCAAGTTTGTGAACGGCATTTACCTTATGGCAGTGTTAGGGGTCTTGCTTACTTGACGGGAGAAACTGGGTTAGTGGAGAGCAAAAACCTAGACCGAGACTCAGCTCCCGAGTTCTAGTCCCACCAGCCTCTTCCTTGATTTGCCGTGTGGTGTCAATCAGGCTATTTTACCTCTTCAAGCCTGTTTACACATACATGGGTTAATAGGATGCTTTAAACTGATCTTTTTTTTTTAATTTTTATTTTATTATAGAGAGAGAAGCGGGGTGGGGGGGACACAGAGGATCTGAGGCGGGCTCTGCGCTGACAGCAGAGAGCCTGACGTGGGGCTTGAACTCACAAACCATGAGATCGTGACCTTAGCTGAAGTCAGATGCTTAACTGACTGAGCCACCCAGGTACCCCTAAACTGACCTTCCATATCCTTATAATTCTAACAATCTGATTTCGCAAATTCAGGAAATTTTACTATGGATTTCCATTTTTTAAGTGTTTTCTATTCTGTTACCAGTGTCCTGACTTGTCTCTCTTCTGAGTTTTGATCTTCCTTCCAGCCAGTCTCCTGCCACAGACCCCTTGTGCCAGGCTCTTTGCTTAAGTTCTGTCAGGCAAAGCTAACCCTCCACTCAGAATCCCTCTCCCACCCACTGGTGGCCAATATCTGGATTCTTCTAAGGCTCTTCAACATTTCTCCAAATGTCTGATCTTCTGTCTACCATTTTGCCATGGTTTCTCCAGTATATTGTGAAGGTGTGGCTCAAGGGACGTGCATGGTCCGCTATTCCTCATTGACGAGGTCACCATTTTGGGGGAAATAGCCTCCAGCAACCCTCTTGAACTCACAGAGCATCTTTCTAGACAGAACATTTCTATTAGATGCTATGGAATATTACAAAGAAAGGAAGCACCATACAGCCTAAAAGAGATAGCTCATGGAACGTATGCCATACAAAAGCCTGGAACATAGCCTAGAATTAAATTCCATTTATTTATTGCATTCCATTGTATCCTCCACAGTAAAGAAGGAACAGTTGTTTCATGACCTGTGGTTCTATGTGGTCATATACTTTTAGGATTGTTAACCACTCTTTGTGAAACGCTCTATAATTTATAAAGTACCTTCACATTCATGATTCCATTTGAGTTAGATAGAATGCATGTTACTTCCATTTTACAGGGACAACCCAAGAAACAGGTTATAGTCTTACAAAGGGACAGAGTAGGGACATAAATGTAGGTCTTCTGTTTCCTAGAGTGATGGAATTTTCTCTACACATCACCTCATTGGCACATGAAATTTTGCTTTATGGGGCTGGCTTTCTTGTGTAAAGGTAAGATTTAAGGAAAGAACAAAATTTAAGTGTGTAATAAAGCCTGTCAGTTATTTTCAGTTATTATTTTTAGTCTTTTTAAAGTACAGGTCTATTGCCATATGCTTCTACACAATTGTTTACAAAAGCTTGTATCTTAAGATACTAATTCAAAGATGCATTATATACAGTGTAGTTTCATTGAGTTAAGAACAGGCCTATTCCCATATGCTTCTACAACAATTGTCTACAAAAACTTGCATCTTTTTTTAGTGTTTTTTTTTAAATTCCACTTAGTTAACATACAGTGTTATTTCTTAGTTTGAAATACAAAGATAAACAGAAGCAGAAGATAGGATTTTGCTACCTGGATATTAGTCAGCTGAGAAATCTTTAGTCCAATGTAGAGACTGTCAGCTATGGAAATGTATTAAGAAAGTTGCCATCTACACCTTAGTGTATAAAATTCCTGTCTGTCATGAGACCATGTAGGACTCACAATCAGGGCAGGAAGTAATCTCTTTTTGGACCATGGACCCCTTTGTCAGTTTGTGAAGCCTGTGGACTCTAAGGGCAATGTGTGTGGTTTATGTGAGAAAAATGCTTTTATTTATTTATATTTTTAATGTTTATTTGTTTCTCTTGCAAGAGCATGAGAGCAGGGAAGGAGCAGAGAGAGAGAGGGAAAGAGAGAATCTAAAGGAGGCTCCATCTCACGAACAGAACTGTGAGATCATGACCTGAGCCGAAATCAAGAGTCAGACGCTTAATCAACTGAGCCACCCAGGTTCCCCCCAAAAATGTTTTTAAATGCATATGTACTACAAAAAATTATATGTACTATATATGATTATAAAGAAAATGGATTGCATTAGAACACAGCATGCATTCTCATACATTCTCAACGGGGGTGATATTGCCCCAAGAATATCCATGGATTAAAATTTTTTATTGTGATTGTATTTAAAAATTTTTATTTAGTTTTTGCTTTCACGTAAAACTTTTTCCCCCAGCTTCACTGAGATATAATTGACAAAAATTAGACATATTTAAGGTGTGCAACATGATGATTTGATACTGTGAAATGATTACCACGAACTAGTTAACACATCCATCACTTCACGATTACCATTGTGTGCTACTCTCTTAGCAATTGCCAAGTATAAAATATATAACTAACTATTAACTATAGTCACCATACTGGACATCAGCTCCCCAGAATGAACTCATCTTAGAATTGAAAGTTTGTGCCCTTGACCAGCATCTCATTTCCCACACCCCCCCACCCCTGGCAACCACCTTTCTACTTCCTGCTTCTATGAGTTTCACTTTTGTCTATTTTGGGTACTTAAATTTAATGGGGAAGGGATGGCTATTAGGGGCAAAAATGTCTTAAAAGCTTCCTGGAAGGAGCAGTCATGAAAAAAGCCTGAGAAACACTGGAATATAATTACCAAAGTAATTAGAACATGTCTGACAGATCTCTGTCTCTCTCAAATCAATCAATCAGTCAATAATAAAGAACACGTTGGATAGAGTAATGTATGTGCTCCTTGATTAACACATTAAATAATGAGATCAAGCAGTGGGCCTAGTAACTACTATAGTTCAGAAGTAGTGATAAGCATAAATTATTTTTGGATGTTCGATCAACAACAATACTGTGATGTGAAAATACCTGTGATTTCTGTTGGTGGCAAAGTGCTCTAAAATTGTAGTTTGTTAGGGGCGCCTGGGTGGCGTAGTCGGTTAAGCGTCCGACTTCAGCCAGGTCACGATCTTGCGCTCCGTGAGTTCGAGCCCCGCGTCAGGCTCTGGGCTGATGGCTCAGAGCCTGGAGCCTGCTTCCGATTCTGTGTCTCCCTCTCTCTCTGCCCCTCCCCCGTTCATGCTCTGTCTCTCTCTGTCCCAAAAATAAATAAACGTTGAAAAAAAATTTTTTTTAATTGTGGTTTGTTGCCTACATGTGTAATTGAGGGAAATGTCCAATTTATGCTATTTAATGAAAATAAAAATAAGATTTTTTTTTTCTCACCTGAGTTCACAGAATTCTGGTCATGGATTTTTGGGGCTACGGTCCCCAGATTAAATACTTCTGCATTACAGGCACCAGCATCTTCCCAAGCATCCAGGCTTGAAATGCTAGAATAGTCTTTGACTTTCTCCTCTCCCCACAGCTCACCCACATTTAAGTGATTGGCCAGTCCTACTGATTCCACCTCTGGCATCCCCAGTCTTCCCAAGATTTCTGCCACCACCTGAGGGCAGGCAGGTGACTTGCACTGACTACTGCACTTGCTTCCCAGTTGATCTGTGCCTTTAACCTCTCTCTCCCCTCCCATCTATCCAAATTACCTGTGAGATTAATATTCACTCTTTTTTTTTTTTTCATGTTTATTTTTGAGAGAGAGAGAGAGAGAGAGAGCAGGGAAGGGGCAGAGAGAGAGAGGGAGACACAGAACTTGAAGAGGGCTTCAGGCTCGGAGCTGTGAGCACAGAGCCTGATGCAGGGCTCGAACTCACAAACTGCGAAATCATGACCTGAGTGAGCCAAAGTTGGACGCTTAACCAGACTGAGCCACCCAAGCGCCCCGAGATTAATATTTACTCTTATTTTCTCTCCTAGTTCAGAAACCTTGGCTATAAAATTAAGTTCAGATCCTTACCCTTAAATTCAAAGCCCTCTGTGATTTTACCACAATTAAAAAAAAAAAAAAATTAAAAGCCCTTCATGGTAAAACCCACCTTTCTAGCCGCCCCCCCCCACCCCCCACCATGACTCCCCTATTTGTAACCTAAAATCCTATAGTCTCTCTGGTCTCCTGAAACTCTTTCCTACCTAACCACCTGCTACCTGTCTACCCTGTCTTCAAATGGTATCTTCTTGGGAGCACCCGAGTGGCTCAGTGGGTTAAACATCCAACTTCAGGTCATGATCTCCCAGTCCGTGCGTTCGAGTCCCACATCAGGCTCTGTGCTGACAGCTCAGAGCCTGGACCCTGCTCAGGATTCTGTGTGTCCCTCCTTCTCTGCCATTTTTTAAAAATGGTATCTTCTTAAACATCCCCTCCTCTGAACTAACAAAGTTTTTTACCATTCTCCTGCTGGTTTATCTTCCTGGCGTTTATGGCACTCCAGCGCCCCCTCTCCATTTATGTCAGTACTGAGCATTGCAATCTTAAAAGGTAAAAGTTTTTTTCCAAACCCCAAAATCTTTGTACAAAATTTGGAATTTATTAAAAAAAGAAAAAGAAGAAGAACCGAATAATCCACAATTCTATCAGCCAATGAGAGTTACTGCAAAAATATTTAACTTTTATATTTATGCATTTTATTTTTTATTTTATTTTTTTAATTTTTTTTTCCCAACGTTTATTTATTTTTTTTGGGACAGAGAGAGACAGAGCATGAACGGGGGAGGGGCAGAGAGAGAGGGAGACACAGAATCGGAAACAGGCTCCAGGCTCTGAGCCATCAGCCCAGAGCCTGACGCTGGGCTCGAACTCACGGAGCGCGAGATCGTGACCTGGCTGAAGTCGGACGCTTAACCGACTGCGCCACCCAGGCGCCCCTATATTTATGCATTTTAAAGGTAATTCAGAGTCCATAGAAATTTGGGAAATGTAAATGACTACAAAGAAAAAATTTAAATTACCTGTGAATCCCATCACCCATTCCTAAATTAGGATCCTACTGTCTATATTGATTTATGTCTTGCTTTTTTTCATCTAAAATCATAACATGAGGGGTCCCTTGGTGGCTCAATTGGTTAAGCTTCCAACTCATGGTTTCTGCTCAGGTCATGATCTCACAGTTTGTGGGTTCAAGCCCCACATCGGGCTCTCTGCTGTCAGCACGGAGCCCGCTTCAGATCCTCTGTCTCCCGGTCTCTCTGCCCCTACCCTGCTCACACTCTCTTTTTCTCTCTCAAAAATAAACAAACATTAAAAATAATAATGAAATTGTAACATGAGTATCTCTCCATGTTACAAAGAACTCTAAGATAATTACATAATAATTCCATTATAACTCATTTAATTGCTCCTCTGCTGTCAAGCAACCAGAATGTTTCCTATACGAAAAAGAAATTTTATTGTTTATTATGATTACAAAAACAATACAGGTACATTATATAAAATTCAAACCTCATAGATAGTGCAAATGATAGAACGTGTAAATCCATCTAAACACCCTAGAACTAGGGGCTCCTAGCAGCTCATTCGGTAGTGTGGCTTTTTGCTTTTTTTTTTTTTTTTAGGTAAGTTCCACCCCAAATGTGGGGCTTGAACTCACAGAGCACTTGACTCTTGATCTCAAGGTTGTGAGTTTGAGCCTCATGTGGAATGTGGAGATTACTTAAAATCTTTTTAGGGGCATCTGGGTGGCTCAGTTAAGCACCTGGCTCTTGACCGGTTCAGTTCACGATCTCACGGTTTGTGGGTTCGAGCCCCGCATTGGGCTCTGTGTTGGCAGTGCAGAGACTCCTTGGGATTCTCTCTCTCTGCCCCTTCCCCACTTGTGTGCTCTGTCTCTCTCGAAGTAAATAAATAAACTTAAAAAAATAAACTCTTTTTTAAAATGTAAAAACAAACAAACACACTAGGACTATTTCAGAGATGGGATTTCAGGAACTGTTTATATCAGGCAGGAAGAGGGCGCTCCAGGGCCAGCTGGGGGAGGCACAAACAAGTGAGATACTGAATCACAGGAGTCAAAGTTAAAGAGGGGGATGGTGGCCTACATGGTGTGAGAGGGGAAGGTTGTTATAAAAACCACCAGCTCCCTTCCTCGTCCAATTAGGGTGTCTGAAACTCTTACCATATTATATCAGTCAATGCCCATTGCTCACAGAACATCAGCCCTTGAAGGGAGCAAGTGCTAAGTACAGATCCCTCTTTTTAGATCTGAGGAAATTGAGGCCCTGAGAGAAATTATTTTCCTAAGGTCATAAATGGCAAATCCCAAACCAGATCTTCAGATCATTGCTACTTTCTCTATATAGTGCTGCATTAAATGCCTTCTGTTAAAATGCAGAGATGTTACCAAGAAGGGGTAACCTTTTTTTTTAAATGTTTGTTTGTTTTGAGAGAGAACATGAACAGGGGAAGGGCAGAGAGAGAGGGAGAGAGAATCCCAAGCAGGCCCCACATTCAGCACGAAGCCCATGTGAGGCTTGATCTCATGACCATGAGATCGTGACCTGAGCTGAAATCAGAGTCAGACGTTTAACCGACTGAGCCAGCCAGGTGCCCCAAGGGGTAACCATTTTATCCACATATCCAGTACAGGTGATTTTCTCAAAGTAGCCACCCAGCATTTGCAAAAGGTTTGGGACACAAGACAAATAAGTTTCAGTTGAGGAGGACGTCAGGAAAAGAGAGTGACTCCTAAGACTTCCTCTCATTTAGCCTTCCTGATTTTTGCAATAGCTGGGTACCACCTGTGCAATGGTTGATTATTTCCTTTAAAGGGGCTCACTTTTAAAGCTTAAATATTTACTTTATCTTCATTCTAAATGACATAATCCTTGAAAAATCCCTAGTTATATAGGCTGGTTATTTTTTCTAATACACATTAAAATCAACACACAAAAAGTGCAAAAAAAATTTTTTTTAATGTTTATTTTTCAGAGAGAGAGAGAGAGAGAGACAGAGTGTGAGCAGGCGAGGGGTAGAGAGAGAGGGAGACACAGAATCCAAAGCAGGCTCCGGGCTCCAAGCTTTCAGCACAGAGCCCGACGCAGGGCTCGAACCTACAAATCACAAGATCATGATCTGAGCCAAAGTCGGATGCTTAACCGACTGAGCCACCCAGGTGCCCCAACGCACAAAAATTTTAAATGTCCATCCTCATACCACCTGAAATCATCATGTCTTCATCAGTATGTATACCGTATTTAGGGAAACACTGAGTTAGCTCATGAGGAACACAGAGAGGGCTTCTAAGCAGCATGAGTGAGCCAAGGGTTAAAGAGCCTGGGAAATCCAAAAGATAAACTTAACTATTTCATTACTAGAAATTTAGCCCTAGTACCAAAGGGCACCTTTGATACATATACCACAGACTGACTAGCAAAGGATATGGGGTGTGGAGTTGGAGGCGGGGGCATGGCTGAAGCAGTCACAGAAAAGAGGGGATGCCCTGGAGGTTAAGAGGAAAGCCAGCCAGCCAGAGGTAGGATGTGGCAGAAGGAACTGAGCTTTGGGAGAGGGAGGAGACCATGGGACCAGTGGACGACTGGGAAATCTGCTGTCAGCTGCGGTACCTGCGTCAGCACCAGCCCTTAGCCAAACTGCAAAGAAGGCAGACGTGCAACCCTTCCCTCCCACCTGTCTGCCGATGTCCTCTCCCCAGAAGGGTGCTCTTCAGACAAAGGATTTAGGGGAGACTGCCTGATACTGCTTGCCTCTCAGACCCCTGGGGCCCAGGAGAATGGCAGTGATTAGCCAATGGGATGAGCTGCTAAAATGTCTTTACCTGGTGAGGAAGTGGTGAAGAGGTAGTGGGCTTCCCGGTCCACCCAAATCTTCCTTGGCCCAGATGTCCCAAGTCATGATTGCTTTTTTTTTTTTTTAACTGTTTTTATATTGTGGTAAAATGCACATAATATAAATTTGTCATCTTAACCATTCTTTTTTTTTTTTTTTAAGTTTATTTATTTTGAGACAGCACAAGTTGGGGAGGGGCAGAGAGAGAGGGAGAGAGAATCTCAAGTAGGGTCTGTGCTGCCAGTGCAGAGCCCGACATGGTGCTTGAACTCAAGAAATCACAATACCATGACCTGAGCCAAAACCAAGTCCGATGCTTAACCGATTGAACCACCCAGGCACCCCAATTATCTTAACCATTCTTACGTGTTCAGTTCAGTGTCATTAAGTATATTCACACTGTTGTGTATCCAGAACTTTTCATCATTCCAAATGGAAATTCTGTACCCATTAAATAATAACCTTCCGCTTCCCTGCCCCTCAGCCCCTGGTAACCACCATTCTACTTTTTATCTCTATGAATTTGACTATTTCAGGTACTTCATATAGAGGGATCATACAGTATTTGTACTTTCGCAGCAGGCTAATTTCAGCTAGCACAAAGTCCTCAAGGTTGATCCACGTTGTATGTAGCACGTAGTCCTGATTGCTTTTACCCTGTTATTTTCCACTATGATCTATGTGACTTCCGCCAGTGTCTCCATTCTACTTCCTGCTGTAGTGTCATGAGTGAATTTCGCTTCTATGTTCGTAACATATTTTACTTGATTTCTTAATTCTGCCATTTCCCTTCACTTCTCCCAGCTTTGATCACTTATATCTCTTCTTTAATCAAAGAGACTATGTTTTCTTTCTTTTTAAAAAAAAAAATTTAACGTTTATTTATTTTTGAGAGAGACAGAGACAGGATGCAAGTGGGTTAGGGGCAGAGAGAGAGGGAGACATAGAATCCGAAGCAGGCTCCGGGCTCTGAGCTGTCAGCACAGAGCCCGACGCGGGGCTCGAACCCACGAGCTGTAGATCATGACCTGAGCCGCAGTCGGACGCTCAACTGACTGAACCACCCAGGTGCCCCTGTTTTCTTTAAAAATGTTAGATTAAAATACTGTGTCTAGAAGCAGTTCTTCTCACAAAGCATATTCTTCGTCTGTCCGCTGCTTGTCATGCTTTCTTTTTCCTTTTTTATTATGTCCGTTTACATCTCCCGTTGGATCCCTTCTGCTTACCATTCCTCTTTGAATCAGGGCAGTTTTATCTGAGGCTGAGTATGAATTCGTTAGTCAACCCCCCGTCTACCTTGGCTTTCTTCCACGGTCCACTTAACTGTAAACTGGCTAGCTGGATGTTCCCATCGGTTTGCATCTCTGTTGCAAGCCCAGTCCTTTGGCTTCTGTGGTGAATTAGAGGGGTATGACCCGGGTTAGCAGGCAGCTGAGTGGCCCAATTTGGTTATATCGCCTCAGTATGTTTTTCACACAGAATCTGGTGAACTAGCTAGTCTGAGGGCATGTGGAGATCCATGGGTGAAGGTCTCCCTGAGATTTGAGCGGTTTCCTTTCCTTTTCACAGAGAAACAGGTTATTCTGGTTGCAAGCCGGACCCCTGTATTGCTTCATGGCACAAGGGGTTTGGGGTTGATGGGTCATATTTTGTTTACCTCAGCTCAAATAATCCACAGTTGCACAGCTCACTTTTAGGTTGTTGTTTCCTTTGTGAAGGGTTGATATTTGGCCTTTTACGACTCTAACTAAAATCTGTTTTACCTGAGATTCAGAGGGGCGAATGTTAGCTCTGGGCTTCATCCTTCAGGTGGCCTAAATTTTACTCCATCTGACAATGTACTATATTGATTTTTTTTTAATGTTTCTTCAATTTTGGGAGACAGAGAGAGACAGAGCACGAGCAGGGGAAGGGCAGAGGAGACACAGAATCCTAAGCAGGCTCCAGGCTCCGAGCTGTCAGCACACAGCCCGACACGGGGCTCAAACTCACGAACTGTGAGATCATGACCTGAGCTGGTTGGGTGCTTAACTGACCAAGCCACCCAGGTACTTCTAGCATATTGATATTTAGAATGGACCCTGGGGTTAGAGTGCCTGAGTTCAAATGTTGGTTCTGCCATCTATTATCTGATGACCCCGTACAATTTATTTAACACCTTTGGGCTGCAATTTCCTATCTTTGAAATGGGGCTAATAGTAGTACCTATTTCAAGGGTCGATAAGAGGTTTAAATGAGTTAATACAGATAAAAGAGCTTAGAGAAGAACCTGGCATA
Source organism: Lynx canadensis (assembly GCF_007474595.2). NCBI lineage: Eukaryota > Metazoa > Chordata > Mammalia > Carnivora > Felidae > Lynx > Lynx canadensis. The sequence goes on along the minus strand of NC_044305.1, from coordinate 118,266,381 downwards.
AAGTATGTGTCCGGTTAGCTATTGTCACTATACTTCCTGTAGTCTTAGTTAGGGGGTTGATGTTCATGTCCTCCACCATATTTACAAGAAGTCCTTGAGGGTTAAATTCAATAATGTCTGGGAAGCCCATATAGCATGGTGCTTGACATATGATTGGCCCTCAAAACATGAGTTGAATGTTAAATAATGAGTATAGAGGAAGGGGGGGCTGTGAGGGAGGAAGGTGGAGGAGAGAGGCTAACTCAGAAGTTTGTGCTCTGGGCTAAGACTTTAGCCCATTCAAACATTCAACCATTTCCTGAGCACTTTTATATGCTAGCCACTAGCGAATCAAAGAGAAGTAAGATCCCTCCAGGAGTTTGCAGGCTTGGAGTTCTCCCAACACCTCCTTGCTCACTTGGATTCTAAGTAATGAAAGGTCATTGTATTAAGTAAGCAAAAGCCCAGTGGTCTTACACTTTAACCCACACCCTAAACTCAGCAGGATTTATATACAATTGCAGCTACTGAGAAAGACAAAGGCACAAACGCAGCCTTGGATAATCTCAAAGTAATCGGTTCTGGCCTAATGTGTTAACTTCTTAGGATTCACAAGAAATTCCCCCAAAATGTGAGATTTGTGACATGCCAGTCACTCTCCCCAGTATAGGCTTGCCCACTTCCCAGAGGCCACATTTCCTGCCTTGCCTACATCTGTTGCTTCTAAAGGTTCAAAGAAGACTGCGGACTTGGATGCCCTCTGTGTATCCTGGGTGCTGTTGCACACATAAGGGTCCCTCTGGCTGATGTCCAGCGTGAGGATTTGGAGAATTTCATCAAACTCACCTTCAGGAAATACATCTAAGTTTTCAAAGTCACAGGTGACTATTCTCTTCATTAGTCTCTAGGAGTCCATGGCCTTCCAGCCAGCTAGGACTAAGTTGTGCTTAAGTGACAGAAAACCCAAAATAGTAATGGCTTAAAGAAGGTAAAAAATGTGTTCTTTCTCTCAAGCAAAAGTATAGGTAGGCAGACCAGAGACTCCCTCCTTTTATCTTGTTGCCATTCTCATCCTGTGACTACCTCATGGAGCCACATGGCTGCTTCAGCTGGAGCTACTCCATCTTCATTGTAGCCAACAGGAAGGAGAAAAGAGTAGGGCATATGCCCCTTCCATTAAAGATACTTCCTAGAAGTTGCATAAAACATTTCTGTCTACATCCTGTTGGCCAGAATGTAGCCACCTGTTCATACTCAGCCAGAAGGGAGACTTGACACAGAGTCTTGTTTGTTTTATTTGTTTATTTTATTTGAGAGTGAGAGTGAGCGAGTGAGAGAGAGCACAAGCAGCGGAGGAACAGGTTGAGAGAAGGACAGAGGATCCAAAGTGGGCTCTATGCTGACAGCAGTGAGCCCCGTGCAGGGCTTGAACTCAGGAACCGTGAGATCGTGACCTGAGCCGAAGTCGGAAGCTTAACCAGCTGAGCTACTCAGGCGCCCCGGACACAGAGTCTTTATTCCATGTGTCTTGCTAAAAACTCAGAGGCTCTATTACTGAAGAAGAGAAGGTGAATACTGAGGAACAACAAACAGTCTCTACCAGTTTTTTCTCTCTGCTGCTGTCCACAAGTTGACTTTGTGGTCTCCGAAGACAAGCCTTCCTGTTCATACTTTCTGACCCCTTGGGCTTTCCACTTCCACTTGCACAAGACTGTGTCTTTGCAGTGTCTCCACAATGTCAGCTCTCTGCCCGACTCCACAGGTCTTTTCAGTTTCAGAGCCGCAGGTGGTCTAGCCACCCCCACCTCTGTGTCTCAGTTCTAAATTCCTGGAGAGAAAATGTGATTTGTTCTGCTTGGGTCAGGTGATCACCTCCTCAACTCTGAGCCAGTCATCTGTGGCCTGGGCCATAGTGGGGTTCTCCCTTTTAGGATGGGAAGGAGCAAGTTCTCTAAGAGGTATAAGTGATGAACATCTCTCGTACGTCTGCCTTCCAAGCTTGACTCTTGTCATAACCCTGCCTGCCAGATGTAGTTGTCAGTTTGCTTGTCCTCGGGGCAGGGTGGCTTTTGTTCATCTTATCCCCAGAGCCTCGAAATTACCTGGCACCCTCAATATTTGTTGTAGAATAAATAATCCAGTGTAGTCCTTAGTTTTCCAGACATCGAATGCTTGCTCGAATTTACATGGTAGAACAGTGTGAAGGGCAGCACAAGAACACAGGACTCCTGGCTCCCAGTCTCTCGAATGGTTTCCTAGGAATTGCCCGGCACGATGTGGCCTGTGCGCCCCATTATTCAGCACTTGTCTGGGCTTCCCTGCTGAGGGTTACAGAGAATCTCCCCTAGCTGTGGTCCGTGAAAGCCCCAGGAGGACATTGGCTGCACCACACAGAGTCCATTTCCAACCTTAACCTTCCTGCCAATGCCAATGTCTCCCCACACCTGCAAGTTGGGCCCCATTAGGGAGACCATCCTGACTGGGCCTTGACCAAAGTTGGGCTCTGGATGCAGGGACAGTTAAGGAGTAATGAGTCAAAAGTGGGAAAGAAGATCTCCATGGCCACCCACCGTTTTCAGAGGAGGAGGACCTCCCCAAGGAACGGAGCTGATGCCTCCCCTTCCACCATTCTCCTACATTTTATTTCAGCCCCCACAACCTTTCCCCCTGCCTCCTCCCCGTTCCTCCATGCCTCACCGTGCGTGTTCTCTCATGCTACTTGTCCCTACAGGCCTCGAACCCTCTGTGGCAATCCCGGGGCTCCACCACTGTGTCTTCCGGAGGCCGTTTCCGTTGCCCATCTTGCAGGCATGAGGTTGTCCTGGACAGACATGGCGTCTATGGCCTGCAGCGAAACCTGCTAGTGGAGAACATTATCGACATTTACAAACAAGAGTCTTCCCGGTGAGCTGTCAAGACCTCTTGTCTCTCGAAGGGGCAGGGCCTGGGACACAGAACAGAGAGGGGAACCAATCAGCCAGAAGGGAAGGGCTGAAAGGATCAGCCTCTTTAGCGATTAGAGGACTGGACCCTGGGAGGGGGAGGGATTTGCCCCAGGTCACCCAGCTGAGGCATCTCAGATCCTGGGCAGGGCTTCACCTGCACCCTCTCCACCTGGGGGAGGGGCTGGCAGTCCACCAGCAAGGCCCTTGCCAACCTTCTATGGCTTCCTGCCCTGTGGGACTTCCCTGGCCCCCTGGAACAGACGCTGTTCTTGGATCTAGGCCTCCTTTACCCCTTAGCTCTCTGTATTCCTCAAATGAAGGGCACTGTGGAAGTCGCTCACCTGCCCAGCCCCAGCTCCAGCTGTGATTGGTGGTTGGTGAGGGCTGAAGAGAAGGTGTTCATGGGGGCCTGCACTTGTGGGGCCCACCTCCCCCCAGCCTGGCCCCTGACCCTTCCGCCACCCTGCCCGCTCCCCTCCAGACCACTGCACTCCAAGGCTGAGCAGCACCTTATGTGCGAGGAGCATGAAGAGGAGAAGATCAATATCTACTGCCTGAGCTGTGAAGTGCCCACCTGCTCTCTCTGTAAGGTCTTCGGTGCCCACAAGGACTGTGAGGTGGCCCCCCTGCCCACCATTTACAAACGCCAGAAGGTATCAAGCAGCAGAGGGAGCAGGCATGTGGGACCAGAGATAGGACAGCCTTTCAGACTTCATCCTGTCACTCCACTTGGGTTTAAAAGTCACTGCACTTGGTCTTAAAGGCAGGCAGATCAGGGGGCGCCTGGGTGGCTCAGTCAGTTGGGCAACTGACTCTTGATTTTGGCTTAGGTCATGATCGCAGGGTCATGGGATGGAGTCCTCCCTCATGCAGTCTGCTTGGGATTCTCTCTCTCTCTCTTTCTCCTTCTCTCTCCTTCTCCCTTTCTCCACCCCCTGCTTCTCCCCTATTTGCTCACATGGCACTCAAGCCGTCTCCTCTCTCTCTCTCTCTCTCAAAAAAAAAATTATACACACACACACACACGTAAAGGCAGGCAGATCAGGGCTACAGTCCCAGCTCTATGCATGACTCAGTGTGACCTTAGGTAAGTCACTTGACCTCTCTGGCCCTGACTTTCCTTGCTTGTAAAATGGGGATGAAAATGCCTGCTTCTGAGAGTTGCTGTAAGGACACAATTAGATCATGGAAGATGTGAGCAATTTCAGTTTGGTGGCCTAGATGCTCTCCGGGCCCTCTCACTACCACACAGCTAGATTCGACATAAAACATAATTTAAAAATTATATCAGTGGGCACACAGAAAGTAAAGGAAATCTCCAAGTAGGGGTGGAGTGGGGTGAGGAAGGGGCAGTAAGCTGACCACAGAACCCGGGGTGGTAAGCACAGAAAAGGCCAGACTTCCCACGGGGTAAATGCTGGCAGTATTACTGAGCCAGAGGGATGAGACTACGTTGGGATGAGACTGTGTCTCCAGACCTCTGTAAGGTGGACACCTGAACTGAAGAAACCCAGGTTAAACTGGAATCCCAGGAACTAAGGTAGTCAGTCATGCCACCTGACTTTTGACAAAAGCGAATGCAGATTCTGCCTGGAGGAAAACACCCTCAATTTAGGTATTTGGGTTTTCCTTAGATTAAGAACAACAAAATATCAATTCAAAAGTGAAGATACAGAAATAAATGTACCGCATGAGTGCAGGCGGTAGAAACAAAGTACAGATCAGACCCCTGAGGAATTCAGATATTGGAATTATTGTTTTTAATTTTTAAAAGTTTTTATTTAAGGGCGCCTGGGTGGCTCAGGGGGCGCCTAGGTGTCTCAGTCGGTTAAGCGTCTGACTTCGGCTCAGGTCGTGATCTCCCAGTTGACAAGTTCGAGCCCTGCATCAGGCTCTGTGCTGACAGCTCGGAGCCTGGAGCCTGCTTCGGATTCTGTGTCTCCCTCTCTTTCTGCCCCTCCCCTGCTCAAGCTCTGTTTCTCTGTGTCTCAAAAATAAACATTAAAAAAAATGGGGAAAAAAAAGTTAAAAAAATTTTTTTAAATTTATTTTGAGAAAGAGAGAGTGGGGAGGGGCAGAGAGAGAGGAAGAGAGAGAATTCCAAGCAAGCTTCACACTGTCAGCTCAGAGCCCAATGCGGGGCACAAACCCATGAACTGTGAGATTATGCCCTGAGCCGAAATCAAGAGTCAGACGCTTAACTGACTGAGCCACCCAGGCACCCCTCAGATATTGGAATTATTAAAGAATAGAGTATCACTGTGTATAAAATGCTTTTTTAAAAACATGGAATAAAAAGGGTGCCTGGGGTGGCTCAATCGTTTGAGCATCCAACTTTGCCTCGGGTCATGATCTCCCAGTTTGTGGGTTTGAGCCCCGCGTCCGGCTCTGTGCTGACAGATCCGAGCCTGGAGCCTCCTTTGGATTCTGTGTCTCCCTCTCTCTCAGCTCCTCCCCTGCTCTCTCTCTCTCAAAAATAAATAAACGTTTAAAAAATGGAATAAATAGAACAGGCAATAATAGATTATCAAAAATGCTGATTTAACAAAGAACCAAATAGAGATTTTAAAAATGAAACTCTAGGGGCACATGGGTGGTTCAGTTGTTAAGTGTCCAACTCTTGGTTTCAGCTCAGGTCATGATCTCCTGGTTCGTGGGTTTGAGCCCCATGATGAGCTCCAAGCTAACAGCACAGAGCCTGCTTGGGATTCTCTCTCTCCTTCTCTCACTCTGCCCCTTTCCTGTTCGCTCTCTCTGTCTCTCAAAATAAATAAAAATATTTTTTTAAAAAGGAAATTGCTTTAAAAAATGAAAATATAGGGGTGCCTGGGTGGCTCAGTCAGTTAAATGTCCAATTCTTGATTTCATCTCAGGTCTTGATCTCACTGTGCATGGGATGGAGCCCCACATCAGGCTCTGTGCTAACAGCTTGGAGCTTGCTTGGGATTCTCTCTCTCTCTCTCTCTCTCTCTCTTTCAAAATAAATAAATAAACTTAAAAAAATGAAAATATAATTGTTGAAATTTCACTGAAGAGAGAATTAGCAAACAGGAAGAGAGGCCTAAAAAAATAGCCCAGGATGCAGCACCGGGAGATGAGGATGAGAAGCTCTGACACATGCCTCCTCAGAGTCACAGAAGGAGAAAATAAAAAGAATGGAGAAGAGGCAATAGTATCCTAACAGATCATTACAAAGAATATTTCCAAATTGATGGAAGACACGAATCTACAGATAAAGCACTTAGCCCGAGGCCTGGATGTTTGGCAAATGTCTGCTCCTTTCTCATTTGGTGGTGGAGGGGCTCCTCTCTCCGCCTCCTTCCAGAACCCATGAATGTGCTTCCACACTTCTTAGATGGTTCCAAGCCATCTAGATCTCTGGAATAGCCCTGATGGTGGGGTGGAGGGGGTGCCCTGCCCGGATGGGAGGGGTACGGCTCTAGGCAGGGCCCCCCAGTTCTAAGTGCTGGCCTGTGTGTGTGGCAGAGTGAGCTCAGCGATGGAATCGCAATGCTGGTGGCCGGCAACGACCGCGTGCAGGCAGTGATCACACAGATGGAGGAGGTGTGCCAGACCATAGAGGTGAGCCTGGGATGGGAGGGAGGGGAGATTTCTGGGTTCCTGGGGGGTGAATCACAAGTGGTGGGATATGCTTAGCCAAGCTGCTAGGTTTGAGTCCCAGCTGTGCCCCTTGCTAGCTCTGTGACTTTGGCCCAGTCACTTCACTTCTCTGTGCTTTGTAACTATAGTGACGGATGGTAACTAGACTTGTGATCCCTTCACAATATATACAGATGCCGAATCACTACATTGTACACCCGAAACTAATGTAATGTTAAAAGTCAATTATATCTCAATTTTTAAAAATCTTGTAACGGATATTTTTTTTTAATTTTTTTTTCAACGTTTATTTATTTTTGGGACAGAGAGAGACAGAGCATGAACGGGGGAGGGGCAGAGAGAGAGGGAGACACAGAATCGGAAACAGGCTCCAGGCTCTGAGCCATCAGCCCAGAGCCTGATGCGGGGCTCGAACTCCCGGACCGCGAGATCGTGACCTGGCTGAAGTCGGACGCTTAACCGACTGCGCCACCCAGGCGCCCCCCAAAAAAATCTTGTAACGGATATTACTGAGAAGACCCTGCCCTTGGCTGCACCTGTAGGTCTGCCGCTATGTGGGGTACTTTCTTGGCCCCGGTGGCTTCCCTTTGGCGGGGAGTGCTCTCCCGACCAAGAAGGAGGTCTCACCCTTGCTCCCCTCTTTCAGGACAACAGCCGGCGGCAGAAGCAGTTACTAACCCAGAGGTTCGAGGCCCTGTGCGCGGTGCTGGAAGAGCGCAAGGCTGAGTTGCTGCAGGCGCTGGCCCGCGAGCAGGAGCAGAAGCTGCAGCGCGTGCGGGGCCTCATCCGCCAGTACGGAGACCACCTGGAGGCTTCTTCTAAGCTCGTGGAGTCGGCCATCCAGTCCATGGAGGAGCCACAGATGGCGCTCTACCTCCAGGTGGGCCCCGGGGGAGGGAGGCAGGCCGCAGAGTGGCTGCCGTGGGGGCCCGGGCACCTGGAGGGCACCACCTGGAGGGCGGGGCTCCCGTCTTACCTCCAGCACCCGTCTGCCCCACTTTGCCTCGGGCGAGTCACCCCCGTCTGAGTCCACCTGCTCCTCAACGAATTGGGATACGCATCCCCGCCCACCCCGCGGGACTGTGGGCACCAGAAACGGGACTTTGCCAGCGCTGGGCACGGTGCTTACGCTCCCCCTCCTTTCTTCCCTGCAGCAGGCCAAGGAGCTGATCAATAAGTGAGTAGGCCGAGCGGGAAAGGCAAGGAAGGGGCTGCCGGGGCTCCGCCGCCGCGCGGAGGGGGTTGCGGGTGCGGGGGGCGTTTCCAGCTGAGCGGCTGCCGCGCCGCAGGGTCGGGACAATGTCGAAAGTGGAGCTGGCAGGACGGCCAGAGCCGGGCTATGAAAGCATGGATCAGTTCACCGTGAGCGTGGAACACGTGGCCGAAATGCTGAGGACCATCGACTTCCAGGCGGGTGAGGGACGCCGGATGGGAGGGGGCGGCAGGCCGCCGGGACCGGGGGTCCAGAGGGGCGCGGTGGGGGGGGGGCACGACCAGAGAAGCGGGACTCCCACCTCACCGCGCTTTCCTTGGGGCCAGGCGCTTCCGGGGAGGAAGAGGATGAGGAGGTGGCGTTGGAGGGGGAAGAGGGCAGCGCGGGGCCAGAGGAAGAGCGGCCGGATGGGCCGGAAGGTGAGTGTGGCCTGAAGGGCCTGGCGGGGCTGGCCCTACGCTCCGGTCCCCTCTTCGATGATGGCCTTCCTGTGGCACGGGGATCGCTGGGAGCCTCCCAACCCCCGGCAGGAGGGGCGCGCCCCCTAGCGCGCGTGCAGAAGTACACTTTCCCACCAGCCTTTACTCTGGGGCTTGGGAAGACCGAGTTGGGTCGGGAGGTAGAGGAGAAACCCACTGGGGAAAGTGGGTGAGCTGGGGTCCGGAGCCGCCAAGTACCTTCGGAGCGCCTGCCCACCGAGCTTTCTTTCCCAGGCACCGGCGGGCACTGACCCGCCCCCGCTTTGGGGAGCCCGCGCACCTGGGGCCTGGCGCTCGGGTCGCAGAGGACCTGCGCAGAGACCACCGCGCCACACAGCTCGGCGCCCCGCCGCGGGGGAGGGACTCAATAAAGGGCTAACGAGTCCAAACCCGCAGCTCCTTTCACTGCTCACTCTCAGCCTCGGCTTCGGAGGCGACCCCACCATCATCCCGCCCTTCTCCCGATCTGGGATCATTTGGGGGGGGGGGGGGGGGGAAGTGGAATGACCCCTGTAGGGCACGGGTTCGCTAGACCAGTGCCAAGGGAGGAGTGTCGGGGTGGTGCGACGGCACCAGGACTGGAGTTCCTGGGGGCGATGGGGACATGGGGCCCTGGCTGAAAGCCGTTCTGCGGGAGCCCTCCTGCAGCATCTGGTTCCCTCCCGCCGGCATAGGAGGCCGCACTTTCCCCCGGGCTCCCATCCTGCCGTGGCTCCCTGCGCCCCACAACCGAGGCCAAAGGCTCTTCAGCACTTTTATTAAAAACTGGTGACGCACAGAGTGCTCAGGGCATCCCTGGGCCGCTATAGCCCGGCGGGACTGGGTCAGTTCCAGTCGCGCACGTCCCGGCCCAGGGGGTGGAAGACGGGGGTCGAGGTTCTCGTGGCCGCAGACCCCCCCCCCCCCGAAGATCACTTGCCCACGGACTCGAATATAATGCGGTTCTGCTCGGCGCGCTCCCGCTGACTCTGCGTCCGCGCCAGCTCCAGCAGGGTCCGCAGCAGGTGGAAGGTGAGGTCAATGGATAGCGGAGGGTCGTCCCGTCTCGGCCGCTCTCCCGCAGTCCGGGGTCCCCATCCTCCCGGCCCCGCGCGGCGCGGGAAGCGCTCGGCCAGCAGCAAGAGTAGCGCGCGGGCCCCGCCGTCCTGGTTCCGCGCCCCAGGGCTCCAGCGCAGACTCGGGTCCCGGACCCCCGCGACCGCCGCCTCCGGGCTCCACTGGCTGCTCCCCGGGCGCAGCGCCGCCAGGAGCAGCAGCGCCGCCAGCAGCGCCGCGTGTCCCACCTGCCTCATGGTGCCGCCGGCCCTGGACACACAGGCGTAGCGCAGGGTGAGGTGCGCCCGGGGCAGGTGGTGCCACTCCCCTTCCCGCGCTCATCCAGCTCCCCCGCCGGGCCCCTGCGGCTGCCGCCCGTGCCCACAGCCTTCCCTCCAGCCGCAGCCCAGCCCAGCGCCACCCTGTCCTCCCTCCGTCCCTCTGAGCGAGTCGCGATGGGTGAGCTATGCGACGAGTCCGGGTGCTGAGGGAGTCAGGGCGGATGCTCCTCCGAGCCACTCACAGGTTGCCGGAGAGCGTCTGCACGTTGCAGGACGGCGCTCCAGTCTCTGTCCCCCGGGCGGGCTGAGGGCGCGTTGGGGAACACGGGGTCTGTCCCGGGACCGCCGCCAGCCTTATATAGCTCCCGGACAGCTCCTACTGACGTCAGCGAGGAACATGCACTGATTGTAGAAGCAATGACGGCCGCAGCCTCGAGTCCGGCCACTTGCGAGACCCGGAGGGGCGCACCTCAGAACCAGAGACTCTGCGTTCTGGCGCCAGGGCTGGAAGCGGCCCCAGATTTAGGAGAGCGAGAAGCCGGCGGGGCTTAACGACTGCGCTGGGAGCCATGAGAGAGAGAGAGAGAGAGAGAGAGAGTCCTCTACCTGCCGGCAGGGACTAGGGCGATCCCCAGATCAGACCAGTCAGGTAGCCAGTCTCCCGTGGCACACAAAAGAGAGGCTGGACCGCTGGGCTGTCAGTGGCGCCCACCCTGCTGTTTGCCTTTAGAAGGGGCTGGAGGCACTGAGAGGTTGTGCTGCTCAGACCTAGCCCCTAGCCTGGCTCGCAGTTCCGCAACCTAAGGCTATCAGGAGCACAGCTGGCTCCCAGCTAGGACTCTGGTTACCACCCCAGAGGCAGCAAGGCAGGCGGGATTCTTGATCTTATTCCAGCCCCGTGGTCTAAATTCTAGGGCAGTCTAGGTGAGGCACCATTAAGAGGAGGGTCTCTGGCCTCTGGGTGCTTTCAGACCACAAAGGTGGGTCCATCTACTGAGTTTGCCCCAAAGTGGTATTTTAGCCATGTGAGTTTTTCTTCTGGGAATCACAGCCACAGTTAAGATCTCCAGTTAAGAGACCTTTGACCTCCAGTTAAGATCACTTAGGAAGTCGGGGAACCTGTCTCAGTCTCTTCACATTGCTACAACAAAAATATCAACTCGGCGTCTTATAAACAAATATTTATTTGTCACAGTTCTAGAAGCTGGGAGGTCCAAGCTGACGGCGCTGGTTCTCTAGTGAGAACCCACTTGCTGACCTGCAGAAAAAGTACCTTCTCACTGTGTCCTCACATGGTGGAAGGGGTGAGGGATCTCTCTGGGGCTGCTTTAGAAGGACATTAATCCCTCATGACCTAATCACCTCCCAAAGGCCCTACCACCTAATGCCATCACTTTGGGCATTAGGTCTTTAACATGAATTTTGGAGGGGATACAAACATTCACCTATAGCATGTGGGTTCAAGTTTCCACTCTGCCACTGGTTGGTGGTACGGACAGGTCACCTCACTTATATGGACCTCGGTGTGCTCATCTGTAAAAGAAGTTCAGGGTTGGTGTCTCTTGACTTCTTTCCAGCTCTAGAAATTCTTACTGCCCCATAGGTTTCTGCTGCGTCCTACTCACCGCTTTTGCAGGTTTCAGACTACATATTTAATAGCATACTTCTGGAGGCACCACATAAAGGGTCTGTGGCCCCCAAAGAGCTGGAGTTACTGTAGGGCTGGGAAGGTTAGAGAACAGACGTGTCTCTGAAGAGTGGGGGGTGAGTGGCACTGCTGGGATATGAGTATAAACGAAGGTTGACAAGACCATACAGTACAACGAACGTTTATGGTGGTGGTTGTACAAAACCATTAGAAGGGTTTTAATGGTTTCAAGAGGAGGCGGGTGCAAAGCCCATTAAGTTCTGAGTGGCACGGAACCCCAGGAAAGCTGATGTGCGCACTCTGAGGAGGCTGTCTGGTGGCTCCAGGGTCAAGCAGCATCCCCACAAGTGCAGGCAATGGAGTGAGGCGGGCCTAGAGCCGGTGAGCCTTCCAGGACAGGTAGGAGTTCCAGAGAACAGCCACACACTGGACAACGGCCAGTCTACGGGACAGGAGGGGCGGCGTGAGGATGGTGAAGAATGGGGAGCAAGCAAGGGGGCGGGGAGAGCTAGGAAAGTGCAACAGAAAAGGAGGGCTTGTCTCTGAGAACGTCCACATTCAGGTCTCCTTCCTTCAGCCCTGGAGGGACGTGTGGCTCAGACCGGAGGACAAGCAGGTTGGGGTCTGGCACTGCCCCAGAGCTCTGTCTGCTGGACAAGAGCCTCAAAGTTGAACACCCTCATCTTGCCAAGTGTGGCTCTGATTCACTCCTGTCCAGGCTCCTTCTGACTACACGTGTCTGTCTGTCTTATACCAGCTGGGATTTTATCTTCCAAAACTGTGCTGCCTGCCATGTAAAGTGACACCTCCTTCTCCTTATTGTAAATTTACCTTTCTCTAGTTTCAAAGAGTGTTGCAAAGACTCTAATGTTGAGAATCTGCTCCCCAATTCTTCCTTTAAGCTATGCTATTCATGTCAATGTCGACTCTGTCCCCTCTGAAGAGTTCATATTTTTCCCTGTTCCCCAAATCCCTTCATCCCCAATAGTTTCAACTACTCACCTTGAGTTCCACTATATTTTTACTGTGGTTTCAGCAACTACCTTTATTACTAGGGTAAAGTAATACTCTGCAGTGGACTAACCTGGCCAGGTTCCCACTTGGCTCTTCCGTCTACCCTTCTGTCTAACCTAGGCTGTTGCCTCCCACCCCCACCCCAGGCACTGTCCCTGCAGATATGCCATCAAAGGTGGGAGCTCAGGTGGGACGGAGACAGGGCTGTGGAGCAGGAGCCTCTCCAGGAAGATGAAAGAAGGTCAGTGGGCAGGTGCTGGGACAGGCTCTGTAATGGATAAGAGGTTCTGAATAAAATGCTTGAGAGTGTGAGGCGCTGCGGCTGGGGCAGTGTTCTGGGAGGCTCTAACGTGATTCGAGGTTGAAAGGAGAACCGCCTTATGCATCTTCTTTGATGGGTGGGGGCAGAACCTGTCTTACCTGTAATGAAGGGGGACCAGGTAGAAGTTGGCTAACTGCACAGCAGGCCAGAGCTAGAAGAGAACGAAGGTAAAGGTTGGGGGGCTGCCTCCATCACCCGACCCCCGGACTCACTGCCTGGTCTCACTCCGACTTCTGCAGACAAGAACAAGGTGAGCAGCTGAGTGAGTGCTTCCCTGAGTGTGGTGCCCACTCATCCCAACGGAGGGGCTTCTATGTCAGGAGGACCCCCATCCCGGGCACGTCTGGACTCAAGAAAGCAGGACTCAAGAAGGCAGGGGCGGTGTCATCGCTTACATAGTAGTTGGTGATGAGGGCATCAGGATAGTCCTGAGGAGACAAAGAAGGAACAAACTGACCCTCGCACTTACTTCCAAGCCGCCCCCGCCTCCTGGTCTGCATGTCACACCCCACACAGACTTCTGTTCGAGGAAGTCTGTGCCACACCCCTCAGCTCCTCTTCTCCAGAGCCTGGGACTCTGCCCGGACTCGCACCTGGCTCGTCCCCCTGAAACCTGCCTCGTTCCCCTGGGACTGCCGGGCTGCCGGCCAGAGACCAGAGGCCGCCCCACACCTGCCCTGCTCACCCGCCGTAGCTTGGCCCAGTTGTCCTGGGCTGACAGTCCGTTGAGTGCTCCTACCAGTGGGAGGAAACAGCCTAGAAAACAAGGGGCAAAGCCCCCCTAGGGGAGAAGAATTAAAGGTCTGTGAGCACCTCAACCCCTGCCCTCCCCCAGCACCGCTCACCCCTCCTGAGCCCCTTCTCCTTCGGCTCACCTGATCCAACAGCATCTTCTTCAGCGCATCTACCTTGGTGGTGCCAGGGACGAGCCGGTCCAAAACCCTGTACCAGCCTCCCACTACGGGGCCCTGAAAGTGAACCCCGGGGAGAAGAGAGGGTGTGCAGTGAGGGAAGCACTTGGCTTTTGCATCACAAAGCTCCTCTCTTCAAGGATTAGAAACCAAATCCCAGTGGAAGCACACACTCAAGGTTGGCTTAGATGGAGAGAGGCCAAGGGAAACTAAAGAATGACATGGAACTAAGGCCACCGTCCGATCCTCCAGCAGCCCGGCTGTGGGCGGAACTTACCACAAAGCCACAGCCCACAGAGACCATGGTCAGGGTCCGGCCAGTCTGGTGTTCCCGCAGACCTCGCCTCTCCACCAGCTGCTGTGAGATAATGTCACCCAGGCCCATCAGGGACCCTGTGCAGGGTACACAGGTATTGTCAGGACACTCTTGGACATGGGCTGCCATTCCAGGTAGGGAAGTGAGTCCCTGAATGAGGCTCTGACACTCTGAGCCCAAGAGACTAATTCTGGGGCAAAGAGCCAGTCCTTCACTGCTGCTTCGAAACTCTCCTCTCCCAAAGATGGTGACATCTCCCCTGTGTCCTGTTAGAAACTGGGACGAGCAGCCTTGATCAGGCCAGGGCCCATGGACTCTGCACAGAGTAATAAAGGGAAGTCCCAGTCAGAGACTGCAGCTAGAGGAAGGAGAATTTAAGGTGCTTGGGGCTGAGAACCAAGGACGATCAGAATTGGAAAGGCCTTCCAGATAATCCCATCCAAACTCGTGCTTTACAAGGTATGGAAATGAAGGCCTGGGACCTCCTATAACCAGTAAGGGGCAGAACCAAGGCAAGAACCAGGTGGCCTGATTCCCTAGACAGTGATTTTTCCAGGACGCGACAATACGAAGAGATCATGTGTAGAATGGTAAGGAACCCTGGTTTCTTCCCCCCAGTCCAAGGCAAGACCCTGGACAATGTCCGTCCCCTGGGTCTTGAGGTCTCTACTTGTGGATAACAGCAAAAATAATTCTTTTTCTAAAACATGAGTGTTTAAATGGTCCCATGCGGGAAGATGAGTGGCTGAGCTGGTAAGAGTCCCCACAAGGAGGAGTCCTGGCTACCTCCTAGCATAATCAGGTAAACCCAGGCACCCGCATTCACAACCTCAGACTGAGCTGACAATAGATATTATAGCCATTTCTCTCCCAGGCCTTTGTACCTGCTTCCCCTTCCGGCACTCACACAGACACCCCGCTCCAAGCAGCCTTAGTCAGACACCCACACCCAGAAACTGAGACAGAAATCGTCACTGTTTACAGAGCCCCCGTCAGTTATGGTGGCGTGATGGTTCCTAGCGAACACACACACATAGGGTCAATCGGGAGTGACTGTATGACCTCCAGCTTGCCCGTCCATCTCACTGAGTAATGAGGGCCCCCCCTCCAGTCCCATAGCTACCACTGTCCCTGTGCCCTCAATCAGCACTGGGCAAACACATCCTTTAACCCTATTCCTTCGTCCAGAGCTGGCTCTGACGTCCACACCGGCTGCACCCTCACTACTCTTCCTCTGCACCCTCTGCAAAGCCCTGCCCCTGAGCAGTCTCGTCAGAGGCAGCTGAAGAAGGCGGAGGGCCGGGGCTGTGATCCGCCCCCCCCCCCCCCATCCCACGGGTGACGGCACTCCCAGGCCCATGGAGCAGCTCTGGGACCCCCGACAAAACCATCAAGGCAACCTCTCCCAGAAACTCTCAAAGTGGTGGAGGCTCTTCCCAGAACATGGCTAGCCACAACCTCCCAGAGGCCAAGGACAGAATCCTAGACATCTCTGTTCTCTTATCCCCTGCCACACCTAACCAACAGGTCCGCTCTGGGAAAGGCATGAAGAACTCCAAGTGTGAGTGCTCCCCAGAGTAGCCCAGCCCGCAGGACCACGTGTCAGGCTCAAGGTGTGAGGACAGGTGGAACTGAAGGCTTGCTCCCCCCTCCCTGCTCCACGCAGTTAGCACTTATCTCCCTACGCCCTCGCTCACACCCCCCCCAGGGAGGGGTTGCTGCTGTGGCCATGCAGAAAGGGAAGGGGACCCTGAGAAGCCCCGGAGAGGGTGGAGTCACTTCTTAAGAAGAAGGCAGTCACTTCTTAAATGAAGAGAGTAACAGTCTGACCTTCTACGTGGGCAAGCTGTTTAACTTACAAACGGCTCTCGCATATTCGATCCTCACGAAAGGTCTGGGATGTAGACTCACACCTCCATTTACCATCTTTGAGAGCTGAGGTGATTTGGTAAGGAGTGGAGTTGGGCTGAACCCAGGCCTTCTCTCAAGAAGGAGCAGGAAGCCAGGGAATCACGGCAGGGGCTGAGACTTGGGCTCAGGAGTCAGCGGGTGCCAAGAGGCCCCTTCGGCTGCTCTGCTACTCGCAGGGGGTTCCTGCCCAAACAAAGCCCCAAAGGCTGCACATCAAAGAGACTTCCTAGACTAATGCACTTCCTTTCTGTCTTCTACTCCCCAGGAGCTGACCCTCTCTGTTCCTTGTCCCCTTGTGGGGAGGGCAAGCAGCAATCTTCCTGGGTCACAAGAGCCACAAAGAGATGAAGGTGTGTGTTTCACTCTTCGTGGCTTGCCAACAGTCACCCAACAAGCTAACGGCAGAGCAGGAATGAAAACCACAGTCCTGGGAGCCAGCAGGACTTTGAGAAAGATGGCTTCCAGGCCCCCAGACCACGCTCATGGAACCCGAGGGACTCCTGAGCAAAGGGCAGCGGCGAGAGGCAGTGGGCACGTAGCTCTGTAGCCCCTGCCAGCTTTGTCCATTTCAGACAAAAAACCGTGCCCAGCAGTTCCTCCTCTGCCCACACATCAGAAGGACTCTGGGCCTGCAGCAACTCCAGGGAGGTGCAAGGCTTTGGTCTGAGCACAGAACAAGGCCTGGTCTCTGGGCCGAGGGAATTTGAGCAAGAAGAGCTGACATTCAGGTTCCTCATTCCACCTTCCCCAGTGCAGAGCCCAAGCAGGCCCCCACCAGGTTCTGGGAGGCCTCCTGGACATACTTGGTTGATCTAGATCTTTCCGTGCTCTGGCTCCCCTTTCCTTGGATTTGTTTCCAGAGGGTCAGAGCAGAGATGTGAAGCCCGAGCCCTGATGGGGCAGGGTGAGGGGCTGCTGGGCAGTGATGCCCCAATGCCAGGCTGGGCGTGGAGCCCAGCAGGCAGACGCTGGCGCAGGTGTGACATCATGCCCCTGGGTAGGTGCCAGTTCTCATGCCGTCACTCACCACCGGATTCAGTGGACTGAGGGGGTTGGGGAGAGGCTGCCTCTGAGCAGAGATCTGTTTGGGACCACCCCCTGCCCACTAGTGGAAAAGCCCCAACTTCTACACCCTCGTCTTAATTCCCCACTTGCCCCACTTTGTTCCCCTCCTGACTTTGCGTATGGGGTCTTAGAGGCAAGAAAATAAAACACTAATGGAAGATGAGAAGGCTAAGTGAGGGGCAGGAAGCTGGAGTGAGGAGCAGGAAACGTGTCCTTGAGCGCAGAAGGCCTGGGGCAGCAGGTAGGGCTCCCGGCATGGGGCCCGAGGTGCTGTAGATTCACTCCTCCCCAGAAGTCTTCCACAATTAAATAGCTGCCTGGGCTAGGGGCTTGGTCTGATAGAGCCCAGAGGCAACTGAAGCTGGGCAGAGAGAGGGGAGAGTGTGTCCTCTGGGACTGGGCTGAATGCTCTCCCCACGCCTGGCCCGAAGCCATCCTACTGCTAGAAAACGAGACAAAATGGAGGGTTCTGCAGCTTTGTCAGGTATGGAAGCCCAGACCAGCTGGGGCTACGCTCCGCAGTCTAAGGCCCCAGAGGTCTTGAGTGCAGAGCACTGCATTGGGAAGCACCTTACGTTCCAATGCCAGCTCTACCACCGGCCATGGGGACCTCGGTGCACATCACCCCTGCCCCCTGCCTGCTCTGTGGTATCAGGGGCTGGACTGGATGCTCCAATGCCTTTTGAGCCCTCACGTCCTGGTGGAATTCAGATTCTAGGGAAACCAGGGTCTGTAGAAGCTTGGCTGTCTCCATAGCAGGACTAGAGTGGCCGGAGATGGATGGAGCTGGGCCCCGGGCCCACTGGAGACTGGAAGGGCCCTCCAGAAAGGACGGGAAAAGGCTGACTCAGACTCTGTACAACACGCTTCCCAGGCTGCTCTGTTCGTGACTCTGGCTTGGCCAACGCTGGGGGGTATCAGACACTTCTTTTGAACCATTTCAGATCTTGATTCACTTATCCCTTACTCCGGCCACTACTGCGGCTCAACCTGATCGATCCTGCCTCAGGCCTAAGTCATATCTGGGGCTGTGCTGTTGATGCTTTACCTGGGACCACGCACATGTGATCTGGGGGCGCACAGGTGTTGACATCCCATGTGGCAAACATTTGACAATGTGGGGTGAGAGCTGGTGGGTAAAGGATTCTTCTTGTCTCCAGAAAAGACTATATATATATATATATAGTTCTCCCATATAGTTCTAAGAGGCATTTCAAAGAGCTTCTCGGTCCGTTTTAAGGGATGAGGAGACACACGTCCTAAGTAGTATGCAATATGATCTTTGTACTGGCTTTCCCTCTTCCCCTGCAGGATTAGTTGCTACTCCCTTACAAAGTACCTGCATCGAAACCCCAGGCTCTGCTATTTGGAGAGCCAAGGGTAAGATAGTCACCCATGATCAAATTTAAGGCAAATGGAACAAACTCAGCTGAAAAACCACTCTAAAAAGAATAGCTTGTCATTTAGGGTTGACAACACTCATGGAAAGGGCCAAGTCCAGGAGGCTTTATGTCTATTGAACTTTTTTTTTTTTCTTCAAATTTCTAAAGCCTTTTCACAGAGATAACTCCTACACTGACTCTGTGAGGTCATATAACTAAACTCAATTCCTAAATAAGGAAACCGAGGCTCCAAGAGGTTTACTGATTTACTTGCCTGGTTCACGCAGCTACTGAGTGCTATGGCTGAGATTCAAAACCTGGTCTTGGGGCGCCTGGGTGGCTCAGTCGGTTAAGCATCTGGCTTTGGCTCAGGTCATGATCTCACAGTTTGTGGGTTCTAGCCCCACATAGGGCTCTGTGCTGACAGCTCAGAGCCTGGAGCCTGCTTCCGACTCTGTGTCTCTCTCTCTCTGCCCCTCCCTTGCTCACGCTTTCTTTCTCAAAAATAAACATTACCAAAAAAAAAAAAAATTTTTTTTAAACAAAAACAAAACCTGGTCTTCTAAGTCCAAGTCTGAAATCTCTCTTCTGTCTTCCAGTGTGATGAGCTACTCCATGGGACCTTAGGAAGCACTGTGCAAGGATCTAAAAACAGCTCAATGAGCTAAACCCACCTCTTCCCTTCATCTGTAGTTTGATCCAAACACATTAGCAGCAGGGAAGGAGATGTCTGAGAAAAGTGCTACCTACAAGGTGCTTCAGGGCTGTGTGGAGACGATGCAGGTATAGAGCCACACACCCAGACGGAGATACAGGGCTCCAGCACCCCAGTCCAGTCACACATATGCACTTGGGCCCCTGTGAACTCTAGCTCCTCCCCTTGTCAATTGCACATCCCTTGGGAAGGGAAACACAGGGACTATCCCTCCCTCTCTATTCTTGATGGCCAGGAGGGGGAACCTTCCTTCCGGCCGTTAAGGGCCCTGAGGGAGTCTGAGGCTGGCAAAGAGCCCAGCGTGTCAGTCCCCATCACAGCCACACAGTCCAGCATGAGTCACCACGCGCGCAACCAGGTGAGTCATGCAGGCTGACGGACACTCTGAGGACAGGACATGGGGTGGTTGGGCACAGAGGTTGGAGAAGGGCCCGGGGAGGGGCAAAAGCGTCCAACCCTTGGCCAGTCACCCGGTGAACTTTCTAGTGCTGATGTGGGGCTATTCCAGTAACAAGACTGCTGTTCCTCCCTGGCTTTCATAGCTTGCCACTCCTCCTGACAGTCTTCGTTCCAGAAGCCCATGGTCCTCACTAGAATCCTGTTCCCTTCCTCTAAACATAGGCAAGACCCCATCTTAACCTGCTCACTCTTGCACTGCTCCAAGAGTCATAGACCTTCTAGTCCTCCCCCCCCCCACTATAAAACTTACTTATCTCTGTGCCATCTCTGGATTTCTTAGCTAATGTGCAAAATAAAGATGGTAACAAATGCAGGTGAAGTCACTGGGTTGCCTTTGTGAGGTTGTTATCCAGTCACTGGATTTGGAGTAAACATAAATCCTTGATTAGTATATGGTTTGGGGATATATAAATAGGTAGTAAAACTATAAGAAAAGCAAAAGAGTTGTATAAACAAAACTCATGAAAATGGTCCTCTCGGCTATACAAGTCAAGTTAGGGATAGGTGCTCAAGGGGTCTCGAGCTGGGTACTGATACAAAAGTAATCAATTTTAATACTATTTAAACTGTACACACGTCTTAACTATTCTTTTGTATGCTAAGATACATTTTACAAAAAAAAAAAATACCACAAAGAAAATAAACTGGGGTAAAAGTCCTGATCCCAGCACTTATTAGGTGATTTAATGCAGACTCTCAGATCTTTGTGACGACCCTATGAGATAAATGTGTCTTGAAAGTGTTTTGCACACTGTAAGATGTTAGAGGAGCGTTTGCTACTGTTTTCTAAGTTAAGGCCTCCTGGAGCAATGCCTTTATCCCAAAGGGATGACTCCTCAGCTTTCTGAGGACTTTCAGATCCTACTTTACAACTAGGCATACCCTTTCCTTAAGAACAGCCTTGGGGACCCACCTTCCCAAAGACTGGGGACAACTTGGGATGACAGCTAACCCTTCAAGGGGGCTGAATAGAAGGCAACTGAGGGAGGTGTGGTGGGGCGAGCTTTTGCCTCCCAAATCAGCCTGCTCTGGCTCCACTCAGGTCTATTCACTCACCAGCTGTCAGGACCTGTACTTTCCACGGGTGAACAGTCAGGGCTCGCTGGTATGCCCGCCAGAGTGCCATGATTCCTGTCAAGCCAAGAGGAGAGGGGGGTTACCCTCATGGCCTCTCCCCACAATTAAAGAGACGCTTGACTTTCCGTTGTGCCCACTCCCTCTCCCCCTCCCGCTTCCAATATGTCCTAGAGGGGCAGAGGCCTCAGGAGAGATGCTTCCTGGACAACTTCCTGTTACAGGGATCGTTTTAGGCAATCAGGTAATAGAGGAGGGCTGTAAGCGGCTACCGAGTGTTAGTGGCAGCTACCAGCCACCCCATCCCCCGCCCTGAAGCAAGGCCACCTGGGGACCTCCTTCCGTACCGAGACACGTAAGGACAGTTTGCTCAGGCTTTTACCCAGAGCTTGGTTGGTCCCCTGAGTCACTCTCGGTTGGAACCAGCCCGCATCCTTCCTGAGTCCAACCGGAAATAGGGCCTATCATTCCCTGGCCTGGAAGAGGTCACAGGCGCTTTAGGCGCTCTCAGCACGCGATGCTTTGAGCCCGGGACGGAGGATCACCAGCCACTCACCTGCTCTCGCGTCCAGCCCCTCACGTGACCCGACAGGAGGCGGGACTTCCGCCGCAAGCCCCGCCCTTCCGCCCGGCTGGCCTCCAAGCTTAACCCGGCTCCCGGGGCTGGAGTGGGAGTGGACTGAGCCACAAATACCCGTGGAGAACGGCTCAGCTCTCAGTCTGTGAGCAAACCCTTTTCCAAGTGTGCGCCCGGTCTCGGTGAGGGCCCCTCCTGCCATGCTTCTCACCTGACCTCTGCCTCCTCCTGACCCCTCTCCCCGTGGCCCGGGCTTCTCAACCTGGGTAGACCCTCACTGCTCCAGCGCCCCGGAACTGGCCAAGGTGCTGACGCCTTGCTCAATCTCGGGCATCAGTTTGGAAACATAGTTAAGTGCGTGTGTTATTTTTTCAGTGGCCTTGGGTTCTTCACTCGCCTTGATTGTGAGCTCCTGAATAGGTGAAACTGCGTCTTGTTTGTATTTGCCATCCTCTTAGCACCTAGTTCAGTCTTTGTCCACGACGGGCCTTTAGAAATGCTGCGCAGGGGCACCTGGGTGGCTCAGTCATTCTGGTCAGGTTGTGATCTCACGGTTGGTGAGTGGTTGGTGAGTTCCAGCCCTGCATGGGGATCTCTGCTGTCAGCGCGAAGCTCTCTGCGGATCATCTGTCCCCTTTCTCTCTGCCCCTCCCCCACCTACACTCTCTCTCAAAAATAAAAAATAAACATTAAAAAAAAGAAAAAGAAAAAGAAAAAGAAAAAGAAAAGCTGCGTAAAGAGGACTCCTCCCTGGAAAGCACAGGATTCCAGAACCTCAGAAGGTCCTTACTGGTTCCATAACTAGTGGTCTCTGCAGCCTTGGTCAGTACTAGATTTAAGATTCCTCATCTGTTTAAGTGCTTTTCAAACCCCTCAGTTTTAGGGGTTTGTAAGGAGACGTTTTGGGGGATATCACCACAGGTTCTTCTTTACCTCAGCTTTTAAAATGTATTTCTAGGAAAAGCCATTTTTAAACAAAGGGGCCCACAACTAAAAGTGTTTGGAAATCAATAGATTCGGTGATTTCTTAATCCCTTTCCAGCTCTAACATTCTAAAATTTTGTGAATGTAGTGAAACATCCTTTCTAGGGTGGTGGAAACTATGACCAGGTCCCTGGCAGTACATTTGTCAGGCTGGCAGCCTTTAACTATATCCAGGGAGCCCACACTTCAGGGAGCAGCCATACGGGACTCTTTCAGGCTATCTGGCTAGCTCTAGCCCCAGTTTACTCAATTCCTATATGATTAAGGCAGGGAGAATCCTGTCACAGCTACTGGAGAAACACAATGAGGAAGCAAGATAATTGGGTGTCACAAATATTTAACTAAAGGCTCCTATATACAAAACACTGTGCTAGAGTGAATTTACACTGGTAAATATAATAGACCAAATGAGGTAGGTTGGAAACAATTGTCCTCTGAAGTCAGGCTGTCTACATTCAAATCCCAGCATCACTACTTAGTAAACTGACCTTATTCAGACTGCTTAAACTCTCAATAATAGCAAGTAAAATGGGGCAGTACCTACCTCACATGATTAGGTAACATGCAAAATACCTGAAATAGACCAAGTGCTTAATAAACACTTGTTTATCCTTTTTTCTTCCTTTCCTCTTGAGAACACATGGGAGGGAGAATATTTACTAGAGAAATCTATGAAACTCCTTGATGAAAGGTGAGATTTGCATTGGGACCTTGAAGGATGAATAGGGTTTTTGTGGAGATGATGAAAAAGGATGCTCCTGGAGCAGGGAAGTGTGAGCAAACGCACAAAGAAAGAAAAGCACAGGCATCCATGGATAGTATAAAGTGTACACATTGGGAGGGAAGGTTGAAGTGGAACAGCCTGGGGAGAAGAGGGTTTATGGTGAAGAAAGACAGCAAGGGCTGAAAGCAACCTCCTGATTTTCTTTTGGAGGTGGAGACCAAGGCTAGAGGCCACAGGAGGAGCAAGGCTGCCAGCACCGGCCTCTAGCCTCAACAGCAAGGGTCCCCAGGTCCCATCTTTTCTGCCACTGAAAGTGGAATCCCATGAGGCAGTGTTAAGGGGCTGCTGTGTAGAATGAACAAAGCTTCTCTGCAATGGAAGGCATTTCCCTGTCAGCTCAAAAACAAAAGTGGCACAACCAGAGCCCGATCACAATGGGACGGTAGAAGACTGGACTCCTTTGCACCGACATGGGTTGTGGTCCCTCTGCTGCTAATAGTCTGGTTGCCTCCAGCTTGTTTCCTCTTCTGTACAGGAAGGAAATTGGAACTGCTTGATTCCTTTCTTCTTCTTGACATACAATAAATTCCCAAATCCAAGAGGCAGAAAGCTATTCACAGATATTTGGCCAACCAGTCTACAGTGCCAGAGGGTTTTGTTCCAGGTAGGTGGTAAACTAACCTCCACTCCCTTCAGTTGGAGCTGGCTGTGTACTTCTTTCTGTCTTCCGAGGTCATCTGACTCCTCCCTCCCCTCCACCCCAAACTTGATTGTACTCCTATACATTCCAAGACTGTGGTTTGCCTATTTCTCATTGCTGGGGTCTGTCTCTGCTTAGGAGGCGGTACTGCAGTCCCTAGGAGTCTGCAGCATCCCACAAGAGGACTCTAACAAGAGGAGATACAACAACACATTACTGTATTTGGGTTCTAAACACCTCCTATCTGGAGAGTTGAAATAAAGCAGCTAGACATGTTTAATAACTCAACGATGTGCCAGGATCATGAAGGACCAAAAATGATGACGTGTAAAGAATGGTTAAAGTAACTGAAGATATTTAATCTAGAGAAGAAAAGACTTGGGAAACACATGATAGCTATTTTTAAATATTTAAAAGGGCAATCACAGGGAAGAATGACTAGATTTCCTAATAATCATGGTGAAATGTATAGAAGTATACTCTTTGACTTGATATAAAGGAAGATTTTTTTTAAAACATGACTGCCTAGGAGTGTTCGAGTAAGGTCAGACGACCAGTGATTGGGAATATTTCATAAGCAGGAGCAAGTAAGATCTGAGCCACTGTTCTACTGGTAGGGCATTTGTGGTGTTCCTCAGTTAAAGAAGTACTATAAGCCGCTTCAATCCAATAAATTACTGTCACCCCTCATGGGCCTGTGTGTTGGTTACTTTGAAGAGGAAGTTGAGAAGGCAGTAATACTGGATCCTGGAATATAGTCAGACAGGAGCCTTCATACAGATACCCTTTCCAGTTCTCCAAACACCCACTCACGTGTGGTCTCAAAAACACCCAGTACCTTTACTCAGCTTTACCCACTTCACAATATGCTCAATATGAGCAATTTGACTCCCAAGCCTAGGTCAGGCCTGAGTGTTTCTCATGAGCCATAGTTTTAGGTGGAGGAGCCTTGAGAGTTTGTGGAGGGAGAGCCCCCCTGCCCGCAGGGGCCTGTGATGACAGAGTCTGTGGAAGGAGAGGTATCTAAGGAGTCCTGGCAAGGCAGGTCTAAAGGTCCAGGTCTGGCAGCGTCACTATCCAGGAAGACCCCAGTTCCTATGGCCCTGTGGTTGGGGGCCATTTGTTCCTGGCAGATTTCATTCCAAAGGTCCTGTGTGGACCACGACTAGGGACTGGGCAGAAGGCGATGGCTAGTTGGAGGGAAGCCGGGCCCTTTAATAGGGGAGGACGGCTGGAACATAGCAGTGAAGTGGGCTCGGCTTTCAAGCTGCATACGGTGGCCCAGTGGTGAGGTGAGTCCACGGACAAAATGGATCCGAACCAGCCCTGACTGTCCCCCAGATACCAGCCATCCATAGGAATCCAGGTTTGGGCTGAAGCGGACCTGTGCAGAGAACAGAAAACAAAAGAGAGATGCTCACAGTTGGTGCTTTAGGGTGAGTTGTAGCTGTAACAGGAGGAAAAAAAAAAGGGCCACAATCTGAAAGGATAAGACCACGATGGGGTGAGAGAGGTAGAAATGAGGAATGTCTATCATGCTTTGCAGAATGAGGTTGCCAGAGCTGTTTTCCCTTCTCAGCTGTCTCTGTTATGTGTTCATTGCCCATTTCATTGATCCTATGTCCGGAGTTGGGACGAAACGAGAGTGAAGAAAGGCGGAGAAGATGAGACCAGGCTTTTACCTTGTGGATAGCCTCCAGCTGCAGCCTGTCCAGGCAGAGCTGCGAATGCCCCTCTCCTTCCTGCATGCGCAGCATTGGCTCTCTGTGGAGCAGATCGTGGAAGGAACCCTGGGGAGGGGAGTACAACAAGAGAGAGAAAGCCAGGGGCTTCTTAGTCTTGCATCTTTGGGCTACAACTCCTTAGAAAGCCCTACTATACCAGGACTAACATTTTCTACTTTTTCAAATGCCACACCCATTCTCTTGGCCTCAATTTACCAAATCTGTGTCTTGAAAGAGCAAGTAGTGATGGCTGACAGTTTCAGCATAAGTTCGAGCCTTGGGAGGGTTGGGGGCCTCCGATGAAGCAGAACGGTCTCGACCTTCAGGGCTGTCCTGATATGGCATCAGATCTGCTTTATATATAGGCTAGAAAGGAGACCCTGACATTAGGTTCCATAATACTGAAGACGGAATAAAAGTAAAAGAGAAAATTGATTTTGGGTAGGAGAGACTTAAAAGATGGAAGAAGGTAGTATGTTTGAACATATGCTCAGATGCACTAAGGTAGAGAAGATTATGTACAACTCTGTGCTGAGATTTCCAGGGACCAGGCACCTGGGTGGCTGAGTCGGTTAAGCATCTGACTTCGGCTCGGGTCATGATCTCACGGCTTGTGAGCTCGAGCCCCGAGTCAGGCTCTGTGCTGACAGCTCAGAGACTGGAGTCTGCTTCAGATTCTGTGTCTCTCCCTCCCCCTCCCCCCCCCCCCTCAAAAATAAACATTAAAAAAGACTTCCAGAGACAATTTCAGGTCTGGGAGACCTCATACAAATTTGTACCCTATTGTTAATTTATAGTTCTAATTTAGGAGATCACGTGGATTAGGACCCAACAGATGGTGCTGCCATTAAATATTCATATACGTACGAATCTTCGCTCTACAGGTCGCTTGACATTTATTGGGTTCAGTGCCATGTCTGGCAATATAGCTGCAATGAGCTCCCCGGATATATCTCCTGCGGCTATTGTCCCAAGCCAGTCGGATCCTGAAAGACTCTAATAAGAAGAGAGACAGATGTCTTTCATTCATTCATTCACTCATTGTTTCAGTTCTGTGAACTGGTAACAACTGCACACAGTCTGAGGTGGGCACACATACACATACAAATGAGCTTATGCATAACCCTTATCCCTGATGATACAGTTACCATACATCTCTCTTTTTCTATCCAAAACTACTGCCTCTTCCTGACCACCAGCAGGTGAGTAAAGTAATTGTTTTCCTGTGTAATGAAGACGGGGGCTCACCCAGACAGTGCCTTTTCGAGGAGCAGTGAAATAGGCCTTGAAACCAAGGTAACCAGCATCAATATAATGAATTCCACAGAGTCCATAACTGTAAGAGGAAGAAAAAAACACTTTCCTTTTTCCAAGATTGGATTCATTCCCCTTCCCCAGTTCCTTCCAGAATGCAGACTACCTCAGTGTTTCCTTCAGTGCCCAACTCTGAACTCCCCTCTCCCCACAACAACCTGGCACACTTTGCACCCCAACCCTTAGGGCCTGTCCCAGAGCCCCTATGTGTATCCTGCCGTACGAGGCATAGCAGTTGTCCTGAGCCACAGTGACACCATTGTAGGGGAGCAGCCAGGCCAGCTCTGTACTCAAGAAGCGCTTGATAGAGTTTATGGGTTCATAAGGTCGTCGAAGATCCCAGAATTTGATTTTGCGGTCACTTCCCGCAGAGACGAGGAAATGACTGTGGAAAGAGGGGAGAAAAGGGAGCAGATCAAATCTGAGCAAGGCTGGGAGCGCCAGCCTGCCCAGGCTTCACCTCCCACGCCACAGCTCTCCTGTCCCGTACCTGTTAGCTTTGCACCACTGAAGGGCACGCACAGCCTGGTCATGGGCTAGGAAACACTGGAAAGGGTAGAGTTTCAAGGAGCCGTCAGAGAGCCGTATCCGCTGCAGGGGTGAGCTGGTGGGAAGGTTCCAGAAAACCACCATGCCTGAGGTAGGGATAGAATGTGTAGGTAATAAAGGCAAGTTCTCCCTTCTTTGCTCTAATGTTTTCCTCTGGGTTCCTAGACCTTTGCCTTTTACCCTCAGATGTGACCCCCTTATGAAAGGATATGTGGATCACGATGATCTAGGCAACATTCCCTCCATGATATTTTAGCTCCAACTCTCATCAACAAAAAAATAATAGCTTAGTGTGGCACTTGCAGTTGAAAGCTGGACTGAATACACCCAGTAGCCTGGACTCCCTACTAAATAAAAGCAAAGGGCTTTTTATTTTTTTTTTTTTTTTTTTTTTTTTTTTTTTT
The DNA here is from genome assembly GCF_007474595.2 of Lynx canadensis. Classification (NCBI taxonomy): domain Eukaryota; kingdom Metazoa; phylum Chordata; class Mammalia; order Carnivora; family Felidae; genus Lynx; species Lynx canadensis. The sequence goes on along the minus strand of NC_044305.1, from coordinate 118,239,035 downwards.
TTTTTGTTTTTTTTCAACGTTTATTTATTTTTGGGACAGAGAGAGACAGAGCATGAACGGGCGAGGGGCAGAGAGAGAGGGAGACACAGAATCGGAAACAGGCTCCAGGCTCTGAGCCATCAGCCCAGAGCCCGACGCGGGGCTCGAACTCACGGACCGTGAGATCGTGACCTGGCTGAAGTCGGACGCTTAACCGACTGCGCCACCCAGGCGCCCCGCAAAGGGCTTTTTAAAAGGCATAAACCCTCTAGGACAAGGGTTGACGAACTACAGCCCTTGGGCCAAATACAGCCTGCTGCCTGCTTTGGTAAATAAAGTCTGACTGGAACACGGTCACACCCATTCGTTTACCTCATGTATGGCTGCCTTCAGTTTTCAATGGCAGAGTTCAGCAGTTCCAACAATGGTCAAACAGCCCACAAGACATAAAATATTCACTATCTGGACCTTTAGAGAAATGTCTGCCAACTCTGCTCTAAGACAAAGAGAATAGGCAAGGAGCCAAAAGCAACAAGATGTGGAGAAACATAAAACAAACGAAGAAATAGAAACCAACTCTGCTGACCCAAAAAGCTGCCCCCCGACCGGGCTGGCGGAGGAGGAGGTAATCAAAAGTAGAACTCTGATAAAAAGAAAAGAAATTAAGGAACAGTAAGAATTTAATCAACAAAAGCTGGGGAAAATATCTGTAGCTAAAAACTCAGGAAACGTAGCACCTCTGAACCTTTTTTGAAAAAGCTCATTGGCAGGGGCACCTGGGTGGCTCGGTTCAGTGTCCGGCTTCGGCTCAGGTCATGATCTCACGGTCCGTGAGTTCGAGCCCCGCGTCGGGCTCTGTGCTGACAGCTCAGAGCCTGGAGCCTGTTTCCGATTCTGTGTCTCCCTCTCTCTCTGCCCCTCCCCTGTTCATGCTCTGTCTCTCCCTGTCTCAAAAATAAATAAATGTTAAAAAAAATTTTTTTTTAAAAAAGAAAAAGCTCATTGGCAGTGAACTCCAGCCTAGCCGTATCAGTAATTTGGCAACAAAGGCAGCCTGAGGTGAACGGACGGTGGACACACATGATCATTTCAATACAGAGTTAAGGTTAAATAACTGGGAATCAAGACAGCAAAACAGCATCAACAATGACAGCATGCAAATGATGAAAAATCACAGTACCAAAAGAAATACTGAGAAGACCGAGAGGGCCAGGAAGAAGCGTGAGAGTGCTAATTTCCTGACCTCTGTAGGCTGAGGCTACTGATGAGGTCTGACCATGAAATTGTCACCTGATAACTCCAACTACTGGACTGCTCTTTATCATTCTTTCCCCCTCTTTTTAACCTCAAGAGGATCCTAAGGAATGGATGTCTCTGTGGTGAAGGAACATTTATGGGAAGCTTAGCCCATCTTTCAGTTTCCAGTCTTTTTCTTTTATAAAATTAAAGTGTAATTAAATTTCATACATTTTCATTTAAAATAGCTTATAGAGGGGCGCCTGGCTGGCTCAGGGGGTAAAGTGTGTGACTCTTGCTCTCAGGGTTGTGAGTCTGAGCCCCACGCTGGGTGTGGAGATTACTTAAAAACAAAATCTTTTAAACAGCTTATATAGGGGGCGCCTGGGTGGCTCAGTCGGTTAAGCGTCCGACTTCAGCTCAGGTCATTATCTCATGGTTCATGAGCTCAAGACCCACACTGGGATCTCTGCTGTCAGCATGGAGTCTACTTCAGATCCTGTCTCCCTCTCTCTGCCCCTCTGCCACTTGTGCTCTCTTTCTTTGTCTCTCAAATATAAAAAACATTAAAAAATATTTTTAAAATACATAGAATGATCCCACGGTCATAGAATTCTTTCTCTCGCCATCTGATCTTTTTATCTTTATATATGCATATAGAACTCCATGAAATGATCTTCACCGACTCTTAATTATGGTTTTTTGAAAAGAAGATTTCTAGTGACTTTCTTCTTCCTTCTTTGTATTTTTTTTTACACTGCTTGAACATAATGCCCAACACTGAACCAAAAAAGAAACAACCAAAAAACAACAAGCATATATAAACTTTAAATAGCAACATCCCCTTATGTTTTGTTTTGTTTTGTTTTGTTACCATTATAGTAGCCAGCAGCCAGGTGGTGGTGGGGCCGGGTGGGCATCCAGGCCAGGCTAAGGCACTGACCACACTCAGAGGGGTCCGAAGCTTGCATAGACCCCACCTGAAGGGTCGCCACACATTGTACCTGCAGAGACAGAAGAGCCGGGCCTAGGGTTAGGAATACCTACCATTTGCCACAAAGGCTCAAATCAGTGTTTAATCCAGCAGGATGGGGGTTTTTCAGTGGCAGAAGGAGACTCACTGTGGAATCAGTAAGGGAGGCTCGAGAAGATGGAGCCTTGGCTAAGGTAGCAGATTCCTCACTCACCTTATAGATGGCGGGCTTCACTGCATCTGTGAGGGAAGAAGAGCGATGCTCTGAGAACAGAGGACTGAAGTCCTGATCTGCCTTGCTCTTACATCAGCACCCCTAATCTGACAATGACCTTTCCTTACGCTCATTTCTCCACCAGCACATTGATGAATCTACCTCTATCTGGCCCCACCCCCTTATAGTGAGCGTGTCCTTCCTCCTATCAGAATGACTAATTGCTCCACTCTGCTCTCTCCCCACTCTCTCACCTTTTCCAGAACTTTGCTCATCTGGTTATCTTTCGTTTCTCCTGAGCGATCTGCTTTCTCTCCCTAATGGATCATTCTCATATGCATATGTAAACATGCACTATAGTCTCCTAACTCAATAAAACAAACACACAAACAAAACCTTTCCTTTACCCCTTATTCACCTCCAGCCACCACCCTCATCCATGTGTTCCTCTTCACGGCCAACCTACTTGAAAGAATCGTCTACGCATCTGTCTTCACTTCCTCACTGCCTATTCCCTCCTCAGCCCACTCCTCCACCAAACCACCAAGTATGGCATTTCTCGGGGCTCAAAACTGGGTGCCCTCTTCTTTAAATACTCGGGACAGTTGAAAATCAAGTTTGACAAATAGGAGATGTCTTTCCCTAACCCCTTCCTCTTCTTGCTCATCTTCAGCTCTACATTCTCTCCCTCTCTTCCCAATGAAGAAAGGGTGTTTATGTGTACACGGAGAGGCAAGCGTTTATGTGAAGAAAGGAGAGGTGAGTACGGGACTGAGGGAAGGAGAAGAGTGTGGCAGAGGAGATCAGGGGAGATCACGCTCAGCACATAAGCTGTGGCAGCAGGAGGGGAGGGCCTGAGGGCACACAGCAGGCAAGGGGGAGAAAGGGGGTATGTTCAAAGAGCCCAGTGAGAAGACCGCAGGAGAGAGTACCCCTTTTGCAGACTGCTAAAGAGACAGGTGGAGAACAAAAGGTGTGAAGTCAGAGTGGGTAGGATGCCGAGGAAGGCTTGGTCCTAGAGGCTGGGCCAGGAGGGGCTTCAGGGGAGATGGACAGACCCTGCTGCAGCAGCACCACCCCCTCGCCTGCTGCACTACTCACCTGGGGGCTGTTGAGCCAGCAGGGCCTCCGGATGGGGCAGACTGAACAGCAGCACCTTCCCATCTGAGCAGGCAAGAGCCAAGAGGCCCAATCGGGGCAGAAGAGGAGCCTAGAGGGGGAGACCAGATCTGTGCTGAGGCTTGCTGCCTTCAGAGCCTCTCAGAAAACTTTTGAGGTTTCGGCCCCTGGAAATGATATGGGGTTGCCGGGAAAACTCCATCCACCGCTCTCTGTCCCCTCTGAGAACTCGCAGGGCCTCTCTGTTCTGACTCTGAGTCCTAAAGCATCCCACAACCAACAGGGAGGTACCTTCCGAGGGGTGCCTGGAAGTTCCCATGCTCCACTGGGGCAGAACTTGAGGTCCCAGATGCAGCCATGGTCACAAGCAATCCCATAGACAAAGTGGGCCCTGTTGCCAGGACTGAGGAGAGAAAGCATATGGGGAGAATGGGTAGGGAGAAGGGGCCTAGGGCTGCCAGAGCCTGTGCTCTGCCCCATCTCAACCCAATCCAAGCGCCCCAGCGCCCCTGCCCAGCCCCATCCTTCTCTCCTCCTCAACCACCCTCCCACAGCAGCGTTCCAGCCCCACCTCACCAGCTTTCTTGCTGCAAGGTCCCGAGGCCCCAGAGTTGGAGCAGCCCGGGACCCGAATGAAGCTGGCTCAGTGCATGTGTCTCATTCATGTCAGGGCTGGAGAAAAGGGCCACATACTGCGAAGCTGATGCCCCCTCTGGCACTGGGCACCAATCCAGAGCCCAGAGGGGTCCCCCTGTGAAGAAGGACACATCCCAGCGCTCTGGGTGTGCTGTGATCGAGCTAAATCTAGAGAAAAGTCAAAGATGGGATGAAGAAAGGAATTAATAAAAGGTAATAAGGACTTCATAAGGTGAGTGGATAAGCATCCAAACAATGGAATATTATATGGCACTAAAAATAAATGAGCTATCAAACAATGAAAAGGCACGGAGGAACCTTAAATGCATGTTTAAGTGAAAGAAACCCACCTGAAAAAGGCTACACGCTGTATGAACCCAACTATGTAGCATTTTGGAAAAGGCAAAACTATACAGTCAAAAGATCAGTGATAGCCAGGGATTAGAGGGGAGGATGAGTAGCTAGAACACATAGGATTTTTAGGGCAGCAAAACTACTCTGTATGATCCCATCATGACAGAGATATGTCATTATACATTTGTCCAAACCCAAAGAACGTACAACACCAAGAGTGAATCCTGACGTACACTATGGACTTTGAGTGATGATGTGTCAATGTAGGCTCATTCATCGTAACAAATGTACCCTCTGGTGGGGGATGTTGATAATGGGGCAGCTGTATATGTATGGGGGCAGGGGAGTATATGGGAGATCTCTGCACCTTCCTCTCAATTTTGAACCTAAAACTGCTCCAAAAAATTAAGCCTTTAAAAAAAAAAAAAAAAAAAAGTAATGAGGACAGAATGGGAGCTCCACCTGGAGCTGGTATGAACTAGCTTAAGCAAGGGCCAGAATATCAAGAACATTCTACAGGTGACAATAGTCCTTAGCCACCATCTGTATCTTCCTCCTTTCCTTCCAAAGCCTGTCTAGCTCTAGTTCACCTTCAAAGATGACAGGCTGTGAATTCTGGTTTACCACAGGGCTCTCCAGGGCGAGTGTGCCCAGGTCTATCTGAGTAGATGTGACCTTGTAAACGGGTTTGACCTTCCATCTCCGTAGCTGCCCTCAGTCTGGCCAGCAGTGATAAGCACTGCAAACTACCTGGGTTGACCAGGTCTAGCAAGGCTGCCCACCCTGGGACCAACTGGAATAGCATCAGGGGAAGAAGAGGGCCAATATGTCATCCCTTTCAACATTCATTTGTCCTGTTTCTCCTAGAACCAGAAAGAGATGCAATCTTCACCTGTTTATTCGGTAGAGTGTGCCATCTTCAGGAAGTCCTTCACGCTGTACAGAGAACAGTGGAGACTTCTCCTGCTGGGGCAGGTAGGGCGCCGCCTCACTGGGGGCAGGCAAAGGAAAGAGCATGAATGTGGAAGACTTTCACCCACCCCAGGATTCCCTGTCCCTCTTCTGATCCCAGGAGTGTCATTCCCTCCTCGGCTTCAGAATGTCTAACTTACAGTTCAGACAACAAGTGCCACTTCCAGGCTAATGGAATCCACTCTGCAAACTCCCAGTACGAGTGCTTCTGTTCTCGGCTGGAGGGACAGAAGCAGCGTTAGTGAAGGAGGAGAGAAATTCTTGGGCAGCTCTGTCCAGTAACCTGTGTGCAGTGATGGGAGGGATCTATGATGTGTGCTGTCCAACGGATACATTAGCCGCTAGCTGTAAGTGGCTATTGAAATGTGGCTAGTGCAGCTGTGAAACTGGACTTTTAATTTCATTTTAATTAATTTGAAATTACATTTAAATGGCCACACACACAGCTAGTGGCTTATGTCGGACAGCATGGCTCTGGAGCTCTTGCCTTTAGAGCGGTACCTTTTAATTATGAATGTCTTCAGTGTCCTGCCCCGTGAGTGCCTTCCCTCTTTCCCATGGCCCCACTTCTAGAAGGTCCTCTGCAAGCCAACAACACCCCCGCATCCCCAGCCCCCTCCTCAAGCCTCACAGGTCCTTGGTGAGATGGAGGCACTTCCAAACTGGAGCCATGATGTGATTTGGTAAGCCATTGGGAGCCATTCCCCGGCAGTGTGGCTTCTGTTTCTGAGGATCAAATGGAAAAAAAAAAAAAAACATAAGCGAGAGAACTTTACAGACTGGAGAAAGTCCCCGGAAGACAGCTTTCTCAGCTTTTACTTTTCTTGGTACTACCTCCTCTCTAGCCTCTGACCTGTCAGTGTCTTAAAAGATTGATGTTTCCACCATTACTAGGACTTCACCTTCTGCAAAACCTGTTATGTATTTTCTTATTTATTTTTTTGAAGTTTATTTATTTAGAGAGATTGGGGGTTGGGGGGGAGAGACAGCATGCACCAGTGTACACAAGGGAGGGGCAGAGAGAGAGGGAGAGAGAGAAAATCCCAAGCAGGCTCTGTGCTATCAGCGCGGAGCCCAACCCCACAAACCGTGAGATCGTGACTGGAGCCCAAATCAAGAATTGGGACACTCAACCAACTGAGCCACCCAGGTTCCTGGAACTTGTTACGTATTTTCTGTTCACCTTCCTCAGCGTCTCCATGGCATTTGGTTCAGAGGACTCACATTCGCTTCCTCAAACTCCTGCCCTATGGGATAGTGTCTCCTTGTTTCTTCCTGCCTCTCTAATATTCCTCTGCAGGCTCTCCCTCCTCTGACAGGTTTAGTTGATGATGGTATTTCCCCGACTCCCTCTGTCTTCTCCTCAACCCTCCATACACATACTCCAGGTAATCTCACCCCATGCCCATAGCTTTGACTTCCATCATTATGCCTGATTATCAAGTTTATATCTTAGAAAATGTAAGCTTTACTCAGTTTCAGCTTCTCTACAAATTCTAGACTTTTACAGTGATCCCAAGCCATATTACAGAGCCTAAAGCAAAAGGAAAAATCAGTAATACAGTTCCTGTCTTTATTTAAAACCTTGATATTTTTGTTCATCATAAATCTGTTGCATCAATTTTTTTTTTTTTTAAATTTTTTTTTTCAACGTTTATTTATTTTTGGGACAGAGAGAGACAGAGCATGAACAGGGGAGGGGCAGAGAGAGAGGGAGACACAGAATCGGAAACAGGCTCCAGGCTCTGAGCCATCAGCCCAGAGCCTGACGCGGGGCTCAAACTCACAGACCGCAAGATCGTGACCTGGCTGAAGTCGGACGCTTAACCGACTGCGCCACCCAGGCGCCCCACTGTTGCATCAATTTTTATTTTTTATTTTTATTTTTTTTTTAAAAATTTTTTAAATGTTCTTATTTATTTTTGAGACAGAGAGAGACACAGCATGGGCAGGGGAGGGGGAGAGAGAGAGGGAAACACAGAATCCGAAGTAGGCTCCAGGCTCTGAGCTGTCAGCACAGAGCCCGACGCGGGGCTTGAACTCACAGACTGTGAGATCATGACCTGAGCTGAAGTCGGACGCTTAGCCGACTGAGCCACCCAGGCACCCCTCAATTTTTATTTTTTAAAATGTTGCATCAAAATATTTTTCTTGATTACTGAGGGTTTGGGACTCCCTTAAATGTTGCACTTGAGACAAGGCAGGCACTGATCCCACATACATGACTGGCTACCAGACATCTCTAGTAGGATGGCCCATGGCCCACAGGCCAATTCAACATGTCAGAAAGTGAGTTCATCATGGGGGGTTATATGTAAATATGAATCACAATTCCACTCCTGAAATCATTATTATACTATATGTTAACTAACTTGGATTTAAATAAAATTTAAAAATTAAGGGATGCCTGGGTGGCTCAGTTGGTTGGGCATCCGACTTTTGGTTTTGGCTCAGGTCATGATCTCACAGTTCATGGGTTCAAGCCCCATGTTGGGCTCTGTGCTGGCAGTGTGGAGCCTGCTTAGGATTCTGTCTCTCTCCTCTCTCATTGCCCCTCCCCCAACTCGCGCTCGCTCTTTCTCTCTCTCTCTCTTAAAATAAATTTTGAAAACTTAAAAATAAATTTCAAAAGAAAAGGAAGTGAGCTCATCGCCTCACTGCTCCCCCACCCCCCTCCCCCACCCCCACTGCTCCTCTGTCCTGAAGTCCAGCACAAGAAAGCACCATCTAAGTTAGAAACTCCTACTCCTTCCTTTCCTGTGACTGCCAAGTGCTGTTAACTGTCTCAAACGTCTCTTGCATCCGTCCCCCACCTTCGCTTACTTCATGGCTTGATTCAGACACTCCCTATTACTACCTGGATACCTGAAGCTGTCTTCTAATTGTCCACTGCTGACTGACCTATTGTCCTAACTAATTATATTTCTACTTAAAAACCTTTGTTGTATAGAGTTTCTGTGTGTGATGATGAAAACATTTGGGAAATGGGTGGTGGTGATGGCTGCACAACACCAAGGACACGCTAACACCACTCAAGCGTACATTTTTAAATGGCAAACTTTATGTGGTATATTTTACCACAATTCAACAAACGTACAAACACCTGTGTTGGCTCCCTCCAGTGGTCGTCCGGCCATCCTCTCGAGTTTGATCCCACCACTCTCCCCTAGACCCTCCGAGGTCCCGCTGGGCACTTCTGCACCCTTGGGAACTTGCTGAGAGCTCTCAATAGCCCTGCCTGCTCTAGTGTCCTGTCCCGGGAATTTCTGGGAAAAACAACCCCTCTGGCAAACTGCCACTCACCTCTCAAGACCTAGCCCAACCATCACTTCTCTGGGAAGCCTGAGTAGTTCACTGCCTTCCTCTACACGCCCAAAGCACTGTGTTCAGTCCCGGTGAAGCACCTATCACACTGTGGACTTAGGCAGAATGCTGTTGCAGTCACATGTGTTTCCTAGTGCAGAGTAGATGCTCGGTATCTGAATGAGTAATCTGATGTACTTACACCCGCAGCCCCCCCGTGCCCCAACTGTTTTTGAGGGTGTCCTTTCTTCCTTTACCTACTTTGGCCATCAGTTATTAGGCACCCTGCAGACCCCCTAATAATCCTCCTATTTCCCCACTTTCTTATTCATTCAGTTACCCCGGAAGTGGATCCTCGTGGGGTGCTCCGAGGCACCGCAGGCTCAGGGTCAGATGAGATCTCGCTTGGAGCCTCGCTTTCATTTCCATCTTCAGCCTCAACCTGGAGAACAAAGTCTTCATCCCGTGCAGTGTTATTCTCTTCCTCTCCACCTTGACAGGCTGCCTGTGGCTGGCTTTTATTTGGTTGGGCAGGGCTGCTCACTTTGGGGCTCTCGGGACGGGGCACTGGAGCAGGCAGGGTTGTTGAGAGCTCTTCAGCCAGTTCCTGAAGGTACAGAAGTGCCCTGTGGCACAGGGCAGAGTCAGAGCCATACTCACAGACACTTAACTGAGAGCCCCTTTTCCAGATACTTAGCTGATTCTTATCTCACTGGATCCTCCCAAGGACCCCTGCAAAGCAGCTATTAATTTTCCCTTCCCCTTTGATAAAGAACCAGAGATCCAGGGAAGTTACGGACCTGGCCAAGATAAGACTCAGATCATGTTTGTGGAATGTGAACCCAGATCTGCCAACTCTAAGTCCAAAAGCACTTTCACTCTACCACAGAGATCAGTAAGAGCCAAGGGAAGAATGGAAGGACACAGAGAGACTGATATATACTGGGCGGTAAAATTGCAACGAAGACCTGGAGGAAACTGAAAAAGGTGACAGGATACAAGGCACAAAAAGCAACCTCCTAGACAGACAAACTTAGCAACAGGTAGAAGTTGCTGCGGTAAGAGCTAGAAGATGGCTCAAGTCCCCAGAACCCAGACGTTACCCCTGCTTACCTGACGCCTCACCACAGCCTCTCAGCTCTCCAACATCTGTCCCACCCTGATTCCCTTCACCCCGACCCCCCCTCCACCGAGCTGCGCCCCACAATCCTTACACTTGGGCAGCCCTTCGGCGGGGTCGTTCCCCAGGAGGGGTCTCAAAGTCCTCAGGGGGCCTCTTTGGAGGTGGAGACTCTGGCTGATCTAGGTCTTTGGACAACTTCAGCAGTAGCAGCTCTGCCTTGGACCTTCGACCTCGTTTCTTAGGCATGGGGGCAGATAGAGGGCTGGATTGATCTAAGAGACCAGGAACCAGAGGGGCTGACGGAGGATTAGGTTGTTGGGGCCTTTTGGGGCCTTTCCGTGTCCTACCACCTCTCTTCCGGCCAGGCTTTGAGGCCCTAGGTTTTGAGACCTTTGACATCTCTGAAGAAAGATCTGTAGAGAAGAATATGGGTCTGTGAGACGGGACCAGAGCTCAAATCTCTTTGGCAGAGATTATACCATACCCAGGTTGGTAAGATCCTGTGAGCTCACCCTGCTCTCTGTCATCTGAAGCTAAACATGGGGAGATTAAAAGATTAAAGGACAAGGTACATACCTTGCTGTTCAAGTCTGGAGAAGCTTTCTTGTTCTGGAGGGAGCCTGCTCTCATCAAGAGAATCCTCAAATCCAGGCAAAGGTGGAGGTAAAGACATCTCTATGGAAGCCTCAGCACTGGTTATTTCTGAAGAGGCCGTGACATCAAACTGGTTTAGCACCTCTTGTCCAGGAGAGTCTACCACAGTCATGTTCCTCACGGGGCCGGCCTCCCCCAGGGCAACACAGCCGACCCCGCAGGTATCCATCAGCACCCCCTAAAATGGCTGTCCCTGCACAGAGACATACACGTGAGGAGAAGGCAAAAGCTATTTGCACTGGCTCAGATTTTTCTACTTTCCTGTCTTTTCTCTTCCCATCCCACCCACCGCCTCCCACTTCCCCGGGGGAACTATTTAACAATAATTACTAAACATCTTCTGTGTTAGGCACTATTCTAGGAATTGGGAGTATGACAATAAGCAAGACAGCTAAGGGCCCTGCTCTCATGGAACCTACACACTAGTGGAGCTGGCAATGAACGGATAATAAGAAAGTTACCATTTATTTATGTGCTTACTATGTGCCAAGCACTATATTGCTTAGCCAACTTAAAGCTCTTACATTTTCTTGTAAGGATAATGCAGTGAATGAACAATTATCCAACTCCTTTCCCTAAAGCCCAATGAAATAAATCACCCCTTTCCCCTCAAAAAATTTTAAAAAAGAAAGAAAAGAAAGGAAAGAAAGAAAGAAAGAAAGAAAGAAAGAAAGAAAGAAAGAAAGAAAGAAAGAAATCACCTGTTATGAATCCAGGGAAGGGCCACAACTTCCTAAAACAGACTATAAAGAATAGTTGCCAAATGCATAAAATTTAGACCGCATTGAAGGAGGATGCCCAGAGCTAATCCATGTTTGTGAATACTAGTTAAGGAACAAATTTATTTTATAAGTAAGAGTTATCTAGTGGCCTGCCATCAATCTTTCACCTGAATAGAGGAGGCGGATGGCTATGAGACAATTAAGGAACATCCTACTATATTAAGAGACCTTTCCCACATTGAAGAGTGGGCTAAAGGTGCTCCTGGCTGGCTCAGTAGGTAAGAGCATGTGACTCTTGCTCTCAGGGGTTGTGAGTTCGAGCCCTATGTTGGGTGTAGAGATTACTTAAGAATAAAATCTTAAAAAAAAAAAAGAATGAACTAAATAATTGTCACAAATCTTCATTTTTTTCAAACTCAGAAAATCAATTGTGTAACCATGGACCAAAGTAAACTGACAGAGATAAACAAAGCATTGACCACCAAACCAAAAAGCTGAGCAACACAGAACTCTGCAAGGGCCCAGTTTTTGGTTAGAATAACATACCTTTTTATGACAAAAAGGGAGAAATACCTCAAATCCTAGGAGGAACCCCCCCATAGGTCTGTACATGCCTTAAGAATAAATAATTCATTGGCCTCAGCTGAAAAGTGTGTTAATACAAAGACCATAGGAAATATACAAATTAAACTTCCCAATTGTCTCTCTTAAAGAAGCTACAGTCCAAACATATTAGAAACATATTAGAAATAGCCAATCCTCTAACTCAGGTGCTAAGGAACACTGTGCTAAAGACACAGTGTTATATCGCCAACGTAAATAGAGGTCAATGAGAATCCATCTACCCTGTTCTTTAGTAAATAGCAAGCCCTGAGAGTACTACTCCATTCAAAATTAGTAATAAACAAAAAGGATCCACATGAAATCTATGCATAGATACTACAGAAAGAATCGAAAGGACACAAACAAATGAAAAAAGATGGAAAGTATCCTTTCAAAGAAAGCCTCCAGAAAACAGAAGAAAATTTGCAACAAAAAATGTCTGTATAATACTTAAAAAAAAAAAAAAAAAAGATACTGTGGAATCCAAGAAGAGATAAAAGAAGACAATGGGGAGGTGGAGACTGAGCAGTCATAAGGAAAGAAACTGAGTAAAATGGATAAGATCATCATGAAATGAAATGAAACCCAGGGGAGAAGCAAAATGTTGAAAACTGTACTGCTATAAAGAGATAAAAGTGATTAGTGAGATGATATAGATGAAAAAGAGGATGGAGGGAGTCAACACATGAATAACTGATGTTCCTAAACAAGAGAGAAGGAAAGGCGAACAGAAGTATTAAAAAAAGAAAGAAAAGAAAAGGAAAGGAAAAAAACCACTTAACAGAAGAAAATTTCCTGAAATAAAAAACAGAATACTTTCCTGAAATAAATGAAGACCCTGGTCTATCAATCAGAAGAGCTTAAGGTGTAAAAGGCAAGTAAAAGTCAACAAAGAATCATCAAGACCAAGAAATACTTGAGTGAAGATACTAAATTTCTCCCACAAAGAGAAAAGTAAACATCAGGTCAGCCTCAGAGTTCTCAGAAACATTTGATGCCAGAAGATAAAGAAACACAAAGAGGGTCAAGAAAATTCTTTACTTAACTGAGACATCATTCACATAAAGGCAACAGGATGGTATTCTCAATATGCAAGTCTCTAGGAATTATAGTTTTAGAAAAATCAACTTGAAGACCTACTTCAGCCAATGAAAGACAAATCAATACAAAGAACTTTCTAAGGTTTTTAAATTTTTATTTAAGTTTGTTTATTTGAGAGAGAGAACACAAGTGGGGGAGAACGGCAGAGAGGGACAGAGAATCGCAAGCAGGCTCCATGCTTAGAGGCAGGGCTCAATTTCACCAACCGTGAGATCATGACCTGAGCCGAAACCAAGAGTCAAATGCTTAACCAACTGAGCTACCCAGGCAACACAACAACTTTCTAATGGAGAAGCTGTGGTATAAAGATTGCAGTAAGCATTTAACCCAGTGACACATTGAGTTTAAACAACTGTGGTAACTACCACTATAAAACAGACTCTAATTTAAAATTTTGAAAGGCACTGCAATGTAAAAATAAGAATTTTCAGACTGTAGTAGACCAAGACAAAGAAGTATCCTGCTTTTGCTTGTAAGATCGGTAACTGGAGAAGTAAAGGGCTATTAATACCATTTAGATATTTAACAGAACTAAAGGCAGTATACTCTGTTGCTTCCAAAATACCCAGCAGACCACAGAAACCAGAAAAAAAATTGTTTTAAAGGCTGTACAATAAGAGATTGAAAATAAAAGAAGCACAAAAAAGAAAAGAAAAAAAAACCTACAAAGAAGATAAAGATACGTATAACAATGACCAAAAATCAATCCATTCATTTAAAAAAAAAAAAAAAAGAATAAAGATTTGGATTGATTTTGAAAAGTCAAACTATATGCTTTGAAGGAGTGTCTAACACAGGGCCACCTGAGTGGCTCAGTCAGTTAAGCATTCAACTCTTGATTTCAGCTCAGGTCATGTTCTTGCAGTTTGTGAGTTCCAGACCCGCACTGGGGTCTACGCGGACAGTGCGAAGACTGCTTGGGATTCTCTCTCTCTCCTTTCTCTCTGTCCCTCCCCCACTTGCTCTCTCTTTCTCTCTCTCAAAATAAATAAATAAACTTAACAAAAAAAGATGTCTAATACAAAGGAACTCAAAAGAGCTGTAAGTCAAAAGATACATTAAAATATATAGGGCAAATGTAAGCACATAGAAAATAGGAGTTTTGGTAATAGCAGAGTTGAGTTCAGGGGGGGAAGTATTAAATGAGACAAAGAGGGAATACTTTGTCATAAAACTTCAAATTATATAAAAGATAAATGTCATGAACTGTTAGACGTCAAATGACAGCATCAAAATAAAGCAAAATCTTCAGGAAATACAAGAACTACTTCTTTTAACCATTGACAGATCAAGTAGATAAGGACAGGAAGACATGAATAAAATGATTATTTGACCTCTCTATCGGTCCTGCTTCAGCTGCACAGAACAGAATCCTCTCTAGCCAGTTCAGCTAAAAGGAATTTATTATAGGGTATTACATGGTTCACACCAGTGGTTCCTAAATTGTGGTGGTCCAGGCAGCATCAACATCACTTGGAAATTTGTTAGAGTGCAGATTTCCAGTCCTATCCCAGACCTATTGAATCAGAAACTCTGGGATGGGGCCAGCACTTTGCGTCTTCACAAAGCCCTTCAGATTACGAGGAGGCACCCACAAATCACAAAGCTCCTGCCACAGCTGATGGCTCCATGAATTGCCTCTGCAATGATCAGAAAGTGACCTAACTGAACAGGAAAGACCCTTCTCTGGCTCCCAGATCCAAAATCATACCACTGCCACAATCTGAACCAATAATATGTATTACCTCCTGGCCTGGCTCTCTCCTCTCTAAACTGAAGTTCAAATTTGAGTTCTTCAAGAGCACATTTAATTGGCAAGACCTAAATCATATTCAAAATCTTGGATGGAAAAAAATTCCAGGAAGTGAAATTTCTAGCTTTCCAGGCTCTCAGTGGAGGTTTTTCCTTCTCTCATGTCCCACTTACCCCATAGTAGAAAGTGGGATCAGCGTCTTGTCAATTTGTCTCCAATGCCACTTCTAGACGAAGAGTTCTCCCTGTCTTGTAAAAACTGTTCTTGAAGCTCAGAACATTCAGCTAAACCATTGCTACTCACTTGCTGTCTCACAATGCACCCTGTCATCACACAAAACCTTTTAACCTCCAAAATCACAAAGACATCCCACTATCTGATCACAACCTCCCATCTTTATAGCCAGACTGCTCAACTACAATCTATATCTATTCTCCAACCATATCAAGTCACTATCTATTGATCTCTCCAATTTCTCCCTGTGTTGGCCACATCCTATCTAGCTTAGATTCCTTTATTTGAATCAGATTCTTGTTGATATTGTGAAGTTCCTTTCTTATCTTTTTGCTCTGCAAAATTGGCAAAATTTAAGCCCTGGATGAACCAACCATCCTTCTTTTCCATGTGTGCATCTAAGGTGCCGAGTGCTACCACTTACACGTTCTCTCTAGTCAGCCCCCACATTACCTCTCCCCCAATATCTGATGCCCTGGTTCTCAGCAGGTATTTTGCCTCTGATTCCCAAAACAAAACCCAGAAAGTCACTATGTGGGAAATACTTCAATGTCTGGTCAAGAAGCCTACTCTCTCCATCTGAACCCTTTATCTACTTTCTAAGCCCAACCTTCCACCTGTGTTCTAGTTCCATCACCCTACCTCCTAGGGACACTGGAATTGTTTATCCTTTTCCTTTCCATTGGCTATTGTCCAATTGGTTGCTTCCTTCCTTCATTTATTTATAAAGATTTTATTTTTAAGTAATCTCTACACCCAACATGGGGCTCAAACTCACAACCCTGAAAACAAGAGTCGCATGCCCCACTGAAACAGCCAGGTGCCTCCCCAACTGCATTTAAATGTCTGTAATTACTGGGATGCCTGGGTGGCTCAGTTAGTTAAGTGTCTGACTTCGGCTCAGGTCCTGATCTCACAGTTCGTGAGTTTGAGCCCCGCATTGGGCTCTGTGCTGACAGCTCAGAGCCTGGAGCCTGTTTCCGATTCTGTGTCTCCCTCTCTCTCTGTCCCTACCCCACTTGCCCATGTGCACTCTCTCTCTCAAAAATAAACATTAAAAAAAGTAATGTCAATAATTCTCATCTTAACACACATACAACTACCCTTTAACCCATGTTCCTCCTCCCTCTCACAGTCAAACTTTTAAAGAGTTCTCTGCATGTGATGTTTTAATTACCCTGCTTCATTCTGACTAGGATTTTGCCTTCCAACTCATCACTGAAGCTAAAGCCTCCAATAACTGCTGTCAACTAATTCAGTGGACACTTCTGTTTCCTTTAACTTGATCTCTTAGCAGCACTGATGCTATTGATCACTCCTTTCTTGAAACATTGTCTTTTCTTGAGAAGCAATTCAAGTGCAATAAAGTTTCAGATCTTTACAAAATTTCCTCAGTCTTTTAGAGTTGTCTCACCCACACCCATACACTTCTTTGTTTCTTTGCAAATGTACCTCTTTTGCCTTTCCCAAGGGATCAACTTAGTTTCCTTTCTTTTCTGAGTTGTCTTTATAATACTTTTAGTTGAAGTAGAATACTTGTAAATATGTGTAGAATATAAAGAATAATAATAAAGCACCTGTTTATCTGCCACATTACAACTTAGTTTTAATAGAAACTAATTCTTTCATACTCAAAATCTTTAAAATTTAAACAAATATCACAATAATATAAACATAATGACAAATTAACTGACATAAAAAATGTTGAGGACCATCACAATGACTCTTGGCAAGCATTCAACTCCACCAGTGAGAACAGTGATCAGGCCTATAGGAGAAAAGCCTATAGGCTTCAGGTATGCAGTGTGCCATGAACATCAGTTTGTATGCTTTACAGAGGAAATGGGGAATGTCAGTTAACACAGGGAGCTAGTTAAATAGGTATCAGTTAAGAGAACTTCTATGTATGTCTTAAAGAATTTCCACATCAGTGCACAAATACGTATCTCATTCTTCTTAGTTACTATCCAGTGTTCCATAGAATTATAGTTCATTCGGATATTCCCCATTTGATGCACAACTGAATCACAACACTATTACAGACAATACTGCAATAAATATCTAAGTACAGATCTCTTCGTTAATGAGAAATTATTTTCCAGAATAATGATATGAAGTGGAATTATTGTACTGGATTAAAGGATATACACATTTCAAAATTTAATAGATACTGCAAACAGCTCACCAAAACAAAAGTCAATTTGTAATCCCACTAACCATGTATCAGTACCCATTTTGCCACACCCTTGCCAATCTGATGGATGAAAGAATTCTTCCCTATTGTATTTATTTGCATTGTCCTGATAATGATTGAGGTTAGCAACTTCTTTTTATATATTGGACATCTATTTTTTTTTTTTTATGAATTGCCTGTACTTATAATTTGCCCATATTTCTACACTACAAAGCAATCTTTTCGGGGTGCCTGGGTGGCGCAGTCGGTTAAGCGTCCGACTGCAGCCAGGTCACGATCTCGCGGTCCGTGAGTTCGAGCCCCACGTCAGGCTCTGGGCTGATGGCTCAGAGCCTGGAGCCTGTTTCCGATTCTGTGTCTCCCTCTCTCTCTGCCCCTCCCCCGTTCATGCTCTGTCTCTCTCTGTCCCAAAAATAATAAATAAAAAAAAACAAAAAAAACCCAAAGCAATCTTTTCCTTATTGATCTGTGAAATTATTTATGTTGCAAATACTGTGTCTCTACTTTTTAAAAAAAACTTTGTTTAGGGGCACCTGGGTGGCTCAGTTGGTGGAGCATGAAAATCTTGATCTCAGGGTTGTGAGTTCAAGCCCCACACTGGATGTGAAGCCTACTTAAAATAAAATAAGTAAAATAAAAATAAAATATATTCTTAAAATGTTTATTTATTTTTGAGAGAGACAGAGAGACAGAGCACGAGAGGTGGCGGGTTGGAGACAGAGAGACATAGAATCCAAAACAGGTTCCAGGCTCTGAGCTGCCAGCACAGAGCCCGACGTGGGCTCAAACCCACGAACCCTTAAATTATGACCTGAGGCGAAGTCGGACGCTTAACCAACTGAGCCACCCGGGTGCCCCATAAAATATTTTTAAAAAAACCTTTGTTTATAATGTTTCTTGCTAAACTGAAATTATATTTACTGAGTTAATTTTTTTTCTTTATGACTTTTCCTTTATGACTTGTTTGTGTCTTAAAAAGGCATCTCCTACCCCACTGATATAAACATACCCTATTTTATGTTCTTCTAATACTTTTTCTAGTTTTGAATCTTAAATGTAGCTCTTTAGTCCATGTGGTATTTTCTTATGATAATAAGAGGCATGGGTATTCACTTACTCCATATGTATCTTCCCTGAAAGTTTCATAAGGATCTTGCCTGATTCACTACTGAATCCAGAACCTGGTACATGGTAAGTGCAATAATTAAACTTTGTTAATTGAATGACCACCTTCTCAAGGTGCAAAAATCCCTTCAAGAATTCATTTCTCTAGAAGGCAGCAGCAGGGTATGGTGGTTAATTTCCATTTATGATTTTATAATACAAATCCTAGACATAAGTAAAGGAAGGGATGTTTAATAAATTTTGCTAGAGTTTATAAAAGTTTACATTTGCACCTCAACTTGTTTGGAATGCTGCTTCAAGGCTGCCAGGATTTCCCTAATCAAGGAAAATGATTAGTTAACACAGTTCCTCAACTATGGAATTACTTTAAACACACTGTTTGGTCTAATACGAAAGTGTTCCTATGGTACAGCTGGTGGTATGCAAGATTATTTTAATGATACAAAAATGAGTTTTATTTTGATTGTGTTTTTAACTTGTATAAAAAACTCTAGTCCATGAAACCCATGGTTTCATCTTTCTTGCTTAGATTGAGACTAAAGCACTTAAATTTTAAAAATAAGCCAATTTTAAAAAACTACTAAGAAAACAATACATTTGATAAGAAGGGATGGCAAAAAGTAACCAAGGTACAGGAATGGCTGAAGTGTGTGTAACGATATGCCACTAGGGCGAAGAGGCTTCGCCAAACACTACACCTCTCTAACAAAGTGAGTTACTAGGGTGGGGCTGAAGTCGCCACCTCTGCCTTCCCCAGCAGTCAGCCAACTTGCTGCGGGATAAAAGGACTAGAAGGGAAACATAACTGGCCCTTGGCTGCGCCAATGGGGTTGCAGCGCGCGGGGCACAACCCCGGGGTTAAAAGAGCCTCATCGAGGAAGATGAGACACAGCCGAATGAGAATGACCCGCTACCACTCTAGGGGTGACCGTCTGCCCTTCCTCAGTCATGGGCGTGAAGGCAGCTTCCATCCCTAGCCTGGGCTGGGGGCGAGCCCTGAGTTTTCTGAGGCCGAGGACTACTGTAGGTTTGCTGAGTCCGAGGAATGCAATGTTACCAACGACGCGGCCAGAGCACAGGATGCCGTGTTACCCGCACCGCGTCGAGAAAGAAGGCAAGAGCCATGGTTAGCAGGGATAAGGGATGTCCGGTTGCACTACAGGGAAGGAGGTGGGGAGCGTGATGGTTTCTGCAGCAGCGCGGGGGCTGGAAATCGCGATGCTGTGCAGAGGGAAGAGAGGAGCCGGGAGCTGGTTCCCATTATCTTAGTGCTATGGGAAAAGGAGGAGGAGGAGGAATCGTGGGGCCCCCGCACACCCCGCTGCGGTACACTCACCCTCACCAAAGTCCTTCCGGAAGTCCAAGTTCGAAGATGGCGCCGCCTGTCTGGTCGCGGTTTTATGACGAAATCTGGTAGCTACTCTTTATTGTCCCCCCCTTCCCCTCCTCCTCCCCCCGCCTCCGCCCCTCCGGCCGCCAGTGCACAAGGTAAACACGTGAGCTTGGTGGGGACTTTGTGCCCGAAGACGTTTTCTCAGACTATGTATTCCACAATGCAGTGCGGCGAGAGTCCCGCGCCCTTTCGGAGCGGTTGAAGCTCCAGGGCTTTAGCCGCGCAGGGGACGCTGCGTGGCCTTCTGGGAATTGCAGTGTCAAGAAAGGAAGATTGACGCCTGCGCGGTGATGGTCGTCGCGCCCCGCGGATTCCCAAGGGGCCCGTACTAGAGCCTCGAGTGTGCGGCGCGCCCAGGCCTGGTTGCTGTTCCTGAGCACTGGAAGCCTGCCTAAGGGTCAAGGCTGCCTGCCGCGTGGCGAGCCGGGCCAGGCTGGAGTGAGAGTAACTACGCGGCGCAGTCCCAGACGAAGACACAGACTGAGAGATGAGGAATCCCTGCCGCGGCCTGCCAGAGGATGACTGGGGCCTCCGCGAAGGGCAGCCACTTGTGAAGTCAAGGATGGGCCCTACTAAAACACATTAAGGGGGACTGGGCAAAGGACAGGGAAGGGGAGCCAGTAGAAATGTCTGGCGTGGGGACGCTGCTCTCGCCTCAGCCTCAGGCTTGGACCTTGGCCTTGGTTGGGCATAGGCCTTGCCGCATTCCCGGGATGTGGGATGCTGGTAAAGCGCCGCTCTTCGGTTCGGGTCATGATCTCAGGTTTGTGAGTTCAAGGCCCGAAAGAGGCTTTCTGCTGTCAGCAGAGTTGGCTTCAGAACACCTCCCCCCCCCCCCCATCATGCTTTCTCTCTCAAAAATACACCTTAATGGGGCGCCTGGGTGGCGCAGTCGGTTAAGCGTCCGACTTCAGCCAGGTCACGATCTCGCGGTCCGTGAGTTCGAGCCCCGCGTTGGGCTCTGGGCTGATGGCTCAGAGCCTGGAGCCTGCTTCCGATTCTGTGTCTCCCTCTCTCTCTGCCCCTCCCCCGTTCATGCTCTGTCTCTCTCTGTCCCAAAAATAAATAAACGTTGAAAAAAAAAATACACCTTAAAAAAACAAAAATGGGGGAGGTGGAATGCTGGTGGACAAAGAAAAAAAGGTAACAAATTTCGGCCCTTTCCTGAGACCTTTAAAGCCATATAAACTTAACAGGTCTCCACCTATCAACTGGGAGAATTCAAGATTTATAAATAGGGACCAGAAGAGGTGGAGTAAACCAGCCTTTCTCTTCCCCCAAAATCTCACCTATTACATTCCCTTGGTTACACAAAACATTTAAGAAAAACGTGGGAGGAGCTAGCTAAGATTTAAAAGCAGGAGTACAGGGACTCCTATCCCAACCCTCTTAGCATCCTAAAGGCAAAGTAAGGCTGCTCTGTGGCTTAGGACTAACTTTGTGAGAACGCAAAATTGGGTGCAGCCAACTACGGTTCCCCAAGTAAATTACATCTGAAATGCTTGTCGGATGGACAGCTCTCAGCTTTAAACACTTCTGTAATCAACAAATGTCTCTCCACTCCTGTTGCCTCAGTTAGGCTATGTTTGACTTTACTGCAAAATCTTTTATATTAGTTGTATTCATTTTTGGAGTAAGATATTCGCATGGCTCAAAATTCAAAGGATACATAGGGTGTAAAGTGAAGGCCTCCACCTGTCTCTACATCCACACAAGCAGTTCCTTGTTACAGATTCAAAATATTTTATATATTCATGCACATATGCAAATGCATATATATCTTTCCCCTTTTAATTCAAACAGCAATTACACACTGTCCTGTATCTGGCTTCTCTTAACTCAGTATACTTTGGAGATTGTTTCATTTCTGTACATAAAACCTTCCTCATTCTTTATCATGACTGCTTAGTAATGATATGAATGTAGTATATCATTGACCTTGAACACAGGGGTTAGGGGTGCCAACACCAGTGTAGTGGTGGAAAAATCTACATGTTAACTTTTTCTCCCCCCAAAACTTAACTACTAAATAGCCTACTGTTGACTGGAAGTCCATACACCGTCAATTAACGTGTATTTTGTATGTTAATATGTATTATATACCGTATTACAGTAAAGTAAGCTACAAAAAGGAAAATGTTAAGAAAATCATAAGAAAATAATTTTATAGTTCTGTACTGTAATGAAGAAAACCCACATATAAGTGGACCCACACAGTTCAAAACGGTGTTGTTCAAAGGTCAACTTGCTAATATTATTGGATATTTAGGTGGTTTCTAGTCAATGCTGCTATAAATAACCTTGTTACTTCAAACATGAGCAACTATATGGGTAGGTAGCATAAATTCCTAAAGGCAGAGTTGCTGGACCAAAAGTTTAGGTGCAACTGTAATTTTGATTGACAGGCCATCTTTCAACTGATCTGTTCCTCTGCCTCTAATCTCTTATCAGTTACCTTTCTAAAGTATAGAGTTGACCCTGTGGATCTTCTGCTTAATTTTAATGATTAAGATGCTCAATAAATAAAAAACCCACGAGTTAATAATCCTTTAAAAAAGGGAGAGGGAGGGAGAGGGAGAGAAAGCCAACTAACCAAAAACTACTCATTGTATGCCACTGGAAATAGTGATCAATTTTTTGAAACAAGCAAATAAAAGGAAAGAAACATTTGTCTTTCCAAGAAGAACTATAATTCAGGATAACTACTGAGAAGGAATTCTTTTTAGATTACCAGCTAGGAAATATAGAAAGAAGGATAGAATTAGGGGGGAAAGTCATTTTGCAGCCCCTAATGAAATAATTCAGGCAATAACCACCAGTAGATAAAACCACTAAGTGAAAACTTGAGAGACTTTAATATTTAAAACTTTAAAACTGGGGGGTCTCAGTTAAGCGTCCAACTTTGGCTCAGGTCAGGATCTCATGGTTCATGAGTTCAAGCCCCACATCAGACTCTCTTGTTGTCAGTGCAGAGACCGCTTGGGATCCTCTGTTCCCCTCTGTCCCCCCTCCGCCCACCCCCACTCTCTCACAAAATAAACTTAAAGGAAAAAAAAAAAAGACTAAAACTGGACCTACTCATCACTGAACATGGAACAGCTATTTGCCTCCTGATGTGAGGCAGTATGAAACACAGAACCACTTAAGTATTCTTGCCCAAAAGTTGAATGGAAATTGAGGGGTTAGAGGAATGAATTAAATGACACCACATGGAAACCAATAGTCAAATCCAGAGTAGGGAATATTTTATAAGATGATCTGATATCTGAACAAGTCAATGTCCTAAGAAGGGAGGTTGAAGAGACTGCTTTTGATTACAAGAAATTGAAGACATAATAACCAAATGTAATGTGTAGATTTGTTTGGATCCTGATTCAAACAAACCAACTGTAAAAAATCCAGTTTTTGAGACAATCAAGGAAATCTGATTATAGACTGGACAATACTAAATAATTCAGTAAGTGTAACAATACCATGGTAAACTTCCATATTTTTTTTAGAGACACACACTGAGGTTTGTAGGAGTGAATCCCAGATACAATATCTGGGATTTACTGTAAAGGAACTTCAGCAAGGATAAAAAAGGAAAAAGAAAGCAAATGTGGCAAATCTTGGTAACTGTATCTGGGACGGGGATTCTTAGTATGGTTTACTCTATTGCGGAGCTATTTGAAATTTCTCAATAAAACACATGTACACACAAAATGGGTGACTCTCCATTTTTTTAGGCTAACCACAATGGTTAGGCTCACAATCTGGCCCTAACCCAACCTCCTTTGCAGCTTTATCATTCACTCTCCACATAAACCTCAGGTCTAGCCTCACCACACCACCTGACACATTGGAATTAGCCACGCATTTAAAATTTTTTTTTTTTAGTATTTATTTCTTGGGAGACAGAGAGACAGAGTGCAAGCAGGGGAGGGGCAGAGAGAGGGGAGACACAGAATCTGAAGCAGACTCCAGGCTCCGAGCTGTCAGCACAGAACCTGACGCGGGGCTCAAACTCACAAGCCAGGAGATCATGACCTGAGCGCAAGTCAGAAGCCCAACCCACTGAGCCACCCTGGCACGCATTTTAAAGCCTATTCTGTTTTTGTGTTCAAGCTATTCCCTTTGCTGATATGCCTTCCCATTGTTTCTCAACTGGGAAACTCCCTACCCTCACAGGTCAGATGCTCCCTGTGAAGTCTTCAACCTTATTAGGTCTCTGGGTGTCATCCATGGTTGCCTCCTAGAAACTCTGTTCATGCAACTAGTAGAATTTCTGTCATACTGCAGATATTGTCTGTCTGCCTCCACCATGATGAGTGCCCCTCAGTGGCAGACAGCATAAAAGTTAGGGGCAGTCTCTCCATCCAGAATGCCTGAAATCACAAGCTGCTTTTGTGTTACCCTGGACAGTAACTTAGCCTCTCTGTGCCTTAGCTATATTACCTAGGCAGGTAACCTCTCTGTGTCTCAGTTTTCTCACCTGTAAAATTTCTCTTCATAGAGCTATCTTAACCTTCCTAAATGGATCATAAAGGATTAGAGCAGTTTCTGACACAGAACAAGTACTCAATGCTGAGAATACGAAATACTTAATATGTAATTATTTAAAATATACTAAAATACTAAAGATAACTCTCTAATCTGTCTCTATATTCCTCCTTATATCTAGTTCAGTGTCTGGCATGTACATGCTTGATAAATGGTTGATGACTTGGATCGGTTTTGGTGTCCATACTGACCTTCACTTTGGCCCCAAACTACTGACCTGGAACTAGTTACTGAAGAGGTTCATAAAGGTCTGAGATTGGCACAGGTCGTAAGAGGGGTTACAGCGGCGCCTGCGTGGTTCAGTTGGTTAAGTGTCCAACTCTTGATTTTGGCTCAAATCATGATCTCAAGGTTCAAGGGATTGAGCCCTGCGTCAGGCTCTGCACTGACAGCATGGAGCCTGCCTGGGATTCTGTCCCCTTCTCTCTCTGCCCCTCCCCCACTCACACACATGCTCTTTCTCTCTCAAAATAAATAAATAAAAGAAAATAAAAGAGGGGTTGAAGAGCCTGGACTTCTAACCTAAGTGATGACGATACTAAAATAGATACAAACGCAGCAAAGTTGCTGAATGTAGGGAGCATGTCATTTATTGACCCTGTGTTCCCCCACTCACTGGTCGCTACTCTTGACTCGTAGAACAACAGGTACAGAACTGCAAGGAATCATTCCCAGCTCCGTGATCACCAGATCCACCAGTTCCGGGGGGGTCACATCATAGACTAGATTCAACAACCGTAGGGACGGGTGGTTCTGCCAGTTAGCCAGGGCCACATGTTCTCCTCGCTCACACAGTAGATCGTCAGGGTCATCTGCAATGGGAGATGTATCCATTTATGTCTTTTTAGAGAACAAATCATAGTTCAACCCTCCCTCTCCCTCCCAAGTCTCAAATCTCTAGAATCTTCTCTCCTGCCCTCCTGGGCTCCTTACCTAGCTCATTAGAGACAAAGGCATCAGTCTGCACACGCTCACAGAACTTGTATGTTTCACAGCAGACCAGCACTGGCACATTATGGGCTCGTGCCACCAGGGCCAGCTGGGCTGTCCCTACCCGTGACATCACGGACCCATTGGCCAGGAGTGCATGAGCTCCCAATAGCACCTTAGAAACCTATTTGTTTTGAACAATGGAGAGGGGGAGAAAATGCGGTAAGTGATTAATGCGGAAAAAGGTTCCCCACTCCTGCCCAGGACAGCAATATTGAGTCAGTAACAAAACTTAGCAATGTTTCTTCTTGGAAAACATCTGGCCATTGAGGCATGAACCTCCCACAGGAAAATGAAACTCCAAAGTTACTTTTGTCCTGATTCTTCTTGGTGGCTGCTAGTTTAATATAATGTTCTTACAACAGCTATACTATTAACATGCTGTAGGTGTTTTTCCTATTAAATATAAACAGGCCTATAAAAACAGGGCTAGTATTTTTAAATAATTGTCACCCTAGTAAGATGGGATTATGTCTATACAACTACACCCTTTTACCTCCAACTTTGGAGTCCCTTTCATCTGCCCTCACCTCTGGGAGCACATAGGAGGCTGCAGGAATCAGCAGGTAGGAGGCAGGGACCCCAGCACGGACCAGAGAACGTAGTGTGTGCCTTCCCTCCAGCCGTGGTCGGCTGTCCACCACTACCACCCGAAACCGCCGGCCCCTAGCCCAAGCCTCCTGAAGAATTCGTGATACCAGAGATGAGCTGGAGTGAATGGAGAGGAGGATTCAGTTACAGATTTCACTAACAACCAACCACCTCATTCCTAAAGGGCAAAGGGGCACTCCCTTGTTCAGACTGTTTCACTCCCCAATTTTCTCAGTCATAGGGTCTGGACCATACCATCCATACACAAGGATCACATCTCCGGTATTGATCTTCTCATAAGCAAAGCGGGAAATTGCCTGAGCTGCAAGCACAATCTTCTCTTGCACATACCGGTCAATGGCTGCTTGAAGTTCTGACTTGGCCTAAACGGATTAAGATGTTTAGGGAACAAGAAATGGACATATTTCTTCCTCTGATCATTATGCTAGATGCTTGAATATGTGTATAATGATGGGTTCCAAGGGAGCCAAAGTCAGACAACCCAACCACTTCCTTAACCCTTGACCAGGGCAGAATGACAGCACTGTTCCTCCTGGGAGTCCTGAATGTCTTTCTCAGCTGGACCCTCAGGTGCATGCCTTGCTCATTCCTCATATTCATCACCTCCTCTTCCCGCTTAGAGCTGCTCACACCCGTGATCTCCTTGTTCAGGAACTTGATGGCGTTGTACATGCTTGCTGACAGGGGACGGCACTGAGTCAGGAAGCTACAAAGACAATACCTCACGTTTATGTGACTTTTTACACCTTACATTCACGTTTAAAAAGAAGACAGAAATATGAATGCAAGCTGGGGCAGCTACTCTAGAAAACAGTGTGGAGGTTCCTCAAAAAATTAAAAATAGAACTGCCCTACAACCCAGTAATTGCACTACTAGGTATTTATCCAAGGGATACAGGTATGCTGTTTGGAAGGGATACATGCTCCCCAATGTTTATAGCAGCACTATCCACAATAGCCAAAAAGCCCACATGTTCACTGGTAGGATGAATGGATAAAGAAGATGTGTTACATAAATTCAATGGAGTATTACTGGGCAATCAAAAAGAATGAAATCTTGCCATTTCCAACTACGTGGATGGAACTAGAGAGTATTATCCTAAGCAAAATTAGTCAGAGAAAGACAAATATCGTATCACTTCACTCATATGAGGACTTTTAACATACAAAACAGATGAACACAAGGGAAGGGAAGCAAAAAATAATACAAAAACAGGAAGGGGAACAAAATTATCATAAGAGACACTTAGATACAGAGAACAAACAGAAGGTTGCTGGAGGGGTTGTGTGGGGAGGGGGAGTGGGCTAAATGGGTAAGGAGCTTAAGGAATCTACTCCTTGCACCATGTGCTAACTAACTTGGATGTAAATTATAAAAAAATAAATTATAGAAAGAAAAAAAGAAAAGAAAGAGAACAAGAGAAGATATAAAAGAAAAAAAAAGCAATAAAAGAAAAAAAAGCAATAAAAGAAAAGGGCTTGTCAAGAGGCTTTTGGATGAAAAATAATAATATCGGGACACATGGCTCACTTATTACAATTGTATATGCTTAGGAGACTATGGGCACAGTGTCAGAAATAAGAATTGACCTAAAACATCTCAGATCTGTGGTTACTATTTACGATATACAGCTTTGACAAAACACTCAGAACATTAGACTACTATAGTTCAGAGACCAAAGTGTCACTTTATGTAGTATGTTTTTTCTTCTGTATGTTAACAGAGGTCTTATGTCAAAATCCCACAATTTATTTGGTTTATAACATTCCCTTTGCGATTTACTTTACAAAATAAAGGTTGGACAGAAAAATGAAACGAGGTAAAAGAGCAAGAGAAAAGGTACAAGAGGACTTGATGACATGGGAGTGGGCTTATAGTGGTCCTTCTTACCTGAAGTAGGGCTTTAGCTTATTCACTAGGTCCCTTGAGAGTTCTTCATTGGGAGGTGTTGTATAATCCTGAATCACCTACAGGGTACACAGGGTGATCGGCAAAACGTCCCCTAATAAAGGTCTCTGAAGGAGGGGCAGGAGGGGAGGGCAAGCTTCACTGGGGAAAGTGTTCTGAGGATGCAGTCATCCCCTCTGTCCCCCAGAGATTACTTTGGGTGACAGAAGCGAACACAGTGTTGGGGAAGGTGGGATTGGGTCCTAGAGGGGACAGGACAACATACCTGCTGCAAGGCACGAAGCAGGGCAATACACCGGGCATTGGAGCCACTGACCAGGCCCTGGGAGTACTGCAGGCCGAGTCGCACCATGGCTGGGTGGATCACAGAGGATGGGATGCTGATGGGATGGCGGTGTCACACACTTTGCAAGGGAGCCTGAGCACCTACTGCCCACCTGCCCCGATAAAAAGGAACTTCCTTCACTAGCACAGACATCCCCATTTCCTCGAGAATTTTGCCTTGTGTGCGCGCTTCCTCCCACAGACCCCATCTCAAAGTTTCAGTCACTTTCAATCCTAAGTTACCAAAATTCCTAGAACTTAAAAGTTGTGACAATTTCACAGGGTCTTACCTCATATACTGAGTCAAAGAATTCTGTCTGCTATACTGGGGTAGGTGAGAGAAGAGACTGACTTTGGATCCATAATCATTTCGTGTAGGAACCTTGACAAAATAGGGGAACAGGACAGTGGAAAAAAGTAAACAGTGAGGCTACCTTGACCCAAATATCCATTCTTCCCCAGGGTCTCACTTCCACCTGAGGACCTTTTCCCCCTCTTTCCCATCTTCCTTAGGCAATTCCTGGCCACACACCGAGACCACTTCCTACCTGTTGTTGCTCTGGTTTTTTAGCAAGCCTTCTCAGAAGTGTGAGGTCATCAACCTGAGTGTGCTCAGGGAGACGCTTCACTCCTAAAAGATAATGATTATGTCTTCAAGATGCTGTACGTGGTAATGAGAAATCTCCTTTTAAGGTATGAGGCACATGAAGAAAAACTGGACAGGGGGAGGGGGAAAATGGGACAAAAGGATAGAAGAAATAGAGACAGGATGAGGTTGAGAGGAAATTTTTGAGCTCTTGGCCCCAAGGCAAAGAATGGGAGAGGAGAGCTGTCTTACCATGGGGAAGCCTGAGCTAACATAAGAATTCGCATCAACAAAGGTCTTGAAATGAAGGGAAGGTACCTGGGAGGGTTTCTCCAGCTGTACTGGGGAAGGCCCTGGGAGGTGGCCCTCCTTGTTCGCCTTTCCTTGCCTGTTTCAGGGCCCGATCCGCCTCCTGCTTAGCCCGCCGTTCAGCACGAAGTTCAGCTTTACTTCGACCAGTTGGAACTTTCCCCCCAGCAGTGGCCTGCTGACTGCCAGGTCCTGCCGGTTCTTTGGTCGGGCCTACTAAAGATAGAACGAAGAGGTGCCCAAGCCCCAGGCAGGTAGTATCTATCTATGCCCCACCCAGTCAAAGCTCCTGTTTATCTAAACTTTTTCGCTCTTCACTTGCTCAAACCAACTTTGTCTTATCTCCCCCTCTGTTCTCCCACACATCCCTCTACCAGTTCCACACCCCAGCCCTTTAAACAAGCTTCGGCACCTTGACACTGGGCTGCAGGTACAGCAGAGCCAGTTTCTGGTTCTGCCCCCTTTTCCTCCTTCCGTTTCTTCTTCTGCTGTTTCTTTTCCTTCCGAAGCTGCAACTTCTCTTCTTGGGTCATCTCCCTTCCCCCTGCCTGAGACACAGACATAGAATATTGCTCTTCCCCAACAATTCCAAAGATGAAAAAACACTACTGGAGTCTTCCAAGATTCCCATAAAGTAAAGCCCCTAATCCTAACTCTAACCAGCTAGCTGTTACAAGCTTTCATCCCATAGGGATCGAAGCTTCTCCTTCAGGATCACAGTCTCATACTGTTAGGGGTCGAAGAATTCTGTAAAATCTGGCTTTCCCGAGAAATAGAGTGAAACGCGGACGGAAGCTGCGTTAGAATGAAGCTGACACAGCCTGCTGCGTAGCGCTTGTCAGGGGTTTTGGAAGGGCACTCTCACTTACCCCAGGTCGAGTAGAAAGCTCCGCCTTCATCCTAGACCCCGAGTCTGCATCAGAAAACAGGTCACAAAGTGAGCCAGAGAGGGTCCGGGAGGGTTTGGGGGGACCCGTACTCGGCGCGGCTGGCTGCTGGGTCGGCATGAGCAAGGCTCCGCCGCCAGGCGGGAGGCTAGCCAGGGATCCGCGTGGGGACGCAGTGCGCGGCAGGATCAAAAGGAAGGCGGGGGAGGCGGCCGGGAGGGGCCCCTACCCTTCTCTCCAGAGCCAGCCGGTGCGGGGCGCGGGAATGCGCCCCAGGCAGCGCGCACCAGGGCCCGGAGAGGCGCCGGAACGGAACGACAGGACCCAGAGGGACTCAGGGCTCAGTCGCGGGCGTCCAGCGCCCGGAGGCTCGCGTACCTGTTAGTGCGCCCCCGCCCTTCACTCACCCTCGCGAACAGCCACAGCCACGGCAGCCATCACCCTCCGTTCTAGGCTCCGCCCGCCGCGGTCCCTAGGCCTACAGCGCCACCTGGGCCGACACCCATGGCGCGCAGCTCCCAGCGGACTACAATCTCCAACGTGCGCTGGAGCTCCGCCCCGGGCTACGGGCACCGATGAGGGCCCTCTCACCTCGGGGCGCCCAGTCCTGGCAGTCGGCTCTTGCTCTTTAGACTACAGTTCCCAGCATGCCGGGGGTGCCGCGCCCTAGAGCGGACGTCCCACCACCCTTCCACCTCCGATCCCAGCGCCCCCCCCCCCCAAAATGGCGAGTGAGACAGCGGGGACGCGCTGAGCGGCGGAGGCGAGCGTGTAAAGCCGCTGCAGCCCTGTCAGTCCGGAGCCCGGCTGGGCCCTGCCGCAGGGAACATGCACTTTTCCATTCCTGAAACCGAGTCCCGCAGCGGGGACAGCGGCGGCTCCGCCTACGTGGTGAGGAGCGGCCGGAGCCGGGCCGGGCAGGGGCGGGGATAACGGGCCGGAGCCCTCTCCGAGCGGCCTCTGAGGCCTGGCCGCCACCCTTGGGGCCTGTTCCCAGGCAGCCGACTCCTGACGGCCTCGCTGGGAGCTTATATCCCGTCTCAGATTCGTCCAAAGGTCGCCCCAGCTCCTTCAGGTCTTTTGTTCGCCTGCGTCGCCTCCCCCCTGGCTGGGCCGCGACTGCTCTGGTGGGCGTCACTGGCCTCTTGGGGAGGGAGACTGCGGCACCAGCGCCCCAGTTGCCCTCGGGCTGGTCCTTCTGCTTTGGGACCTGGCCCTGGGGAGAACAGACGAATAAGCCCTCGGAAGATCTCGGTGCGTTACTCAGGCGGAGTTATGCCAGGCAACTTCTGGCCAGGGTTTTCAAGGGGGTCGCCCAGACTGTGACCCTAAAATGCTTGCCTGCTTTTGTGTCCTCAGGCCTATAATATCCACGTGAATGGAGTCCTTCATTGCCGGGTGCGCTACAGCCAGCTCCTGGGGCTGCACGAGCAGGTGGGACCAGCACCCCTGCCTTGAGGCAGCTTTCAAGCCCTTTCCTACAATTGGGCATCAGTGTCTCCGTTTTTCCCCCCCTCGTCGCTTCCTCTAGGCCGTGTAGTTCCCCTTTAACTACTGCCACTGGGGAGGATCTGGTGTTTCATCTTATCGATTGACATTTCCGGGGAACTCCCTAAGAAGCTTACTGTCTGTTACTCTAACTGCTCCTCCTTATACTCACATCCGCCTTTTTGCTTCCTTGTGCCCCGTCTTACTTCAGCCTTTGCCTGTGCATGGAAAAACCGACCTCCCCCCTCTGCTGCTGAAGCACATTCCTTCCGTCATCTGAGCTGCAACTTGAAATTCTCTTCCCTGCTCATACAAACCATTCACCAATACCTTCTGTGCTCTTTAACAACTTTCAGTGGGCCTAGCTGTTCAGTTATCCTTATGTATCTGTGACGCAATGTTTCTATGTTCTCCTCACCAGATTGCAAGCTCTTTTCAACTCAGTACAGAGTCCTGATTCCACTGATAACTAACTGTGCAACCCTGACTAAGTTACCTGATTTCTTTGGGCCTTAGTTTCTAAGACTGAAAAATGGAGTTGTTGCTCTGCAAAGTCCCTTTAAGTTCTAAGACATTTTGTGTACATATTTGGCTATATTTAACCAGGCACATAAATTTTCCTTGTAAAGCCCTTTGCTTCTTGTGAGGGTTCAACGAACAGTCTTGCTAAATAATTAGGGGGCTCCCCAGGCCCCAGACCTATACAAACCGCACCCACACTGTGAAGGGGCTGACTGGTACATAGCAAGATAGGACACAACTTATATTTAGAACAGAGGAACACAGCTCTGTTGGTATGCTACCTTCACCACAGGAATTATTTCTTGGATGACCAGGCTAAATGGGGGAACAGGGACTTAAGGGAAGGGAAGGGAGACCAAGAGAACATTGTGAGTGTGGATTACCTCTTCTCATTTGCTGTGTTTATGTGAAGGGTTGTATCTCTTTCTCCAAATAGCTTCGGAAGGAGTATGGGGCCAATGTTCTTCCTGCATTTCCCCCAAAGAAGCTTTTCTCTCTGACACCTGCTGAGGTAGAACAGAGGAGAGAGCAGTTAGAGAAGTACATGCAAGCCGGTGAGTGGTTGGAGGGAACTTTAAGCTAACAGTTGAGAACTATGGGAAGAGACTCAAAACAGCTGGTTCTGTAGACTGTCCTGAATTACTTTCTGGATCTGGGGAGCCTTTTGTTTCATCTGTTACTTAATTAAGAAAAGTAAATAGCATACAAGGATGTTGTAGGTATTAACAAAGCAATTTGGTCAATATACTAATACAGTTCGGAAATACTAACATAATGTTAAATAGTCTCAAAGCAGTTCAGATTGGTGGGGAGAGCTTAATTTGTATCTGACGCGCTTTAGATTAACATCATTGTTATTTCCCTAGTTCTATAGACTGGACTCAACTAGATGGCAGCCAAGGGTGGGGCAGGTGAAGAATTTATGCAAACAGTGAGTGAGGTGAGGCCAGCTGGGGGATGTGACAGGCCATCACCAGCCCAGGAAATGGGGTAGGGGGGAAACCTACCAAAAAAAGAACTGGGGGGAGTCAAGAGGGAGCCCAAAGTTACTGCAACATCGTCTTCTTGTCCCCACAGTTCGGCAAGACCCACTGCTTGGGAGCAGTGAGACCTTCAATAGCTTTCTGCGTCGGGCACAACAGGTGAGGCTCTGGGTGCCACCAAGATTTAAGGGAAGGACTTTTCTGTAGGGCCATGTCATTTTAAGGCAGTGGCTACAAGAGTCATCCAGGCACCTTTTTTTATGAGGTAGGGCTTCTACTGTACTAATGAAATCAAGGAAACTCAGACTGTAATTAAGCAACTGAGAATAAAGATGCTAGAAGGATCTAGAAATAGAGAGTTTAGGATGGGTCAGAGCTAGACACTGGGCAGGTATTAACAAGGCAGTGCCTCCATTCTCATGTATATTCACGACCAGGAGACACAGCAGGTCCCCACAGAGGAAGTTTCCTTGGAAGTGCTGCTCAGCAACGGGCAGAAAGTTCTCGTCAATGTGCTAACTTCAGATCAGACTGAAGATGTCCTAGAGGTGAGGCACTTGTGCTGCCCCTCCTCCCCGGCACCTCAGGGTCCCAGGTTTCGGGGTGATTGGAACCAGCCAGTATGATGAGCTGTACTTCCTTCCCCTCCCAAGGCTGTGGCTGCAAAGCTGGATCTTCCAGATGACTTGATCGGATACTTCAGTCTCTTTCTAGTTCGAGAGAAAGAGGATGGAACCTTTTCTTGTGAGTTTCTGTGGACTTGACTGCTTCCCTGTGCATCTAGTAGTGAATTTGCCCCCCTAATTCCTCCCAGAATGTAACATTTCCTTACGGTCTCTCTCTTGGCTTTTCTCCCCTTGAGTCTCATGGCGTTTTCCTTTTTTTTTTTTTTTTTAAACCCACAGTCGTACGGAAGTTGCAAGAGTTTGAGCTGCCTTATGTATCTGTCACCAGTCTTCGGAGTCAAGAGTATAAGATTGTGCTAAGGAAGAGGTCAGGGCTGGGTTTGGAGGAGGGGGAAGGGTGCTGGATTAGATTACTGGGCCATGTACTGAGATAGAATAACCTGGACAAGGGAGTAGCGTTGGGTGTTTTCTACCAGGCCTTCCTAGCTTCCTCCCACTGTACCACCATTTGCCCACAAATTCTAGATTGCTCCTGTTTTCTATTCTACCTCTCTTGCCTTACCCCAGCTTAGCCCCATTATCCCCTTTCCACCCCTTGGCCTCACAGTTACTGGGACTCTGCCTATGACGACGATGTCATGGAGAACCGGGTTGGCCTGAACCTGCTTTATGCTCAGGTGAGCTTGGAGCTGCCTCAGAACCCTTCCCCCGAAATGAATACTGGTGTCTCACTCTGCCAAGAAAACTCCGTGTCTTTACTCCCAGTTCACAGGGAAGTTCCTAGAATACTATCAGGGCACCTGGCACAATCTAGTCTCCTTATTTTGTAAGCTGATATAGTCAAGGACTCACTGCAAAGAGGTCACTGCTAAGGGTCAGGATGGACAGAAGTAATTGGACACTTTTCTTGGACCTCTGATTGGGAGCCCCGAACCCCCCCACCCCTTGTCTCTACTATAGACGGTATCAGACATTGAGCGTGGGTGGATTCTGGTCACCAAGGAGCAGCACCGGCAGCTCAAATCTCTGCAAGAGAAGGTCTCCAAGAAGGAGGTAAGTCTGCTTCCCTGTTTTATTTCAAGGGGGGTTGTTTTCTGACTCACCCCACTTCCCTTCCTGACCTGCCCCCTGTGGTGACTGGGTTTCAGTTCCTGCGGCTGGCTCAGACACTGCGGCACTATGGCTACTTGCGCTTCGATGCCTGTGTGGCTGACTTCCCAGAGAAGGACTGTCCCGTGGTAGTGAGTGCAGGCAACAGTGAGCTTAGCCTCCAGCTCCGCCTGCCTGGCCAGCAACTCCGAGAAGGCTCCTTCCGGGTCACCCGCATGCGGTGCTGGCGGGTCACCTCCTCTGTGAGTTGGGGTAGGCCTTTGAGATGGTGCTCTGGCAAGCCTTGAGCTTCAGGAATGGGTGGGTCAAGGACGGAGGCAGACTGGTCAGAATGATCTCAGCCTAACTCCCCTTTCTCTCCCAGGTGCCACTGCCCAGTGGAGGCACAAGCAGCCCAGGCCGGGGCCGGGGTGAGGTGCGCCTGGAACTGGCTTTTGAATACCTCATGAGCAAGGACCGGCTACAGTGGGTCACCATCACCAGCCCCCAGGTGTGAGCCCACCCTCATGCCTCCTCTGGAGCCCATTGCACCGCTCTCTTAAATACCCAAGTCTAGGGCTTCCAGGACTCCATGTGAGTGGGAGCCCTTGTCTTAGGGGTGCTGGGCTCAGGATGACCACTCTAGTCAGGCTGAGCTCTCTTCTTGCCCTCAGGCTATCATGATGAGTATCTGCTTGCAGTCTATGGTAGATGAACTGATGGTGAAGAAATCTGGTGGCAGCATCAGGAAGGTAAGCGAGAGGTGTGGACCAAGCAGCTGAGTGGTTGTGCTCTCCCTGCCTTTTGTCCTAGGTGGGAGGGAGGGGAAGTGATGGGGATTCCGAAGGGATTCTGCCCTTATCAGCGTCTCCATCCCCAGATGCTGCGTCGGCGAGTAGGGGGCACCCTGAGACGCTCAGACAGCCAGCAAGCAGTGAAGTCCCCACCCCTGCTTGTAAGTATCACTTTCTGATCAGTGCCCCACCTCCTAGCCTTGCCATACCTCCCCAGTGAGCTCTCTGACACCTCTACCTCCTCTTCCCCAGGAGTCACCCGATGCCAGCCGGGAGTCCATGGTCAAACTCTCAGTGAGTTTCCCATGAGGGTTGGTGAGGTTGGTGTTGGTAGGGGAACCTCAGGGAGGCTTGAGCCCTCTGACGCCAACCCTGCCTTTGTTACAGAGCAAGCTGAGTGCCGTGAGCTTGCGGGGGATTGGCAGTCCCAGCACAGATGCCAGTGCCAGTGATGTCCACGGCAATTTTGCCTTCGAGGGCATTGGAGATGAGGATCTGTGATCTCCAGTGCTCAGATGTCTGCCCTCTGCCCCGGAGGAATGTTCAGAAACTTGCCCTGTGCCTGTATCCCCCAAGCCAGGGGGTCTCTTCCTTCCTTCCCTTCTCTCGGCCAGGGGCTTCCTAACCCACCTTCCTTTCCACTCCCCGGGCTGGCTGCACAAAGGATTGTTCTCTCTTTTCAAAGCCGGCCCTTAATGCCAAATTAGCATTTAGTATTTTGCACAAAGTCCAAGGGACCATGGCTACCTGCCTTGGGGAAGAACTACATCTTCCCCTCCGGCTGCTTCTGGCTTCTCGGGGCCATGGGCCAAGGGGATGGGCAGAGGTCTGTGTATCATCTGGCCCAGCTCCCCATCATTAAACTCAGCCTGATTGCTGCCTACCTCTGTTTCCCTTCACTGCCCCTGCTCCCCCATCACAGCACAGACTGCTGTGCTAAGGGTGAGGCGGAGCTGTGCTTGCCACTGCCAACTCAGCATAGACATGGCTTTGTTAGTGTTTCCTTTATTATAAAGCACTGAAATAAGTTAAATAAACAGGTGGGAGGCTGGGCAGTCCCCCAGCCAGTTCCTCTACTGCCCCTGGGAGCAGTGGAGGTAAATACAGGGCCCTTCTCACTGAGCTCATGAAGTGCATCAGTCAAGGCAAGGCCCCCTGGTCCATATGGGCCCCCCGCCCACAGGGTTTGGGCTGGTCCATATAGCGCCTAGGTTAGTCTGTGGAGCCCCTGGCCAGCGGGGGAGGAAGTAGAAGGTGGCTTCTGGTCCATCTGTATAAAACGTACAGGACAGTCAGGGCTAATCCGTAGGGCCCTGAGGGAGAAGGACCTGGTTCAGGGTGAGTCTGTATGGAGAGCCCGGCTACCAGCGGCACTCAAAGCTGTCGGACCCCGAGGGCTCAACACAGAGGAGGGGCTGTGCGGTGGGGCCCAGCCCTCAGAGGCAGAGAGGCCAGGCCCTCCTGCCCCACCATGGCCATGCACCTTCTGGTGGCGTTTGTAGTTGTCCCAGTGGCCTGTGGTGTAGGCGCAGGTGGCACAGCGGAAGGGCTTCTCGCCTGTGTGCCGCAGCATGTGGCGTTTGAGGTTCATGCTCTGATTGCAGCTGTAGTTGCAAAGGCTACACCGAAAAGGTTTGTCCCCAGAGTGGATGCGACCGTGACGCTTGAGGTTGGCCAGGTTGCCACAGGCATAAGGGCAGAGGGGGCACTTGTAGGGCTTCTCTCCTGTGTGGACGCGCTGGTGCCGTTTCAGATTATCCAGATGAGCAGAGGCATAGGGACAGCGGGCACAGCGAAAGGGCTTCTCGCCACTGTGCGTCTTCATATGCCGGGCCAGGTGGTTGGGATAATGAGTGGCAAAGGGGCAGAGGCTACAGGCAAAGCCTTTGTCACTGGGGCCCTGGGGCCCCCCACTGGCACCCCCTCCAGCCTCTCCTCGCATGCAGCGCCCACACATGGTAGCTCCCAGCCGACCACCCTCCCCCTCCTCCAGCTCTCGTCCACAGTTCCGGCAGGTCCAAGGGAACAGCAGCTCTGGCAGTGGTTCTGATCCAGTCCCACAAAGACCCTCTCCTTCACCCCGCAGCTGCCCACAGTCTGGCAGGAAACTGGCACCACCTGGTGGCACGTGGAGGCTCAAATCTGGAAGCAGCAGAGCATCTGTGGGGACAATGAGGCCTGGTCTATGAATCCAACCAAGTATCCCTAAAGCCACCCACCCATGTCCCAGGTTCTTTTGGTCTCTGGCTTTTTACCTTCAGGTCGCCGGGGCACTGCCCCCTCCTGCTCTGTGGGACTGGGAGGCCGGGTTGGACGTGGAGCACAGCAGCGGAAGCCACAGGTCGGGCAGGGAGGAGTGGGGGGCCCCGCGTGGGTGCGCTGATGCCGCCTCAGGTTGCCCAGGCTGCTGCAGGCAAAGGGGCAGTGGGGACAGCGGTAGGGCTTCTCGCCAGTGTGGGTGCGGGTATGTCGCGTCAGGTTGACGAGCTGGGCTGAGGCGTAGGGGCAGCGGCCACAGCGGAACGGCTTCTCCCCGCTGTGTGTCTGCATGTGCCGCTTCAGGTGGCTCGAGTAGTGGGACACGAAGGCGCAGAGGCGGCATGAGTATAATAGCCGTGGGGGCAGCGGGGGCCCCCCACCCGGCCCTCCTGCCCCACAACACGGCCCCTCACCTGTCGGCCCCCCACACAGCTGGCAGGCTGGGCCTGGCCTCTCACCCCTGGCCTCCCCTGGACCCCTGGCTGGCTCCTCAATTTCACTCTCAGCACTTAGTGGCCGGCCGCCCCCAGACTCGTCATCGCTCAGCCCATAGGGAAGCCCAGGCCTGGCCCCCAGAGAGTCTCCTGGTAAGACAAACGTGAGAAGAAACATCAACATGGAGTACAATCAGGCTCCAAACTTGCTTTCTCACTGGTGTCTCCCCACTTGTTTGGCCCCACTCTTCACTTCAGTGATCCTGAAAATTCAATGTGAATGATCTGCTTCTGAGCCTGGACTAACCTAGTGATGACAGCTGTACCTAATTCCACTGCATGGAAAAGGATCAAAGGCTCACAGTGGACCACAGACTGAAATGAAGAATGTAATTAGGTGATTCTTGGGATAAAAAAAAAGTAAAAGTACACAAGGCAGAGGCCTGACATCTTATTCTAAGGTCCTTTTTAGTACAGAGCTGATTATAAAATAAAAACTCAAGAGTGAAGCAAAATCTGGAGAGAAGTGAAAACAAAGTAATGTCCCTAAAGGATGGATTATTTTTTACATGGATTCCCCTCAATGACGTTCAGAAACATCCTTAGTACAGGTAGCATTAAGTGGGTAAGTGGTGCAGCAAATTAGGGTGGAGTGATGTTAACATCACAGGGGAAAGGAATGTGCAAGAATACTTGAGGATAGAGACCAAAACCTCAATACAAAAGGTTTATGCTGCAGGTGAAAGGAGTTAGATTAGACATAACTTAATTTGAAATAAGTTGTTTTGCTGAACCTTTTCAAGTGAACTTCACATAAGGAATGTGCTAGGCAGAAGGACAAGGTTATTAAAAGGGCATTAACTTTAACCAGTTGCTCTGTCATCCACTATGCTATTCATGCCGCCTTTGGACCAGGCCCCAAAACTTCACCTCAACAAAGTGATGGAGCTCATCGAACAACTGGGCAAATGAAATCCAGCTCAAATCTAAACTAAATCATCCCTGGGTTGTGGCACTGTTTCGAGTTTAGCTCACTGGCACTAAATCCTAACCTGGATCCTGAAGGGCCGAGGTTCCAGCGGTCACTAATCTTTAATCAAGTCCCTCAAACCCACCTTCAGAGTCTCTCTCGAAGCCCATGAGCTGGTCGCTGTTGCCGTCACCTTCCTCCTCTTCCTCTTCCTCTTCCTCCTCAAACTCCAGATCCTGGCCTAGTAGCAAGTCACTCTCCAATACCAGGGCCCCGGGTCCTTCGTCGAGGGAGTCTTCGGTATCCACTGAAGAGGGGAGGGGGCTTGTAGATTCTCCCTCAAGAACCGTGCCCATCATCCGCACCCCGGGAGCTAGCCCTGGCAGCCCGTACTTCCCGTACTCTCAGACCCTCTCGGGTTCTCTTAGTAGAAGCTAGGAGTCCAGATCGCCCACCCCATCCCTCAGGAGTCCCCCTCTACCCCGACCTGAACCCACTCCACTGACCCCACCCCCGTTCCTCCCCCCCTTGCGGCCCCTGACCCCTGACCTTTGACCCCCTCGCATTTCACGGGCTGCGGGTGGCTCTGCTTCCTTCGGGGCATCGTGACCGGCTCCAGCCCGACGCGCCTCCGGCCTGCGGCCGCCCGGCCCCGCCCCTCCCAGTCCGGCCCGCCCGCCCTTCCTTTCAGGGCCCGCGGGCCGCCCCCATGCAGCGGCGCGGGCCCCGGGCAGCCCCCGGCCCTGGCCCCGGCGCCCAGCTCAGGCCGCTCCCGCCGCCGCCGCCGCCGCGTCCATTCATGGAGCCCCCTACCCCCCCCCCCACGGAGACCAGCTGGTACCTCCGTCCTCGCTTCCGCTTCCGCTGCCGCAGAGTCACACGGGACGCGTAGTCCGTGGAAAGCAGAAGCGGCGAAAACGTCCACAGCGTGACCAGGAAGTGATTGTGACGAAAGAAAGCAGCCGAGCCAATCACAGATCAGATAGAAAGCAGGCCGGTGAGGAGGGAAGGAGAAGCCTCGGCCTTGCTTTCAGTCTTAGTTGCCGCCTGGCTTATCCTAACCACCCCCTGCAGTAGCTAGTAAACTATTCCTGACACCAGGAGGGGGTGAGGATGAGCCATGACGCTACGCCAGCCTGCCAGCAGCTCAGGGAGTTGCAATACCTGGGCCCCCTCTGCCCCATATTCTTGGGACGGACGGACGAACGGACACACACACACACACGAACGTGGGGCACATGCACTGTGGAGGGCGCGCGCACACACACACGCACGCACACGAATACGCAGAGGGGCTTGGTAGAGCCATCAATGAGGTTGAGTCTGGGGCCAGGGAACTCTGGGTGGGCCGGACAGAACAGCAGTATTGAAAAAAGGACACCACGGGCACAATTAGGTTTTGGCCTTTAGTCTGAAAAAGTGTTGATTGAAAGTGTACAACAGAGAGCGGGTGCAAGCGGCTGGGGGCCATGGAGCCGCCAATAAAAAAGAATGTCCTTAAATAAAGTTCACAGAGTAAAAACCAGAACCGCCAGTCTTCCCTCCAACACAACAGAGCACAGGCACAGAACCGGTGATGAGCCCCAAGGAGCAAGGAGAAGGCCAGGGAAGACAGCAGAGGCTCCCAGGCTGCTGTGTGGAGGGAGAGCCCTCTTTGGAATGGGCTGAGTAAAGCCACCCAGCTCCCCCTGCACACCTCATAACCACTGCTAAGGCTAAAGGAAAAAGACAAAACTCAGTCTCAGGTCCAGAGGGCTCAGAAAACAGTCTAGGTGGGCAGGGGTCTGGACAACCGTTAGTCCCGCTTGGCTTTCTTCTTATTGTCACTGTTGCCATTTTCTTCAGCCCCCTCAGAAGAGAGCACCTCCTCCAGTTTCCGCTTGCCACTCTCTGGCTGAAGCTCTGCTGTGTTTCGGGGCTTGAAGCAAATGATGATGCAGGTCATGTTGTCACACCCTGTACCGTCCCCAGAAGTATCTGGTGCCAGGCACTGATCCAGCAGCTACAAAAGGGACAGGGCAGCTCAGCTTCAGGGTTTGAATACCCTCCTAGGAACCTAA
The DNA here is from genome assembly GCF_007474595.2 of Lynx canadensis. Lineage (NCBI taxonomy): Eukaryota > Metazoa > Chordata > Mammalia > Carnivora > Felidae > Lynx > Lynx canadensis. The sequence goes on along the minus strand of NC_044305.1, from coordinate 118,197,963 downwards.
GCCCCCACAAGAGGGCTGACTGTGCTGAGACAGGGTGGTAGAAGGAGGGGAACAGGCAACAGATGTCCCAAACAGGCCACTTGCTAGCGTAAGAGGCATGAAGATATGTTAGGAAAATGAAGGAAGGTGGAACTTTCTAGTCAGGGTTTGGCATCAGTCGGTAATTAAGGATACTTCCCAGCTCTGGTCTTAGCTCTGGTCCAAAGACAAAACCTTGGCTATGCAGACCAGACACCCTCTTCTCCTCCACCCTGGCACTCACCTCTTCCACAATGGATGACAATAACCGAAGCTCCCCATTTTCATCACGCTGACTGATCTTTGATTGAATAAAGTCTATAACTTCCTGGCTGCTCATCACATTCCTGGGGTCAAAAACAATACTCTTCTTTAGTCCCAACAAAGCAGAATAGAGGAGTGTAGAGAGAGGTGATAGCCCCCCAGGGCCAATGCAAATACCTACAAAGATATCCTTAGCTCTGCCTTAGGCTTGGGGGTTTTGACACCAAGGTGTCTGCCTAGGCTCTAATTCTAGAGCAGCTTGAGAAAAGGTGCTGAATGCAGCCATTAGAGGGATGATAAAACCAAACCAGCTCAGAGACCTGTAAGAGAAGTAATGCTGCATAAAAGAGGGAATTTTAGGGCATTCCGCTGGTGCTCACCATATGCCATCACAGGCAATGACCATGAATTCGTGGTCGTCAGTGAGAGTCAGCACCTTGATGTCAGGAAGGGCTGAAATCATCTGTTCCTCAGGTGGCAAGTTCTTATTTCTCTTGTAGAAGTGGTCTCCTGAAGTAAAGGAACGGCTGGTTGATGAGTAGTTTAGGCACTCCCCACAGACCTGTGCTTAGGGCTGGTCAAGCCTTGCCATTCATTTCCCTTCTTGGCAAAGTTCCATAATCTAAGTGAATGAAAAACTGTGTTCCAGTTTTTCTAGTTGCAGCCCTATTTTCAGGTTGCTAAACCTTAGGTAGATCACTCACCTTTTTCATCATCCAAAAATGACAGCTATCTTACCTATCTCACGGAGATGTTTTAAGGACAGAGGTAATAATAGATACCAAAGTACTTGGCAAGGTACATGGGCCTATTAAGATTAAAGTTTGCTACTAGGTAGTCTGAAAGAGAGAGTAAGACCCCAGAAGTCTTTCCCATGCTTTCCTGGCCCTTACCAATGGCTCTGGAGAGGTTGAGGCCCCCGTTGACTCGCCCATCCATGGTGACCTTGCCACCAGCATTCTTGATGCGTGCTAGCTCCACTTCATCCTCTGGTTTGTGGTCATAGGACATGTCTAAAGCTTTGCCAGCCTCAGACACCACACAACGAGAGTCTCCCGCATTGGCTACAATCAACTGCTTCCCTCGTATCAGGGCCACCACCGCTGTTGTGCCGCTGTCAGAGCCAGGCTTAAGAGGAAGAAAGGAAGCATCATGGGATCTTCTGGACACAAGCTCCTCATTGGTACTCCCCAACCATTCACTTATGCTTTCTTCTCTCACTGGGACCACCAAGAGAGCTTTAACAAACAGGAGTGGCATGAACTTAATCTTTCCAAAGACCAGAGCATGCTCTCTTTCTTTTCTGAGCTAATTTTACCCTGAAGACCTAGTTCCACTTGTAGCATAAATCCCTGCATCGCCAGGACTTCAGTACTAAGGCAGCAAGGAGATCCCCTGTCACCAAATGACAATCAGGGGAATAACATTTGCCTCTTGGCTTTTCCAGACTCCTTGCTCCCCTTCCCTACACACCTCCTCTTTGCCTTCCATGCCAGGCACCATCATCTCCTCTTCTTCCTCGTCTTCTTCAGCCTCCTCAGTGTCATCCTCATCTTCCTCATTCTCTGCTTCTTCACTGCTGTAGCCATCCTCTTCCTCACTGCATTCCTGCCAGAGGGATGATCCCAGGCTGCTGAGACTGGGATGACCCCCTGCCCCCCTCCCCCCAACTTGTACTCAGAACCAAGAGCCCGGCCTGAACACGGATTCTGAGAACAATGAAAGATGCAACTATATGATCATGATAGAAAAATCCAGGGGAGGGGAGAGGGCCAGATGGGTATAACTGATATCCTAAACTGGGTTCGGAAGTCAGGAATAGTAAGTCCTGCAAAAGGCCAGGGCTCTCAGCCAAAAGCACCTTTCAGGCAACATGGCCAGAAAATAAGTGGCTCAGAGAAGGAAATATCCAAATATCTAAAGTAACAATCCCTACCTTCCTGTTCTCTCTTGGAGACAGACTCTGGGGCGCCTGGGGTGGCTCAGTCGGTTAAGCATCCGACTTCAGCTCAGGTCATGATCTCACGGTTCGTAAGTTTGAGCTCTGCACTGAGCTCTGTGCTGACAGCTCAGAGCCTAGAGCCTGCTTCAGATTCTGTGTCTCCCTCTCTCTCCACCCTTCCCCTGCTCACACTATGTGTCTCTCTCTCTCTCTCTCAAAAATAAACATTAAAAAAAATAATAATAATAATAAAAGACAGACTCTGAAAGGCTAGAACTAGATCTGTATGTTATAGTATCGACAAAGGAAGAGGTTAGAGGGCTAATGGTTCCTATGTTGGTGGAGATAATGAATTCAAGTAAAGCCTGGAATATAGGCCTTGGGGGATCCTGTAAAAATAGGAGAAGATGGTGGGCACCAAGCTTAGTAGAGCATGCAACTCTTGATCTTGGGGTTGTGAGTTTAAGCCCCACGGTGGGTGTAGCAATTACTTAAAAAAAAAGAGAGAGAGAGAGAGAGAGAAGGAAAGGAGTTGAAAGCTATGTATGGTAACCACACAGGCCTTTTCTGCAAATTCAGTATCTGTCTGCTCCCACTGCCCTTACCTCACTGTCTTCCTCTTCCTCCTCTGCCTCATCTGACTCATCCTCACTGTCCTCAAAGAACTTGGACTTAGCAATTCGAGGCAGCTTGTCAGAGGCTGAAGAGCAGGAAGGCCCAGCCTCACCAGTGGGAGTGCCAGGTTCGCCACCTTGGCCTGCCTCAGTCCCACGTTCTGAGTTGGAGGAAAGGCCTGTGTGGGCCTTGGCTGTGGGGCCATTTTCCTCTGAAGAAGTTTCCCTAGATGGGTCCTCAGGTCCGGCTTCCCCATTGAGGCCCTGGGACCCTGGTTCCTCGCCTGTCCCAGCTCCAGATTTGCTGTGGGGAGCACCCTTGTGACAGTTCTGCCCGTAGCGCGTGAGCAGCTCTTCAATAGTCATGGTAGCCTCTTCATGCAGCAGCGCAGCTTCCTCATTGTCCACTGCAGGGAAGAGGCTGAATCAGTACCCCCACACCAGACTCTTCATAGGACCAGTCCTTTTTCCTGCCTCCCAGCCTTTGCAGGCCTGAGTTCCAACTTCCCCACTCCCTGGGGTCTCAGAAGACCCCTTTGGTTTCTTCTCAGATAACGTCTGCCTGCATAGACTTCCTTTAGTCTTTGAGTTTCACCCTCTTCTTAGTCAAAGGAACACTAGTTACTATAGTTCTCTTATCACCTCTTATTCTTGATTGATAAGTAGAAAGCTCATTATGGCTGAGGACCCAGGAAGCCCACAATGCTAGTCTTAGGCCTACAGCCCAGGCTTAAGGACTGGCTGCTGAGGCTAATGACAACTCCTGTCTAGAAAAAAGAGGTCACATAAACATTAACAGGAACCAGAGAGACCCTACCACAATGACAAAATATATATAAAATGCTTACAACTATGGACACTAGGCACAAAGGTTAATTTTTTCTCCCTTCATAACCTCATGTAGTGTAGCAGAACATAAGGTTCTCTAATGTGGGGACTCCCCAAGTCCGTATGAAGTCATCCTCTCTTAGAATTGACACTGAAATAATATATATTAAAGAAGAGTTCTTTAAAATGCAGATTTCCTCTCAAACAAGGGATGCCAGCAACACTCACCATCATCTTCATCAGCTACTTTTTCTTTTTCATCCTCATCCTCAGTGGGTCGCCCTGCAATCTGTGCCAACTCCTTTATGACTTCCTCAGTGGTCAGTTTGGCATCAATAGCCAAGAAGGCATCTTCTAATGCCTGGATGTAAGCAAAAGAGTATAAGGCAAGTGTCAGAAAAAGTACAGGAGGTACAAAATAAATTGCCTATATACAATCTGGGTAAAAAAATGGCATGCAAGTTACAGGGTGATCTGCCACATGAGGAGACACTCACATATAAATAAAAACCAGTTCAGAGACCTGGGAATAATGAGGCAACTCTAAGAAGGCTCAAGTGAGGATAAGCTTGTTTGGGGCATAGAATTCTTTAAGAAATGCAGTAAGCAGGGGCGCCTGGGTGGCTCAGTCGGTTGGGCAGCCAACTTCGGCTCAGGTCATGATCTCGCGGTCCGTGAGTTCGAGCCCCGTGTCGGACTCTGTGCTGATAGCTCAGAGTCTGGAGCCTGTTTCAGATTCTGTGTCTCCCTCTCTCTGACCCTCCCCCGTTCATGCTCTGTCTCTCTCTGTCTCAAAAATAAATAAACGTTAAAAAAAAAAAAAAAAAGAAAAGAAATGCAGTAAGCAGCAGCTTACCGGCAACAAGAAAGGAAAAACCACAGGACTGGAAAATAAGGGAGAGCCTACAGAAGTAGAGAAGGAGCATTATGATAAGACAGACCTTTTGTAGCTTGCCTTCTTTGTAGGCCTTCTGATCTTTGATGATATCAGGAAGATATTTGGCACAGTACAAGGCAACTTCCTCCCCTAGGAAACAGGTAAGGTCACCCAGAGCACTGCTTCCCACATATAAAGTTATATAATATTTACATGCCATACTGGACTGAACCCCAAGGGTTGAAGAAATGAATATCTTATACAACTGAAAGACAACTTACACTTTTAACTTATACAATTTGAAAGACAACTGTTTAGGAAGTTCTGATCCAGAAAATGGATTTCACCATCAACTCTCTCAGGGCTATGTTAATATACCTTTTGTCTTTTCTTACCTGCATACTTAATTCTCAGTGGAAAAAAGATAAATTGTAATATAGGAACAGGCTTTTCGGATTAAAACAAGGTCTGGTGAGATTATAAACCAATACAATATCCAGTTAGGAAGGCAGAATGGCAGAATAGAGAAAAACAGCACTAGGAATGGAAACGATATCTTACAACCAGAACCTTGGAAAGGAAAAGAACAAAGGACCTGTTCTTGCCCTCTAAAGTCTAGAACTAGGGTTCAAGAATGTCACCAATATGATCTGCTACCATTACCTCCATGTCCATCATAGACAGAAAACATTGCTGTCTCACTGTCCAGCTCAGGAATACAGTTGTGAGCATCCTAGGAAAAAGAGAGCATAATTAGCATTTCTCAAGATCAAAGGATGTTCTTCCTTGTGCCACCTCACTCAGGTCATGAGGATTTCCTTCACACCTTAATCTCACTAACCCTTCCCTGAACTACATGGCCTAGAAATAAGAAAGGAAACGGGATGATAAAATAAGAAAAGAAATACAGGGGAGGGAGAAAGGAAGCAAGGCAAGGGAGGGAAGTAGGGGAGGAAAGGAAGGGAGAGAAATGAATCAGTTCACTTTCTCTGCAGTCTAGCAGCCTCAGCCTAGGAGATCTCGGAGTCCAGATGGCAGAATGTTTGACTGTTGGAACTCTAGACCTGACCCTTTTGGTTTGCGGCAACTATGGGAAGAACCAGAAAAAAGGCTTTAAAGTCTCTTCCAGACCCATTCTATGAATCAGTGAACTTCAAGGAAGAAAATCCTAGGGAAGATAGCAAAAAGAGACCTGAGGGCATTACCAATCTGAAAAGTTTCTGGGAGAATCCTAAAACAGCCTAAGAGAAAGCACTAGGAATTTGTAAAACTATATACACTTATACTGCCACTTTCCCAAAGCACCATCTAAATAAATTATTCCCTCTTCTAAGTTTAACTCACTCATGAAGTTGCCCTCAGGTTAGGCAGAGGATATATTTACAAAAGAATCTTCCCAATAAATAATATTCTTAAAACTATACTGTGCTTAGATTTTGTTAACTAAAATTTACAATGTCCCATATGATCAGCCTTCCCACCTCCTACCCCCAGATGGAAATGACATATCATTCAACACTGATGGCATAGTACACCTGAAGAGAAGTCTGCAATGGCCCTGCTGCAACAACATCATGGTTGGAAGGCTGGAACTGATCAAATTCTTCTAATCACAAAACTCTGCCACCCCAAACAAATATTCTAGTCTGTGCCATAGTTCAAGCCAAGACCACTGAACCTAGGTGAGCATGTGCTGCAGCTTACTCTGCCCCATCTGGGAAAACAACCCCACCTCTCTTTTAGGTACTTTCTACAAACAAAAAGAATGCAATCAGCTATTTACTTTGATTGATTATCCCCGTGTAAGTCAATGGTTCTCCTCCTATTTCTGGCATTTAAAATTTTTCTAGTTGTATCAATACTTAGGAAATCAGTGCAGTGGTTCTTCTGTTGTCCCTGAAATAAGACTATGCCTTCGTTATACAAACCTAGAAGATAAAAGCTATTGTTCTTAAGTTTATTTATTTTGAGAGAGAGAGAGAGGGCATGCGTAGGAGAGGGGCAGAGAGAGAATCCCAAGCAGGCTCTGCACTGTCAGCACAGAGCCCGATGCGGGAGCTCAAACTCCCAAACCGTGAGATCATGACCTGAGCCGAAATCAAGAGTCGGACACTTAACCGACTGAGCCACCCAGGCACCCTAAAAATAAAAGCTATTTTAAGGTAGTAAATGAGAGAATGGAAAAATAGCTATTTTGTATTTCCCTCTCATTGATTCCAGGAGAAAGTGTCCCAGAATCTAACGGGCTGCCATGGAGGGCACACAATGGCCTATCTAAGGTTGTCAATAACTGCCTCTGAGTCTCATCCCCAGGATCCAGAGAGCACTACCAACCACACATCATCTTCACCCTCTCCCAACCACTCCACCACCAGCCACACTGCCCTCCCTTCCGTCTAAGCCAGGGTTAGACCTTACTGAACCTACTCCTTCTCTCCATCTTTTGACCTATATGACTATCTATTGCTCCAACATCCTCCACCAGTGTTTCTCAGACTTCATTTGTTCATTCACTCATTTCTTCACCAAATATCTGACTATCCGCTATGTGCGAGGATCAGTTCTGGGTATTTGGAATATATCAGTGAATAAAATGAAGATCTGCACTTCATAAAAAACCTTACATTCTCATGAGGGAAATACACATAAACACAATAAATAGGTAAATCATATAGCATTACGATATAACACTTACAGAAAGAGGATGGTGCTATGGAATAAAGAAAAGGCAGAATGGAGGAGGACCGGGTTGGATTATAGAAAAGTGACGGGAGAACTGAATTGGCAAAGGTATGAGTGTGTAAAGGCTTGCTAAAGCCATAAGAAACTATACCTCAGCAGTCACTACCTAAGTCGTGCTGTGAGTGTCTAATGAGTTTGGCAAAACAGTTGTGTCATATTGACGTTGACTTTAATTCTGATGATTTTGTAGTATGGTTTGTTGGCATGGAAGTTATGCCCAGTTCTGTTTGTACACATTTAGGTAACATTAAATTAAAATTGTTTTAGTGAAATCTGGAGTTCCACAAGTATTGCTTTCCTTAAAAAAAAAAAAAAAAAAAAATTCATGGAAGATCTCCAAGATATTTTGTTAAATAAAGAAAACAAAGTGCAGAAGGAAAGCAAGTACAGAATGCTATATTTAGTAAACTGCTTTTGTGTAAGAAGAGGGAGCATGGAATAGATATTTGTCTTCTCACACTGTAATACCATACGAATACACAGAAAACTAAGAAAAGCAGGTTAACTGTGGGATGGGAGCAAGACTGAGCCATGGGAATGTTTAGCTTTTTCAAAAGTAAATTAAATATTTTTAGGAGACTCAATATTTCACTGAAATTTGAGAAATTAGTCCAACTAATTCCACTTTTTTGATAGGGGAGGGAAGAGCAGTCTTCTTGTCCACTGCTTCCCAGTGGAATAGGACAATCAATCGGTCTTTCTCTGTCCTGCAATGCCACTCTAAGTCAAAGCTGCACCATCTCTTTTGAACCCACAACTCTATTCAAATTACCTTTTTCACTTCCTCATCTACTTCTCACAAAAGCATTGAAGTAGATCTAATCTCAGTGAACATATGAAAAAATACTTAACCTCAACAGCAAAGAAATGAACATTAAAAACAAGGAAATATCCTTTTGTGCAAATTAAAATAATGGAAAAGATTAATAATAACCAGTGGTAATAAGAGAGAAGTAGGGGCGCCTGGGTGGCTCAGCTGGTTGAGCGTCCGACTTCAGCTCAGGTCACGATCTCACAGTCTGTGAGTTCAAGCCTCGCATCGGGCTCTGTGCTGACAGCTCAGAGCCTGGAGCCTGCTTCGGATTCTGTGTCTCCCTCTCTCTCTGCCCCTCCCCTGCTCACGTTCTGTCTCTGTCTCTCTCTCTCTCAAAAATAAACAATAAAAAAAAAAAAAAGTTAAATAAAAACACATTCCCATATCCTGATCAACAAGAATATAAATAGTACAGCCTTCCTGGAGCACAATTTGGTAATATGTATCAAAATTTCAAATGTGCATGCCCTTTGATACAGTAATTGGACTTCTAAAAGTTTATTTTATGGAAGTAATAAGACGAGGGTACAAGAATATGTATAATAATGTTCATTACAGCATTATTTATAGTAAAGAACAACTATAAACATCGAAATATCCATGAAGAGATTAGATTACAAGTAGTACATCCTTCCAAAAGAATACATGCAGTTATTAGAAACAAATATGCGTTGGGGCGCCTGAGTGGCTCAGTCGGTTAAGCGTCCGATTTCAGCTCAGGTCATGATCTCACGGTTTGTGAGTTCGAGCCCCACGTCTGGCTCTGGGCTGACAGCTCAAAGCCTGGAGCCCGCTTCGGATTCTGTGTCTCCCTCTGTCTGCCCCTCTGCTGCTTGCACTCTGTCTCTCGCATTGTCTCAAAAATAAATAAACGTTAGAAATAAATATGCGTTAATTTAGAAATAAGTCCACAATATACTAAGTGACAAAAAGACAGGAAAAAAAACACACATATGCTAGAAATCTGGAAGACCACATTATGTATCAAACTGCATGGAGAATAAGAGTTGGGTAATAATAATTATTCTGCTTTTCTACATTTAAAATTTTTGTACAATATGCCATATTATTCCAGTTTGAATGCTTATGACAGTAAAACAAACCTATGAACTGTCTTCTGAATTGCCACGCTACAATATGATCACTGGCCAGTTATCTCTTGGTGTGCCTCCATTTTCTCTTCAATGATAGAGGAATCATCCATAGATGATGCCCAACATAGATTCACCTTATACCTTGAGGTGTCAGTTCCTAGAACTACTCCACACTACCTTCCCTTCTACTGCCTGGTGAGTCTTTGGATCTATATTATCACCTGGAACTACCTTTTCTAAGCACTTTCGTTTCCCCTTTTGCATCTCTGTTCATTGCCTCCATACCTTTACCTACCCTTGCTTTTCTTTCTCTCTGACCCTTTCTGAGCCAGAGCCAAGTCTGTCAACACTGTCTCTTAGCAATCTAGAAAAACTCATCCAACCTCGTATAACCCGACCAACTGCTTTCTTTACACCTGAAATCAGAGCCACTAAGTATTGCTAGTCATAAAATGTCATGAAATCATGTTGGTTGTTTGTGCACCTACTTCCATCATTCAGCATTTTTTTAGTGTTTTGCATTGACACTTAAATATATTGACTGCAGCCAGTCATAAACCTTTCCCACACTGTTCAAGGTCTCAATGCTCTTCTTTCACTCTTAGCAGATGAGCTAACCTCTTGCTTTACTTAGATCAAGGTCATATATCAAGAACTACTTCATCATCTGTATTCTACCTCAAAATTTTTCTACAGCTTTACTTAACCTCTCCTTCACTTCTGCCTCCAAAGCAGTGTTTCTCCCCCCCTTTCTTTTTAATTCAACAAAGCATCCATTAAACCATTTATTGGAAACTGGTTAAAATGATCTCTCTTCTTATTTTTTATTTATGTATTTATTTTTTTAGATTTACATGCTTAAACTCCTGATCTCAAAACCTTTTCCTTCAAGATCTTACTACACAGAGCAGGCAATAACCATAACAGCAACCCAAATAGCTATTTTGCAGGCTTCATTTTTCCCAACTATTGTATATAATTAAACAGTAAAAACCGTGTCAGCTTTCTTGAAAGTTCTTGTGGGTTCTGTGAAGTTCCAGTTGCCTGTTTCTATAGGATGCCTTTCTCCACTTCAAACTTAACATATATAAACAGAAACTCAGCAGTCTTCAAACACTCAGAACTTCCCCTACAGGTCTTATTTCTGTTCATGGAATCTTTCCTAGGCAACACTTAATACCAGACCTCCTTGACTTCCTGGCTCTCTTCCACCATCCATCACCAAGTCCTACTAAGTTTTCCTTCATGACTTTGTTCATGAATTACTTTACTCTTAATAGCATTTTATCTTCTCTCCTGCCTCTACTCTCTGTCCCTGTAGTCCAACCTACATACATCCAGATACCAGATTATACTTCCCAATATTTTATTGCTAGAAGCTTCAATGGATTCTACTGCATATCAGATTAATTCCACATAACTTACAAGCAGTTAAAGGCACTCAATCATCATTCCTACCCATCTCTATAACCTAATCTCTTACCTTTCATACCATTCCCCAAAAGAAACTACTCCACTCTTGAACTGATCACCCCAACCCAGCAAGGTAGCAAGCATGCCTCAGTCTTCCCTCTTTCTAATATCCTTCTTCTTCTCCTTCCACTTTCCTCCTTTCCTTTTGTCCCATTTTATAAACTCTCCGTAAGGTCCAGTTAGTCTTACCAGCTCTAAGAAATCTTTCTCAGTCACACCAATACTCTGATCATTCCCCTCTCTAAACTCAGAATATACCATCTTGTATTATTATCCAGCATTCCATGGGGGAAAAGAGACTCTTAGGTCCCAAACTAGATTGTAAACCAGAATGAAAGCAAAGATGGTCTTAAATGTTTTTATAGCTTAAAAATAAATAAATAAATAAAAAGTCTTTACAGCTTTTGGGCCTAAAAGTAGGTTCTGCAACATCATAGGACTTCCATGTCTGTTTTTGACAGTGAGTCCCCAGTTGCCTCAGGACAAATACCTTATGGATGCCTCCTCCTTCATTTCCTACTCTAAACCCAGAGATGTATCATAAAACAATAACCACTGATAGTCTGGAGGAGATGACTCAGAACACACAGGTCACCTGAGTCAGGACTCTTAGGCCTTGCCTTACTTAAATCATGTATCACACAGAACCTTTTGACCTTCTAGACAACCAATGGATCTGTATGAATAAAAGCCCGGTTATCCTGCCTGATGTCAATCTCCTAAGGTTATAAATACATCCACAAAAGTTCCTGTTTTCATGGATGACCAGCCATTTAGATTTATGATGCATAAATTTATCTAAATCTTTACAAACTAAGATTAAAAGGTTGAAGGTGGTTGGGAACTACATTTTCGGTTTTAAAAAGTCATGTATTACTATCTGACTTTTAAAATTATATGCATATATTACTTCAGTGCTACAGAATGAATGTTTTGTGTCTCCCTACAATTCCTATGTTGAAATGTAATCCCCAATGTGATGCTGTCTGGAGGTGGGGTGTTTGGGAGGTAATTAGGTCATGAGGGAGGAGCCCTCATGAATGAGATTAGTGCCCTTATAAAGAGACCCCAGAGAGCTCCCTTGCCTTGAAAATACATCTAGAAGGCAGCTATCTATGAACCTGAAAGTGGGTCCTCAGCAGACACCTTAGTCTTGGATTTTGCAGCAGGATCTTGAAGATGTATTTGTATATCCATGTTCACAGCAGCTTTATCCCTAACAGCTAAAAGGCAGAAACAACCTAAGTGTCCACCAACAGATGAATGGATAAAGAAAATGTGGTATACTCATACAATGGATACTATTCGGCCTTAAAAAGGAAGGACATTTTGACACATGCTATAACATGGATGAACCTTGAGGACATTATGCTAAGTGAAACAAACCAGTCAAAAAATAACAAATGTGTCTTTCTATGAGGTACCTAGGATAGTCAAATTCATAGAAACCGGAAGTAGAATGGTTGCCAGGAGCTGGTGGCAAGGGGAATGGGGAGCTGTTTAACTGGTATAGAGTTTCAGTTTTGCAAGATGAAAACACTTCTGGAGACTGGTTGCCCAGCAGTGTGAATACACTTAACACTACTGAACTGTACAATTTTTAAATGGTTAAGATAATAAATTTTGTTATGTTTATTTTATCACAACTTAACATAAAATACACACACACACACACACACACACACACACACACACACTTCCCACAAAGAAAAGCCCAGTCTCAGATGGCTTCACTGGTAAATTCTACCAGCTATTTTTAAAAGAATGATACCAACTCTTCACAAACTCTTCCAATGTATAGAAAAGGAGGCAACACTTCCCAACTCATTCTATAAGGCCAGTGTTATCCCGATACCAAAGCCACACAGACATTACAAGAAAACTACAGACTTAATATCATAAAAGGTAGCAATACTCCTCAACTGATTCTACAGATTCAGCACGAGCCCAATCAAAATTCCAAGTGCCTTTTGCACAGAAATTGACAAACTGACCCTAAATTCATACAGAAATACAAGGGACCCAGAAAAGAAGAAACAATAAAAAGAACAAAGTTGGAAAACTCACACTCCTTAACTTTCCTAACTTCAAAACTTAACACAAAGCAATGGTAACCAAGAGAGTGTGGTACTGGCATAATGATAAGTAGATAGATCAATGAAACAGAATTAAGAGTCCAGAAATAAATTCCCATTATTTGTAGTCAAATGATCTTAACAATGATGCCAAGATAATTTAATGAGGGAAAAGAATGACTTTTAAAAAAATAGTTTATGTTTATTTGTTTTTGAAGAGTGGGGGGAGCAGGCAGGGGCAGATAGAGAGGGGAAGACAGAGAATCTGAAGTAGGCTCTGTGCTGAGTCCAACAAAGGCTTGAACTCACAAACCATGGAATCATGACCTGAGCCAAAGTGGGCCACTTAACGGACTAGACCACCCCGGCACCCAAAAGAATGACCTTTTTAACAAATGATGCTGGGACAAGTATATATCCATATGCAAAAGCATGAAACTGGACCTCTTCTTTACACCATTCACAAAAATTAATCTAAAATGGATGTAAGAGCTAAAAGTATAAAACTCTTAATAGAGAAACTGGACTTCATCAAAATTGAAAGTTATCGTGCTTCAAAGGACACAAACAAGAAAGCAAAAACGCACCCCACAGAATAGGAGAAAATCATATCTGATAAGGAAATTGTATCTAAAATATATAAAGAACTCTTACATCTCAATAAAAAGACAACCCAATAAAAATAGACAAAGGATCTGAATAAACATTTCTCAAAAGATATATAAGTGGCAATTAAGACAAGAAAAGATGCTCAAATGTGATAAGCTACCAGGGAAATACAATAACAACCACAATGAGATACCATTTCACACCCACTAAAATGGCTATAATAAAAAAGATGATAACAAGTGTAGGGAGGATGTAGAGAAATTGACACCTTCCTTCCTATATTGCTGGTAAAAATGTAAAAGGGTGCAACCACTTTGCCAAAGAGTTAGGTAGGCATCTCCTCAAAATGTTAAACATGGAGTTACTGTATGATGCAGCAATTCCACTCCTAGTATATATTCAAGAGAAATAAAAACTTATTTCCACGCAAAGAAATTGTAAATGTAAGTTCATACCATCATTATTCATCATAGCCACAATATGAAAATACAAATATCCATCAACTGATGAATGGATAAACAAAATGTCCACACAATGGAATATTATTCAGTAAAAAGAATGAAGTACCGATTCATGATACAACATGGATGACTCTTAGAAATATTGTTTAGTAAAAGAAGGCAGACATAAAAGGAGACATATGCATAATTCCATTTATGTGAAATGTTAAAAATAGATAAATATATAGAATATCATGTAAATTAATGGTTGCTAGGGATTAGAGGAAGGGAGATACGGAGTGACTGGTAATAGTTAAATTGTTTCTTCTTGGGGTGATAAAACTGTTCTAAGATTGATAGTGGTAATGGTTGTACAACTCTGAATATATTAACCATTGAAATGTACACTTTAAATGGATATGGCATGTGAATTACATCTCAATAAGATTCTTAAAAAAGAAGTCTGCATATAATTTTTTAAAGTTTATTTATTTTGAGAGAGCATGCGTGTGCAAGTGGAGGAAGGGCAGAGAGAGGGAAAGAGAATCCCAAGCAGGATTCTCCACACTGTCAGCGTGGAGCCCCAATGTGGGGCTCAAACTCACACACTGTGAGATCATGACCTAAGCCAAAGTCGAATGCTTAACCAACTGTGCCATCCAGACACCCATACATACATTTTCAAGTACTATATATGATTAAAAGTTGATAGACTGCATCTTTGAACAGGATCTAAAGGGAAACCAAAAACTCCATTGAAATCAGTACTCTGTTTAAAGCATGTCATTACACATCAGTGATGCTTCAAGTTCAGTTCTAAAGGTTTATGCTTCCAGACAGCACAATTTTAATAACAGCTCACAATGGCAAGAACTACTGACCAGATCTATTAAACTTCCACACTCGAATTCAAAGCACAGTTCCTTACCTTACCTCTCAAAGTACAATTCCAAGATGATAACCCAATAGAGGATCAGGGTGGAGAAGCAGCAGTAACATCTGCTATGTGATTGGGCGATAGAAATAACTTATGTAAAATATTCTTGAAATCTTGAGGAATAAAATCTGATTGTAACTTCCTGTTGCTTAAGAACTTACAAAGGAATCATATAGTAGAAAACAATTTCTCCATATGCGTGGATATGTATTTGATTTCATGTCATACTATCTCTGAATTGTGAAGAATAGTTACGACATGCTAATCAAATGCCCTTTTATAAAAGTTGCTTAACTGCATCCTAGACAAAGGAATTCTGATCTGGTTCAATAAATAAAAAGTGCTTTAAGATACAGAGATGAGGCACTAATCTAAGAATCAAACAATACTGGGGCGCCTGGGTGGCGCAGTCGGTTAAGCGTCCGACTTCAGCCAGGTCACGATCTCGCGGTCCGCGAGTTCGAGCCCCGCGTCAGGCTCTGGGCTGATGGCTCAGAGCCTGGAGCCTGTTTCCGATTCTGTGTCTCCCTCTCTCTCTGCCCCTCCCCCGTTCATGCTCTGTCTCTCTCTGTCCCAAAAATAAATAAACGTTGAAAAAAAAAAAAAAAAAGAATCAAACAATACATGTTCTTCAGCCTCAGATACCCTCTCTTAAGTGGAACCCCACAGCATTCTTGTGGTATCCCATTTTATATTTTGCCCCATTAATACAATTATTGAAACTGTCATGTAGGTATCTTAAGAATTTTCTGCTTAACATGCTCTACATTCAATTCTAGGTGACCCCTGTATGACCACTAATAAGCCAGTTTCTATATGGCAATAAACAGCTAGTCTACTCAAAAGTGTATCCTAGGTATTGATAGTGCCTTTTAAAGAAGGCAAATATATTTCACAGAATTAAAAAGAAAAAAATTTAACTCCCCATAGAAAGCAGTTTTGTCACTTCCAGAGAACCTCACAACCCAAAAGTATCCATGTCCCTTAAAACTACATCAACTCAAACTATTTTCAGATTTGATTTCTCATTAGCCACCAAAAACTCAGAGCCTTTCCAAATATATTTCTCAGGCACCCTTCCACAACCTACCTGTTAACCCCCAAAATACATACCTCAACCAGCTTGAGGATCCCTCCAAACCATGGAGAAGGAAGAAGGGAAGGGAACATCAACTGTGGTATTTTGTTTACCCCTCCTCAAAACACCCTGGTTCCACAGCAAGAGGGGCTGGAGAGAGGCAGAAAGTATAAAATGCCAGCTATTGATAGTTGCCATCCTTGCCTCAAGAGAAGGGGTAAAATAGTACTAAGACTGAATCTATTCATCAATCAGGATTTGAGCAACCTCTTGTAATGTGTATTGGCATGAAAAACTTACCTCAAAGGAATCATTAGGACCAAGCAATTAAGGTCAACATACTGAATAAACTGGTGGAATTGAGTCCTAAAGCTTAAGAGGAACAGGTGTGTACACTTTCTGAAAAGATAAGATTCACTAAGAGGCTACAAGTCATAGTTATTTTCTTGCCATAGCGAAGAAAGTACGTTATACTTTGGACAGAAAGGAATCAAAGTCAGAAGGAAAACTACTGATGTAGCACAAAACTACTTGATATAGCCCCACATAGGGCTTCAAGAGGGTCTAGTTAAGTATATTTAACCATTCAAACGAAGGTAAATTCAGAAATAGCTTAATAGGAAGATTTTAAAACCCGAACTGGTTACCTCTCAGGAAGACTAGGATCTAAGGAATAGTCTAACAAGATCTCTACAAACCAAACAGCTGGTGATGAAAAAAGTCCTTTTCTAATTACCAGAAGAGAAACCAAAAATAAAGGGAAATACCCTGCAGAGAAACAAACAGCACAGAACCACTGAGCAAACAACTTTGAAAACTAAATATCCAAACAACTCAGTTTGTAAAGAAAACTAGAAAGAAGGGTACCCCCAAAACAGAAAAACTGCAGCAGAGAAGAGAGTGGAAAACAAGGACTGAGAAACCTGCCAGAAAAGCCTTTTCACGGTAACATGAGAAGAAAGTCACCTCAGATCTTACAATAGTAACAGAAAATGCCATAGAAATGGGACCTCCAGACTAGCAACTAACCCAAACCCCAACCTTACATTAAGGTTTTCCTTTTGAAGCTATATCCAAATATTTCTAACACTCAGACAATTACATTCACCAAGGACCCAGTAAGCTCAATGCTGAGCACCACACTGGAATATGAACGCTATGCTTCAGGTTGACACAGACGATAAGTGTCCAATAAGTGTCTTGAACAGTTTCATCCCACAGATTCTTTCCACCAAGAAATAAATGTCCTAACTTTTCTGGGCCTCAGTTTCTGAGCTGTAAAATGCGGGAGCCAAATTAGATGAGCTGAACCATAGGATCCCCTTCCTTCTTGAAATGTTATAGCTACTGACAGAATTGTTTAAAGTCTGCTGTGGGTATGAAAGTGGAGTCTGAGAACAAACCATTTAAGTTTATACTGTCATTCCAGAGCTAACCACAGGGAGGAGCGAGGGATTTGAAGAAATTCCCGAGGGAGACACTATTAGGCTGTTAAACTGAAGTCCACCTAGTAAGTGGATAAACCCTTAATCCCAGAAATAATTAGAGCATTTCCCTGGCCCTTCTGCCTAGCTCTCACAACACTCTTCACAAAGACATGTCTTACACATGTCTTTCTACCTTTCCTTTCTACCATGGTTTTTCCTGTTCTCCTTGTAGTGTCACATCCATTTTGCCCAATATTACTCCTTTTTATCCAGAAATTTTCCACCTTTCCCTTTTATCCAGAAGAAATTTTCTAGAAAAGAAAAGTCAGTTCTTTACAGGTTAAAGTTCTTTATAGATTATGATGAAATGATTACAAATCAAGGAAACTATAAACTACAGTCAGCACAGGCAAATGACAATTACAGAGTAAGTTTCAGAAAAATCCCGAGGAAAAAAATATCAAGCATAATAAAAAAGTAATGATACCGAATGACAAAACTCAAGCTTTCCAAAGGTCGTAAAAGGCCCTGAAGAGAATACAAACGAGTGACAATTCTTAGGGGTCAGGGCGAGCTTCTGAAATTAACATTCGGTGCCCAGAGCCAAGTAACTAGGTGTTGAGAATTTCAAACAGACTACTTGCCTAGGCTTCCTTTCACTGTCAAACTCCTCGTCTAAAAAGGCCTCTCACATCACATATTTAAGGCGGGGGGGGGGGGGGGAGTAGTCATTCCCGTCTATTCTCTTCGTCCTCGCAAAAGTAAATGAATAAATCGTCCCTCTTTTCATCTTAACTCCCACACTACACCTCACACCGTTTATGAGCCTGGAGGGCTGGGCTGGCAGAAGAGGATGGCGCGAAGGCACGAGGAGAGGGCGGTCAGTGGGCGGAAGGTGCCTCTCCCCACATGGCCGAGATCTCGCCGCCAAACTGGCCACCGGCACACGGTCCCCAAGCACCGGCAGTTCCCTCTCGGCCCCGGGCCCACTCTCGCTGCCGCCCGTCAAACTGCCGCCGCAGCCAAAGCTGCACGCTCCCGATAAGGACCCTTCCCTGGGGATGACCCCATCCCCCCGCTCCCTTTCTCCGTCAGGTTCCCGCCCTGCAGCGGCCCGCCTCTGGGCCTCTCCCGCCTCACCTCCATGGAGACGCGCCAGCCTTGCATGGCGGAGAAACCGTAGGGCAGCGGCAGGCGCGAGGCGCCGACCCCGTCCCCAGAGCACTTCACCGTGTTGGGTTGGGAGAGGTAGGCACCCATGGCGGCTGCTGGCCAGCGGCCTCAGGAGCAGGCGAGCGGGACGCGACCCGTGCCGGCGCCGGAGCCCCGGGGGCACGCGTGGCAGGAGCGGGCCCGGCAGTACGGCCGACACAAGGTGCCGGTGAAAGGCGCGAGGCCGGCCAGGAGGCGGTAACGGGACGGGAGCAGAGACGGAGCGGAAGCGGAAACGGCGCCGCTCCAGACCCCGCCCGGCCGGCGCGGCGCGGCACGGCGCGGCGCTGCGGGAAGTCATTTCCTTAGCAACTCGCCCCGCCCGCGGGGACAACGGCCCGCCCAACGGCTGCTCCCGCGAGACTGGCGCGGTCACGCCTACCAACGGTGGCTCAGCCTGCCACCCGCGGTTTCGCCAGAGTTTGGCCCCCCGGAGCTGTCCCCTGCTGTCTCCCGCTATCCCCGCCCCACCTTCGCTGCCCTACCCTGGCCTGTCGCGTGTTTGTCTGAAGCTCTTTTGTGTCGGACCCGGCGCTCCGGATCCATCCTCCAGTGTGTCAGCTCCCTCTCCCCATCGCGGGCTCAGACTCCGCAAACCCGCCGGATTGGGCTCAATTAAAGTTTACTAGCATTTGCTCTGAGCGCTTGAAGTACCTGACCCGGCCTTATGAGAGTCTTTTGTGACAAAAGACAATGAAAACCTCGATTTGTAACACCATTCGAGTTAATACAATGCAGAAATGTTTGGCACAGTCTCTGCAGGGTGAGAAGAAACCGAAGGAGAGGAGACCGAGCTGTTGCTTGACGTCCTCAGGATGCCCCAGGAGTGCATTATGCGGGGGAGAAGAGAATAATGTTACAAGATTGCAGGGGTGAGAAAAGAATGTAAACTGCATTTGGGAGGATTTTTGAGGAAGCTGACTGGTCTCTTTGGAAAGGGGTTTTAACTAGTAATGTTACATAGAGTAGAGATGGTCGTAAGCGCCAAGATGGGTGATTTGGGCTTTACTGCTATTCTGGCATAGCATTTTAGGACTTTTGGTGTAGTCTTTGTGTGCAGTGTGGATTGGAGGAAGAAAGTCTGGAGACTAACTGGTTAAAGGGCTCTTAATCTAAGGATGAGATGAGAAGGGCTGGAACTGAGGTGGTGGCAGTGGTAATAGAGAGATGAACAAATGAGACAATAAGAAATCAGGATTTATTAATAGATTGGGTTCAGAGGATGGAAGAGAAAGGGGAAATTGGCCAAACTATGAGCAGATTGGTTCTTTTAAAATACAAAACTAATTATGCTTCTTTCTGCTCTTCAGGTAGTCCAAATTCCTTAACATAGTTTACCAGACCCTTCATGCTTGAACTGGCATATCAGTCCCACTTTCTCTCCATTTCCACTACTGCTCAAAGCCTCAGTAGTACATCTTTGTGTTCCTCCAAAGCCATGCTTTCTCCTCCTATGCCTTTACCTATGAAACACACCTCCGCACCCACCCATCTTCATCCTCCTCCAAGACGTCTTCTCTAATATCCATATATTAGCATGGGTTCCCCATTTGTTTCTCCCTTCGTAAAGGCAGAAACCCCATCAAACCTAACCATTGTATACCCCAGCATCCCTAGCACAATTCTTGTATTGGTTCAATATTTTTGTTGAATAACACCAAGGTTTCGACCCTGAATGACAAAAATTGGTGGAGCCATTAATAGAAAATGGTGTGGCATGGGTGGGTGTGTGCTAGTTTGGGGAGAAAATGGTGGGTTCAGTTTAAGGGGACAACTAGATATCTAAACATTGAAAACATTGAAGTTGGACTATGAGGGTAGAGGATGTTACCTAGGCCCATAGGTCATAGTGAACCTAATGAGATCTCTGTACAAGGCAGTGTAACAGGAACACGGAATTGCTCAGCCTCTTTTTCCCCTCCTAAGGATGGAATGTGACATCGTGGGGGGGAAAATGAGTTTTGAAATATATTAACCTATGTGGTCTTTCACAAGTTGTTATTCTCTCTCAGGCTCAGTTCTTCAAGGAAAACATACAATATCTACTTTTTCAGATTGCTTTAAGGATAAGAGGAGCTGAATACAAAGTGCTGAGTTTGCATAAATGCTGTATTCAACCACAGACTACATTTATTAAGTATCCATATACACATGCTAAATATGGGATGGAAATGACATTAAGTTATTTGAAATTATTTTTTATTTAGATTAAAAATGATCTGAAACAAAATGAATAGCAGACAAGGAAAAAAGTGGAAAAAATATGACTGAAGGAAAAATCAAGGTACTGGGAAGGTGGTGGTGTCTTAGGGGAAATGGAGATCGTAAAGGGTCTCATGGAAAGACCTGGGAAAACAATATGAAGATCATCTTCTCCCTATTCCATCCCCATCTCCCCCCAAACCACTAAAGTACACTAAGAAAGACACAAAGATTTTGTGCTCTAATAAGGAGAGGAAAAAATGATTTTAACCAAAAATTCCACCCAAATGTTATATTAGTAGATTGATCTTCCTGAGTCTCTAACCTGTGAGCTTCAGAAATGTGACTAATCGGGGCGCCTGGGTTGCTCAGTCAGTTAAGCGTCAGACCTCAGCTCAGGTCATGATCTCACGGTTAGTGAGTTGGAGCCCCGCTTCAGGCTCTGCACTGACAACCGGAAGCCTGGAGCCTGCTTTGGATTCTGTGTTTCCCTCTCTCTCTGCCCCTCCCCCACCAGCACTCTGTCTCTTGAAAATAAATGTTTAAAAAAAAATTAAATAAAAAAAGAAAGAAATGTGACTAATCAAACATAATAACAGAAGAGCTGAAGATGTACTTTAATGGCTGGCCTGAATGATAAACACTGTCTCTAAAATATATACCAAGTTTATACAACAAGGGATAAAGGCATGGGATTGATTTGCTGTGGATAGAAAAAAACTCTAAGCATTTGGTAATTCCTACACATATTCACTATTGTATGTCCCAGTATCATCTTTGCTTTTTTTTTTTAAGTTTATTTTAGTAATCTCTAGGGGCTTGAACCCATGACCCCAAGATCAAGAGTCACAGGCTCTTCTGACTGGGCCAGCCAGATGCCCCACCTTTGCTTTATTTAAAAAATCACTAGATTCCTTGTATCATCTCTCAAATTGGTCAAGCATTGAAGATAAACAAATACTAGTCATTTTTTAAAGTTTTTGTTTATTTTAGCCTCTCAGCCTCTTTCCAGTTACCTCTCATGAGAGAAGAGGAGAAGGTGGTTTAAGCCAGTGTTTTTCAAACATGAGAAATTGTGAACCACTGAGACATACTTCTGCAGGTCCCAAGGGATTCAAGGGACCACCCCTGCCCTCCCTTGTCCAAGGCCAGGCAACGTTGCCTTAAAATTAAAAGGCTAACTTCAAAGTATAATGTGACACCAGTTCAATTGTTAAACATAAACTCACGATCACTCAAAATATAAAATGTTAATCCAGATAATCCCAAATAGGTTTAACATGCTTATATTATAAAACTAAAAGCACAAAGCTTTAAAATGCGCAAAGTTTTAAAAATGCATAGTGCCTTGGAAATACAAGACCCCCAGAGGGTAGCAGACCACGGCTGAGAAACTCAACCTGCATATGGAGGATGCTAAATGAGAGAATGAGAGAAGGGTGAGAAGTTGGGAAGTAGGTCTTCCCGGGCTTCCCTGCCCTTCCCAGGAGCTCCTAACTCTGTTTTTGACTCTTTATGTACTTCCTTCAAATCCTGTTTCTGATTATATTTTACTATTCATAAGATATTGTCTTTAGAAGCTCAGCAGTTTTGATGTAGGATTTTATTTTTAAGTCCTCTCCACAACGAACGTGGGGCTTGCAAACCCAAGATCAAGAGTTGCATGCTATACCAGCTGAGCCCGCCAGTCATCCCAGAAGCTCAGCAGGTTTTTTTTTTTAACTTTTAAATGTTTTTATTTATTTTTGAGAGAGAGACAGAGTGTGAGTGGGGGAGGGGCAGAGAGGGAGACACAGAATCTGAAGCAGGCTCCAGGCTCTGAGCTGGCAGCACAGAGCCTGATGTGGGGCTCAAACCCATGAACCATGAGACCAGGACCTGAGCCAAAGTCAGACACTTAACCAACTGAGCCACCCAGGTGCCCCTCAGAAGTTTTGATACATTCTTTCCCATGTGTGATTAAAGCTAGAAGAATGATCCAAGGGAAGGAAAAAAAAAAGTGTGGGCCAAGATTTAGAGCTATGAAAGAAGGAATGAAGATATTTTGAAGTTATTAGAAAAAAGAGGGGAAAGAGTCCATTTCTGAGGTTCTGGGCCAACCCATAGTCCTCTTTGTATTGTTTTAAAAGGTGCCCAATGGGGTGTGTGAGTGGCTCAGTCAGTTGAGGGGACAACTCTGATTTCGGCTCAGGTCATGATCCAAGGGTTGTGGGATCCAGCTCATGCTCAGCATGGATCCTACTTAAGATTATCTCTCTCTCTTTCTCTCTCTCTCTCTTTCTCTCTCCCTTTCCCTTGCTTGCACTGTCTCTCTCTAAAATAAAAAATAGGGGCGCCTGGGTGGCGCAGTCGGTTAAGCGTCCGACTTCAGCCAGGTCACGATCTTGCGGTCCGTGAGTTCGAGCCCCGTGTCGGGCTCTGGGCTGATGGCTCAGAGCCTGGAGCCTGTTTCTGATTCTGTGTCTCCCTCTCTCTCTGCCCCTCCCCCGTTCATGCTCTGTCTCTCTCTGTCCCAAAAATAAATAAACGTTGAAAAAAAAATTAAAAAAAAATAAAAAAAAATAAAAAATAAAAAGCTGCCCAATAAATGCATTTTTTAATGTCAAAGAAGTGTTATATTTTAAGTTGGAGTCTTATATTTCTAGAAGGCCAGACATAAGTTCATCTTGCAGCTGTCTACCTTTACTCAGGGAAATCACCACAATGAGCCCTCTACACATGCATAAAGGAAATACCTTATCCTAAAGAAAATCCTGAAATGACATTAACCAAAATTCAGATGTTTCAGACTGAGATGCTGGAGTTAATTTATTTATTAGTAATATAAAATGTTTTGCAGGACTATGCCCTTACAGAGAAAAAGAGATTATTTTTCCCCTAAATAAGAATATGGACTGGAATGTCTCTTAAAATCCTTACTTGTTCTTTGGAGACCTATGCATGTTTTTGTCCAACTGTTTGCTCGTAGATGATCACAAAACTGGAGCCACTCTGAGGAGTGTACAAATCTTACCTCTGCACCTCATATTAGAGGACAGGCTGGCCTGAACCACTGGCATATCAAAAAATTATGTTATATATACCCAGATTATCCAAAGTCTGGAAAATGTCAGTGACTCCTGGAATTGTGTTAAGCAGGCCAGCATTGAGCTTTTTCCCCCTAAGGAAAAGGATAGTCCCTCAGTCAAATATTCTAGAGTGGAAATATGCAGGCCTTAAAGTGGAAAAGAATGATTCTCTTTGGACCCATCCCTGTTGCTGGCATTAGGATTCTAGGAAGTGGCATAGCCTGGAGATAACTGCAAGGGGAAATGGGCCAGCTGAGCTGGCTCTGTCTTATCAGGAATCTGAAGAACAGCCACTTCTAGTGGCAGCTGAGGGCTCCTCTTTGTTTCTAATGTCTGACTCTGTGTCTTGTTACATAGTTTGGACTGAGCTAAACTTTAGGGAATAAAGTGAAGAGATCTTCGGTCCAGTGGGTGGAACCACGTGGAGAGCCCAAAGGAGGTGGTGGCAAAGTTCAAGAGCAGCAGTGGTTGGGAGCAGGGACAGCTGGCAAAAGTAATTTCCAGAGAAGATCTGTGGCACACTTACCCATTCCTTAGGGATTCCTCAAAATCCTTTAGTAAAAGATCTCCTTAGCTATATTGGCTATTGAGAATGGAGGACACAAGTTGAGTCTGACAAATTGGCACGTGAAAACCACAATGTTACTTAGAAAAACCCTGCTGCTTCTTGCAGTCACCATGGGGGCAAACATTCTTAACTGAGGCTCACATGCAAAGAAATGAATGACCTCACATTTGTAATCCCTCGGCTCTACAGTCTGCTAGGGACAGACAGCAGTAATAGGAAACCTGCCAGCTGGAATCCTATCATGTCCACCAAAATGGCTTTCTTTCCACTGGTCTGCCTACTCCTCCCAAATGGTTGTTTCCTCAACCCCGAGAGTTTCCTCATGTGTATGTTTAGCTCAGTTCACAGACAAAATCTTGAGAGGATTCTTCTACAAAGCTCCGTAGTTATTTCTCTGTGTAACTCCATCCTTTCTGGCTCTCTGCCCTGGAAATGTTAACCACCTTCGCCTCCCTGAACTCTCAACTCTGTCTTCTCAATGCAATGAGATTTTTAGGCTCTGTGTGGGTTTCCTCTCTCCACAATGTGGCCTGAAAACTCTTTCTAGGTAATAAGCTGGGGGTACTCATAGGATTTACTTAATTTGTTTTCCTTCTCTCAGGGGCTATTATCCTGTGCTGCCTGTTATCCAATATCTGAAAACTGTTGCTTTATATATTTGATCCAGTGTTCTAGATTGCTAAGGCAGTGGTAAATTTGGTTCCTCTTATACCATCACAGCCATGTTTATAAATAGGTCTTTCAGTGAGATTGTGTGTGTGGGTTTCTTTTAATCCCTCAACTGTTTACTGTTTCTGGCATATCAAAATGTATTTTGCCTTCACTCTTTAATGACAATTTGGCTGGAGATAAAATTCTAGGTTTACAGGGAAGTGTTTTATCAGTAGGTTCTGTTGTTCTGTTGTTCTGTAGGTAATCTGTTTCTTTCTCATATTTCTAATAGCTTTTACATTTTTCTCTGTATCCTTGATATTTTGTAAATATCCCTCTGATATGTCTCCACATGTGTTTATTTTATTTGTACTAAAAGCTTTTTTTTTTTTTTAAGCATCTGACTCTTTTTTTTTTTTTTTTATGTTTATTTTTGAAGGAGAGAGAGAGAGAGACAGACGTGAGTGGGGAGGAGCAGAGAGAGAGGGAGACACAGAATCTGAAGCAGGCTCCAGGCTCTGAGCTTTCAGCACAGAACCTGATGAGGGGCTCAAACTCACAAACTGTGAGATCATTGCCTGAGCCCAAGTCTGACGTTTAACCAACTGAACCACTCAGGCATCCCAAGCTTGGGTTTTTTTGTTTTCTTTTAGAGTTTATTTTGAGAAAGAGTGAGTGGGGGAGCACGTACACACAGGCAGATGAGGGGAAGAGAGAGACAGAATCCCAAGTAGGCTCTGCACTCTTAGCACATAGCCCTACACAGGGCTCGAACTCACAAACTGTGATACTACAACCTGAGCAGAAATCAAGAGTCAGACACTTAACCAGCTGAGAACCCAGGAGCCACTAAAAGCTTGTTTTTTTTTGTTTTGTTTTTTGTTTTGTTTTTTAAATTTTTTTAAATGTTTTTATTTATTTTTGAGACAGAGAGAGAGAGAGAGACAGAGCATGAGCAGGGGAGGGGCAGAGAGAGAGGGAGACACAGAATCCCAAACAGGCTCCAGGCTCTGAGATGTCAGCACAGAGCCCAACGACGCGGGGTGCAAACTCGCAGACTGTGAGATCATGACCCCAGCTGAAGTCAGACGCTTAACCGACTTTGCCACCCAGGTGCCCCTGTTTTTTCTTTTTTTTTTTTTTTTTTTTATTTGAGGACGAATGTCTTTCATCAAAACTTAAAAATTTTTATGTTTTCTGGAGCACCTGGGTGGCTCAGTTTGTTGAGCGTCCAATATCAGCTCAGGTCATGATCTCACGGTTTGTGGGTTCCAGCCCTGTGTTGGGCTCTGTGCTGACAGCTCAGAGCCTAGAGCCTGCTTCAGATTCTCTCTCTCTCTCTCTCTCTCTCTCTCTCTCTCTCTGCTTCTCCCCACTCGTGCTCTGTCTCTCAAAAATAAATAAATAAATACATGTTAAAAAAAGTTAATAAAAGGGGCACCTGGGTGGCTTAGTCGAGCGTCCAACTTCGGCTCAGGTCATGATCTCACAGTCTGTGAGTTCGAGCCCTGCGTCGGGCTCTGTGCTGACAGCTCAGAGCCTGGAGCCTGCTTCGGATTCTGTGTCTCCCTCTCTCTCTGCCTCTCCCCTGCGCATGCTCTGTCTCTCTCTGTCTCAAAAATGAATAAAAACATTAAATAAATTTTTTTAATTAAAAAAAAATTATGTTTTCAGGGGCACCTGGGTGGCTCAGTTGGTTAAGTGTCTGACTTGGGCTCAGGTCATGATCTCATGGTTCATGGATTTGAGCCGCATGTTGGGCTCTGAGCTGATAGCTTGGAACCTGCTTCAGATTCTCTGTCTCCCTCTTTTTCTGCCCCTCTCCTGCTCATGCTGTCTCTCTCAAAAATAAATAAACATTAAAAAAAATTCTTATGTTTTCAAACACTGTTTAACCATCAATCTCATTATATTTTTCTATATTTTTCTAGAACTCTCATCATACATGTTGGGGCTTTCAATCCAGCCTCCCTCTTTTAACTATATCTGTCTTTGTACTATATTCTGAGTGAATTAACTTACTCTGTCTTCAGTTATACCTGGTTTAGAGCTCTTATTTTTAAAATATTTTATTTATTTATTTATTTATTTATTTATTTATTTATTTATAGCACAAGAAGGAGAGAGAGAGAGAGAGAGAGAGAGAGAGAGAGAGAGAGAGAAAATCATAAGCAAGCTCCATGCCCAGCACAGACCCTGATGCTGGGCTCCATGTCACTGTCATGAGACCATGATCTGAGTCAAAATTAAGAGTTGGACACTTACCTGACTGAGCCACCCAGGCACCCCTAGAGCTCTTACTTTTTATTTTCACGATTTTATTTCTTTTAGTCCCAAGCAAATCAATCCAGGAGTTCCTTTACTTGCTTTTGGAGAAGGTTTCGTCATTCTCTGTTCCAAGCGTGCTCCAATAATAAACAAGTGTCCTTATCAGAATCTCTCTCTAGTTTTCTCATTTACTTTCTTAAGAATGTTCTCCCTGGAGAGATTTTTCTTCTTTCCCAGATGTAAGAAACTGTAAAAACAAAGGTCAAATTTCAAAGTGAAAAGCCAGAGGTGAGGTAAAGGGGAAAAAAAATAACACTTACATTGGAAATCTTCAACTCATAACTGCTAAAATGTGAGGCAGATGTCACAAAACTTGGAATGGAAAATCATAGGTTTTATGGTCTAATTCATATCTTCTGAGTCTGGAGAGTCAGAGAAAGGGAGAGTTCAGTCTTCTCTGGACTATTCTTCCCTCCTTTAACTGCAAGTTCAACTCCTATTCCTTTTTTTTTTTTTTTACATTTATTTATTTTTGAGAAACAGAGTGAGACAAAGTGTGAGCCGCGGAGGGGCAGACAGAGAAGGAGACACAGAATCCGAAGCAGGCTCCAGGTTCTGAGCAAGCGGTCAGCCCAGAGCCTGGTGCAGGGCTCAAACCCGCAAGTTGTGAGATCATGACCTGAGCCTAAGTCGGATGGATGCTCAACCAACTGAGCCACCCAGGTGCCCCTCCTGTTCCTTCTTTAAAATCCAGGTCACGGGGCGCCTGGATGGCTCAGTTGGTTAAGCGGCTGACTTCATCTCGGGTCATGATCTCGTGGTCTGTGAGTTTGAGCCCCGCGTCAGGCTCTGTGCTGCCAGCTCAGAGCTTGGAGCCTGTTTCAGATTCTGTGTCTCCCTCTCTCTGACCCTCCCCTGTTCATGCTCTGTCTCTCTCTGTCTCAAAAATAAATAAACGTTAAAAAAAAAAAAAACTTTAAAACCCAGGTCAGACAGGTATTAGTCTTATTTTCTGGGAAACCTTATATTAGTTTCCTATGACTGCCTTAACAAATTATCACAAACTTGGTGACTTAAAACACCACAAATTAATTTACTTACAGTTCTGGAGACCAGATACCTGAAATCAGTTTCACTAGTTTAAAGTTAAGCTATCAGTAATCCTGGTTCCTTCTGGGGACTCTAAGGAAGAATCCATTTCCTTGCCTTTTCTAGCTTCAGGAGGCTGCCTGCGTTCTTTAGTGTCACTCCAACATCTTGCTTCTGTGGTTACATTTCTTTCAGTTCTGTAGTCACATCTCCTTCTGCCTCCCTCTTTTATGAGCACTCGTGATTATTTAGTACCTATCCTGATAATCAGGATAATTTTCCCATCTCAAAATCTGTAATCACATCTGCAAAGTCCCTTTTGCTATATGAGGTAACATTTGAAAATTCCAGGGATTAGGATGTGGATATCTTTGGGGGCTATTTACTCAGCCTGCCACATCTTCCCAGGTATTTTTCTTCCATGGAGTCAGTCATGTCCTTCTCTCTTCAGCCTGTGGAACTTTATACATATTTCTGTCGTTGCTCTGTTTAAGTGTTGTGAATGTTTTTGTTTATACAGATATCTTTCCAAATAAATAGGAGCTCTTTGAAGACTGGAACTTTGTCTTTTTCATTTGTTATCCTACTGCCTAGCATGGTGCCTGGCACATAGTAAGCACTAAATAAATATTTAATTAAATTGAATTTTATTCTCAGATTCAAGCCTGGCAGTACAACTATAAGCTATAAAATAATGGAGTCTTAAACTATCAGCGCTAAAAGGGATGTCAAGTCCTTTCCTTGTAGTCTGAATCTATATTTTATCAGGAAATAAGTTTACATTTAGGAGAGTTGTCTTTATTACTACAACAAAGATAAAACAAAACAAAACAGAAAAGGTTACATTAGGGTTTTAGCTCAGAAAAAACTGGAATGACTTGATAATTATTTTATTTTCTTTTTTTAAAATTTTCTTTTTTTTTCAACGTTTTTTATTTATTTTTGGGACAGAGAGAGACAGAGCATGAACGGGGGAGGGGCAGAGAGAGAGGGAGACACAGAATCGGAAACAGGCTCCAGGCTCCGAGCCATCAGCCCAGAGCCTGACGCGGGGCTCGAACTCACGGACCGCGAGATCGTGACCTGGCTGAAGTCGGACGCTTAACCGACTGCGCCACCCAGGCACCCCAATAATTATTTTATTTTCAAATTTTATTTGTTTTGTAAGAGTGAGTGGGAGGGGCAGAGAGAGAGACAGAGGCAGAATCCCAAGCAGGCAGAGCCCAATTTGGGGCTTGAACTCAGGAGCCATGAGATCATGACCTGAGCCAAAATCAAGAGTCCAACGCTTAACTGACCAAGCCACCCAGGTGCCCCTTGATAATTATTTTAAACTCACAACATTCCTGGGAGATAAGGCAGATAATTACCTTTAGGTCAGTAAAACATGGAGCAAAATATATGACAGATGAATTTGATTTGAGCATAATTGAATACCATTGTGGAAATCAAATAATCTCAGGTGAATTATTGATTTACATGGGATGTCTGGGTTTTTTATTCCCCAGTGCCCCTACTTAATCCATTATGTTTATCTTAGAAGTTGATTCAATTTCTTATGACATGACATAGAGGTAGAGTTAAATAATAATTCCTATTTAATTAGCTCAGAGGCCTAAGTTATGAGGCAATGACCCAAGGAATCATTTCTAGACAGGGATAAGGTTTGAGCTATGGTGATAGTTTTTACCCTTCAGCCTAATGACAGGCCAGGCTACTTGCATCAGAATCACCTGGGAAGATTCTTAAACATACAGATATCCAAATTCTCCTCCTCCCCCCAAATTTGGATCCAGTTGATTCAGGGAAGGTCCTGGGAATGTGTATGTTTTAAAGTACCTCAGATAATTCACAATTATCAAGAAATCTAGGCTTAGTTTTGAGGTCCTTAATTTGAGGTCCTAAAGAAATGTAAATGCCAAGCTTGGAAGAAAGGATCCATATGACCTGAGCCCAAACCAACAGTCGGATGCTTAACCAACAGAGCCAACCAGGCACCCTCAGCCAGGTAGTTTCTTATAAAACTAAAATAATCTTAACAATCCAGAAATTTCACTCCTTGGTATTTATCCAAAGGAGTTGAAAACTTACGTCCACACAAAAATTTGCACACAGATATTTACGGGAGCTTTATTCATAATTGCCAAAAGTTAGAAGCAACCAAGATGTCCTTTGGTAGGTGAACAGATAAAATGAACTGTGGTACATCTAGACCATGGCATATTATTCAGCGCTAAGAAGAAACGAGCTATCAAGTCATGAAAACATACGAAGAATTCTTAAATGCATGTATCATTAAATTAAAGTAGCCAATCTAAAAAGGCTGCATACTATAGGATTCCACCTACATGACATTCTGGAAAAGGCAAAATTATGGAGACAATATTAGTGGTTGCTTGGGATGGGAAGGCAGAGCACAGAGGATTTTCAGGGTATGCTCTGTATGATATAATGCTCTATATGATATATGCCATTATATGACTATCCAAACCTATAGAATGTAAAATACCAAGAGCAAACCTTAAGGTAAACTATGGATTTGGGGTGATTATGATAGGGCACTCTACACTCATCCTTAATAAAATGTATACAGTTCTGGTGAGTGATGTTGATAATGGGGGAGAGGCTATGCATAGGGGGTGCAGTAAATAATATGGGAAATCTCTGTACCTTTTTCTAAATTTTGTTGTAAACCTACAATTGCTCTTAAAAAGTCTTAACTTTACTCCTAGCTAAATGCGAATTAAAATATCTTTTTTTTCTTACTGTATCACCAATGTTGAAAAGATTGATAATATCCAGTGTTAGTAAGACTGTTGGGAAGCAGAAACCTAACAGACCTTTTTTATTTTTAACCCTAACATACTCTTGATAGTATTGTTATTTGATATTTTGAAGAGTAACTTGGCAATACCTATTCAAGTTAAAATGGTTTTAGCCCTTGACTTAGCAATTCCACTTTTAAGAATGTATAAAAGTATTTTTCACAAATAGCCAAAGATGTGTGCAACAGGATTTTATTATAGCTTTGTTTATAATAATGTTGGAAATAATCCTGATGCCTCCTGGTAGTTATTAATTAAATGTTGGATAATGGAATACTCTATAGTGGTTAAAAAATTAAAGCAGTGCTGTATGAGCTATGGAAAAAAGTAACAGTAAATTGAAACAGGTTGTGAAGTATCGGCTTGCTTTCATTTTAAATTACATACTCATATATTAATATATGCATAGAAAAAATGGAGTAATATACATCAAAGTCTTAATTATTTTATTGAAGTAAGATTAGGAGAGATTTTCACATTCTTTTTTTTTTTTTTTAATTTTTATTTATTTTTGAGACAGAGACAGAGCATGAATGGGGGGAGGGTCAGAGAGAGAGGGAGACACAGAATCTAAGCAGGCTCCAGGCTCCAAGCTGTCAGCACAGAGCCCGATGCGGGGCTCGAACTCACAAACTGTGAAATCATGACCTGAGCCGAAGTCAGACGCTTAACCGACTGAGCCACCCAGGTGCCCCGAGATTTTCACATTCTATAGCGATTGTTAATTCACAATATTTCATAGGATTCTTGTGAGGATTAAATGAGTTAATATGCCTAAGGCAATTCAAACAGTGGACCATAGCACATAGAAGCTATTAGATAAATATTGTTATGCTAAATACGTTTATTTTTTTAAAGCAGAAAAAAAATAAATGAGGTTGCAAAATGCAGTATTTGAGCATTTCAAACATGAAAAGTTAAAAATAAAATAAAAGCCAGAGGAGGCCAATGGGTTCTCTATGCATATTTGAAAGAAAGAGCTAGTTGAAAAGCAAAGGTGATAATGGTAAGGATCAGACAGAAGAGAATGGTAAACTATAATGATAATATCAACCAATATTTAATGAAAGTTTATAGTGGACCAGGTGCTCCAATTGATTCTGAACCCCCAAGGAAAAAAGGTTAACCTGGACAGGAGGGGGTACATCTTTCCTCTGAAGATCAGAACAAAAAATTTTAACCTCAATTCTTCTGAAATTATATGCTGAATTTGGTGGACAAAATAATTTTTTAAATAACCAAAACAAGATTCATAACTTTCCTCAGATTTCTGAGAGTGTGTGAGCCCTCTCAAAGGTAAAAACAAACAAACAAACAAACAAAAAAAAAACAAAGAAGGATGAAAGATTGGTTTTAAAAATAAGTTATCTTGAGGGGTGCCTGGGTGCCTCAGTCGGTTAAGCGCTTGACTTCAGCTCAGGTCATGATCTCACAGTTTGTGAGTTCGAGCCCAACAACAGGCTCTGTGCTGACAGCTCAGAGCCTGGAGCTGGCTTCTGTCTCCCTCTCTCTGCCACTCGCCCGGTCATGCTCTCTTTCTCTCTCTCAAAAATAAATAAACGTAAAAAAAAAAAAGTATTTTGAGATGAAGAGATGAGAAAATGAGGCTTTTGCCATATACAGTATTCTTCTTTGTATTAAGATTAGAGATTCCCTTTAAGGACAGTGAAATTTCATGATTATGACATTCCCAAGTTCTGATGATTAATTCATCTTCCTCCCTTCATATTGTACGTACAATGGCAGAGTTAACTTCTTACCGCTCAGATTCAGCGTTTAGTTTTCGAAGATCAATGCGTTCACCCAGAATCTATCCTCTTTTCTTTCCACTTCCTTGAAGTCAATCCAAATTCTTTCCAAACATCTTTTCAAGTAAGTCTTTGATAAATCTTCCTGTTTAGGGATGCTAGATCTGGCCCTTATCAACTTTTAGTGAATAGCTTATGCCTCTGATTCAGGTTTTTTGTTGTTGTTGTTGTTGTTGTTTTGCATTTGTCAACTAGCATTGGCATTAGTAATTTCAATTTCTTAGGAGGATCAAAGGAGTTATCTGTGAAAACCTCTTGCAAAGTTTGGGCAAATACCAGTGCTATGCAATCACGAAGCGTTAACTATTAATTTTTAGAATGTGTTCAGGGAATTTTTTACGCTTTCTGAAGAACTGATATCCTGCGCAGTCTCACCCCCAAATAATGAAAGTGGGTGGGCGCTCCTCTCAGATTGAGGCTACGTCTCTCTTTCCTTTTGTCTCTTAGTCGGACTAGAACTGTCATGGCGCCTTCAAGAAGAGAGGGAAGGCCGGCCTTTCGCCTAGCAGAATCATCGGAGGCACCTGGACTGGACGGAGGGGTGGACAGAGAGACCACCCCCAGTTGAGATCCAACACACCGAAGCCTCCAAGAGGTCTCGGCCGGACACGGTGAAGAGGAGGAGACCGTGTTGAAGACTGCCTGCGAGCGACCGTCTCCCCAGGGCACCGCCCATCGTGACCGCCTTATCCAATGGAAACCCAACGGCAGTGCGGCACCGCCCATCTGTTGGTCGGGACGCCGCGAGGGCGGGGCCCGCAGTTCGGTTGCGCTGCGGAGCGCAGCTGTGAGGGAGTCTCTCTGGTCCGCGGCCCCGAATCCGAGCTGGAGCTGAAGCACAGGCTGCGGGGAGCGGAGTCGGGAGGTGAGCACCGAGGGGAATGAGCGGGAGGGAGGGGTTCGGCGAGAAGGCGGAAGGGTCGGCCTCCGCGGCGCAGGGCGCTGGGACCCCGGCCGGCGGGTGTCTGGAGGCGGCCCTGCTCGGTCGGCGGCCGAGGCCCGGCCCGCGGGAGCCGAGGGACCACCTCGGCCCCACGGCCCCTGCCCGGCCCTCCCAGCCTGCCCTGAGTGGCGGCGACCCGGAATTCTGCCGGCGCGGGGCGCGAGGCCCTAGCGTTCGTGTCGAACTGGGGCTGACGAGAGGCGGGGCCGGCGGCGGGGGCGGGGGCGGGGGCGGCGGTGGCGGGCCCCGCGGCCTGCGGAAGCGCAGCGTCGGGGCCGCGCCTGCTGGCTGAGGCCGGCGCGCCGACTGCGCGGGGGCGTGGCCTGCGCCCCTGACGGCGCCGCGGGGCTGGCCTTTGATGAGGTGGCCGCCGCTGGCTCTGGGGCCTGCGGGACTGCCCCCGCTCCCTTGCGGACAGCGGGCTGGGCGACCTGTTGGAGCGTGAAGCCGTCCCCTGCGCTTGCTTGATGTCTGACGGGACACTCCTGTAGGTCCCAGAGGCCTTTGGTCTGAACCGGGTGCGGGCAGCCTAGAGGCCTGTGGCCTGAGAGCTTTTGCTGAGGAGTTGAAATGCAGAGGGACTGCAGCCCAATAAATGAAAGTCTCGGAGAGAAACTTTGCGCGACGATCTACCCAACTTGCTCTGAAGTGAGCACACTATATTTCTCGGGTGGCTGGAGGTGGCGAGGAGGTTCTCTTTTAGGGGCGTACATGGCCTTTTCCTTCTGTGATCTCTTAAACCTCTGAACGACCCTGAGGCAAAACTCCCAGCAAAGATCTCTTCATCAGTAGGGGAAGTGCTGGGGGATTTTGGGCATTATCTTCATTTTGCCTGCTGGGGAAAGATTGGGAAGGGAGAAGACAAGCACATTCCAAGGACATGCCTATGACTGGTAAAGGTTTGGCTTCTCTTGTGGTGCTCTACTCTCTGTGCCTGGGTCCAGAAATTTCCTTAGAGCCCATTGGCTATATAGGCTTCCTGTATTAGAACTTCACTGGTATTTCCTATTGTAATCTAGCTGGAAATTATACTTAGCTGTTCAGATTCAAGATGCATCCTATAAATGTAGCTGCTCTAGAGAGTAATCCATATGAACTTTATTACCATTTTCTTAGCTACTTTTCAGGGGAACAAAAAGGAAAACAGTCTCTAACTTGTTTTCTGGTAGATTACTAAGACATACAGATAGTAGCTTTCTTGGCTGGTTGAATAAAATCTATTGATAGGCAGGACCTAGAAAATAACAGGGAAAGGAGTACCTGAGTGGTTCAGTTGGTTAAGCATCTGACTCTTGATTTTGGCTCAGGTCATAACATGATCTCACGGTTCCTGAGTTTGAGCCCCAGGTTGGACTCCGCGCTGACAGTGTGGAGCCTGCTTGGGATTCTCTTTCTCCCTCCCCTTCCCCTGCTTATGCTCTTCTTTCTCTCTCTCTCTCTCTCAAAATAAATAAACATTAAAAAAAAATAACAGGAAAGAATATCTTGCCAGATTTTCTCTTGTGCTTTGTTGTCCTCTGGTATCGACTAGAATGTCATCTAATAAGAATCTCCTGATTCAGGTTAAACATAGTATAGGTTGAGAGCAGAGATGGGCAGAAGTGCGTATCCAAGAGCTGTAAAATAAGGGCTTTTCAGAGGTTTCTGTATTCTGAACTGACTTAGAGGAGCAAATCTACTTTCCAGGATGTCACTTCTTACTAGAACACCCCCTTGAGCCCAGCACACACAAGTTTCAACTCCTTCCCGCCCTTTGTTTTTAGACACATGGCATAACATTCAGTGACTGTCCTGTGACTGTCTGGACATGTTAGTGATGTTTAACTTTTGAGAATTTTTTTCTTCCAAATAGTCATGTGCCTTGAAAAAAATGTTATATAGTACTTTTTCCTGTAACGGCTGTTATCTTGAGTTATTTGTACTTGAGGGAAAATCTCTGTCAGATCTAGTACCTCAGAGGGTGGAGCCTTTGAGCCATGTGAATGAAATGAAAGCTGGAAGCTTAAAGTCCTAGATCTGTTGTTTTTTCTTTAAATTTTTTTAAATCTTTATTTATTTTTGAGAGAGAGAGAGCGTGAGTGGGGGAGGAACAGAGAGAGAGAGGGAGACACAGAATCCGAAGCAGGCTCCAGGCTCCGAGCTGTCAGCACAGAGTCCAACTTGGGGCTCAAATCCACGAGCTGTGAGATCATGACCTGAGCCGAAGTTGGACACTTAACCAACTGAGCTACTCAGGTGCCCTCTAGATCTGTTTTTAATTTGTGGCTCCATGAATGTGGGCATCTTATTTATTTTATTCACTATTATACCTCAAGTACCTAGCTCAGTACATGTGACATATGGTAAGTGCTTAATAAACATTTGTTGAATGAGTGAGTGAAAAAAAAATGTTGCTAACCAATACCCATTTGCACGCTCACATCACAGGGAAGGTGAAGTCATCAGGGATGAAGTCACTAATCACTGCCAGTCACCTGGCCCAAGGGTAGCCTCAGCATGGACTGGCAGACTTGATCTGTGTATAGAAGGGCTGGATAGTGAATGCCAGAATGAGTTCTAGTGATATAAATCAGCTGAGAGTTTCGGCTAGATAAATTGGGTGAGAGTGCTACAGGTCCAGCACTGATTTAGGGCTAAATCAGTAGAACATTTTGGGGTCTGGAGTCATCTGTTCTGAACAGGGCCCATGTAGGTTAGTTCTTGAACACAGTGGAAATAGGGGCAGGTAAGGATTCAAAGGGAAGGCTATTGGGTGAGTATTGCTGAGAAGGAATGCTGTCCCTGATTTGGGGGCGTTCATTTGTTCATTTGGACTTTACCAAGGAGGGGGGTTTCATTGTCCTAAATCTTAGGTTGGCCATTCTTGGGTGGGTCATCTTCAACCAAGATAGCTTCCCTTCTCTAGGGGCACCTGGGTGGCTCTTGTTGGTTAAGCATCCAACTCTTGATTTTGGCTCAGGTCATGATCTCACAGTTTGTGAATTCAAGCCTCATGTCAGGATCCGAGCTGACAGTATGGAGCCTGCTTGAGACTCTCTTTCCCTCTCTCTCTGCCCCTCCCCAGCTCGTGTTTGCACACGCACGTACTCTCTCTCAAAATAAGTAAGTTTTAAAAAACAAAATATTAAAAAAAAAAAAGATACTTTCTCTTCTCTAGATTAAGAGAGTAGTTAATGTTTCATTTTTCAGACAGGATTAATTTGATTTTGGATTTAAAAGAAACCTGTTTTATTTTCTTTTTAACCCCAGATGAGGTTATTAGGGTTAAATCTTTATACATGTATCCTGACCCACTCTACCTTCTCCCTCCAACTTTGCCCCCAACCAATGCAGGCCTGAGTGTTCGTTCCAGCATGTCGGAAGGGGAGTCCCAGACAGTAGTCAGCAGTGGCTCAGACCCCAAGGTAGAATCCTCATCATCAGCTCCTGGCCTGACGTCAGTGTCACCTCCTGTGACCTCCACAACCTCAGCTGCTTCCCCAGAGGAAGAAGAAGAAAGTGAAGATGAGTCTGAGATCTTGGAAGAGTCACCATGTGGACGCTGGCAGAAGAGGCGAGAAGAGGTAAGGTGGTGGTAATGTCATTCTTGTGGGAGTGAATTCTGAGAGGTGAGAAGTGGAAGGGGAAAGTCTCAGAGGGCAGCCCAAACTTTAACAGATATGTGGAGTATTAAAATGGAGGACTTATAAGGAAACTTTAATTATTCCTTTTCATTTGAATTCTCAGGTGAATCAGCGGAATGTACCAGGTATTGACAGTGCATACCTGGCCATGGATACAGAGGAGGGTGTAGAGGTTGTGTGGAATGAAGTCCAGTTCTCTGAGCGCAAGAACTACAAGCTGCAGGAGGTAGGTAGTGCTGAAAGGATGTAGCCTGTAGGATGTGACAATGCACGTGTTAAAGAGGGATTGGTGGTGGGAAGCTGCTGAGGAGGAGAGTACGTTGGGGTTAGATCATTTCTGGGGAGGGATAGGAATGCCTTTTCAGGATTACAGTGATTTATGAACCCTGTCATCTGACTGTCTCCCCTGCTTTCAGGAAAAGGTCCGCGCTGTGTTTGATAATCTGATTCAGTTGGAACATCTCAACATTGTTAAGTTTCACAAGTATTGGGCTGACATTAAAGAGAACAAGGCCAGGGTAAGAACTTTTTCTTGAGTTTACTGCAGAGAATCTAGCTACATTTATTGTTCTTTTTACATTTAGAGATGAAAACAAGGTAGTTTTGAAACAAAACTGGAATTAGCTGTTAGGGAGATGAGAGTAGGACATTGCCTACAAACGGTGTCTTTTGTCTTGTTACAGAAGGGGCAGAAATGAGCGAACTTTTGTTTCCTTCCCATAGTTCTAATTGTTCATAGTTTTCTTTGTCTTGTTAAATCTAAGGAAGTGGTACCAACAACCATAGGAGGGAAACTTAAAACAATAGCCACCACCACCCAGTTTCCAATGGTGTCTGTGTCACCACATAGGGGATCATTTCTACTGTAAGGCCTTATTTGAGTGCTTTGCATCTCCAGGTCATTTTTATCACAGAATACATGTCATCTGGGAGTCTTAAGCAATTTCTGAAGAAGACCAAAAAGAACCACAAGACTATGAATGAAAAGGTATGGAGGGAGAGCAGACAAAGCTTTAGGCCGGTTTGGGGGTTTTAAAAAGATTATATTAATTATGAAGCTAATCAGGGGAACTGCTTGGAGGGTTAAGAGAGGGAATTACTGCTGACCTTTTGATCAAACTGTTCCAGGCTTGGAAACGCTGGTGCACGCAAATCCTCTCTGCCCTTAGGTAAGTAGGATCTGGTTAGTGTTTTTCCCCTATTTCCTGATTTAGTTCCTCCAAACAGATTTTAGGGCACTACTCTGCTGTTCTTTTCTGCCTCTGCCCACTTTTTTTGAGTCATATACTTTCAAGATTAGGCCCCTATGGTCTTTTAAAGGGTCTATCCTAATGCCCTAACCACGAAATATCTCCCACCTCTTTCTCCCAGTGCTTATCTGGCTATTTAACTCATCAGGCATAATGGAGATTCAGAGTGTGGGGATTATCTTTGTGGTGACCAGCAGGAGACCAGGCCCTTGCTCCTCTTAACCCTTGGGTTCCCCCTGCCCTTAATTTCCCAGTGGCCCCTCTAACAGCCCAGTGCCCCCACAGCTACCTGCACTCCTGTGACCCCCCCATCATCCATGGGAACCTGACCTGTGACACCATCTTCATCCAGCACAACGGACTCATCAAGATTGGCTCTGGTGAGGGGAGGGAGAGGTTCTGGGCAGGGGAGCCTCGGGAATTTGGGAACCATGGGGGTAAGATGAAAGGAGTGGGGAGAATAGGGCAAAATTCTGAGGTGTGGGCTGGTGGTAAGAGTTAGGACTTTGCTAGGGGTAATTCACAGGGAGAGGCCAGTCAATTAGGGGGCAGGGTCTAAGACCTTTTTGGAGGGAAGTGGGTTAATTTAGAGATCTTGATAGGTTGGGAAAGGGCAAGAGATGGGTCTAAGATCTGACTTGAGCCCCTGGGGCCAGACCCTACCAAAGGAGGTTCCAGGCTGTGCCTGCTGTGAGTGCTTTCATTTGCCGTGTATCTGTGTGCAGTGTATAACATTTCTGTGTGCCGTGTCTGTGTGCGGTTTGTGTGTCCATTTGTCTGGGGCTTGGCTGCTCCATCGCTCACAACTTTTCTCTGTTTTCCTCCCTCCCGCTTACGGGCTGCTCTGTTCCCAACAGTCTTTCATAGGATTTTTGCTAATGGTGAGAGCTCCCTGTTGCCCCACTTGGGGCTCTGTTTGTGCTCCCTCTGCTCCCCTTTGCGGCTGCCCAGTGCATGCAGTCGTGGGAGCAAGCCCTGTTGCCTATCTCCCCTGCCTACTTATGCCTGCTTGGCTTCTCCCTACCAGCCCTCCACCTGCTTGCCCTTCCATAACTTGCTTGTTTCCTGTGGATTCTGCCTGGCTGGCCACTTATGTCCTGGATTCTTATTCCCCTTCATCATCAGGCTGGTTCCCTGAATCATACTGTGCTCCCAGACTCTCTGTGATTTGTAGTCATTGTTTATGACCTGAGTGAGTCCAAACTGGGCCCGGCCCTGGTTCCTCGTTCAGCCCTGTGACAGCAATGTTGAAGAATAAGGGAGTAGAGCAGGAGTCTAAAATTTTGGTAGATCAAAAGTGAGACTGATTCAAGGGTATTGGTTCAACTATGAGCTGTTTTTGAGTTTCGGTCAGCAAAGGTGGGGAAGAAGGAGATTGTCTAGTTGGTTGTATGTTAATCCTTCTTATTCTTCTTTATCCAAGTTTCTGTATCCAAGGTCTGTAATTGTTGCAGATTAGGAAGAACTGTCTGGGTCTTTATGCTATTTTGCAGGGTGGCTGAAAGAACTAGACCAAACATATTCATGTGTTCAGGGATTAGATATTCCTGAGCTTTGGGGAAGGTGAACAGGACACAAGCAAAAGTGTTACTTTAGCCTTTATTGCTCTTTCGCCAGCTTCCCCTATATACTCGTTAGTTTAGTGTGGAGTGTTCGTTGGTTCAGAATTCAGGACTTTAAATGAGAAGCGATAGACCTGAGAAAGGCGAAGTAGGTGGTATTCATGTTTAGTCTGTGGTTCATGATGGGAAAGGGACAGTTTTGCGCCTTGAGGGTTAGAGACTTCAGGAGAGAATTTGGCTTTTGGGGACCTCTCTCTGGAGTGAGACTATGCTTTGTTGATGGTGGTCAGATTGTGGGTATCTCCCCTACTCCCAGTGGCTCCTGACACTATCAACAATCATGTGAAGACTTGTCGGGAAGAGCAGAAGAATCTACACTTCTTTGCACCAGAGTACGGAGGTAAGGCATCTCAGTTTTCTCTGCCCTCTCCCTGTTCCCCAGGTTTCCCACCTTATAACCTGAGGCACAGAGGTAATATAACAAACTTCCAGTCCTTCTCTGCTGGCATACAAAAAGTTTTTAAAAGGTATTTCTGCCACTCCCTACCCCCATCCTTTGATTCACCAGAACCTTCTCTGTTTTCCCTAGAAGTCACTAATGTGACAACGGCAGTAGACATCTACTCCTTTGGCATGTGTGCACTGGAGGTGAGGAAACCACAAGCAGTGGTGATGGAAAGGGATCAAATTAGAAGACAGAAGGGGGAGATGGAGGGATGACAAGTAAGTTCTTGAGGGAGTGATTCTGGAGCGCTGAAGTTCTGAAGTTTCTACTTGTCTTCTCTGTTCCCCCTCGCTGCAGATGGCAGTGCTGGAGATTCAGGGCAATGGAGAGTCCTCGTATGTGCCACAAGAAGCTATCAGCAGTGCCATCCAGCTTCTAGAAGACCCATTACAGAGGGTAAGAATCTTCTGGATCACTCCCTCCTTGACAGACTTTGAAACGTCTTTACGTTTTTATTCCGTTTTATTTACTGGTAATATTTTTTTTTCTAAGAACAAGAGAACAGAAAGCAGAAAGGACAGGCAAAAGCAGTGAATGTTTCCCTAGGTGGTGCCTACTTTGTTTTTTGTATACACACACACACACACAGGTTAGGGGTTTAAGATGGGTAGCATTGGGGGTAAAGGTTGTGTGGTAAAGGTCATGTGTTAATTTAGGTGTGTCTGCCTAGAAGTAAACTAACTTAATGTTACCTCAGGTAATTGGTATATGTTCTTCAGACAACCATCTTGATATTTTTAAACAAATTGATCAGTTTTAATTAAATCCATTATTTGGGCTTTTATATTTATATAGTTTTAGATAGGGAAAGTGCCCTAAAAAAACAAGCTAAGGTTTAAAGGGTATAAAGTTATGAATCAGTAGATGGAGTATAGTAAGTAGAGGTTGGACAGGAACGTCCAAAGGATAGTTTGTAAATTATTAGATAGTGTGACAGGAAGACTAGTGTGAAGTCCTGAGGCTAGTGTGGATTGAATTTCTAGTTCAGCGTTAGGTTGGGGCATTCAAGTAACAGATTAGGTATATGACCTTGCTGGCTTTTAAGTTTCTAAGTAGGAAAAGCAGGTTAATTGTTATAGGACCTACAGGAGGTGGGAAGGAGGGGTGAGGCTTGGGGAAAACCAGTGAATTTAATAGATGATTATAGGAGACAAAGGAAATTGTAGGGTTGGGAAATAAAGGAATTTAATAAATGAT
This sequence comes from Lynx canadensis, assembly GCF_007474595.2. Taxonomy (NCBI): domain Eukaryota; kingdom Metazoa; phylum Chordata; class Mammalia; order Carnivora; family Felidae; genus Lynx; species Lynx canadensis. The sequence continues at coordinate 118,155,960 of NC_044305.1, read as the reverse complement.
TAATGAATTTAATAAATATAGGAGATAAGGAAATTGTAGGGCTGGGAAATAAAAAGATGGTGAATATTGTTGATCACAACAGAGAAGGTAACTTTGGTGAGAGTTGAGGAGCGTGTGGGCTAATAAAGCAGAGAAGTAGAAAATAAGGGAAAAGAATTCATAAGTTTGAATAGTAAAAGAAGTTTGCGGTTGGGGAACAGAAAAATAATTAAAACCAAAAAAACAGTGAACAGTAGCTTTCATGTTAATACCTTAGAGTTTTCAAAGCCCTTTCATATACATTTAATAGTTTGCCCCCTTAGTCCGTGCAAACCACCTAGTATGTACAAAGTCTGTGCTAAGTATAGTGAGCGAGATAAAGATGAACCCAGTGGACTGGTTGCCAGATGTCTGTTCTACTTCCTTGTTCCTTTTTCTAGGAGTTCATTCAAAAGTGCCTGCATTCTGAGCCTGCTCGCAGACCAACAGCCAGAGAACTTCTGTTCCACCCAGCACTGTTTGAAGTGCCCTCGCTCAAACTCCTTGCTGCCCACTGCATTGTGGGACACCAGCGTGAGTCCCCTTGGCCCTGCTAGGAATTTTCTTCCCATCTGGAGCCTTAATAACTATCCCGAGCATGCTCTTTTCTCTTCCACTTCCAAAAGAATTCTTTATCCCCCTGGGACCCCTGTGCCTTTCTATGACATTAATCTGACTACCCTTCTATAACTTCCCATTTCTTTATGCCCTCCAGACATGATCCCAGAGAATGCTCTGGAGGAGATCACCAAAAACATGGATACCAGTGCTGTACTGGCTGAAATCCCTGCAGGACCAGGAAGAGAACCAGTTCAGACTTTGTGAGTAACTAACTGAGAGGGTCTGAAAGGGACAGATTGGTCACTACAACCCTGAGGGTTGTCAACTGTCCATTCTTTGGTAATTGTTGAATCTGCTATTTTGCTTATTTCCTTCCTTTCACCTGCTTTCTCTCTTTCTCTTGCAGGTACTCTCAGTCACCAGCTCTGGAATTGGATAAGTTCCTTGAAGATGTCAGGTGAGAGGAAAGGCTTGCTTGAGGAAGCGGGGGTGGCTGTCCTGGGGCATTCACAGAGCCCATGTGACCTGTCTGATCTCCCTCCAGGAATGGGATCTACCCTCTGACAGCCTTTGGGCTACCTAGGCCCCAGCAGCCACAGCAGGAGGAGGTGACATCACCTGTTGTGCCCCCCTCTGTCAAGACTCCAACACCTGAACCAGCTGAGGTGGAGACCCGCAAGGTGGGGCTTTGTGGGTGTGGATGTCTCCATGGTCATGGTAGAAGGGAGAGAGGACATGTCAAATAAGGCTTTGTCCTTTAGAGAAAAGAAGGTGTTTCTGTCTTAGCAGGCTTGTCCTGTGGACTGGAAAGCCTTCCAGCTGTTGGGGGCTTTTTATTGACTGGTGTCTACTATAGGGACCCTCTCTGTGCCCTCTCTCTAGGTGGTGCTGATGCAGTGCAACATCGAGTCAGTGGAGGAGGGAGTCAAACACCATGTAAGGCTCAGGGCCAGGGCTGCATAGGGCTGGGTGGGCAGGAGGTGAAGAGGAGCCTCATTTTTTGACTGTCCTGTTTTTCAGCTGACGCTTCTTCTGAAGCTGGAGGACAAACTCAACCGGCACCTGAGCTGTGACCTGATGCCAAGTGAGTGTCTTCTTTCCCTCAGATGATGAGAGTCTGTGAGCCTCATCCGTGAGAAACCTTCATGGGGGTGGGGAAGGTTACAGGGCAGTAACACATGGGCGCACAGAACGAATATCTTAAATAGCTCCTAATACTAGAGGGTGGATCTGACACCATTGCTCGTGGTGTTCTTTCCCAGCCGGGGTAACCCAACTGGGGCTGTTGGAAGGGCTCTGGGCCCCTTGCTCCCACACTGTGCTCACCCTCTCCCGTTTCTCTGTCAGATGAGAACATCCCTGAGTTGGCAGCTGAGCTGGTGCAGCTGGGCTTCATTAGCGAGGTGAGGTTTCTGCCTTCAGCTGCTCTGGCTGCCTCCATTCTTCTCTCCTCTCTCGCCCTGTCTCACCGAGCTCTTCTCTCCCAGGCTGACCAGAGCCGACTGACTTCTCTGCTAGAGGAGACCCTGAACAAGTTCAATTTTGCCAGGAACAGCACCCTCAACTCAGCCGCTGTCACCGTCTCCTCTTAGAGTTCACTCGGGCCAGGCCCCTGATCAGAGCTGTGGCCGTCGCTAGATGTGCAACAGCCTTTCTGCCCCTTCCCCCCAGTCAGTATTACCCTGTGAAGCCCCTTCTCTCCTTTATTATTCAGGAGGGCTTTGGGGCTCCCTGGTTCTGAGCATCACCCTCCCCCTTCCCCCCTCTTCCTCCCCTCTGCACTTTGTTTACTTGTTTTGCACAGACGTGGGCCTGGGCCTTCTCAGCAGCCGCCTTCTAGTTGGGGGCTAGTAGCTGATATGCCGGCTCCCGCCCAGCCTGTGTGGAAGGAGGCCCACGGGCACTGGGGGAGCTGAATTCTACAATCCCGCTGGGGCGGATGGGGCGGGAGAGAAGGGTGGTGCTGCAGTGGTGGCCCTGGGGGGCCATTCGATTCGCCTCAGTTGCTGCTGTAATAAAAGTCTACTTTTTGCTACAAGCGTCGTGTGTGTGTGCGCCTTCCCCGCTAGGGGGAGCGAGCTCGGAGCCCCGCCCGGGGCGTGGGGTTGGGCCTCCAGGTGGCAGCCGGGCGGAACTGGTAGGGAGAGCGAGGGAGGGGCCGGGGCCAGGTAGAGCTGCCCTGCGGCGGGGCGAGGAGGGCCGAGATGAGGTGCTGCCGCCTCTGCAGATTCGGTAACTTCCGGCCCCGGTCTCGTTCCCCTGCGTCCGCCGACGACCCTTCCTACAGCCCCCCCCCGCCCCGTTCACGGGGCGGCCACGAGGGGCCCTCCGGTTCCTTTCCCGGCTCAGGCCTGCCCCTCCCCCGTGCTTTGCAGACGCGGCCCGCGGCCCCCGGCGGCTTATGCGCGTGGGCCTGGCGCTGATCCTGGTGGGCCACGTGAACCTGCTCCTGGGGGCCGTGCTGCACGGCACCGTCCTGCGACACGTGGCCAATCCCCGCGGCGCGGTCACCCCGGAGTACACCACGGCCAATGTCATCTCCGTGGGCTCGGGGCTGCTGGTGAGCGCGGCGGGGGGCGGGGCCGCGGCTGTGAGGGAGGGGGGCGGGGCGGAGAGAGGCGCGGGCCTCAGGCATTGTATCTTCCAGAGTGTTTCCGTGGGACTTGTGGCCCTCTTGGCATCCAGGAACCTTCTGCGCCCAAGACTGGTGAGGGGATTTTTGGAGCTTTCATGAGGTCTTGAGTAAGGGAAATGAGGACCTGACTCAGCTTCACCTTCAGGTGGGAGGAGGAGCCTCAAATAGAGAAACCAAGGTGTCTTAGCAGTGGGAGAGTCGGCCACTCACAGCTGCTCACCCTGATCTTCTGTCCCTGCCAGCACTGGGTTCTCCTGGCACTAGCTCTGGTGAACCTCCTCTTGTCTGCTGCCTGCTCCCTGGGCATCCTCCTTGCTGTGTCACTCACTGTGGCCAACGGTGGCCGCCGTCTTATTGCTGACTGCCATCCAGGGCTGCTGGATCCTTTGCTACCGATGGACAAGGGGTCTGGACGCACTGACTGCCCGTTTGACCCTACAAGAATCTATGTGAGTGCATGTTTTTTTCAGCCTTTTTGCAGTCTACAGGGCCTTGGTCCTGCCTTTTCAACCACCCCTACTTGCCACTCCTGCCCTGCTCCCTCTCAGTTCCCCACCCTCCCTCTTCACCTTTTAGGATACAGCCTTGGCTCTCTGGATCCCTTCTTTGGTCATGTCTGCAGGAGAGGCTGCTCTATCTGGTTACTGCTGTGTGGCTGCACTCACCTTACGTGGGGTTGGGCCCTGCAGGAAGGAAGGGCTTCAGGAGCAGGTAAGGAAGAAGAACAGGAAGGGCTCATTCAAAACAGACTGCCTGTAATTCAGGGCAGGAGTACTAACTCCATCCTCCCCTATAGCTGGAGCAACTGACAGAGCTTGAACTTCCTAAGTGTAAAAGACAGGAAAATGAACAGCTACTGGATCAAAATCAAGAAATCCAGGCATCACAGAAAAGCTGGGCTTAGGACAGGTAATCTATGGAGACTGTGGCCTGGGAAGGCGTGGAGGCAGGGAACCACTCTTAGAACTGGGTCATGTCCCCTGCCAGGCTGCTTGCCCTCTGACCCAGGTTCTCCCTTCTGCAGAACAGGTGCTGATCCAGAGGTTCAGTACACAAGGTTTTCCACCTCCCCAGGATGACATAAACAGTTATAATAAAATAACTCTTTTCTTCTACTTGATTATGGTTCCTTTTGGGGGTTAAAGGGCAATGGGCTGATATTGGGGATGACCTTGATCGAAGAACACAATGGTTTGGTCTGTTATCTACAAGTCTTTAATGAGGGAGAGAACCCAATAATTCTTCCTTGAATTCTATCAGTTACTGAAAGGAAAAGCTGGTGCTAGGTAACCCTCCACACCACTGACTAATGAATTTCAGCACATCCTGGCACACTGGGCTGTGGGAGGTCTGTGGACAAACAGAAGAACAGGAGAGGAGCTCAGTGCTAAGAAAAAGCATTCCTTCTATAAGGAAAATCAACCCTATCTTAGTATGGGGAGCAGAGTTCAGGGTTGCACCTGCCTTGTTGACATTCCCACCCACCCTTCTAGTGGTTTCTTATTTTCCTTCAGTGCTATTCTCCCTGCCCCGACCCTTCAAGTCTCCCTCTCTAACCTTGATCGCCATAAGGAACTTATTCCAGTTGTCCTTGTTAGCTGCCTTCCCTGGCCGCTTAAATTCAATTTTGTTCCTCAGAATGGGGTATCCTGTGGGGGAAGAAAAAAAGATGAACTGGCATTTGAGGGGGAAAACAAAGAACAATTTAGGAGCAGGAAGTAGAATGTTCGTGGCACCTGGCTGGCTCAATTGGTTGAGCATCTGAGTCTTGATTTTGGTCCAGGTCATGATTTAAGGGTCATGGGGTCGAGCCCCATGTCAGGCTCCATGCTGGCCATGGAGCCTGCTTAAGATTCTCTTTCTCCCTCTCCCTCTGCTCTTCTCCCCTGTGCATACTCTCTCTCAAAGGAAAAAAAAAAAGTTCTGCCTCTTTTACTGGATCACAGTAAGATGTTTTTTTTATTTTTTATTTTTTAACACTTATTCATTTTTTGAAAGACAGAAAGAGACAGAGCACGAGCAGGGGGGGAGGGGCAGAGAGAGGGAGACAAAGAATCCGAAGCAGGCTCCAGGCTCTGAGCCGTCAGCACAGAGTCCGGGAAAACACTTTCTTGAACCTGCTGTTTGCCCCTCCTTTCCACCCACCACAGAACGTTGGGTGCTGTAGGGTTCTGTACCTGTAATGAGGCAGGGTAGTGCCCGAACTCCAGTGCTCGCCGCCACCAGGGAAGCCTCATAGGCACCGCGCTCATCCCGAGGCAGAACCTGCTCCAGCCGCTGGTCCATTGAGACTGTGAGTACCCAGTCTCGAACCTCTTCTCTCTGAGCCTCCTGGGAAGGACAGGGAGCAGCAGCCTCCTCAGCACCAGCTTCCACAGCAGGCAAGTGGAAGGCGGCGAGTTTTACTAAGCTGCTGTCCTGTGCATCATTTTTTACCCATACATGATCCTCCTTGGATGGCGTTCATGATCACCACCTTAGTTTTTTTTCTCTGCTTCTACTTTCTTTTTTTTTTTTTTTTTTTTTAACATTTATTTATTTTTGGGACAGAGAGAGACAGAGCATGAATGGGCGAGGGGCAGAGAGAGAGGGAGACACAGAATCGGAAACAGGCTCCAGGCTCCGAGCCGTCAGCCCAGAGCCCGACGCGGGGCTCGAACTCACGGACCGCGAGATCGTGACCTGGCTGAAGTCGGACGCTTAACCGACTGCGCCACCCAGGCGCCCCTCTGCTTCTACTTTCGTTGGAGGAACAGTGAGAGCAGAAGCCCTTCCAAAGATGTTGCTAACTCATGGCCATTATAAAGGTTAGGAGGGCCAAATAAAGTGTCCTCCATTCACAACGTCCTAATACCAGTGAGGCCTCCCATTCTCCAATCTTGTGCCCTTACCGGTACGTGCTGCTTGGCTGGGAGTGGCACCTCAAAGGGAATGTCTGTATCCTGAAAGTCACAGTGGTCAAGGGCATCCAGAGTCCCTTCTTCGATTGCCTGTGGAAGAGTGGGCAGCCATGAGACAGACACAACTTGTGACAGGCAAAACTTCCCACCCTCTGGGCACAACTTTATGCTCACATCAGTCAGATCCAGAAAGCGGTTGAGGAAGATGAATGCCATGTTCTCCCAGCCAACTGCCTGCAACAGAGGAAAGTTGCAGGTGGGAGCCAGCAGCTGGGCTTGGATGCTGCTTTTCCAGGATGCAGGGGGAGGAATTCGGGAAGTCACAGGAAAGCGATATCCTCCATAACATCAGCCCCACCCTCAGCTTTGCTCTAGCAGAGCACACGGGATAGTCTACCTTCCTTCCTTTTGATTTCCTTAATTCCTCGGCCACACCCTTCCTTGTCCCAACTCACCTTGGTAGCAATGCCAGCTTCATAGAAGGCCTTGTCTGCAGGTAGTAATTGGGTGTGGCGTAAGAGTGAAACAGAAAGCTGGGCAGCCACAGTTTCCTACAGAGTAAAGTCAAAGCATTATGATCCTGGTATGGAAGGGACTGAGCTACCAGGCCAGTGATCTTATAACTAAGGCAGAACCAGAACCAGAAAACCAACAATCCGTATTAAATTGGTCTGGATCTCAAGCGGTTCTGGGTCTTAGATTTTTTTCATATGCACAAGAGAACTGGGCCTAGATTATTTCTATTATTCAAGTACACACAATAAATATACAATATACTATCATGAGTAGGCCAAAGGTATGTGTATATTGTAAGAGATCAACACAGAAGTTGTGGGATTTGAATTTTTAAGCATAATGAAGGTGGAACTGTGTGGGTAGAGAGCCCTGAGAAGGTCAAAGGAGGAGTCAGGAAGAAAACCATCTCAGCAAGGGTTAAAGATTTCTTTAAACAAGAGAAAGTAGGAAAGAAGTGGATCAAGCTTGAGAATCCAGAATTCGAATTCATTCAACTTCATACATCTAAAGATGTGTCCATAAGACTGGGCGCTACCCCCATCTCACCAGCTGTTTGACACTCTGGGCTGCCGAACGAGTGGCATAGTAGTGAGCAATCAGCAGCATCGTCTCAAACTCCTCATGGGCTGGAGAATTTGCCTCACTAGACTTCACCAGGTTTTCACACTAGAGTAGGAAGACAGCACAGCCTGGGTCAGGGGTCAGAGGAGTGCCAGAGCCACCTGGACAAAGGTGTAGGCCATCTGAAGGTAAAGGTATATGTTATTTATTTATTTTTTATAAATTTTTTTAACATTTATTTTTGAGAGAGAAAGCCAGAGTGTGGGCGGGGAGGGGCAGAGAGAGAGGGAGACACAGTATCTGAAGCAGGATCCAGGCTCTGAGCTGTCAGCACAGAGCCCGACGCAGGGCTCGAACTCACGGACCGCAAGAACATGATCTGAGCCGAAGTCGGTCGCTTAACCGACTGAGCCACCCAGGCGCCCCTAAAGGTATATGTTATAAAAGACGTGAGGACAGGGACAGGCAGAGTGGTTTTTTCATTCTGTTGTGGACCCGACTTCCTCACCAAGTTGAAGAGCACATCCCGAAGATCAGCCCAGTTGTGATAGGCCTCAGCACTGTTGGTCCCTGGTGAGCTCACCATGTCCGTGAAGATCCTTTTGTAGATGTTGAAATTCTAGAGGTAATGGGGAAAGGAGAGCTGAGTGAGAAGGGATAACTAGAAGAGAAAGTACACATGGGCCCAAAAAGGAAACCAGGCTTTAAGTGTGTGGGGGGGAGCGGGGGAGGAGCTAGGGGACAGTGATGAAGAAAGTGTCGATCATTTTCAGAGAAAAGAAGAATAAGAAAATGACTTTCTTACCAATTGGTGCTTTGAGTGTGGGCAAACAGGTGAATGTGAATGCAGTCACGGTGTTAATGGACTGATATTCTAGAGAGCTGGGATGCTCAGACAGGAGAGCAATGTTTAGTCTCTTTAGGAAGTTAATGAGGCCCCAGAGGTGTGTCCAGGATTCATCTCTGAAAGACTGTTCCTGCATTAGCTAATAGTATGAGGATGCTGTTGAATGCTTCCTCAGATGGTAAATCCTGCGAGGCTGTACATTTCAGAAGAGGCTGGCAGGAGAAGGGGGGCTGTCTCTGGGCATGATGCTTTCAAGTTTTTTTGTTTGTTTGTTTTAATGTTTATTTTTGAAAGAGACAGAGACAGCATGCAAGTGGGTTAGGGGCAGAGAGAGAGGGAGACACAGAATCCGAAGTGAGCTCCAGGCTCCGAGCTGTCAGCACAGAGCCCAATGTGGGGCTCGAACTCACGAGCTGTGAGATCATGACCTGAGCCAAAGTCGGGGCACTCAACCCCTCAACCGACTGAGCCACCCAGGCACCCCAAGGGCATGACGCTCTCTTAAAAGAATCCTTTGAGAAGACCATTCCTAAGGGAATGGGTGGTTCTGAGGAGAAGGTAACAACTTCCTTGAGGGGAACATTCACCCCAAGAAGCAGGCGGGTACCTGTGGGTTAGCAGGGGCTCCGTGCTGCACATACAGGGCCAGTGCCTGGCCATAGTCACCCTCTCGGATCAGGTGAGTCGCATACAAAGCCACATACTTGTGCAGAATCTTGTAGTTCTGTCCCGGGGATGGAGGAAAAGCATGGGGAAGTTGGGATCAGTAAGAGCAGGCAGTGAGGGTGGGGTGGTGACTTGAGGCCGTGGATTTGTTTAGGAGGCCAAGGCATATGCAAGCCAGGCCCAGCTAGGCCTCTGACCCCAGTTTCAAGAGTGTGGAAGACTGACTCTCTGATGCTGGTTAGGGATCTCTGGGGTTGGGCTTTGGAGGAATTAAGAGAGAGACAGCTCTGGGCAAGTGGAGCCAAGGGAAATGTCTAGAAGGGCTGGGGATGGGAGAAAGAGCAGTACCTGCTTGGTGGCCGTTTCAATGCACTTGTCCCATTGGCCCTGCTCCACATACAGGTCCAAAGCAGCTACCACATCCACACCCACCAGCTAGGGATCAGTGGAAAAGACAGAGTTAAGAGGCCAGATGACATGAGCGGGGAAAGGAGGGAGAGAATCTCTTGAGTCTCCATGCATTCTCCCTCTTGCTAACTCTCTGCCAGTCTCACCGAGTCCACTTTGCCCTGGTTCTTGAGGAACTCTTTATAATGCTCGTCCACATAGTCTTCGTACCTGTGAAGATGTGCAGAGATCTAGCACTGCATGGTCCCGGGATGCACACCCTTCCCATGAGAACTTCCTCTCTTTACAAAAGGAAGTAAAAGAATTTCCCAGTAGAAGGGGTCAGAAGCTTACCGGGGATCTAACTCCTTGGCCACACGCTTGGCCTTGTTCCACTCCTCACCCTCAATGAAAGCATCGATCGCTTCCTTGACTAAGTCCAAGTTCAGATAGAGCTCTGCAGCCTGCACAGTGGGGAAAATGGAGCTCGGAGACCAGCTTTCTCCTCTGTTTCTGCAGAACTGCATGGGACACTGCCAGGAGCCCACCTCACACACCCTCCTGGGTGTAGCTGGTACTGTTCCACTCCTCTCTGTGGAACCTACTTCTTCAGTCCCAGCGCTCTACTTACTGCACTGTACTTTCTGATTCCAGTCAGCTGGGGTCCCACAGCCCGAACTACTTCCAGACAGCGCGGAGGAGGCAGAAACTTGATGGCGAGTTCAGCTGCCTGAGCGGTTGAACGGAAGATGACAATGGGTAGGAGAGACAAATACTGCTGGGCGCCCTCAGCCTGATCTGTTTTTTCCTTCCAGTTGTCGACGGTCTCTCTAGCACTCGCCTTCACCTTCTACCCTCCTGGGCAAAGCCTGTCTCACGGTCCATCAGAGCCTTTAAATGACCATCAGTGGACCTATTTGTTCCTCTCAGCTCCTGCTCTGTCACATACTCCCTTTGATGTCTGAGGTCACTGCATTTGGTCCTGTCATGTCTGACAAACTGGTTTCTCGAGTTCTTTGTCACAAACAGAATCTTGGTGGTGCAGGTATAGCGAAAGAAGGAATTCTGCAACTGTTTGTGCTGGGCTTTTCTAAGACTCAGTTTCTTCACCCATAAGAGTGATGGTTGGTCCAGATTTGTATTGTCCAGAACAGAAGCCACTAGTCACATGTGGCTAGTCCCAACTTAGATGTGCTATCAGCTTAAATACACACTGGGTTTCAAAGACTTAGTATGAAAGAAGGAATGTAAAATATCTCAATAAATTGAGATAAATAAATATCAATAATATAAGCAATCAATAAAATATTGAGTTGAAATGAGTTTAATGTTGAAATGAGTTTAGATATATTTGGTTAGGTAAAATATAATTATTTTCTTGTATTTTTTTTTACTTGAGTATGGCTACTAGGAAATTTTTTTTTTTTAAACTTTATTCACTTTTGAGAGACAGAGTGAGCATGAGCGGGGGAGGGGCAGAGAGAGAGGGGGACACAGAATCCAAAGCAGGCTACAGGCTCTGAGCATTTGGAACAGAGCCTGACGCAGGGCTTGAACCCACAAACCATGAGCTCATGACCTGGGCCGAAGTCAGATGCTCAACCAACTGAGCCACCCAGGCGCCCCGGCTACTAGGAAATTTTAAATTTACATGTGTGATTTACCTTTGTGACTTGCATTTTATTTCTATTGGACAGTGATGCTCTAGATGATCGTGGAGACACCTTCCAACCCTAAAACTCAGTAATTCTACAAATCCGAGCGTTCTATACGTTTACTCTATTTCCACTGTGATGCTGACGTCCTCACCAGATTTTAATTTCCATGTACATAGTCCAGTTTTAGCTACAGTCTATGCTAATCCTCCTGGTCTTTCCCCCACCTATATATGCCTCACTTCACCTGCCAAACCCTTCAAAACTTAAAGTGCCCCATCCAGGAAGCTAATTTGCAGAAGGTATAGCCATGCACAGATGCCAATAAATAATGCTCCAGGGTAAAATATAGCAGATGCTTAATAAACACTTGCTGGTTAAAGCTGCTAAATTTTGCATAACCAACCATCAGTCCTTTCTACTCCCCCCGCCTCCCCCCGCCAACGTCTAGAGGCTATTCAATTACAAGTCCTCAGAAACCAGAGGGAAATTCTGCAGGAGAATCATCACACCGATTTTATTTAGGAAGCTGAATCAATCTCACCCCATTCACAACTCTGAATCTACGATGCATCATTTAAAACTTCACACGTACCCCAATTTCTAAGATATTAAAATGCAATTATATATGTTTTAGAGTTGATGAAACATACTGGTTTGACTTAATCTGCTAGATGCTTCTCTTCAGGAGCTGCTGGGTAGAGGAGGAGCCTCTGCTTCCTTCATGGCCTCCATCCTCCCTCACAGAGCCTACCTGACCCCTCCCAGCCCAGAGGTCCCATCCTTCTCTGAACCCCAACTTGGATCGCACCCTTTAAGTCTTCACTGAGATACACAATTGAGCCGCGTTAGTCTGACTTCCCCAATTTCTGGCCATTAGGGTTCTGCCTTAGAACCCCCCCTTTTACAGCTTTCATTGCTCTAGCATCTCATAAGCACTCAGTAGATCTCTGCTGCTTGAGTAAAAACGAAAGACACAGAAGGAGAAAGAGGAATGTCCGAGGGGGAATGCCGAGTGTGAGGGCGGCCCGGGAAGCGGAAGGCCAGGAAGGGTGTAGTAGGTCTTACCTTCATCCAGCACTTTTCCATCAGGCTGCTGCTTCCTGAGTCCCGCACCTTGAGGTAGCAGTCGACGGCACGGCTATACTCTCCAGCCTGTTCCCACTGTCGAGCTTGTTCCACTAGCCCCTCCATACCCCTGATGAGATGAGAATACACATGACCAGGAACAGGACAGGCAGTGTGGCCTATCCTGTGCATACTGTGTGACCCACCCTGCCAACACTTGCTGCCTCCCGCCTTCATACCTGGCCCCCTTCTTGGTAGCTTCCCGCTCATACTCTTCCTGCAGAGCCTCCAGCTGGCCCGGCACATAATCCTTGCAGATCCGCAGGGCATCGCTCCATAATCCAGCCTCCTGCTCAGATTTCCAGGTATCAGGGAAGCAGAGGCAGGCATGACAGCTTCCCACTGCCACACAGGTGCTATGGGCCACTGATCCCTGGGTCCTTGGACCTCTCTTCTCCTTCTTGTCTCCTTCTTCCTCCCCAGTGCTAACTTCCTGGATCTCTCCTAGTAGCAGGGGTCGGTGTAGTACTCTCTGGGTTCTCATACCCTCTCCCCTTCCCTCATGGTTCTGAATCCAGTGCCCCACCTTATAAAAATTGAGGGCCAGGCCCGGTCTCTGGGCCCGAAGCAGCAGCCCTTCTGCTTTCTGAAAGTCCTTCTCCTCCAAGGCCCCCCGGGCCTGCCCCACGAGCACCTCGGCGACGCTGTCTGGATCGTGGGCCTCGGCCACACGCTGAGCTGCCTCCCAATCCTGGTTATGGACAAACCTGCTCCCAGATGAGGACACAGGAGAGGCTAAGTGTAGGACTGAGGCCTCAACAGTGGGAGGCAAACAGCCATGTCACTGAGGGGAGGATAGAAGATTTATCGGTACGCGGTTCAGAGGAAGGTGAAGGGGACCATGCAAGGTCCTGGGACTGCGCCTGGGAGGTCAGGATTAAAGAATTTATGGGGTAACTCACATGAGAACTGCTTCCTTGGGTTTACCAGCCCTGATGAATTCAGCTTCAGCCTCTTCAAATTTACCCTGTAGGGACAGAAGGGCAGCTGTACATGATGAGAAGCAGATTGCCATCACAGGCAGCCACGAGAGGGGAGGAGGTCAGGGTCAAAAGCAATGGAGAGGGATCACATCCATACCTCATCCTCCAGGTACATAGCATATCGGAGATGAATCTCAGGGGTTTTGTGCTTGAGGGCCAGCCGAGAGAGTTCAAAAGCAAATTCAAAGGAGCTGAAATGGAAGGTGCAAATAAGGTCTACCTACTCAGTACTTCATTTTATAAGAGAAAAAGACAAACAGGGCAAAAGAAAACAGAAAGGGCAAGGATGGGGGGAGGAAAAAGGACAAATGAAGAAAGGTAATCCATATGAAGTGGTAGAGAAGCACAGAGAAATGTAAAAGAAGACGTGGATCAGGAGACACTTGGAAAAGCCTGTGTGTCCCGAGACCAGCTGATGTTAGGAGCACGGGACCGGCACGAGGCAGGGGACAGGAGTGAGCTTCACAGCACAACAGCTGCCAGGGTAGCAAGGGCTCCTTGTTCTCCCACCACCTCCTCCCAAGCCACAACTTCATTAGCAGAAAAACAGTCTCTCAAGAATGAGTAAGACGACCCTCAGCAATCTGATTTGATACAGGATTATTACTGGTCTTCCGTAACATTTGCTTAAGAAAAACGTTTTGCATTTAATAGAATCATACTTCCATTCCTCAAGTAAGTTACTGGCTTACTGCACTTTAGCTTTAAAAGCTGTTCTCTCTGGGGCACCTGGCTGGCTCAGACAGTAGAGTGAGAGACTCTTGATCTCGGGGTTGTGAGACTGAGCCCCATGTTTAGAACAGTTAAACGCTCATCTGAGCCCCCAAGAAATAGGAGCAGAACTACTAATTCATTCTTGCCTCTCCATCAAGTTCTACCAAGGATCTCTTCGCTCTTGCCTCAGTTTTTAGAAATGCTTCTCAGTTATACAACAACTTTTCTTGTCTATACAGAGGATCTGACTGGAATGGGGCCAGTGGAGAGAAGACTTAGTGCCTCACCAGTTGTCAGCAGCGTGGTCAATAGCAGCTTCCAGGAGTCCCAGCTTATTAAGCAGTCTAACTGCAGACTCTCCTCCCAGGCTCTTTGCCCACAGATAGGCCACGTGTTTGTGGGCATTAGTGCCTCCATGAGCCTTGGCCACCTGTGAAGCAAAGCCACTTGGCAATCCTCCCATGCAGGGACACATGGCTGCTCCCTTCTCACCTCTGACCTGACTTCAGCTTTGACAAGGATCAAGTATTTCTACTAGAACAGCAGGGAGAGGCCTAAGTTTCAGGGTCTATTAACCTGCTTAGGGTCCAAGGATGAGTTTTAGGTAGTCTACAAACCCTTCATATTACATGTGAAATTTTGCCGATAGGTGTGGACATTTTTCAAAGATACCCACTACTAGTTCAGAGTTAGTTACCTGAGAGTGGGAAAGAGGGGTGGCCATATGTCCAGTGTGAACTGGACTCCTTACCCGGTAGGCCTCCTCCCAAAGCCCATTGGAGCGGTACATGTTCACTGTTGCCTTCCACTCCTGAGCCTCGAGGTAGTGATACTCAGCCTCCTGCAGTCGGCCTTCAGCCTCCAGCTCCTGGGGAAAGGTAGGTCAGGATGGAGAGAGGGGGCCATGGAGCCTGTTTGGGGGAGATATGGGCAGAGACAAGAGAAGGGCTCACCTTGCCCAGGTGGAGGTGTGTGTCACTGAGGAGATCTGGGTGGTGCTTCCCTACCAGGCGGATCATATCATCATACAACTTGTGCTTTTTGAACATGGTGATGGCAAGATCAGGCTCTTCCACTGTCACGTAGAGCCTGGGGATGGGAGATACACCTGGGGCCTCCTAGACCCAGATTCCTGCCGCCAGAGTCATTCCTAAGAGACCCTGTCACTGCCTTCTAGGCAGAGGGCACTTATCCTCAGACACCTTCCTCCCTGCAGCCCTGAAGCCTCCTCCCACACCCGCTCTGGGGCCGCAGCTCACCTTTCGGCCTCACGGTACTTGCCCTGCTTCTCCATCTCCTGAGCCTGGGTGATGTACAGCACTGACACATCTTCTGGTCTCATGCACTTCATCGCCAGCTGTGCAGACACACAGAGCCAGAGTAGCCTCTGGTGCCAGTTTCCAAGGGAAGCAGAGGGATATGCAGAGCAGCCCGGGAAGCCGGACTCTGGGGCAACGAGTCTTCTCAGGAACTCTGAACTTTCCCAACAACCACAGGAGTTTGGTTACTGTTGCTTTCCTAGTCATTCCAGGGAACTCCAAGTCCATAAGGAGCAAAGTAAGAACTACATTCTGCTCAGGCAGAAGGGTCAGAGATGCCCTGTGCTGGGGGCATCCATCCCCATTCCCATATTCCCACTGTATCCACCGGGTTCAGGAAACAGATGCGAAACAAAGTCGTATGTGTGACCAGGGCTTGGGGAGTGGTGTTTCAGATGCCCCAGCTCCTGAGCCTGTCATGCCCGCTTCAGAATTACAGGTTTGGGAACAAGGGCCTCTTCATCCTTGCCTTTGCCTGTGGCTAGGGATCAAGGTTCTCCTGACTTCATTCTGGTACTCTTTCTCAGCTTTCAGGGAACCCAGTGAAGGAGGAGGAGATCAGAGACCAAAGAAAGTGGCAACAGACGCTGAGAGGTGGGATTCTCTGATGAATGCTACCCCTCCCTCTACCTTGTGGGCTTGCTCCCAGCGGCCAGCCTGAGTGTACATGTCGATTGCATCTTTTGTCCGGTCTCCTTTGATGTAGAGCTCCTCGGCAATCTGTGGTTGAGAGAGGTAGACACAAAAGGCCAAGAGCAACAGAGTTAAAGCAGCCTGCGAGGGAAGGAAAGAACAAGCCTCAGCTGGGATGGAGGAGAGCTGGGGATACTACTATTGTATAATAACAGAGAAGATGACAATGGGGGTCTCACACCTTCTACTGTTTTGAAAAAAAACAAGACTAGCCCAAACCAGAATGGGGAAGATGGGAGCTTAAAAGGGCTGTCGGTTAAGCATCCAACTCTTGATTTCAGCTCCGGTCATGATCTCATGGTTCGTGAGATGAGCCCCGCATCCGGCTCTGTGCTCCCAGCACGGAGCCTGCTTGGAATTCTCTCTCTTCTCTTTCTGCCCCTCCCCTGCTCTCTGTCTCTCAAAATAAATGAATAAACATAAAAAAAAAATAAATAAAAGGGTCTCCCACTTCTGCAATGTAAGGCAATTCTACACCGTAACTATGATGGAGTTACCATGAAGAATCACTCATGCTAGCATAGGAAGAGAGCTGGACACTAGCTTTATATATTTAGGAGAGGAGTCTGTGTCATGATGGAATGAAGGAAGGGCAGTAAACTGCTTTCTTCCCACTCAGGTGGCTGATGCGGCTGGGACCCAGGAAGAAGGACATGATGAGGTAGCCCCCACTTCCTGTTCTGGGTTCTCTCTTTGTTAATCCTGTACTGCGTTGCCTCAGGCTGAAGGAAGGGACTCTTCCTCACCTCATACTCCTGCAGAGATGCATAGTGCTGGGCCACACGGGGATAGTATTTGGACGCAGTGTTCTGGTCCTGTAGATCTAATATATAAATTGCCTTCTTCCACTGGCGGGCACCCAGGGCAGCCTCAATTGCTTTAATGGAGCACCTGGCATAGTTGGGAAAGGCACACGTATGTATGAGAAAAGAGGAAGACAGATGGAGGTAGGGAGACACCTCAAGCATACTCCAACCTACACTGTGTGATCTCTCTTCTTCTAGGCCTGGGTGCCCTTACTTGCCCCATCACCTTGCACCCCTTTACCTGGCTTCAATGTAGTGATTAATGGCTGCATCAAGCTGCTTCTGCTGCACCAAGTGATCCCCCCATGCCTCTTCCAGTCGCACCACTTCCACTGGGAATGCCAACCGAGCCAGCTCCACCGCTGCCAGAGACAGTGTGCTCGGTTAAGACTTCTGGGGATGGGACTCAGGAAAAGAAAGACAGGAAAATGGGGTGTGGAAAACAGGTGAAGTGGAGGAATGGAGAACTGAGCCGGTCAACCTGAACAGATGCACAAAATAGGTGCCAGGGGACTGTCTGAGCAAGTAACACTGAAGACTGGATTGGTGGTGGTAGTACCTTTCATGAATGCATTGCCTTTACAGTAGCACTCCAGGGCCCGCTGTGGATTTCGAATCTTCTCAAAGAGATCACCTGCCTAGTAACACATACCACATTACTACAATGATAGCCCTACCACCCAAAGAATCAAGTATCAGCCCCCAAAGGAGGAGAATCTGCAACCAGTCACAGAGGGCTATGTACTCCAGGACTCCGTGGGTAGGAGGGGGCACTGGGCCCTGGAGATAAGGGACAGGAATGGGAAGCCAGCCATACCCTTTCATACAGTTCCCCCTTGATAAGGGCTGCAGTGATATGTTCTACCAGCTCCGTGTTGGCTAACAGTTCCTCCCGGGTCAGCACCAGTCGAGCAGCTTTGGCAGGGAGCCCAGCTTCGAGGTAGAGGCTGATGGCTGCTAGTCCATCCCCTTGGCTCTCCTGTAGTTCACCTGCTCGCTCCTCTTGCTGAGTGTCCATCAGCCACTGGTAGTAACCCCGGCGCAGCTTCTCCAGGGCTGGGTGCCCCTGGACATGCAACAGAGAGGCAAGAGGAGTCACATCCCTCCTTCCTGCCCTGCTGCCTCCCATGCTTCTACAATCCCACTGTGACAACGGAAATCCTCCTGGTCACCAATGTCCTAACTTCCAGCCCCAACCTTGTTCCAGTTGCTATAGCCTCCTTGACGAGAGGTTTCTGATATTGGTGGAACTGAGTTGTGGGCACTGTGGAGAACACAGAGCTGGTAGTACCTTGGCCTGAGCCACTGCGATACACTCATCCCAACGATGTAGCTCCTGGTACATGTCCATGGCCTCCTCAACGGCATTCTAGGGGAACCCGGGCAGAGCAAAGAGGGGCACCAGGAAGACATGAGGATCAGAAATCACAGGCTCTCCTTAGCCTCGCTAAGATGCCAGCCCATGTGGATTAAAAGCTTCATCCTCTACTTATGCACAAGCGGAGGTGGGTTTATTATGAAATTAAGAGACGCTTACGCCTCAGGGCACCTTAGTTGCAGAGCCCCCATTCCAAGGTATTTTTTCTTAAAGAGGGCTCCTCAAATTGTGTAAGCTTCAGGCCCCACAAACCTGGATCTACCTCTGTGCGCTAGAATTGCCAGGACAGGCTCTGGAGTATAGGGGGAGATGGCAGACAGTCGATGAAAGAAAAACGTAACTGTAAGGACTAATGCAGAGGGGTAAGTAAGCATTTAACTGTACAAACCTGTCTAAGTGCTCTCCCCCAGTGCTCTTCCCTCAGTTTGTTTTGCTTCCCCCCGACCCTGGTCCCCTCTTCAATCTGGTCCCCCTTCTCCCCATCACCTGTTCCAAGAAGATCATTTCAGCCAGCTTGTAGTTCTTTTCCAGCATGGCTAGGCGTGCTCGGACCTGGTAGAAGTCTGTTCCTTCTCCACCCTATGGGGAGGAAGAAGGTTCTGGTTATTCTGCTGCTGCAGGAGCCATTCTGTCTGCGTGAGCCTAGACAGGAAGGCTAGAGAGATGAGGAAGCTGAAAGATTTAGAAGCTGAAAAACTTCATGGGGCTTAGTGGAAGAGGTCTGGCAAGCAATTCCAGAGTGGTCCGACTCGAGGGTGGAGGTGGGATGGCCGGCCAGAACAGAGGAAAAGAGCCATGGCTGGAAAGCTAGGGATCAGGGTGCTGAGCACAAAGAGAAATCTCAGCTTGAGAGACTGAATGATTCAGGAGGATAATACTTGCATATTCCCGAGACACTTGATCTGCAATCTCATTGGTCTTGTGCAGGAATCGAGCTTTTGCTACATGGCCCAAAGCAGAAAAGCACCTGTAGTATGGAAGCAATAATGGTAATAAGCAGTATTAGTATAGAATCATCATGAATTCACTGGCTCAGCAGATATATACTGAACACTGATTATGTGCCAGACACTATTTTTGCCACTTGAGACACAAGAGGGTAAGATAGATGAGGGCCTTACTCTCAGGGAATTTAGTTTCTAGTGGAAACAAATAATTAGCAAACAAACAAAGGTATTTCAAAGAATGAAAAGGAAAATAAAGTAGTGTGATATCACATATAGACAGTTAAGGTGGTAGTCGGAGAAGGCCTGGGGAGCCGACATTTGAGCTGAGACCTACTATAAGAAAAAGTCAGTCACGGTGAGATGGGGAAAAACTATTCCAGGCAGAGGGAACAGTGAGTGTAAAGGTGCGATGGCCGGAGTGAGTTTGGTGTGCTCAACGGGCGGCTGGAGACTAATGAGGAAATAGGTACCTGGTATAAGAAGGAAGCAGAAGCCATATACTGTTGGGCCTTAGGACATGGCAAGGAGTATGGGTCTTATACTAAGTACAACTGGAAGGTTCTGAGCAAAAAAAAAAAAAAAAAAAAAAAAAAAAAAAAAAAAAAGACATAATCTAATTTGTGGTTTAAAAAGTCACCTGAGCTCTCACGGGATGATGAACGGATGGTAGGGGTGTAAGAACAGTATCAGTGAGACTAATCAAGAGGCGTCTGCAACACCGCAGGTAGGAGAGGTGTGGTCTGTTCTAGGGTGGAGACAGTAGAGCTGGACAGTAAGAGATCCAGGGTATGTTCTGAAGATGCTGGGTCAGAGCCCCTGGGACTAGCTGGCAGCCTAGCTGGGAAAGAAGGGATACAGGACTCCCACACAAAATGGCAGCAACAGACGTTTACTGTGCACTTTGCACAGATTCTCTTACTTTCTTCACTGCCACCATGGTTTTCTTTACCACTCAGTGAGGTAAATTCTATTATTACCCCGATTTTACATACAGGAAATTGAGAAACCAAGGCTTGGAAAGGATAACTGAACTGCAGGTTATACAAGCTGGTAACTGGAGACAAGACAACTCGAAGTCTGGAGACCCAAGTCTGTCCTACTAACTACACTCCTAATCCATATTTGTAAATACACAGTGATGCATGGATTGGAGGATATGGGTGTTAAAACTCTGAAAGGGCACCTAGTTACAAGAAGGGGAAGCAAAAGCAGTAAAAGACATACTCTTAGAACCCAGGACAGAAGAATGTTTGGAGTAACTACATGCAAGGGTTCTAGGATGACACTGTTGGCACGGGATGGAAGTGGTGTCTTGGCGCTTGGAGGAGCGGCCCACAGGCAAAATGCCCACTGGCCATCCTTCCTAGCTGCCCAGCACCTCAGTTCTGGTCTACCTCACCTCTCAGCAATGTGGAGCTGCCTTGCCTCTAGTGCCAGTTTGCTCAAGGTTTTCCACATTGCCTCTGTTTCTGGGGTCATTTCCAGAGTCTCCAAGAAGGCTGTTGCTCTGAAGAGAGAAGGAAGCAAAGCAACAGTCCACGGTCAGCAAGACACAGAAGAAGGCCGGTGAGGGGGCAGGGGGAAAGGGATAGGGAGGGTCAGGCAATTGTTTGCCCTTTCTGTCTAATCTCCTCCCACCAGGTTCTTTTTAGATGTGGCCAGTTTTACCACCCATTCCAAGTCCTCCTGCCTCAGAACCAGATTCTCCCACCACCTGGCAGGTTATCAGCCCAGACCCTCACCGGGTGTAGTTGCCGTCATCAATGGCTGTTCCAAACTCGATAAGGCCCTCATCCAGTGTGTAGGCGACTGTAGTCACACCTTCAGTCACCATCACCTCGGTCTTCCCCCCGCCTCGCTCCAGGCCTATGACCTCACCCTGTAAAATTTCAACGTTCCCCCCCACCCAATTCCAGGTTGGTGTTTCCACCGCCTCCACTGCAGAACAGACCCACCCTAACCCAACCCTCCTGCTCACACGTCGAGGGAATTACAGTGGCCCTTGTTTGCCTAACATTTAGTTTCTTGAAAGCAGGTAAAAATTCCTGATCTATGGTAATATCCTTGGGTTAAAGTACACTCATAGCTGTGCCAGCACTAATGCCTGGAGGTAAACTGACAAAATGCGCATCCCCTTCTGCTTCTAGCTTGAATCCTCTTGTTAAAATACAACTTCAACCTGGGACATACTTTATAATGCATTAGTTGCTGAGTTCATCTGAAGAAATCACTAGGCATGCTTCCTACCCCATCTCCTACTGGAAGGAAGGAGGGAAAGAAGGAAGGGAACAGGGGAGAAAACAGAGGGAAGGGAAGGAGCAAAGGGAAGAACAGAAAGAAAAGAAGGAAAGAAAAGAAATAAAGAAAGAGATCAGTGTGCTAAAACCTGAGCAGGAAAAAACAGAAGCTGAGCAAGTAAAAGGGTACAGCTGCCCTGAAGGCACACACTTATGGAGAGAATAAATCATGGGTCCTCCAGCAGGATAGGGAGGCTGAATCTGAGACTCCCTCATGAATACTGGGAGCCTCTCTTCAATAAAGGGAACAAAAGTTATTAATATGCCTGATTCTTGCAGAAGCAAACAAATCATCTCTGCAGGAAAACAAATCCATTTTAGGCCCTTAAGATTCTAAAAGTTTATATTCAACATAACATGAGCTCAATAAAAAAAAGTACCAAAATACAAGTTAGCCACTATAAAGGAGGAAATAGTAACTACAGCAGTTTTGGACCTCCAAGGATTTCTGACATAAAAAATAATAGTCATGATCGGGTGCCTGGGTGGCTCAGTCAGTTAAGCATCCAACTTCGGCTCAGGTCATGATCTTGTGGTTTGTGGGTTCAAGCCTTGAATCAGGCTCTGCACTGACAGCATGGAGCTTGCTTGGGATTCTCTCTGTCCCTCTCTCTCTCTGCCCCTCCCCAACTCGTGTGTATGCATGCTCGCTCTCTCTCAAAATAAATAAAAATTTAAAAACTTGAAAAAAGATAGTTACGGGAAAAAGTTACGGAATATAAAATAAGTGTAAAACGTTTAAAGACCTAAAAAATGAAATGATAAGTTAAGCAATAAATAAGAGATTATCAAAAATGGCCATGTTGGGCTCACTTTGGTAGCGTATATACTAAAAAAAAAATGGCCAGGCAGCCTGGAGAAAGAACCAAATAAAACCTTACGAAAAACTTAATATTTGAAGTAAAAAAACTCAATGGGTGGTTTAAATAGTAAATTAGACAAGGATGAAAGTGAATTACTGAACTTTTTTTTTTAAGTTTATTTATTTGGGGGAGAGAGAGAGTGAGCAGGGGAGGTGCAAAGAGAGAGGGAGAATCCCAAGCTGTCAGCACAGAACCCAACGTGGGACTCAAACCCACAAAACTGTGAGATCATGACTTTAGCTGAAATCAAGAGTTGGATGCTTAACCGACTGAGCCATTCAGGCGCCCCTGAAAGATTTATCTTAAGAAATAATCAGGAATGTAGCCTGGAGTGAGAAAAAGAAAGGGAAATGAAAGAGAGGTTACAGAGGCACAAAGACAGGACACGAAATTGAACATATGCCTAATTAGAGTCCTGAGGGCAAGACTAGACGGAGCAAGAGAAAAAGCAACGTCTGAAGAGATCACAGTTGAGAAACTGCCAAGCTTGATGAAAATACGTGTACTCACAGATATGCCACATACCACACAAATATATGAAGCAGGCTAAGTAAAAGGAAATAGTGAGACATTGTAATGAAACTTCAGAACACTGACGAAAGAAAAGACTTTAAAAGCAACAAGAGAGAAAAGACAGAAAGGGCTATTAATAAACTTCTCAGAAGAAAGGAAATCAGTCAGTGGGATGGTATTTGCAAAAGGCTAAGAAAAACGAACTGTCAATCGGGAATCGGGTACTAAGTCCGAGTATCTTTCAAGAACAGGCCAAATAAATACATTTTCAGATAGGGTTGCCTGGGTGGTTGCCCAGGGAGTATATCTGAACCCTGGGTTTCAGATCCAGGGTTGCCTTGGATCAAGCATCCAAGTCTTGATCTCAGGGTCTGAGTTCAAGCCCTGTCTTTGGCTCCATGCTGGGTGTGAAGCCTATTTAAAAAAAAAAAAAAATTTCAGGGATGCCTGGGTGGCTCAGTCGGTTAAGTGACTTCAGCTCAGGTCATGATCTCGCAGTTCGTGAGTTCGAGCCCTGCACCAGGCTCTGCACTGGTGAAGAGTATTCTCTCTCTCTCTCTCAAAATAAACTTAACAAAAAATTTAGATAATTACATTTCAGTAATTTTCAGAAACTGAGCATTTATCTTAAAAACACTTTCTTTCAGGGGCTCCTGGGTGGCTCAGTCAGTTAAGCATCTGACTTCAGCTCAGGTCATGATCTCCCAGTTTATGAGTTCGAGCCCCGCATCAGGCTCTGTGCTGACAGCTCAGAGCCTGGAGCCTGCTCTGGATTCTGTGTCTCCCTCTCTCTCTGCCCCTCCCCCACTCACGCTCTGTCTCTCTCAAAAATAAATAAGCATTAAAAAAATAAAAATAAAACGAAACAAAAGAAAAACCACTGTCTTTCAAGAAGAAGAAAAGTAACTCCACAGGGAAGATCAGCAACGCAAAAAGAAAAAGTGAACAGAGAAACTGGTGCCATGATGGCAAATCTAAACAAATTATGGCTGTGTTAAAAGAGTAATGTCTAACTTTGGGGATGACAAAATACTGGACAATAATGGCAGAGGGGAGGTAATCAAAGTTAGGGGCCCTGTATTGTTTGCAGGGGGGGTTTAGATGCTAGATAACTTTAGACTGTTAGTTATATAGCCAACTTCTAAGGGTAACCACTATAGGAATAAAATGTATAACCTCCAAAGTAAAACAGTAAAAAACAAGTGTTTAAAAAAGGACAAAACAACCTAAAAAACCCCAAACTTAATTAGTCTAAAACGGCAAGAAAGGAGAAAAAAGAACAAAAGAGTGTTCTATCCATACCTATACCAATCATCCTAGCCTTACACAGGGGCCTCTTTGGTTTTCACAGGTTCCTCCCAGGTGTTGGGATATCACTGGAATGTGTGTGATGCTGGTGGGATAGGAAGGAGGGTCTGATCTTCAGTCTGATAAAAAAGAAGTTCTTCCTGGCTTACAACAGAGAATCAGCACACAGGAACTGCCCAGAACTGCCCCTCTTAGTGGGGCTCTTCCAGCTTAAGAGAACTCCTCATTATGACCTGGTGAATTCCCAGGGCTGTAATAGACAGCCATACTCCAAGGACCTCATATAATGTCAGGAATCTGAACAAGGATGGTTTTGGGGCCTGGCCCGCTGTGGGGGAGTCTAAGCTTTACTTGCCAACTCCATCACAGAGATTATGGGTGGTGGGCCAGAGAAAACCAAATAACCTTTGGAGCTTCCTCAGGGCTCTAATCAGTCAGTCTGACATTATGCCTGAGGCGTCCTGGTGTCGACATACCCTAATAGAGGACATGGTGACCCTCTCGGGTGCCTCAATGTTGTACCACACACACAAGCTGTTTCGGTTCTGAGCTACCAGCACATCACTTCCTGGGACCCACTGCACGTACGAGCAGAAGTTGAGAATCATTGTCTTAGAGCAACCTTCAATATCATATAGATGTAACTGAAGGAGAAAGAGGTAGACAGCACAATTAGAAGGGGATATGGGGTATCTTCTGACCTTGACCATTTCCCTAATGGTGAAACATGGTGAACTAACCCACCAATCAGGTACATTCTGAATTTCAAAGCATTCTAATCTGCTACCCTTGAAATTTATATTGACTTGGTACATCATCACTCTGACGAGTAAGAGATGACCAAATGAGCAAAGATCTACACCCAGAAATTTAAGTTAGGTGATGGTTGGACTTTCAATCTTAAGAGTAACTCTGGGCCAGAGTTGCCACACTGGATCAAAAAAGTGAGGCTATCAGGCAAATTAAATGGCCTGGATATTTGTGGTGTGGCTTTCACCTAACAATGGAAATGAAATTAAAAATCACCAGATTGTCTCTTTGCCCCGGATGTTGAACTCTTTGGTGGTACCATATTGAGATTAGAGTCAATAAGGGGCTGAGGGGAGACTATCCTTGAGCCAGTTTCAATGCTGTCAGGTAAGAGTAGCTGAAAAACACTGCAGCAGGTGTGGGTAAAGGTCAGCTAGGCATGCATGGGTGAGGCAGTTTCATGAGGGCATTAGACTTGTAAACAGTAAGAGAAAAAGCAGCTCCCAAATTCCTCTTGACTTTGGTGCCATCATGATACAATCTCATGGGTAATACAGGATGGGCTGTGATATCAGACATAATGTTGATTCTTCTGTGCCTTTTGCTATGTTAATGGCATAGCACCAAGGAACTATGTCCCATCCTGCCCCCCACAATCCCTGGTGGCAGGCAGGCAGCACTACATCCTCTATGGACCACTCAATGGTTAAGGCTTTAGTAAACCTCCTCACACGAAGTTTCCGGTCTCTGAAGAGAAGCTTGTGTCCAGTTTCATTAAGTTCCAGCCAATCCACACGGCTCTCATGGCTGATGGTGCCAATGTTGTAGCCACCAATCAGATCCACTACAAAGCAAAGGAGATAGGGTTAAGCGAATAGATTCCATATAATCCTACACAGGACATGAGGCAGCCTGCAAAGGTCTTGCCTTCACTCGTCTGTTGGGCTTTACGAACGTTGCATCAGCCTAGAATATGAGGAATGCAAATGGCTAATGCAACATAATTTTGCGAAGATGCTTAAGATGCTAGATTTCTTCTAAAATTGTAGAGGTTTTGTTTAACTCTGTGGTTAACTCAAAGGTCTAGATCCATCAAGAAATGTGATTCTTCTCTGGGACTCCTGGAGTTGTCTCCTAGCAGATCAGATCAGAGCAACTGGCTTCCATTACTCACAAAATCCTCTGGAAGGCAGCACTGAGCACATTAAGGAAGAGCCCCAATTCTAGCACCCCAGTGAGGTAAAACTGATGGATGAAATGACCTTGATGATCCTATTTGCTCCAAGGAGTTACCTGCACTTTGAGTGCCTATGATGTAAGAACACTAAGGGGCAAACAGCGGTGAGGGCACACATACAAACCAGGAGGAACCTCTGACTACAGTTAGGCTGACCACACTGGAGATGGATGTTTGTTCGGTGTGAAGTCTGCAGACAATATGAGAAATGATCACATTTAGCACAGACCACTCAGGATCGACTAGGATGCTTTCAGAGACTCTCCTGAACACAGCCCACTCACAACTCTTCTTTATATATATTAACAACGAGGAACATCCTGTCTTGGTTATACCTGCTGAAGCTAAAGACAAATATCAGCTAATGTCTACAGCTGAGAAGACCAACTTGAAAATGAAATTTGCAGGGGTACCTGGGTGGCTCACTAGGTTAAGTGATCGACTCTTGACTTTGGCTCAGGTCATGAGCTCATGGTTCGTGGGTTCGAGCCCCACATTGGACTCTGTGCTGACAGTACAGAGTCTGCTTGGGATTCTCTCTCTCCCTCTCTTTCTACTCCTCCCACATGCATGCTTTGTCTCAAAATAAATAAACTTAAAAAAATGAAATTTCTTTTAATTAAACAAACAGCAAAATCATAAGGCCATGTTTTAATGTCCCAATTTACATGTAAAATCATAGAACGCTAGAGCTGTGGGGGCCCTATGTCGGTGAACACCCTGAAATTATACACAAAATTATGTGTTTATATATATTCTTCTGGGAAAGGATCTATGATTTTAATTAGATACTCAAAGGGGTCAGGGACCAAAAAAGGTTAAGAGAAGAACTCTGTCATTTTATACACATTGAAGATGAGCCCTACGGAGTGTGGTGACTTGTCCAAAGTTTCATGGCTCATAGGCTACTGGACTATATTATTATTTCCATTACAGTTACTTGCATTTCTGAGGTCAATAATCTGATGTGAAATGCAAAACTGAGGTCAATAATCTGATGTGAAATACAAAATTCATGAGATGTAAAAGTCTCCTAAGAACAGACCCATACATTGGGAATGCAAGCTGGTGCAGCCACTCTGGAAAACAGTATGGAGGTTCCTCAAAAAACTAAAAATAGAACTACCTTACGACACAGCAACTGCACTACTAGGCATTTATCCAAGGGATACAGGTGTGCTGTTTCAAAGGGACACATGCATCCCCATGTTTATAGCAGCACTATCAACAATAGCCTAAGTATGGAAAGAGCCCAAATGTCCATCGATGGATGAATGGATAAAGAAGATGCGGCATATATATATATATATATATATATATATATATATATAATGGAGTATTACTCAGCAATCAAAAAGAAGGAAACCTTGCCATTTGCCATGACGTGGATGGAACTGGAGGGTGTTATGCTAAGTGAAATTAGTCAGTCAGAGAAAGACAAAAATCATATGACTTCACTCATATGAGGACTTTAAGAGACAAAACAGAAGAACATAAGGGAAGGGAAACAAAAATAGTATAAAAACAGGGAGGGGGACAAAACAGAAGAGACTCATAAACATGGAGAACAAACTGAGGGTTGCTGGAGGGGTTGTGGGGGGGGGTGGGCTAAATGGGTCAGGGGCATTAAGGAATCTACTCCTGAAATCATTGCTTCACTATATGCTAACTGATTTGGATGTAAATTTTAAAAAATAAAAAATAAAGTTAAAAAAAAAGAACAGACCCATACATATATGGAAACTCAATTTATGAGAAGTGATGGTACAAATTAGTGAGTACAGGATGGACTTCTGATAAGTGGTTAAACATGGAAAAAGTAAAATATGATCTATACCCACATTATATACAAAAGTTAATTCCAGGTGAAAAGCAAAATATAGGAGGGAGTTAGAACCTTAAAAAAATTTTTTTTCAATGTTTGTTTATTTTTGAGAGAGAGAAAGACACAGAGCACAAGCAGGGGAGGGGCAGAGAGAGAGGGAGACACAGAATCGGAAGCAGGCTCCAGGCTCTGAGCTGTCAGCACACAGCCCGACATGGGGCTCGAACCCACAAACCGTGACATCATGTCCTGAGCCGAAGTTGGAGGCTTAACTGACTGAGCCACCCAGCGCCCCAGGAGTAAGAAACTTTTTAAATAAGACCTCAAAAATCACCAACTATTTCTTAAAAAGTGATTAAATGAACTACATTAAAATTAAAGAAGTCTGAACACTAAAAGATGCTGAGACAGGGGCGCCTGGGTGGCGCAGTCGGTTAAGCGTCCGACTTCAGCCAGGTCACGATCTTGCGGTCCGTGAGTTCGAGCCCTGCGTCGGGCTCTGGGCTGATGGCTCGGAGCCTGGAGCCTGTTTCCGATTCTGTGTCTCCCTCTCTCTCTGCCCCTCCCCCGTTCATGCTCTGTCTCTCTCTGTCCCAAAAATAAATAAACGTTGAAAAAAAAAAATTAAAAAAAAAAGATGCTGAGACAAAGTATCTACAATACAAATAATAAGGTTATCTACACACATATACAGGACTCCTTCAAGTCAAGGAAAAGACAACCTGATTTTAAAAATAGGCAAGGGATAAGAACTGGCAATATGCAGAAGGAGAAATCCAAACAGCCAATAAACAAATGAACAACAAAAAATTAATACAATATTATTTCATATAAACAGATTGAGCCAAATTATGAAGTCAGGCAATTTCAAGTATTGGAGAGGATGAAGAACACTGGGACCTCTAACTGCTGGTGGGAATGTAAATTGGTACAATCTCTTTGGAGAGCAATTTGGAAATATTTAGTGAAATTGCAGATGTACCTCTTCTGTGATTCAGCAATTCCACTCTAGGTATAAACCTCAGAGAACAGAAACACTGGAGACAGTGAAAAACCAACAACTTAAATGTTCCTCAATAAGACAAGAGATAAAAGATCCAAAGTAAATACAATGAGAGGTCAGGACATGACAGAACGGGGTGTGGGTACACATGTAATAATATTAATAGCTAACCTTTATTAAGTGCTTATTATGTGCCAGACACTAGTCTAAGTGCTCTTCATACGAGGTAGGTACTATTCTGATCCCCATTTTGTGGATGAGGAAATATGAGATACAGAAAAGTTATGAAACTTACCTAATATCACACAGGTACTAGGTACAGAAATGGGGAGGTTTGACTCCAGACCCTTGTTCTTAACAACTATAGTTCTTAACACTATACGGATATGCTATTCTCTATACTTCTTAGGGAATACTATGCTATTCTATACACATTTTCCTATGCTTGAAACATTTTATAATGCAGAGTTAATTATTAATATGTAGGATAAATTATGTGAACATTTGTGAAACCCAAATAAAGTCTGTCATCACTAGTTACTAATGACAAAATATGCAGAAAACAAGCCCCCTTCCGGTTCTAATAGTCTATTACCCTATGAAGTCTAGACAGGAAGATTCATAAATTTGCTAATGGTTCTTCTCTACAATTCACAATTTCCAGCCCTAAGATACGTGCCTAGAGAACATGAATAATTATATGGGCAGGACTATATATGTAGCAGTGTATCTGTATGCAGATATCTACATATAGACACACACACATACACCTGAACATTTCACATATCCTCTGTAAGAGCGGGGTCACACATTTACCTGGTGCCTCTTAGATTCCTATATTCTCCACTGCACACAATCCTGTGATATGGAAGTGTATATAAATATCTATTCTGTTATTAGAATTATGAGAAAGTCTTACTCACCTATAGCGATAGTCTTAATATCAATAAGATAAGCCAATTTCTTATTATCTTCAATTCCTCGTTGACGTCTCTCATTAATACGGACACTGAAACATGAAGGGTGAGGTAAGGCAAAATGGGCTTAGGCCACTGTAATATTTACCAAGGGCCCTGAAGTACCATACAGAATGAAGTTTTTAGATTAACCCGAGGTTATACGAGTTAGACGTTAAAAAGGAATTCTTTGGGGTTTCAAAAATTTAGAGAACCTTGTGGGGTTACCTGATGAGGTGGGGGTTCATGAATTCGGTACGTACAGAACCCAGGGTATCATTACTCCCATATTCCACCAGGGTTAGCTCTCCAGCATTGAAGATCATGCACACCTGGGGATGAATGGAATTGTTATATGGTGGAAAGTTTGCAAGAAGAAAGGGACAAACAGTAGAGGGAGGTGTACTGTCAGTTCAAAGTGACTCCCACTTTTCTCTTTATTCTGTTCTTCTGCCTATTTCACCCTCCCCCTTTATCTGCTGCCCCTTTCCATCCTTCTGACACAGGAGCTAGAAGGAGGTTTATTGAGATGGTGATGGTTCATCAAGTTCTACTCACATTTTCATTTTCAAAGAAATACTTCTCATTGCCACCAGATCCCTGCCAAGCTACCTGTCAAGGAGGGAGGAGGGAGAAGACATAAGGAACAATGTGGGTGAGTATCCAAGACCATGCTGAGAGAAAGGGTAGGAGGCAGAGAGATCGAGTTTAGGAAGGCTTTGACATTGCACAAAAGAGGTGCTGTGTCAGATTTTGCCCTAGTCTCTAGGTTTCTGAGAGAGAGCATAAGAACAGTCCAAGAGTCCAATAGTGAGGATTCATATTCCAGGATTCTGGACTTCCTGAGTCTCACTCCCGGATTATCAGTTCCCCAGCACCAGAATGGTAGAGCTTTCCCCAGAGATCTTCCCTCCGGGGACCCTGGCTCGCCTGAAGTAGCAACTCAAGATGCTCCATTCCCCACCCCTCCATTTTTGGTTCTTACCTCACTAAGGCGATTAGTGTTCAGGTCCCCCAGCAGCAGTGTGTCTGATGTGTGGGCCACCAAGTAACGTTCCTTTCCCAGGATTTTCACCTCTTCCACCTCATAGCCATAGTGTGACTTGAGTACCACTCGGGTCCCCGATGATAGGTTCTTCACAATCACCTTGGTAAGGAACAAGTCTTGGTAAGTAACAGGCCTCTTCCAACCCAAACATGCCGTGCCCTTGGCCCACCTCCACAGTGTTAAACAAAGCTAACATCTTATTTCTTCATCTGGCCTAGGATATTATTTATGAAATGCTTTCATATGTTATCTCTTTAGGTGCTCACAATACCTATGACTCTGTAAGTTCCATGGGGTAAAACCAATCACTCTACATTCCTGTACCTCTTTGTAAAAACCTCTATGATGACTTCAACCATGGTGTACTATATTGTTGTTTCATGTGTCTGTCTCCCTTGCTAGAATGATCTTCATTAAGGGACAATGTATTACAAATAATTATCTTGGTGTTCTCAATACCTAATAGTGCTCACACACAGAGAATGGAGAGAAAATAAAAGAATGAAGGAACCAATGAATAATAAATGAAAGGAAAAGGGTATAGAGATAGTGAAAAATGAGCTCAGGGACTAGGAAATTAGCTTGTAATGTCATACACGGTGAGTTCAGAGGCCCTAAAGCAATGTGACATACCCGTGTAATCTTATTGATCAAATTCCCCAGTTGACAGCATACAGGTAGTAAAGTTTTACACCAGGAAGATGTAAGTAGCAATCTCTGTACCTCTTAGGCCCTTAGATATGTTGTTTATAAATATTTTCTTGCAATAAGCTGGAAGAACTACAGCATAAAAGTTGCCAAGCAGTTGCCCTGACACATTCTGTTCTCCAGAACAGTTCTGCCAGGGATTAAGGTTGACACTGTGCCTACGTCCAGAAGGCAGGAAAGCATCACAAGGATGAATGAGCGCAGGCAAGACTGCGGTGAGGCAGGCCATCAGCTGCTTACCTGGCTAGGTCCCACATATGTCAACTCAAACTTGTTCTTGTAAATGCTCCTCCGGAGGCAGCAGTCAAACTGTTCCACTCCACCACAGAGTGTGCCCTAGGAGGAAGAGTGACAGCATAAAAGGTAACAGGTCTGGGGAGAGTATCTAGAGACATCCTCAAAACCTAGGTTCTAGAATCTAGAGAAGAGTTGGCAGTAAAAGGGCTGGCAGTTTTTGGAAGAACTAGATGGAAAGAGGGCAATCACAGGGCTCAAGGGTATCACACAGTGATGGGATGAAAGAGAGAAATCAGCTCTGCCTACAGAACTCTGTCTCTTTTGGCTTCTAATAAAGTGTGAATTTCTCTTTCCTGCCTTTAATGTCATATTTTTAGGTTGGAGTCAAAATGGAAGAGGAGATTCTCTAGTTTCAGGAGAGAGTACTTTAGGTAAAGGCAAGATTTTTCCTAGTTTGGAGAAAGTCACCCATGCAGAAAGGGATTACTAGTAAACACACCGCACAGAGTCGTGAGCCATCCCGTTTCCAGGCCAAGGCAGTGACGGTGTATAAGTTGGCAATCTCCTTGGGCTTTGCCTCTTCCCAGATGCTTCTTCGAGGGCTCCAGTTGAGCACCCGAAGTCTGAAATTAAGTAGGTGGCTTTTAGAACAGAGGGAGGCTGAGCAAAAGAGTGGAAATGGGTGGGTAACTGAAGGAAATGAGTCTTGCTGTATCAGAGAATAAAAGAAGTAAAAAAGAACACACAGTCTAGGGAGTCTTGTAGCAGAGGACAGAAAGGTTCAATAGAAGGAAGTTGGGAAAATCAAGTCAAAAGTAAAGTGGGGTGAGTGATGGGAGTGGAGACAACAAAAGGAGATCATGGCTGGTGAGAAAAATGAGCTGTCAGCAGCAGAGAAATAAGGAAAAAGGAGAGAGAAATGGTAGGAAACAAAGAAGGAAGAAAGAGATATACATGATATTGAAGGGGATAGAAAGGTAGGACCGACAAAGCTGAGGTTAAAAGTGTTCTAGGGATATGAGGGGACCCAGACCCAGGGTGTTTATTTACTGTTACATCATTCATTCATTCATTCATTCATTCACCATTTAGGCATATATTATATACTAGATGCTAATCTAAGCACTGGAGATTTAAAAAGAATTTTTTTGAATAGGCTCCTCTTCTCAAGGGCGTTTCAATTTAGCCAGACAGCTACAAACATCAAAGTGTAATATAGTGTGACAAACACTAAGTTGGTCTGAAAAGGGGCAATGGTAACACAAAGAAAGTAGAGATGAATTCTACTGTGGAGTCCCAGGGAGAGGCACAGAGACACAACAAGATGCTGGTGCATTCTGGAACTGCCAGAGTGCCAACGGATGGTGGGAGCAGGAAGAGGGAAGTGTATGAATTAAAACCTAAGGATCTCTTTCAACATACTCTTGATTCTCATCCAGTCTCCCACTCTGGTTGAGAATAACTGGGCTAAAGCAGAGTGTACACGGAAAGTGTGCTGAAGTGCATGTGAAAGGGGACCCACCTGTCATAACTTCCCAGCACAACAGACTGGCCCCCAGGACTTGCTGCAGCTGTGGTGAACTCCCGCTCCTGAGGGTCACGGCTGTAATCAAAAGTTTGTAGCACATGGCCTTCCTTTCCATAGGCCACAATCCTCCGATCACAGCCTGCAGCCACGATGCTGTTGGTTGCCCAAGCCAAGGCATAGGGTGGGCATGGGTGGTTAACCAACTTCCCCTAAGACAGAAGTAGAGGGTTTCAATCACTCTGACCCTGACAGCTCCAGCACTCTGACCATCCTACTCTGCATAAATCTTCCTCCCAACATTTTCCCACCCTAATAACATCCTAATCTGGAGGACTTCACAAACTTTCTTTTTTTTTTTTTTTTCACAAACTGTCTTTCTGTTGTATACTCTCACACACATACATATGACATATATACACACTTACTGACCTTGTGCTCAAGAGGAAACCTCAAAATACTTGTATGTAGGAGGTCTTAAAACACCTAGAAGGCCCTCCAAAGGGAGATGACCTACACATTAATCAACACTGGGTAGGCCCACAGGGAGCACATGACTTTCTTTTTAGGAGATGTAAATTTAATTATTACAAAAGTACAGTAATTCTTTTTTTTCTTTAAGTTTTAATTACTTAAGTAATCTCTACCTCCAACGTGGGATTTGAACTCACGACTCTGAAATCAAGAGTCACATGTTCTATTGATTGAGATAGCCAGGTGCCCCTACACAAGTAATTCTTAACGTAAGTAATTCAAGCAACAGAGAATTATATACAGTAAAATGTGAACATTTCTTTTATCTCCCATCTTTTTCCTTTTCCCTCTTGAGGGTAAACGGCTTTTTTTTCCCTGTGAATTTATACACATAAATATATCTTTTACATAAATGAAAATAATCTCCTTACCCTCAGAATCAATCAACTTGACTCCCCGTTTCCCACAAACACTAAGCTCTGGCCTCCTGAACACAAACCCTGTCTGTGGCTGTATCCAAATGCCTCTCTCAGAAGTCTTGCTCCTATAGCCACATCCCTTGGGCATCTCAATCTGAATGTTCCACTTCCTCTGGGACGGATCTTGGGTTTCCTTACCCCCTATCCCAGAGCCTCCTTTAGTTATACCTGTGACTCTCCAGAGCCTTCATCATCAAAGAAATACCTAACGATGGTGCCATCTGCATGACCAGAGAGAATTCCTTTCCCAGAGCAACTAAAAAAGGAGAAAAGGAGGAAAGAAAAGAAATACAGGAAGAGATTATCGTTTCTCACCAAGAAACTCCCCTTCCCTGTCCCACACTACCCTGCCTGGGGTTCCTGCTACCAGTCCTCCCCAGCTTCCATATTATAGTCTCCCAGTCCTGACATCCCCAATGCTTCTTCATACATTTCCAAGCTCTTGGGGTACCACTCTTCCTTACTCACTTTGTTGTCAGTGATACAACGTAGGAATCTGTCCCATAGATGGTAGATGACTTATTAGTTTTAGTGTTTGCTAAACGAACCTGAAAATGGGAAAATGGACACAAATCTGGTTAGGCTACTTTCAATCTCACCCAGGTCCTAAGGGAAGAAAAAGAAAAAACAAAACGCTGGTCTTTCTGTATTCTCCCCCAACACACAACTTGACCTTAAAGGAGAAGTTTAACCATATTTCTCTCTCCAGAACCATTATCCCCACCCACAACCTCTCCTGTGTTCCTCTTCCTTTACCTTCCCTTCAGCCAGCCCAAAGACAATGATGTGCTCTGCTGGCCATTGCAGACAAGTAACAGCACTCTGTAGGAAGCAAATCATGGAAAGGATAACCTTGTCTATGTAGCTCAGCACAATTACAACAACCTGAACCTCCCTGCCACATGCTACCACCCCAGTTGCCTATAAGGAAGGAGAGGACACAACTAGGCTTTACTGGGGAAAGCAGATGGGGATGAGCAGCCTGGCAGCACCATCCTTGCAGTACAAAGACAGATTCAATGTTAAAAAATACAAGACTTGGTTACATTTATAAGTAGATATACTGATACACGTTTGTGTGTTCTAATCTCCCAGATTGGTCTGAACTTTACCGTCTGGATGAACTTGTTACAGATGACTTTCTTGTCACCCCTGCCAAACAAAAGGAGGGAAAGCGTATTAAAAACACTTTCATAAAAATAAATTGCCACACAAGATGCTGGGGGAAGGGAAGAAAGAGCAGATACTTTCCCTGGCCCCGTAGTGTTCCCTACCATTCCATAGGAGCCCTGAAAGGAGGTATAAGAGGGAGCCTGAACAGCTTTGGAACAATAACAAAGATGCTGTATCACCAGGGCTCCCAGGATCTCACAGGGCCTCATGTTGACCTTAGGCTGATTCCTCCAGGGATGTGATGTCAGAACACACGGGGCAAGCAAAGGCAGGAAAGCAACAACAGACTCTGGAAGGCCTTTGCCTTCCATGTCTCAGCCTGGATCATCATCTTTTCTACTCCCCCTCCCTGGTAAGGCATTTCTTCCTGCCTCCCCCTTCTTTTCCAGGTCACCCCACATTCCAGTCTCTATCCTCACCAATCTTCTCCAATCTTGTAAACATAGATGATGTTGTCGGTCTGTCCTATGGCAATTTTAGTGGAATCAGGAGAAAAAGCCATGCCCTTCACCATATAGCTCTTCCTGCCATACTAAGAGTTCAAAAAAAAAAAAAAAAAAAAAAAAAAAGAAAGAAAGAAAGAAAGAAAGAAAAGGAAAAGAAATAATGAGTACACATGGAAGAGAAAAGAGAAGAAAAGGGGCACGCGTGACCATAATGGGCTTGAGGGATTTATCCTGAGAAAAGACGAGGCAGGCCACTTCCCATGCTTATGGCTGGAGAGTCGGTTAGGAAGAATGCCAGGTTTGCAAGGCCCCAGTAACAGGTTAAGGTACACACAGAGTACTCTCTTCACCTTCATGTCAGCTGGTTTGGTGGAGAATTTATCTCTCCGCTCTCCGTGTTCATCATACAGCAACACCACTCGGTCCACTGTGCAGACAGCAAATTTGGCATTGTTCTGGGACCAAGCCATACAGGTCACCTTTGCAGCTCCATCCTGCAGAGGCAGCGGAGGCAAAAACAAACCCAGGCGCTCATTTAGAATGGCAGAAGCAGTTCTAGTTCCTTTAGTTCTAGGGTGACTTTGGTCAATTTTCCTCACCATAGTACTTAAAACAAAGAGATGCCTGTGACGCATCCTGGTCTCCAAGGCTATAAAACCCTGGACCAGGAGAACAGGTGCTTCCAGAAACTCATAATGCAAATACACTAAGAGGTGACAGTGCTAAATCAATTGTACCAATTTGCCCTGCAATGGCCTTGCTTCCTCATATTCCAGGTCTGCTGCTGAAGTAAATTCAATTGGTCCGATAAGTTTTGGTCTTTAGCCATTTTTTCAATATTTTGTTTGAGAAAGGCGCTTGGTCAGGGGCTGAAAAGGAGACAAAGAGCAAAATCTGATTCCTGCCCCAGGCTAAATAATATGGTGCAAAAACAGGAAGAGTCCCATAAAAGCGGCATGTACAAAGCACAATAATAGTTTGGAGAAGTTTGAGATAATTTTATGTTTAAAAGATCAACTTTAAGCTCTGAGGAATGGATCCACAAATGGGGAACTTATGACCAAAGGCAAGTCTGGTCAAGAAACAGTAATTTAATTTAGCTGAAACTATCTTGCAAATAGAATAGAGGAGATAAGGCAAGAAAAACAGAGCAAGGCCAGCTCAGGAAAGGTCTTTGAAGCCTGGCCAAGGAGTGTGGGTTTATTTGGTAGGAAAAGGAGATATGGTGAACGTTCCAGAATGAGGAGTAAGATAGATAATCAGAGTTGAGACTTAGGATGAACAATGCCACCTGGTTAGTTTTTTGCATTTCTACCCTTCTCCCGTCCCTTAACAGAAGCCCAGGCTAGAAGTGATCATCTCCCAGTGACTTATTCTTGCCACGTCTGCCCACCACGAGTGTTGGTCCTCAATGGTTCTGCACTAGGGTCTTCCCTCCTTGAAATAAAAAATTTAGTTTCTGCTCCAATTGTGTGATGAATTACTTGGGTTCTAGAAGTCTGGTTTAAAACTTTGGTACTTTTCACTCCTATCCCACCTACTTCCAAAATCAGAGGTAAAGGGTTAAAAAAAAAAAAAAAGGCCCCCTTTCATCAAGGTCCTCAAACCAGAGGCAGAAAATAGCCATACCACCACTTTTGCCACCCTCCAACTCTTGCTTAAATTCGGTTCCAAGGGTGGAGGATGCCTCAACAACCACTGTTCATCATCTTCATCATTTTGCCCAATCCTGGGCCTTTGCCCTTCCCGGCATCATGACATCTTATTTTGAAAGACTGAGGGAGGTTTTCATTTCCAATTATTCCACTAGGCTAAAGGAATTTTTTTAAATTACAGTTTTGGGGGCAGTTTACTGAGCAATGAGCACCTCTCTCTTTCATCCCAATTTCCTTCTATCCTCCTAATGCCACATCCTCTGTGAAGCCTTCCTGATTCCTCACAGCACCGTCATGAGGATTAAATGGGGCAGGAAACAATAATAATAGCTAACCTTCAACAAGATCTTACCATAGACTAGGCATTTTGATAAGCACCCGATATGCGTTACCTCATTTTACCCCCGTAAAGCTGACATAGATGCCATTATTATGCATATTTTACAAATGGGGAACCTGAGGTTCAGAAAGGTTAAGTAATTTGCTCAAGCTTACCTACACAGTTAGTAAGTGGCAGAACCATGATTTAAATCCATGTATGCTGGACTCCACAAACCACAATCCTAACTTAACTTATGCTGCCTTGCATAATAAACATATTAAACATACACGGTGGCAGGTATTATTATTAGCTTTGTATAATTTTGTTCTTTGAATTTTGAAAGTTCTCCTCTCTTGTCTATCAGTTTTTACACTGTTTTTCGGTTTACAGTGGACTTTGTGTACATTACTTCAACTCTTCCATCATATCCCCTAAGGTTGCTATTATTGTTACTTCCATTTTCCCAATGAAGTCGTTGGGTGAGTGCTCAGAGAGACTGTGGCCTGGGCTAAAGTCAGCGGTATTGGGTCATGTATTAAAAGTACAGCTGCCACTAGGATTTAAATTCTGGTCTCCTAGCTCCAAAACCCAGCCTTTCTTCAGCATGGTTTAGGCTTTCTCCCTCAGTGCCCCGCCTCTTCTGAGTCTGAGATCTGCATCATCACAAGGAACGTAAGGTCTCCTACACTCCCTCTTTTGGGCCTGCACCTAAAGCGCTGGTTTATTTGGGTGCAGATTTATGTTCGTTGTTTACATCTGCGCCCAGCACGGGGCCCCGTACACAACTGATGTTAAAGGAATCGGAATGAAAGCTACCGAGGTTAGCGGTCCGTCTCGCCTACTGAACACTATCGGCCGCACACAGTCGGGATCATCGCTAGAGCCTTCGGTCTTCCGCATACAGTAGGCGCTCAACATCATTAAGTTTCCGTTCCCTCACTTTTCTTGGAACGTGAAGGCGGGTGGGGGTGGGAAGAGGCACGCAACTCCTCACCTGAGGGCTCAGCAGGGTCCTCAGGTGCTTCAACTGCATGACGAACACCTGTCTCTCAGATGCCACCAGTCAGCGACAACTCCCGTGGTTACCTGGACAACCCGCCACGCAGCCGCAGCGACTGCCGCTGACGCAGATGCGACCAGAGCGCCACACACTTCGCAAGGTCACCACGTAGGTTCGCGGCGAAGCAAACAGAACGTGCGCAGGCGCAGTGAGATCTAGGGCGGGACTGCGAGTGGAATTGAATCCTCTCAACCAATCCCGTCGTTGCCTGCAAGCCCAGGCTCAAGCCACGCCCACAAGCCCTCAGCAAGTCAGGGAGCTACGTAATCACAGTCTTTCTCGCGCCTTGATGTGAGTAAGTGTACCTGAATGCATTCTTTTAATCATCATAACCCTGATGGAAAGCAGGGCAATTGCTTTCATAGACGTTTTTGCAGCTGATGGAATTCAGCCCAAATACGTTATGTGACTTGCACGGGATCAAAAGGCTAATAATGATAGCTAACAGTGAATGCTCAGCATGTTATCTGCCAGGTACTGTGCAAAGTGCTGTACATGCATTATCTCATTTAATCTCAAAGACACTTTTTGAAGGCGATGACATTATTAGTCCCATTTTACATAATAGGAGGCTCGGGATTAGAAGGGTCACGGACCCAAACTAACAGCCAGTAAAGGATGTAACTGGGATTCAACCCAGAGCTGGTGCATTTAAACACCCTTTATATCCCTTCTGAACTCCTGTCTCTCCATCTCCATGCCATGCTTCTATACCCTGTGCCACCCCCATCCCAAGAAATGATGTGTCC
Source organism: Lynx canadensis (assembly GCF_007474595.2). Lineage (NCBI taxonomy): Eukaryota > Metazoa > Chordata > Mammalia > Carnivora > Felidae > Lynx > Lynx canadensis. The sequence continues at coordinate 118,116,618 of NC_044305.1, read as the reverse complement.
AGAGTCTGAGAGATGAGTGTTTTGGAACCCGTAGCCAGTGAGAGGTAAGGTACCCTACTTCAGAATTGGGGGGCAGTGGATTAAAGACAGCTGCCCAGATCAGGATGCTTCTATGGTTCAACGTAGAGGGCAAACCGGAGCTTGGCTCACCTGATAGGTTAAGTCTTGTGATACCTGGGGTTGGAGCTTGTTTGAGTAGAAAGGATATTGACTTCTTGATCTCTCTTTGGATTGGGGCCCATTTCAGAATTATTGGTCTAAATTCTTGTAACATACCAGAGAGACTGAGATGCAGAGAAGGAGAGTTATTTATATACCTCCTCTGGAAAGATCCGAAGTTGAGAAGACCTGTACGTCTCCAGAAAATGTAGCATATGCTGTCTACACCAGTTCTGGGTTCTGAATCCTTTCCCCCACAGTGGATGCAAACGTCAACAGCTATTTCTCTCACTGGCACCACACCCCCCCTTGGAATTTAGGAAAGAGTAGAGGACAGCCCCTATTTTCACAGGAAACAAGTCGCCCCAGAGCCCAAAGTAGAAGTCTTTTGACAGGGGGGATTCCAACCCCTCAGTTTTATTTCTATAATCCTCCTCTGAACATAGTGGCGGAGAGTGAATATAAACTCATTTGCACTTTACAGTTATTATTGACTTTCGACAGAATGAACAGAGACAGAGACGGAGACAAAAGGGAAAGTGAGGGCAGGGAAGAATAGGTACAGGAATGCACAGGATAGGAGCACGTGGCACCAAGGGATCCATTAGTGTAGCTGCTCTTTCATTTGTCCCAAGACACTGTTCAGTCCTTTTCTGAAAATCAACTCGGGGTGATGGAGGAATCAGAGGGATAAATGGTGAAGAGCTTGGGTGTCAACGTGGGCAGCGAACATAAAAAGGTTACTGGCCTTCTCGTGTGGCATAACCTTAGTTTCCACTGGTACGGGAGAACTTATATCCCCTTCTTCACCTTCTCCCCCTTCTCACTGAACAAAACAAAAGGAACTAGGGCTCTAGTTTTCTACACCCATTTCTGGCCTCTCTCCACCCATCCCAGGCTAGAGAATCAAAACAAACACCTAAAAATGATAGTGCTCCTGTCGAGTTGGTGGTGGTGTGAGAGGCCCTTATAGTCAGGGGAGAGGCAGTGGGGAAATGTCTTCAGCATACTATACAGTATACCATACAGTCAGCTCCAGTTTGTCCAAGAACCTTTATTGGAAAAATGTCCAAGGGGTGAGGTCACCAGCAGCTGGAGGGGCTACCGGGTGAGAGGGGGAGCACCCGAGGCTCCATGGAAGACATTGGAGTAGTGCAGTGCGGCATCTGCCTCCAGACCCAGACATTTCCTTTTATTTGCTGGGGGAGGGGGAGTCCCCAAAGAAACACCCCTCTCTGAGACCCAGAGGCAAGATGTAGGGGCAGCTGGGGATGCCGAGAGTCCTGATGCAGGTGAAATGGGGGTCCCGTTTGGGACCTAATGGGATACAGTTGAGTAAGTGACTCTCCCCTGGACCTGGGGGATGGAAGGACGTATCCCATCTGATAGCCATTCCCCAGGTCCAGGGGTGCAGACCCTAAGACCTACCTTCTGGCCCTGCTCACAGTGGAAAGAGGACGGGTACCAGGCCTGAGGTTGTGGGAGTGTCATTACCCTCTAGGAAACTGGGATCCTTCAGTCTTGGGCAGATCACCAGCTGGGGCTCTCCCTGACCCCATCCCCATCCCCAGGTTGCTAGTGCATCTGTTTTCTGGTTCTGTTTCTTCATTCATACATCGATGGTGTTGATGGATGGGGACTTTTTCTGTAAAAGAAAATGGCTTGAGTCTCTAATTGTGGCAAAGTTGTAGCCTTCTCCATCCCAAATATCCATTCTCCTTCTTTTCCTGCCCCTCCTTGCCCTTCTCCCTTTCCATGGCTGCTCCTAGAAGCAAAATCACCTTTCCCTCCCTCAGACCCCACATCACCTGTCTTGTCCCCACTGGCCTTCCCTGAGGACTCTGTTCCGGCCCCTTCCCCTTCTCCTTGGGGTTGTTGTTGGAGTCATTATCCTTGATGATATCATACTGGCGGCAGAATAGCCCAATTACAGCTGAAACACAACAATACAATCTGAGCCTTGATCTTGACCTCCCCACTCACAGCCTTGAAGGGCAGTGAGATAATCATACAGTTTCTAGAAAATCCTTGAATTTCTGGGTCCATGTACAAGCACCACCCTCTTAATCTTCCTCTCCTCCAACTTCTGCTCACCCCCCTCAACTAAGCATCTCCCCACTCCATTTCTCTCCCTGCCTTTTCTCCCAACAACCTTTACCATGTCCCGCCTTCACTGAGCTCCCCACCCCCCAATCCTTGGCCCCCCCGGTCCAGCTGCTTACTCACCAGCCCACATGAGCAACACCACCACAATGATGACCACTTCCCCTGTCTGCAGCGGTCGCTCTCCATCCAGACCCTCCACTGTGATGTCACCTAAGAAGGAGGAGATAGACTCCAGGTTATGGGGGAGCAGCTACAGAGTTCTTCTATGATTCTGGACACTAGTGTCAGGGTAGACTTATCACAGGGTTGCCCCCGGTAGCCGCTCTCTAGGAAGCGGTGGGCAGGTAGTTAGCGACCAAAAAACAGGAGGGCTGCATGCGAGTACTCACGCAGGCTGCGGTGGAGGCTGTGAACTGAGGATGGGTAAAAGGAAGCTTAAAGGCCCTTCCCCCAAACGATTCATTATCAGCCTGTCTATATCCAGTCCCCTGCCAACCTTTTTCCTTCCTTTCTTGGCAGTATGATGAATTAAATCATCCTTTTATTCATCTAAGCTAGAGTGTTGCCGGTTTTGGGGAAATAAACAAGAGGCTAAAGGCCAGGTAAAAAGCCAGAGAATCCAAAGTTTAGGGAATGGAGAATAGCTGAGACCCTCACCTGGGCTTGAGCTGTTTGAGGGTAGCCGGTCAGAACCCTTGAGAGTTCGGAAGTGCACCCGAGGCCCTGGGGGGCTCTCTCCCCGCAGGCCGATGCTCCTGACCTGCACTGTGTAGTCACTGTCTTCAGCCAGGCCCCAGAGGGCACAGGCCCGAGTGGTGGTGTTCACCTCCCGGATCACACGCTGTCCAGGGCCATTCTGTCTCTGCGGGGAGATGATGGGACAGGAAGGCAGTCTCACACCAGTCCCAGGACTCTTGAACATCCAAGCACTCCACGGAGTAGGGTGAAAAAGGCAGCCTGAGACTGAGGGAACACCAGGTCCCAGCTTCCCCCACCATTGGGAGGGGAGCTTAGTTCTGGGGTGGGGGTAACTGAAGGAATGTTCAGAGATCCAAGGACACAGGTTGAGGGAGCAGAAGGGTGATTCATACTTGCTGGGAAATGGAGTAGCCAATGACGATGTTGCCTTCTGGGACGTCCCAGGACACAGTGGCTGAGTTGGCTCTGAGGTGAGTGACTGTCACATTCACAGGAGAGGGAGGCCGGTCTGTGGGTGCCAGTGAGTTAACAGGTTAACAGGTACCGTCCACAAGCTCTGGTTAACCCCACGCCCCCTTTACTCACCTGCTCGCACAAAGCCCAGGTCACAACTGACCAGCAGGAGGACCGTGGGGCTTAAATATGGGGAGAGGGGCATCAGCGAAGCCATGGTCCCCACCGAGTCCGCTGGGAGGCACTGGGGCATCCGCTTGACATCCAGGCGGGGCTCCTGGAGGTGGCAGGAGTTGGGGGGGGGGGGTTCAAGGACTGCCCAGAACGCACGGTGGCAGCAGCTCTCCCGGGCTCCCCACCGCCCACAGCATCCCGGGAGCCCCCCTTCCCTCCACGTCTTCTCCGCCCCCGCATCACCCGGGCACCCGGGTGCGCGGCTCTGCCCTGCCCACACCCACCTCCGCCGGTCCTCGCGATCGGTCAGGCCTCGGGGGGCTGCTCGGTGCCCAGAGGGCGGCCCATCGCCCGACTCCGTGGCGCTGCCCCTACCCCATCCCGGCGCGGGCCCGGCGCGGGGGGCAGCGCGGGACCGAGCTGCGGGCAGAGGGCGAGCGGAGGCGTAGCGGGAGCCGGCCGCGGGGCTGCGGGGCCCCCAGAGCTCGGACGGGCCGCGTAGTCTGTCCTCGAGCAGGGGGCGGTGCCGGCGCGGCCTGGCCGCTGGCCTGAGTCCGGGTGCGGGAGGCAGTGCGGCTGCTCCGCCGGCCCCTGCAGCGGGATGTGACCGTCCCGGCCAGCCAGCCGCCGCCTTCTGCAGAGCTGGCCCCGCTCGCTCCGCCGCAGCCCGACCGGGACGTGCCGGCCCGCCCCGCCCCGCTGGGGTTCTCGCAGCCGTCATCCCCCTCCTGCCCCCCCCTTCGACCCCGTTCTCCCGGGGCTCCTCCCACGACCCTCCCATTGGCGGCCTCCCGGGTCCCCATCCCTCCGATCCCGGCTCCGGCCCTGGAGCCTGCGGGGGGCGTGGGGAGAGGCGCAGGTGCGAGGGTCTCCTGCACCTGGGAGGGCCCCTCCCTCCCGCGCTGGAATTAGCCAAGTTGGGAGAAGGAATTGCACCTCCCGTGCGGGAGGGATAGCGTGGCGGAGATAATTGTTTTAACAATCTCCTACTTGTAGACTGCGTCAGCTTTTAAATCTCTTCCCCATTCATAATCTGATATTGATTCTCTTCACTCTCTCATTCATTCTTTCACTTATTAAACAAATATTTATTGAGCGTCACCTATGTGTTCTGGCATGTTAAGAGCTGGAGATACAGTGATTATTAAGATTGCTGGGTGTATAGGGGGAAATCTAAAGAGCAGCGAGCGACCTATGGTTCTTGTCTTAGCTCTGCCACTTACTGCTTGGCATGGAGAAATTGGTCACCTAAGTCTCAGGTTTCCTACCTGCAAATCAGAGGGTCCCGAACTTCATAGGGCTGTTGGGGAGATCGAATGAGAAAATGTTGGGAAATGTCTTTATGAATCTTACAACACTATGTGAGTGAGAGATTATCAGTAATTTGTACTTAATCTGTTAGTTACTTCATTCATTCAACAAATATGTAAATCCTTAAGTTATTTCATGAGATCTGGAGTGACAACCTGGGTGTGAGTTCCAATTGTGTCAGCTATGTGATCTTTAGCAAAACACTTATCTGAGCCTCAGTTTCACCATCTGAAAAATGAGGGTGTCAATACAATCTTCTTAGTGTTAATGTATCCAATGAGATAAGATATGTGAAAAGTGCATTGTTCAGTGTAAATAAATGTTGGCTAATGTATTTAGGGCAGATACTTTGGTTTCTAATTCTCATTGCAGCATTTCTATTTCTGTGGCACTTTCTCCTGTAATATCCAGTTCAGTGTGTGTCCCCCTGGGGCTCCGAAGCTTCTGTTGCCTTCCTTCTGAGATGAAAGAGTGAAATGGGGCAAGAGGGAGGACTGGGTGTTCTGAGCATGTGATCAAGCTATGGTCCAGGTCCTCTGACCTCCACTGTCCCTGAAGATCCTGATCTCTGGCCTCCTGATGCATCCTGGTCCCAGAGCACTCTTGCTCAGGGATTCTCACTGCCCTGGGCTTGAGCCTGAGCCTGAGTACTGTCCTGCACTTCCAGCCTCCAGGTCATCCAGAGAAGAGGTCATTGTGTCCAAAGGGCAAGGGTAATGAACCTCAGGTTTCCTCTTTAGGGGCAAAGCAGAGGCTGGGCAGTCTGCATGCATGCAAAGAAGGACCCCAGGAGCTCCCCAGAGGTGACGAGTGGGCTGGGGGCCTACTGACCAGGAAAGGGTGCAGGAAGAGGTGCTCAGAGGGGGTGGTACTCAGAGAGGCCAGGGTACTTGGGTTAATCATCACTGTGGCTCAGATAAGGCCCTGCCAGCTGGAAGCCGAGTTAGTGTGACAGAAAGGTTTGCGTGGCTGAAGAGGCAGGCATGACAGGGTGTCCACAGCGTGCGACCATGCCAGGCACAAAACGGTTTCAACATGTGATTGAGACCCCAGAGCCTGGCAAGTGGGAGGTGAGACCCCCTTCTCCATGTTGGTCTCCTGCATTGATTCCTAGAATCATTTCTTTTCTGGACTTTCCTCCACCCTTGGTTTCTGTTCTCTCCCTCCTCCTTCCCATCTTCCTTCCTGATCTTTTTTCCCTTATAGGCCCAGAGTACCAAGTGCAGGCTAAATCCTTGGGTGATGTGTGTGTGTGCATGTGTGCATGTGTGTGTGTGCGTGTGTGTGTGTGTGTGTGTGTGTGTGTGTCCGTGTCCAAGTACTGCGCCTGCTGCCACTCCCACCTCTGGATCAGCAGGCATGAATGAAGCTTCGGCTTCCTGCCTGTATCTTTGTGCCCCCTTCCCTCTAGTTGTCTGGGTATGAGGCAGCCCCTGCCAATCACAGAGAAGTCAAACCCACTGACCCAGGACCTGGACAGAGCAGATGCTGAACAAATTGTTCGATTGCTGGGGCAATGTGATGCTGAGATCTTCCAGGAGAAGGGGCAAGTCATGCCCATGTACCAGGTGACCCAGACCCATTCCCTGGACACTGAAAATAGAGATGCCAACCCCAACCGCACCTTAACCTCTGCTCTCTGAGACCATAGGCCTTAATATTTGAAACCCTGAGAGCCCCTCCACCGCAACATTCATTCTCCCCCACCCCAATCCACTCTCTTTTTCTTGGCTTCTGATTCCTGCGTGTTCCCTATAGCGACTGTATAGTGAATCAGTTCTGACCACCATGGTACAAGTGGCTGGAAAAGTTCAGGAAGTGCTGAAGGTACCGACTCTTCATCTGCTCCCATCTGAACCTTCTGTTCTCTCCACCTTTCTCTTTTTTTTTTTGGCCTCCACTTCTCATTTCGCTAGATCTCAGTTCTCCTTTCTCCCAGTCCTCCCCCTGGGATCTTTATTGTCATGTTATTAATCCACAGTAATTAAAATAACTATTATCTGCATAATACTTTATAATTGACCATGTACTTTCACACTCATTACCTTTGCAAAAACCTGTGAAATTAGTGTGATTGTCTCCTTTTTTTTTTCCCAGATAGGAAAATAAAGAATAATCACAGTAGCTTGCCCAAATATATCCAGCTAATAATTGCTGGGTAGCGCTGCGTTACTGATTGATTGATTGGTTGATGACCAAGCTGCTCGGTCCTTTCTGGAATAAGTAAGGGTTGGAATAAGTAGCTAAGCCAGAGTTAGGAGCAGACTGAAGTTTCTTTCTCAAATCCAGGATTTTTTCTGCCACATCGTACTGCTTATGTTCTGTTCACTTTTGTCATAAGAGGCTTAAGAAGACTCCCTAATTCCTGTTCTGCTACTGACAAAGAAAAGAACATGCTTCCCCCAACCTGAGCTAGGCCATGACGACGTAGGCATTTTTCCTTTCTCAGGAGCCTGAGGGGGGGGGGGAGGCTGGTGGTGTTGAGTGGAGGGGGCATCTCTGGCAGGATGGTATTCTTCATGTCGGTGAGTGCCCCTATCCCTGATTTTCCTCCCTCTGCCTTCTTGGGGTGACCCTCAGGACCACAAAGCTAATCATAGCTAAGCTCCTAGGTGGACCCCTCTATCCCTGGCTCCCTCTCTTCCAAACTGGATCTCACGCCATATGGAGCCCCATATCTTCTGTCTCTACAGCCCATTCCCCCCACCCCCAATCAATCATCTGCAAGTAGCGTTTTAAGTGCCAGCTTCCAGGCAGTACTGGCTTAAGCACTGGCCTGAGAGAATCCTTACACAGTCTCTACTCTCTAGGTGTCGAAAATCCAAGATAATTGCTCCTTTGCTTTGTCAGAAAGGTTTAGGACAGAAACCTCTTTATACCTACCTCATTGCAGAAGGTGACAGGTAAGCCAAATTGGTCTATGTTGGTCTATGAATATTTTGCTTGGCCTGGATAGTGTTTTTTAGAAATTTAATTTTAAGGCTTTTAGATGGAGATTGTATCCAGTTTGCTTTGGTCCCCATTGTTTCTTATTGCCTTACACTTACTGCCTTCACATACTTAAATTATATGACTTGCCTTTGTAGGTATTTGAGTTTTTCAGCCCTATAGAGTATCTGTTATGGTGCCAAGCAAATAGTAGGTGTTCAGTCAATGGTAGCTTTCCCTTCATTCCCTTCTCTTAAAGCAGCCTGCCCTAATATACCATAGGCTTCTACTTCCAAACCAGTGCCACTGACCTTGCGTCTGTCCTCTTAGGTCTGTGGTGGCATCTAGGGCGGGGACAGAAGATAGTGCTCTGCACAGGATTGAGGAACTAAAGAAGGTCTGTGTCTTCCACTAAGAGTCAACCAGAGACCTCTGTTCCTTCTCATGATGACACGAAAGCCCCTATCTAGCCAAAGCCCATTCCCTTCCCCAGTCCTGCCCCTGACATTCCCACACGATAGGTTTGCATCCTAGAATCCTCCTGGTGGCACTGCTTCACCCATCCTCCTCTCCTAGGTGGCTACTGGGAAGAAGAGGGTGATTGTCACTGGCATTTCGGTGAGACTCTTTGTGAGTGTGAAGACAGGCTGGGTGGATCTATCCTATGGGGAGAAAGGAAGTGGGAATAGAATAGCATGGAAAATAGATTGATGAAGTGGGTGCTAGACAACAGAGAGGGTTTGCATAAGGAATTTTGATTTTACTGTCACTAATTAAGATCCAGTTGTATGAATGTGGGACAATGGGAAAAGGATCCTATTTCAGAATACCTGTGTATCAATCTGTTCAATAACCAAGATAGATGGACTAGTCCCAGGGTCAGCAGACTACACTGGCAGGTCAATCCTGCCACTGCTTGTTTTTGTAAGTAAAGTTTTATTGAAACACAGCTGTTTGTGTTTACGTAATATCTATGACTACTTCACCCTACCGCGGTAGGGTTGAGTATTGCACAGAGATCATAGGGCCCACAAAGCCTAAAATACTTACTCTCTCACTCTTTATAGAAAGAGCTGACCCCTGGACCAGTCCCTTGCTACTTAAGTATGGTCTTCACACAGCGACATCAGTATCTCCTGGGATTTGCTAGAAATGCAGAATCTCAGGTCCCACCCCAGACCTACTGCGTCTGACTCTGCATTTTAACGAGATTCCCAGGTAGCCTGTTTGAGAAGCACTGGACTAGGCGACCCAAATTTTCCCTCACAACTGCAGCTCTCTGATTCTAACAATTCACTAAACAGAAACGAGTTCAGCGATGCCAGATGTGGAAGGAGGCACACAAGGAGGGCAGGACACTGACCTTAAGGAGCATACAATTTAGTTGAGTAGTTTTCAAAATTTACCGTGCAGAGGACATCCTTGGGGGATCTTGTTAAAAATACAGGCCCTGGGCTCTCCCTTCAAATGTGGATCCAGTAGATCTTAACTGGGCCTGGGAATATGCGTTTCTAACAAGCATTCTGGGGGATTCTGATGCACTTGGGCCTTGGGCAACACTAGAGTAACCCCTCTCATCATGCCTATTTTTCTCTCCCTACCATCAGGCTCCCTTTGTGGCAGGCCAGATGGACTACTGCATGGATAACCCAACCATCTTCTTGCCAGTCCTGGTCGGTTTCAACCCCGTGAACATGGCCAGGTGAGCCTTCCGTGATGAACGGTGATGATTGGCCAACCCCCCAGGGGGAGGCAGAGAGGAACCCTGCCAAAATCCACAAAGGTGAGGGCACGGTTTTTCTGGTCTCATTAATCACATCTCAGAATATTAAAGTAAATATAGACTGTCCCTAAGCTTATGAATTTTGGTTTTTATTTTTGTGTTTTTGGTCAGTTGGTTGATTTATTCTCTTGTTTCAGAAAAGATTAAAAGCAGCTTACAAAGACCACATAAAATTCAATAAAGGATACATTCAAAACAGGGAGGGAAGAGACAAGGAAAACAAGGGCTAGAAGATAGAATAGGGTCAGGGAAATGCGTACCACAAAGTTCTGTACTTTCTTTCAAGTGTCTTTTCAAAGGAGTGTTGGGTACTGACTCCCTTTGCCCAGCTCCCTTATTTTAGCATCCATTCTCTTTTGTCATTCTGGGCACCCCTTCAGTCCCCTCTGGCTACTCAAATCCCTCACCCGGTTCCCCTTTCCTGAGAACTCTGTGCCACCAAATCACCTCCCTCTTATTCTCTAGGTGAATGGTCACTTTGATCTCAGAGAAGGTCAGCATAGGAAACCAATAGTGCTCAGGTGGTTCTGTGAATGTGCTGCCTTGAGAGTGTTAAAGCAATAAGAAAGTAGATTCTTAGCCCCTTGTGTGAGAGCTCTGATGTTGTTGGTTTGGGGTAAGGCCCCGAAATATCTATTTTTTAAAAACATCCCTGGAGATTTTGGTGCACAGGCAGGTCTGGGGAACTCTGTAAATTAACCTTTGGAGTGGACGCCCTGATGAAGCTGAAGGCTTCCTTCTCTGGAGCATTCCAGAGAAGGCTTGTTGATTCCTCAAAAGCAGCTTTGCACATTCAATGGTGGTCTTGGAGGGAGGGACAGCTGGGTTCTTTCTGAGGCCCTTTTCTCAACTCCTAGATTCCAGGCTTGTAGTGTAATTCGTATGAACATATAAATGAGTCTGAGATACTTTTAACCCTGATCCTTTTAATGGAGGACTCTCCTTCACCAAAAATGTATCTGCGGCAAATGATGCTAATTTCAGGCACTGTGACTAAGTGAAATGAAGGATTTCAAACAATGTAGGCGTGGACATCTTCCAGTTGTTCCTTAAATCAGTGGCTCCCAAACTTGGCTGATCTTCAGAATCGTCTGGGAAGCATTTTAAAAATACAGATTTTTGGGCTCCTCTCCAGAACTCCTGAAGCTGATTCTCAGGGTGGGCGTGGTACTCAGAAATGGGTAGTTTAAAAAACAAACAAACAACCAAAACTCCCCAGGTGATTTTGATGACTAGCCAAGTTTAAGAATCTCGGTTTTAAACCACCCAGTGAACACTGTCTCCTCTCTCTGGGAGAGGAGTTTCAGAAGTAGCTTGAGGACAAATGATAGGAAACACTTAACACAATGGGTATGTAATATGTGAAACTTGTTTGCCCTCGAAGAAATACAGATGAAAAAATGTAAAAATAGTTCAAGAAGGGGTAGAACTTTTGCAGGGATGGGATGATTAGGGGAGGTTAGGGAGAACTCAAAGGTAACTCTTTGAGCTCCTGCCACAATAGGTGATTCGCTAATTATCTCCTAGCAGAATTGACAAGCAGAGATCAACTACAGAAGAACCCCATTCTTCGGAGATTCCATGGTTACACCTACGCAGCCAACAAGATTGTTACTCTCTTGTCCCATTAGCACATTGTTTTCTTCAGGATTCATTTATTAAAGGTATGTTTGCCAACTGTTAGGTGCTATGCCTCATATCTTGTAATCGGGTTCCTTCAGGAGGAACTGTTGTCTCGTCCCTCAGGTAGTGAGGGGTTTGCTATTTGGGGAGATTTCCCTAATATATTTCCGGGAATGGGAAGGGCTTCTGATGGACCCTACGACTGAAAATAAGGTGGCAATTTTGACATTCTGATGATAGGTACTCCTCCAGGGGCCTACAGAGAGTGTGGGTAGTATGGTCATGACAGTGGAACATGTGCAAGGACCAGGATACAAGAAAGTTCTGGTCTCAGGCTGGAGTTTTAGGTTTGAGAGTTGGCTATGCTCTGGGATTAAATCGCTGAATGTTTTACAAACCCTTGTCCTTGGGGTTCAGGGACACAGCGCCCCTAAGAGCTCTAAAGCACACCTCTCTAGGAGGTTGTTGTCCTTGGACCCCAATCTCAATGTGGTCTTTGATCCTGACTCCCATCTGAAGCCCTTCGTTGAGATCCTCACAGATAATCTCCCCACCTCTGTCTCTCTGTGGGCCCCAGAAATGACCCCATTGAAGACTGGCGTTCCACATTCTGACAAGTAGCAGAACGGATGCAGAAACTGCAAGAGAAACAGGAAGCTTTTGTGCTCAATCCTGCAATTGGGGTAGGATCCTCCCCACCCCCACCTAGGGAATGCTTGCCACTTCCCAAATGCCTCCAATTTTAGGTTGTTACATCTGGTCTGAATTCCTGGCATTGTGTGTCAACTAAAATGTTGTAAAGCAAATCCTATTTTCCCCTTTCCTTGTTCACCTTAAGATGTGTTTCCATCCTGACCCTGCCTCTTAAATCAGTCATCATCAAATACCTAAGCCATCTAGGGCAGTTTCCTGTTTAAAGAACCTCTTCTTCATCTATCAGTAGAAAGAGTTGTTCTTTTGTGTTTTAATTTCAAAGATGGGCTTTAAAAAATATGGCATTCAGTTTCATTCTTCTGCTTTCTAATCTTCTCCAAAACTGAGTGGGCCTTCCAAGCCTCCTGTGCTCCTGTGCCTTTTTCTCTGCATCGAGGATGCATGGCACCGGCATCGTCTATACTCACTTTGACTTGGCAGGAGCCTTGGCTGAATCGCTGTCGCTGCCCCTCCCTGCCTGTGACGGGCATGGCTGTGACGGCTGTGACGTTCTCCTTGATCTTCCTTTGGTGAGATGGGAAGGCAGGAACCCCACGTCACATGTGAGTGCCATATCTTTCATCTCTCAGGAGCTCCCCTCTCCCGCCTGCAGTTGTTTGCTTTTAATCTCCTTTTCTCAGACACTGCCTTTGTCCTGCTTTTTGCAATAATCTCTTTATGTTTGGTGTGTCGTGTTACCTACCTGGACCATTACAATGGCTGCTTCATTGATCTGTCCAAAGAATATGAAATGTGGTGTTTGCATTGAAAAACTGCTCTTTAAAAAATGGGGCCTTGGGGCGCCTGGGTGGCGCAGTCGGTTAAGCGTCCGACTTCAGCCAGGTCACGATCTCGCGGTCCGTGAGTTCGAGCCCCGCGTCAGGCTCTGGGCTGATGGCTCGGAGCCTGGAGCCTGTTTCCGATTCTGTGTCTCCCTCTCTCTCTGCCCCTCCCCCGTTCATGCTATGTCTCTCTCTCTGTCCCAAAAATAAATAAAAACGTTAAAAAAAAAAATGGGGCCTTGAGTGGGGAGAAAGTTCTTGGGGGGAAAAAAAGACCCTCAGTGAAAAACGCTTATCTCTAGCTAGCAGGACATCCAGTCCCTGTGGCTTCCTCCTCAGAGTCCTGAATGTACCATAGAAACGACCAGAGGTGGCCCTTACTCTCTCTCTTCTCCTTCCCTCAGTTAAGCCCTCAACCCAGCACTCCTCATAGCATACTGAGCACCACCAGTACTGCCATATGCATACCGAGTGACCTCTAACCAGACTACATGCCCAAGAGTCACTACCTAGACTCCATGCCCAAGGGCCACTAACCAGAGCGCATGCCCGGGAGTCACTAACCAGACTGCGTGCCCAGTGATCAGTAACTAGTGAGCTCGGGGATTCTCCTTCCTCCCCAATTCCTCCTGGGTGTCATCACCTCCTCAGCCCCGGGCCTCAGTGGCTCATCCTGGATGAAAGGTAGAAACGCTACCAAGATCCTGTTGGAAACCCTGTTACTGGCAGCGCACAGGACTGTGGACCGGGGGGCATTGCAGCGTCAGAGAGGTAGGGAAGATCTGGACAAGAGAAAGCTCAGAGTCAGGCAGGGAGTGGGATGGTACAGGTTGGGGGGTGGCAGGTCCGGACTCAGAGACTGGTTAGTGGCAGCAAGGGTGAGAGGCGCCAGCAATCCTCCCGTGGGAAAAGAGCTGGCCTGGGGATGCCACTGTTCCCACCACGCAGTCCTAGAGTCTCGATTGTTTCCAGTGGACCCTGGATTCCTCAGGGCCCACTAATCCCTGTGCCCACCTGGAGCACCTAATCCCTGAACCCACCTGGGACATCCAAAACTAACCTAGCTTCGGAGAGTCTGTGACTTAGGGATGATCCAGATCAGGCAGGAAGAGCTCATTCTGCTGGGGGCTTCTTCCCTTACCAGGGTTTCTGGCCTGGCTCCCAGACTCTCCACCTACCTTCTCACCAGCTCTGATCCTATCCTTCTCCCATGTCCTTGTCCTTCTGTCTGGTCTTTGTTTTCTGCTCGCTGAAACTTTTTCTGCCCTTCTGGAATGTTGTCGGGGTCCACTCACTGCACTTCCATGAAGGGCCAGTAGAACTTAGTTTTAAGGGAATTGTGCCTTCCCCTGGGCAGGGGTGATACTCATACTTTCTGAGGGGGCACTGGGCCCACCCTGGGAACTGCTAGCCTTTCTCCCAGATGCCTTCTGGAAATCCTGCGGACATTTGAGCGGGCTCATCAGGTGACCTATAGCCAAAGCCCTAAGAGCGCCACCCTGATGAAGCAAGCCAGCACCAGGTGTGTGGAAATGTGTTTGGAGGGGGGGAAGTGGTGTGGATGGGGAATGTCCTTAGAACACATGTTAACATGGTGAGGGTAGCAGATCTGCATGGTGGAGGGTCATGGCAGGCTTTCTGTTGGTTTATTCCTGTGCTCTGACATAGGCATCTTTCTCTGATCCCTGGCTTTTTCTTTCTTTCTTTCTTTCTTTTTTTTTTTTTTTTTTTTCTGTGATCTCTCATGTCTTGACCTCTGGCCCATTCTCAGCCTGGAGAAAAAAGGCTGAGTGTACCTGGTTGGTTGGCAGACCCTTGGCATCATTGCCATCATGGATGGAGTGGAGTGCATCCACACCTTTGGTGCTGGTGGAACCCCAGGCCAGACTCTCTTCCTGGTTCCTCCTGATGCAAACCAGTTGGTCTGCTATCGAAACACTTTCCTACTCCCAACCCATGAGGGTTGCTCATTCAATGTCCATTCTTTTCTATCTGAATAGGCATTTCAGTCAAATACTCTTTCCTTTGAACCCCTACTCCGGCCTTGGTCCCTCAGTTCCCAGCCCTGCTTTAGTTGTGGCCTCTCATGCGTCTACACTTCACCCTACACCCCACTTGCCACTTTCCTCCAAGCCCCATTAACATCTGCCCCCCCCCCCAAGTCTGGAACCTTTCTTTCCCATAAAGCCCATTACTCCTCTCTTACTTTCCTTAAACTTACTCCTTAAACTTTCCTTACTCCTTAAACTTTCCAGATTTCCGAGATGTCCGTGGCTTTCTCATTGGTGATCACAGTGATATGTTTAACCAGAAGGCTGAGCTCATCAACCAGGTGGGAGGATGATGGGATGTGGGAGAGGTTGTGAAGGTGACTGGTGAGCAGGGAGTGGGAGGTAAGGAATGGTGGAGACAGGTCGGGGAGTACAACATGGTAGTCATCCAGAGAAGAGAATATGGGTTAGAGGTCAGGAGTCTTTGGGGAAGCACAGGGAGGGTGGAAGGCTCTGGATTCGCCCTCTAAAGCTGGCTCTAGTCCCATGCTCTTCCCTCAACTTGCTGCATCATCTTGGGCAAAACACTACCTCCTTGAACCTTTCATCTATATACAAGAACACTGTATTAAAGGTCCTCTGAGGCTCTCTGCAGTCTCCAAGCCAATGTGCTGGAGTTTTTCATGGGGGGAACTCTCATCTTCCTCTGCGCAGGGTCCCCAGTTCTCCTTCTCCCAGGAGGACTTCCTGACTTCCATTTTGCCATCCCTCACAGAAATTGACACTGTGGTCTTCATTTTTACCCTGGATGGTAAGAGGGAAGATGGGAGCAGTGGGGTGAGTAGATGGAGGCAGTGGAGTGACTCAGGAACTGTCGTTTTTCTGGGTCTTAAGGCACTTGCTCAGAGGCAGGGACAGGGGCATATGTCCTGACTGGACCCCAGGGTAACAGGAAGAACAGCTGAACAGCCAGCCTTTCAACTCCGGTGCCCTCCCCTTCTAGACAACCTCATGGAGGTGCAGATGCTGGTGGAGCAGGTGAAAGAGAAGACGGCCAACATCCAGGCCTTGGCACATAGCACTGTGGGGCAGTCCCTGCTGGTGAGGGTCCAGCCTTTAGGAGGGAACCTTGGGTGGCAGTTACAGCAAGGCCTTCCTGGAGATCTTCTTCTGTTCCTCTTTCTTTCTCCAGACCCCTCTGAAGAAACTCTTCCCCTCCATCATCAGTATCATGTGGCCACTGCTTTTCTTCGAATATGAAGGGCACTTTATCCAGGTATGGAGCATGAGAAAGTATTATCTATAGAAAAGAACTCAGAGGAGGAGGGATTCCAGAAATTAGAAAACTCAAGGCTAGTGGGAAGAAAGCTTTGTTGGGCTTCCACAAAGCCAGCTGGGCAAGTTCTTGGGCTACCAGGTCACTGGTCAGAGTTTCCAAGGCAGTGGCTCAGTTTTCTCCAGAAATATGCAAAAAAGAAAAATGCAAAAAAGGCCAGACCACCAATCACTTGACAGATACTCATTGGTCCTTTGTTACAGGTTCACTGTCAATACCATAGTCCTCCTCACTATACAAAAGTCTTTATGGTATAGGTTTGCAAGTTTACTATGCTGAATTCACTGCAGGCAATATTACACTGATATGGATCCTGTTTACCAGTAAAATTATAATCTGGTACACCCATGATGATAACCACAGAAATAATAATCACCCTGGGTACACTTTGCAGTTTAGAGTTTGAAGTGGACATCAGGACATCTGGGTGTCAGTTCAGCTGTGCTTTGTAGCCCAAGAAAGAAAGCAGTTTTATGTCTCTGGCCCTCAGTTTTCTCACTCAACACCTGTTTACCATCCACAGGGCCCAACGAGGGCCCTGAAGGTTTGCCCTAGAGAGCCATGGTCTCATCCATTATTCAGATCACCTCCTCCAGGAAGTTTCCTAACTCGAGCAGACAACAGCTGGAATGTTGCCTTACCTGTACTCAGAGCTCACTAGAAGCCCTTCTCCCCCTGAGCCAGGGGATGCATGCTCCTTCCAACATGTATCTTTATCTTCCCTTCCAAATGCTGTTCATTCGTCACATCTTTACTTTTTGGCATACCTTCCACATTCATTGTCTCCTTTGAGATCTCACATCTTCTAAGAAGTCTTCTCTGATTAAACCCACATTGTCTAGGCTCCTCCTTTATGTGATATACCTCTCCACACTTACAGGGTTTATTATACAGTCATCATACCTAATACACATGTAGGCCTCTGCACTTTGCAAGGTATTTCATTTATAATATCAGTTCTTATAACAGTCTCCTAAAGGATGTATGTTTAATGTCCCCCATATCTCAAATAAGGAAGTTGAAACTAAGAGATTAAGGGATTATAATCATGGCCACACAACTAAAGCAGGAGTCAGGACTGGAACCCCAGCCTTGTGACTCTAAGCCCGTGGTTGATTTCGCTGTACAATATACACTTTGGCCATACCTGTGAGTTGAGCCAGATTCTTTTATTATTCATTCAACAAATATTTTTTATACACATATCACATGCCAGGTACTATTCCAGGGTTAGGGGATACAGTAGAGAGTGTTAACCTGTGATCTTTTGAAAGATATCTGTATTTTTATTTTATTTAAAAAAATTTTTTTTTCAACGTTCATTTATTTTTGGGACAGAGAGAGACAGAGCATGAATGGGCGAGGGGCAGAGAGAGAGGGAGACACAGAATCGGAAACAGGCTCCAGGCTCTGAGCCATCAGCCCAGAGCCGGACGCGGGGCTCGAACTCACGGACCGCAAGATCGTGACCTGGCTGAAGTCGGATGCTTAACCGACTGCGCCAGCCAGGCGCCCCGAAAGATATCTGTATTTTTAAAGAAAATTGTAATTATAATAGCAATATTTTCATTGTAAAAACTTTAGAAAATACAGAAATCAAAAGAAGGAAAAAAGTATCCATAACAGCCTTCTTCCCAAAAACCACTTAGACAAATTATGGAGAATGTCCCTCTAGACTTTTTATGCAAATGTAAGTATATTTATACAAAAATAGGACCATATTAGACATGGTGTTTTTAACTTGCTTCTCTTCATTGAAAATTATGAGCACCTTCTGCACAATTATATCCACATCATCGTTTTTTTTTTTTTTAATTTTTTTCAACGTTTATTTATTTTTTTTGGGACAGAGAGAGACAGAGCATGAACGGGGTAGGGGCAGAGAGAGAGGGAGACACAGAATCGGAAACAGGCTCCAGGCTCCGAGCCATCAGCCCAGAGCCCGACGCGGGGCTCGAACTCACGGACCGCGAGATCGTGACCTGGCTGAAGTCGGACGCTTAACCGACTGCGCCACCCAGGCGGCCCCACATCATCGTTTTTAATGTTAATGTAGTATCCTGCTGTATGGATGTACCATAATTTGTTCACTTTTCCCTCCATTGTTAGACATTGTAGATAGTTTCGATATCATGGCTTTAATCAAAATACAGCACTGAACATCCTTCTACATGTATTTGACTGTTTCGTGAGGATAAGCCCTGGGATGAACCTCAAAAGTGGAATCACTGGGCCAAAAGGTGTGTAAAATGTTAAGGCTTTTTTTTTAATTAAAATTTTTTTAATGTTTATTTTTTGAGAGAGAGAGAGAGCACAAGCAGGGGAGGGGTGGAGAGAGAGGGAGACAGAATCTGAAGCAGGCACCAGGCACTGACCTGTCAGCACAGGGCCTGACCCCAGGCTTGACTCGGGGCTCCATGGGACTCGAGCTCTTGGACCTCCTCAAGATCATGACCTGAGCCAGGGTCAGATGCATAACCGACTGAGCCACCCAGGCGCTCCAAGGCTTTTGGATACAGGTTGTCAAAGTGATCTAAAAGGTTTGTAAACAAAGTAGAAAATTGCTTGTTCCCCCATACCCTTTGAATACTGGGTAGCATTGCTCTTTTTAATCTTCACTAATCAGCAAAGAAAACGAAACAGAACAAAAAGCACTCAGTGTTGTTTTAATTCATATTCCTTTGATGACTATGGAAAAGTGTGTGATGGGCATTGAAGAGGGCACTTGTTGGGATGAGCACTGGGTGTTGTATGTAAGCCAATTTGACAATAAATTATATTAAAAAAAAAAAGATTAAAGGGCGCCTGGGGGACTCAGTCAGTTGAGCTTCTGAGTCAGAAGCTCAGTCAGTTGAGCTTCTGAGCTGGGGTCATGATCTCATGGTTCTTAAGTTCTAGTCCCGTGTCAGGCTCTGTGCTGCCGGTGGGGATCCTGCCTCTCTTTCTCTCTCTTTGTCCTTCCCTGCTTGCTCTCTGTCTCTGTCTCCAAAAAAAAAAAAAAAGTATATATTGGCCATTGAATTTTTTTTCTTTATTGAATTACTTCTTCATACCTTTTGGGAATATTCACCCATTCTTTTAGAAGTGTCTATTTTTCTTACTAATTATAAGAGGGAGTGTATATAGCAAGGATAGCAGCCATTTTTTCCTGTTCTATATTTTCCCCTAGTTTATTACTATTTTTTATTTCTATGTTTTTGATGTTGAGATGATTTACATTTTTAGATAGTCACATCTAGCAATATTTTGTGTGTGTGTCTATGGCTTCTGTCTTTTGCTTGAATCCAGTTTGTATCTTTCTAAATGTATAGCAATTGTTTGAAATAAGGAGGTTTCTATTAGTAAATCTTTAGTTGCAGAAATATTTTTGATGTAAACTCCCACACATTTTTTCCTCCCACACTTTTATTTTGAAAATTTTCCACCCTACAGAAAAATTGCAAAAATAGGACTGTGAACACCCATACACTTTTCCCTAGATTAACCAGTCTTTAACATTTACCACATCTGTTTCATCCCTCTTTTCCTCTGAATTATTTAAAAGATACTTGGAGATATGATGACAATTGACATAAATTACTGTGTCCCCTAAGAACAAGGACATTTGCATACGTAACTGCAATATAATTATCACACTCACGAAAATGACAGTGAATACTATTATCTAACATGCAGACTGTATTAAAACTTCCCCAATTCTCCCTGTATTATTTTTTATTTCCAGGCCTAGGATTCAATCAGAGATAATGCATTGCATTTAGTCATCAGGTCTCTTTAGTTTCCTTTATTCTACGTGAGTTCTTTAGCTGCTTTTTGTGTCCCTTATGACATTGATAGCATAGAAATCTGGACCAATTTGATTTTAGAATGTGCTTCACCTTGGATTTGCCTGATTGTTTCTTCATTATATTCAGGTGAAGTTTTTTGGCAGGAGTACTGCATAGGAGTACTGATATCCTTTATCAGCCTATCACATTAGGAGGCACCTGATATCAGTTAGTCCCTTTATTGGTGATGCTATGTTTGATCAGTTACTCAAGGTAGTATCAGATTTCTTTGTATCCTGTTCCTTAGCAATCTTTCACCCAATGGTTTTAGCATGCACTGGTGATTCTTGGTTGAATCAATTATTACTATGGTGGTTTTAAAATGGTGATTTTCTATTTCTATCCTTATTTCTCCATTTATTAGTTGACATTCTTCTGGAAAGAAAATCTTTCTTTTCTCTTCCCACTCATCTATATTTGTTTAGACTCTGTATGGACTCATTAATTTTTTGTTGTTGTTAAATGTGTTTTAATCCATTCCTGTCATTATTGATTTTAATGTTCAAAATGAGAGTTTATTCAAGCTGGCCCCTGTGTCCTTGTGACATATCCCCATTAGTGTTTGAACACTCTTTGCTGTGTTTTGTTTAAAAAATTTTTTTTGAGAAAGAGAGAAATAGAGACAGAGTGTGAGCGGGGGAGGGGCAGAGAGAGAGAGGGAGACACAGAATCCGAAGCAGGTTCCAGTCTCTGAGCTATGTCAGCACAGAGCCTGACACGGGGCTCAAACTCAAAGGTCGTGAGATCATGATCTGAGCTGAATTTGGACACTTAACCAACTCAGCCACCCAGGCTCCCCATCTATGTTTCTTTTTGGAAAAAAAAATTACCTTTCTCTTATGCAAAGGGTAGCATATTATAGTCTTCTGTGCCTTGTGTTTTTGCTTAACAAGACATTTTGGAAATCACTTCAGTTTCTAAATCTCTTAATTATTATTTATGTGTGTGTGTGTATGGACAATTGTGTACCCAATCTATGTAGGAGTACAGAAATGTCCCAGGTTCAGCCTGTACTTTCCTTGGTTCCAGCCCTGGCTGGAATCAGTAATTTTCAAGGAGCCCTGGTGGTTGTCAGTGGGGATTGGTACAGCAGTCCCCCCTTCTCCATGGTTTTGCTTTCCACGGTTTCCTTTACCCTAATCAAATAGAGTTCAGAAGCAGATGATCCTGCTGACGGATTGCCAGGAGGTCAGTAGTAGCCTAACGCTACGTTACAATGCCTGGGTGATTCCCCTCTTTCCATCTCATCACGTAGCCATTTTATCATCTCACATTGTCACAAGAAGGGGGAAGGATGAGTATAGTACAGTAAGATATTTTGAGAGAGAGAGGGAGACCACATTCACATAACTTTTATTAGAGTATATTACAATTGTTCTATTTTGTTATTAGTTATTGTTAATCTCTTACTGTGACTAATGTATAAACTAAATTTTATCATAGGTAGGTATGTATAGGAAAAAACATAGTATGCATATGGTTCAGTACTATCCATGGTGTCAGGCATCCACTGGGGGGTCTGGAACTTATCCTGTGGATAAGTGGGTACTGCTGTATTTAGAAACCTAGGTGCTGGGTAGGCTCACTGCTACTGATGACTTTGCCTCTTGGCCTTTTCAGTAGAAAGAACAAGGAAATACAGTTGACCCTTGAACAATGTGGGGGTTAGGGACACTGACACCCCATGCAGTTGAAAATCTCTATATAACTTTTGACTCCTCAGAAACTTTTCACTAATAGCCTACTGTTCACCAGAAACCTTGCTGATGATATAAACAGTCAATTAACCCATATTTTTTATGTTATATGTATTATATACTGTATTCTTATAATAATGTAAGCTAGAGAAAAGAATATTAAGAAAATCATATGGAAAATACATTTACAGTACCACAGTGTATTTAAAGAAAAGAATCTACATATAAGCGGAACTGTGCAGTTCAAACCCTTGTTCAAGGGTTAACTGTATATGTTCTTTTCACATATGTACTTATATATACACATAGGAGAATATACATACGGCCTTCTTCTCCTTCCTGTTTTCCCTTGGTGAGAATGTTGATTTCCAACATCATCAAGCCTAGAGCCTGCCCTGCAGTGAACTGGTGTTTCTGGGCAAGTGAAGTGAAGCCCACGGAGGCTTGTTGGGCTAGCAGCACCTGTGGTGGGAGGAGAGGCCCAATCCCAGGGCCACCCGCAGCCCAGGGTGGGGAAAGTTTGGGGGTAGTTCTTGCTTTTGACCCAGTGGTCCCCACTTTCACTGGCATGTTCTGATTCTAGAAATAAAACTAAATGTCTTGTTTTGGAAAGTTAATCTTCCAAGCTCAGTAGATCCGAGTTAATAAATTAGAGGTGGGACAAGATGGGTGGCATGGGTTGGTCTCAAGAGCAGGTTTGTTTCTTTACTTTCCCCTGCCCCCCAAGCCCATTTCATTGGCCACTAATCCAGACCTTACTCCAGCATCTCTGTGTCCCCCCCCCCCAACACACATGTAGGCGCGTATGTGCACGCACACGCACGTACGTGCTGCTCCCGCATAGAATCACACAAACGGGGAGAGGTGGGAATTTAGCTATTCCAGAGGAAAAGGGAAGAAGTTGTGCCCCCAACATAGGCCACTCAGAAAAAGAGTCCCTGTTAGGCATGACAGGATCTTTGTCACTAGAATGCAAACTACATCCACACATTAGACCCTGAAGTGAGAGTTGCATCCCCTGTCCAAGTTTGTAAGGGGAACAAACATAAGGAACCCTGGGGGTGCTGAACAGCCTTTGGTGGCAGGACGCGACAGACACTGGAAACCTCAGTCTGTCCATTTTGCACCTCCGCTGTCATCTGTTTTGACAAATCAAAGGCACCCTTGCTCATCACAGACCCATACCAGCTCTTCAGTGGCTATACATAAGACTCTGATAGTAGACAGTGGGCTCCCCCTTGTGCCTGAGAAGTACCCAACTAAAACCTCTGAAGCTCACTGGAACTTTCAGGCAGTAAGGTAACTTTTAAAAGCCAGATTTTTTTTTTAAGTTTATTTATTTTGAGAGAGAGAGAGCACACACAAATGGGGCAGGAGCAGAGAGAGAGAGAGAGAGAGAGAGAGAGAGAGAGAATCCGAGCAGCCTCTGTCCTGTCAGCACAGAGCCTGATGCAGGGCTTGAACTCACGCAACTGTGAGTCAGACGTCTAACCGATTGAACTACCCATGCGCACCCAGATTTTGGTTTTAGGATAAAGTAATCAACCTTTTAAAGGTAGCCATGGGTGTTGTATGGAAACCAATTTGTCAATAAATTTCATAAAAAAAAAATAAATAAAAAAAAAAAATAAAGGTAGCCATAAATGCCCTTGAAGTTTCTGTGGGCCTCTATCTGAGCTCTCTTTTCCTGTTGTCCATCGACATGTACCTTGTACCTTAGATCCTTAACTGGTACCGCTTTCCTCAACCACCACTCCCATGGTGCCTTCTCAGCGTCATCCTTTTGGTTTTCATCCTCCACAAATGCTTCTTCCTAAGTCTGCAGCTCAAGATGCGTAAAGTGAGGAAAGGGTCCTTCAGAGGCTCTCTGCTTCTCTTTACCCAGAACTCTCTCTCTTGTGTTTTCATTGGGTAAATTCCTCTCTCTTCTTGGCACCGTGAACAGGGTCAAGTCAGAGAAGATACCCTGCTTTCGAGCACTGGAGAGGGCAGAGTACCCCATGATCCTGTTGATGATGCCAACATGTGCAGTAGCCTCACTCCCACATGTGAAATGGATATGGTGTAAGGTCAGATTTCCCCAAGGTTGGATGCAGGACGGTTCTAGAAGTCCAGAGGTTGTTTTGTTTTGTTTTGTTTTACTTGCCAAGTTCTTGGATGGTACAAAGATAGCGAGTGAATTCAATTCTTGTACAGTTGTGTATGATATTCAGCTGTTATGAACAAGGTGGAGGAGAGGCTGGATGCAGTCTGGCATTATGGCGGTCACAAAGATGGCTACGGTCTGAATCCCCACCCGCTAGGAATTCACAAGCACATATGAGCAATTCCCAAACAAGACAGAGAGAGTCGAAGTAGATTAGAACAGCAGGCTAGGTACAGATTGCTGCCAGAATTATTTGGGGGGAGATTACAGAGTAGGCCAACAGTTAGAAAAATTTGGGGGAAAAGGAGGTCAGGGTGGGGTGAAGGAACATCCAAAGAAAACCTGGGCATGTTTGGAAACTGGTACTTGTGTGTGGTTCCAGTATCAGAGAGTCAGATCATTGTCAATGGAATCTGACCTCAAGGCAGAACTAAAGAGGTTTAAAGATTTTTTTTAGAATTATCCAGAGACAGGGATGCCTGGGTGGCTCAGTCGTTTGAGTATCCGACTTCGGCTCAGGTCATGATCTCATGGTTCACGAGTTCAGGCCCCACATCAGGCTCTGTGCTGACAGCTCAGAGCCTGGAGCCTGCTTCGGATTCTGTGTCTCCCTCTCTCTCTGCCCCTCCACCACACACTCTCTGCCTCTCAAAAATAAAGAAAACTAATAAAAAAAAATTTAGAATTATCCAGAGACAAATGGTTGGGTGACAACACTTACCATTATTTTGGAGAAAGCAAACTTCTGAGGGTAAGAAAGCTAGAGAGTAATCTATTATCAACACAACGCAGTAATTCTGTTGAAATGACTAAAGGTCAGTTCAGAAGACGAGGTTGGATTGTGGAAGATGAAGGAAACAATTTCCTGCTACACTCATTTGCTGGATCAAAAGTAAGAGAGAAAGGGTACAAGATATTTGGCTATTGCATGTACTTCAAACTTAATATATTAAAAAGTGAAACCCAGGATCTTCCATCCAAATCAGCTGATCTTTCATGAATGGTCTTGAATATTAGACAGGTTGGGTCCGGGCACATGGAACAGTAAGGCTGAAGGAAGATGTTGGGACCAGGTAGGAGATAGAGGGGCCCCAAATCTGGCTCCAGGGATGGGCCCTATGAATACAGCAAAATGTCTAAGATCCAATCCAGACTCAGCTCTGGTATGGACAAGTGGGTCAAATCCTAGGCACTGCATGCATCTAGGTAGTGGGAAATGCTACCATCTTGGAAGAGAGAAGAACTGGGCTTACCTGTCAACTAGTAGCTGTGGTGCTATGACTTGGGTGGAACAGACAGGAAGGGGAGCCGGGAGCATCTTGTAGTGCCAGAAAGTAAAGAAATGCTCGTAAAAACAAAAGGATGAGGTCATATCAAAGGGACACAAGACCCCACCTAAGAGAGCCTCCCAATGGGCAAAGCTGGAACAATTTGAGCACCAGAATAAATAATACAGTATTGGACTGTAACACAAAGTACAAGATAAGTATGCATGAGTTCATTCGGATATAACAAGATAATTGAATAAATAAGAGGAAGAAACAAATCTTCCCTATACAAGAATTCCAACTAATGCATGTCGATATACCCTTCTCCGAGAGATGAAGCTTAACAACCCCTCACTCCCTCCATCCCCACTGTGGGCTACACATAGGGGCTTGCTTCCAAAGAACAGCATATGGAAAGAGAAAAATAGTAGCAACATGGAATACGTGTTGTTACAGGTGGGAGAATCTGTGTTGCATGAATGGAGGTCTTGGTTCTTGGAATCCCCACGAAAGATTTACATGGGGATCTGTGCTTGAATAAAGATAGAAGTAGCAAGCACAAAGCAGCGTATCAAGGACAGTACACGCTGAAGGTGGGAGAGCAGGCAGGCCCCCAGGTAGCAACTGCCCTGAGGCTACAGGGATCTTTTCTTTCTATGGGGGGCCAGGGTCTTGGGTCGTGGACAGGGTGAGGTGGTCTCTAAAGGAGGCTGCTTGCAATCTTTTGGGGGACTCCTCCCACAGGTTGGGAGGGGGAGTTTTTGACCCTACAAGGTTTGTACCATAACAGTTAGGGCAGCCTTCCCCTGTGTTTGGGGTGGAGGGAAGGCTAAAACCACAATGCAAATACATTATAATGAGTCTAGGGGTTACCTTGGGGCAGAGGTAGAAGAGGAGAGGGGCCTGCGCTGCACCTGTGGCTCTTGATCTGTTAGCACAGAGGTCTTGGAAGCCACAAAGTCAGGATATTGTTTCTCTAGGCTTCTAATATGTAACCTATTTATCACAGTCCTTGCCCCTAGCACATGTCTAACTAACTGCCTACTCTATCAATGCTCCAGTTAGAATTATTTGTTTTAGTGTTTTTTTTTTTTTAATATTTGAGAGAGAGAGAGAGACAGAGAGAGAGAACATGAGTGAGGGAGAGGGGCAGAGGGAGAGAGAATCTCAGGCAAGCTCCATGCTGAGCGCAGAGCCTGACATGGGACTGGATCTCATGAACCTAGGATCATGACCTGAGCTGAAATCAAGAGTCAGACGCTCAACTGAATGAGCACCCAAGGGGCCCTCAAAACCTATTTGTTTTAGATGTGTCTCTTGAAAATAACATACATTTAGATTTTGTTTATTTATCCAATATTAAAACGAAAAGATATAGAAAGGTTGAAGGTAAAAGAATGAGAAAAGATATACTATGCAAATATCAAACAAAAGAAAATTGCTATAGCAATATCAGTATCGGACAAAAGAACTAAAGGCAAAAAGTATCGTTAGAGATAAGGAGGGTCTTCATAGTAATACAAGATTTAATTCACCAGGAATAACTTATGATTTTAAATAACACTTAAAAATATACAAAGCAGGGGCGCCTGGGTGGCTCAGTCGGTTAAGCGTCCGACTTCGGCTCAGGTCATCAACTTGCTGTTCGTGAGTTTGAGCCCCGCGTCCGGCTCTGTGCTGACAGCTCAGAGCCTAGAGCCTGTTTTGGATTCTGTGTCTCCCTCTCTGTTCCTCCCCAGCTCGCACTCTGTATCTCTCTCAAAAATAAAGAATAAAAAAAAATTTTTAAAAATACATAAGGTGAGTATCCTCAGTAGTCACAGGAGAAATAAACAAATCCCCAATCATTATGAGAAATTTTACATACTTAGTAATTGGTGGAAAAAAAGCAGACAAAAGTTTAGGGAATAATATAGATTTGAACATCAAGATGAGCAGAATTGGGACGCCTGGGTGGCTCAGCCGGTTGAGCAACCAACTTTTGGTTTCAGCTCAGATCATGATCCCAGTTTTGTGGGATCCAAACCCATGTTGGTCTGGATAAATAAATAAGTAAATAAATAATGTGCAGAATTGATCAGTCACAGAGACACTTCTGCCCAACCCCTCCCCTGACCCGACACAGGTAGAAGGGAAAACTCTGAAAAGACTATTTTTAACACCTGCAGAATATATCTTATGTTTAAGCACACAAAGAATTTTTTAAATTTATTTTTTATTTTTTATAAGCATTTTAAATTTTTTTTTCAACGTTTATTTATTTTTGGGACAGAGAGAGACAGAGCATGAACGGGGGAGGGACAGAGAGAGAGGGAGACACAGAATCGGAAACAGGCTCCAGGCTCCGAGCCATCAGCCCAGAGCCTGACGCGGGGCTCGAACTCACGGACCGCGAGATCGTGACCTGGCTGAAGTCGGACGCTTAACCGACTGCGCCACCCAGGCGCCCCTATTTTTTATAAGCATTTTAAAAAATATTTACTTATTTTTGAAAGAGAGAGACAGAGACAGAGACAGAGCGTGAGCAGGAGAAGGCAGAGAAAGAGGGAGACACAGAATCTGAAGTGAATTCAGGCTCTGAGCTGTCAGTGCAGAGCCTGACGCAGGGCTCGAACCTATGAACCGTGAGATCATGAACTGAGCCAAGGTTGGATGTTTAACCAACTGAGCCACCCAGGTGCCTGAAGAATTTTTTAAAATAGGATTTATTTTTTGTAAGCTAGTTTGTTTATTTACTTATTTATTTTTGAGAGAGAAAAAGAGAGTGTGTGTGAGCAGTGGAGGGGCAGAGAGAGAGGGAGAGAGAGAGAATCCCAAGCAGGTTCCACTGTCAATGCCAAGCCCGACATGGGGCCCGATCCTATGAACTGTGAGATCGTGACCTGAGTCGAAAACCAGAGTCATAGGCTTAACCAACTGAGCCACCCCTATTTGTTTTTTTTTTGTTTTGTTTTGTTTTGTTTTTTTGTTTTGTTTTAGAGAGACAGCTCAAGCAGGGGAGAGGGGCAGAGGGAGAGAGAGAGTAAGAATCTTGAGTAGGCTCTGTGAGGCGCCCAATGTGGAGCTTGATCCCATAACCCTGGGATCATGATCTGAGCTGAAATCAAGAGTTGGACATTCAACCAACTGAACTACCCAGACATCTCCACAAATAAGCTTTAAAATATTTTTAAAAGTTTATTTATTTTGAGAGAGACAGAGAGCATGTGAGTGTAGAAGGGACAGAGAAAGAGGGAGAGAATCCCAAGCAGGCTCTGTGCTGTCAGTGCCCCAAGAATTTTTTTAACTGACCAGAAACTAGGAATACTAGGATTTTGTGAACAGTTTGGGCCACAGTGCAACTTTGTCAAATAACTAGAAAATCCCCATGTCTGTGATAAGGGGTTAATATCCAAAATCTGTAAAGAACTTATCAAACTCAACACCCCTCCCCCAAAATAATCCAGTGAAGAAATGGGCAGAAGACATGAATAGACACTTTTCCAAAGAAGACATCCAGATGGCTAACAGACACATGAAGAGATGGTCAAGGGGCACGTAGGTGGCTCAGTTGGTTAAGTGTCCAACTCTTGATTTCGGCTCAGATCATGATCTCATGGTTCATGGGATCGAGCCCTGAGTCAGACTCTGTGCTGACAGTGAGAGATTCTCTCTCTGTGCCCCCCACCATAAATAAACTTAAAAAAAAGATGCTCAATATCACTCATCATCAGGGAAATACAAATCAAAACCATGATGAGATACCACCTCACACCTGTCAGAATGGCCAAAATGAACAACCCAGGAAACAACAGATGTTGACGAGGATGCAGAGAAAGGGGAACCCTCTTGCACTCTTGGTGGAATGCAAACTGGTGCAGCCACTCTGGAGAACAGTATGGAGGTTTGTCAAAAAGTTAAAACTAGAACTACCCTATGATCTAGCAATTGCACTACTAGGTATTTATTCAAAGGATACAAAAATACAGATTTGAAGGGGTACATGCACCCCAATGTTTATAATAGCACTATCAGCAATAGCCAAACTATGGAGAGAGACTGAATGTCTATTGACTGATGAATGGATAAAGAAAACACACACGCATACACACACACACACACACACACACACACACGCACACACATGCACAACATAATGGAATATTACTCAGCCATCAAAAAGAATGAAATCTCGCCATTTGCAATGACGTGGATGGAGCTACAGTGTATTATGCTAGGTGAAATAAGTCAGAGAAAGACAAATACTACATGATTTCACTAATATGCAGAATTTTAGAAACAAAACAGATGAACATATGGGAGGAGGGAAAAAAAGAGAAAGGGAAACAAACCATAAGAGACCTTTAAAGATAGAGAACAAACAGGGTCAATGGAGGGAAGGGGGTGGGAGATGGGCTAGATTAGATGGTTGATGGGTATTAAGGAGGGTACTTGTTGTGATGAGTTCTGGGTGTTTTATGTAAGTGATGAATCACTGAATTCTACTTCTGAAGCCAATATTGCACTGTATGTTAACTGACTAGAATTTAAATAAAAATTTGAAAAGGAAAAAAAAAAGAAAATTCCCCATATGTCTAGAAACTTAAAATGAACTACCAAATAACCCATGAATCAAAGAAAAAAATCATCCTGGAAATTAGAAAATAGTTGGAACAGAATGATAAAAATGCTACATATTAGGGGCCGCTGGGTGGCTCAGTCGGTTAAGTATCCAACTTCGGCTCAGGTCATTATCTCACAGTTTGTGGGTTTGAGCCCTGTGTTAGGCTCTGTGTTGACAGCCCCAGAGTCTGGAGCCTGCTTTGGATTCTGTATCTCCCTCTCTCTTTGTCTCTCCCCTGCTTGTGCTCTGTCTCTGTCTCTCAAAAATAAATAAACATTAAAAAATTTTTTAAAATTCTACATAACTTGCAGGATGAAACTAAAGTAGTACTTAAGAGGAAATTTATACTTTCAAATGCATATATTA
Organism: Lynx canadensis; assembly: GCF_007474595.2. NCBI lineage: Eukaryota > Metazoa > Chordata > Mammalia > Carnivora > Felidae > Lynx > Lynx canadensis. Next base: position 118,086,673 of record NC_044305.1, on the reverse strand, counting down.
GGGAAAAAGGGTTAAAAGTGCATTTATCTCAGGAAGTTAGAAAAAAACACAAAGTAGATCCAAAGAAGGTAGAATTGTCAATTATATCTCAATAAAACTGGGACAAGGGAGAAAGTAGAAGTAAGGAAATAATTAAGGCAAAGGGAGAAATTATTGAAATAGAAAGTAAACATACAGAAAGTTGGCTCTTTGAAATAATTAAAATGGACAAATGTCTATCAAGATAGATCAAGGATAGGGAAAAAAGGAAAGACGAAAGACACAAATAACTAATATAAAAACAAGGAGACAGTACTGCATTTGAGTAATTTTATATCGATACATTTGAAAATGTAGATTAAATGGAAAAATTACTAGAAAATGTAAGTCACCATAGAAGACTCAAAAAAATTTACAAATTCTCTATAGTATTATAACCTTCAAATAAATTGAATATTTAGCCAAAAACCTTCACTCAAAGAAAACTCCAGGCTTTTATGGCTTTGGTGACAAGTTGTACCAAATGTTGAAGAATCAGATAGTTCCAATTTTATGCAAACTTTTTCATAACAATAAAAAAAAAAGAGGGAACATTCCTCAACTCATGAGTCTAGCATGACCTTGATACCGAAAGCCTGACAAAAAACAAGAGAGAAAAATTACAGGATGGTCTCGCTCATGAAAAGAGGTAACAAAAATCCCCAACAAAATATTAGAAACTGGAATGCAGCATTGTGTCTAAAAACAAAATGCCCAATTAACTTATGAAAATGTGTTCACAAGTTAGTAGTTTAGTAATCAGAGGACTTTAAGTTAAGCAATGAAATACCATTTCCACATATACCAGATTGGCTAAAATTAAACAGCCTGAAAATACCACATGCTGGCATGAAAATGGAACAGGAAGACCTGCCATTCACCACTGGTGGAAATGTTGACGTAACCACTCGGGAAAAAGCAGTTTAGCACTATCTACTAAAGTTTAAGTTACACATGCTCCATAACCTAGCTACTCCACTCCTTGGTAAATGCCCTAGAGCAGAGAACCTTAAAATGTAGTGTTGGTCCAGCAGCATCAGCAACGTCTGGAAACTAATTAGAAATGCCAAATTCCAGAGTTCTATTCCAAACTTACTCAACAACTCTAGGGATAGAGACAGCATTCTGTGTTTTAACAAGCCCTTCACATGATTCTGATGCATGTTAAACCTTGAGAACCACTGCCGTAGAGAGATAGGAACAAAGGTGCACCAAGATACATGGACAAGGATGTTTTTAACAGCATTGTTTATAAAAGCCAAACTTGGAAAACAAGCCAAATGTCCATCAATATTGTAATGGATAAATAAGTTATGCAGTGGTTATACAATCCTATGAAATGATAAAAATGAATCTCAGCTGTAGAAAATAGCAGATGACTCAAACATAATGGTGAGTAAATCTTCAAGACACGAAGAACTAACTTTTATGTACATATAGAAAAAGGTGCTTGTAAAACCGTACAAACGTGTTTTAAGAACCAAATCAGGGGCTCCTGGGTGGCTCAGTCGTTAAGGGTCTGACTTCATCTCAGGTCATGATCTCACAGTTCGTGAGTTCAAGCCCCATGTCGGGCTCTGTGCTAACAGCTCAGAACCTGGAGCCTGCTTCGGATTGTGTCTCCCTCTCTCTCTGCCCCTCCCCCGCTCACACTCTGTCTCTGTCTCTCTCTGTTTCTCAAAAATAAATAAATTTACAAAAAATTTTAAAGAAAGAAAGGAAAAAAGAACCAAAACAGTATCTCCATCCCTAACCTTAGAACTCTAGGTTGGCATATACTAGCACCTGCCACATAGTATGTGCTCAGCATGACAAGTATAATTCTTTATAATTATGATTTTTATAGTGACTGCAAAGTATTTCATAATATGGACATACCATGTGTATTTAACCACTTTTTTGTTGATGGACTTTTTGAGAATATTACTTTGGCTGCCCCAGTAGACTGAAAATTCTATAAGGTGAGAGACTGAGAGACCATGATTGTCTTTTAAAAAAAATTTTTTTAGGGGCGCCTGGGTGGCTCAGTCGGTTAAGCGTCTGACTTCGGCTCAAGTCACGATCTCACGGTCCGTGAGTTCAAGCCCCAGGTCAGGCTCTGTGCTGACAGCTCAGAGCCTGGAGCCTGTTTCGGATTCTGTGTCTCCCTCCCTCTCTCTGCCCCTCCCCTGTTCATGCTCTGTCTCTCTCTGTCCCAAAAATAAATAAACGTTAAAAAAAAATTAAAAAATTAAAAAAAATTAAAAAAAATAAATAAACGTTAAAAAAATTAAAAAAAAATTAAAAAAAATAAATAAACGTTAAAAAAAATTAAAAAAATTTTTTTAATGTTTTTATTTATTTTTGGGACAGAGAGAGACAGAGCATGAACGGGGGAGGGGCAGAGAGAGGGAGGGAGACACAGAATCCGAAACAGGCTCCAGGCTCTGAGCCGTCAGCACAGAGCCTGACCTGGGGCTTGAACTCACGGACCGTGAGATCGTGACTTGAGCCGAAGTCAGACGCTTAACCGACTGAGCCACCCAGGCGCCCCACATGATTGTCTTTTTCTAAAACAGTGCCTTTTATTCAGTAGTTATTTAATTGAATTGATTTTCCAGATTAATTTTCCTATAAGAAAAAAAAATGTCCTGGCCAGTTTTATTTCTCTTGATTATAGCACAAGTTAATGCCTTATAAATTTTGTTTACAGTGAATTAACCATAGAGAATCCAGTTAACTCTGGGTGTAATGACATAATATATGTTCTAGACTTGGAAAATGAGACCATGGATTCTGGAATACAGCAATCCTCTAAGGTGATTTAATTTCCCTATGTGACATCTCTTCTCTGTTTCAATGCTATAGCAACTAAGAAATGTGTCAAACCTTGGAGTTGGGAAACCATATATATCAGATTTTCTGAGAGTATCTACTGAAGATATCCTAGATTTCTTAAATGTACTTGACCCTCTATTCTAATTTGTAACTGGAACATATGATACCATACCTGGACTCTAGGGAATGACTAGTTCCAGAGAAGATGCTTATAGGGCAAGACAGGCCACATGGAAGGCCTTCTTTAAAATTTTGCTTCCATACTCTTTACTTTATGCCAAGTTGTCCAGCCCAATCTTAGTGGAATTGTAAAGGAGGTCTTCCCTGAGCATTGGCTGTCAGGACAGAGCCTGTGAGCAGCTGCAAAAAGGAGCAGCAGATGGGCATGGCTCAGAAGAGACACTTGGGCAGCGTGCACATTGGCTGGGCCCTGTCAGGTTTACCTTGGAATGTCCATTGTGATGTCATATATAGTCACAACCTTGAGGAAAAACACTGTTTGGCATGAGAGGGGCATGGGGTTGAGTAATGGCGCCGATTTGGGGGCTGGCCATCCCACTGCCATCATATGTCAGCCTTCCACTATTATTTGGCTTCCTTGTTTGGGGGCTTTGGGGGCTGTTTTCTTGGAAACAGAGCACAGAGCATGTGGCAGTCAAGGCAGACTCAGAGGTATGTAATGCAACAGTCCCTTGAAATTCACTGCTCCCTGTCCCTGCCCCTGAAGCCGTGGAAACCCCTACGTCTTGGACCATGGGAGGAATTAGGTGGGGGGAAGAGGGGAGTTGAGATAGGGCCTATGGATGTCTTCCTATAAGTCATGCTCAATCCTGTTCCCTTCAGTTTATTTCTTTTTCTTTTAGATATTTATTTATTTTGAGAGAGTGAACACGCATGCATGAGTGGGGGACGGGAAGAGAGAGGGTGAGAGGGAATCCCAAGCAAGCTCTGCGATGTCACTGCAGAGCCCAGTTTGGGACTCCCATCTCACTAACTGTGAGATCATGACCTGAGCCAAGATCAAGAGTCGGATGCTTAATCAACTGAGCTACCCAGGTGCACCCCCTGCTTCAGTTTATTTCAACAAACCTTGAACACCATTTATATATGGCGGTGTACTAGACATTGAGGAAGAATAAAACACCATCCCCACCTTCTAGGAGCTCAAGGTGAAGTGGGGGAGACAGTCAGTCAGATATGTACATAACACAAGGAAAGAGGAAATGATGAATTAATAGAAGTATAAATATTGCTGAAGAGGTGGGAGGTAAAGAGAGTCTTTTGAAGCAGGGTGATCTATAAAATGCCTCTGGGATAGCTCAGGTTTGAGTTGTGCTTCAGAGGAAGGGTAGGGCTTTGAGGGTGGATAGTGTGGATGAAGGAGAGTAGTGAAGACCTTCCAGATGGAAGGAATAGACGGGGGAAAAGCATGGGAAGCTGAAGAGTGTTGGATGTGTTTGAAGAGATGTGCTTGAACTTAAACGGATGGGAGTGTAGAAGTATAGGGAGCACAGTGAGAGAAAAGTTTGGAAAATTGATAGAGATGACATTGTGGAGGGCTTTGAATGCCAAGCTGAACACTTCCTATAAATATTAATTCTGTATGCAGTTGAAAGATGTCGAAGATCTTAGAGCCGGGTAAAAATGTGCTTAGATCCGTGCTTTAGAGCAGTGCTTCTCAAACTGTTACATGCATATGAATCAATCAGCTGGGGGTCTTGTTAAAAAGTAGAATGGGGGGGGGGGGTGTCCGGCTCTCAGTTAAGCATCTGACTCTGGATTTCGGCTCAGGTCATGCTCTACCGGTTTGTGAATTTGAGCCCCGCATCGGGCTCTGCACTGACAGTATGAAGCCTGCTTGGGATTCTCTCTGTCTCTCTGCCTCTCCCCTACTCATTGTCTCTCTCTCTCTCTCTCTCTCAAAATAAATAAATAAATAAATAAATAAATAAATAAATAAATAAATAAACTTAAAAATAAAAACAAGTACATTCTGATTTAGTAGCTGTGGGGTAGGGATTGAGATTCTGCCTTTGTAACAAGCTCCCAGGTGATGCTACTGCTGTTGGACCAAGGACCACACTTTTTTTCTTTAAGGAAGAAACATTTTATTTTATTTTATTTTATTTTATTTTATTTTATTTTAGTTAGTTTAGTTTAGTTTTAAATTTTAATTCCAGTATAGTTAACATACAGTATTATATTAGTTTCAAGTATACAATGTAATGATTCAACAATTTTATACATTACCCAGTGCTCATCATGATAAGTGTACTCTTAATCCCCTTCACCTATTTCACCCATCCCCTCCCCACACCTCCCCTCTGATAACCATCTATTTGTTCTCTATAGTTAAGAGTCTGGGGGGGGGGGGCGCCTGGGTGGATCAATCCGTTAAGCATCGGACTTTGGCTCAGGTCATGATCTTGGGGTTCACGAGTTCGAGCCCCATGTGGGGCTGTGTGCTGACAGCTCAGAGCCTGGAGCCTGCTTCAGATTCTGTGTCTCCCTCTCTCTCTGCCTCTCCCCTGCTCACACTCTGTACCCCTCTCTCTCAAAAATAAACATTAAAAAAAAACCTTTATACTTGGGTCTGTTTTTTGGTTTGTCCTTTTTTTTTTTTTTTTTCAAAATGTTTATTTATTTTTGGGAGCAGGATGAGGGGCAGAGAGAGGGAGACAGAGGATCTGAAGCAGGCTCTGCGCTGTCAGTACAGAGCCCAATGTGGGGCTTGAACTCACAAACTGTGAGATGATGACCTGAACTGAAGTGGGACGCTTAGCCAACTGAGCCACTCAAGTGCCCCATGGTTTGTCTTTTTATTTTTCCTTTGTTCTTTTGTTTTGTTTCTTAAGTTCCACATATGAGTGAAATCATGTGGAATTTGTCTTTCTCTGCCTGGTTTATTTCGCCTAGCATTATACTCTCTAGATCCATCCATGTTGTTGCAAACGGCATCATTTCATTCTTTTTTATGCCTGAATTCCATTGTATCTGTATACCACATATTCTTTACCGATTCATCTTTCAATGGACACTTGAACTGCTTTCGTAATTTGCCTATAGTAAATAATGTTGCTATAAACATAGTGTGCATATACCCTTTCAAATTAGCATTTTCATAGTTTTGGGGTAAATACTCAATAGTACAATTACTGGATTATATGTTCATTCTATTTTTAATTAAAAAAAAAATTTTTTTTCAACATTTTAATTTATTTTGGGGACAGAGAGAGACAGAGCATGAACAGGGGAGGGGCAGAGAGAGAGGGAGACACAGAATCGGAAACAGGCTCCAGGCTCCGAGCCATCAGCCCAGAGCCTGACGCGGGGCTCGAACTCACGGACCGCGAGATCGTGACCTGGCTGAAGTCGGACGCTTAACCGACTGCGCCACCCAGGCGCCCCTCTATTTTTAATTTTTTGAGAGACCTTCATACTGTTTTTCATAGTGGCTGCACCTGTTTGGATTCCCACCATCGGTGCGTGAGAATTCCTTTTTCTCCACATCCTTGCCAATACTTGTTTCTTGTGTTACTGATTTTAGCCATTCTGACAGGTGTGAGGTGATAGCTCGTAGTAGTTTTGATTTTCATTTCCCTGATGATGAGTGATTTTGACCATCTTTTCATGTGTCTACTGGCCATCTGTATGTCATCTTTGGAGAAATGTGTATTCATCTCTTCTGCCCGTTTTTAATTGGATTATTTGTGGGTTTTGGTGTTGTGTTTTGTAAGCTCTTTATGAATTTTAGATACACTTTATCGGATATGTCATTTGCAAATATCTTCTCCCATTCAGTAGGTTGTCTTTTAGTTTCATTGATTGTTTCCTTCACTGTGCAGAAGCTTTTTGTTTTGATGTAGTCCCAATAGTTTATTTTTGCTTTTGTTTCCCTTGCCTCAGGAGACATATCGAGAAAAATGTCGCTGTGGTCAATGTCAAATTACTGCCTGTGCTTTCTTCAAGGATTTTTCTGGTTTCAGGTTTCACATTCAGGTCCTTAATCCATTTTGAGTTTATTTTTGTGTATGGTGTAAGAAAATGATCCAGTTTCATTCTTTCTCATGTAAATGTCCAGTTTTCCCAACACCATTTGTGTAACAGACTGTCTTTTCCCCATTGCATATTCTTGCCTCCTTTGTTGAAGATTACTTGACCATATAATGATGGGTTTATTTCTGAGCTTTCTATTCTGTTCCTTTGATCTCTGTGTCTGTTTTTGGTGCCAATACCACGCTGTTTTGATTACTATAGCTTTTTAGTATATCTTGAAATGTGGAATTGTGGTATCTCTAGATTTGTGGGTATGTGGGTGTGTGTGTTTTCAAGATTGCTTTGGCTGTTCGTGGCCTTTTGTGGTTCCATATACATTGCATGATTGTTTATTCTAGTTTTGTGAAAAATGCTATTGGTATTTTGATAGGGATTGCATGAAATCTGTAGATTGCTTTGGGTAGTATGGACATTTTAACAATATTTGTTAACAATTGTTAACAAATATTTAACAATATTTGTTCTTCTGAGCCATGAGCATGGAATGCCTTTCCATTTGTGCCATCTCCAGTTTTTTCATCAGTGTTTTATAGTTTTCTGAGTGCAGGTCTTTGACCTCCTAAGTTTAATCCTAGGTATTCTATTATTTTTGGTGCAACTGTAAATGGGATTGTTTTCTTAATTTCTCTTTCTATGGTTCATTATTCGTGTATATAAATGTAGTGGATTTCTGTACGGTGATTTTGTATCCTGTAACCTGACTGACTCAGGACCACATTCTGAGAGGAAAGCTTTAAAATAACTCCAGGAAGCATCTATGGCAGTTGCCTGGGTAGCTAAGCCAATCGGAGGCTCTATTAATGATGTAGTGGGAAGAAGGGGAAAGGGAGTTAAAGAATTAGAGCAGAAAGGTAGGAGAGAGGTCTGGATACATTCCTCAAATATTTATCACCCACTACCACCATATACAAGGTGCTACTGTAGGCACAATGGATACAGCAGTAAATGCAAGGGACAAAAATCTTTGCCCTCAGGGAGGTATTGTGGTGAAAGTTTGGATGTGGAAAGTAAAGCAGAAAGAGAGAGAAGGGAGTGAATCTTTTTTTCCTGATTGGATCTCAAATACAAGAGTTAATTATGAATATTATCATTGTTTTCCTACAAGGACTGTACTTATCTTTGTATCCCCTGTGCCTAGTATGCTGCGTGGCATTTAGTAAGTGCTCCCTATATGTTGGTGAAATGAATAAATGACTTCTCAACTTTAACCCTGAGTGAATGGCAAGATGATGGCATTTTGAACGATGTAGGAAACATTAGACAGAAGTTGTGAGTGTGGTAGGAGGCGGAACATGAACTATTACGTTTGAAGTGCTTATAAAATTTATGTGGAGATAGTCATCTAGCCACTCAAATTAATGGTATAGACCTGTGCTTTCCAATCTGGTATCCACTGACCACCTGTGGCCATTTAAATTTAAATTAATCAAATCACATAAAATTTAAAATTCAGTTCCTTCATTGCCCTATTGACATTTCACTATCACATGTGGCTAGAGATTATCATATTGGACAGAGCGGAAGTAGAATATGTCCATCATCAGAGAAAAAAATCTATTGGACAGCACTAGCCTACCTTCCAGATCTTGGAGATAGATATAGTTGTCAATGTATTTGGCCACAAAGTCTTTTCAGTTTTTTTCTCAGAAACATCTCTCAGATACAACAATCCAGATTATTATTGCCTTAACTAGGACTTCATGTATTTACAGTATGCTAGCTTGTCTCCTGCAAACTTTTTCCAGCCTAGAGCATAAAGAGACCCTGACTCTACAAGACAAAAACCACCCACACAAAACTTCCCGCAGCTGATTGCGTCACTCTGCCAAAAGTAACTAACTAAATGAATAAAATCTCTCAGCATCCTCTGCCTGCAACAGCATTTCCCAACCTGGTTTGACCCTCAAACTTCTTTCATCGTCAAAAATTTGTCAACCCCCTTGGGAATTTAAACATCATTTTCATCTCTTTTTCATCATATATGGTAAATGACTTTAGGTAAATAATATTTCATTTTAGACGAGATTGGGCGTGTTCAGGGTGGTATGGCCGTAGACAATAATATTTCATTTTAAAACAGCATGGTTTTTAAAATTGCAAAGTTCACTTTAATACCATCTTTAAGAGAAAGAGAAAAGACAAATGTCCACTTTTTCCCCATGTAACAAGTGATGCATGATATCTAATTGACTTGGACAGGTATGAATTGTTCCACAACAATTAGGTATAAAAAAAAGGGCAAATATATTTCCTTGTCTGTTATCAAGTTTAATCTAGTTTAAACCTCCTATCACCTAGGTTGGCAAAAAAGTCCTGTATCAGTTTTAACTTCCCAACCTTTGTATTGTATAAGAACTTTGGTGTTTGTTTTTGTTTTTAATTTTTTAAAATGTTTGTGTATTTTTGAGAGAGAGAGAGAGAGAGAGAGAGAGAGAGAGAGAGAGAGAGAGCGTGAGTGGGGGAGGGGCAGAGAGAGAGGGAGACACAGAATCTGAAGCAGGTTCCAGACTCTGAGCTGTCAGCACACAGCCTCACGTAGGGCTTGAACTCATGAACCCCAAGATCATGACCTGAGCCAAAGTCTGAAGCTTAACTGACTGAGCCACCCAGGCGCCCCAAGAACTCTGGAGTTTGTGCCATTTGTCCAAAATGGCAGAGGATCAGGTCCTTAAACCATGGGAATAAATGTTGCTTTTTTCCTTGCCATCTGAAGGCAAAAACTGTGGCTCAACGCCTTTGTGCCAAGCTTGGTCACAGAGACGTTTGCTAAAGTCCTCAGTATACTACATCTGAGATGTTAACATCAGGAGGGCTAAATCCCACCATGCTCAGGGCCTCACTATTCCAGTGTATCAGCAGCCTCAGTGTTGTTTCCATTTCAGGGAGCCAGCTTCCTTTTCTTCTCAACCCTGAAAGCACTAAACTCTAAGCCTCTGGCACAATTCAGCTTAAAACCCCCCACAGATCTAGTCTTAGATGAGGGGTGTCTCTTACATTCCTGCTAATTTTTTCAGCATGTGAAACTTAACTCCCTGCCATGGATTAGGGGAACCAAGACCTTAAGAACAAAGGCCTAGTTGCCCTCTTTGGTGAGGGGAAACAGCAGTTTCTTTCCCAGAAGGATGTAGCAAGAAAACAAAGTGTAGTGTAAATTACTCAGTGTCACCTTGCTACATAATTAATAAACTTTCTTAGTACCTATGTATGTAAGAAAAAGCTTTTTTGTCAAATATACTTTTCAGTCAAGCGTGATGATATACAGCAAAATGCACAGATCTTATGTGTACAGTTTGATGAGTTTTGATAAATTTATATACCCATTAACTAGCACCCCAATCAAGCTTATAATATTGCTATAATCATGGAGAGTTCCTTCATGATCTTTTCTAGTATGTTCTCCTCCCACTCAGAGGCAACCTCTATTCTGATGTCTATGGTCATGGATTAATTTGCCTCTTCTTGAACCTTGTACAAATAAAATTATACATCTATTGGTACGTGAATGGATCAAGAACATATGTATATACACACTTAACTGACTGAACCACCCCAGACACCCCTGCTATGTTTAATTTTAGTAGATGATAGCAAACAGTTCTCTAAAGTAATTATACCAGTTTATACTTCCATTAATAGAGTATGAGAGTTCTAGTTTTTCCACATTCTTGTTAACACCAGCCATAAAAACCCCAAAACCTTGCCATTTGCAACAACATGGATGGATCTAGAGAGTATAATACCTAGTGAAATAAATCAGTGAGAGTGAGGCGCCTGGGTGACCCAGTCGCTTAGGCGTCCGACTTTAGATCAGGTCATGATCTCGCGGTCTGTGGGTTTGAGCCCTGCATCAGGCTCTGTGCTGACAGCTCAGATCCTGGTGCCTGCTTTGGATTCTGTGTCTCCCTTTTCTCTCTCTCTCTGCCCCTCCCTGCTCACACTCTGTCTCTCAAAAATAAATAAAAATGGTTAATAAAAACAAATTAAAAAAACCAGAGAAAGACAAATACCTTATGATTTCATTCATATGTGGAATTTAAGAAACAAAACAAAGGAACAAAAAAAAAAAAAAAAAAAGAAAAGAGAGACAAACCAAAAAACAGACTCTTAACCATAGAGAACAAACCCGGAGGGGAGGTGGGAGGGGATAGTTGAAATAGGTGAAGGGTATTAAGAGTATACTACCTTTTGTTTTGTTTTAAGACTCTATTTCTTTTCCTTCCTTCCTTCCTTCCTTCCTTCCTTCCTTTCTTTCTTTCTTTCTTTCTTTCTTTCTTTCTTTCTTTCTTTCTTTCTTTCTTTCTTTCTTTCTTTCTTTTTAATCTCTACACCCAACATGGGGCTTGAACCTACAACCCGAAGATTAAGAGTCGTATACTCTACCTACAGAGCCAGCCATACATCCTAAGAGTATACTATCTTGGTGAGCACTGAATAATATACGGAAGTGTTGAATCTCTATACTGCACACCTGAAAGTAATATAACACTGTATATTAACTACACTGGAGTTAAAATTTTTAAAATAAGAATAAAAAATAGAGTAATACAGTATATATTGTTTTGTATCTGGCTTCTTTTGTTGAACATAATGTTTTTGAGATTCACATGTTGTTGACAACAAATTCTTTTTTTTTTCTTTTTCTTTTCTTTTTCTTTAATTTGAGAGAGAGAGGTTGAGTATGTGAGTGGGGAAAAGGAGCAGAGGGAGAGAGAGAAAGAATCCCAAGCAGGCCTGACTCAGGACCAATCCCACAACCCTGGGATCATGACCTGAACTGAAACCAAGAGTCAGATGCTCAACTGACTGAGCCACCCAGGCACCCTAGTTGACAACAAATTTTATTTTATTTATTTATTTATTTATTTATTTGACAACAAATTAAAAAAAAATTTTTTTTTAATGTTTTATTTGTTTTTGAGACAGAGAGAGACAGAGCATGAACAGGGGAGGGGCAGAGAGAGAGGGAGACACAGAATCAGAAGCAGGTTCCAGGCTCTGAACTGTCAGCACAGATCCTGACGCGGGGCTCGAACTCATGGACTGCGAGATCGTGACCTGAGCCGAAGTCGGACGCTCAACCGACTGAGCCACCCAGGCGCCCCAATTTATTTGACAACAAATTTTAAAGTAACATTAGGTCATGCTTGTTACTTGTTGTGGCATAAAAAATAGACAAAAAATTGCCTTTATGATCCAGTGGCTGGCATTCTTGCATACTGCATTTCAAAAAGTCAGGTATTTTTTATAATTAAAAATGTACATACCTGTATGACAAGATAAAGTCTCAAGATGTTAATTGTAAATGATACATTGTTGGTGTGGAACCCTATTTCTAATAGGATAGGAATTGCTTGGCCATATACTATGTTTAATTTAATTAATTAATTAATAAACTTTATTTATTTTGAGAGAGACAGCATGAGCAGGGGAGGAGCAGAGAGAGAGGGAGAGAGAGAATCCGAAGCAGGCTTTGTGCTGACAGCATGAGGCTCAGCGCAGGGCTCAATCCCGCAAACCTTGAGATCATGACCTGAGCTCAAATCAAGAGTCCGTCACTTAACTGATTGAACCACCCCAGACGCCCCTGCTGTGTTTAATTTTAGTAGATGATAGCAAACAGTTCTCTAAAGTAATTATACCAGTTTACACTTCCATTAATAGAGTATGAGAGTTCTAGTTTTTCCACATTCTTGTTAACCCTTGACTTTGTCGACCTTATTAATTTTAGACACTCCAGGTATTATGCTTGCGTTGTGGTTTTAATGCACGTTTCCCTGATTGCTAATGATATTGAGAAACTTCCTATGTTTTTTGGCCATTTGAAAATCCTCTTTTGTGATCTGCCTGTCCAATTTTTTGCCCATTTTTAATGATTGGGTTGTCAGCCTTTTACTTATTAATTTGTGGGAATTCTTTAAATATTATAGATATGAGTTGTTTGTCAGCTATAGGTATGAAAAATAAACACTCCCACTCTGTGGCTTATCTTTTCACTCACAATGGTGTATTAATGAACAGAAGTTCTTAATTTTAATGAAATCCAGTGTATCAGTTTTTACTTTTATGGTGAGGCCTTTTTTGTTATTGTTTCCAATGTAAGAAATCTTTGCCAGTCCCCAGGCTATGATGATAGTCTTCTAGGTTTCTTTCTTTCTTTTTTTCTTTTACATTAAGGTCTATGATCCATCTCAAGTTACTTTCTGTGTATGGTGTAATTTGTCTATGGTATAATGTATTGAAGTTCTTTTTTTTTTTTTTTTTTTTTAACTCTAGAGAAATATCCAATTCCTTCAGTGGGGCAGAAAGTAGGGTGAGATGAGTGAGGCATTCGCCTTGGGCACACAATTGAAGGGGCACCAAAAAAAACCCTTAGTAATCAAGGTAATCTTTAATACAATGTTATTTACAAATCAAAATTAATGTGGAAAATCTATGATGAACAAAATATCAGAATTTTTAAATCGGACCCTCCACTTGTATGACTCTGCCTCATCAGCTCACTCTAAATCCTAGTACTTTCTCCCAGCAGCATTTATTGAAAATACCATCAATTTTTTTACTTGCATTGTATTAGTACACATAAATCAGGTAAATGTATACATGTGTGGGTCTGTTTCAGGACTCTTCATTTTGCCACGTTAGTCTATCTTTGCACAATACCTCACTGTATTTATTTATTTTTTTATTTTTTTTTATTTTTTTATTTTTATTTTTATTTTTATTTAAAAAAAAATTTTTTTTTTCAACGTTTATTTATTTTGGGACAGAGAGAGACAGAGCATGAACGGGGGAGGGGCAGAGAGAGAGGGAGACACAGAATCGGAAACAGGCTCCAGGCTCTGAGCCATCAGCCCAGAGCCCGACGCGGGGCTCGAACTCACAGACCGCGAGATCATGACCTGGCTGAAGTCGGACGCTTAACCGACTGCGCCACCCAGGCACCCCTCACTGTATTTATTAATGTGGCTTTGTGGTAAGTCTTGAAATTTGGTTGTGTCTTACCACTTTTATCTTCTTCACAACTGTCTTAGTTATTCTCAGTCATTGGCATTTCTATATAAATTTTTGAATCATCCTGTTAATTGTCACGCAAAAACATGCAGGATTTTGATTGGAATTGCATCAAATTTATGGGTCAGATTAAAGATAATTGACATACTAAAAATAATGAGTCTTCTGTTCACAAATATGTGTGTCTCTCCATTTATTTAAGCCTTCCTAATTTCTCTTAATAAAATTTAGTTTTCAATAAAGAGGGTTTTATGAAGCTATAGTAAATGATTCTTTTCATCTTTATTAGGGAAATTTTTTAAAAAATTTTTTTTTCAACGTTTATTTATTTTTGGGACAGAGAGAGACAGAGCATGAACGGGGGAGGGGCAGAGAGAGAGGGAGACACAGAATCGGAAGCAGGCTCCAGGCTCTGAGCCATCAGCCCAGAGCCCGACGCGGGGCTCGAACTCACGGACCGTGAGATCGTGACCTGGCTGAAGTCGGACGCTTAACCGACTGCGCCACCCAGGCGCCCCATTAGGGAAATTTTTAAACAAATCAAAAGCATGTAGAAGTGTATAATGAATAGGGGTGCCTGGGTGGCTTAGTTGGTTGATTGTCTGACTGGATTTCGACTCAGGTCATGATCTCACGGTTTGTAAGTTCAAGCCCCACATCAGGCTTCATGTTGACAACATGGAGCTTGCTTGGGATTCTTTCTCTCCCCATCTCTCTACCCCTCCCCAGCTGATGCTCACACGGTCTCTCAAAATAAATAAATAAACTTAAAAAAAAAAGAAGTGTATAATGAATTCGATGGAATCATGATCCCATCACCCAGCTTCAACTCTGACATTATTTTCAAGCAAATCTCAGATAATATAATTTTATTCATAATTAAATATGTATACCTAAAAGGTAAGGACTCTTTAAAAAGAAATAATCACAATATTTTGATCACAATGTTATTATTATGTCTAAAAACTTAACAATAATCTTTGAATACCATCAAATATCCATCAGTATTCAAATTCCAATTGTCTCATAAATGATATAAATTATTTTTTATAGTTTGTTTGACTCAAGATCTAAATAAGGTTCACATATTGAGATTGGTTGCTGTGTTTATTATTTTTAAAAATTTTTAAATTTAATTTAATTTAAAATTTAAATTTAAAAACAAATTTATTTATTTTTGAGAGACAGAGAAAGACAGAGCGCGAGAGGGGGAGGGGCAGAGAAAGAGGGAGACACAGAGTCCAAAGCAGGCTCCAGGCTCCCAGCTGTCAACTTAGAGCCCGATGCCAGGCTGGAACCCACGAACCCGTGAGATCATGACCTGAGCCGAAGTCGGAGGTTTAACCAACTGAGGCACTGAGGCACCCCTAGAAAAAATTTTTTTTTAATGTTTATTTATTTATTTTGAGAGAGAGAAAAAGAGAGTACAAGCTGGGGAGGAGCAGAGAGAGGGAGAGAGAATCCCATCTTACAAAACCCGAGCTGAAATCAAGTCAGATGCTTAACCAACTGAGCCACCCAGGTGCCTCTGTCCTCTAGAGTTTTGTAGGCAGATTTTTACTGATTAAATACCCATGTTGTTATTTAACATGTTCCATTATCTTCTGTATTTCCTGTAGATGGAGAAGTTGGATCTAAGACTTATCAGAATTACTTTTTTTTTGGGGGGGGGGATTATTTCATAGGTAATGATGATCATCAGGAGGCACATAATGTCGGCTTTGTATGGTATTTTAAATGTCATTTTCTAGGGGCACATGCCTGGCTCAGTCATTAGAGCATGTGACTTTTGATTTCAGAGTTGTAAGTTCAAGCTCCATGTTGGGTGTAGAGATTACTTAAAAATTAAATCTTTAAATAATAAAAAATGTCATTTTCTAAATAATATCAATAGTTGGAAATAAAATAGATCTTTCGGGGCACCTGGGTGGCTCAGTCAGTTGAGTGTCCAACTCTTGATTTCAGCTTAGGTCATGATTTCTGGGTTGTGGGATGGAGCCCCATGTTGGGCTACACACTGAGGGTGGATCCTGCTTAAGATTCTCTTCTCTCTCTCTCTCTGCCCCTGTGCTTCTCTCCCCCACTCAAGCTCTCTCTCTCTTAAATAAAAAATAAATATTTCTATATTGACCTTTTACCTAAAAATCTTGCTAAATTTGCTTATCAATCCTAAAAATTTATCAGTAGATGCTTTTCCAAAAGCATATTGTGATATTCTACACGATCATATTGTCTGCATATGATAGCTTTATTCCTTCCTTTCTAAGCCTTATGAATTTTATTTCTTTTCTTTGCTCTATTGTACAGGCTAGGATTCCCAGTACGATGTTCAATGGACAGGCTAGGGTTCCCAGTACGATGTTCAATGGATAATGGGGATTTTTATCTTCTTTTATTATTTTTTTTAATTTTTTTTTTTTTTTACGTAGAGGAAAGTTTTATTTATGTGTAATATTTACTGTGTGGTTTTTGCTAATATTGTTTAGCAGATGAAGGAAGTTCCCTTTTATTTCTGGTTTGCTAAGGATTTTAGCATGAATGTGTATTGAATTTTATCAAGTGCTTTTTCTGCCTCTATTAAGATGTTCAAGGGGTGCCTGGGTGGTTCATTTGGTTAAGTGTCTGACTTCGGCTCAGGTTGTGAGTTCCAGCCCTGCATTGGATTCTCTGCTGTCAGCACAGAGCCTGCTTCAGATCCTCTCTCTGTGTCTGTCTCTGTCTGTCTCTCTCTCTCCCCCCCTGCCCCTCCCCCACTCACACTGTGTGTGTGTGTGTGTGTGTGTGTGTGTGTGTGTGTCTCTCTCTCTCTCTCTCTCTCTCTCTCTCAAAAATAAATAAACATAAAAAAAATGTTTGTATGGGGGTACCTGAGTGGCTCAGTCAGTTAAGCATCTGACTCGTGATTTTTGCTCAGGTCATGATCTCCAGGTTTGTGAGATGGGACCTCATGTTGAGCTCTGCTCTGACAGCAATGGCCCTGCTTGGGATTCTCTCTCTCTCTCCCTCTCTGCCCCTTCCCCCTATCCTGTCTCTCTCTCTCTCTCAAAAATAATTAAACTTCAAAAAAAAAAAGAGATGTTCCTATGGTTCTTCTTGTTTATTCTATTAAAGTGCTGAATTACAATGAATTTTTAAAATATTAAGGCAACTGTGAATTCCTGAAATAAACATAACAGGTTTGTGATATTGTTCATGATCCTTTTTATATATTGTTTGATTAAGTTTGCTGGTATTAAGTTCAGGATTTTTGCATCTGTGTTCTTGAAAGAGATTGGTCTGTAATTTTCCTTTCTAGTAATGTCTTTATCAGATTTTAGAAGCAAGTTTATTTCAGTTTCCTAAAGTAAAGGGAGAAGTAACTTTTCTACCTCATTAGTATAACCAAGGCATTCCTATCACTCAGGAAATTCCAAGGGTTTTTAAAGCTCTATGTCAGGAATCTGGGACAAACACCAGTTATGTTCTTTACTATAACAGCACACAGAGACACGCATGCACATGAGAGAGAGAGAGGGAGAGAGAGAGAAAAGAGAGAAGAGATTTTGAAGAATTGGCTGATATACTGTGAGAGCTGACAAATCCAAAATCCTTGGGGCAGGCTAGGAACTCAGGCAGGGTTTCTATGTTTTGATCTTTTAAAATAATTAATTAAATTAAATTAAATTAAATTAAATTTTAACTGAAGTATAGTTGACACACAATGTTACGTTAGTTTCAGGTATACAGCATAGTTATTCAACATATGTTTCAATCTTGAGGCAGAATTCCTTCCTTTTCAGAAAACCTCACACAATCTGCTCTAAGGCCAACAACTGATTGGAAGATGCCCGCCTACATTATGGAGGGTAATCTGCTTTGCTTAAAGTCTACTGATTTTGGATGTTAATCACATCTAGGGGCTCTTGGCTGGCTCAGTAGGTAGAGCCTATGACTCTTGATCTTGGGGTTGTGAGTCTGAGCCCCATGTTGTGTGTAGAGTTTACTTGAAAATAAAATCTTTATTTTTATTTATTTATTATTATTTTTTTTAATGTTTATTTTTGAGAGACAGAGAGAGACACAGCATGAATGGGGGAGGAACAGAGAGAGAGACAAAGAGTCCAAGCTCCAAGCTTAACTGACTGAGCCACCCAGGCGCCCCTAAAAATAAAATCTTTTAAAAAATGTTAATCGCATCGATGGGGCGCCTGGGTGGCTCAGTTGGTTGAGCGTCTGACTTTGGCTCAGGTCATGATCTCACCGTTTGTGAGTTTGAGCCCCAAATCGGGCTCCGTGCTGACAGCTCAGAGCCTTGGGGCCTGCTTTGGATTCTGGGTCTCCCTCTCCCTCTACCCCTCCTCTGCTCACGCTCTGTCTCTCTCTGTCTCTCAAAAATAAACATCAAAAAAAATGTTAATCACATCTAAAAAATATGTTCATAGCAACATCTAGACTAGTATTTGGCCACAACTGAATACCATAGCCTCGTACATAAAATTAACTACCACAATGTAAAATTAACATAAAACCAACGATCACATCCCTATAAAACTATAGTTTTAGCTCTTTGGTTTAGCTATTTGATACTTTTTGACTTAATTTTTGTATATAATGCAAAATAAGGGTTCAAATTCATTTTTTTGCATGTGGCTATTCAGATGTCCCAGCACCATTTGTTGAAAAGACTATTCTTTCCCCATTGAATGGTCTTGATACCCATGAAAATCAATTGATTGCAAATATGAGGATTTATTTCTATTCTCAATTCTATTCCATTGATCTATATGTCTATCCTTATGCTAGTACGCATGATTTTGATTATTGTAGCTTTACCGAAAGTTTTAAAATCAGGAAGTGTGAGTCCTCTAACTTTATTCTTGTTTTTCAGGATTGTTTTTGTTATTCAAGTCCCTTAGAGTTCCATATGAATATTAAGAACAGCTTTTCCATTTCTATAAAAGAGGACATTGGGATTTTGATGGGATTAAACTGAATCTACAAATTGCTTTAAGAATATAACCATCTTAACAACGTTAAATCTTCTAATCCATTGTTAAGAGATGTCTTCATTTATTTAGGTCTTCTTTAATCTCTTCAACAATGCTTTATAGTTTTCAGGGTACAAGCCTTACATTTCTTTGATTAAATTTATTTCTAAGTAAAGCAAAATTTATTCCTAAGTATTTTATTCTTTTTGATACTAAAAAAATGGAATTATTTTCTTAAGTTCCTTTTCAGATTATCCACTGTTTGTGTATAGAAATACAACTGATTTTTTATGTGCAGATATTGTATTCTGTAACTTTGCTAAATTCTTTTATTAGCTCTAAAAGAATTGTGTATGTATGTTTATGTGTATTTTTTACGATTTTCTGTAAATAAGATTATGTTATCTGTGAAGAGAGATTGTTTAACATTTTCCTTTCCCATTTAGATGACTTTTATTTTTATTATTAATTGCTTTGCTTAGAGTTTCCAGTACAATGTTAAAGAGAAGTAGTGAAAATGAGCATCATTGTCTGTTCCCCACCTTGAAGGGAAACCTTTCAATCTTTTATTATTGAGAATGATATTACTTATGGGTTTTTCATAAATGCCCTTTACTATATTGAAGAAGTTTTCTTCTATTCCTAGTTTTGTTGAGTGTTTTCATTTTTAAAAAAATCATGAATGAGCGTTGGATTTTGCCAATGCTTTTTCTCCATCAATTGAGACAATCATTCAGTTTTTCCCCCTTCATATTATTAATGTGGTATATCTCATTTATTTACTTTCTTATGTTGAACCACTCTAGCACTCTTGGAAGAAATCTTGCTTTCAACACTTCCGTCCAACACTGCTTAGCTGAACCATTTGGCAATACTGTGGATCATATTGTGTATGCTCTTCTAATACACTCTCAGAGACTGATGTCCTGATTCAAAAGGAAGAAATAAAAATCGTTTTATTTGAAATGGTAACAAATGTCATTTATGCCTTTAAAATGACCTGGAACACCCTTGCAAAACAAAACAAAACAAAACAAAACAAAACAAAACAAAACAACCCCAGGAGTTTACAAACTACTGATTGGGAAATTCTGACCTACAGGATAAAACAAAAATGCCACTGTTTGGCAAAATCTGGCTTCCATCTACATTTTCAGCTTTGCCTCTCACTACTTAGCAAAAGGGCACCTGACAATCATTACTTTATAATCTTCTTGGTGATGTTCCCACTTGTTTGGAATGCTCTTTCTTTATCCAAAAATCTTCTGCTGATTCTTCAAACTCCAGTACAAATGGCAACTTCTTGAGTAATTTTTCCCTTCTCTCGCAGGCAGTTAATTACTGTCCTCTTTATTCCCTAACACTTATATTTCTTTCTTTCTTTTTTTTTTTAGCATTTCTTTTTTGTTTTGTTTATTTATTTATTTTGAAAGGGAGAGAGAGAATGAGTGTGCACATGCGCGCGCACACACACACACACACACACACACACACGGGGGAGGGGCAGAGAGAGGGAGAGAATCCCAAGCAGGGTCTGGCTCTGTGCTGTTAGTGTGGAGTCTGGAGCCTGCCTCATGGCTCAGTCTCATGAATCATGAGATCATGACCTGAGCTGAAATCAAGAGTCAGATGCTTAACCGACTGAGCCACCTAGGCGCCCCTAACACTTATATTTCTGTTACAGCATTTACCACACAATATTGTAACTTGACTGTTTAGACATCTGTTTTCCCTATTAGTGTGAGTTCTCAGAATACAGGAATTATGTTTATCTTTGTTGTCCCAGCACTGGATATAATACCTAGAACTTAGTAAGTACTCATGAAATGATTCATGAATAAATGAATGGGGTCATAATTGTTGCTGTGGTTATGGATATCCACTGTATTAATATTTGTGTCTATAAGATGGACTGTGCTGTTGATAAATTCTCTAACCTAGAACGTTTTCTGATTTTATTTTTTCTTTTTGTGCCTCTCTAGACTTCAAAGCAGCATAAATTGAAAAAGATCAAGAAATTCACAGGTCAGAAAGATCCTATCCTTTATTCTTCAGCTCAAGGCTCATGACATCAACTATGGGTCTGCTTTAAGATTGTAGCCTTTAATAGTAGGTGGAGAGAAGGAGGTTGAGAGATTATGTAAATGAAAGAAATGTGCCTATTCTTTCCAACGTCTCTAAAGATGCTAGATTCTTTCTAGCAACTTCCAAAGAGATGTAAACAGCTTTATAATTCTATGCTTCCTTTCCTAATCTCCTTTTGTACACAACTCAAAGCACCAGGAAAGAAATTTGGTGAAATTAGAGAATACAGAAGGGGTAACTACCAAGAGTTTGGTGCAGGAAGTTTCAATACCTTTTTTCCCTGTCATGGACACTGGATAGACTCTCTTGGAGTAAAAGATATGTATTATGAATTTTATTTCCCCTATTCCAACTCGCTACTACCATGATTGTTCCTGCTCTTTCCAATGGCTTCCATCTACTACATGGTGAAGGCAACATAGTATAGTTTAAAATAGAAAAACTTTAGGGGCGCCTGGGTGGCGCA
The DNA here is from genome assembly GCF_007474595.2 of Lynx canadensis. NCBI lineage: Eukaryota > Metazoa > Chordata > Mammalia > Carnivora > Felidae > Lynx > Lynx canadensis. Next base: position 118,065,253 of record NC_044305.1, on the reverse strand, counting down.
GTCGGTTAAGCGTCCGACTTCAGCCAGGTCACGATCTCGCGGTCCGTGAGTTCGAGCCCTGCGTCAGGCTCTGGGCTGATGGCTCAGAGCCTGGAGCTTGCTTCCGATTCTGTGTCTCCCTCTCTCTCTGCCCCTCCCCTGTTCATGCTCTGTCTCTCTCTGTCCCAAAAATAAATAAACGTTGAAAAAAAAATTTAAAATAGAAAAACTTGAGACCTAGGTTAAGTCTGAACTCTACCACTAATTAATTTTATGATCCTGGACATCATTTCACCATTGTTTCCTTATTTGTAAAACAAGGGGGCTGAACAAGGTAGTATCAATAATTTTGATGCTGATAGACTCTTTACCCCTACTCCCAGCTTCCCAGTGGGAAGAAAATCTCAGAATGGGTTGCCCTGAAGCTAACCTGACATGGTGAGTAAAGCTGATCTTCACTATCTATTCTTTCTCTCTTCAGCCTACCCTACTGATAAACTCTGTAAAATTAGGAGTAAGCTAGGACTATTTTACTTCACTCACTATGATAGCTGTTTTCTTTACAAGTCACTCTTCTTAATGGTTTCTTTACTAGTACTTTAATATCACTTCAACTACACTGATACCCTCTCTTATATCCAGTTTTTCAGGACTCCCTGTGGGATGGGCCCAGGAATATATACTCTGGTCAATGGAGAGAAGTCTTCAACAGATCTTCCAACACCTGGAATGTGCAAGGTCAGGGAAAGTAGTAGTTTCTAGGTGGGAACTGCAGCAGGTGGTAGAGCCCCCCACCCCCTTTTTTTAAGTAAACTCTTTGGGGCTTGAACTCAACCCTGAGATCAACAGTCACATGCTCTATGGACTGAGCCAGCCAGGTGCTCCAAAGGTGGTAAACTTTTAAGAGGGGGGAAGGAAGGAACTGAAGGAGGGAGAGTAGGAGAGAGGGAAGGAGGGAGGGAAAGAGAGAGGGAAATGGGAGATTGCTAGTTGGTTGGTTGGTTAGTTAGTTGGTTTGTTTGTTTGGCAGTGGGGATAAATTCTGGGTCCAAAGGACATTTAAGAACAACTGGTCTGTGGATCATTTCTGAATGGAATGGAGACAAATGCTTCCCTTTCCTCCTGATGGAGGAATTCTTTCCATAAGTAAATGATGTTGGGGAAAAGCAGCCTCTTTTGCTGTTGTAGTTCTCCTTCAGGCCAAAATATTTTGCATTTGAAATAGCCATTATTTTTCCCTTTTCCTACTTTTCCTACCTTTTTCTGCTTCAAAGCAAATGGAAACTTTTCTTTATTTCTCAGATCAAGTCTTTTGGAATTGTGTTTGCCTGAACCACAAGATAAGATTTCTTCCTCCACCTCCTCTGTGTTTGTGGCTCAGGAGCCTGTTCTACCCTGTTGTGGCTGTAAGAAGGCAAAACATTCTACTGACCACAGCATCTCCTCTGGATCATTAAGCAGCAACTCTAGCCTGTCACACTTTCCTGTCTTTTCTGAAGAAACAACCTGGCAACTCCGGAGCCATAGTTTACCTATTTTACCCAAGAAACAGCCTTCTGTGTTCAGGAGCCAAGGCACATTGCTGTCTACTTTTAGGCTCTCAGAGTTTGGGAAATCAAAACTTTTTCAGAATTTTACAGCACTTTCACCCTTAGGATCTCAAAGTTCTTTTATCAACTCTGTTCTTGAATCCCCAGCTCTCTGCCACCAAGAGAAAACAAAGAATGGAAGGAGGAGCAAGAGTCATTTGACATTGGATCACGGGCCAAATTCTGGCTCCAGGGAGAGACCACGATTCTCAGGGTGGGCTCCAATCCGTCTCTCTCCTTTGGCTAGGTGGGAGTTAGAGGGACATATGGCTTGGAAGGTTTGTACTTTGAGGGAACAAACAGTACCTCTGCCTGTGAGGGAATCATGGGCAATGCTGAATTATTTAATCGATGCACAAGGAGGAGTCCCTGAACCAGAGAAACCTCAAATCCAGGTATCTAAGCCCATTCATCAAAGCAGTAAACAAAGTATCAACAATAAATCCCCAAACTGTCCATCATTTCAGCTCCATGTGAATATTGGAGTGGAATCTGGATTAAAGAGAACAGAAACAAAAATTTCACAGTCACTTATCCCAGGTAAGCAGTCACAACCAGGGGATGGCCCCCAAATTCTTGAATCCAGGCCCTTAGTTACATCACTGGGCACTCCACCTCCCAAAAGTTTAGGAGTTGACATAAATCAAGAGGAAACCACTTTACTGCAGAAGGAGCCAAAACATGTCCTAGAGCTTAGTATAGAGCAGAGAGTCATAGGCCTTCCAGAAAAAAGGATACAGCAGCATAAGACCCAAGTGACTAATGTGGAATTGACCCCAAGGCTACCATACCAAGTTACAGATAACATAAAGGTAACTCCATTGGCATTACTTCAAGTCATGGATTTGATGGGGATGATCCCAGAATCACATTCAGAAGTGATAGAATCTGTGGGTTTGTTCCCACAGCCACCAGATGAAGTTGGGAAACCAATGGAAACCATGAAAAAAGTGAGAGTAAGCCCCAAACCATCATATCAAGTCACTAAATCAGTGGAGGTAATACCAAGTCCTCAGCATCAAGCTATGGAATCAAAGATGACCTCAAGACCACAGAATCAAGTCACAGATAATGTGAAGGTAACTCCTATAGTATTGCTTCAAGTCATGGATTCTATGGGGATGATTAAAAAATCACATCCACATATCACAGAATCAGTGGGAATAACCCCAAGAACACAATATCAAGCCATGAAGTCAGCAGAAATAAACACATCACTAGACCATCAAGTCATACCACCAGGAAAGATGAGTCCAAAGGCAAAACATGCAGTTGTAGAAACTGTGGAAGTGACTGAAGGGCCACAGCATGAAGTTACTGAATCAGTGGACATAACCTCAAAGCCACAAAGTCAAGTCATAGAACCGTTGAAGTTTCTTCCAGAGCCAATATGTCAAAAAACAAGATCATTGGAAATGATCTCCAGTCCATCTCATCAAGTTATGGATTACATGAAAGTAACTCCAGTGGCACTATTACAAGCTATGGATTTCATGGGGATAATTCCACCAGCACAGCCACATGTTGTAGAATCTGGAAATTCGCAGTCTCAAATCGCAAATTTGACCCCAGGAGCAACTCAGCCAAATGGTTTGACTTCTAGCTCTCCTGCTACTATTGGTCCACCTGAGGTTGTAGAATATGTGGGTTTACCCTCAGAGCCATCACCTAAAGTCAAAGAATCAGTAGGGATAGTTCCAATGTCATCACATCAATCCATACATTCTCTAAAGGTAACTCCAATAACACCAGGGGTCACCAATTGGAATGATCATAGCACCACAGTCACAAGTTGTAGAAACTCAGGATTTGACCTCAAGGCCAATATCTGAAGTCAAGGAACCTCTTGAGTTGACTCCTGGTTCATGGATTCAAGTGCTAGACCCTGTGGGGATGACTCCACAACCATATCATGAAGGCACAGAAACTATGGCATTAATCCCAGGGCCACCTCATCAAGTCATGGAATCTTCAAGGTTGACTCCATGGCTTCAAACCCTAGAATCTTCAGAGGTGAGCCCAAGGCAAAGCCATCAAATTACAGAAAATATGGGGTTGGCCTCTGACACATGGTTACAAATGAAGAAATCTGTAGAGTTAACACCATCACATCATCAAATAATGGAATCTTTAGGGACAGTCCCAAGGTCGCTGGGTCAAAGTACAGCATCTAAGGGAGTGAGCCAAAAGCCACTGCATCAAGTCACAGAATCTACAGCAAAGACTACTGCATCACTACTTCCAAGTGTAGAGTATTTGGGGGTGCAGCCAATGCCACAACTTAAGGTTGTGGATTCTGTGAAGTTATCCTCAGGATTGCAAAATGCAAAATCTGAGAAACTGACCTTGGGACCAAGAATGCAAAATATAAAATCTATAGATATAACCACAGGTTTAGTCCCACAAGTGGTAAATATGGAGAGCTGATCCCAACTGTGAATTCTATAGAATTGGTCCAGAACTTCAACAGCAGACTGTAAATCTGATGAGTTGTCCCCCATTCCACAGACGAAAAGTAGGAATTCTGTGCAGGTAGCCCCAGGGTCTCAGCTTCAAGGTGTGCAATTTATTCATTTAACCCTAGGAACACAACAACAAAGTAGAAAATCCACTGAGTTAGCCCCAGCACCACAGTTGCAAAATGGGAAATTGAAAGATTTGACCTCTAGTTCACAGTTGCAAGGTCTGGAATATGTTCATTTGGCCCTACCGCCAGAGTTTCCAGATATAAAGGTGTGGAGTTGACCCTAAGACAATTACAGAAAGATAGGAAATCTGTGGATTTGGCCCCCAAACCATGGTTACAAGATAAAAGATCTGAGGAGATAGTCCCGGTACTATTGCTTAAAGATGTGAAAATTCCTCAAATGGTAGAATGTAGAAGGTTGATTCCTGAAACACAGATAGAAGATATGAAATATGAGGAACCAATCTCAGGGGCACACATTCAAGCAATAAAATCTGTAGAGTTGAACCTCAAGCCAAATCATCAAGCCACAGAACCTGAAGGATCTACCCCATGGCATCAAACTTTAGAATCTTTAGGAATGATTGTACAGCCAAGATATCCAGGAACAGAAGCAGAGTTGACTTCTGACAATTGTCACTACAGGAAAGAATCTGTGGAGTTGAAACAGTCATCTTTAGGAAATACTCCAGGACCATTGAGTCAAACTTCAGGATCTATTCAGATGAACTCAGTGCCATTACAAGGTACCTGTGAGACAATGCTCCAGGGTGTAAAAGCCTTGGAGACTCCAGTGTCTCAACACTTAATACAAGAATCTCCAGAGTGGTATCAGGCTCAAGATGCAAGGTATGAACCCACAAATATGAACCCAGAGTCCCAAGGTATGAAGTTTGTTCATTTGAATCTAGGACCATATCAGAATTTACGAACTATAAGGAGTTGATCTCAGAACCACAATTTCAAAGTATGAAATATGTCCCATTGACCCCAGAACCACAGCCCAACAGTACAAAACCTGAGGAGTTGACTCTAGGTCCATTAATGCATGGTAATAAATTTGTGGATTTAACCGCACCACTGGAAGAATCTAGAAGGTTAATTCCTGACACACACTTACATGAAGAATCAAGGAAACTGACCATGGAACCACATTTACAAGCAATTAAATCTGTGGGTCCAACTTCTAGACCATGGCATCAAGACACAGTATCTACAGAGTTAGCTTCTGAGATCTGGCCACAAGAGGAGGACTCAGTGAAGTTAATCCACAGCAAGTCATGGAAACTGCTGAGATGATGGCCAGGCAACATTTCAAAAAATTTCAGAGATGACTCCAGGGCCAGGCTGTCAAGACACAGAAGCCATGAGGCTGACTTCTGAGGCATAACACAAAACCAACAGGTCAAGTTATAGAATCTGCAGGAATGACTCTTAAAACCCATCTTCAAGTTACTGAGCCTTCAGAGATACCTCTAAGGTCAGAAAAGACAGAAACTATGGGGTTGGCATCGTTTCAAGTTGAAAACACCCAAGAGACAATGCCATATTTTAAAAAAGGATCTCTGGAATTTACTTTAGGACAGGGATGCAATATGAGAAATCAGGAGCCACCACTACAAAATTTGAAATCTATGAAGTTACCCCTGAGTCATCCCCATTAGTGGTAGGATCTAAACAATTTATCACAGGACCAAAACCACATGTTATGGAGTTGACCCCAGGGCACAGCCCAGGGAGTAACGTATATGCAGTTGGATCCAGAGCCACAATTACAAGACATGAAATATGTTAATTTAATCCACAGCCAGCTACTACTGGAGTGGTAGAATTTGAGGAGCTGGTACAAGAACCAGTACTACAAAGTGTAGTATCAGAGGAATGACTAAGGGGGCCAGCCTCAAGGTGTGAAATTGACCGTAGGGCCACATTGCAAAGTGTCAGATTTTCAGAGTTATCCCAAGGGCCACTTCTTCAAGGAGAAAAACCTATAGATTAATTTCAGGGTCTCCACATCATGGTATGAAATGTGATGAACTGACCCCTGGCTCCCCAGTGCAAGAATCAAATTATCTATCCCAGGGCCAAGCATCAAGTGTTATACCCATAAAATTGACTTCAAAACCACAAACTCCAGGTGTGAATTTGTGGAACAAAACTCAGGACCCATGCTTGCAAGATGTCAAATTTTCTGATTTGACCTCAGAACCAAAGCGTCCAGGTTTCAAACATTTGCAGTGTATACCAGGAACACAGCTTCAAGATATGAAGTCTACAGGATTTGTAACAGAATCATCTTTGCAGTCAAGACAAGGACCCTTGGGTTGAAAATACAAAATCCTTCTGTCTACGAAGGACTACAGTTTCCTAGCACGAAATCCAATGAATTAACCTCAGAACTACAGTTGCAAAGTGTGAAATCTCAGGAACATAACCTAGGGCCAAGGCAGCAAGATGTCAAATTTTCTGAATTGACTTCAGGGCCAAAGCTTCAGGTGTGTCAAATTTGGGAAAGCAAACCCCAGGATCTAAGTTTCCATGGTGTGAATTCTGTGGAGAAGACTCCAGAGTTAGGGTTTCAAGATTCTAAAATCAGCAAAGATGTCACCAGGGCTGCAGGGTATAAAAACAAGTGGGGCTTACCCAGGGCCATGCTAAAAGATGTCAAATTTTGTGATCTGATATCAGGAACTCAACCTCAAGGATGCGAAATCTTCAGAGTTAAACTTGGGACCAACAACTACAGTGTGTGAATTTTTTGAGTTGACCCCAAAGCCAAAGATACAAGGAGTAAGATCTATGAGGTTCACCCACAACCTGGAAGCAAGTGGTCACGCCTGAGATGTTAGTACCAGAGACACTATTCAAGGTGTAAAACATTTAGTGATAGACCAAATGTCAAGCTTTGAAGGTAACATTCCTTATAAATTTGTTCTCAGAGCCACAGGAAACCATATGCAAAACCTATGGAGTTGACTCCCGGGTCACAGTTGCCAAGTGTGAAATATTCTGAGTTGACTAGAAGACCAGAGTTACAAGGTATAAAATCTCCTAAATTGATCCAAGGACCACAGTTGCAAGATATAAAACCTGTGGAGTGGACCCCAATCTCAAAGCTTCGAGGTTTAAAATCTAAGGCACAGCTGGAAGATAGGAAATCTGAGGAGTTAACCCCAGGGCTGCATTTGGGAGGTATGAATCTATGCAAACACCAAAGCCACAATGGGAGATGTCAAGTCTATGGTGTTAACCCCTGGGCCACAGGTGGAAGGTGTGAAACCAATGGAGCTGATCCCAGGCTCAAAACTTCAAGGTTTAAAATCTGAGTTGTTAATCTCAGAGTCAGAGCTGAAAGATATGAAATCTGTGGCCTTAATTCCAGGACAGTATCTAAAAGGTATGGAATCCATGTTGCTAACCTCCAGTCCACACCTGGAAGGTGAGAAATCTGTGGAGATAACCTCAGGGGCTGAAATAGAAGATGTCAAATCTGTGAAAGATACCGCAAATAACAAGCTTCAAGGTGAGAAATCTGAGTTGACTATGCATGCAAGAATTCAAGAATTCAAAACTGTGGAGTTGGTCCCAAGAACACAGCTGCAAGATATGAAAACTGTGGAATTGAAATTTGGGCCAAAGATGCAAGGTGAGAAATCTGTGTCTTTTGCACAAGGGCCATTGCTCCAAGGATCTGAACTGCAAGTTGTGAAACCTGAGGAATTGACTTTAGAGCCACAAATGCAAGATAAGGAACTTGTCGAGAGTACCCCATGTTTAAAGTATCAAGTTTAAAATCTGTAGAGGAAACCTCCAGATTCAGTGCTGCAATGTATAAATCTGGGAAGTGGATCCAAGGCCAAAGAAGCAGGAAGTAAAATCTGTGAATGTGACCAGAAGACCAAAGTTTCAAGGAGTAAAATCTGTGGATTTAGCCCCAAGGCAACAATTTCAAGGGATGGCACTTATGAATTTAACTTCTGGGCCAGAACGGGGTGGCGAGATATCTGTACCCTCACCAAAGCAGCAATGTGTGAATTCAGAGCAATTGAAGAGAGGGTCTAAGTCAGAAGGTGAGATGTCTTTGGAATTAATTCCAGGGCTAAAATTTAAAGATGGAAAATTGTAGACTTCACTTTTGAGTTACAGTTTGAAGGTATGAAACCATGTGAACTGACTCCAGAATCAAATATCCAAGGTTAAAACCTAAAGAGTTTAACCTGAACCACAGTTGCAAAGCATAGTATCTCCTGAGTTGATCCCAGGACCTCAGCTGCACCAAGTGAAACCCTCAGCATCAGTTTCAGAGCCACAACTCTGTGTAAAAACTGTTGAGTTAAAGCAAGAGCAACTGCTTGAAAGTATGAAATGTATTCAGTGGATACCGGGACCTAAGTTCCAAGCTGTGAAATCTGTAGATTTAAATCTTGGGTCACGATCTCAAGGTGCTAAATCCGCAGGGTTGAAATCTTCAGTACAGTTAAGAGATGTGAAGTCATCTGAATTGACTTTTGGGACAAAAACTCAAGGTGCAACGTATGCAGATTTCAACCGTGGGCCACAGTTGCAGAATGTGAAAACTCCTGAGTTGTTCCCAGGACCACAGCTGCAAAAAGGGAAGACTTTGGCATCAACCTCAGAGCCACAGCTTCAAGATATAAAAACTATGGAGTTTAAACAAGAGCCACAGCTAGAAAGTATGAGATGTGTTCAGTGGCTACCAGGACTGAATTCCAAGCTGTGGAAGTCTGTAAGAGTTAAATCTTGGATTACAGTCTCAAGGTGTCAAGTCTGTAGAGTTGAAACCTTTATACAGTTCAGAGATACAAAGTCATCGCATTGACTCCAAGGCCAAAGCTCCAAGAACGCCATCTTTAGCATCACTCCAGGAACATCAGCCTCAAGGTTTCGATTTGAACCTTTTCTACAGGTTAGAAGTATGAATCATGTGAACTGACATCAAGATCAAAGCTCTGTGGTATAAATCTATGACACTGAAATCTAGGCTTTCCTTGCATGATAAGAAATCTACTAAATTGACTGCAGGACCAAAGCTTCAAGAAGTTGAAACCCTTCAGTCATCCCCCAGGAACACAACCTCAAGGTGTCAAGTCTCTAGGATTACACAAGAGCCACAGCCTTCCTGAGGTGAAATCTGGGGTATTAAGCCAAGGGTCACAATTACAAAGTGATTAAAACTATAGAGTTGAACTCTCCACTACACTTGAAAGTAGGAAGTCATCTGAATTGACTCTTCAGACAAAACTTCAAGGTGGAAATCTGAGAATTTCAACTCTGGGTTACAGTGGCAAGGTCTAAAATCTTCTAAGTTGTCACCTGGGATAAAGTCCCACGATATGACATTTACTGAATTAAATCCAAGTTCACAATTGGAAGGTACAACATTTTCTAAATGACTGTAGGGACAGAAATTCAAGGTTCCAAATCTACAGATTCCAACCATGGACCATTGTTACAAGGTGTGAATTCTTCTGAAGGGACCTCAAAGACAAAACTTCAAATGTAAAACGTAAAGAAGCAGCCCCAGTCCCCAGGTGCAAGTTGTGAATCTTCTGACCTGATCCTGGGATCAAAGCTTCAAAATGTGAAATTGGTGTTCAACCCTGAGCCACAATTTCAAGGAGTGAATTGTTCTAAGTTACTCTCAGAAACAAAGTTTCAAGATGTGGAATCTGCAAAGTTCAAACCTGGGTCACAGTTGAGTGGTGTGAAATCTTCTGAATTGATACTAGGGACAAAGCTTCAAAAAGTGGAATCAGTGGATTTCAAGCCAGGCCCACAGTTTCAAGATATGAAGTCTTCTAGGTTGATCATGGGTGTAAAGCTTCCAGATGTAAAATCTACGAATTCCAGGTCTGGGCCACAGTTGCAGGATGTGAAATCTCGAGTGATCACAAGGGAAAAGCTTCAAGGAGTGAAATCTGTAGAATTGAAACCTAGTTCAAAGTTACAAGGTGAGAAATCTTCTGATATGACCCTGGGGAGGAAGTTTTCAGGTGTGAAATCCAGCCCAAAGTTACAAGATATGCAATGTTCAGAGCTGATTATGGGTATAAAGCTTCGAGATATAAAATCTACAGGGTCCAATTCTAGATCACACTTTCAAGGTATGAAATCTTCTGAAATGATCCCAGAGTCAAAGCTTCAAGAAGTGAAATCCTTTGGGTTCAACCATGGTCCAAAGCTACAAGGTGGGAAATCTGATTTAACCCAGAAGAGGAAGCTTCAAGGAGTGAAATCTGTGGAGTTCAACCCTAGACCACAGAGACGAGGTGAGAAATCTGATTTGACGCTACAGTGGAGGCTTCAAGATTTGAAATCTGTTGAGTTAAAACCTGTTCCACAGCTACAAGGTGTGACATCTTCTGAGTTAACACCAGAAACAAAGCTTCAAAGTGGAGGATCTGTGGAATTCATCACCAGGCCCACGTGGCAAGATACGAAATCTCTTGAATTGAATCTAGGTACAAAGGTACAAGATGTGAAATCTTTGGGGTTCAAGTCAGCCCTACAGTTACAAAATAGGAAATTGTCTATGTTGACACCAGGGGCACACTTTCAAGGTATGAAATCTGTGGAATTCAACCCTGGGGCAAAGTTGCAAGGTGCAAAATCTCCTGAGTCCATAAAGCTTCAAATAGTGAAAACTACAGAAGTCAATCATGACCCAGAATTTCGGGTTGCAAACCCCTCTGAGTTAGCCTTGGAATCAAAGATTCACAGTGTGGTATCTTCTGAGTTCAGTGCTGGGAAGCAGTGGCAAGAAGAGAAATCATATAAGTTGAACCCACGGCCAGAGCTTCAAAGTGTAAAATTTATGGTATACAATCCTGGACCACATTTGCAACATAGAAAATCTTCAGAATTATGCAAAGGGACACAGATTCAAGATGTGAAATCTATGGAATTCAATCCTGAGCAACAGTTGCAAGATGTGAAATCTTCTGAGCTGTGCCAGGGAACAAGTGTTCAAGGTATGCAGTCTTTCCAGTTCAATCCTGGGCCACAGTTACAAGTGATAAAATCTGAGTTGTGCAAAGACATGAAGCTTCCATATGAGCAATTTCCGGAATTCAATCATGAGCCTAAATTACAAGGTGGGAAATGCTCTGAGTTGAACCCAGGGCCACAGCTTCAGTGTATAAATGTTATGGCATTCAACACGGGGCCTCAATTGAAAGGTGTAAAATCTTTTGAGTTGAATCCTGGGCCAGAGCTTCAAGGTATAAACCTAAGTGTTCTGCCTGGGCCACATTTGCAAGGTATGAATTCGTCTGCATTTATTTCAAAACCGAACCTTCAGTGTGTAAATGCTGTTGGATGCAGCCCTGAGTCACACTTGCAAGGTGTAAACTCTTCTGAATTAACTTCAGTTTCAAAACTTCAAAGTAGGAAGTCTTCTGAGTTGAATTCAGGGACAGAGTTTCCAAGGAAGACATCTGTAGTGGTCAACCCTGGGATACATTTGCAAAGATTTGGAAATCTGAACTGATTCCAGGGCCAAAGTTTCTAGGTGTAGCACCTATGGGATGCAACCCTGGGCCACAGATGAACTGTATAATCCTTCTGAGTTGAATCCAGAGCCAAATTACAATGTGTAAATTCTATGGGGTGCAAACTGGGGCCACCTTTGCAAGTGTACATTTTTGAGTTGACTTCAGGGACAAAATGTCAAGGTATGGGACTCTGAGGTGAATCCAGGGACCAAGAGTCACAGTGAGACATCTGTGGTGTTCAACCCTGAACCACATTTGCAATGTTTGAAATCTGAATTGATTCCCGGGCCAAAGTTTCTAGGTGTAGCACCTATGGGATGCAAACCTGGGCCACAGACGAACTGTGTAAATTCTTCTGAGTTGATCCAGAGGCAAATTACAATGTGTAAACGCTGTGGAGTGCAATTTGAGCCACCTTTGCAAGATATACAATCTTTTGGGTGACTTCAGAGATAAAATGTCAAGGTATGGGATCTTTTGATTTGAATCTGGGGTCAGAATTTCAAGGTATAAAATCTGCTTGTTCAACCCTGTTGCAACATTCACAAATATGAAATGTGAATGACTCCAGGGACTAAGTTTCCAGGTGTAATGTCACAGGAGTTCAACTGTGGCCCACAGCTGCAAGGTGTGAATTCTTCTGATTTGAATTCAGGGTCAGAATTTCAGTGCATGAATTCTGTAAAGTTTAATCCAGGGCCACAGATGCAAAGCACAAAACCCCTCTGAATTGAATCCTGGTGTTAGAATCTGAAGGTACAAAATCTATTCTGTTCAACCCTGGACAATATTGCAAGGTATAAAATCTTCTGAGTTAATACCAGGGGCAAAGTTTCCAGAAATCCAGTTTTGGAGAATCACTGTGGGTCACAGGCAACAAGTTGTGCAGTCAGTGTTCACTGTAGGCCTCCGTTAAATGGTATGAAATCTGTCTTATTTTTACCAGAGCCATTGCTTGAGATGTAAAATCTATTGAAGATAAGCAAAGAGCCATTGCTTTGTGGTTGCAAATTCTGTGAAACGGATTTCAGGCTCTGAGCTGCAGGACTTGAAATGTGAGATGTTGCACGAGAGCCATGTTTTAAAATAATGAAATCTGTGGATTTAAATTCAGGGCCACATCCTCAAGGTATGAATTCTGAGGAGTTGCCCTCACACCTCAGGCAGCATAATGTGAGATCCGTGGTGTTTTCACCGCATTTTCAAAATGTGAAATCTTTGAAGTCAAACCCATTGCCACAGCCTCAAAGTGCTAATTCTTTAGGGTTGTCATCATGCCTCAGGTCACCATGTGTTAATTCTGAGGTCTTTGCACCACAGTCATGTTTTCAAGATGTCAAATCCGTAGAGTTGACACCAGGGTCCCAACAGCAAGGTATGAATTGCCAAGAGTTGACTTCAGGATGGCAAGGTATGAAATCAGTGGTGTTGGCACCAGAGCCAGTTAAGAAGTTCATACCAGGACCGATGTTGGCTAGTGTTAAATTTTCAAGTTTGTCTCCAGAATCACAGCAACAAGGTGAGAAATCTTTGGAGTTTTACTCCAGAACCAAAGTTGCAAAGTATAAAACATGGTGAAATTGTCTTCAGCATCTCTGCAACAAGACATAAAACCTGTAGAGTTACCACCAGGGTCACTGCTTCCAGAACAAAATCTGAGGAAGCTAACTCCAAAAAGAAGGTATCCAATCACAAACTCCTCTGAAGATAATCCCTAGGCCAGAGCATCAGTTTGTAGAACATGTGGAGATGATCCCAACGCCAATGCATCAGGTCCCTAAATCTGTGAGTTTGATTTCAATACCAATTTATCACATCACAGAATCTTCAGCAATGGCACAAAGGTTGGCACACCAAGGCAAAGAACCATAGAAGAATCTGTAGGTTGACCCCAAAGCCTACAAGTAAGCCATGGAATCTTCAGGAATGCCTCTAGGGCTAGATCTCCAAGTACCAGAATCTGTTGATGTGACTCCAGTGGTAAGAAATCGAGGCTCTAAATCCTTAGAATTACCTAAAGGAAAGCTACCAAATCCCAAAAACTCTGGAGTTGCTCTCTCAGTCCACAGACTCAAGTTAAGGATTTGGAGGAATTACATACAAGGCTACTGCAGCAAGCTGTAGGATCTGAAGAGATGACCCAGAGCCCAAGCATCACACTACAGAAACTATGGGCTTGACCTCCAAGGCAAGGCCAAAAAGGAAGGAATTCCTTGGAATGACCCCAAGCCAATACGTAAAACCACTGGATATGCAGAGAGATTTCCAAGGCCCTATCCTCAAGCACTAGATTTGTGGAGGTGATCTCTGAGAAAAGGCTGCAAAGGGAAGACCTCTGAAGCATTGATTACACAGTCATTACATTCATGTCCCAGGTCTTCAGAGATGACACCAGGACTAGGATATCAAGTTCCTGAATCTATGGGTTCACTTCTAAGCAACGGCTTCAAAGGGAGGAATCTTTAGAGTTGCCCCCAAAGCGACAGATCAAGTTGCAGGATGTGCGAGAATCTGTAAAGCTCATACCCGAGACATGGGCAGCAAGGGGATGGATCAGTGGGATTATCATTGTCACAGAATCAAGGATGAAATATTCAGAGATAGGTCCAGGACTACAAGGTCGAATACAGAATATATGAGGATTAGTCCAAAGCCACCAGATCAGGTCACAGAATCTACAAAGACACAGCTTCACGTTGCTCAAGGGGTAACCCCGGTAGTTCCCCAAAAAGTTATTGACTATGTGAAAGTGACTTCTGGGCCACCACCTCAAGTTGTGAAATCTGTGGCATTAACACCAGGGCCAATCTCTCAAATGGTAGACTGTCTTGAGTTGACTCCAAAACTGCAAGATGTGAGATCTTCTGAGTTTACCTCAGGGCTATGGTTGCAAAATGTGAAATCTAAGAAATTAGCCACAGAGCCAACACACCAAATTTTGGAAACAATGAAGTTGACCGGGTTTCAATCGTAAAGACTGTGTTAATCCAGGGCCACACTTCAAATTGTAAAATCTGAGGAATTAGCACCAGGACCAATTCCTCAGGTTGTAGAAACCAATAGGAGTAGCCTTAGGGTCAGCGATTGAAGCACTGGATTGTTTGGATTATTCCGAGGGCCACAGCTTCAAGAAATGGTAGAACCTGTAGAATTAACTCCAAGGCCAAATACTAAAGTGAAATCTGCAGAATTACTCTCACAGCCAACATCTCCATTTGAGAAACCTACAATGTTCACTCGTGAACAAGGGCTTCAGGCCATGAAATCAGTAGGGACAAAAATAGGGTCTTCTCAAATCAGGGAATCTGAGGATTTGAATCTAGGACAGGTATATCAGATTAGGGAATCTGAGGATTTTACATCAAGAGAGGAGGTACAAATAGATAATTATATCTCTAGATTTCTGCACAACTCTTCAAACTCGCTTATCTCAAGCTCTGCCGAAACATCTGATTAGGAAGCCTTTGGGATTTTGAGCTGCCGGAAGTACAAGGACTTTTGGATGTAAAAAACCTTGGGACAGATATTTTGGAGCCTGAAGAGTCCTTTATAGACTCTACTATGATACGGTCTTCAACCCTTACCTTGTCCCTTCATAATCAACCGTTTGATAAAATAACTAACATTGTAGAAACCCCACATTTTGAGATCCCAGGAGTGGGTTTCAATATCTAAGGAGAGGACTATAAAGAGCAGTGGAAGAGCTAGAGAACTTACTCCACGGACCTATCCCAACATCCACCACAAAGGCTGGAGATCACCATCTAGGACGTTTCAGTCAGGATCGGAACTCAAAGAGGCCTTACCTGGTCTGTCCTGGGGAGACAACAGAATGTCTGGGAGAATCACTCCTGGAGAACAGCGACTGAACTAGAAAATATCTCTCCAATATGCTAACGCTGGGGAATGTCTTGGGAGCCACTATGAAAAGGAAGCTCTATTCTCGAACATCTTTAACAGAGAGAGCCACTGCAGATGTCTGTCAGTCTATTCAGAATTTATTTGGGGTTCCAGCTGAACTGATGAAATTTTCCCAGAGTTTGCTAGAGAAGGGTCGAGGTACTATCTCTCAGCCTTCAGTGGTCAAAAACTACATTCAAAGACATACTTCATGTCATGATCATGAGCAAAGAATGGCCTTAAAGATGTGGACACGTGGTTCCATGTCCTCTATAGTACAGCAATACTCTGGGACTAGAATGAGAATAAAGAAAGTGAATTCAAGGCTCAATGATATATCCAAGGAAGTCATTCAGCCCATTCCTGCTTCATGTACAGGGGGCCAGCCTCCTGCCCCAGTAAAGTTAGAGTCCTCCTTCGATATAGTTTTCATTAGGAAAGATTCTGTTCCAGTGGAAGAGAGTGAGAACTCACAGAGTAATTCACAGACAAGGATTTTTGAATCCCAACACTCTCTCAAGCCAAGTTTTCTTCCCCAGGCCAAAACTGACTTCTCAGAACAGTTCCAGCTGTTACAAGATCTGCAGCTAAAAATAGCAGCAAAACTGTTAAGGAGTCAAATACCCCCAAATGTTCCTCCACCTCTAACTTCAGGTCTGGTTTTAAAATACCCTATCTGCCTACGGTGTGGCCGATGTGCAGGATTTAGTTGCTGTCATAAATTACAGGGCACTCTTGGGCCTTACCTTCTTATTTATCCACAGCTCCACCTCGTAAGCACTCCTAAAGGCCATGGAGAGATTAGGTTGCATCTTGGCTTTAGGCTGCGAACTGGGAAAAGACCCCAAGTTTCAAAGTATCACAGAAGAGACAGACCCATCACACCAAGGAGTCCTATGTCACCATCACTAAGGAAAGCTAATGTATACACTCGAGCTTCCAAGAGTCCTACTTCTACGATAGATTTCCAGTCTGGATCTTCCCAGGCTCCTGCTTCTCCTGTACAAGTGCACATCAGGCGAAGGCCGTATAGGAGCCCTGACCTAGTAGGAAAGACAGAAATTAGAGACCATGGGCAATATGAATTTACTCAAGTTCACTCTTTACCAGATAGTGACTCTGAAGATGTTCAGGATGAAAAATGGGCTAACAGGAGAACCCAAAAGACCCATGATTCAAAATATCCAATGAAAGGAACCAAGGGAGGCAGAACACAAAACGCAGAGTTCTACACAAATGGTAGAGCCATGACACAGAGTCCTTCTAGGGAATTACCAGTCCAGTTTAGAAGGAAGAGGAATGGAGCATCTCAGGCAATGACTGCCTCGTTAAAAAGACAACCTAAGAAATCCTCCCAACCCAAATTCATTCAACTGCTTTTTCAAGGCCTAAGGCAAGCATTCCAGATGGCACACAGAATTATGGCTTTTGTTGGGCAGAAGCCTGAGGACAGATCAAGGCCAGACCATTTGTGGTCAAGCAAAAACCAGCATCCAAAACGAAAAGCCAGAGACTATTACTTATCAAGAGATATCAAAAGTGACGGGATGCCAGTTGTCAAGCTAAAGCCAACAGACCTAACCACTAAGCAGGAGAGCACATTAAGGGAAGAAACAGAGCAACTCAGATCAGTTCAACAACCAAAATGGGATAGCTCTTTCAAGCCCAGACATACCCAACTGCCCAAGCGCATAGTTTCCCAAAGAAGTACCACTTTCAAAACCACTTCAAGCAGACAGTCTATGGGTGTTGTTCAAAATGACAGTAGCAGCAGAGCTAAGAAAAACTTTGGCAGAAGTGAAATCTCCATCCAGGAGTCCAAGAACTCCAAATCGGGAACCAGAGTTCAGGACCGAGGGAGAATTCTACAAGATTCACTTAAGAGCAACTCACACAGTCACCTTAAAGAGAAACTGACACCCAAGAAACGAAACCACAAAAGCTTCTTAAGGCAGAGAACCCCATGTAATTCCTCTGAAAGGAGCCATGGTAGTCCCTCTCAGAGGAGCCATCACAGTCTCTCTCAAAGGGGCCACCAAAGTCCCTCTGAGAGGAGATGTCGTAGCCCTTCTGAGAGGAGCCATCGAAGTCCTTCTGAGAGGAGCCATCGCAGTCTCTCCGGAAGGAGCCGTCAAAGTCCCTCTGAGAGGAGCCACCGAAGTCCTTCTCAGAGGAGCCATCGCAGTATCTCCAGAAGGAGCCGTCAAAGTCCCTCTGAGAGGAGCCACCGAAGTCCTTCTCAGAGGAGCCATCGCGGTCTCTCCGGAAGGAGCCGTCAAAGTCCCTCTGAGAGGAGCCACCGAAGTCCTTCTCAGAGGAGCCATCGCAGTATCTCCAGAAGGAGCCGTCAAAGTCCCTCTGAGAGGAGCCACCGAAGTCCTTCTCAGAGGAGCCATCGCGGTCTCTCCGGAAGGAGCCGTCAAAGTCCCTCTGAGAGGAGCCACCGAAGTCCTTCTCAGAGGAGCCATCGCAGTATCTCCAGAAGGAGCCGTCAAAGTCCCTCTGAGAGGAGCCACCGAAGTCCTTCTCAGAGAAGCCATCGCAGTCTCTCTGGAAGGAGCCATCAAAGTCCCTCTGAGAGGAGCCACCGAAGTCCTTCTCAGAGGAGCCATCACAGTATCTCCAGAAGGAGCCACCAAAGTCCCTCTCAGAGGAGTCATTGCAGTATCTCCAGAAGGAGCCATCAGAGTCCCTCTGAGAGGATCCATCGAAGTCCTTCTCAGAGGAGCCATCTCGGTCTCTCTGGAAGGAGCCATTGGAGTCCCTCTGAGAGGAGCCACCAAAGTTCTTCTCAGAGGAGCCATCACAGTATCTCCAGAAGGAGCCACCAAGGTCCTTCTCAGAGGAGTCATTGCAGTATCTCCAGAAGGAGCCATCAGAGTCCCTCTGAGAGGATCCATCGAAGTCCTTCTCAGAGGAGCCATCGCGGTCTCTCTGGAAGGAGACATCAGAGTCCCTCTGAGAGGAGATGTCGCAGTCCCTCTGAGAGGAGACATCACAGTCCTTCTCAGAAGAGCCATCGCAGTCTCTCTGAAAGGAGCAATCAAAGTCCTTCTCAGAGGAGCCATCATAGTGTCCTCCAAAAGGAGCTGCCCAGAGTCCCTCTGAGAGGAGATGTCGCAGTCCTTCTGAGAGGAGATGTCGCAGTCCCTTTCAGAAAATTCATCACAGTCCCTTAGGGAGGAGAGGACACAGCCCTTTTGGGAGAAGACAGCACAGACCCCCTGTGAGGGGTGGTCGCGGTTCCTCAGAGAGAACTCACTGCAGTTCCTCTGAGAGGAGCAGACACAGTCACTTGGACAGAGCAAACACAGTCATTTTAAGAGGGGTCAACACAGTTGGTTGAGGAAAACCCATCACAGTCCCCCTAAGGAGAGACTCAAGCGCAGCTACCCTAGGGAGAGGCTCAGACATAGTGTGTCTAAAGATTTCAAGGGCTACTCAAACACACAAAATACCAAAGCTGGGCAAGTTTAGAGTCCTGAAGCTAACAGATGAGAAGAGATCCGCCCCCCCTTATTCACTGACTGGCTCAAGTCTTCACCAAGCTGCCCTTCCTGCTTCTTTCCTGCTAAGCCACTGCCTCCAATACCTGCGCCTCAGCAAAGAGCGTCTCTGCCACTCTTCCTGGGGGGAGGGAGGGCGGGAATGGGTCTGTAATATCTCTAAGATAAATAAGGGGCAATAATTGATCTCCATCCAGAAACACCACTCGTCGTGCTGGTGGGGAATGGAGGGTGGAGGGATATTTGGTGTCGCGCAAAAGGATGGAACGACAGGAAGGGGTTCTGAGGCCGTGTTGAGGTCCAAACCCCACCTACAGCCTCCTGGGCGGGGTCTCAGAGGAGGGAGGCAGTCATGTGACTCACTCCAGCCGCAGCCCCCTCGGAAGCCGCCAGGCCGGAAGTAGACGTTCAGATCTGGACTCGGCGGCGCCGACTCCACATCCGGGAGAGGAGAGGAGAGCGGAAGTGGCGTTGGTCTGGCCGGAGCCCTTGGGTGGATTTGTTAGGCGTGGAGAGGGAGTGATGTCTTCCAGGCTCGGTGCAGTACCCGCCGTGAGTTTCTCGGTTTGACCGTTATGTTTTAGGGGTAGCGCTGTCGAGCCCGCAACACGCGGTCCCTCGCTTTTGTGCCATGCTCAGAGTTGGTTTTATCAGAGCCCATCGTAGGCCCCACCCTTCTAGGTCAGATCTACCTGTCTCCCTTTTTCCCCCCAGTTACCGCTGACTGTTCCCACCTCCTTGGACTCAGTTCTTCGCTAGATTGCCATTAGTTTCTATTTCTTTTATATCCCCAGTACCTCCCATATCCGTTGTCCTCTCTTTTCGCCTCCCTTTTAGAGCCTCTATCTGGGACGGGGCTTTGAGAATGGGGAAGATGAAGGCTATGGTGTTGTCACCTGCCTTGGCTGGGTAGGAAGACAGGACGACACGCTTTTCCAAAAAAGTCTTGCTTTCTTCCGTTGGAGGTAGTTGCCCCGGGAGAGCTTCATTTCTTCTGGGCACAGGGGGATTCGTCTTTTTGTGGTCAAGGTTCAGCGGTCCCTAGCATTCACTCATGTGCTTGCGATTTGCTAGACTCCGGAACCCACATCCTTTAAGCACCAGAGGAGCACGAAGATCGTGGGAGCTAAGAAGTAAGTGAGATTTTCTGGGGTCCATTTATAATTGTGTCGCCAGCGCTGTCCAATGGAACTTTTGTGATGATGAAAATGTTCTGTATTCCCGCTGTAAAGGACCGTAGCCACGTATGGCTTTTGAGCACTTGAAATGTGGCCAGTGTGATTGAGGAACTGAATTTTAAATTGTATTTGATCTTAACTTAAATTTAAATAGCCACCTATAGTTAGTGCCTACCTTGATTGGACAGTGCGGGTCTAAACCTAATGTAGGGGAGAAGAACCTAGCTTGCAAAGAAAAGCACGAATTATATTAAAAATGGAAGGTATGACCTAGTGTAGCCTCGCATATCCTCAGACAACAAGTATGTACTCATGAATACATTGATGAACATGGGAAGGATTGATAAAAATGCCTGGAAGAAATCCTTTTCTTTTCAGACTGCTTGGCTTTAAGACTGGTTTATTACTTTGTAGACCGAATGTGCTAACCTTTTTCATATTTGTTATTACAAAATAGATTCTTATTAACTAGATATTCACTGAAAGGGTTAATTCATTCAGATAACATTTACTAAATATCTGGTATGTGCCAGCTCTGTAGTAGGTTAGATATACAGGCAAGAAAAACACAGAACTAATAATCCAGAAGGGAAGATAGGCAAGTACATCAACATGATACAGTGTAATTAAATATTTTTAAACAGGAATTTAATATAGCATTTAGGGAGGGGGAGTGATAGTTCAGAAGGGAAGAGTTGCCAGAGCAAATCACTTCTAAACAGACTTGAAAGTCAAGAAATAATGCAGTTAGCATAAGGAAAAGGTATTTTTCATAGAGACAGAATGTGAACAGGTGAAAGCATTTAATGGAATAATAAGTGGGTAATTGCTAAGAGATATAAAGAATAATAGGTCCTCATCTATTAATCTGAGTCAGAATCATTGGAGTTAGGGTATAGGAATCCTTATTTTTAACTGACTTTATAGGAGATTGTGAAGTTTGAGAACCATTGGGGAGAAGTGAGACTAGAAGAGACTACAGGATGAAACCCTGGAGAATGTCAGCATTTAAGGATTGGGTAGAATGAAGGGAGGCTGCAAAAGAAACCGAGATGAACCAAAATAATTTTCTAATGAAATCTAAGTAGTTGCACCTAGAGAATGAACTACGGTCTTGTAAAAATTTTTGGTAGATCGGAGAGGAGTCCAAAATAGGTTAAACTTTTCTTCCTTGTGATTAGAAGCTGAGACTGAAAAGTAATGCCACAGACAACAAATTGTAAAGTCACTACAATTATGATCATACTGTTTGAACTTTTTCTTGCCATAGTTATGGTAAGGGAAGTTTGAGATTAATTGGAGTTTTTGCAAGTAACCAAATACCCTCATTGGACAAGTATTGTAAAATACTTGATAATTGGTTTTGGTGAGTCCTCTAAAAATAAAAGAGGCCTAGAGGGAGGGGTTCTCTAACCACATTGACTTAATTCCCAAGATGCTAATCATGCTGATCACGTGCTTGTACTTATTCGTGAGACGGGATATGCGTCTGAGTCCTACACTGACCGTAAAGAAATTCCTATGAGGACCGTTTACTAAGAGGAGTCACATGGGACTTGACTCTTAATGGCTTGTTGATACTTTCAAGTCTTCCTGGTAGAGATTGGTCCCATTGTTTTGGAGGGTGGGTTTTGGCGCAGAGGACTGCCAATTCTTATTAAAAAAAATTTTTTTTAATACTTTTATTGAGGTATCATTGAAGTACAAGATACCATACATTTACATATTACATACCCACAGTTTACATATTTAAAGTAGACAGTATGATCAACGTTGACATTTGTAAATAACCATAACACTGTCAGCACAATCAAGATAACATTTCCATTTCTCCCAGAAGTTTTTGTGTAATCCGTACCTTCCTCTGCTCCTGTTCTGGACACCACCGACCTTTTTCTGTCACCGTACAGTGGTTTGCATGTATAAATGCAAATCATATAGTATGTTTTTTATATAAATGAAATTTTATATAAGTTATTTTATATAAATGAAATCATATAGTATGTTTTCTTTTTGCATGATTTCTTTCACTCAATATAATAATTTTTGACTGAAAATTAGTTTTTATTGCTGAATAGAATTCCATTATGGATATACCATGATTTGTTTAGCTATCTACCTTGATGGACATTTGGCTAATTTTATTTTGGGGGTATTAAAGCTGCTGTGAACATCCACATACAAGTCTCTGTGTGGAAAAATGTTTTTTCTCTCTTGATCAATGCCTACGATGGTATTTATTTACTAAGATATACCATTTTAGGTTGGTTGGGCCATATGTCAGGATTATGTTTACCTTTTTAAGAAATTACCTGTTTTCCAAATTGGTGGTATTATTTTATATACCAGCAGTATATGGGAATAAGCCTTAAATTTTGGCCATTTATGGGTGTAGAGTGGTGTTTCATTGTGATTTTGATTTGCATTTTCCTGATGAATAATGATGTAGAACATCTGTTCATGTGCTTATTAGCCATTCATGTATCTTCTGCAAAGTGCCTGTTCGTATCTTTTGCCCATTTAAAAAGTTGAGTTGTTTGTCTTACTATGGAATTGTAGTATTTTTAAAAATTCTGTTCTGAGTACAGTTCCTTTATCTGATAGATGTATCTTGAATATTTCCTTCCAGTCTCTGGTTTGCATTTCATTTTTTAATTGTGTCTTTTGAAGACCAAAAATTATAAATTTATCATTAAAAATGATTAAAATGTTATTATTTTTTCCCTATCCTTCTGCTTTTTGTATTCTGTTGAGGAAACTTTGCCATCCCTAATTGCAAAGATTTTCTCCTTTGTTTTTTCTAGAAGTTTTCTAGGTTTTACATTTAGGTCTGTGATACATTTAGAGCTAATTTTTTGTGCATGGTGTGTCATAAGAATCAATGTTAATTTCTTTTTATTATTTATCCTGTTGTTAATACTTCCCTTTCCCTATTCAATTACATTGGCACCTTTGTCAGAAATTATTTGAATATATATATGTGTGGGTCTGTTTCTGGACTCCTTATTCTGTTCCACTGATGTATGTATCTATCTTTTTGCCAATACTAAACTGTCTTGTAGGATTAGAGTAAATCTTGAAATCAGATAGGAGAAGTCATCTAACTTTATTGTTCTTTTTTAAATTTTTTTTTAGCTATTCTAGGTTCTTTGTCTTTTTATATAAATTCTAGAGTCAGTTTATCAGTTTCTATAAAAAGAAGCATGCTAAAGTATTGATTGGTATTATATGGAATCAGTAGACCAATTGGGGAGAGTTGCCATTTTAACAATACTGAGATTTCTGATTTATGAACATGGTATATTTTTCTGTTTATTTAGATCTTTAACTTCTCTCACCAGCATGATGTAGTTTTCATTATAAAATCTTGGTTATCTTTTGTTAGATTTGTTCTTAGGTATTTTATGTGTTTTTCATGTTATTATAAATGATACTATTTTTATAAGTTCATTTCTAGTTTGTTGTTGCTGGTATCTAAGAATACGATTGATTTTATGTGTTAACCTTGTGTCCTGACACTTGCTTAATTCATTTTTAGTTCTAGTAGTTTTTCTATTTTTTGAGATTTTCTTTGTAAACAAACATATAATCTGCAAAAAGGGGCAGTTTTCTTTTCTCCTTTTTTGATCTTTATGCCTCCTCCTCCCCTTTAAAAAGGTTAAAAGGGTGCCTAGGTGTCTCAGTCGATTAAGTGTCCAGCTGGTGATTTCTGCTCATGTCATGATCTCAGAGGTTCCAGATATTGAGCCCTGAGTTGGGCTCTGTGCTGATAGCAAGGAGCCTGCCTGGGATCCTCTCTCTCACTCTCTCTCTGCTCCCCCCCCCATAAACAAATAAACTTAAAAAATAAAAAATATATATAAAGAGGAAAAAACCTTATTGCAGTGGTATTCAACAGTGGAATCAACCATTCTGGGTCTAGGGGTTTCTTTTTGGGAAATTCTAATGATAAATTAAATTTCTTTAATAGATCTAGAGCTTTTTAGAGTTCCAGTTTCATGTTATGTCAGGCTCGATGCAGGGCTCAACCTCACAAACCGAGATCATGACCTGAGCCAAAATCAAGAGTTGGGTGCTTAACTGACTGAGCGACCCAGGTGCCCCAACAATCTGACTTTAATTGGAGTGTTGAGACCATAAACATTTATTTATTTATTTATCCATCTATTTACTTATTTTTAAAGTTTATTTATTTATTTATTTATTTATTTGAGCAATCTCTACACCCAATGGTTAGAACTCATGACCCGAAAATCAAGAGTTGCATGCTCTTCTGACTGAGCCAGCCAGGTGTCCTGACCATAAACATTTAAATTAATTATTGATATGGTTAGATTTAGGTTTGTTATTTTATTATTTGTTCTCTGTACCCTATTTTTTTGTTCCTTTATAAATTATTTTGTTTTTAATTTTTTTTTTAGTCTTTATTTATTTTTGAGAGAGAGAGAGAGAGAGAGAGAGAGACAGAGGGCAAGCAGGAGAGGAACAGAGAGAGAAGGAGACACAGAATCTGAAGCAGGCTCCAGGCTCTGAGCTGTCAGCACAGAGCCCAATGCGGGGCTTGAACTCACAAAGTGTGAGATCATGACCTGAACCGAAGTCAGACGCTTAACCGACTGAGCCACCCAGGCACCCCTATACCTTATTTTGGATTATTTAAATATTTACTGTCTGATTTTAGTTTATATATTTAATTTTTGCTGTTTTCTTTCTTTTTTCTCTTTCTTTCTCTTGTGTGTAGTACTTGCTTTAGGATTTACAGTATACATATCTGTCGTTTCATAGGCTACTTAGAGTTTGCGTACTACCACCTTGCTTAAATGTAAACGCCTTACAACCATGTAGATTCCTTAACCCGGTCTGCTGACCATTAAGTTATAGCTGTCATATGTATTACATCTACCTATGTTGAAAACCTTGCCAGATAATGTTAAAGTTTTGTTTTAAAGAGGGTTTTTGGGGTTTTTTTTTTTTTAAATATGTTTACCCATTTCTTTTGTTCTTTCTTCATTCTTAAAAACCTAGCTTTCTGGTATCATTTTCCTTCAGCTAGAATAATCTCCTTTAGCATTTCTCATAGAGCAGGTCTGCTGACAACAAATTTTCTTTTCTTTTTTTTTTTTTTCATCTGAAGAAGTATGCCTAAAGGATATTTTCATGGAATACAGAATTTCAGATTGAGAAATTTTTTCTCTCAAGATTTTATTTTTTTTTATTTAAAAAAATTTTTTTAACATTTATTTATTTTTGAGACAGAGAGTGGCAGAGTATGAATGGGGGAGGGTCAGAGAGAGAGGGAGACACAGAATCTGAAACAGGCTCCAGGCTCTGAGCTGTCAGCACAGAGCCCGATGCAGGGCTCGAACTCACGGACCGCGAGATCATGACCTGAGCCGAAGTCGGACACTTAACCCTGAGCCACCCTGGGGCCCCAAGATTTTAAAGATGTTACACTGTTTTCTGTTCTCTTTGGTTTCTTTTTTTTTTTTTTTTAAGTTAAAAGAAAATCTTTTTAATGTTTATTTATTTTTGGGAGAGAGCGCACTAGCAGGGGAGAGGCAGAGGGAGTGGGGGACAGAGTATCAGAAGCAGGCTTTGTGCTGACAAGCAGAGAGCCTGATGCAGGGCTTGAACTCACAAACCATGAGATCATGACCTGAGCTGAAGTTGGACACTTAACCAACTGAGCCACTCAGGCGTGCCTGTTCTCTTTGGTTTCTATTCAAAGTTTTGTGGTCATTCAAATCATTGATGTATATATATACACACACATACATATGTATACATATGTACATATGCATATACAGAAATATAATGTTATTTTTTTAAATTGGTTTCTAGATTTTTTTTTTAACATTCGGTTTTGAAATTTTTCATTAAGATGTATCTGGGTGTATTTTTCTTCGAGTTTATTTTCTCGAGTATTTGTTGAGCTCCTAGGATCTGTAAATTAATGTCTCATTAATTTTGGGTGATTTTCCACCATTATTTTTTTCAAATGTATTTTCATGCCACAGACTTTTTTCCTTTCCTTTTGGGATTATGGCTACACTTAAGTTAGACATTTTGATGTTGACCCACAGGTTGTTGGGGCTCTGCTGAGTGTTTTTCAGTCTTTTTTCTCTTTGTTCTTCAGATCGGTTAATTTCTATTGATCTGTCTTCAAGTTCACAGGCTCTTTCCTTTTTCATCTCCATCCTGTTATTGAGCCCATTCTGTTTTTATTTCAAATACTGTATTTTTAGTTCTAAAATTTCAGTTCTTTTTTTTTTTTTGGTTTCTGTTTTCTGCTGATAATTCCTATCTTTTCCTTCACTTCAAGTGTGTTTTCCTTTATTTCATGAAACATAGTTATAATAGCGTCTTTAAATCTTTGGTAGTTCTAACTTCTGGATCATCTTGGGGTGACATTTGTTTGTTATCTGTTCCTTTCAGAATTATTCACATTTTACTGTTTCTTTGTATATTGCATAATTTTGGAATTTATTCCTAATATTGTGAATGTTATTTGTATAGACTTTGGGTCCTTTTAGAATCTTCTGGGAGATCATTGCTGTTTTGTTTTATTTAAAAAATTTTTTTTAATGTTTATTTTTGAGAGAGAGACAGAATACTAGCAGGGGAGGGACAAAGAGAAAAGGAGACAGAATCCAAAGCAGGCTCCAGGCTCTGAGCTATTAGCACAGAACCCGATGCAGGGCTTGAACTTATGAACTGTGAGATCATGACCTGAGCTGAAGTCGGACACCCGACTAACTGAGTCACCCAGGTGCCCCATCATTGCTGTTTTTATTTTAGCAAGTAACCTGTTTACTGTTCAGACCATAAGTTCTGTCTTGTCTTCTGAGGGTATTGGTTCAATCTTAGTTCCATTATTAAAAAAAAAAATTTTTTTTTAATGTTTAATTTTGAGGGAGGGGAGGGGCAGAGAGAGAGACACACACAAGAATATGAAGCAGGCTCCAGGCTCTGAGCTGTCGGCACAGAGCCTGATGCAGGGCTCAAACTTAAGGACCGTGAAATCATGACCTAAGCCGAAGTTGGACACTCAACCAACTGAGCCACCCAGGTGCCCCTTAGTTCCACTCTTCTAAGTCTCTGCTATGATAGTTGAAGTCTGTTTTGAATAGTTTAGTGGTTTGTTGGAGACTTTTTCAGGTGTTTCAAGTCTTGATTCATTTCTCCAAGCTTTTGCTACATTGGATTGGGTCTGTCTTTCACTAGTAGCTCAGGGGTTAGTCTGAGGCTTGTGCAATTTGTTAAAATTTGAAGCCTTTGCTAAACTGGCTTGGGTCTGCTCCACACATACATGGCTTAGATTAAGCTGTGATTTGTATGAATTCAGACAGAATTATGCGATTACCTTCTTTGCATGTCTCTTCTTCACAGCTCTCTCACACCTTCTGGTCTATAGAGACCCCTTTTCCTAGTTTCTCTGGTCAGAAAGAGAGTTTTTGTTGGAATGTAGGCCGCCCATGCTACTCTACAAATGGGCCCACCCTTATTGCAGAGCCACATGTGAGGGAAAACAAAAAAAAAAGAGGGGGGGGGGAAACACATCCCATGGGAGTCACTTCTCCCAGTTTTGACTTCTCTCCACAATCCACCTGCTTTGTTTTCTTTTCAGAATCTAGGATTTTTAGTTGTAATAAGCAGGAGGGATGGGCTGTAGAGGGCTTATGCACCATGGCTGAATCAAGACTTTGCTGTATTAAATTTGTAATTTTGGATCTCATGTGCAGAGAAGTGAAAATCATTCTTCCCTGCTCAGAGTATACTGACATCATCAGTCCCTATTATTTTTTGTTTTACCTGTTTCCATTTCCATCTCCTTCCAGAGACAACCATGTTAGCAAGTGTGACATTTGTCCTTAAATATTTATGAATCTTTGTAAAATAGCTAGTGCTGTTTACACGTATATTTGTTTTTAATTTACCAAATTGACATTAGTCTTGTTCTGTTTCTTCTGTCATTCAACAGTATGCTTTTTGGTTATGTTCATGTCTCTATGTGTAGAAATGGTTTATTGCTTCTAACAACTACATAGTATTCCATAGTAGACATGTATCACATTTTACTTACATATTTCTTATGAATGGTCACCTAGGGGCACCTGGGTGGCTTAGTAGGTTAAGTGGCCAACTCTTGATTTTGGCTGAGGTCATGATCTCACAGTTCACGGGATTGAGCCCCACATTGGTCTCTGTGCTGACGGCATGCCTGCTTGGGATTCTTTCTCTCCCCCCCTCTCTCAGGACCGCTTTTGTGCCTATGTTCACACTCTCTCTTTCGAAATAAATAAGTAAACGTTTAAAGTATTATATTGAATCTGCCAATTTACGTCTACTACAAAACCTTAGTTCAAGTCCTTATCATCTCTTATCTATTCTATTACAATAAACTGCTGCCTCTTCTCCCTTTATTCACTTTTCCTCCATGGGTCATCTAATGTATAGCATCCAGAGTGATCTTTCTGAACCATAAACCTAACACATGCCTCACACAGATCTTTAGCTGGAGAAGGATGTCTCAGAGGTTCTCGGACCACACTTTTTTTTTTTTTTTCCAATGTTTATTTATTTTTGGGACAGAGAGAGACAGAGCATGAACGGGGGAGGGGCAGAGAGAGAGGGAGACACAGAATCGGAAACAGGCTCCAGGCTCTGAGCCATCAGCCCAGAGCCCGACGCGGGGCTCGAACTCCCGGACCGCGAGATTGTGACCTGGCTGAAGTCGGACGCTTAACCGACTGCGCCACCCAGGCGCCCCCGGACCACACTTTTGAGAACTGCTGCTCCTCTGTGCATTCTGAGCCTCCTAGAAGATAACTTTGTAATTACTCAGTCATGTTTGTTAACTACATAGTGACTGGTCTTAAATTTGGGAATTTGGATCCAGCTGTGTATCAGACTTGTCTGGCCAGCTTACCTCAGACAAGACAGCACCCTTCCTTTAACTGTGGGAACTAAGAATCATATTGCCTAAATAAGACAGGACAGCCCTGACACCAGGTTTAGGGAGGAGGCTAAGGGAGAGGGAAGATGGAGCAGACTAGAGCCCTACAAACTGTTTTTTTCCTTCTTTATTCTCAGGGGTACTGTTTAGTTACTGTCCCTCTCTCAGAGAAATAGAGGTGCCTGGTTACAGATCCATGGGATCTTCTGAAGGGTCGTAGAACAGCCTATTACTTTGACTACTTTCTTTTCTTGGATCAATCTAGGAAAGAATGCCTACTTGGACTGCAGAGTGAGCACTAATGTGTACTGCTTTCTCTTATCACAATAAAGTATAATAATAATTTTATATGTTGCCTTTGTTCAACCATTGTAATTGTTAGATTACAACCTAATCCTGTTTTTATTATCAGGCTTCTTAGGTTTTGCATCGGTTACCAACTTCTTATGATATAAAATAATTAATAGGAACTTTACTCTTGTGGTATATATATTTGTGTCATATTAATAGCAGGACCCAGTGCTCCATAAAGGATAATAGTTTCCAGTACACTATTCCTCACGATGACTCCTTAAGCGGCTCGTCGTCTGCTTCTTCATGTGAGCCAGTGAGTGATTTTCCAGCATCCTTCCGAAAGTCTACCTACTGGATGAAGATGAGAAGGGTCAAGGCAGCTGCTGCTTCGCGTGTTGAAGGTACCAGTATCTCTGCTTTATTTCAAAGACAGAGCATTCTCTAGGTAGCTGTTGTAAATGGTTCTTAAAGTATTAAGCATCACGTATGTTTCTCACATCTGTGTTAGGCTGTCACACACTGTTAAGCTTTGTGAACTGTCCTTTTATTTTATTTTTTTAGTTTTTTTTTTTTTTTTTTTTTTAATTTACATCCAAATTAGTTAGTATATAGTGCAACACTGATTTCAGGAGTAGATTCCTTAGTGCCCCTTATCCATTTAGCCCATCCCCCCTCCCACCACCCCTCCAGTAACCCTCAGTTTGTTCTCCATATTTATGAGTCTCTTCTGTTTTGTCCCTCTCCCTGTTTTTATATTATTTTTGTTTCCCTTCCCTTATGTTCATCTGTCTCTTAAAGTCCTCATATGAGTGAAGTCATATGATTTTTGTCTTTCTCTGACTAATTTCACTTAGCATAACACCCTCCAGTTCCATCCATGTAGTTGCAAATGGCAAGATTTCATTCTTTTTGATTGCCGAGTAAAACTCCATTGTATATATATACCACATCTTCTTTATCCATTCATCCATCGATGGACATTTGGGCTCTTTCCATACTTAGGCTATTGTTGATAGTGCTGCTATAAACATGGGGGTGCATGTGTCCCTTCGAAACAGCACACCTGTATCCCGTGGATAAATGCCTAGTAGTGCAATTGCTGGGTCGTAGGGTAGTTCTATTTTTAGTTTTGTGAGGAACCTCCATACTGTTTTCCAGAGTGGCTGCGCCAGCTTGCATTCCCAACTGTCCTTTTATTTTAGAGTGAAATTCTTACTCCTCTAGGTTATACGGGTATCAGCCTTTCCTCTTCAAATGATTTGAACTTCTTTCCCATTATACCAATTTCATCCTCTGTTGACGTTTAGCGGCCTTTATTATTCATGGGGAACAATTGATCAGTTGGGATGGAGAACAGTAAAAAAATGAAATGGGGAGGTCGAATGAGTTAGTGACGTTTTACCAACTTCCCTAAAACTGTCACAGACACTTCTGTGGGGCTTGTGTTTGCTGATGATCTGTCCTGTGATGACCTTGTGAGTGTTTTTTTGTTTTTTGTTTTTTTTTTTTTTTGTGAGTGATATTTTGAAGGCTGGCCAGTATGTTCACTTGTAAGCCATACTGAGGGTTTTGTTTGTTTGTTTTTGTGTGGTATTTCAGGGTCAGGTGGAGTATCAACCAAAGGAAAAAGGAAACCCAGGCAGGAAGAAGATGAAGACTATCGAGAATTTCCTCAGAAGAAGCATAAGCTTTATGGTGAGGGAGTAACTTTGCTAATTCTTTTCCCTTGGGTACCTTGGCTTTATTCTTCAGGGGTAAAAGGGAGAGAGACCTGAGGTTTTGGCCCTTGGAGCACTGCTGAACCCTTTGATTTTTTGGCGAGGAATGGCTTTCATCCTACCTGACTTTTTTGTTTTTTTCCTGTCATAACTTTTTTTTTTTTCACATTTGCTCATTTTTGAGAGACAGAGAGAGACAGAGCACAAATGGGGGAGGGGCAGAGAGAGAAGGAGACATAGAATCCGAAGCAGGCTCCAGGCTCCGAGCTATCAGCACAGAGCCCAATGTGGGGCTCGAACCCACGAACTGCGAGATCATGACCTGAGCCGAAGTCGGATGCTTAACTGGCTGAGCCACCCAGGCGCCCCTATTATTTTTATTTTATTTTTTTTTAAATATGGAATGCTTATATGTGCTGCCGAAGCGAGCACTTTTTAAAAAAATTTTTTTTTTACATTTATTCATTTTTGAGAGACAGAGATAGAGCACAAATGGGGCAGGGGCAGAGAGAGAGGGACCCTGTCATAACTTAAGGGAGACAGTTGGTTGAGGGAGTGGGACATAGGGTGTTGAGAAGAGATGGGAGGAAATTTTGATAGTAACAGATTGGATAGCAAAGGTGATATGTTGGGCTTCAAGTTTCTGTCTTGTGTCAGGGAGGAAGCAACGGCCTAAAACTCAACCTAATCCTAAATCCCAGGCTCGTCGTATTCGGAAGGAACCACCAGCTTATGCAGCAGGTATGTTTTCTGTTGGAAGCTTTGGGGTATCAAGGTCTTGCACTCTGGTTTTTTTTTGTTGTTGTTGGTCAAGGAGTGATGTTATAAAGAGTTTCTTTAAGGAGGCAGTTATTAAGGGTATGGGTTTGGAGGCCAGTCAGACCCGCCTTTAAGTTTTGGCTCTTAACTCATTTTCTGGTCTGCCTTCATCTAGTTAACTTCTGCAGGCTTCAGTTACCTTGTCTCTAAATAGGGATAATGAAGGTAGTCAGAATTTTCATGGAGACTAAATGGGGATAAAAACATTTAAGAACATCTCAGACACACAGGAAACAGGAAATTGGCTGTTATATATCTAAGTATCCCATTATTATATGCTGCTGTGAAAATGTTGCCCCATTGTTGGTTATACGTCAGTAAAGCTAGAAAAAAAAATGTTGCCCAGTTCTTTAAGCTGCTGGGCTTTTGAATGGTTCTCAGATGGTTTTTGTCGTGGAGGACTGAGTAGGAGTATCAGAAACTCCTCATTGTCTGAAAAAAAATTACTTCTAGAAAGAGTCTTTTCCCCAGGAAGGAAAAAAAATGATACTTTTACTAAATTCCAGGAATACATTTTCTGTTTCTAGAGAATTCTGCAAATTATGAAGTGTTTCTTTCTCTGCTTTGTAGGCAGTTTGGAGGAACAATGGTACCTAGAAATTGTGGATAAAGGCAGTGTCTCCTGTCCTACCTGCCAGGCGGTGGGGAGGAAGACCATAGAGGGCTTAAAGAAACACATGGAGACCTGCAAACAGGTTAGAGATTTTGTGGCGTTTCATAAGGGTTATGACCTTTTCCCATACCTCAGACAACTATCGCTATGTCAGTGTGCTGATTACTGTGGAGAAGCAGCAGCATTGTGTTACAAGGAAAACAGAGGCTTTAGAGTCTGACAGACTTGGGTTTGAATCTTCATTTAGCCACTTACTTGTTGTGTCATTTAGCTTTTTATGTGTGAACCTTGGTTTTCTCATTTATATTACAAATTATACAAATAATTTTATGTAGTCCCTGAGGGGATAAGAAAGAATACATGCTGAGTGTCCACCCCGTTACTCGGCAAATGTTGGCACTCAGTAAATGGTAATTCTTACTCCTTTAAAAATGAGTTACTTTTACTTCTTTACCCTTGAGGATGTGACACTGAGGTTGTGGGGTTTTGAGATTCTTTGGGTTTGGAAATAAAGGAGACACAGACGAGAGCATCCGGGTAGGACTTTGTTACATTCTGTTTCTCTGTTGAACAACTTGACACTGAGCAGTATTTCTTCCTGTAGGAAATGTTTACTTGTCATCATTGTGGGAAACAACTTCGTTCACTGGCAGGGATGAAGTATCACGTGATGGCAAATCATAATAGCTTGGTAAGAGTATCTTCTGTATGAGCCTGTGTGTGTTTGGATGTCTTTACTTAGATGAGTGCGGATAACCCAGTGGAGGTGTCTAAGGCTCTGGGGCTTTATAGGGGTGTAAGAATACCTTTTTGATAGAAGTCATGCACATGAAACCTTTGCGGTGGGTATTTGTGTGTTTAGGTTAGCCCCAAAGGTTCGTCTCCTGGAAGATAGAGGCTCTGAGCTCTTATTTGCATTACATTTGCTTCCTTGTCTGTCTAGGAGAAGATGGAGAAAGCCAGGAGTCAGATAACTAAGCTTCATGGGCATCGGCTTAGGTGCTAGTCCAGTCCTTGATTCTCCTATGATACAATTTTTTTCTGTATCTGTCTTTTCCATGAATCATCTGCTTGTTTGCTTGTCTTGCTTTCTAGCCCATTTTGAAGGCTGGAGATGAAATAGACGAACCAAGTGAGAGAGAACGGCTCCGAACAGTTTTAAAGAGACTGGGAAAGCTCAGGTGCATGCGCGAGGTAAGAGCCCAGGGACAGTGTCTCCTTCTGCCTGGAGTCTTGAATCAATGTCTTTCTGTTATTTTGTTCCATTTCTTCTCTCTTGTAGACCTGGTTCTGTGTCCTCTTACAGCGTAAGAGTGGCTCCTGCTTTTCCAGCTGTTTTGAATTCATTAGTAGCTCTTTATTTTCTTTCTCATCTCCACAAACTTATTTCCCCCCTCTTTCCCTTTGTTCAAAGGAGTTTCTTTACCATCCTTTTTTAGTGTGATGAAAAGGATCTTAGTATTCTCACTGTGAGGAGCTTTGCCATTGCTGGGTGTATGATACTGGGGTGGAGTCGAGTCACAGACCAGAGAGGAAGCTCTGCCACAGGGGAGACACACGGATCCAGTTTACTGAATGCCAACTAAACTGATTGACTGTCACGGTTGGTGGTGGACAGGACAGGCGTTCGGCCAGGCACAAGGGCCAAGGAAAGGTTGTGCCAACGGGAAGTGTTGGAGAGGGTCTAGTGATACCAGAGGATCTATTTACGTGAGGTGGTGGTTGAATGCTTTGTGGCTGTTGAGAAATTGAGAAATCATGTCAAAAGATGTAAGATTATAGTTCAGGCCTTTCTCCTGTGTTCAGAGTTGCTCTAGTAGCTTCACCAGCATCATGGGATATCTGTACCATGTCAGAAAATGTGGCAAAGGGGCTGCAGAGCTGGAGGAGATGACCCTGAAATGTCACCACTGTGGAAAGCCATATAAATCGAAGGCTGGACTTGCGTATCACCTGAGGTCAGAGCATGGGCCTGTGAGTACTGATTACTT
This sequence comes from Lynx canadensis, assembly GCF_007474595.2. NCBI lineage: Eukaryota > Metazoa > Chordata > Mammalia > Carnivora > Felidae > Lynx > Lynx canadensis. The sequence continues at coordinate 118,030,729 of NC_044305.1, read as the reverse complement.
TCCAGACCCTGTTTGGGGATCTGTTTTTTGGGGACTCCTTACTCCGACATCTTCCCATACATCCGCTGTTCCTTATTTGTATCCCCTTTTAATCTTTGAATACTTTTGTTTTCCTTTCCTTATTTTTCCTTGGTTCTCTTATTTCTGCCTTTTGAACATAATTAGGTTAGAGAAATCAAAGTTCAGCGTGTAATCTGTGCAGAAGTAAACTCATTATTATACTTTTAAAGTTTAAGGCATTCCGATTTAGCTAGAAATTTTGTGGAAATTTCTGTCCGGCTGGTTCTTCCATTCCAATTTTTTTGTCTTGATTTTTTTCCCCCTTGATTACATTTCTAGGCTTCCCCCACCTCATGTTTCTTTTTAGAATTCAGTTTCAAGGTATAATTTACATATGATAATTAACGTTCACCCTTTTAATTTTTTAATTTTTATTTTTTTTAATGTTTATTTTTTGAGAGCGAAGACAGTATGGGGGGGTGGGCGGAGAGAGAGAGGGAGGCACAGAATCCGAAGCAGGCTCCAGGCTCTGAGCTGTCAGCACAGAGCCCGATGCGGGGCTCGAACTCACGAACTGTGAGATCATGACTTGAGCTGAGGTTGGACGCTTAACCGCCTGAGCCACCTAGGCGCCCCAATATTCACCCTTTTTAGTGTGCAGTTACGAGTTTTGACAAATACATAGTCATGTAGTCACCACCACAATCAAGATATAGAACGATTTGACCACTGATTTATTTTCTGTCCCTATAGTTTTGCTTTTTTCACAATGTCCTATAAATGGAGTCATACAATATGTAGCCTTCCTTTTGAGTCTGGCTTCTTTCACTTAGCATAATACATTTGAGACTCATCCATGTGTTGCATGTATCATTAATTTATTTTTTTTTATTTCTGTCTAGGATTCCATTGTATGGATGTTTCACAGTTTCTTTATCCATTCATCAGTTGAAGAACATTTGGGTTGTTCCCATATTTTGGCAATTATGAATAAAGTTACTATAAACATTCACATAAAAGGCTTTTGTGTGAAAATAAATTTTAATTTCTCTTGGGTAAATACTTAGGAATGGGATAGCTAGGTCATATGATAAATGTGTGTTTACCTTTATGAGAAACTACCAAACTCTTTTTCAGAGTGGCTGTACCATTTTGCATTCTCACTAGTAAAATATGACAATTCCAGTTGCTTTGTATCCTTGTTAGGATTTGCTATTGTTAATTTCATTTTTTTCTTAGTCCATTCTACTAGGTATGCAGTGGTATTTCACTGAAGTTTAAATTTGCATCTCCCTAGTGACTAATGACATTGACCATCTTTTCATTTGTTTATTGGCAATGTCAGTTGTTAGTGAAGTATCTTCTTTTTTGAAGTGGCCATTGAAATCCTTTATTATTGGAGTTTTGTTGTCTTACTAGGAAGTTTTGAGAATATTCTGAGTTTTTTATATATTTTGGACAGAAGCCCTTCATTAGATACATGTTTTGCAAATATTTTCTCCCAGTCTATAGTTTGTCTTTTCATCTATTTACAGTGTTCTAAATTTTTTTATAAGTTTATTTATCTTGAGAGGGAGAGAGAGCACCCAAGCAAGGGAGGGGGAGAGGGAGAGAGAGAAGCCCAAGCAGGCTCTGCTTAGTGTGGAGCTTGATGTGGGGCTTGATCTCACAGCTGTGAGATCATGACCTGAGCTGATATCAAGAGTCAGATAGATGCTCAACCAACTGAGACACCCAGGCACCCCTATAGTGTTTTTCAAAGAGCATAGTTCTTAAGTTCGATTTATCATTTTTTCCTTTTATGGGTAATGCTTTTTTTGTTGTTGTTTCTAATATCTCTTTGCCCAACCCAGTTTTCTTTTCTTTTCTTTTCTTTTAAATGTTTTTATTTATTTTTGAGAGAGACAGAGTGTGAGTGGTGGAGGGGCAGAGAGAGAGAGAGAGAGAGAGGGAGACACAGAATCTGAAACAAGCTCCAGGCTCTGAGCTGTCAGCACAGGGCCAGATACGGGGCTTGAACTCATGAACTGTGAGATCATGAACTGAGCCACCCAGGCACCCCCCAACCCAATTTTCTATTGCTGCTATAAAAAATCACAAGGGGGCCTGGGTGGCTCAGTCGGTTGAATGTCTGACTTTGGCTCAGGTCATGATCTCACAGTTCTTGGGTTCCAGCCCTGCATCTGAGCTGTCAGCACAGAGCCTGGAGGCTGCTTCTGATTCTGTGTCTTCCTCTCTCTCTGCCCCTTCCCCACTCACACTCTTGTCTCTCTCTCAGAAAATAAAACATTTAAAAAAAATCACCACAGAATTAATGGCCTAAATAACACAACTGTATTGTTTCAGTGTGTTAGGCCCGAAGTCCAGGGATAGCACAGCTCAGCTGGCTCCCCTGTGTAGGACCTCACCAGGCTGGCATCAAAATGTCAGTAGGACTGTTCCTTTTTGGAGGCTCAAGGGGAGAATCTGTTTTGAGGCTCGTTAAAATTAAGACTTGAGTTCCATGCAGTTAGTTGTAGGACCTCATTTCCTTGCTTGCTGTAGGCCGAGAGTTGTTCTCTGGTTCTGAAGGCCATCTATGTTCCGTGGCTTGTGGTCCCTTCCTCTTCAAGTCAGCAGCAGTATCAAGTCTCTCTCACACTCTGAATCTCTCCTGCCTTTTCTTCTGTCGCACCTCTCTTACTTAAAATCAACTGATTCTGGACTTTAATTAGATCTACAAAGTACCTTCACAGCAGCACATAGATTAGCGTTTAATTGAATAACTGATGACTGTAGCCTAGCCAGGGTGACACATCAAAAAACCATTACACCCAGGATTACAAAAATGTCCTCCCTTTGTTTCTTCTAGAAGTTTTATAGTTACGTGGTTTACATTTCATTTTGAGTTAATTTTTATATGTAGTATGAGATAGGAATGGGTTGAGGTTCATGTCTTTGCACATGGCTATGTCTTGACCTTTACTTATTAAAATAGAACAGACTTCACCCTAAGAAATTTTTTATATCAGCAAAATACGCATGAAGGTGGTAGAGCTTTATGCTAGTGGTTAGCAAGCCAGTGAAGAGCTTTTGATACTTAGAGCAGGAAGGATAGCCCTTAATCATTGGCTTTGATGGAAGCCACTTCTCAGGCCTGTGTTTTGCTATGTCTCATTCTTGCAGATCTCATTCTTTCCAGAGTCAGGACAGCCAGAGTGCTTAAAGGAGATGAGCCTGGAGCCAAAGAGTGGGGGTCGAGTTCAGAGGCGTTCTGCCAAGATAGCTGTGTACCACCTGCAGGAGCTGGCTTCTGCTGAACTGGCCAAGGAATGGCCTAAGAGGAAGGTGCTTCAGGATTTGGTGCCTGATGATCGGAAGGTAAAGTAGAAATTTGCGTTAATTTTGAACCATGTCTGATGTTGTGCTTAGTACATATGGAAAAGTAAATGCACTTGAGTACGTGATAAACAGTATGTTGCTTCTTTTTTTTTTAATTAATTAATTAATTAATTAAATTTTTTTTTAAATATATGAAATTTGTTGTCAAATTGGTTTCCATACAACACCCAGTGCATCCCAAAAGATGCCCTCTTCAATACCCATCACCCACCCTCCCCTCCCTCCCACCCCCCATTAGCCCTCAGTTTGTTCTCAGTTTTTAAGAGTCTCTTATGCTTTGGCTCTCTCCCACTCTACCCTCTCTTTTTTTTTTTTTTTTCCTTCCCCTCCCCCATGGGTTCCTGTTAAGTTTCTCAGGATCCACATAAGAGTGAACACATATGGTATCTGTCTTTCTCTGTATGGCTTATTTCACTTAGCATCACACTCTCCAGTTCCGCCCACCTGGCTACAGAGGGCCATATGTCATTCTTTCTCATTGCCACATAGTACTCCATTGTGTATATAAACTACAATTTCTTCATCAGTATGTTGTTTCTTAATCCTTAGAGATGGAGTATGTCTGATCCAGCTTCAGTGTTTGGATTCATATGGGTCCTAGAGAGACCATCTGTTTCAGAAATTCCTTAAGGAACCCTCTTAATTTTGAACTGCTTCTGGAGGGAATCCGAATTCCCAGATTAGTCTTTTTTATTAGTCTTTGTTTCCACTTTGTTAGTTTTTTGTTAGTCTTTTGTTAGTCTCTGTTTCCACTTTGTTAATTTGTATGTAGTAGTTTATATTTAGTTTAGATAAATGATTTCAGTTTGTTTTTCTAGCAACAGAACTCCTCTCCCCACCCACTCTTTTTTTCCAAATGAAAATTATATAAAACACCAATATGTAGAATAACTTAAAATAGAGTCACTGGGGTGCCTAGGTGGCTCAGCTGGGTAAGTGTCCAACTTCAGCCAAGGTCATGATCTTGTAGTTTGTGAGTTTGAGTCCCATGTTGGGCTATCTGCTGATAGCTCAGAGCTTGGAGCTGCTTCGGATTCTGTGTCTCATTCTCTCTCTGCCCCTCCCCTGCTCATGCTCTGTCTCTCTCTCTCTCTCTCTCTCTCTCTCTCTCTCTCAAAAATAAATATTAAAAAAAAATTAAAAATGGAGTTTCTCTATGTAACTAGGGGTAGTGAGCCCAAAACTTTGCCTACTTGGCCTTCTCCTTGATACTTTTATCATTCCTTCCATGGCCCCAAGTGTACTTCTCAGGGTTACAGAATCTAGCTTAGAAGCCTTTGGTTTAAAATAGATCATAGACCAAAGGAACATATTTGGCCAAGAGGAGATAAGGAGTATATGACTATGGGGTAGTCATGGGAAGGGCTTGGGAGGATATACGAGTAAAGATTAAGGTTAGAGCTGAGGACCTGTTACTCTCCATGGTATCAAGAAAGATAGTTTAGATTTGGCCTAGGGCTTTGACTCATGAGGGGAATGTCATATATTATAAGAAAATGTCAATTCGTGGAAGTGGATACCTTTTATTTGGTCTAAAAATCAGTCCTACTGGTGTCCAAGGAGTTGGATCCTGTTCTTGAGTATCAGAGCATCCTTTTTTGTTTCAGACTCATTGCTACTTTTTTCCTGCCACAGGCTAAAGTATGTGGTTATCTAAATTCAGTTTAAATGTGAATTTTGTACAGTGGTATGTATCTTATGATATCGTAGTCCGTTTGCTTTCACTGTGTTGATCGGTGGTAGGGAATTAGACATAAATATTTGTTAACTGATTGATAAGGTTTGCTAGTCTTATCTAGCAGATACTCTCCTAAAATCATCAGTTTTATAGTTTGACATTGTGTAGGTTAAAGGCATTATTATTTTGTTTTGTTTTAAACTAAAAATTTAATTGGAATAGATAATATATTCTTGTTCAGAAGTCAAAATGATAATAAACATTGAGATATCTCAGTCTCACCCCATCCTTGTTCTAGCCTGTATCCATGGTAACCATTCTTACTGGTTTCTTGTGTGTCCTTCCAGTGTTTTTTAATGCAAATACAAGCAATATGGTCTAGGAAAAACTCTTGTGTTTTCTTTTACTCACATACTACTACACACTTAACACTTCTGACACCAGATGTGTGGTTTTTTCCCACACAGACTAATTTTCTAACACCACCTGCGTGTCCTACAATTTAATTCAGTCCTGACACTATCTACCTGGAGTTAGTGTCAGGTCCACAAGTTAAGGGCTCAGTCTCACAGGACTGTTCCAATTTCAGGTGCCAGTCACAAGTCCCAGGTTGTCATCTGTACTTCTGACTGACTGGGCTAAAAATTGGGGTTCCCATGCTCCCCTCCTTGGTTTCGGTAATTTGCTAGCATGCCTCACAGAACTCAGGGCAACGTGTTTACTGGTTTGTTATAAAGGATATAATAAAATCTGCAGATGAACAACCAGATGAAGAAATACAGAGTGAGGTCTAGAAGAGTCCCCAGCATAGGAGCTCCTATCCCTGTGGAGTTGGAGGTGTATCACCCTCTTGGGCATATATATACTCTCTGAACCCCATAATTTTGGGATTTTTATAGAGGCTTCATCACATAGGCATGATTGATTAACTATCCCTAGCCCCTTTCCCTCTCTAGAGAATGGGGAATGTGTCTGAAAGTTCAAAGCTTCTAATCAAGGCTTGGTTTTGCCAGTGGCTAGCCCACCGAGGAGCCCACAGACTATTACCTCATCAAAACAAAAGATACTCCTATCACCCAGGAAATTCCAAGGGATTTATGAACTCTGTCCAAATACTGGTATTACTCAGAAAATTAGTAGGTGTTTTAGGAACTCTCTATCAGGAACCAGGTTCAGAGACTGAGTATTAGCAGGAACTGAGGGCAGAGACCAATAAATATTTTTTCTTGTTTCACAAATATATATTCCTTTCTTTTAAATGTTTCCATTTATTTTGAGAGAGAGAGCACATAAGCTGGGCAAGGGCAGAGAGAGGGAGAGACAGAATCCAACACAGGGCTCGAACTCACAAACCGTGAGACCATGACCTGAGCTGAAATCAAGAGTCAGAAGCTTAACTGACTGAGCCACCAAGACACCCCTATATTCCTTTTTCAAAAATCTTTTTATTTGGAAACAATTTTAGACTTACCGAGTCTTTGCAAAATTAGTACAGAGTTCCCATATGCTCTTTACCTGGCTTCCCCTAATGCCAACATCTTACATAACCAATAACATAGGATCCCATCAAGATCTCACATTTAATTCTCTTCACTGTGTCTCCTTAGTCTCCTCCCATCTGTTATCATCCTTCTGGCTTTATTGATCTTTTGTGCTCTTGACACTTTTTTTTTTTTTAATTTTTTTTTTCAACGTTTATTTATTTTTGGGACAGAGAGAGACAGAGCATGAACGGGGGAGGGGCAGAGAGAGAGGGAGACACAGAATCGGAAACAGGCTCCAGGCTCTGAGCCATCAGCCCAGAGCCCGACGCGGGGCTTGAACTCATGGACCGTGAGATCGTGACCTGGCTGAAGTCGGACGCTTAACTGACTGCGCCACCCAGGCGCCCCTGACACTTTTGAAGAGAACAGGCTCGTTGTTTTGTAGAATATCCCTAATATGGATTTGTCTAGTGTTTGCTCAAGATTAGATTGAAAGTTACATGTTTTTGTCAAGATTACCACTGAAGCAGTGTTTGCCTTTCTCAATGTACCATATTAGGAGGTATATGATGTTGATGTGTCTTTTTTACCAGTGATCACTTTGATCACTTGATTAGGGTGTATTGTCCAGTTTTCTCCAAGGCAAAATTAAAGTTTTCCTCTCTGTAATTAGTGAACATTTTGTGGGGATAGTGACGCTGTGCAACTACCCTGTGTCTTATCATACCTCTGCCCACTTGCTGTAGCATCTGTCAGTGATTCATTCTTGCCTGCAACAGTTATTATTATGGTTGTTTGCCTAATGATGGTTTGTGTTTCCATTACTTCTTCCATAAATTATTAATTGAAATTCTGTGAGAAAATACGTCCTTTTTTTCTCTTAATCTATATCAGTATGGACTCATGGATATTTTATTGTAGGTGTATAATCCAGTGCTATTATTAATATTCATTTTTTGGCTCAAATTATTCCAGATTTGGCCATCAAGAGCTCTTTGCAGTGGGCACCTGTGCCTTTTTGACATGCTTCTATCATTTTTTTGAGTACTCTTTGACAACATAAGGTGCTGTAGAGTCATCTTGTGTATTCCCTTCCCCCGCCCTGGAATCAACCATTTCTCTAAAGAATGCTGGTTTCTTTTATTGGAGAATATACTTAAAAAACAAGATTTGAATGCTGGGTGTACTCATTCCTGCTGGGGTGTCATTGCTTCTGGGCCCTCTTGGTGGCTAGAACTAGGATATATATGTATGTCTACTCGTAGATGAAAACACACACTCTGTGTTCATTTTTATGTCTGTCTGTATACATATTTAAAGCCATGATACCTTCACTTCCAGTCCAACACCACAAGTTTCATTCTTGCCTTCCTTTGTGCTTATTTGTAACTCCTTTCTCTAACAGTAGGAAAACCTAGCTCTCACTGTTTGTAATATATTTATTTATTTGCTTAGTCCTAGTATAACATAAAGTAGTTTTACAATTATTAAACCATACCCCTGTAAAAACAGGTTTATTAGCTGTAGAAGAATATTTGTATATCGTTCTTTACATCTTCAGCCTTACAGTATATAGTCAAAGTACTGTTTTATTTTTTTTTTTAACTTACCTATTTATTTTGAGAGAGGGAGAGAGAGAGAGAGAGTGAGGGAAGGGCAGAGAGAGAGGGAGAAAGAGAAGTCCAAGCAGGCTCCACACTAACATGAACTGTGAGATCACGACCTGAGCCAAAGTCAGATGCTCCACTGACTGAGCTTCCCAGGCGTCCCTCAAAGTATTATTTTACGGTTATTTAGATTGGCTTTCTCCCTCGCTCCCTTCATTATGCTTCTCATTTGTAATCCTTAGGTTCATGTGTTACTTTTCTTTACATTTTGAGTTCCCCTACATCCTGTTTAATTGAAACTAGTCATTTCTCTTGGGGGGTATGTGAAACATTACCATAGTTCTAAAAGTCAGACCCCATACAAAAGGTCGTCTTATAGAAGGGTCACTGCCCTCTTCCCAGCTTTCCCATTCTGAATACCCTTTTGTTTCCATCCTGTCCCCACCCTGCTCCCTGCAGAGACCACCACACTCAGTTTCTGCTTTGTCCTTCCTGTATTTTTATGGGCTAGATGACCAGATACATGCATATTTTCGTACATCTTTTTCTTTCTCACATAGATACTCTTTTGTAATTTGCTTTATTTCACTTAAAAGTGTATCCTGGAAATCACTCCATATGTGTTCTTAGAGATTATCCTCACTTCTTTTTTTTACAGCTGCGTAAACATGATAGTTTATTATATGAATATAATAGTTTATGCAAATATTCTCTTATCACTGTAAAAGGATTTTAGATGGACCTGTATACCCTAGCTGCAGAAGATAGGGGTGCTTATAAATAAAGCCAGCTCTGTGCTCTGATTCCTCTTATAGATTTAGCGGAGTTCCTTTAGGCTGCCTTCCTTATTTCCCCTTACCTCTGGGTTTTGGTTCTGTTTTTCTGTCTCAGAAAGAGCATCAGCTTCTTTTCAGATACTTCCATTTTCCAAGCAGGAGGATTGTTTACTCACTGGAAATACAGCTATTACTTGTGGTGGACTTTGTAAGAACTGTCTCTACAGGTGCTAGCTGTCTCTTTTCTGGAAACTATAGTAGTTGTAAGAAGAGACTAATTTAGGGGCACCTGGCTGGCTCAATTGGTGGAGCATGTAACTCTTGATCTTGGGGTTGTGAGTTCGAGCCCCACGTCGGGCTCTAAATCAATCAATCAATCAATCAATCAATCTAAAGAAAAGAGAGAGAGAGACTAACTTGGGTCAAGCATGTGAAGGCAAGTGTGAGGAATAATTTTGCTTGCGCAGTATAAGTAAAAATCATGTGTTCCATCCCCAAGTTCTCTCACATCTTTGTTTTAGGTTGAACCTTAATTTCTTTGAGTTTTTTTTTAAATGTTTATTTTTGAGAGAGAAAATAGAGAGAGACAGAACATGAGCAGGGGAGGGGCAGAGGGAGACAGAAGGGAGACAGAATACAAAGCAGGCTCCAGGCTCTGATGAGCTGTCAGCACAGAGCCTGATACGGGGCTCGAACTCACAAACCACGAGATCACGACCTGAGTCGAAGTCGGATGCTCAATTGACTGAACCACCCAGGTGCCCCTGAATTTTTTAAATACCAAAAATTAACATGACACCTTTGAAGAAAAAGGAGAAATGCAGATAAGCAGGGAAAAATCATTAAAGCTACTCAAAATTCTACCACCCAGAGAGGACTACTGTTAACATTTTGATGTATAGCCTTCTAGCTTTTCCCCCATCTACATATATTTCTGTTGCATATGTTGTATATATATGTGTATATATGTACCATATTTATGAATATACCTATATTTTACAGTACATATTTGTATCTTTGTCTTTTTCGTAATGAGTATTTTAACTGTGTAAATGCTCTGTCACTAGCTTTTTAAAACTGTAGATGAAGTGCTATATCTGAAAGTCTCTTCTCCTGCCCTCTGTTAAAAATCAAAGCTATTCTAAGATTAAAAAACAGTTATACTTACCAGTTTCAGATAAATTTGTATTTAAAGGGTCTTACATGCTATAATATTTTTGGCACATGAAAATATGTTTGTCAGACTCCAGAATTACATAACCTAAAGAGTTGGGTATGAACCTTTTGGGGTATTTTGGTTGGAAGTTGGATTCCTCCAATAAAATATTTCTTGTCTTGTAGTTAAAATATACTCGCCCTGGGCTTCCTACCTTCAGCCAGGAAGTACTACACAAATGGAAGTCAGATATCAAGAAATATCATCGCATTCAGTGCCCTAACCAGGTGGTTCTTTCTCATTCATTTTTTCAGTAAATGTTTATCAAGTTTATCAAACTTCTGTCTCAGTTACTGATTCCTTCATGACAAAGTTATCTGAACCTTAGTGGCTTAAAACATTAGTTATTTTATTTGTTCAGAATTCTGTGAGTCAGTAATTCTGTCAGGGCTCAGAGAACCTTCTCCTGCTAAACATGGCGTCAGCTGGGATCACTCATGGGTTGTATTCAGCTGCAAGCTCAGATGGGACCTAAACGTCCAAGATAGCTTCTGTGCAGCTAATTGAGCTGGGAGCTTCGCTCTCCACGTGGCCTCTCTGTCCATGAGGTTGTAGTGGGTTACCAGCAGGGTACATGGCAACTGACTTCTTAGAGTGTTCCAAGAACATGCAGATGAAAGCTGTAGATCTCTCAGGCCTAGCTTCAGAATTTGTTCAGCAATATTTCCATGGCATTCTATTGGTCAAAGGAATCACAGGGTTAACCCAGATTCAAAGGGAGGGTGAATAGACTCCTCTTCTTATAGGGAAGAGTGGCAGAGAATTTCCATTATTTCTTTAATCCACCACAGCTGTATATGCAGTACTTTGGGAAGGAGGATATCTACCAGAAACAGGAGACATATTTATACTGAAGAAGGCAGATTAAAAAAAAAAAAAATCCAACCATGCAATTTTCTGTTTCTCTAAAAGTCAGAGAAAAAGTATCAGGGAAGGGAATATCTTAAGCCCTTCTCTTTTTAAAAAAATACCTTTTCATGGTTTTCCTTTTTCCTTTTGTGGCTTGTGTCTGAATTTTTTCTGTTTGGTTTGTAGTACAATTTATTGGGCTTCTTCCTCTAAATGTAGGGTTGGTCAGTGTGAACGGCCAGATTGCTAAGAGAAGGATGAGGTTTGGTATAATCTTTACATTATTTCTTCTTCTCTCTTTCAGGGTTGTGAGGCTGTCTACAGTAGTGTATCAGGCCTTAAGGCTCACCTGGGCTCTTGTACCTTGGTTTGTAACTTTCTGAATGCTTTATCTTAATGTGATCTCTCAAACAAAAGTCTGACATGGAAGAGAATTCAGTTTAGGCGAACAGCTAGTCACCCTGTTTACTGTTAAGTTCAGAGGCTTGTTTAGTTTTTTATGTCCTAAAGATTCTTTATCTGGTATTGGATGGGATGTCCTGATATGTCCAAGATATAGAAGAAGCCAACATAGCCTTAAGTCTTATCAATTAAAAAAGTTGGAGGAAAAGTATTATTATTAGTTTTGAGTCTATATCAGGGAGGTAACTTTTTCTACCTGAGTCTGTCCTGCCCTGGACCTGCCCTGTTTATTGGGCCTTAAAATTTCTAGAATCAGTTTACGTGTGCTTATCTGGATGATGAAGATCCTCTAATCCCACCTGAATTATATAGCCTCTGGGGATGGGAGGTAGATGCTAGCCCTGGGTGTCAGGCAAACAGATATTCACCTCACTGCATCTTTTCTGTGTTGACCCAGGTGCCCTCTGACTCACAGACATGGGGACTGCTGCCACTTTTTTTTTTTTTTTAATTTTTTTTTTTTCAACGTTTATTTATTTTTGGGACAGAGAGAGACAGAGCATGAACGGGGGAGGGGCAGAGAGAGAGGGAGACACAGAATAGGAAACAGGCTCCAGGCTCTGAGCCATCAGCCCAGAGCCTGACGCGGGGCTCGAACTCACGGACTGTGAGATCGTGACCTGGCTGAAGTCGGACGCTTAACCGACTGCGCCACCCAGGCGCCCCATGCTGCCACTTTTTAATTCCATTCAGAAATATCTCCTCACACAAAATTAGCACCATGGACACTCAGAGCTTCAGGAGGGGAGAGAAACCTCAGTTCAAAGCAGCAAGGGAGTGTAGGCATCCAACCCAGATCTGGCCACAAGTGCTTAGGAGTTTGTCATCATGATCTTAGTTTCTGAGTCCTTAAACTAGGCATTATGGACAATATACCTCTAATTCTGGATTTGCAAGGCACTCTTTAGAGCAGTGGATTATAGTGGGAAGAATTATACATTGGTGCCTCTGGTGAACTTCAGGAGTTTGATCATGTGGGAAGAGGAACCAAGAGAATCTGGAAGTGAAGTGACAGAAACTAGGGAAGATAGAAAAGGGTGATTTGTTACATAATAAAAGTAGGAATACTTTAGGTTGTGTTGAGGGGGTGGGGGTATTATGTATAGAACTATATTAGGATAGATTTCTAGTGGTAATAGTCTGCCTAAATCTGGTTTTCCCAAGTATATTGCTGTATTGGATTTTCTTCCTTCTTACCTTTGCTGAAGTAAAATCCCCTCTTTTCATCTCTAACAATCCCCACACACGGCCCAGGTACGTGTTCCTGAATTTACCAGTAATTCCCTTTTCTTTCTCTCTTGAAAACAGGGAAACTTTGTGGCTGGAAAATACAAGTGTCTTCTGTGTCAAAAAGAATTTGTGTCAGAGAGTGGTGTCAAGTATCACATCAACTCTGTCCATGCCGAGGTGAGGTCCCTGCTTTTCCCATCATGTTTTTGTAATCCCTGGAACCCATACATGTGCCCCCAAGAAAGGTGGAATTTGTGTGTTGTGTTGGGCTAGGACTGCCAAGGAAAGTAGCTTGAAAGTGGTTACTGGAGACATTGGAGTTAAAATACTTTGTAAAATTAGATGCATAATTATATTTTCTATGAAAGCATTTGTAGTCAGTATAAGTCTGAGCATCCTTGAGCTCTTCTGATTCTTTTAAATTCAGTTAAATCAGGCATGTGGGCAGTAGGCTGAGTTTACACCTTTGCAATTCTTGTTTCCTAGCGTTCTCCATACTTCCGTTTTCTAGTATTCTAATTAATGTTGTGGAGCAACCTGTTTTTAAGGTTGTTTAAAATACCGCAAAGAGGGGCGCCTGGGTGGCTCAGTCGGTTGGGCGACCGACTTCGGCTCAGGTCATGATTTCACCGTCCGTGAGTTTGAGCCCCTCATCGGGCTCTGTGCTGACAGCTCAGAGCCTGGAGCCTGTTTCAGATTCTGTGTCTCCCTGTCTCTCTGACCCTCCCCTGTTCATGCTCTGTCTCTCTCTATCTCAAAAATAAATAAACGTAAAAAAAAAAAAATACTGCAAAGAAACAACTATGAAAGACATTAATGAGACAGCTGGAGTCATTGGAATACAACTGTATTAAATAATCGTAATGAGTCAATGTTAATGTTCCCAAATGTGATCACTGTATTGTTTTGCAGGGGAATGCCCTTGTTCTTAGGTAGATATATGCTGAAATTTTTAGGGATGAAATACGCCTGAAAATAAATTGCAAATGGAAGAAGGAAGAAAGGAAAGAGAGGTTAACGATGGTAAATCTAGGTTTCATTGAACTATTATAACTTTTCTGAAGGTTTGTACATTTTGACAATTAAAAAATAAATTCTGTGTAAAAGTGTTCTAAAGTTCAGGGGTGCCTGGGTGGTTCAGTTGGTTGAGTGTCCGACTTCGGCTTAGGTCATGATCTCGCAGTCTGTGAGTTTGGGCCCTGCGTCGGGCTCTGTGCTGACAGCTTAGAGCCTGGAGCCTGCTTCAGATTTTGTGTCTCCCTCTCTCTCTGCCCCTCCCCTGCTCATGCTCGCTCGCTCTCTCTCTCTCTCTCTCTCTCTGTCTCAAAAATAAACATTTGAAAGAAAAATTTCTAAAAATGCTTTAAAGTTCAGAAAGCTGAGTCTTTTTTTTCTCTTAGGGCAAGTTTTTAGTAATATAGGTGAGTAGAGAAATTGTTTCCTGTATAATTAAATACCCGTATTGCAAAAGCTAAAGGAGTAGAGTGCATTCTCTTGGAATATCTGACTGCAAAAACTATTGTTGCCTGATAAGGAAAAATAGCAAGCACCTTCAGCTGTTCTCTGCCCTCACATTTAATAGTTTTTAACAATGTGGGCTGTAGTTAGTGTCATCAAATGTGGTTCTTGTTGTTTTACCAGTTTAAGCTTTGGGAGGCCCTTTCCATGTCTGAGATTTCTTCTGGAATGCAGTCCTATCTTTTTTTATAATAATAGTGTACCTTTTTATGCTTCAGGAAGTACTTAAAAGATAATTATCTCGAGGTCCCTGGGTGGCTCAGTTGGTTAAGTGCCTGATTGTTGATTTTGGCTCAGGTCATGATCTCATGGTTCCTTAGTTTGAGACCCGTGTCAGGTTCTACACTGACAGCTCACAGCCTGAAGCCTGTTTCGGATTCTGTGTCCTCCTCTCTCTCTCTGCCTCTTCCCCGCTTGTGTACGTGCTCTCCCTCTGTCTCAAAAATAAATAAATAAACATTAAAAAAAAAAAAATTATCTCCTGACAAAAATCTGGCCTTTATGTAATTAACCAGTTTTCTCCAGTTTCCTCTTAAAAAGTTGGAACCAACAAATTTCACTTAGTTTGGGGCTTGTTCCCCAGGCATTTGTTCAATGATTTGTGCCTGTGTTTATGAATTATATGTGGTGGTAAAACATTTTTATTCTGTTCCTCCCTTTCTGCCTCGCATGTTCTTACACTACTTTTTTTTTTTAAACAGGAATTTTCAAATACATGAAAATGGACAAAATAGTGTAATGAATAGCATTAACAGATATGAATAGCATTAACAGATATGAATAGCTTTAACAGATTGGCCAACAAGTTTATGGCCAATCTTGTTTTCATTTATAACCACACCTACTTCTCTTGTTCCTTAAAGGCTTATTTTTTTTTTTAAGTTTATTTATTTTGAGAGAGAGTGTGCATGTGCACACAAGCAGGGGAGGGGCAGGGAGAGCAAGAGGGAGAGAGAAACCCAAGCAGGCTCCATGCTGTTAAAGCAGAGCCTGACTCTTGATCCCACCATCCTTGAGATCATGACCTGAGCCAAAATCAATAGTCAGGCACTTAACTGACTGTGCCACCCAGGTGCTCCTTAAAGGCTTATTTTGAACAAATTTCACATACCCTGTCACTGTCACTGCTTCTTTCACTGTGTCTAAAATATAGGGACTTTTAAAAGTATATGACCGCAACCATCATTACACCTAAAAAAAATTAACAATGATTCTTGCATATCATTATATACCTAGTTATTATTTAAATTATTTAAATTTCCCTGATTGCCTCATAATTTTTTTTCAGAGTTGGCTTGTTCAAATCAGGAGCAAAAAAAAAAAAAAAAAGGTCCATATACTGTATGTTTTAATCTAGAGTGCTATCCAATAGAAATGTAATGTGAGTCATGTATGTAATTTAAAATTTTCTAGTAACCACATTTCAAAAGTATAAAGAAAAACAGGTGATATTAATGTTGATAATATATTTTATTTAATCCAGTATACTATCTTTTGAACACGTAGTCAGTAAAAAATTATTGAGATACTTTATATTTTTTCATACTAAATCTTTGAAATTTCATGTCTATTTGTTATATATTGAAAGCGTAACAGGACGCCTGAGTGGCTCAGTCGGTTGAGCGTCCGACTTCGGCTCGGGTCACGATCTCATAGTCTGTGGGTTCGAGCCCCGCGTCGGGCTCTGTGCTGACAGCTCAGAGCCTGGAGCCTGCTTCCGATTCTGTGTCTCCCTCTCTCTCTGCCCCTTCCCCACTCATGCTCTGTCTCTCTCTGTCTCAAAAATAAAAATAAAAACATTAAAAAAAAAATTTAGAAAGCGCATCTCATTTTGGATTAGTCATTTTTCAAGAGCTCATTAGCCACATGTGGCTAGTGACTATCTCATTGGACAATGCAGGTCTAGAAGTTTCCCTTTCCTCTCCCCCCACCCCAAATTTATTTGTTGAAGAAACAAGGTCATATATGCACATTTTGGATTTTGTTGATTACATTCCTGTGGTGGTGGTCCTCTAGCAGAGTATTTCCTATAAACTGGTTTTTAGACCTAGAAGACTGATCAGATCACTTGATTTATTTATTTTTTTTTAATTTTTTTTTCAACGTTTTTTATTTATTTTTGGGACAGAGAGAGACAGAGCATGAACGGGGGAGGGGCAGAGAGAGAGGGAGACACAGAATTGGAAACAGGCTCCAGGCTCTGAGCCATCAGCCCAGAGCCCGATGCGGGGCTCGAACCCACAGACCGCGAGATCGTGACCTGGCTGAAGTCGGACGCTTAACCGACTGTGCCACCCAGGCGCCCCCAGATCACTTGATTTAGATTGAAGTCTTTCTTTCTTTCTTTCTTTCTTTCTTTCTTTCTTTCTTTCTTTCTTTCTTTCTTTCTTTCTTTCTCTTTCTTTCTTTCTTTCTTTCTTCCTTTCTTTCTTTCTTTTTTCCTTTCTTTCTTTTTTTCTGCAAGAATATTTCATAGTTGGAGTCCATGTTCCTTAACTCTTAATTTTTTAAACTGAGTCTTAGAGAAATTAAGTAATTTCCCCATGGTCACAGAGACAGAAACAGAGTTGAGATTTGCACCCAGGTGGTCTGGCTGCATGCAAATACTATCATGAAATAAAAATCTCCTATGACCCAATGCTTTATATCTCATGAGAGTTTTACAAAGGAGATAGATGAGTGGGATGATGCTAAGTGATCAGACTTCGTGGATCACTTATTGAAGTACCCTAAATCATGTCTTACACAATAAATGCTTATAATGACTGCTCATGATGAATTTCTTCAGTTTCAAGTACAGAGTTCTAAGCTATGGTTCCCTATCTGTTTCCTCCTTACTGTGTTCTGCCCTAACCGTGCCTTTTAGGGATTCTTCCCACACCCATTCTTTATGTTCTCTACTGTGTATTGATTGACTGGATGATTTTTCCATTTTGCCTCTGTAGGACTGGTTCGTTGTAAACCCAACCACAACCAAAAGCTTTGAAAAGCTCATGAAGATAAAGCAGCGGCAGCAAGAAGAAGAAAAGCGGAGGCAGCAGCACAGGAGCAGAAGGTCTCTGCGAAGGCTGCAGCAGCCTGGCATCGAGCTTCCTGAGGCAGAGCTGAGTCTTAGAGTAGGGAAGGATCAGAGGAGGAGTAACGAGGAATTGCTAGTGTCGACCTCCTGTAAGGAACCGGAGCAGGAGCCAGTGCCAGCACAATTCCAGAAAGTAAAGGCCCCAAAGACTAATCATAAACGAGGAAGGAAATAGGCAGGCAGTGTGAAAGCTCCTAGGAAAGCGGACATGATGCCATTGTCACGGGGGCCTGTGCTGGGAGGACTGAGTCACGGGGGCTGAGTGAGGAGAAATGCACTCTCTCAGCTGTTTGTGTAAGGCTGTGACTTTCTCAGCTCCTTCCTCCTGTGTAAATTTCACTGTTCTCCCTATTTATTCACTTTGACCCCCACCCCCACCCTCACCCCCTTTTTGGTAGGTTTTCCTGCTATTCCTCATTGGAGTCCTCTTGTTTTTCTCTTATCTTGCCCAAAGAGCTCCCTCTTAAGGCCAACTGTGGGCCCCTCTTGCCCTGTACAAAACTGAGAAACCTGTTTGGTTGTCCTGTTCCTTCCTGGGCTATAGAATGTTCTTGGAAGCTCCATTGATTAGTAGTCATTCCATCATCTTGCTTATAAAACAATTCCAAATTAATTTTTTAAAACCATACTGATTTACCATTTTGTATTTGTGATTTAACAATCCTAGAAGCTAGAACTGTTGTCACTCATGTAAAAAGCTTATCCTGTCTCCTTGGGAAGCAGATTTTATGGAGGCTGTTTGTTCTCTCAATATGTAAGAAAATGGATGTAGGATGAAAAAGCTAGAACCTCGCTACACTGGTTTTACTGGGAAATGTTTTGTTTATCCCAAGTAGCAGTGACTGACTAGACCCACAGGCATGAAAAGCAGCCCAAACATTAAAATGTCGCAAACATTAAAATGATTGGAAAGAAGGAAGTAGAAGAAGCAATAAATACTGCCTCATCTTTCCTGGGGCTTGAGGCCTCATTGGTTGCTATGATCAGTGCCCTCCTAAAGCTTGTTTTCTCCCCCAGTTTTATGGATTGAGAAATACCACATTGCACTTGATGTTTTGACACAGAATCCTAGTGTTCCTGGTAATGCCACTAAGACTGGCAGCCAAGGTGCACATTCCTTCTCCCCCGGACTTGACCTTACCTGTTAGTCTATGCCGTGCTAAGTCTATTCCTCCCTTTAGCCAACCTCTGTCTCTTGGAATTCTCTGAGAATATTGTCCTCTATCCTCTTTTATATGTGGAGTTCTATCCTCTTTATATCTTGAGACTTTGTCACCAGATGTAGATATTTATCTGGAGTTGGAAAGAAAAATTCCTTTTCTGTACCTCATGCCTACCTGCTAATGTCTAGTGGGCTACTTCTCTTCAAGGCTGGCTTTCTCTGGAACATTGTTTAGACCAGCTCTGTTGTTGTGTTTCCACATTCTCTTCCCCTTTTCCATAAATATTGGTCTTATATATTCTTGCCAATTTTTGTGGCATATGCCACATAAAAAGCAAGGACCCTTAACCCTGATATGGATAAACACTACCTTTTCAAATTCTGAAAGGCTGTTACTACTCTTTAACTCTGTATTTTGTGCTGCTCCACATAGCTTTAAAATGTGGGCTTTTGTGAAGACCACTTTCAAACGGGAGCATTGAAACCAGATTTGGAGACTGCCAAAATAGATAGTTGTGAAACAAGTGAAGGACATGGTATGTCCACTCTACATTTTCATTGGCAGTTGCACCCTTAAAACCCTTTCAGTAGATGAGGATTGTCAGGGAGGAGAAATGAAGAAGCTATATTAATTTCTGGTGAGTAAGACTTGGGGAATGTTGGGCAATGACAAAAGAAATAAATGACTGTCGGTTAGAATGATGTTTCCAGTTCATTGACTCCAACCTGCTATTTGACTCCTTGCTGACAAAGTGTATGGGGGTAAGAAAACAGCTGAACGTGGGAGTGGGTTTGAAATAAGTTCCAAATGCGGCGTCTTAGTAGTTCTTTAGCTCCTGAAGTCTGCTGGTTAGTGAATAAATTTGTTTGAGATTAAAGTGAATTAGTGTAGAAAACTTGTCCAGTCTCATCCAGGACCCTCGCAGGCACTTTTAAAATTTTTCCTTCCTGAGGCCAGGTCTCACTCAGCAGGAGTATCCTAATCATACTATTGAGTTTTTAAGTTTTTTAAACAAAATTCATTTGAGTAACAAATTTGACAATATCAGGTATAGCCAGGTTGTGTGGAATGTGAACTCTCATGCACGGTTTGGAATTTAAATTGGTACAATTACTTTGGAAACAATTTGGCAGTATCTAGTAGAGCTGAAAATACGCCCCTAAGGCTCGACAGTTTTACTCCTGGGTATATACAGAGAAAATCCTCTTGCCCAGGTGTACCAGGAGACATAAACAAGAATGATGTAGCAGAGTCTACTAACTGTCTGCCAAAATCTGCTGTCACTTTGCAGACCCCTAGGATTATAGGACAAATGGCTAAATTATGTTCCTGGCCCTCCAATCCCCTGCCCCTGTAGTGAAGGGTAGCTAACTAACTTCTCTCCAGTAGAACATGAATGGGAGTGATGTGTGATACCTCCAGGGTAGAAGTTTTAAGAAAGGGCACCTCTGTGCTTTCTTTTCCCTTCATCGGGCCATATGAAGATAATAAAATGGCTTTAGGGGGTGGTAGAGCACAAAATGGAAAATGGTTGATGCCCTGAATCACCCCATGAAGGACTAATTGCTAGCCAGGAACATCTGAGACTATTAAAGAGAAAAAAAAATCTGTTTTTTGAGACATTATACATGCTTGGGTCGCTTTGTTAGCTTTACTATATAATTTGTCTATCATCAGAAGAGGTAAATACAGTGGAATACTGTATAGCTGTGAAATTAGGGCTTGTATCATGAATACATCTTAAAAATGGGAAAAGCAGGTTACAGAATACATCAAGCGTACCATTTATGTGAGGTTTAAAAACATGTAAAAATATTCCATATTGTTTATGGAAATGTATATGTTATATAATATATATTTAGTGTACGTTTATAGTTTAATATATATTAATATATATGTATATATATATGTACATATATATGTATATATAGCATGAAAACATGCACAGAAATGATAAACACCATATTTAGGACAGTGCTTCTGGGATTCAGAGGGACTACAGTGAATTTGTAAGTTCTTATTTCTTAAGGTGGATAGTGAGTTTGTTGTAGTTTTCTATATCGTGTGTCTGAAATACTTCATTTTATGTATTTCTTTTGAAAGAAAAATTTGAAAAAATTTGAAAAATCATTTGAAAAATCAGCTCACAAATTATTGCTCCTCTCCTTTTTAAAAGGGATCACTTTAGAAATTTTACTTGTGCTTCATTCTTTTTTAAAATGTTTATTTATTTGAGAGAGAGGAAGCACAAGTGTGTGGGGGAGGGGCAGAGAGAGAGGGAGAGAGAGAATCCCAACCAGGCTCCAGCACAGATACCAGACTGTGAGTTCATGACCTGAGCCGAAATCAGGAGTCAGATGCTTAACCGACTGAGCCACCCAGGCGCCCCATTTGTGCCTCATTCTTAACCTTTCATTTTCCTCTCCCCTGTGGTCTGCTCTTACCCCTGTCTCCTGTTCACTTTCTATTTCAACCACCCCAGTTCAAACCATCATCACCTCTTGCCTAGACGACAATAGCTTCCTAATTGTTTCCTGCTGATTTTTACTGGCTTGGCTACACTTCCCAGAACAGCTGTAGTGAGTTTTTAAAATTGTCAATCAGACCTCATTCAAGGGCTAAAAGCCTGATAATTTCCCAGTGCTCTTAGAATTCAAGCCACTCCCTTTCCTTGTCCCACAGGGCCTGCCACTCCCACTGCTAACCCGTTTAGCTTCCTCTCCCTCCCCTCCACCTAAATTCTCTGATCATTCCCCAGCTACACCTGAGCCACATTGACCTTTCTCTTCCTGGAGCCTGCTAAGCTCATTCCCATTTTAGGGCCTTTGCACTCACTGTTCCGTTGCCTGAAATGGCTTCTTCCCTGGTTTTTGTCCAGTAGACTTCACTGAATCATTTAGGTCTTAACCTAAATTTCCCCTTGGGGGGTCTTTCTATCTAAGTGCACTTTCTGTAACATCACCCTGTTTTAATTTTCTTCATAGCAAAGCAGACAAAAAGACTGACATGGTACCTGGCCAAGCTATGCTCACTTGCAGGTATGGATTTCAAAATACCTTTATCAGATGATTCACCCTCGAAAGTCTTCAAGCCCTTAAGAGAGGCCTCACTCTGAAAGGGACAGCCATAAAGCAATACACCAGATCCGTTATCTGGGATGATAGGAATTAAAAATAAACATAGGAGATGGAAGTTATCCACTTCCCAATTTGATCATCGGAACAGTAAAGGCAGGAGGGAAATTAACAGCAGAGTAAGATTCTAGATCACTCCTACTTTCCCAACCCCTTTTCAGCCTTAGTATATATTTTTCTGTGGTTTTTTGCATCCACAGAGAATAGGGCTTCAAATTTGTCTTGGTTACCATGTTTTTCAAGTTGAGTCTTTATGTATTTTCAGCTCAAGAACTGAAGTATTCAAGTTAAGGAACCTGCATACTATCTAAAATATTACTCTTCTGCGTTGAAATTGTGGTTTTGTTATGTGCATATTTGTAAGAATAAGACTTGCAGAAGTAGTAGTAAGAGAGAGGAGTGATGGAGTAGAAAATACATTACATTGGAAAAATAAAAAAATCAACAGATATATTAATATACATTTTATTTTTAATAACAATACACATTTAACAAAATTGTTAAAGCTAGAGGTAAAAGGCATTGAGGGAGAAAAAAATTTTTAAGCCAATTTTAAGTTCATTTTACATAGGAATAAAACAAAATTCATGAAAATTATTTTGTAGTTTCTTATCACTGACAATTTCTAGAAAACATAAGGTTGGATTATATTTCCCCATAGAGGAGTGATGTTAAAATATGGGGTTATATCCCTGTACTAGGATTTAGCATTCAAATAGTCTAATCATCAATATGTCATAAGTGTAAAAAATGTTTATTTTATATTTTTTAGTGCAAAAAAATTTCAAAAACTAAACGTCTGTACTAATTAAAAATCTTGTTTCCAGTTCTAAATAGACATAAATACAAGGCACATATTAATTACAAAAGGCATTTCATGTACTATCAAGTGCACACAGAATAAGAAAATGTAATAAGTGACCTAAAACTGAAGTACCTATTATAGTTAACTTAATTAAGTGATCTTGTTATCTTAGAATTTAGAATGTTAGGGAAATATAAGACTCTTTAAAAAAGTCTTCCAAATATTCTAACACTTTTCTTGATATCTTTTCCTAAAACAAGCAGAGGCATTCAGTCACCTCATTAATGCCAGAAGTGTTTCTTCACAGAAAAGACTGTCAAAAGTAGTTGACCGAATATACATCCCTTTTGCTCTTCCCTTCTCAATTTACCCAGTTGAGGGGCAGAGCATCAGACAAAAGGTCGTTCTGCCCAGTGCTTTTTTTTCTTCCTAGCTCTTCTCCGACTTGCAGTTTACTTTTTCACTCTTGACAAAACTGGGGGAAGTGCTTGGCCACTGCTTGTGAACTTGAAAAAGCTTAAAAAACACTTTGCCTTTGTGTGGAGCTGGTCAAGAGGCATGAGGATAATTGGTTGTTTAAAGAGCAGAAGGCACTATATAAAGTCAATCTGAAATGCTATTCTTAAAAGGTGTTTTTTATATAAAGAAATCTAATTTAGCTAGATGAAGTCACACAACCCTTTTCCTTTCATTTCCTCAAGGTGGTTTCCTTGAGCTAGTTTGAAGTACAGGTGTTTAGGGAATGGTATCAGGTTATCTGGAGATTTGAGGAACATCCTGTTCATCAACAAGATTAATTAAAGGAAAATCTAATTAAGGGATGCCAGTCACACAAATACCTAGCAGCATTATTGGAAGAAAAATCTTTGTTTCACACCTAATCTTTCACACTAACACATCATGATGGATGTTTTACCATAGCAGTCAGATCCCAAAGCCTTCCTAACCAGGTCTATATAGCACGTGAGAATTCTTACTCCAGTCCTTATATAATCAGTGTTGTTTTGGGAATTGCTTTGGATTAATATTTGATTTGGTGATTAGGAGAGGTGTTATTGTGGTCTTTGGAGCACCCTGTCCTGGGCACGGGTTATGCCTTCCCTGTAGTCGGTTCCTCCCCCGGACTAAGCAGTCCATATACCACTGTTCCTGCTGGAGCTGCCGCTTTTGATTTTTGAGCCAGCTCCTAATAGCCTCCAACTCCTGGCAATGCTGAGTTTGCTGCTGTAATTCCTTCTTTAACCACTCGTTCTCTCTCCTCATGTCATGGTAGAACTCAAAAGTATACTGCTTTGCTCCTGCCTCCAAGGCCTGGGCCTTCCTTTCAAGCTCTTCTCTTTTTCTTTTTCCCAACTGCCTCGGGTCTGGCTCACTCAGTTGTTTTTCCAGTAATGCTTTTTCCTGGACCATCTGGAGCTGGACTTCCAATTTCTTTGCGTCGATCTCAGCTTGGGCTTCCTTTTTCTTCTCCTGTAACATCTGTATTTCTCTCTCCTGTTTCTCCTTTACTAGGGAAACATCCCTCAGTGCCTGCAACTGCTGCTTTAAATTGGATTGGAGGTTTTCCTTCTGCAAGAGCTCCCCTTTAAACACTGAGGTTTGTTTTGCATATCTGGAGGCTGATTCTTGTCTCCTTTGTTCAATCTCCTCACTTTTTTGTAAATAATGTTCCCATAGCTCTTCAGGCTTCCTTCTGTACTCCTCAATTTCCTTGTCTAGGTATTCCAGAAAGAATTGGTTTTCAGTCTGGACAAGTAACTTTTCATTGTATAGCTGCTCGGTTTCCTGCATTACTGATTCTTGCTGCATTCGAGTTTGTTTTATTCGGCTGTTCACCTTCCTCAGCTCCGTCATGGTCTTTTCTTTAAAGGTCGTCTCTGACTTTGTTAGCATCTGTGGCTTGAAAATTATATTTATTAAACTAACAGACCGTGCAGTGGAACTCCCAGAGTCCTTGGCAAACCTGGAGGAAGAACAAGTGAGGCATTCTCGTATCAATTCTTTTTGCTTTTAATTTTAATTTATTTTTGAGAGAGAGACAGTGCGAGCAGGGAAGGAACAGAGAGAGAGGGAGACACAGAATCTTGGGCAGGCTCCAGGCTCTGAGCTAGCAGCACAGAGCCGGACGCGGGGCTTGAACTCATGAACCATGAGATCATGCCCTGAGCCGAAGTCGGACCCTTAACCGACTGAGCCACCCAGGCGCCCCTCTCCTATCAATTCTTAATGAAAATTTAGTAAATACAAAATGCACAATTGTACTTTAATTCATACAAGAAAATATTTTTGCGTACCTATTATGTTCCTGACACTATGCACGGCAGGAGGGATACAGTTTATGGTAAAGGTAAATGAGTGTCGTTTACAATTTAAGTACACAGTCACTACAACCCTGTCAGGTATCACCTCCATTTTAAAGAGGAGAAAACCGGTTCAGAGACTTTAAATGACGTGGCTACGATTTACACCGCCAGCAAGTGGCAGAGCGTGGGTGTGAAACCCAACCTTGGGAGTTCCTGAACACTATAGCGGCTACGAGGGGGGCCACAGGCACAGTTGGGGTGGTCGGGAGTAACAATAAATTTCCCGGCTTTTCTACCACCTTTCCTGTTTCGTGGACACTTCCGTCGAGGGCAGCGCCCCTTCAGTACCTACTTGCTCTGGGAATCCAAGAGTTCATCTCCAAGGTCCCCGTGTGATTCACCGAGGTTGACTGCCGAGGCGGCAGCGCTAGTAGTGCTAGGGTCCTGCGCCACGCGGAAATGGCGTCCCCTTGCGGAAGGTTTTCGCAATTTCTCTATTTTGTGCTCCTTGGATCTCGGCGCTGCCCAGCAACTCTGGGGGTCGCACCTCACCCCAGCCCCGGCCGGTCCAACTTGGATCGGCTGAACCTTGCCGGTTGCCGAATAAGCCCTAGCTGCCGGTTCCCTTTCGGCTCCCTTCCTCGCTCCTTGGGGGTCCAAAGAGAAACGCACTGTCTTCATTTTCGAACTCTGGGGGCCCCGCTCTGGGGACCTCATTTCGGCTCGCTTTGGGGACAGGAACTCTGCTCTTCCCAGGCCCTTCCCTACAACGGTGAGTGCCTCTCTTTCTGGCCACCTCCTGCCGTCCTCCGAGCCCATCATTTCCCTTCTCCTGTCCCAACTTGGCGCGCAGCCTGGCCGGGAGGGAAGGAATCGCTTGCGCCCGCCCCACCCCATCGCCTTCCCCTTTCGCACTGGTTGGGTTCTAGCCTGTATCTCTGCCCCTCGCGTCACAGAAGCCTTTCTAAGCGCGCAGCGTCACTACGGTAGAGTGGGCGGAGCCAGGAGAAAGATGGCGGAGCCCGTAGGTGAAGCTGAGTCGCAGGCTTCTGGCGGTCTTCGGCCCCCAGTGTGTCTGTTGGTGTTGGGAATGGCGGGATCTGGGAAAACCACCTTTGTACAGGTGACGTACAGGGCGCGGGCGTAATAGGTGCGCGCGAGAGGTTGACAGTGGCAGGCGAAAGGCCAGGGAGAACGGGAGGAAGGTCTCACGGAGTTGGAGGGGACCCGCGTGCGGCTTTCGAGAACTTGCCAGCAACTCCGGTTCCTTCTTAGGCTAGCCTTTTCGACTCTAGTCTGGTTTAATTAGGGCTAGGGCTCTCATCTGCACACCCTCAGTTCGTGCTTGGTACAACTTACCGCGTTCTGGAATTGTCTTACCGACAAAGTTGTCAGCTCCTCGAAGACAGTCTTACGAGTAACTGGCAATTAATTAATACAGTGCCAACACACGGACTTTTGGTGTAGATTGTTAAAGAATTATTTCTTGCACAGCTGTCATGTTTCAACCACCGCGGACGCAGCGAAATTGAGTTTACTAGGTTCCCGCTTTTTGGAGCTAATGTTTTAGTGGGAGTGCTAGAAAAAAAAACACACAAATCAAGTAGATAAGTGATCGAGAGTAGGGGGAGGCTGTTAGGTGGGTGATAAAAGGTAGCGTTTCATTTGAGTTGAATGTTGGAGGTGGATATTGGGGGCGAATATTTCAAGTACTGAGAAGGGTAAGTGCAGAAGTCTTCAGGTATGATCATCCACAAAGGAATGGAAGTTCTCTCTTGGCCCCTATCATTCCCTCTTTGTCTCACTACATCCCTCTCCCCATCACCTCTGCAGAGGCTTACGGGACATCTGCATAGCCAAGGGTCTCCACCTTATGTGATTAATCTGGACCCAGCTGTACATGAAGTACCCTTTCCTGCCAATATTGGTGAGTAAACTGTACCAGAACTGGGTGAAGTCCCTCAGAAAATGGAAAACTTCCAGCTTGCCAGACTTCAATGCTTTCGTTTTTCATTTTTCAAAACTGCCAATTTTCATTTTCTGTGAATTTGCTAGAATCTCTAAACAAGTCTTCTCCCTTATGCACATTCTTTTCTTTGTTCCCTAACTAAATTTGCTTCCTTCACACTGTTATCTCTCCCCTCTTTCTGACCCTAGGGTGTCAGGCTATTGTTACTTGGGATAGCGAAATGACAGAAAGTCAGTCCTCTCACTTCCAGGTCACTTCAGCAGGCTCTGGTACATAAACCTGTTTTATTTAGTTTCTTTTATCAAAAGTTGAGAGTTTAAGGGTTCTTGTGTGGTAGTTCATGTACTGATCTATAGGAACCTTGCTTCCACTCCCAATATACGCATTGCTTTGGAGAGGGGTTTCCAGTTATCATCAGGCTTTCAGAGGAATCTGTGGCTATGAAAAAAATTAAGAGTGGATATGATTCAGTGTCATAATTCTTGATGGGACCTGCGGGTCTCCTGATTTCTAGGCTGTCACTGTGCTAATTTTCTCCCTCCGTGTCTCTTAATCTTGTTAAGCTGCTCGTACCCTAGTTAAACTAATAAAGGAAAACCTTGTATTAAGCAGAGATCATTTTGGGAAGGGTTTGGGAAAAAATTGACATCTTCTCACTTAAAGGATGGACTTCGGTTGATAGATGAATGGTTCAACAAGATACAATGTATGTGTGTATATATATACATGCACCGTGGAAAGTGACTCAACCATAAAATAGAATGAAATCTTACCATTCGTGACAACATGGATGGATCTAGAGGGTGTTATGTTAAGGGAGATAAATCAAGACAGAAAGACAAATACATTATGATTTCATTTATATGTAGAATCTAAAAAACAAAAGAAAGGAACAAACAAAACAAAGCAGCAACAGACTCCGATACAGGAAACAAACTGTTGGTTACCAGAGACAGGAGGATTTAGGAGGTGGGTGAAGTAGGTGAAGGGGATTGAGAGGTACAAATGTCCAGTTACATAACAAATTACAGGGCTATAACGTACAGCCTAATATAATAACTTTGGTGACAGATGGTAACTGCACTAACTGTGGAGATCATTTTGAAATATGTAAAAATATCTAATCATTATGATATAAACCTGAAACTAAGATACTCTATGTCAATTATACTTAAATTTAGAAAAAGATGGAATTCTAATAGTTGGTGGGGTCTACAGGCTGATAGTTAGATTTAGTTAGATATTACTGGATGCATTAATTTTCCCTTTGAAAAATCATGTCTGCATTACCCTGTTACTAGTAGGCAGTAAGAAA
This sequence comes from Lynx canadensis, assembly GCF_007474595.2. Taxonomy (NCBI): domain Eukaryota; kingdom Metazoa; phylum Chordata; class Mammalia; order Carnivora; family Felidae; genus Lynx; species Lynx canadensis. Next base: position 118,002,760 of record NC_044305.1, on the reverse strand, counting down.
ACTTTTTCTTGATTTAGCTTTCTTGCTTTCTTGCTTTCTTGCTTTCTTTCTACTTTTAATTCCAGTATGGTTCAAATATAATGTTACATTAGTTTCAGGTGTACAATATAGTAACTCAACCATTTCATATTTTTTTACCTCTCTTTTTCTATGCATATGGTCACTGATAAGGTATTTAAGTTGTACAGAACTTTTCTCCTTATTTCAGACCATGTCTACCTTAACTTCCAAGCTCCTAGTCTTTGTCATGGGTGCCTTGCCAGTTATCCTTTGTAAGGAAGGAAAGCAGTGTGGAGCCGGAGGTTAGTAGAAGAGAACGCAGGCAAGAGAAGCCTGAAAAGCTGCTTTCAGCTTCTTGCTGGTAGAGAAGGTGCTTGCAGGGTGCCTTCTCCCTTTTTGTTCTCTTCACGATCTTGCTTTTTTCCCTATCACAGTTCATTGACCTTAGCTTGAAAATTTAGAAAACAGATTTGAAAACTAACTGAGATACCAAGAGAGAAACTTATTTCTTCTCCTCAGAGGAAGCAGAGGTGACCTGAGAGGCCTATTGGCTGAGGCTATGATAGGTGGAGGGTCTCAAACTTATTGTTTCTTATGTGTTAAATTCCAGTGAATTCTTTCCCCCCCTTCTCCGCCCCCCCCTCCCCAGATATTCGTGACACCGTCAAGTATAAAGAAGTCATGAAACAGTATCCTTTTCTGTATCTGCCTCCTGTGCTGACTCATCACTGGATAGTTATTGTCCATATTTTGTGGCTTTGAGAGAGTGTTTTTGTATCTTTGTAAAACAATACTAGCAAAAGCATTTAATTGCTTTAAAGTAATTTTTTAAAGGATGTTTTTAAAGTTTATTTATTTTGAGAGAGAGTGCCCATACGCACATGCAAGCAGGGGAAGGGTGAGAGAGAGGGAGAAACAGAGAATTCCTAGCAAGCTCGGAGCTCAATGTAGGGCTTGAACCCATGAATTGTGAGATAATGACCTGAGTTGAAATCAAGAGTCAGACACTTAACTGAGCCACCCAGACTCCCGTTTCAAAGTAATTGAACTAAGAGGATGGAAAGATGAATGTGAGGAAAGGTATTGTAGGTGATTAGAAATACTATTTCAGCTTGTGATTTCAGTTTTCTTACCATTTTCCTAGAATTATAGGCTGTGGTAAGGAGAGAGCACAGAGTGAGAGAGGCTAGCTGGTGCTGTGCCTGGGTTCCACAAAGTAGTATTTCCTTGGAGGCCACTACCTCCTCTGACTGGGAAACTCAGAAATGAGTAGGTTTAGTAGTAGGATCAACTCATAGTACATTGCTGTGTGAAATGTGTACTTTGAGTGTAGGCACGTCTAAGTGGGTTAACTAATTATAATCAGGTTGCTTGATCAGTAAAGATCAGAGCAAGCAGTGTGATACAGATGGTCTTAATGGCTAATGCCATTAGGCTGTCACTGCCTGATGCATCTATTACATTTTGGTCTCTTTATTTATGTATTTATGTATTTATGTATTTATTTAAAATGTTTATTTATTTTTGAGAGAAAGAGAGCGTGCAGGGAAGGGGCCGAGAGAGAAGAAGACAGAGGGTGTGAAGCAGGCTCTGTGCTGACTGCAGAGAGCCCGATGTGGAGCTTGAACCCATGAACCATGAGATCATGACCCGAGCCGAAGTTGGATGCTTAACTGACTGAGCCACCCAGGCACCTTTATTTATTTATTTTTAATGTTTGTTTATTTTTGAGGGAGAGAGAATACAAGCAGGGGAGGGGCAGAGAGGGAGACAGAGGATTTGAAGCAGGTTCTGCACTGACAGCAGAGAGCCCGATGCAGGGCTTGGACTCAAGAACTGTGAGATTATGACCTGAGCCGAAGTTGGACGCTTAACTGACTGAGCCATCCAGGTGCCCCACATTTTGGTCACTTTAATTACTTCATTTTGCCTAGCCATCCCTAAAATGACAAATGGATGAGGAAGATGTTGATAATGAATATTTCCTTGTGACGTTAGGGTTGTGTGGTATGTACTAGTCAAGGATTAGCTGCCAGTGTCCATTCATGGAACACTTAGTTACAATGCTGTTTGTGTGAATGATACCCTAAGTATGAACTTCATCATCTAAATTGATCTGTAAGTAATTTAAATCCTCAACTTAGTGTCCAGGTATGGACTTGGGCCCAATGGTGGTATAGTGACTTCACTCAATCTCTTTGCTACCAGATTTGATCAGGTATGTCTGTTTCTACTTTTATGACATGGCTGTGTAAAAACCTGTGACTTCTAAATGCTGTAGCTTGCTCACACTGGGAAAGAAGAGCAAGAAGCCTGCGTATGCATATAGAAAATAAGTAAGTGTTTTGGTAGGCAGAGAAGTGGGTAATGACAATGATCAGTGATGTGAGATGCTTCATAGCCAGTAAAACAAAAATCCAAGAGACGTAGGTTCTTTTCTTGATCATGTCTTGGACGTTACCTTGAGGTTGGAGTGGAGGGTTGGGGAGTGGGATGGGCTAGTGGGTGTGGAATGGAAAGATAATGGGGCTTTTTACATGTGACATAATTGTCATTGGTTAGCTTTTTCTCTATTTCTATAAAAGTGTTTTGTAGTTACTAATTAAAAAAAAATTTTTTTTAACGTTTATTTGTTATTGAGCGACAGAGCATGAGCATGGGAGGGGCAGAGAGAGGAGGAGACACAGAATCCGACGCAGGCTCCAGGCTCTGAGCTGTCAGCACAGAACCTGACGCAGGGCTTGAACTCACGAACCACAAGATCATGACATGAACCAAAGTCGGACGCTTAACTGACTGAGCTACCCAGGTGCCTCATGTAGTTACTAATTTTTTACCCTGATGTCACTCCATGAGACAGGCTATTAATATTTTACCAAAGCACCAAGAGATATGACCTGACAGTGACAGATCATCTTCAGCTTCTCAGGACCTTGCTTGCTGCTGATGTGGCTGTGTTTCTTCAGTTCATTGAGTTCATTAGTTGGTGTCCTAATCGAGAACACAGAGATTGAATAGTTGATAGTGCCTAAAAGGCAGGCCTCCCTGCAGAGGGATTTGTGATTATCTGTTGTAATTGGCATCTTTCTCTTTTAGGTCATGAAATTTATTGAGAAGGCCCAGAACATGTCTAAGTAAGTGATTTCAGTTTAACACCTATTTATTACTCTGTAATTGACACATCTCTAGAATTTCAGGGTACCATCAGGCTCTGAAAGAGTGTAGGTTGGGATAAAACCATTAGAAGTGAAAGAAAAAAGTGGGCTAAAAATCATTAAGATGCTATATAGTGTAGAGCTAAATTTAATAGTATCCTGCCACCGATCACTGTCATATAAGCCCACCACTTCCTAGGAGGCATTGAGACTTTGTCCAAATTCAGTCGTCTGCCTGCTTCTCTTGGGAGACCACACTTGCTGGCATGAAAGTCTCTAAAACCTTTTTAACCCTCGTTTTAAATGAATATAATTTACGTGATTCAGAGAGAATAATTATTTCTTTAAATTTAAATAGTATCAAAATGTAAAATAAAATAACACTGTTATTATCTACATTTAACTGTCATTAGATCATGATAGTTTCACTTTTTAAAAAAAAAGATGATTCATTATTTTTGTTAAAAAAAAGACTATCTGCTCACTGTGGAGAATTCAAACCACACGTAATATTTAAAAGATGAAACTATCAGGGCGCCTGGGTGGCTCAGTCGGTTGGGCGTCCGACTTTGGCTCAGGTCAGGATCTCGCGGTCCGTGAGTTCGAGCCCCGCGTCAGGCTCTGTGCTGACAGCTCAGAGCCTGGAGCCTGTTCTGGACTCTGTGTCTCCCTCTCTCTCTGCCTCTCCCCTGCTCATGCTCTGTCTCTCTCTGTCTCAAAAATGAATAAACGTTAAAAAAAAATTTAAAAGATGAAACTATCACCCTGATTCCCACTAGAAGTAACTATCATTATTATTAACTGTTACATATTATTTTTTAGTATTTATAGTGTATGATACATATAAAACATTATTACATAATATTATATATGTTGTCATTGCTATCAGTGACTATCATTCCACATGTTTCCATGCGTATATACATAGAAGGATGGATGGATAAGGTGTTTTTACAGAAATGGGATCGTACTAGAGGTAAAAAATAATGGCTTTATTGAGATACAAATACACAAAGTGCACTCTAATTTTAAAGTATACAATGTGGTGGTTTTCAGTGTATTCGTAATGTTATGCATTGATCACCACTATCTAATTCCAGACCTTTTTCTTCATCCTCAAAAGAAATTCCATACTCATTAGCAGTTCCTGTTGTTCCCCCTTCCCACCCCCAGCTCCTGGTGGCTGCACCATTTTCCGTTCTCACCAGCACTGTGTGATGGTTCCTTGTCCACGTCCTTGCCAATTCTTGTTGCTGTCCTTGTTTTTGTTATAGCCATGTCAGTGGGCGTGAAGTGGCATGTGATTGTGGTATCACATTTGGTTTGTATTTCCTCAATGATTAGTGATGTTGAACATCATTTTATATACATTTTAGCCATTGGTGTATATTTGGAGAAATGTCTATTGAAAATTCTTTGCTCATTTTTAAAAATAGGTTTATTTAGATATGTAATTCATATACCATGTAAAGTGTTCATTTCAGTGGCTTTTACAGAATTATGCAACCATAACTACAGTCAATTTTAGAATATTTCTATCACCTCAAGAAGAAACACTGTATTCTTTAGCTGTCACTTCCTTATCCCTCTATTTCTCCTTCCCCTCCACCTTTACCCCACGGCTACCCCAAGAAACCAGATGGTTTCCCAGGATATTTCCCTTCCGGTTTTGCTTATCTCTCATTTTTTTAAAAGGTTTATTTATTTAGTTTGAGAGAGAGCATACGCATGAGAGAGAGAGCGGTGGAGTAGCAGAGGGAGAGGGAGAATCCCAAGCAGGCTCCGAGCTGTCGGTGTGGAGCCTGACACGGGGCTCAAAATCATGATCCTGTGAAATCATGACCTGAGCCGAAATCAGGAGTCAGATGCTTATCCAACTGAGCCACCCAGACGCCCCTGCTTCTCTCTTCTTTTAATGCAGTGTGTTTCTAAAACTATCACAGTTTCCTCTGTGATCATTTGCCGCAATTTGAGGACCGCTGCTCCTGCTGCCTGGTAGCGTGAATACTGGACATTGAGCAAAGCCTGGGGGAATGTAGTATGCATTTTAAGGGCAATGGGAGGAAGTTACACTTGATAGTGTGAAGAGGTTATTCCAATCTTGGATGATCAGATGTTCAGTGTCTTGTGTGATGGAATCTCTTTCAGCATTGCACAAGTGTAATACTTCTTTAATGGTCTTTTTTTTTTTTTTTAACTTATTTATTTACTTCAAATGTTTGTTTATTAAGAGAGAGAGAGAGCGAGCAGGGGTAGGTGTAGAGAGAGTGGGAGAGACTCCCAAGCGGACCCTGCACTGTCAGAGCAGGCCCTGACACAGGGCTTGATCTCATCAATGGTGAGATTATGACCTGAGCCAAAATCCAGAGTTGGATGCCTAACTGACTGAGCCACCCAGGTGCCCCCCTTTAATGGTCTTTCTTGGCACAGATATGTCTTGATTGACACACCTGGACAGATTGAGGTGTTCACGTGGTCAGCTTCTGGGACAATCATCACTGAGGCCCTGGTGAGTATTCTAGGACTTGTTACTTAGAGTAACTAGAGAACTAGACTGGTTAAGCATCTCTTTATTGCCTGGGACCTTAATGTGGGAGGGAGTTATGGAAGCTCTGTACACCCTGCTTCAAATGACTTTCCCTTGCTAAGGAAGGTTGGGGGGAGTTTGGGAATAGGTTATGAGCCCTTTGACTAAGGCTGTGGTTATTTTGTGGCTTTAGGCATCTTCATTTCCAACAGTTGTCATTTATGTCATGGACACATCAAGAAGTACCAACCCAGTAACCTTCATGTCCAATATGCTCTATGCCTGCAGGTAATTGGTTATTGGTGGGCATGGTATTACAGCAAGGTATGAAGCCTTCTCTCTCTTTTTTTTTTTTTGTATTTGAGTCCTGAGTGCTTACCAACCTGGATTTGTGCTCATCCAAATTTGCTCCTCAGTTTAGTGGTTATGAGTTGGGGAGGGGTTAGAAGGGAAAAGAGGCACATGTGTTGGCATTCTCTATGGGCAACTTATCTTCCTCCCTTGCTTGTTACAGAAATAGGTGGAGTTTCTGGTAGTTGCTCCCAATTGAATGAAAGAAGTCTAAATAGAATAGAGTTCCCTGGTGTAAGTGCTCCTTTTCTGTGTTATGACAGGTAGAGTTAAATTATAATATGAGGGATCATGAACAAAGAGATTCATCTGTAATTCCAAAAAGCACAAGTTTGCTCCAGGAATGGTGTCATTAGAGGCAGAAGGACATGCCTCACTCGGGTGTGTGAATGCATTAGACATAGGAGCAAGGCCAACCATTATTAAATCTGAGAGAGTTTGATTTTGGGAGTATACAGAAGCCACTGCCAGTATTCATGCCTCCTAATGTGACTAGGGATGTCCCTTCTAGTTAGACACAAGAAATGCTAATCGAAATAGAGATCGGATGACAGTACTTTTTGTTTGCATCTTTATTGTTTAAAAGACAATTATTTGGTAAAAACAAACAACCAGGCAAAAAACATACACAAAAACCAAAATCAGTATTAAAGCATTATTACTCCAAGAAAGCGTGTGTGGTGTTTGCTTGATGGTGGTGATGGTTTTTCCTCTTGGGAGAGGAGAATGTGAGTGCTCTGCAAGAGTGGATACCTGTATGTAGAGTCTGAACCCATCCCCCTTCTCTTTACTCCATTCCAACAGAGTGACACAAGGCAAGCAAGAACTTAAGTGCTTTTACTAATGTCTTGATGTTTGATTTTCAGCATCTTGTACAAAACCAAGCTGCCTTTCATTGTGGTTATGAATAAAGTAAGTGGATCCTTCCTTTTGTGATTCAGTATTTCTTTTTCATCAGAACCTTGTGTTAATGGAAGGTTTGGGTAGGTGAGAAGGATTTTCACATGCTGGAGAACAGATTCAGACTTAGCGGAAACAAAGTCATGAGCACTTCTAGGAAGAAGATTCAGTCAGATTATATGAATATATGAATATGTATCACTGACTCTCATCAAAGTAGTTTTAAGCCAGATAGAGTAGCCCCTCAAGCATAGTGTGTGTTATCCCTCAGAATTGTGACTGTGCACGTGGGGGTGGAAGTAGCAATTAAAACAGATACTAAACTTCCCTGTTGTAGGGTTGATGACTAGTATTTAAAAGACCGTATCACTTCAGAGCTTAGAATGTGCTGGCATCCACTGTGGCCATGGTCACTTGGCTGTGGATAGTGGAGGGTCTGCGTCCATCAAGAGAACACCTATCTTCATTTAATTATTTACAACAGTCTTGGCTCTTTGTGATTTGTTGTAGTGGAGAAGGAAATGGGGGAAACAGAAAGGAACTATATGAATAATTGTTCTTTGTTATTATCACTTAATTAAAATTTTTTTTAGCATCGTTTGATGTCTGAACTCATCTCTGGTTGCTGATAGTTGACTTCTTTCTGGTACAGACTGACATCATCGATCACAGCTTTGCAGTGGAATGGATGCAAGATTTTGAGGCTTTCCAAGATGCCCTGAATCAAGAGACTACATACGTCAGTAACCTCACTCGTTCAATGAGCCTGGTGTTAGATGAGTTCTACAGCTCACTTAGGGTAAACTTTCTCTTCTGCTTATACTGACAGTCCCTTCAGACAACCTCTTAACCCATAGGGCTGGCTTTGAACATATCTTAGAAAAGTTCATTATCTTCATAAAAAAGCATTGAAAGCATTACTTATTGAAAACTGGTGGTTTGAAAGATAAATAAGCCTGGCTGGTTCATTTGGTAGAGCATATGATCTTAATTTTGGGATCATGAGTTTCAGCCCCATGTTGATTATAGAGATTACTTTTAAAAAAAGAGGAAAAAAGATAAGTAAGGTAAAGACCCTGCCTTCAGAGTGTATGGTCTAGTTTGAAGAGAAGGCTACACACATAATTGAAACATGATATATTGTGGTAAGGACGTTACAAAAGATTAGAGGTTGGGTCTGATGCTGGTGAGGGACACATCACTCTTGAAATGAGGGATTTTGGAGGATATAGCATTAGAGGTGTGCTTTGAAGGAAGGTTAAGATTTATATAAGCAAAAGAGGGTAGGTGTGGCAAGCAGTATGGTAATTGTCCAAGCAAAGACATAATTAACATCAGATAATTAACATGAGATACTAATTTTTGTAGAGAACAGACAGTGGTTGAAATTGACAGGGAATAGTGGAGAAGACTTCCTACTGTTCCTGCTAATTCTCTTTCTTTTCCAGTCCTCTCTTTTTCATAGACTTATTTCCATGGTTTTTGAGTATGCATGCTGTTTTGCTTTGTTTTAGCTTTACTCTTTGTAAGAGATATCTTGAAGTATCTAAACTTTTGTGAAGATTTTATGACGTTCGAACAAAGTAATGTATACCATTTAAAAATGTACACTTGTGGGGTGCCTGGGTGGCTCCGTTGGTTGAGTGCTGACTTCAGCTCAGATCATGATCTCGCAGTCTGTGAGTTCGAGCTCTGCGTCAGGCTCTGTGCTGACAGGTCAGAGCCTGGAGCCTGCTTTGGATCCTGTGTCTCCCTCTCTCTCTCTGCCCCTCCCCCACTTGTGATGTCTGTCTGTCTGTCTGTCTCTGTCTCTCAAAAATAAAATAAACATAAAAAATGTTTTTTTAAATATACACTTATTTCCTCAGTGGCATTAATGATGCTTTTGGCAGGTGGTGGGTGTGTCTGCTGTTCTGGGTACAGGCTTAGATGAACTCTTCATGCAAGTCACCAGTGCTGCAGATGAGTATGAAAGGTGAGGATAAAGGAAAATCCTGTAGATGACATTCTTAGCAACACACAATCTGATACAACAGCAGTTTTACCGGGCAAAGCATTTTGGTTTTCGTAGTGTAAGTATTCTATTTACCACGTGTTACGTGTACTGGATCTGTATGTGTACACTTAGGGATAACAAGTCCCATGAACTTTTTTAAAAATAGGAGTATAAGACCTTCGCTATATTGAAAGATGAAGAGCAAGAATCATCAGACCTTTTTGTAAAAAGCCAGATAGTAAATATTTTAGGCTTTGTGGGCCATACAATCTTTGTTGCAACTGCTCAGCTGTCACTGTAGGGCAAAGGTGTCCACAGACAGTTTGTAAACAAATGGGTTTGGTTGTGTTCCAATAAGGCTTTATTTACAAAAATACGCAGTGGGCTTGATTTGGCCTATTTGCCACATTGGCTGACCCTGGATTAAGAATGTAGACTTTGGAGGGGCACCTGGCTGGCTCAGTAGAGCATGTGACTCTTGATCTCAGGGTCATGAGTTCAAGCCCCCCTCTGGGCGTAGAGCTTACTTAAAAAAAGAATTACGAACATAGACTTTGGAGTCATACAGGCATGGGTTGGATTTGTTTCCCCCACTTAATAAATGAGTAGCCTTAGCAAGTTTTCATCATTTGTAGATCAGGGATAATAGCACTTACTGTTAAGGTTGTTGTGAGGATTATTTGTGAAAATACATCTGAAGCACCTAGCACACTTGCTGACACGTAGCAAGCATACTTCATGATAAATGGTTGTTACTACTATTGTGGTAAATACTGGAATTCTGTCTACCTAAAGGAAAGTGTCATCAGAGCACCTTTCCTTGGGCTCCTGGCATGATCATTGGCTGCTTACTAGTATGTTCCTCTTGGCTTCATACTTAGCAAGATTCTAACAACCACATGGTGGTTCTTATATACATTATTTTGATTTTGATTCATCAGACAAGGGGTCTTTTTGTGTGTTATCAAAGCCTCAGGATGAAGTCTTTTCTGTATCCTGTTGTTGCCCAGATTAGCCACATAATTATATATTGGGCTACCTGAGCCCAATAGGCCTTCCTTCTTTTATTCATTTCAAATGTTTACCCAATTGAGGCATGAGCTTGGGGCACAAGGCTGGCTCAGTCTGTAGGCATCTGACTCTTGATCTCGGGCTTGTGAGTTTAAGCCCCATGTCAGATGTAGCGATTACTGAAAAAAAACAAACAAACAAAAAAAAAAAAACTTAAAAAAAAAAGATGAGCTCCTGAGTCATGGATGCCAGAGTTCATCTTTCCAGCCCTGCAGTCAGTCTTTTGTATCTTTGCTGGTTACAGGGTGGAGACAAGCACCTTGACTTTAATTCCAAAGGGTTAGAATCTAAGTGACTGAGACTTGTTACATCTAATGTTCAGTGAGGTCAGATCTTCTGTTATTGTCAGAGACCTAGGAAGATAGAGGGCAGATAGGACAGATTAATAAGCAAAAGAATTAAGAAAGCGTTTTCTCTTTCCAGGGAATATCGTCCTGAATATGAACGTCTGAAGAAATCACTGGTAAGAGAGGAGGGTTAGTGTACATTTTGGGCCACTAAAAAAAATAACTTCAAACCATGTACTAATAATTCTGCCATAAATGCTTTTGTTTTGGCTATCAGGGTATGTTTTAGGTATTTGTTATTTTAAATTAGTAAATGTGTATGTGTGCTGTCTGGATGCAGAAGTGCCCCTTAATTATTTTCCTTCTCTTTATTTGAGTTTTTAAAAATCTGATTTTTCTGTTACATTTGCTAAGCACTTCTTATGCCCTACTTCACTTCTCCAAGGCTCATTTAAAGGCTGGTTATAGAATTTTAAGACAAAAGAGGTGATTCACAGTGTTGATTCCAAATAATTACTTGGCCTGCCCCCTTTGGCTGCACAGGGCCCCTTATCACTGCTGTGTCTTCTTGAGGGTTCTTTTGATGTGTTTTTGTGTCCTATTTCTGAAACCTCTAAATCAGTCTGCAGAGCCCTTCAGTCTGAATTTGTGCTAATCTGGGCCCATGGTATTTAGTGTTTCTGTCCCCGTATCAGCCATCTCTTACCTGCCTCAATGTCTAAATAGCCTTTAGTATTTGTATACTTAATTGTCTCCTGTTAGAAGTCTGGCATCTAACTCGGGGGCTCCTTTTTTAATATGAGGATATTTTTCTCTGTATGTACAGGCCAGTGCACAGAGCCAGCAACAGAAAGAACAACTGGAATGCCTTCGGCAAGATATGGGCTCCGTAGCCTTGGACACAGGGACTGCCACTGGTAATGGGGGGTCTCTTGGTGTTAGGAACTAAAAGCAGAATATGCTTATTTCCACTGAGCAGGAAGATACTCACATTTAAGAGAGATAAAGAGAAAAGGATGAACATAATGTGGTGTTTTAGATAGATCAATTGATCTGTCACATTTACTTTGTGTGTGTATATATATATATATATATATATAAAATGGTTTGGAAAGATAAACTCCTGAAAGTTGTATATATAACTATACGACTTTGAATTCTTCCTCTTGAGGTAGTTTTTGCTTTGCTTTGGCAAGATACTTGATATCTTCTCTATTTTCTTAAATACTTTTCACCCTCTACCCCCCTCTTTTTTTTTTTCCTTTTCTGTTTATTTTGGCCTGATTTCAGATTAACAGAAAAATTGTGTGGTTAGCATAGGAATTGCTATATGCCATTCAACCAGATTCCAAAAATGTTTATGTTCTACCACATTTACTTTATTCTTTCTTTCTCAATAGGTATGCAGTTATATTTCATATAAGCATATAAGTGTATTTGTAAACAAAATGTTTATACATTATATATATATTCCCTTTTTTTGGACTCATTTAAGAATAAGTTACGGGGGGCGCCTGGGTGGCGCAGTCGGTTAAGCGTCCGACTTCAGCCAGGTCACGATCTCGCGGTCCGTGAGTTCGAGCCCCGCGTCGGGCTCTGGGCTGATGGCTCAGAGCCTGGAGCCTGTTTCCGACTCTGTGTCTCCCTCTCTCTCTGCCCCTCCCCCATTCATGCTCTGTCTCTCTCTGTCCCAAAAATAAATAAACGTTGAAAAAAAAAAATTTTTAAAAAAAAGAATAAGTTACGGAATACGCCCTGGGGCGCCTGGGTGGCGCAGTCGGTTAAGCGTCCGACTTCAGCCAGGTCACGATCTCGCGGTCTGTGAGTTCGAGCCCCGCGTCGGGCTCTGGGCTGATGGCTCGGAGCCTGGAGCCTGTTTCCGATTCTGTGTTTCCCTCTCTCTCTGCCCCTCCCCCGTTCATGCTCTGTCTCTCTCTGTCCCAAAAATAAATAAACGTTGAAAAAAAAAAAAAAAAGAATAAGTTACGGATTTACTCTTGAATATTGTTCTTGAATACTTTAACATATATTTCCTAACAATAGTATTATTTTATAGAACTCCATTATAGTTAACTAAAAATTAGGAAATTAACACTGATACTGTTGTCTAACGTGTAGTCCTCATTTAGAGGTAGCTGTTTGCCCTGTGTAGCAGGAGAAAATCCTGGATCTGCATTGCATTTAGTTGTCCAGTCTCTTGTTCTCCTTTAATTTGGAATAGTTCTGTAGCCATTTTTTGTATTTCGTGGCAGTGACAATTCTGAAATGTATGGGACAGATGTTTTATAGAATGATGCTCAGTTTGGATTTGTCTGATGTTCCCTCAGTATTCAATTCAGGTGGCAGAACGTTACACAAGTGAAGTTGAGTTTTTTCCACGCAGAACATCTGGAGGCACACAGTGTAGATTTGTCCCATTACTAGTGATGTTAATTTTGATTACTTGCTTAAGTTGGTGTCTGCCAGATTTTTTTCATTATAAAGTTATTTTTCCCTTTATGATAAGTATTTTGTTGGGTGATGCTTTGAGACCATATGAATAGCCTTTTAATTTTCACATGTTTACTCACTAGTTTTAATACCCATTAATGTAATAGGGGTAATATCCATTTTTCTGTGATGCAAGTTGGAAGTATTTTCTTCCTAGTTGTCAGGTTTTTTTAAAATGTTTATTTCTGAGACAGAGAGAGACAGAGCATGAGCGGGGAAGGGGCAGAGAGAGGAGATACAAAATCCGAAGCAGACTCCAGGCTCTAAGCTGTCAGCACAGAGCCCGACACGGGGCTCGAACTCACAAACCGCAAGATCATGACCTGAGCCGAAGTGGGTCGCTCAACAGACTGAGCCACCCAGGCGCCCAGTTATCAGTTGTTTTTTTGACTTTTCATGGTGTTATTTTGCCAGGCGAAAGTTTTTATTTTGTTTTGATATAGTCAAATTTACTTGCTTTCTCTTTTACTGCATCTGGATTTTGTGTCGTAATTGTGAATCCCTTACCCATACTGTGTTAAAGAGGAATTTACTTATGTTTTATTGTAGTTCTTGTATGGTTTCACTGTCTGTGTTTACAAAAATTTTTTTAATGTTTATTTTTGAGAGAGAGAGAGAGAGCGAGTGAGCAGGGAAAGGGCAGAGAGAGATGGAGACACAGAATCCAGAGCAGGCTCCAGGCTCTGAGCTGTCAACACAGAGCCCAACGCAGGGCTTGAACTCCCGAGTTGTGAGATCACGACCTGAGCCGAAGTCGGACGCTTAATCGACTTACCCACTCAGGTGCCCCTCAGTGTCTACATTTAGATCCCTGATCCATTTAGTTTATTCCTGGATATAGTGTGAAGTATAGCTCTTTATTACCTTTTTCATAAACATTTGTACCACAGTTTCTTTTTTATTTTTTTTTTTTAAATTTTTTTTTTTTTCGTTTATTTATTTTTGGGACAGAGAGAGACAGAGCATGAACGGGGGAGGGGCAGAGAGAGAAGGAGACACCGAATCGGAAACAGGCTCCAGGCTCTGAGCCATCAGCCCAGAGCCTGACGCGGGGCTCGAACTCACAGACCGAGAGATCGTGACCTGGCTGAAGTCGGACGCTTAACCGACTGCGCCACCCAGGCGCCCACACAGTTTCTTTTTAAAAAAAAAAAAAATTTTTAACATTTATTTATTTATTTATTTATTTATTTTTTTTTTCAACATTTATTTATTTTTGGGACAGAGAGAGACAGAGCATGAACGGGGGAGGGGCAGAGAGAGAGGGAGACACAGAATCAGAAACAGGCTCCAGGCTCTGAGCCATCAGCCCAAAGCCTGATGCGGGGCTCGAACTCCCGGACCGTGAGATCGTGACCTGGCTGAAGTTGGACACTTAACCGACTGCGCCACCCAGGCGCCCCAACATTTATTTATTTTTGAGACAGAGAGAAAGCATGAACAGGGGAGGGTCAGAGAAAGAGGGAGACACAGAATCTGAAACAGGCTCCAGGCTCCGAGCCATCAGCCCAGAGCCTGATGCGGGGCGCGAACCCACGGACCGCGAGATCATGACCTGAGCTGAAGTCGGACGCTTTACCGACTGAGCCACCCCCACACTGTTTCTTAAAAAGACTACCTTTGCCTCAGCAATCTGAGATGCCACCTGTATCGTATACTAAAGTTCCATGTGTACTTGGGTATATTTCTGGACTTCTGTTTTATTCTTCTGGATTGTCTGTGTCTTTACCACACTGTTATAATTACGTAGAGCCTGTATAAAATGTTTTAATGTCTGACAGGGCTAGTCCCTTTTCCTATTTTTCTTTTGTCGTGTTTCCCTGGCTCTTCCTGTCTGTTTGTTTTTCTGTATGAACTTTAGCGTCAACTTATTTAGCTTGCTAAAACAGCTCTTTGGTGTTTTTATTGACATTGCATTATGTTCTTTAATATAGGGCAAACTGACAACTGTCACGTTGAGTCTTCCTGTCCAAGAGCAAGGAGTGTGTTTATATTTGTCAAATGTAACTTGATTTTTCAGGAGTGTTTTCCTCATGTGGTTTTTGCATAGTTCTTGTTAAAATTTTCTAAGAATTTTATCTTCTTTGTTAGTGTTGAAAATGGGATTTTCTGAACCATATCTTCTAACTGGTTATGTTTGTGTATATGAAGGCTTCTAATTTCCATATGTTAGTCTTTTTATGCTGCTACTTTATTGAATTTTTTATTTTTTGAATTAATGTTGTCATTGATTCTTAGGGGTTTCTAGGTTGGTGCTCATATTTAGAATACATGCACCCCTACCCAACCACACTTTTGAGTGGTATGGACTGGACTGGCCTTTAAAAGATTGAAGTTCTGTTGATGAAAGCTATTGCTGTATCTTTAGTAGAGAACAAAGCCACTTGGAGGAGGAAATGCTGGGTTTACCAGGAAACTGCCTAGGTTTACCATTTAAGTGAACTTGCCTGGCCATCCTTGTTGCACACCTTAGCAACATAAATTTGTGTGCTGTGCTTCTTTGGAATCACTCATGAATATGTGAATCAACAAATGTGAATTAAATCTGCTGCCATATTCTGATAACCTGTTAAAGGTTGGGGACTTTCAAGAAGTTATTTGGGAAAATCCCAAGTATAGTTGGACACAGAATGAAGCATTGACTGTTAGCATGCCACGTTGTCATCCTTTTTCAGGGCCACAGGCCTGTTGAAATTTGTGTCCCTTGATGTTGCTGCTGATGGCCACCTTTATTCCCCAGCTGATTTCTCTGAAACCAAGCTCCTGAAGAGAGTGGTCATGTCCTCCCATAGCTCTATGATACTTAGCATGGTTTTAGGTTCTCATAGAGCCCAACTCTCTCAGGCTGAATCCCCTCACAGGAATTACTTGATTAGACGTTTTCCTGATGATTGGCACTTAGTCCTTATTCAGTTTCCCTGAGTAGGGAATTTGGCTCTAAAAATAGATTCGATTTTCCGTTTTCCTCCCTCCCTCTTTTTCTTGAATCATATCCTGGCTCCTTTACTGTGTCATTTCACCCTCTGATCTCTTCAGACCCCCTGAACTTAAATTTCCACCAGGAAACTTCCTTAGTGCTGTACACTTTTACCCTGACTCTCCAGCACATGGCATCTGCTTAAATGTCTTTAGTCTTTGTAGGAAAAACTATAGCCTCTTCTAAGCTGGAAGCTAGTAAAAAGGAATGATGTTACTACCAGGAATTTTCTTAAGCTTAAAAACAGAACCTTTTAGATTCATGAAACATTGTGTGAACTAAACCACTGTAGAAATGTTAAGTGGTATTAACAATACATTTAGAAGAGGTAAGATTCTGCATTTATATTTATTGTGACTACTTTCATCCTGCCAGTTTATAATCCTACTTACTCATGGATTGAAAATCACCTTTTTGAGGAGGCATAGGTTCATTACATGGTACTCATAGGTGTTTTCTCTGTAGACAGCTTATCTCCTGCACTCGACCCTTCTGACTTGATCCTGACTCGGGGAACTTTGGATGAAGAGGATGAGGAAGCAGACAGTGATACTGATGATATTGACCACAGAGGTGAGAGGTGGCCCATGAAAAGAGAACAGCTGCTTATCCTCACATTGTATGTTCAGGAGCTTTTTGTTATTGAGAGACACCTTATGTATGCAGCCAGTGACAGGGGAGAGAAGAGATGGCACTGGATACAGCAGCAGGCAAGAGTTCAATATATTGAGTTCCTGGCCTTTCTACTGAGTAGTTAGTATTGAACTCATTACAGGCTTTTTTATTTATTAATCTCATGTCTTCTCATCTTTAGGTCGTAACTCTGAGGAATCCAGGATTTTTGTTTGGTTGCAATTATTGTTTGAAGAATACATGAGAGGAAGGGGCACCTGGGTGGCTCAGTCAGTTAAGGGTCTGACTCTTCATGATTTTCGCTCAGGTCATGATCTCACAGTTTGCGAGATCGAGCCCTACTTCAGGCTCTATCTTGACAGCACGGGGCCTGCTTGAGATTCTCTCTCTCCCTTTCTGCCCCTCCTCCACTCATGTGCATGTGTGTGCACTCTCCCCTTTCTCTTAAAATAAATAAACTTAAAAAAATAAAAGACTACCGGGGGGGGGGGGGGGGTAAACAAAGAGTACATAAAGAGAGGCCTCGGCAGACTGAAACCAGTTGGAAGGGACTGTACCAGAGGAAACCCAAAAAGGCTCTCCACCTGGCACAGATTTAGGGACTGTGAACAGAATCGATTTCTTGAAACAACTCTTTGAGGTCAAATCAGTGACCAAGAGCAAACCTCTCTTTACCATCCAGTGTACCTCACTGACTCAGATTTATTGAGGTGTAATTTACAAACCATAAAGTCCAACCTTTTTACGTGTCTGGTTTGATGAGTTCTAACAAATATATGTGCACTTGTAACAGGCATCATAATCAAGATACAGAACACTTCCATCACCCCCAAAAGTTCCTTATGCTTGTTTGTTCCTTATTCCTTATTCAGTCCTCTTTCTGAACACTTAGTTTTTGGCAATCAGTAATCTGATTTCTGTTCCTATAATTTTGCTTTTTCCAGAGTGTTGTATAATTGGAATCATAGTATTTAATAGCTTGCTGCATTTGACTTTTTTCAGTCAGTGTAATGCTTTTGGGATCCATCCATGTATCAGAAATACATTCTTTTATTGCTGAATAATGTTCTATTATGTGGCCATACCACAATTTGTTCATTCATTAGCTAATTGACTTTTGGGTTATTTCCAGATTTTAGTTATTAATAAAGCTGCTATATATATTTCTCTTGGTTAAAAATACCTAGGAATGGGACCTCATTCTAGTTACTTTATGAATGAGGTATTCTCATTTACAGATGAGAGAAATTGTGCATTTGGGCAACATGATAAATACAGCATGCTTCTGGGAGGTATTTCCTTACTGGGATTAGTGAACACTTAGTTTATTAGAAACAGAGTACTATTTCTGATGGACTGGTGACAGCAGCTCTAACCACCTATATAATGGGAAAGCTAAAAAGAATTGACCTTCTTTTTTCCTTGCAGTTACGGAAGAAAGCCGTGAAGAGCCAGCATTCCAGAATTTTATGCAAGAATCAATGGCACAATACTGGAAGAGAAACAACAAATAGTTTCTAGAAGTTCAAACGTTTGGAACTCTGTGAAGGAACTATTCTTACCTCTGATTGGGGGCTACTATAAAGGACAATTTTGTTGAGTAGCAGAGTTTCTCTAATAGGGAAATTTGACTCAGATGAAGCCAGGGTTAGGAGACTCTTGGACCTGGCAGGTAGATGCCAATTCCCCTTGGCCTTTTCCTTGGATTTATGCAAGGAAGGATATGGACTGTCCTTGGATGCCGATACCCCTTCAAGCCTAAAGCTTCCAGTTTTATTGTTTGAACTTAACGTACTTTTGCTGCTGATGGATGAAACAGAACTTAAAATTCACTTCAAATCTCTATTAGGCTGGATCTATACTTTACTCTCCCAGCATCTTGCCCTTGATCCTACGCCATGAGTTCCCCTCCTTTTAGCAGAAAGGGAGAGAGAAAACATGAGCTTGCCCAGAGTGGCAGTGGAAGTCTCCTTGGCAACCAATCAATGTTGGGTATGAAATGTGTCTCACGTGGGGTAGCTAACATTTTAGGACACCAGTTCGTTGAAGAAATTGAGCAAAACATAAGATTGAGTAAGAATCTTGCTTTTGATGGTGACTTGGATAAAGAGTTTTTAATTTTAATTTTGTTGTAACCCTATCATAATTTCAAATAAGAAAATTATATAATTGCACATAGGTTCACTTTTGTTCAACACAGAGGTTTAAAGCCACCTGTCCAAACCTGTCTCAGTAAAGAGGGATGTTTACTAAAGCCTCCTGTGTATACATACCTAGTAACCAGGTACAGAGCCAGGCTGTTTGTGTTGTACTTATTTTTAAAATTTATATATTTTTAAAGTAGGTTTCGTGCGCAGCACGGAGCCCAGTGCGAGGCTTGAACTCCCAACCCAGAGATTAAGACCTGAACTGAGATCAAGAGTAGGACTCTTAACCAGCTGAGCCACCCAGGTGCCCCTGTATTGTACTTTAAACTTAAAGTATCCTTGGTGATTTCATCAAAGGCCATGGATTTGGGTCAGGTGCACATTCCATACATAGTAGCCATGGTAAGGTTTGCCTTGCTTGCACATTCTTCCTATTAATATAAAACATAGTGCATTTCCTTTAAGGAATTTTATCCCTGCCTAATCTGCATTCTGATTCAGTGGTTCTCAAGTGTGGCCAGTGGACCAGAAGCATCAGCATTACCTGGGAAATTGTTAGAAATACAACATTCAAGACCTCAATCAGAAACTGTGGGGGTGGGACCCAGAAATCTGTTTTAATAAGTCCTCCAGGGGATTCCCATGCATTTAAGTTGGAGAACCACTGCTCTAACTCAAATAGCCTGTGACAGTTCTAGGCCAGGAAAATCTCAGGTATCCACAAAATGACCTGCTTTATTAAGAGTACCCTAACCTTGACCATCTGGTGCTTATTCTCCAATTTAAACGTTCTAAAAGTAAAAATATTTTATTTTGCCATTAAGTATCAATTTCAGTATTCTATACCTATAGATTATAGACCTATATAGGTCTATAATTTGAACATAGCAGAACTGCCATCTTCCAGTAATTTTCAAAATGACCAACACAAACGGAAAGAGGAGTGGTACCTGCCATATGTTCTCTAGGCCTTTTAGAAAGCATGGAGTTGTTCTTTGGCCACATAACATGCAAATCTATAAGAAAGGTGATATTGTGGACCTCAAGGGAATAGGCACTATTCAAAAAGGAACGCCCCACAAATTTTAGCATGGCAAAACTGGAAAAGTCTACAGTGTTGCCCAATATGCTGCTGCCATTGTTGTAAACAAGGGCAAGGTTCTTGCGAAAGGGGATTGTACATATTAATTCTTCAGAGAGCTTCCTGAAACGTGCGAAGGAAAATGATCAGGAAAAGAAGGAAGCCAAAGAAAAAGGTATTTGGATTCAGCTGAAGTGCCAGCCTGCCCCACCCAGAGAAGTACACTTTGAACCAATGGAAAGAAGCATGAGCTGCTGGAGCCCATTCCCTATGAATTTGTGGCATGATAAATGTAAAAAATAAAACGTTAAAAAAAATTTTTGAACCTGTTCAAGAGGAAAACATTTACAAAGCAAACTGAATATATTTGGTTTTTCTGCTTAGTGCCTTTGAATACTTCTTTAAAAAATAACTTGTCTGAAAGCTCCATAAGGACAGGGACACAGTCTTACTCATCTCTGTATCTCTTGCACAGGAACCAGTACATAACAGTTGCTCAATAAATGCCTGCTAATTGAATGGATTAAATACTAGATGGCTACTTTATGGAAACTGCTTGATGTCTACTTTCATAAATAGGGGAAAGTGAAGGTAACTGAGTCTGGAATAGGAGTTTAGATAAGCATGCTAAACGTTGTACAGTTAGCAAATTTGTAAGTTACCTGATAGTTTATAACCTCATTTTACTGCTGTTGCATTCATTTTTATTCTCAGCACCTGGGACACTTAAGGCATTCAATAATGTACTAATTAAAGCCATGCCTTGATTTTGGTCCCTATTAAAAGAATGTGGTAAATTTCAAAAGACTGTACCCAAAAAACAAATTTCAGCAGGATTTAACATACCAGCACCCATTACCAAGGCAAAAACCACACATTTGCCAATTACTCCTAATTATTCCAGTGCTAATCATTCACTTAATAAATACTGAGACTTTTAGATGCCAGGCAGGGCAATACTGTGATGGGTGAATAATAATGTAAAGTTGAGAACATGATGTAAAGGAGAAAGATGTGTATACTATTGTTATTTTGGAGGCTGCCCGTCCCGTAGCAACACGATGTAGATGTGGAATTCTGGCAAAGGAAGGACTGCTGTCCTCTGATGGCCAAGTAGATGCAACAAATGGAATCCGTGCAAGTCTGTCCTTGGCCAGGTCACGTTTACTTCATTCCCAATAAAGATAAGAAAACAACTGAAAAGTACATGGTGAAATATTTTTAAAAGCTGCATGGAAATGAGAAAATGACAAAAAAAGGATGAGGTAGATGGAGTAAGTCTAAAGAAGGAGAAGGGTGCCTGCTTTTGGTAGAGCATGCGACCCGTGATCTTGGGGTCGTGAGTTCGAGCCCCATTTTGGGGGCAGAGATTAAAAGGAAAAAGGAGGGGTACCTGGGTGGCTCAGTCGGTTGAGCATCTGGCTTTGGGTTGGGTCATGATCTTGTGGTTTGTGAGTTCGAGCCCTGTGTTAGGCTCTGTGCTGACAGCTTGGAGCCTGGAGCCTGCTTCGGATTCTGTGTCTCTCCCTCTCTCTGCCCCTTCCATACTCATGCTCTATCTTTCTCTGTCTCTCAATAAATAAATGTTAAAAAAAATTTTTTTTTCCCTAAAGGAAAAAAAAAAAAAAGCAATGTGGATGAAACACGGCTGCCAAAGAAGCACCACACACCCCTGGGTTCAGGAGACCTCATGGGCAGCAAAAACTGTTCAAAAAAGACCACTAAAAAGGGGATTAGCTATTTTTTGTTAGGTTTTAGTACCGGGTTCCCACTGATTCGACCCCAAAGTGAAGCAAGTTCAGTGAAAAAACTGATATATCAGCATATATTTACTTGTGAGTCTTTGCAAGCACAGCTTGGAGGTCTGATAACAATCTCAATCTGTACAATATCCATGCAGTACAGGGCCAACCAGTATGTACTTCTTAGCTGTGCAATGGTAAGGATGACAGGGACAGTGCTCTGTCTCCTGATTATCATCCCAGTGTCATGAACGGTCTGTAAAAGATGGCTTCGTTGTGGAAAACTACAAAACTGGATGTAAAAGTAAAATGCAAACTTGTTTCGTTAAATCCATCTCCACTGAAATCCAGAAATTGCTCTGTGGTTGAGAGTAAGAGTCAAATCACCTTTTATGGAAATATTTGAATACATCAAGGTTTTCTGTTGGGTCTTATGGATCTGGACAGAACATCTCCCCTTTTCCTTTTATATTTTCCTCATCCTCTTCTTGCAACGCTGGTTGAAAACAGGGGAGGACCCCATGAGGCTATCTGTGGAGTGGGAACCATAGCTGCTGTCTGAGTCATCGGGGCTCTGGGGGATTCCAGCTTCACTCATCCCGGACATGGGCTCCTCGAAGACATCACTGCCCAGCACACCATGCCCAGAGACGTTGCCTTCTTCACTCTCTTGAGGCTCCATTTTCACATGGGCCAGATTCCAAAGAGGGGAAGCATTTACCTCCGTGCCTAGCAATGGAAGAACACACAACTAGTAGTAAGCCAAGGTTGGAACACAGCAAAACAAGTATTTTACCCAGGGCAGCCTTTAAGCTCAGTTTTTACTCTGATTCTGCCTGGCTGGAGAATATGGTTGTTATCTTCTGTTCAAAAAGCTACCAGCTCCAGGGGTGCCTGGGTGGTGGCTTAGTCAGTTAAGTGGCTGACTCTTAATTTCGGCTCAGGTCATGATCTCATGATTTGTGGGTTCAAGCCCCACATTGAGCCTGCTTAGGATTCTCTCTCTCCCTCTCTCTATCCCTCCCCAATCACCTTCTAGCTCTCTCTCTCTCTCAAAAATAAAAATTAAAAAACAAACTACCAATTCTGAATATTTTCCTTTCCACTTCCTCTACTCTCCTTTACCCCACCTCACCCACCCTCCCATTTTCCCTAAACCAGGGAAGTAAAACTACACAGGTACAAAGATTCCCTGTCTCATGGCCCAAAGGCAGGCACAACCATGGTTTCTTGTTCAGGTATTGTTTCTTCTTTTCTTCCTTCTATAAAGCTGTCCTATTTTCCTGCCTTTTGAGTCCCTGGTCCTCTCTCATATTATGAACTTAATGATCACTACAAAATGCTGGCAGCAGTTCCCAGAATGCTGAAAAGAGACATGGTTCCCAAGTCTGCAACAATTTCTCCTCGGCCCTCCTGTCTGTGTTCTAGCAACACTGTTTGTGGTTATTACTTCTTCCATGCTCAACACTTCCATGCTCAATTACTTCTCTGCTCAACACTTAAAACGATGTGGCCTAATTCTGTTTAGGATTTGTGCATTGATGAAATGGCCATTTATATTTGTAAAAAAAAAAACAACACTGAGTATCTCGACTAATTTGCAATCTACCTAACTTAAGAATTGCTCATCCTGGTTCCTAAGGTGATCACCGAGTCTGGAAGAAGAAGCAGGCACCTCTAACTGGATAGCCCTATTTCAATCCCTTTCAGCTACAATTTATTGGGAGCACTCTAGCAAGGAAGCCCAACTATTCAAACAGCCTTGAGCAATTAACATTCCTCTATTTAATCTGGACGTTGTCTAATGAGTAGAAGCATCAGGAAAAAACAGTACAGCATACTAAGTGATAAAGGGGGCATCTGCCCACCATATGGGTGAGCTAAATTAACTCTGGCAATCAATAGGATAACACATACTGAATCTATATCCTAACTTGGAATGATTTTAAATAATGCCTGTACAGTTGCGTTAGTCCTCCCTTCACTGATTACAAAGAAAAGAATGTTGGTATCACTAGATCAATGAGGCTGTATTTGTTTTTAGACTTTCCAATCTCCTGCCACCCACACTTTTTTTTCCTCTCATCTCCAGAGTTTGATTCCAAAATGCAGAGTGCTGAGATTGGCAGATCTCCCAGAATCAGAGTCGGTTGATTTCTCTTACTTGACGCCTGTGGCGAAGCCTCGACCTCCAGGTTAGATGGGAAGCGCTCACTCTGAGCCCCGAGGACTCCCATGGGCAGTGACTGGTCTCCAGAAGTAAGGTCAGCCTCCAGCTCCTCACTGACGGGGAAGGTGATGTCACTTACAGGTTCTTCCTTGATCTTTACAGGTTTAGTGTCCTCTGTGGCCTTCTCAGGATTGACAATCCTTTCATACTCCTCAGATAGTTGCTTACTAATCTGTTGGCAAGCAAGAGTCATTTTTCCAAAGGAATGTTAAAAGCAAGGTGGATAGTCAACTTGTGGCATCCCATGGAAAAAACAACATCATGTGAATATGAATAAAGCAACCACTGCCAATGGAAGGAAATTTTTTTTTTTTTTTTTTGAGCATAGTTGACACATGGAACGAATTTGTGTAGGGTGTTGAGTTTGCATTTGTAAATGACAGAGACATGTAAAGTTGTTTGCAGAGACTTTGTGTGTCATTCATTAAGCTACACAAAGGCAAAAGAGGCTTTGTTAGAGATAAATCAGAATGGGGACAAAAGATTATATTTTTGTCTGTAAAAACTGTTGACATATGCACCCTAGGTGGATAATGAATGGTGCAGGAAATCTGAATCGCTTAGCAAAGACTTTTTTGTTGGGTGTTAAAAAGTCCTTATCATATTTTAGATTTGGGAAAAACAAAACAGTGAACAATGACTTAAGGCCACATAGGTTAAAGAGATAGGTCATTTCTGGTTCTAACCCAAAATGGTATCTCTGCCCCCTCTTCCACCCTTGGGCAGTATCATCTCATTCTGTTTGGTTCTGTTTTTCACAGCACTTAATGCCAGCTGAAATTGTTTTGATCATTATTTATTTACTTGTTCTTGTTTCCCTCTCAAGAATACAAGCTGAAAGAACTTGTTCACTGTTGTATCCCACAGTGCCTGACTCAAAATAGGACTCAATAAATATCTGTTGAATAAAGCATGCTAACCACATTCTCTCAGACTCTACATACCCGTGTATAATTTCTTCCAGAGGAAGTGTGATCAATAAATGGAGCCACTCATTGGCTAAAGAAGGCCCCTGGCTCTGGCCAGGTCAGTGATGAGGCCGATGGAACACAGCCAGGGCCAGGAGGAGAGCATGTCAAGTCCACTCTGTTCCAAGACCCTGTACCCTGC
This sequence comes from Lynx canadensis, assembly GCF_007474595.2. NCBI lineage: Eukaryota > Metazoa > Chordata > Mammalia > Carnivora > Felidae > Lynx > Lynx canadensis. The sequence continues at coordinate 117,978,063 of NC_044305.1, read as the reverse complement.
TCTCTAGGGTAAGTGTTGTGGGATCCTGCTAACACCCCTACATTACACACTTTTACCCACTTCTCATGGGGTCACCTCACCTGTAGCATGTAACTGTGATAGTCCTTGATGCGGTGCTGCCAGAACTTCTGGAGGGAGAGCACACTGCCAATGCCCACTTCATGGAATACTTGCTCCATAACGTCAGGGAAAGGAGTCTGCCCCAGCCGGGCCTCCCGATCCACAGCGAAGCGCAGCAACTTGGTGAATTTAAGGCAGTACTCGTGTGCCACATCGGTGAGGGTCTCCAGGACACTTTCATTAGCACACTCAAAGCCTGCGTGGGCCAGGATTGTGGCCACTGCCTGGTAAAGGAGCTGCCGACAGGAGTGCCAGCTGAGTTCCGTCACAGGTTCCCCCTTCCCACTGAAAGGGGACACATGGCAATGTTATCAGTGCTCTCGCACAGGGGTCACCTGTCCTGTTTCCCTAGGAGTTTTATAATTTCGGTCAAGCCGCTGGCCCAGCTTTCTAGGGGATTCTATGCAGATTACAGAGCCCAGTTTCATCTTGCTGCGGCCAGCGCAGGTCTCAACAACTCACAGTCATCTTTGAGCTCCTCCAAGTACACAAAGCTTTAATAGGCAATACATGTCTATAACAAACAATATAAAAGAGTGTCAGGTAAATAGGAAGCTTCCTTTTACCATCTTGATATTGATCATTTGTAGGAGATAATAAAATTTAACACTAGAGCTGAAATACTGCTCAGTGGTGCTCTAGTTATTTCCCCACAACATAGTTTCCTCATATGCTGGGTGATAAATGGACTTTCAGAAATTCACAGTCCCAATTAGGAGATTCTTCTACAACTAAAATAGACCATTTGTGAAACTGGGAAAGCAACTCAATTTTATAAAAACAATTTAAAATACATACAGTCTCCAAAGCATTTTTATCCTACCCTGTGTAAAGAAATGGGTAGGGTCCCTATTATTCCCATTTGGCAGGTGAGGAAATTGAGGTTCAGAGGGGCTGGCCTGCCAGAAGTTGTACAGGTATTATCAAGAGGTTGAGCTTCTAACTTCAGATCCTATGTTCTTCATAATACTGTGCTTGCTTTGGCAGCATATAGAATATGTTCTTCATGATACACCATTTTGTCCTAATCACTGCTGTAGAAATCTTTTTTTAAATTAAATTAAATTAAATTAAATTAAGTAATTGTCTGAGAGAGAGAGCGAGAGCGAGAGCACGAGTGAGGGAGAAGGGCAGGGGGAGAAAGAGAGAATACCAAGCAGCCTACACACTTAGCATGGAGCCCAATGCGGGGCTCGATCCCACGACTCTAGGATCATGACCTGAGTCAAAATCCAGGGTCGGATGCTTCACCCACTGAGCCACCCAGGCACCCCTGTAGAGATCTTAATCTGAAAAAAAGAAAAAAAAAAAAAAAAAACAAACTTAAAAAAGCTGCCTGGTCTCCTAAAAATAACTTCTAGCAAACTTCTAATTACTTAGAAAAATATAAAATTCCTGTCTTCTGTCTCCCTCTGACAAAGGAAGCAAATGGATAAATAAGGTACATACTTGGCATGTGTCCCCATGTGCTGTACAAGGGGGCTTGAGGAGCTATCCACCCACTTTACTATCATCTGCTCAGAAGCAACTACTGCAATCCACATAATAGCTGGAAAATGAAACCAACTGCGAAATAACTTTTCATTTACTATTTCCACCATCATTTCCCATGGCCAGGCTCCCTAGGCCAAAAGCTAAAGGCTCAGAAGTACCTAATAAATAGCTAAACCAGTATTGCTTTATTTGAGTAATGCATGGACTTATTTCAAAGGACAATAATTTTTTTAGCACCCCCATAGCTGATGCAAATTATTTCTGTTAAACAGTTTCTTAAGTATGTATAAAACAAACTAGTTATAAGCTTCTGATGGTTACAGCTCTTCCTAACAATTAAAATCAGAAGTTTGAGATTGGAAGAACAAATATTATTAAAATGCCTATACTACACTAAGCAAACTACACATTTAATGCAATCCCTATCAAACACCACCAGCATTTTTTCACAGAGCTAGAACAAAATAATTCTAAAATCCTAAAAAAAGACCCTCAATCGCCAAAGCAATCTTCAAAAAGAAAAGCCAAGCCAGAGGATCACAATTCCAGACTTCAAGTTATATTAACAAAGATGTAGTGATGAAGACAGTATGGTACTGGCACAAAATGGAAACAGGATCAATGGAACTGAACAGAAAACCCAGAAATGGATCCACAACTAGATGGTCAATGAATCTTTGACAAAACATGAAAGAATATCCAATGGAAAAAAAGACAGTGTCTTCAACAAATGGTGTTGGGAAAACTGGACCACTTTCTTACACCATATACAAAAATAAATTCAAAATGGATGAAAAGACCTAACTGTGAGACAGGAAACCATCAAAATCCTAGAGGAGAACACAGGCAGTATAACATCTTTGACATTGGCCGTAGCAACTTCTTAATAGATACGTCTCCTGAGGCAAAGAAACAAAAGCAAAAATAAACTATTGGGACATCATCAAGATAAAAAGCTGCTGTACAACAACAAGAAACAACAAAACTAAAAGGCAACCTTCAGAATGGGAGAATATTTCAGAATATTGCATATTTGCAAATGACATCTGATAAAGGGTTAGTATCCATCCAAAATCTATATAAAGAACTTATAAAACTCAACACCCAAAAACCAAACAACCCAGTTAAAAATCGGCAGAGGACATGAATAGACATTTTTCCCAAGAAGACATACAGACGGCTAACAGACACATGAAAAATGCTCAACGTCAGTCATCATCAGGGAAATACAAATCAAAAGTACAATGAGCTATCACCTCACACCTGTCAGAACGGCTAAAATTAACAACACAGAAAACAAGAGATGTTGGCGAGGATACAGAGAAAAGGGAACACTCTTAACACTGTTGATGGGAACGCAACACTGGTGCAGCCCGCTTTGGAAGATAGTATAGAGGTTCCTCAGTAAGTTAAAATAGAATTACCCTACGCCTAACAATTGCACTACTAGGTATTTACCCAAAGGATACAAAAAACTGATTGAAGAGTTAAAAGGATACATGCACCCTGATGTTATAGCAGAATTATCAACAATAGCCAAATTATGGAAAGAGCCCAAATGTCCATTGACTGTCCACCAACACATAATATATATGTATTATATACATACATAATATATATATATTACATACCTATAGTGGACTATTTCTCAGCCATAAAAATGAAATCCTTGCCATTTGGCAATGACCATGAATAGTACTAGAGAGTATTATGCTGAGTGAAAGAGGTCACAAATACCGTATGATTTCACTCATATGTGGAATTTACGAAACATATAGATGAATATAGGGGAAAAAAAAAGCGAGGTGCAAACCAGAAACAGACTCTAACTATGGAGAACAAACTGAGGGTTGCTGGAGGGAGGTGGGCAGGGGGATGGGTTTTAAATGCGGTGATGGGTATTAGGAGGGGCACTTGTGATGAGCACGGGGTGTTGTATGTAAGTGATGACTCACTAAATCCTACACCTGAAACTAATATTACCCTGTATGTTAACTAACTGGGAATTTAAATAAAACTTGAGGGATACCTGGGTGGCTAGTCGGTCTAGGCGTCTGACTTTGGCTCAGGTCATGATTCTCACTGTTCGTGAGTTCAAGACCCACATTGGGCTCTGGGCTAACAGCTGGGAGCCCTGATCCTACTTCGGATCTTGTGTGTCCTCTCTCTCTGCCTCTCTCTGCTCATACTCTGTCTCTCTCTCAAACTAAATAAATATTTAAAAATTAAAAAAAAAACTTGAAAAAGAAAAAAAAATTAGAAGTTTTACACACAACTACAGAATTCTAAATAATAGCATTGGCACCTGAGTGGTTCAGTCAGTTGAAACATCCGAGTTTGACTTCAGTCAGGTCATGGTCTCAGGGGACTTGAGCTCCTGCATCAGGCTCTGTGCTGAGTGTGGGGCCTGGTGAGAGTCTCTCATCTCTTCTCTCTCCCTTTGCCCCACCACCTACTCTCTCTCTCTCGCTCTCTCACTCTCTAAATTAAAAAAAAATGTTAAGTTAAAAATAAGTAACAGCATCAAATTAAAGGATGAACAACATACTTTTGTTAAGCTAAACTGCCTTCAAAATGTCAATAGGGTACGATCACCACAGAGCAAGTTTTCTTGTGGCCATGCATGTAATGACACAGTCTTTCACTATTCCTAGGACTTTAGAACCTTCGATTATACACGTGCCCCAGGACATCATCTGGTCTCCATCTGGCCAACTGCAACCCCTTACTTATTAAGCTATTTCTGTTCTTTTTCTCATTAATTTGGGACAATAAAATAGGTAGTAACTATTATCATCAATAAGCACATGACAATGAGTAATATGCAGTATTATTATGGGTTGGTTTTTTTTTTTTTGGCTAAACACATATTTAACCTGAATCTAATCTCGAGGGGTAATATATCAGCAAATCCAGTGGAGTGGGACATCTATATTATAATGACCTGAACTCTTAAAAAGATTTATATGTTTTTTTTTTTTTTTTTTTTTTTTTTTAAAGAGGAAGCTATTCTGGTTTTAAAAGACACTAAACAACCAAAGGCAGGGGCGCCTGGGTGGCTTGGTCGGTTAAGCATCCGACTTCGGCTCAGGTCATGATCTCAGGCCCGTGAGTTCGAGCCCCGCGTCGGGCTCTGTGCTGACCGCGTCAGAGCCTGCAGCCTGTTTCAGATTCTGTGTCTCCCTCTGTCTCTGCCCCTCCCCTGTCATGTCTGTCTCTCTCTGTCTCAAAAATAAAATAAACGTTTGAAAAAAATTAAAAAAAAAAAAAAAACAAAAAAAAAAAAAAAAAAAAACCAAAGGCAATGCATGAATCTTGTTAGGTTCGGATTAGGGAAAAATATATCTACAAAAGGTATTTTGGAGAACTGGAGTAATCTAAACTGGGCTTATATTATTTACTTAGTGTTCATTTGCTTTGGTGTGATAATAGTACTGAAATCACATAGGAAATTTTCCCTTACTTCTTAGGATAAGGTGAAGAATTTAGAGGTGAAAGAATGCTTAAGAATTAAGGGGTGAAATATTGGGATATGTGCAGCTTTTAAAATATTTGACAAAAAAGTGTGTATGTGTATATGTTAATATATATTATATGTGTATACACACTTATACATATGTGAAGAAGAAAATAAATGTAGCAAAATGTAACAATTGGTAAATCCTGGTAAGGAGTATTGGGCATTTTTTTGTACTATTTTAAAATTTTTTTCATGTTTATATTTGAGAGAGGGAGACAGTCAGAGTGTGAGTGGGGGAGGGGCAGAGGGAGAGGGAGACACAGAATCTGAAGCAGGCTCCAGGCTCTGAGCTGTCAGCACAGAGTCTGCTGTGGGGTTCAAACCCACAAACAATGAGATCATGACCTGAGCCGAAGTCGGATGCTTAACCAACTGACCTACCCAGGCGCCCCTCCTGTACTATTATTTAAACTTTTCTTTGGTCTGACAAACTTCAAAATGAAAACAAAAAGTAATTATTTCGCGCCAAATGCAAACTTACACACTGAAACCTAGTAGTAGCATTAGGTTATAAGGCAGTCATTCAGAGGACTTGGAATAGGGCTTCTCAAACTTAAATATACACACGAATCTTCTGGAGATCTTGTTACAATGAAGATTCTGATTCAGCAGGCTATGTAGGCCCTGAGACTCTGAACTTCTAACAAGCTCCCAGGTGATGTTGATGCTGTTAGTCTCCGCCCAGGTTTTGAGTAACAAGGATCAAGAACATTTTTATATTATTTCTTAAATGATGTTATCAAAATGAAAATACAGTTGATCCATGAACAATGTGGGAGTTAGGGGTGCCAGCCCCCCCGCCCCCGCCATGAAGTAGAGAATCTGCATATAGCTTTGACTCCCCCAAAACTTAATGATTAATGGTTTACTTTTTTTTATATTTATTTATTAACTTCTTTTTAGTAATCTCTATACCCAACACAGAGTTCAAACTCACGACCCTGAGATCAAGAGTCACATGCTCTTCTGACTAGGCCAGCCAGGCACCCCAATGACTAATAGCCTGCTATTAACTGGAAGCCTTAGTGATAACATAGAGTCAATTAACACATATTTTGTATATGTATTATATACTATGTTCTTACAATAAAGTAAGCTACAGAAAAGAAAATGTTACTAAGAAAACCATAAGGAAGAGAAAATACATCTACAGTACTGTTCTGTAAAAACATCCGCATGTAAGTGGGCCTGCATGGTTCAAACTGGTGTTGTTCAAGGGTCAACTGTACACAATTTAAACATCTTACATAAAACTTAATGGATTTCTGAGAATATGAGAATAAGTCCATGAACCTAAATTTTAAGACACTGAGCTAAATCCATAATATACATTTTAAATGAAATAGAAAGACTACACTCTGTGGATTGTGAGGCCATGGCTTCTTTCACATACCGGGGTAGTTCCTTGCTCCTAGCAAAGTGGCTGGTATAGAATAAGCACTCAATAAATATTTGTTACCTCAAAAATAAAAGATGCAGGGGAGGCTGTGTGGCTCAGTTGGTTAAACTCAAATTCTTGAATTTGAGCCCCGTTGTCGGGCTCTGCACACTGACTGCATGAAGCCTACCTGGGATTCTCTCTCTGCTCCTCCCCTGCATGTGCTCTGTCTTTCTCAAAATAAATAAATAAATAAACTTAAAAAAATAAATAAAAGATACAGATTCTGGATTTGAAGATCAGTTCAAGTCTTAGACTTCCTACTAATTACCTGAGCAACTTTGGCCATGTCAATTACTCTTATCCTCAGTTTCTTCACAGGGATGTTATTACATGCTGAACAGTGTTGTGAAGATGTTTTGAGAAAAGTAAGATAGAGCAAAGCCTTGTCTTACCGATAAAAGTCACTCTCTGGATCACTGTGCCGAATCTGGAATGGTGCATTGGGATTCTTACAGTCTAAAGGCAGGAGGTCATCAGGAAGAGGAGGTGACCCAGGGCAAGAGGGAAGAGGTTCATTCTCTTCAGTCTTTACACCTTCTGTCTGCTGCTGACTCTGGGCCTGAGCTGTGGCAATGAGGTTGCGCAGACGTCGGTTGTGCTGGATCAGCTGAATGGTATGGATGGTGAGGCTGCATGGCTCTGAGGGGATGTCCAGCATAGTGGGGGGCTTGGGCTTATTGGCTGAGGGTTGATGCAGGGGTGGGTCATGGACTTCCACAAGACGGAACTCCCGTGGGAGCAAATCAAAGGAACTCCTGTTGGTCTGGCTTGATGAGATTGGTATCTCTCCCCAGTATCTCAACATTTTGGAATAAGAAAGAACTTTCACGTTAAATGTAGTGATAACTGAAAGCAGTGTTCTTAAATCTTAAATCTCTTATAGGCTTCTGAAGTAGAAAAATATGAAGTCTGGCCAGTTATTGACATAAAAAGTAGGCTGTTCAACACGACTTAGAATATGTCAGTGTCAGCAATGCTGTAGGACCAAAGACGTTCTCCCTGAAGAAATTAAGAGAGATACAACTGTTAGATGCCAGTCACCACAGTCACACACAATGACAATTCCTACTGGACTGAGCCATAGGTGGCATTTGGGTCATTAGGAGACTAACAGCTGCAATAGTATTGGGAGCTCTAGTGTCCGTGTTTTCCATCTCACCCCACTAACTCATTACTAGAACTATCATCGTGCCCAATCTTGAGCAATTTGCAAGGCAAGATACTTAAATGACACCTGGAATATTTCTCAGAGTATCTTGACACATCTGTCCTGAATCAGTAGGAGAAAAGGGAGTAAAGATAGGAAGAGGTGGTTCTTATTCTGTGTATGTCAAAAACATGAGCAACATTTCAATGGATCCTGGTGGAAAAATTTATTGACCAGTAATCTAAATGGTCTTAGGCATTGAACTTCTGACATACATAGGGAAGAATCTGAGTGATTTCTGCTGCCTCCTAATTGGCATCCCTTACTCCAGTCTCTCCTTGTGTCTAATCTATTCTCCAGTGCTGCTAGACTTACTCTTATTACAACTCAGATCTAATGGCTTCTCATTGCCTATTGGAAAAAGTCAGCCAGAATTCTTTGGTCTACCATTGATCAAAATTTGCAATCTGACTTCAACCCACCTTTCCAGATTCATTGCCCATATGTCTCTTTAAGTTGAACACATGTTTACCAAATGCCACGCATTATGGAAGAAGACAAAGACCACTGCCAGATCCCCGACCTGAGGTGAAGGAGAGAAATATAAACAGACTATTTTGATATAAAAATGTGCAGAAAGGGCTGCTCTAGAGACACAGACCTGGTGCAGTGGAATAACAAAGAGGGAGCTTCCTGGAGGAAATTACTACCCTAGTTCTAACATACATCATTCTACTCAGTTTCTTGAGAATGCCATGTATTTCCACAAATTGACTCTTTAAGTTGTGATCTGCCAGAAATGCCCTGCCACCCACTACATTCTTGGCAGACTTTTATTCATTCTTAAGTATAGGTTAAGTTACCACTCCCCATCATCTCCCCAGTAAATCTCCCTTTATTATATTCTCACAGCACTTCTGGTGTTTCCATCACAGCATTTAGGCATGGATTTAATCTAGTACTTATCTCAATCAATTTTATTCTTTCATCTATCTCCCACAACCATGATCTTTGTACCGTGTCTGGCACACAGTATACCCGGCATTTAGTGAGCGCTTACTATGTGCCAGGCTTTGCCTTTATTGTTTGATTCGGTTTTCCCAACTACCTCAGTTTTTAAGGGTGGAAGCTAAGGCCCACTGTCTTTCCCAATATCACAAATGACCGAGGGAGACAATCCAGATAGTCAGGCTCTTAACCACTACACTATGCAGTCTCAATAACTGGTTTTGGAAAACAAACAAACGAATGAACAAAGAAACGGATCAATGAGGGGACACACAAAAAATCGCCCTGTTCCTTAATTTCACCGAAAAGAGGACGAAGAACAGGCACCAAGCTCAAGGAACGTCCAGGTCCCTCGGGGCTCCTCGGTCACGGTCAGCAGGCACAGGCGCCAATCACAGGATCCTGGGGTCTCCTGATGCCCGAAGCAGCCGGGAGACGAGGAGGTCTGGACCTGGACGGAGGCACTATTCACTGCCGCTTCGCAGGAGCTGGGCTGCGCGACTATACGACTCGGAAAGGCCCGAGGCGAGGGTCGCGCCAGGCCCGGAAGACTGGCTTTCGGATTAGTGGTCCCAGGCTGCCGGAAGCGCTTCTGCTCAATCTGGCTGTGCCACAGGAAGTTATTACTATCCAGTTGCAACCTCTAAAGATGTCCCCGTGCTGACAGCTCCTCGGCCGCCTTTTACTGTTTTGTTTTTTGTTTTTGTTTTTCTTATTATGACCTGCCCTTGATATTCATCTCTTCGTAACGTGGCAGGTGGTGAAGGAACAAATCCGCCATCGGGGTTCAGAGAAGCCACCGGGAGCTGGGAGAGCGAGGCGTGGAGAGGAACCTAGAGACCGAAGGGGGAGGTTTCCCAGGAACAGATTCCGAGACCGCACCCGATTGAGGATGGCCGATACCTCCTCTAAGTCCGAGCCTCCGGCTTTGCAAGAGCTCAATGACGATTTCAAGAAACCAACCCTGCCGGTGCCCCCGGCTGTGCGGGGCAGGGCCCCCGCCACCAGTCCTTCAGACCCTGAGGAGGTGAAGAAGGAAGGGCCCACGGCACTGCTAGACCCCGATTCCGTGGAGCCTGACGTCCCGCCAGTGCGGCCGGACAGCGGGGACACCAGGAGTCCACCGGAGGAGCAGCCGCGGCCGCCCACAGCGGCTCCATCCCCTGGCGGTCCGGCCCGGGCTCCCCCATACCGAGAGCCGCCGTGGGGCGGCCCCGCCACGGCCCCCTACAGCCTAGAGACACTGAAGAGCGGCACCATCCTTGGCACCTGGAGCTTGAAAGGGACAAGCTACTGCCTTTTCGGGAGGCTGTCTAGCTGCGACGTGTGCCTGGAGCACCCTTCGGTGTCTCGGTACCACGCCGTGCTGCAGCACAGGGTGTCCGGCCTCGAAGGAGAATGCGACGGCCACGGGCCTGGCTTCTACCTTTACGATCTGGGAAGCACCCATGGCACTTTTCTTAACAAAACCCGCATCCCACCCCGCACCTATTGTCGCGTCCACGTCGGGCATGTTCTTCGCTTTGGAGGCAGCACCCGGCTGTTTCTTCTTCAGGTAAGTAGAAAAACCTAGGACTGAAATCTCCGGAGCGCACCGGTCTGGGTTCCAGAGCTCCTTAAGCTTTCGCGGAGGAAGGAGATTCTCCCAGTAAGCGATTACAAAAGTGGGAGAATCTGGCCCCTTTCCAGGCCTCTGTACACATTGCCGTATTTTTTTCTTTTATTTTACTTTAATGTTTATTTATTTTTGCGAGAGAGCGAGAGCTTGAGCAGGGGAGGAGCATAGAGAGAGGGAGACACAGACTCCGAAGCAGGCTCCAGGCTCCGAGCTGTCAGCGCACAGCCCCACGCGGGACCCGAAGCCACGAACTGAGAGGTTATGACCTGAGAGGAAGTCGGACGCCTAGTCGACTGAGCCACCCAGGCGCCCCCACATTGCCATATTTCTGAAAGTGAGATATGAATTCAGCGATCCTGAACTCTGAAAGAATTCTTTCTCTTGGTTCATCAGGGACCAGAGGAAGACCGAGAAGCAGAATCCGAGTTGACAGTAACGCAATTGAAAGAATTGCGCAAGCAGCAACAAATGATGTTGGAGAAGAAGATGCTAGGAGAAGACTCAGATGAGGAAGAAGAAATGGATACCAATGAAAGGAAGAGAGATACTAGTAGTCAAGATGATGAAATGGGCTGCACCTGGGGAATGGGTAAGAAATTAAAATTGCTGCCAGAGGTTAATATTTTAAATTCATTACTGGTGGTATCTTTGTTTTCTATCATATGCCTTTCATGACTTTTTGAGATAGATGGGACAAATACAATTTGCACACGAGACTACCAAAACCCACAGAGATTCATTAACTTTTCTGATGTCAAAAAGGTGAATTACAGGCACTATGGATTTCTTTTCTTTTTTCTTTCTTTCTTTCTTTCTTTCTTTCTTTCTTTCTTTCTTTCTCTCTCTCTCTTTGTCTCTCTGTCTCTCTCTCTCTCTCTCTCTCTCTCTTTCTTTTTTCATTTTACTTTTAAGTAATCTCTACACTCAGAGTAGGGCTCAAACTTACAACCCAGAGATCAAGAGTTGCCTGCTTTGTGGACTGAGCCAGCCAGGAGCCCAGTCTTTTTTTTTTTTTTTTTTTTTTTTTAAAAAAAAAAATTTTTTTTTTTTTCAACGTTTATTTATTTTTGGGACGAGAGAGACAGAGCATGAACGGGGGAGGGGCAGAGAGAGAGGGAGACACAGAATCGGAAACAGGCTCCAGGCTCTGAGCCATCAGCCCAGAGCCCGACGCGGGGCTCGAACTCACGGACCGCGAGATCGTGACCTGGCTGAAGTCGGACGCTTAACCGACTGCGCCACCCAGGCGCCCCAGGAGCCCAGTCTTTTAATGCATTTTACAGTCCACTCCCTTGTTGTAAACTCTTCCTCAGCATACAACTAATTTATTATTTTTACCATTTAAATGGTACTGGCCTTGACTATTATCATTGGAGAGGATGGAACTATATTCAGTCAAGTAACATGGAATGTTCAATATAGGATAGTCCTTCGAATTTTTGTACTTTGTGTAAATTCCCTGAAATGCGAAATAGCGAATCAGAGAAACCTCATCCTTTAGCCAGAGGAATAAATTGAACTTTCCATAATACCAGACATTTTGGACAATGGGTATTCAGGGGCTAGGAATATAAAAAAAAGAATGCCTCAATATGTTGTTGGGAAGACTGGATAAATATTATGAAATTACTTTTGTAAGTGCCAAACAAAAGCTATAGAAACCATAAGTATGCTAGAGTAAGGGTTCAGAGAAGGGAGTGATCACTAAGGACTTAGACCCACACTGTCCAGTATTGTAGCCACTACCCACATGTGGTTATTGAACACTTACAGTATGGCTGGTCCAAGCTGACTTGTTTTATAAATGTAAAATACTCACTGGATTTCAAAGACTTAGTGTGAAAAAACAATATAAAATACCACATTCATAGTATTTTTATACTGATTACATGATAATTTTACTGGTTGCTCCTTTTTAATGTGGCTACTAGAAAATGAAAACTTTCATGTATGGCTTTCATTATATTTCTTTTGAGCAACACTGACTTAAAATTTGGGAAAGTTTTTAAGTCTACAAACAGACGGGTCTTGAGTTGGAACTTGAAGGAAAGAAAAATTAGCACTTAGGAAGCTGAATATCGAATATTCAGGGTAGGGATTGATGATTTTATTTATTTATTTATTTATTTATTATTTTTAGTTTTTTTTAATGTTTCTATTTTTGAGAGAGACAGAGACAGTGTGAACAGGGGAGGGCAGAGAGGAGGGAAACACATCCGAACCAAGCGCTCCAGGCTCTGAGCTCATCAGCCCAGAGCATGCGCGGGGCTCGCCACCTCACCAAGCCATGAGGTCATTGACCTGAACCCAGAAGTTCAGACACTTAAACCGACATGAGACACCCAGGCGCCCCATATCTATTTTTAATGTTTATTTATAATTTGAGATTATGAAGAGAGAGAGAGACAAGAGAGAGAGGGGGAGGAGAGGGCGTACATTGCGCAGGGGCGGGGCACAGAGAGCGAGGGCACGACAGAATCTGAAGCAGGTCTAGGCTCTGAGCTGTCAGCACAGAGCCTGATCTTGGGGCTCCTCAACTTACAAGCTGTGAGATCCATGACCGCAGCCAAAAGCTGGACTCTTAACGACTGAGCCACCCAGTTGCCCCTAGAGATTGATGATTTAAAGGGTTAATGAGAGGCCAGTCCATCTGGCATATATGGTAAATATTAAGAAATTATATCGGAGACAGAGTATTAGACCCAGGTGATAGAGAATGAGAATGCCAGGCCAAGAAGCTTTAGATTTCTTCCCATGGACAATGTGGTAGGTAATTTGTTTTTGAGATATAGTGATGGGGGAAAAAACAAAAGATGCCATGAAAACAAGTTTTAATTTGTCACACGATTTAGGAAACCTGAAGATATTTATATTGGTGGTTTTGTATGCCCCCTTGTCCCCCACCCCCCACCTTTCTTTTCATTGATAACTGTGTCTTTATGCAGGCTAAATGAAAAGTGGGTGTCATTCAGATAGTCTCTTCTTATGTCTGTCTTTTCTTTCTTTACCGTATCCTGTAGGAGAAGATGCTGTAGAGGATGAGGCTGAAGAGAACCCCATTGTCTTAGAGTTTCAGCAGGAAAGGGAGGCCTTCTATATAAAGGATCCAAAAAAAGGCTCTCCAAGGTTTTTTTGACCGAGAAGGTATGTAAACAGATTCTGACCCTGCCAGTGAAAGGTTTCCACAGCAGCATTGTCTTGTAGATCTTCAAGGTACTTAGAAATGCTGTGTTTTATCTGCTGCTCTCCTTGCTCAGTTCTTGCCCTTGTGGTCAGTTGCTTCAGGTTTATTTTGAAAACAGTAAAAATCTTGTTAGTCTTTCTTGGAAAGTTGGAAAAAAGGGACTACTTTTTTCCGACTTGTCTGGTCTCATTATTCTCAGAAGATCCTAGACTTGGGTGGTGGGGAGATTGACCTAACTTCTTAAAATTCTTGTTTCTACTTCATCTGATCTGTTATAATTCTTTTTTTTTGTTAATATTTATTTATTTATTTGAGAGAAAGAGCGTGCGCACAGGCAGGTGAGGGGCAGAGAGAAGGAGACGCAGAATCCCAAGCTGGCTGTATGCCATCAGTGTAGAGCCCAATGCGGGGCTTGAACCCACAAACCACAAGATCATGACCTGAGCTGAGATCAAGAGTCGGAAGCTTAACAAATTGAGCCACGCATGCGCCCCTCATCTTTTGTAATTCTTAACATGGATGTTCACCTTATATAATTTAAAGAATGTTTCCACAGAGGACTGTTTCAGTAGAAATGCTTTGAGAGAACGTGTGTGTGTGTGTGTGTGTGTGTGTGTGTGTGTGTGTGAATATATATATGAACTGGTTGCATTCTGCCCTTGATATTTGTGCTTCTAAAAATTTTTTTTTAATGTTTATTCATTTTTTGAGAGACAGAGACAAAACAAGAGCAGGGGAGGGGGAGAGAGAGAGGGAGACACAGAATCCAAAGCAGGCTCCAGACTCTGAGCTGTCAGCACAGAGCCTGATGTGGGGCTCAAACTCACAAACTGCGAGATCATGACCTGAGCTCAGGTCAGATGCTTAGCCAACTGAGCCACCCAGGCACCCCAATATTTGTGCTTCTAAAAACCAAAGTGACAACTTACATCTGCACTTATAATAAGTGTAAAAGTTGCTATGTAGTGGACAAAGCTATTTATGGCAAGCTGATTGTTCTGGTCTGAGTTTGCTTTTCTTTGCCTCAAGTTCCCCCTTATTTTATTATCAGATAATAATACCTGGAAATAAGAAGTGAAATGCTTTGAAATTTAGTGTTAAATGAGGTATGGGAACTTGATATTCTATTTTTTTTTTTTTTTTAATTTTTTTTTTTCAACGTTTATTTATTCTGGGACAGAGAGGACAGAGCATGAACGGGGGAGGGGCAGAGAGAGAGGGAGCACAGCATCGGAACAGCTCCAGGCTCTGAGCCATCAGCCCAGAGCCCGACGCGGGGCCCGAACTCACGGGACCGCGAGATCGTGACCTGGCGAAGTCGGACGCCCAACCGACTGCGCCACCCAGGCGCCCCGATATTCTATTTTTTTAAAATGTTTATTTATTTTGAGAGAGAGAATCCCAAGCAGGGACAGCTCAGAGCCTGATGTGGGGCTCAGTCTCATGAATCGTGGGATCATGACCTGAGCTGACATCAAGAGTCAGACACTTAAACTGACTGAGCCACCCAGGTGCCCTGGAACTTGATATTCTTTTATCAACCTTTCCTCTCTTTTCCCTTTGTCTTAACTAGTAATTTTCATATACTGTTAAAATTGTTTTGTCTTTCTTCCTCCCACAGGAGAAGAATTAGAATATGAATTTGATGAACAGGGGCACAGCACTTGGCTCTGTAGGGTGAGGTATGTTCTGTTCTCATTAATGTCCTTTTGTGAAAGTGGCCAATTTTAGGTAATAGACAGTAGACCCAAAGAATAACTTTAGTCTTATTTTAGGCTACTCCTGAATTTGGGCCTTGATAGTTTAATAACATATATCATTGGCAGGTGGGGTGGGGATGGGTCAGAGGCATTAGGAAAAGATTAAGGTCCAACCTTGGCAAGATATAACAAATGAATGGAGAGATTAAAAAGCCATGTCAAAAGAAATGACTATTTTCACCGCATATTAGTTTTTTTCATGAGAATTGGAGCTTAGTACTATGCTATGATTCACTCCAAACCAATACAGATTACCTGTGGATGATTCAACTGGAAAACAACTGGTAGCTGAGGCCATTCATTCAGGAAAGAAAAAAGAAGCAATGATCCAGTGTTCACTGGAGGCTTGTCGAATCCTTGATACTTTGGGGTTGCTGCGGCAGGAGGCAGGTGAGTATATGGGAACACTTTGTTTTTGGAAGGAAGGAAGGAAGGGACAGAGAGAGAAAAAGGGAGAGAGAAAAAGAGAAAGAAAGAAGAAAGGAAGGAAGAATTTAACACAAAAGGCAACGAAATGACTTTTTTTTTTTAATTTTGTTTTTTTTAACGTTTATTTATTTTTGAGACAGAGAGAGACAGAGCATGAACGGGGGAGGGTCAGAGAGAGGGAGACACAGAATCTGAAACAGGCTCCAGGCTCTGAGCTGTCAGCACAGAGCCTGACACGGGGCTCGAACTCACGGACCGCGAAATCATGACCTGAGCCGAAGTTGGCCGCTTAACCGACTGAGCTACCCAGGCGCCCCATGAAATGACTTTTTAGGGAGAAAATGTAAATTGCGTGAAATTCTATGAGCTGAAAAGAAAATATTCCATATCTCAGTACCCAAAGGAAGGCATATTTTCTTTTTTTAAAAAAAAAATTTTTTTTTTTTATGCATTTTATTTTTTGGAGACAGAGACAGAGCATGAGCAGGGGAGAGGCAGAAAGAGAGGGAGACACAGAATCCGAAGCAGGCTCCAGGCTCCAAGGCATCAGCACAGAGCCAGATGCGGGACTTGAACTCACGAACCGCGAGATCATGAACGGAGCCAAAGTCAGACACTCAACCGACTAAGCCACCGAGGCGCCCCTTAGAAGCCATATTTTCTTTCTTTTTTTTTTTTTTTAATTTTTTTTTTTTTTTCAACGTTTATTTACTTTTGGGACAGAGAGAGACAGAGCATGAACGGGGGAGGGGCAGAGAGAGAGGGAGACACAGAATTGGAAACAGGCTCCAGGCTCTGAGCCATCAGCTCAGAGCCTGACGCGGGGCTTGAACTCCCGGACCGCGAGATCATGACCTGGCTAAAGTCGGACGCTTAACCGACTGCGCCACCCAGGTGCCCCAAATTTATCTCATTTTTAAAAGCCTGTCAGGGACACCTGGGTGGCTTAGTCAGTTAAGCATCTGACTCTTGATTTCGGCTCAGGTCATGGTCTCATGGTTCTTTATGGGATCAAGCCCCATGTCGGGCTCTGCACTGACAGCATGGAGCCTGCTTGGGATTCTCTCTCACTCTCCATCTCTCTCTGCCCTGCTCCCTTGCGTTCATTCCCTCTCTCTCTCTCTCTCTTTCAAAAATAAGTTTCAAAAATAAATAAAAATAAAAAGCCCTTCTGGCTATATCATTTATTAATAAAGGCTTATGTTATATTTGTGTTTATCCTAAAATTAGTTTGTATTATCGCAAAGTAACTTATGTATTATTTAAAACTACCAAAGGCTTGGGGCACCTGGGTGGTTCAATCAATTGATCATTCGACTTTTGATTTCAGCTCAGGTCATGATCCCAGAGTCATGGGATCAAGCCCCATATTAGGCTGTGCACTAATAGCCTGGAGCCTGCTTGAGATTCTCTCTCCTTCTCTCTCTGCCCTTCCACACTCACGTTTTTTCTCTCTCTTTCTGAAAATAAATAAAAATTTAAAAAAACCCAAAAAACTACCAAAGGCTTACACAAAATATACCTGTTCCTTGCCCTGCCTCTCCCCAGTCTTCAATCTTAGAAGGCTTTTAACTCTTTTAATTATTTTTTCTGGCATTTAAAAATATCCGTATTTCCCAAAAGGAAGAGTATGCTGTTTTATTTTGAATATTTTATTTTATTTTATTTTATTTTATTTTATGATTGAACTTTTTATAAGTTTATTTATTTTGAGAGAGTGCGCAAGCAGGGGAGGAGTAGAGAGAATGGGAATCCCAAGCAGGCTTCCTGCTGTCAGTGTGGAGCCGGACGTGGGACTCAAACCCACTAACCGTGAGATCATGACCACTAACCGTGAGATCATGACCTGAACCAAAATCAAGAGTTGGACACTTAACCAACTGAGCCACCCAGGTGCAACTGAATCACTTATTTTAAACATTATGTACTGACTCTGTTAAATTAGTATTTAATATTTACATGATTATGTTTATGCAAATATTAGTTAAACTGAGGAGTTTTTTCTTTTTGTTTTTCCTAAAGTTAATAATTGTTTGTTTTTCATGTGTGTGGATTTTTTGTAGCTCTGTTCATTCTTTCCACATCTTTCAAGAGCCTTTCAGTATATTTTTCCACATGGTCAATCACATCAAGTAATTGATCAGTTCTGATTTTTTTTGGAAACATTTCTCCTGAAGAGCAATGTTCTTTCAGGGCTCACTATTCTTTGAACCTACTGGAGCACTGTCATCTGGGACCTCATTTTGCTATCATCCTTGACAGTTCCTTTGTCTTTCTCCAGGGTTGGAATTTCTGTTTCTTGATTCCCAGATTCTCATGTTTCTTGGTTTATTCCCTTGTTTTAGTGGAGCACATCTTTCTGTAGTTTTACAGATTAAAAAGCTGGTACAACAATAGAGGTCATGGATGATGATAGTCTCCAGTGGATTTCACTTCTTTCGTTGTTCTTGGTCTACTCTTTCATTTTGGTGGACATGTAGTGAATTCTTGAGAAAGGATGTATAGCAAGTAAACTATATTAAATTCCCCACTCTGAAAATACAATTATTCTAGCTTTACTCTTGGTTAATTGTTTGGCTAGGAATAGAATTCTAAATGGGAAATAATTTTCCTCCACAGCTTTGAAGGTATTACCGTTACCACCTTATATTCAGTGTTGCTCTTGCAGTCCTAATGGGTTCAGAATCCTTATCTAGTGTATGTCATTTCCCATCCCCTACACACACACTAGGAGTTTGTAGGAGCTTCCCTTTGTTCTCAAGCTTCTGAAACTTAACTATGATGTACCTTTCTGTGGGTCTATTTTCATCCATTTTTCTAGGTACTTGTTGGGTCCTTTTGATCTGGAAATCTTTGATAGTTAGAAACATTTCTGGAATTATGCCATTAATCATTTCATCCTTCTGTTTTCTCTTTCTCTCTTGAATTTTGTTATTTTGATATTGAACATCTTAGACTGACCATTTAAGTTTCTTATCTTTTTTCTTTCTTTTTTTTTTTTTTTTTATTTCTATGTCTTTATTCTTTCTGGGAGATTTCCGCAGCTTTATCTTTACATTTTGCAATCAAGATTTTAATTTCCAAGGCTCATTTTTGTCCTTTGGGTATTCATTTTTAAAATATAATATGCTATTGTTGTTTCTTGGATTTTAAGTATCTCATCTTGCTGCTAATCTCTGCCTTTTCTTTTTTGTGTAGTCTTGGTCCTGCATGTTAGAGGTGTTTCCCAGTTTTTGTGTAGTCCTTGGGTGTAGATTCTTATTTGGGGACAAAAAAAGGTGATTGACAGCTTGGAATATATAGGTGGGGCTTATTACCTTTGAGTAACACTATAGATTAATGTGGGCCTTTTGTTGGGGAACTCCTCATGTAAGAATCGTTAGGTTTTTTCCTCTTCTGCTGGCGGGATTCTTCAGAGAGTACTCTTCTGACTTCCTGCATGAAATTCTTAGAGCTAAGTGCTGGAAGATGGCTGAGCAGATCCTCAAAATTCAACTATTTTCAGGACAGTACTATTTTTAGAATAAATAAATACATATTTAATATGTAGAATATAGAACATAAACTGGGCAGTCCACAATGCAAAGACTTTTTATCTTACCCTTTCTAGGGATTAACCTCTGGATTTTTTTCTGGGGATGAGGAGGTAAGTAGTCAGGGAGGAGGATCTTTTTCTCAACCAGCTTTTACTCAGTTCTTTTTATTTTAGCACTATTGTCTATCCCCGGTTCCAGATCCTTTTGAGGATTCTGCAGTATCATCACATTGGTTCTCATCTTTCCCCACTGTTGTTTTAGGATTCATCTTTTTTAGTTCTAAGTTTCCACTTGTCTGTCTGTTTTATAATTTCCAAAAATTAGGTATTGCTATTCCTTCTCCTGTTCTGTCTTTGTAGATTAATGTTTGTTTATTTATTTATTTGTTTGTTTATTTACTTATTTTTAAGTAAGCTCTGTACCTAACATGGGACCCAAACTCACAACCCCAGGATCAAGAGTCCCATGCTGTGCCAGCTAAGCCAGCCAGGTGCCCCAGTAGATTAATGTTTTTAAAACAGATCTCTTTACCACAGCTTTAGTGGGATATGGGGAGAGAGTGAAATTACATATGTATGTTCAGTGTACCATCTTAACCTGGAAATCATGAAGTTTTTTAAATAAGGACTGTTTTGGTTGTAAATAATAGAAACCCAATTCAGACTAGCTTAGGGAGAAAAGTTATTGGCTCCATCTCCACTATTGTCCATCTCTTCTCCAGGTTGGGAAGAATTGCTTACAGGATTGAAGGAGGAACTGTATGAACTAGGACCTTAAGTTCTGGTCCTATCAAACCAGGAGTCTCCGTGTCACAGGACACCATAAAAGCTGTGTGTGTGTATGTGTGTGAGTCTGTCAATAATTGAGTCTGTCTTTCAATAATTGAAAGATTCTTTTTCTTTTTAACTTATTTCATTACCACTTTTTTTTATCTCCTTCTAGTATCTCGGAAAAGGAAAGCCAAGAACTGGGAGGATGAAGACTTTTATGATAGTGATGATGACACATTTCTTGATCGGACCGGCCTGGTTGAAAAGAAGCGTCTGAACCGTATGAAGAAGGCTGGGAAGATTGATGAGAAGCCAGAGACATTTGAATCATTGGCAAGTTTTATTTATAGAAGTAGCTGTGGTAGTTTAATTTTTTTAATAAGATAATATATTATTTAAATTTGTTTTATAATTACAATTTTTAAAGCAGTGGTGTTGAAATCTGGTATTCAAGTATAACTTTCTTGATCTGTAAATTTGATAGTAACAAACAACTAGTCTTACACAAGTTGGAGAAAAGTTTGGCTTGCTGCTAGAGACTCTGTCTGCCTCACAGTGGATCTTGATCCATTCATAAGCATTCTTTGGGTATGATGTTAATCTCACAAAAAGAAAGGAAAAAGTTCCAAATTTGGACATTCTGAGGTGAAATCAACTTTAGACTTCTGGCAGTCAAGAATTGTGAAAGGAATTTTGAGGAATGTAGTTTGGTAATAGTCTTAAGTAGTATATCCTTCATGAAATCATTATAAGATAGCATGTCTTTTCACTATAATTAGTAGTATTCAGAGCTTAAAACATTACCCAACATCTGTTGTTTTTTTGTTTTGTTTTGTTTTGCTTTGTTCTTTGATTCATCAGTGAAAAGAAATGACTTGAGTTCTTTCTTCTGAGTAAAGTCAAGTCTATGTTCTGTACTTTCATTCTGTTAAATTCTGAATTCAGAAATTAACTCAGCTTGAATCATATAAACGCATGAAAACGTTAACTCCATAAAGAGCACATTTAATTACACTTCTGATTGAATCCTCTTAAACTTGTAACAATAGTGGAAATAAGATGAGGAAGACAGGAAAGCTACCATATTTTGAAAGAAGAAAAACATTTGTTAACCCTGTTAATCTGGGCACTACAGGTTGCAAAGTTAAATGATGCTGAAAGGGAACTCTCTGAAATTTCTGAGAAACTGAAAGCGTCAAGCAAAGGTAAGTTAATGACCCATGAAACAAATATGTATAGGGCATCTCCCATAAGTATTGCACTCTTCCAGGCTAGTTAGTAAGATGTACAGAATATGGAGCCTTTCTAAGGAACAACAGAACATCTTAGAACTATAAGGAACATTATAAATTATTTGGTTTAAACTTTCTATGTAATAGATGAGGGGAATGAAGTGCATTAAGGCAAAGTGATGTCCCAAAGTCTCCAAGCTATAACCTGTTTTCTTATTCCTAATACCAGTAATGTCCTCTGTCCAACTTTAAGTTACTGACTTTTCTACAGAAACTTTGGCTGAGTTTTAAAATATTTGAGGCAATTTTTCTAAACATGTATTATCTTTTTCTTGGACAGCTTTATCAGAGTCGCCATCTCAGGACTCCTTAGATGCGTTCATGTCAGAAATGAAATCAGGGAGTGCATTGGATGGTGTGTCCCGGAAGAAACTTCACCTGAGAACTTTTGAACTGAGGAAAGAACTACAGAGACTTAAAGGGTTGATAAAAATTGTAAAACCAGCAGAGATTCCAGAACTAAAAAAGTAAGTCAGTCTTAGTTATACTTGAAATTTTAAATAAACATGTTTGCACAGATAACATTTTGAATTATATCTTTCTTTTTTTTAAATTGTTTTTAAGTTTATTTATTTTGAGAGAGAGAGAGAAGGTATGAGTGGGGGGTGGGGGGCAGAGAACAAGGGAGAGAGAATCCCAAGCAAGGCTCTCTACTGTAAGCGCAGAGCCCGACTCATGGTTCGAACTCATAAACTATGAGATCATGACCTGAGCCAAAGTTGGATGCTTACCGACTAAGCTACCCAGGAGTCCCATTATATCTTTATTTTCTTAGATAATCATTACAGAATAAAAATAGACTAGGGAGCCCTTTAAAGCACAGAAGGCAGTGATTTCATAGAGTAAAAAGCCATTTCATTTGTGAAATATAGATTGCTGTAGGATTTTTAGAGAAAACTATATTGATTCCTTTTTCATTGGAAAGCTCTGATTTTTTTCTTAATTTTTAATGCAGAGTAAACTTCTTTATTTTTTATTTTTTTATTAAAAAGATTTTTTTTAAATGTTTATTTTTGAGAAAGAGAGAGAGAAAGAGCATGAGAAGGGGAGGGGCAGAGAGAGAGGGAGATGGATTCTGAAGCAGGCTCCAGGCTCCGTGCTTTCAGCACGGAGCCTGACGCAGGACTTGAACTCATGAGACGTGAGATCATGACCTGAGCTGAAGTCAGATGCTCAACTGGCTGAGCCACCCAGGTGCCCCCAGAGTAAATTTTAAAGAGCAACATGCACAAAAGGCTAATTTCCCTAATCTATAAAGACCTTCGAATAAGTAGACAACCATCTACCAAAGAGAAAAATGGGAAAAGGATATCAACTGACAGGCCACTGAAAAAGAAATACAAATAGCTATATAACTATATAAAATGATGCTCAATCTTGCTCATAAGAGAAAGAGAAAGACAAGTACAACAACGTAATACCATTTTTTTTATCTATGATTTTAAAACCACAGATTGTCATTTTAACACCTGATTTGTCATTCCTAAGAACCAGTTGACAATTTTAATGTATTTAAATACTTTTAAAGTGGAATTTCTTCCTTTAAAATGGGGGAAGGCATAATCCCCTAAAGTTGATTTTGGGGAAATTTTTGGAAGAAAATAACCGAAATCCATTTGTAGAAATCGAGAAGATTTTTTAGTAATTTGTGAACAAAATTTTGGGAATAATTTTTCCCAGACTTGACTAGTATTCATGAATGTATGAATGTGCGTGTGTGTGTGTGTGTGTGTGTGTGAGAGAGAGAGAGAGAGAGAGAGAGAGAGAGAGAGAGAATAAGGTCCAGTCTTTCAACTTGACAATATTTTCAAATTTTGTTCTATGTGGTCTCAACAAATTTTGAAAATGTTGAGTAGGTTGTTGCAGAAATAAGCCACTTTAAGTGAGCACAATCCAGGACAATCCAGGTGGGCATCTCAAAAAGTGGCTTTGCCCAGATGGGTACACACACTTAAGAAGGTAATTAATTCTAGAAAGTTTCTCATTTTCTTTTGATCTGTGATGTCCTTCCTATATAGCACCCATTAGTCTTACGTGATATTAAAATGAAATGACATTGCAAATTCAGTTCTTCAGACAACTAGCCACATTTTAACTCCTCAGTAGCCACACGTGGATAGTGGCTACTGTATTGGACAGTGCAGATGCAGAGCATTTCCGTAATTGCAGAAAATTCTGTTGGACGGCACTGCTTTAGATTGTCAGTATGCGGCGCCTTACCCCTGTGTACAAAACCTGTGACTTGATGCTGGGGGCATTGTATAGATAAACATCTAGGTACTGGGGGACAATTTTTATGTTGAGATGTAAAGATAAAATGTATCTATGTATCTGGAGCCCTTGATTGTACAGAAAATTTGTCCCTAAATTACTAGCAGTTTTGTTAAAAGATTTATGTGTAGTTTGGTTATTTAATGCAGTGATTGATAGGTCAGTCCACAAAGGTCTGTTTGACCCTGGTGGCATTTGATTTACTGATAGTGAGGAGGGGGGTTAGCACTCAAGTTAGACTCCCTAGCTTTCATTCTCAGCTCTATCAATTACTTTTTGGGCATTTTGAGGCAAATTATACAACTTCTTTGACCTTCCCCTTCATCATCTGTCAATTAGAAGTACTGGTGATGTTGCAAAGATGACACGAACGGCACTTGACAAAGTGTCTGTATCATCATTGTGATCATTGTCCTGTTTCTGTTATACCTAGCAGTTATTTGTAACATTGTGTTTGTGGAGAAAGGGTAAAAACTCTGGAGGTATAGCTGAGGGTAAACAAATTAACAGTGAATTTTAATTCCAACTCTGAAATCCTTTCCCTTGCTAAGTCATCCCTTCCAGAGAAGGTATGCTAGTCTCCTCCACAGCCTCCCTTCCTGCTGTCTGTGTGTCTGCTTAGTTTCTCCTCCCTCTCCTACTTTATATCCTGGACTTCAGATGTGTGTACCTTGTGCTCATTCAGCAGCACATGTACAGATGTGTGTACCTTTTCCCTCCTCTTCTCACTTTGGTTGACCTTCCAACCTTTCTACCTAACACCCCTCCTGCCCCTGCCCAAGCAGCTCTTGATTGGGATCCTGTCTTCTGCCATTTTGTCTCCTTGGGGTGACTTTGCCCATCTTCCAGACAAGCCAAGCTATTTAATGGAGCTGAAGAATATCTGGGTTGCTCTTGCTTTTGTCTTCTATGCTAGAACCTTCCCGAGACCTGTAGGGAGGGGCTGTGAAGGATAGTATTTGATGAAAAGTCTTTACAGACAAACAGGCAGGATTTTTCTGGTGGCCTTAGCAAGGCAATGGGTCCGTCCATGGTAGAGAGCAAGGTGGTGAGGCTAGGCCCAAGAGCACCACTGAGGGGGTAAGACTTAGGTAGAAGAAGGTAGTAGTGACAAATGGGGCTTCAGTATAGAGCAGCAAGGTCATTTTCTCATATGGCTCACTGTGTGTCTTGAGTGCCAGTGCTGTCCCTGTATTCCAGAATGCAGGCCTGCCCTTCCCTATGTCTCCTCATGCTATCTTGTCATCGTCACCTCTGCCTACTCTCTGAATGTCTTGTCAACTCAACTACATCCTTTTTGTTTTTGCTGTGTCCTTTTTTTTGCCCCTGCTGTTTCCCAATTTCTATAATCTCTTGTTTTTGCTCTTCCTTAGCTTTACCCTAGTGGGCTTAGCTGTTATAACTCTCTCCAGCCAGTGAGACGCTGACAAACTCACCAGTTGTAAGGTCTCTCATTATGTCCTTGTCATTACTCACCACGCAGCGTAGCCCCTTCACAGAGGTTTTTTGTTTTTGTTTTTTTAACTTCTGTGATCAGAGCCTTTGTCCATGGTTATGATAAGTGTGGACTCCAGGCAAGACACTGTTGGTCCTCTTGCGAGGTTGGTGGAAAATAGGGCTTTACTTTATGGACCCCTCTCCTGCCACTTAGTGGGAATGGGATCTTGCCCCATTTGCCAGTGACCTTCGTACTGTTAGCATCATTTTATGAAGGTGAAGTCATGTAGCATGTTGGGACTTACTGAAGTTAAGAACCTCATCTCACCCTTAATAGTCCTGTGTCTGTGACAGTCAGCAGTATCATTGTCCATTCAGACTCTGTTGGCCTTTTCCTGTTGGTATATGCTTAGATATTCATTTCGTGGAAATTTTTGTTTCCCAGAAGTTTCTTTGTCAGAGTCCAGAGTGTTTTTAGATAAAATTTTGGCCTCACTGGAATAGACATGTACAATTACTCTTTCTTCTTAGGACTGAAAGTCAGACTACAGATGTGGAAAACAAAGCTAAAAAGCTTACGTTGCCTCTCTTTGGTGCCATGAAAGGAGGAAGCAAATTCAAATTAAAAACGGGAACAGTAGGGGTAAGTTGTGGGTCACGGTGTTAAACTTTTAGCTCTCAAGTCAATTTGCATATAACTGATTTGTACATTGAACATCAGTGTATTAATTTGTGATGGATGTTGCATTTAAGAAGTGTCTCTTTTCCTGGTGGGACTCAACATTTGTTAGTTATATAGTCACTGCACCCGGCTCTGCCATGTGGTGTTCCTTACTTCATTTAATCCCTTCAACACTTGCTGACTTGTGGGAATTATTGCCTCTCGCAGGTGAGGAAACAGGGTCAGAGAAGTTAATTACGGGACACATCATCATCATTAAGTGACTAGACTGGCAATCAAATCCAGGTCCTCTCTTTTTTGAGTTTTGTGATCTCTCTGTTATCCTCTAACACTTCACTGGTGAATGTTTTTGTTTTATATACATCCCTGTTTACAGGTCCAGCTTTTAGAAGGTTTTCATCACCCCAAAGAGCTGAATCTTGTGTATTAGTGTGCAAGGGCTGCCCTAACCAAATACCACGGACTGAGCGGCTTAGAGGACAGAAATTTATTTTCTCACAGTTCCAAGATCAGCATGCCAGCAGGGTTGGTTTCCCCTGAGGTCTCTTTCCTAGGCTTGGGGATGGTTGCCCTCTTCCTGCATCTTCACGTGGTCACTTGTCTGTGCACTTGCACCTGTGGTGTCTCCCCTCTCCTCCTCCTCTTATAAGAGTACCAGTCATAGTGGGATGCCTGGGTGACTCAGTTGGTTAAGTGTCTGAATCTAGATTTTGGCTCAGGTCACTATCAACGTTCGTGAGATTGAGCCCCAGGTGGGGCTGACAGTGCGGAGCCTGCTTGGGAGTCTCTCCCTCCCTCTCTCTCTGCCCCTCCCCTGCTCTTTCCTTCCGTGCATGCTCTCTCTCTCTCTCTCTCTCACCCTCTCAAAAAAAAAAAAAAAAATACCAGCCATATTGTATTAGGGTCCTACTCTAACTGCTTTGTTTTAACTTACCTCTTTAAAGATTTTATCTCTAAATATGGTTACTTCTGAGGTACTAAGGATTGGGACTTCAACGTATGAATTTTGTGGGGACAGAATTCAGCCCCCAGCACCTTCAATTAGGGTAAACTGCCATCTGGGGGAAGAAGCCTGAAGTCCCAGCCATGTGGTTGACCTGAGATGGAGGTTTTTCTGTGAGGATGGGGGGACTGGAAGTACTTGTGTTTTAGTTAGCGGAAAAACTCTACTTAAAAACTCTCTTTAGGGGTGCCTGGACGGCTCAGTCAGTAGAGCATACAGCTCTTAATCTCAGGGTCATAAGTTCAAGGCCCATGTTGGGCATGGAGCCTACTTAAAATAAAATTAAAAAAATAAATAAAATAAAAAGCTCTCTTGAAAGGATTACTGAATTAAATCCTTTATTTAAAAAATGATATGCCCAACGTACACTTTGGTACTTTCTATTTCTTAAGCTGCAATCAACTTTTTCTAGTAATTACTTTTATTGAGAGGTCTTGATCAGAAAGTTTGACTTTATTCTTCAAGGAATGTCTTTTCTTCAGGATCTGTTTTACCGATTTACATGTCTTATTTCCTTGAATTGAGTTAAATCTAAAGTGAAAAATCTAGGCAAATAATCTGTTTCTTAGATTTTGTGATGAAGATCCTTTAACCCCCTGAGGGGTAACAGGACAGAGTTCCTGCAGCAGGTACTCGCCTGGAATAAATGTTTTCATTCCCTACAAGCTGTTTCAAGTGTTTTGTACTTAATATTCTTTGGACCCTAGAAACTAATAAAGATATGTGTTAAGGGTCCACAGATGGATAAAAGCTCATGTGCGGGTCCTCCTTCCAGCAGACTTCTGCAGGGTTCATCAACCTGGAGGGGTTAGACATTCTCCACATTTAGCTTAACCTCCTTGAGGAGAGTTGTCTCTTTCTCATTATGTAGAACTCTTCATTCATGGTTTTGTTTCCTTTATAGAAGTTACCCCCCAAACGTCCAGAGCTCCCTCCAGCTCTAATGAGAATGAAGGATGAGCCTGAAGTAGAAGAGGAGGAGGAAGAAGAAGAAGAAGATGTGGAGAAGGAAAAGGAGGAGGATGAAAAGAAAAAAATGGAGGCTGAGAGCAGTAGGTTACAGGCAGAGATAGAGCCGGAAGAAGCAGTGCAGGAAGCGAGGCCTCCCACTGATCTCACATGTTCTAAAGAAACAAAAAACCATGGTAAATCTTTCTTCTCCTTCCTATGCTGTTCAGTGGGGCATTTGCATTAATTGTGCAGAGGTCTAAAAAGCAAAGCCAGTTCTTGCATGTGCATTTTGACTTTGTGGCACTTTATGATATATAACACAGCTGACTCTGTGAAAACATATTTTCTTGGTCTTTCTTTGTCAGTCATTATTTATCCTCATTGCAAAATAAGGGCAGGCATTTCCAGTGTATTCCAGAGTTGTGAAACTTTGAAAGCTGTGGAATCTGAAACCACAGTTGCTATGAGATAACCCTGAGCAGCTGCCACTGTGTGATTGGAGGGCAGTGGACTAGGTTCATGATGAGGCCTGATTAGGTGGTTTAAGGATAAACCTCCTCTTGCTCTTTTTTTTCCCTATCCCTAAAACAGAGGCTAAGCATAATTGTACCCACTGTGCATGCTGCTCAGGAAGCATAATGCCTTATTCATCTTTTTGTCCGTGGTACCTAGCAGAACACCTAGCAGAGACCCACCTCAGCAAAGGCTTGATGAAAAAGAGGGAATTGATTGGCTTTTGAATATGTTTTCTTCTGATTATAAGAGGAAGATAAATTCATTTTAGAAACTTCTGATCATACATCAAAGTCTAAAGAAGAAAAGAGAGATCTACTGCAGTCTCACCCCTAGAGATAATTGTTTATCATTTTAGTATCTTTCTCTCCTTGTCCACTGCAGGAGTTACTTTCCTGCAGGGTGGCCAAACTGTCTGGCAATATTAAGACTTCACAGAAAATAGAGAGCTTGACGAAAAACAAAACAAAAACTGACATTAAATATGTGTGGGAAAGTTTGCATGTCTACTTCCAAAACAAACCAGGCTTATCTACATAAAACAACAGGCCTGGTATGTAGACATTCTCTTGAATCATCCTCAGTTGTTTGAGAAAAGAAAAGTTACTGTTTTTTCATCTGTGAGAGATCTTTTGTTTTTGCATTCTCCTTTTGTTTAGTTATTGGCAAAATGCTTAGCCTTTTCAAACAAGGTACGAAATACATGCTTTTTTAATGAGTCTAGTCTCTGATCCATATATTGTGAGGGTGGCATATAAGCAGGCCAGCAGGAAGGGGAGCAATAAGTATTGTATTTTTTCTTTAAAGGAGCAAAGGAAATATGTGTGTGTATAAAAATAGAAGATTTTAAAATTTGGTAAAGATACATTAATTAGTAAATTTACAGCTGATTAGGGATTACTCTAGGCCTCTTTTTTTTTTCACTATTAGGATTATGTTGTACATGCTATTTTTTTTTTTTTTAATTTTTTTTTTTTTCAACGTTTTTTTTAGTTTATTTTGGGGACAGAGAGAGACAGAGCATGAACGGGGGAGGGGCAGAGAGAGAGGGAGACACAGAATCGGAAACAGGCTCCAGGCTCTGAGCCATCAGCCCAGAGCCCGACGCGGGGCTCGAACTCCCAGACTGCGAGATCGTGACCTGGCTGAAGTCGGACGCTTAACCGACTGCGCCACCCAGGCACCCCTACATGCTATTTTATAATCTATTTTTTTCTCTGTCTTGACATGTTCTTTTATTTTTTTAATTAATTAATTTTTTAAATTAATTTTTTGTTTTTAATTTTATTATTAAACAAAATTTTTTTAAAAATTTACATCCAAATTAGTTAGCATATAGTGCAACAATGATTTCAGGAGTAAATTCCTTTTTTTTTTTTTTTTTTTTTTTTTTTTTTTTTTTTTTTTTTTTTTTTTTTTTTTTTTTTTTTCAACGTTTATTTATTTTGGGGACAGAGAGAGACAGAGCATGAACGGGGGAGGGGCAGAGAGAGAGGGAGACACAGAATCGGAAACAGGCTCCGGGCTCCGAGCCATCAGCCCAGAGCCTGACGCGGGGCTCGAACTCATGGACCACGAGATCGTGACCTGGCTGAAGTCGGACGCTCAACCGACTGCGCCACCCAGGCGCCCCTAGTTTTTATTTTTTTAATGTTTATTTTTGAGAGAGAGACAGAGACAGGATGCGAGTGGGTTGGGGCAGAGAGGGAGACACAGAATCGGAAGCAGGCTCCAGGCTCTGAGCTGTCAGCACGTGGGGTGCAAACTCACAAGCTGCGAGATCATGAGCTGAGCTGAAGTCGGACGCTCAACTAACTGAGCCACCCAGGCGCCCCTTCAGGAGTAGATTCCTTAATGCCCCTGACCCATTTAGCCCATCCCCCTCCCATAATCCCTCCAGTAACCCTCTGTTTGTTCTTCATATGTAAGAGTCTCTTATGTTTTGTCCCCCTCCCTGTTTTTATATTATTTTTGCTTCCCTTCCCTTATGTTCATCTGTTTTGTCTCTTAAAGTCCTTAAAGTTCCATATGAGTGAAATCATATGATATTTGTCTTTCTCTGACTAATTTCACTTAGCACAATACCCTCCAGTTCCATCCATGTAGCTGCAAATGGCAAGATTTCATTCTTTTTGATTGCCGAGTAATACTCTATTGTATATATATACCACATCTTCTTTATCCATTCATCCATCAATGGACATTTGGGCTCTTTCCATACTTTGGCTATTGTTGATAGTGCTACTATAAACATTGGGGTGCATGTGTCCCTTCGAAACAGCACACCAGTGTCCCTTGGATAAATACCTAGTAGTGCAATTGCTGGGTCATAGGGTAGTTCTATTTTTAAGTTTTTGAGGAACCTCCATACTGTTTTCCAGAGTGGCTGCACCAGCTTGCATTCCCATGTCTTAAAATGTTCTTTTAAAATGTGACTTCAATAAGCATAGTGGTCCATCATATGCATGTGCCATGATTGATTTAATCAACTCCATATTGTTAGACCTGTACATTATTTGTTAATTTTTGCTATTATAAACATACTGTATGTAATAAATCTTGGTATTCATCTCTGATTATTTTCTTTGAATCTGTTCCTGGAAGTAGAATTTCTAGGCCAAGGAATATGTACATTTTTAAGGGTTTTGGTAAGTACTGCTGAAAAGTTTTAGCTCAGAGTTGGCCAGTTTTTAAAGTGGAAAATTGGTTTCTCTGTTAGACATATGGAGGTACTTTTTTTTGAAAATCTAATTAAGGTTATTGAAGCTAATGATGGTAAGGCTGGATGATTCTGTATTTACTTAGCTTTTCTTGCTTTTGCCTTTGTTTTCTTGGTTCCCTCCTATGAATTAAATAATAACAGTACACTCTGGTTCTGCATTTTATAGAAAACATGTCTCAACTCAGCCAAGTGCAACAGAATAAAGATTATCAAGAGATTAGTGAAACAGCTGCATCATGTGAGGAACCCTCAGGCAAGTAGCGTAGCCGCCTCCTTAGCTGCTCTGCACATAAGCAACCAGCTGGTGTCAGAGGAGGGGTTGGAGTCGAGCTGAAGCAGCACAGAGCGTGGCCTTTCACAGAGCATGCTGGGGGGAGACGTTGCTGGAACATATGAGAGGTTATGTTTGCTGCCATCCCATTTGCCTTTCTTTATTCCTTTTCTGCCTCTTGGGTTCCATTTTCCTGACCTGCAGAATACCTGATGCCTTCACTCTTCCCATGGCCATGCATAGCCCTCCACAATTTTCCATCTCCCAGAGATGAGTCTGTGCCTATCATGGGAGTGATTCCAAAACTATTAAAAGAAATTGGTTGAAAAGTTGGCCTTTTAATAAAAAGGACTGGTTTTCTACTGCCTTTTTTTTTTTTTTTAATGTTTATTGGGGTGCCTGGGTGTCTCAGTCGTTTGAGCGTTGACTTCAGCTCAGGTCATCATCTTACCGTTTGTTGTTTTTCATGTTTAATAAACATTAAAAAAATAAATAAACATTTATTTTAATGTTTATTTATTTTGAGAGAGAGAGAGAGAGAGAGAGCATGAGCAGGGGAGGGGCAGAGAGAGGGAGAACAGAGAGGATACCAAGCAGGCTTGACACCAGCCACCCAGCACAGAGCCTGATGTGGGGCTCGAACCCACAAACCGTGGGATCATGACCTGAGCCGAAACCAAGAGTCAGACGCTTAACCAGCTGAGCCATCCAGGCACCCTGCTTTATCTAAAAAAAAGTGTTTATTTATTTTTGAGAGAGTGGGGAAGGGACAGAGACAGAATTTCAAGCAGGTTCTGCACTAACAGTACAGATATGGGCTCAAACCCACAAACCGGGAGATCATGACTTGAGCCGAAATCAAAAGTTGGATGCTCACTGACTGAGCCACCTAGGCACCCCTCTACTGCTTTTAACTGTAATGGTTGAACTGTAGAATAGTAAAATCAGCCCATTTTCCTTTCCTTTTTCAAATAGTGCGATTATATTCAAGCTCTAGAACAGCGTTTGGATTTGAAAGCTAGGGTTATTAGCAGAGGGAAAATTCTCTCTTTAATAGAATCTTGACAGTAGAGGGAATTTTTAAGAATTTGATTGTTACGTGTTTTCTTCAATTTTTATAATGTTCTCTAAGGAGGAATTTTTCTTTTCTATTTTACTTATTCTGAAATAGCTATTGCCTCTTTTTTTTTCTTTTTCTCAAATTAGCATCAAAGAATGAATATGAGAAAAACAGAAATGAATTGAAGAAAAAGAAAGCCCCCGGTCCAGGCAAAGTAAGTACCTTAGTCATAATCTTCACGTCTCTAGGAGTAAAAATGAATCCCCTTGTCATGGACCACATTCAGAAGAGTGAATTTTTAGGGATCACCTTAGCAGAGTTCCCAACTGCCTAATACCTCCTCTTCTAGAAGTCTGGGCTCTCTTATTTTTGAATTTTTGTTTTCTGAATTCTCTGTTGTCTCCATCCACACTGTTCCCTATAACTGTGCATATACCTCTTTTATTAATTTGTGAATCTTTGTTCATATCCTTTTATGCCATACAAAGACATTTGAATAATATATTCTTATTTGACCTTTTATTACACGGAAAATAGAATGTAATGTACTGCATTATACATCTTTTTTTTTTTTTAACCTATTGTGGAAATCATAATAGGTATTGGTATACCAAGGGCTTCCTACTGTATGGATGTACTATACTTAACCATTTCTCCATAGATTGATGCTGGGTTGTTTCTTTTGTTTTCTTTTTAATTTTTAAAAATGTTTATTTTTGAGAAAGAGATAGAGCACGAGCAGAGAAGGGGCAGAGAGGGAGGGAGAGAGAGAGAGAGGAGACAGAGAATCCAAAGCAGGCTCCAGGCTCTGAGCTGTCAGCACAGAGCCCGACATGGGGCTCGAATCCACAAACTGTGAGATCATCACCTGAGTCGAAGTCAGACACTCAACCGAATGAGCTACCCAGGCGCCCTGACGCTGGGTTGTTTCTAGTCTTTTATTATAACAGTGCTATAAGGACGAATCTTGTGTGTACAAAATTTTGTATGGATACAGTAAGTTTCCAAAAGTGGGATTGCTAGTTGTGTTAGGAGGTCCGTAAGACCACCCTCAGGCTAGATAATTCATAGGAGGCCTCACAGGACTCAGCATGTAGTTGTACTCACAGCTGTGATTTACTACAGTAAAGGATACCAAGCACAGTCAACAGAGGGAAAAGGCACATGGGGCAAAGTCTGAGGAAACCAGGCTAAGCTTCCAAGAGTCCTTTTTCAGTGGAGTCACACAGGATGTGCTTAATTCCCCTAGCAGTGAGTTGTGACATCTTGTGAAATGTTGCTAACCAGCGAGGCCCATTAGAGACTCAGTGCCCACTGGGGACTGATCATATGGGTACCTCCTGCCTGGCATGTACTCCAGTTTCATTCTCCAAGAAGGAAAGTAGATGTTCAGCATGAACCCTATTGTTTTTTACAGACAGTTTAGGCATAGTGAGCCACTTTTATCAGGGTAGTAGGAACTCTCCTGAAATCCAAGTCCCCAGAAACTAGGTGAGGGCCAGCCTTGCAAACAGGCCTTTCAAAGGATAGCAGTTAGGCTTGCTCTGTTAACTCTTTTCTCCACCTAGCTCAAAAGACAAATACCAAAATTCCCTGTATGGAGATCATACCATTAGAACTCATATCTCTGTTAACTGCCTCTTTTAAAAAACCTCACTCACTCTCACTGGCTGAAAATCAACTTGTTGAGGCTTTACAGGAAAAAGTCAAGGTTCAGAGATGTTCTGCCATTTTTTGGTTACTTATGCGAAGGTAATTAATGGAAGCTGCTCTTAGTTTTTGTTTGCTGACAGGCATAGGGATAATAGTTCTTAGAGTTAAAATTATTTTCAGTAAAATAACTTATGTTTTCTTTGCAGCTTCCAGCAACACTTTCCTCCAGATATCCAGAAGATGACCCAGACTACTGTGTGTGGGTCCCACCTGAAGGTAGATTGTATTTACTTTTCTTCTCTTCTGAGACTTATTCTCCTTAAGACTTATTTATATTTCTGAGTAGGTAATGTATGTTTAAGGTTCAAAATGTGAAGTTTTTATAAGAGTATGAAGTGGGAAAATTCTCCCTTCTAGGGGAACAGGTAGAGTAAAACATCTAAAGAGATACATCAACCAAGTATAATTTGTGGATTCTGCTTGGATCCTTATTGGAACAAACCACTATTTTTTTTTTTAAATTTTTTAACATTTATTTATTTTTGAGAGACAGAGAGAGATACAGCACAACTAGGGGAGGGACAGGGAGAGAGGGAGACACAGAATCCAAAGCAGGCTCCAGGCCCTGAGCTGTCAGCACAGAGCCTGATGCAGGGACTCAAACTCACGAGCCATGAGGTCATGACCTGAGCCGAAGTCAGACGCTTAACCGACTGAGCCACCCAGGCGCCCCTGGAACAAACAACTTTTAAAAAAGTTACATATGAGTTGGATAATTTTGCATACTAGCCAGATGTTTGATACTATTAGGAAATTATTAATTATTTCAAAGTGTGAATTATGTTTTTTAGAAAAAGTTCTTCTAGGACTGTGTACAGAAGGTTCACAGGTGGAATGATAATTGAGATTTGCCTTAAGATAATGCCTGGGTGGCTCAGTCGGTTAAGTATCTGACTTTGGCTCAGGTCATGATCTCGTTCATGAGTTTGAGCTCCATGTTGAGCTCTGTGCTGACAGCTCAGAGCCTGGAGCCTGCGTTGGATTCTGTGTCTCCACCTCTCTCTGCCCCTCCCTCCCCTCCCTCTCTTTCTCTCTCTCAAAAATAAATAAACATTAAAAAAAAAAAAGATAATCCAGTAGAAGCAGAGGATGAGGGAGTAGTAGACAAAGCAGGATTTGCCACATATTGATAATTGTTTTAGCTGGGTGATGAGTACATGGAGGTTCATTGTATTTTTCTCTTCTGCATGTATTTTAAAATTTCTTTCAAGTTAAAAAACAACAACTTCTGGTTCTACCTCATCTACTCAGTATTTTCCATTAAAGCCAACAAAATATCGCTTTCTTATGACTTAAAAAAAAAAATGTTTATTTACTTATTTTGAGGGGAGGGTAGGGAGAAAGAGAATCCCAAGCAGGCTCCACACTGTCAGCACAGAGCCTGACTCAGGGCTCAATCTCACTGTGAGCTCATGACCTGAGCCGAAATCAAGAGTCAGATGCTTAACAGACAGAGCCACCCAGGAGCCCCTCTGTGACTTCTTATATGTGTCACGTGAAATGCCTGTGTAAACAATAAAATACATGATATTTCACCACCTTTTTTACACAAATAGAAGCATATTCTGTACCTTACTGTTTTGTACTTATCACTCTATGGATATCCTTCCGTATCTATTTATAGATTTCCCTTTCTTTCTTTCTTTCTTTCTTTCTTTCTTTCTTTCTTTCTTTCTTTTTTTCTTTCTTTCTTTCCTTCCTCCCTCCCTCCCTTCTTTCTTTCTTTCTTTCTTTCTTTTTTTTTTTCTTTCTTTCTTTCTTTCTTTCTTTCTTTCTTCTTGTAGCATAGTTCTTTTTTATGGTATAGATATACCTTTACTTATTTAACCAGTTCCCTCAGTGAATATTTGCTGTTTTCAAGTTTTGCTATTATAAACAACTCTGCAGTAAGTAGTCTCTAACATAACATAATTTTGCAAGTGTAGAGTTGTGTGTGTAGAAAAAAAAAGTCATAAAAGTTAACATACTGGATGAGAGACTATAAACATTTTTGAGATTGTGAATTGCATTCTATAGAGAGTATACAGTTTATGTTCATACACACGCACTTAAGGCAATATATGAGGTGCTTGCTCCCCATAAGCTTATCACAGGTTGCTTTTTCTATGGATCAAGTTTCTCATACACTAGTAGTTAACAGAAATTTTGGTACTAGAAATGTTTGCTTTTTATCAGCTAATAAATGTGAAGGTAGACATGAAAAGACGACCATGTTTTGAAATCATATGCCAAAGGGCAGAGTTCTGGAATAGAAGAAACCTCTTTGTCTGTTTTACTTTTTCGGACACTAATGTCTGAGTATCTTTTCCCTCCTGACTTTGGAGAAGTGAATGTATTTCTTTTTTTTCTTTATACTTTGATCTAGGCCAAAGCGGAGATGGCAGGACCCATCTTAATGACAAGTATGGCTATTGACTGCTTCAGAATCCTAAAGGAAGACTTGTGGACCATGTGACATGGGATATTTAGGATAATATATCAAGTTGAATGTCCAGAGAAGGAGTTCAGGTGATCTTTTGTAAAATCTGGTGACTGGCCTTTTCTCCCATTCTGTGGCTCCAGAAATTTATCTATTCCTCTGCTTCTTTTGAATTTGGCGTTTATGTTTAAAAGTGTTTGTGTATGTATGTAAAGAGAAACCATATATTTTGAGAATTGGTAAAGTGAGAGACATGACTCTATTAAAAGAGAAGGTGAAGATGTCTCATGTTTAAGGCCACAGTGTCTTTCATTCGTTAAGTTTTAGGAACTGTGCTTCTGAGGAATAGGGTGCTTCTGGCAGTTGGGCTCTAGGATTCACTGATATGGCCTCCTCCTCCAATAAGTGTTGAGATAGGAGGTCATGCCATGGTGTGACCCTGGGTGTCCCTGTCATTCCTGGAACTGAAAGTAGACACAGAGGGAGAGCTTCCTACCCCCTCACACTGCCAGGTTTGAGGACAGACCCTGATTTATCAGGATGCAGTCCGGGACCGTGGCACACCTTGTGCACTCAGGCACCAGTCCTGATAAAAACTCAGTCCTTTGAATGTCCTGGACTCAGATCAATCAGATTAGTTTCTCTTCCTCCTGTGGAAAGGTGCAAATAAGGTCATAGAATGGAAAGCTGGGTGTGTTCTGTCCAGTGTGGGGCTTCTCACTTCTGTGGAGAGGAGAATAAAATTTCCTTCCTCTCGGAAACACAGAGAAATGCGAGAAGATGTCTTCTCTCCCCCAGTGCATCCCCTGCCCCCGACCACCGCCCCCCCCCACCCCCGACATTAATGAATGCCTCCCTTCCACAGGAAGGAAAAGCCTCAGAGTGGAAGCAAGGTGGAGAGTT
This sequence comes from Lynx canadensis, assembly GCF_007474595.2. Taxonomy (NCBI): domain Eukaryota; kingdom Metazoa; phylum Chordata; class Mammalia; order Carnivora; family Felidae; genus Lynx; species Lynx canadensis. Next base: position 117,940,799 of record NC_044305.1, on the reverse strand, counting down.
GGTGGATTAGGCTGGAAGCAGACCTAGTGAGTAGTCAGGAGAAACACTGTGACCGAGCAAGAGAGTGGATGAGGGTGATATTTTCCTTTTTTTATACAGTATATATTATATATTTTGCATTACATGATACGTGTGAGTGAGGCAGGGAGCAGTAACAAGAAATGTCAGTTACCCTGTCAGATGTGGGAAGTCTGGTCTGCTGAAAGTAATGCCTTTCATTTCTCAAAAAACAGTACCTATATTGATATTATGAGAAACTATTCTTTTGGACTTCGTTAAGACCAACAGGGAAGAACTTGATGTAAGAAGTGACAGGAATTTGGGGGCAGAGTGACCTTGCTATCTTGGATTGAAACGGTAAGCAAAGGTCCGAGCCATGTCAGTGGTCTTCAAAGGTGGAACTCTTTATTCATACAATTGTATGTGGGATCCTAATGCTTGAACAGGTAAAAATACACCTGCTCTGGTTTAAGTGAGGGCACGGAGATGGGATCTATAGATATACGCCTACATGCATCCTCTCCCCTGACCTGCATCCTTACCCTCTTTCTCTACCCTGACAGTGACCATGACGAATCCTAGTGGCTCTGCAGAGCATAGTCTATTTAGGAAGGTAGGTTTCTAAATGCTCTGGAGACCCTGACAGCAAATAGGACTCCATATGCCAAAATAAGTCATAAATACGTAACTTGTACAATGAGCATCGGTAATTCAGAAGACATGCACGTGAGTCTTAGCTCCCTCTACTGAATAGGAGACTTAGGGGGACATGACTTAAATCTCCTGAGCCTCGGTTCTGTCATGTGTGAAGCAGGGACAGAAGTGCTTCCTGCTCTTTGAACCTCAGATTTGTCCTAAGAATCAAATGAGAGGCGTGCCTGGGTGGCGCAGTCAGTTAAGCATCTGACTTCGGCTCAGGTCATGATCTCACAGTCTGTGGGTTCAAGCCATGCATTGGACTCTGTGCTGACAGCTCAGAGTCTGGAGCCTGCTTTGGATTCTGTGTCTCCCTCTCTTTCTGCCCCTCCCCTGCTCTCTTTCTCTCTCTCTCTCTCTCAAAAATAAATAAATATTTAAAAAAAAAAGAGTCAAGTGAGATAATATAGAGGGATGTGCTGTATAGGGCTTTGTAGATATTAGTAGTTGTTACTCATTACAAACAGGAGACAAATCCTGGCGTATAGGCTTGACTCCTCATCTATGAGACAGGAGACTAGATCAAATCAGTGATTCTCAACTGTGGCTGCATATTAGAGTCACTGAGGGAAATTTTTTGTTTCTAAGTTTTTAATATTAGTGCTTAGATTCCACCTCAAATCAGTTTAATCAGAACCTCTGATGTGAGCCCTTTTAAAAAGCACTCCAGGTGACTTTCACGTGCAGCCCAACCTTTGGAGCATAGTCAGCAAAACTTTTCTGTTAACGGCCAGGTACTTTAAGCTGTGCAAGCTATGCAGTCTCTGTCACAAGCATTTGACTCTGCCATTGGAGTGCAGACAGCATAGTCAGGACACAAACGGGTGAGTGTGACTGTGTTCCAGTAAATATTTATGAAAACAGGTGGCAGGCCTGATTTGGCCCTCAGGCCGTTGTTGGCCAACCCCTGCTCTAGGCTAATTCATCTTCAAGGTTCCATCTGGCTCAGGGTGTTCCTTACAGGAAATTTAAGAAGTAAATATCTCAGTTCATGGATATTTGAAGTTTCTATTTGAAAGGCTAGTTATCCCTTCCTGAACTGGGAGGTTGTAGTTTTATGGTTACCGGGAATCAAGGTGACCCAGTCTCCTTATCATAGAAAGGAAAATAAGGTTATTAGTCATTACAAAAAATACTGTTACAGCAAGAACACAATAGGTTAATTAAAAGCAAAGTATCCCTGGTCAGCTGTCCTGGCCTCCCCAGGAGTTCTGTATCACATCTGCCTTTATATTTAAAAGGCAGCGGGAAGCCATTTGGGTGTTAGTGATGGTGAAATGAGCAGATTTGGGTTTTTATTTTATTATTTTTTTAAATGTTTATTTATTTATTTATTTATTTATTTATTTATTTATTTATTTTTCAACGTTTATTTTATTTTTGGGACAGAGAGAGACAGAGCATAAACGGGCGAGGGGCAGAGAGAGAGGGAGACACAGAATCGGAAACAGGCTCCAGGCTCCGAGCCATCAGCCCAGAGCCCGACGCGGGGCTCGAACTCACAGACCGCGAGATCGTGACCTGGCTGAAGTCGGACGCTTAACCGACTGCGCCACCCAGGCGCCCCTGTTTATTTATTTATTTTTAAGAATAGGAGAGTGAGAGCATGCATCAGAGCAGGTGAGCCGGGGAGGGGCAGAGAGAGAGGGAAAGAGAATCCCAAGCAGGCTCTGTGCTGTTAGCACAAAGCCCGACGCAGAGCTCGAACTCACAATCCATGAGATAATGACTTGAGCAGAAATCAAGAATCTGATACTTAACTAACTGAGCCACTCAGGCACCCCCAGACTTTTTTTTTTTTTTTTTTTTAATGTTTATTTATTTTTGAGAGACACAGAGACAGAGCTTGAGCGGGGCAGGCAGAGAGAGAGGGAGACACAGAATCCGAAGCAGGCTCTAGGCTCTGAGCTGTCAGCACAGAGCCCGACGCGGGGCTTGAGCCCACAAACTGTGAGATCATGACCTGAGCCGAAGTCAGGCGCCCAACCTACTGAGCCACCCAGGCACCCCCAGATTTGGGTTTTTAAAAGAACACCCAAGCTACAGTGCGGAGGAAGGAGGGAAGAGATCAAGAGGATGCAGGAAGCCAGGTTAGAAGCCTGCTACAGAACACCAGGGAGAGATTATGGCAGTTTGTACTAAGTAGAGATTGAAATGCAGAGAGGTAAATGGGTCTTAGCAATATTTTGAAAAGTGCAGTAGCTGACACTGAGTGACGGATTGCTGGGAGGAGGGGGTAGAGCCAGAGGAGAATAAAAGTTCAGTTTTGGACAAGTTGAGCTTGATGTCCCATTGAGACATCTAAGTAAAGATGTCAGGAAAGTAGTTAGATCTAGAAGTCTGCATCTTAGTAGGAGAGGCTGGAAAACAATTGCAGTCTTCCACTAGATTGACCTAAAAGTCAGGGGGCACCAGCAGCAGGTGGGGTTAAAGACCAGGTGGCAGGTGGGAATTTTGCAGGCAGACCCCAGTCTTGAACAGCTAGTTGCCCTTTCTTTGGTATTGGGAGCACTTTTTTGTGGTATGGGGCCTCACTTATTGGAAGAAAAAGATAAAGTAGTGCCATAGTGAGCAGGATTCTGGAGAGAAAAAAAGGGTATATAGTTAATATTAAAACAAGTCTCTTTCTTTGCTTTAGGAAATTTCTAAGGAGCTTGCCCAGTGCCTGGTACATTCAAATGTTTGTTGAGTGGCTGCTATAAATATTTTCCCTGGAACTTCCCCAATCTAGGATAGGAATTATGAAGCCTCACTGTCTCCTTGTAGCCTAAGCCTTTACCCGTTACCACTTCTGGAACTGGATGGAGTTAGCTCTTTTGGGAAATATGACACAATTCTCAACAAACTTTGAAGCTGTTAGCCAGGGCCTCGGCATCTGTTGCTTTACCATTGAAATGCTGCCACCTTCCGGATATGGTGTGACAAGGAGCCAGCAGCTGTGGCCGGCTTCCTGAGAGTGGGAGCCAGAGGGAAGCCCGCCAGCCCAGCCCCATGGTAGTCAAAAGCAGGAATCCAAGCCCCTTGGGCAGGGGGCGGGGGCGGTATTCCCATACAGGGTTTGATCCAACCCTGTTTGGACCCAACCAGGTTTGACAGACTGCTGGGAAATGACATAAAACTCTCCCTGACCTTTGGGAAGTAGGTCACAGCATCAAACTGGCATGGTCTCTTCTGTGACAGGCTGCTCTTTGATCCTGAGATTCTTCACTTGATGTGGGCATTGAGAATAATTTTCAAGATTTCTTCTCTGGTCTTGGAGTGACTTTGGCCTGCTTGGTCTTAGAGGTTTGGCACAACCATGGTCCAGGGTGGGACTGAGGCTTCCATTCCATGGGAGACCAGAAGTTTCCCTTCTTCCAGTAAGACCTGGTGTTGAGAGGTGGGTTGGAGAGCTCAGCATGGGAGGGGACAAGGGTTCCCACTAAAGGTAGTTCCATTTTCTTCATTCCCCCAAGTCAGTCTTAACAATTTCTGGATGTAGAGGTTTTAAGATTCATCTCTTTGCCCTGACCACTGCCCTGACCCCAGCTCCCCTTATCCCATGACTCTTCACAGAGCTCCCTTCCTCTTATCCCCGTATCACCAAGCTCTCCTTCATACATCTGAGTTATCTTAAAATGCATCCCTGAGCAGAATCCTGTGCTCTGAAATCTCAAATGTTCTTCAGTATCCAAAAGCTGAGGTCTAAATTCATTTGAGGCTTTTAAAACCCTTATTACAGGGTTGGTGTACTTTCTAATCATATACCCCATATGCCCTTATCCCTTCCTTTCTGCCACCTGACCCGGTGTACCTGATACTCTAGTAATAATAGACTATTTCCTCAAGTGCACCTTTTGCTTTTATTTCTTCCTATATTTTCTATCAGTTTTGCTGTACATGGTCTTAAGCCTTGGTTTCCTTGTCTATCAAATTGAGAAAATAATGCCTCATAGTCTTGTGGAGATTAAATAACAGATATCTATAAAACCTTTTAGCTGCGCTTGACACATAATCAGCTCCCCCCAAATGTAGCTGTTGTTAGTTTCATTGTGGTTTTCCTTGCTCATGTCTGCTTATGCCCGTCATTTTTATTTTATTTTTTTAAATTTATTTTTTTTTTAACATTTTTTTTTTTTTTTTTTTTTTTTGAGACAGAGAGAGAGCATGAACAGGGGAGGGTCAGAGAAAGAGGGAGACACAGAATCCAAAACAGGCCCCAGGCTCTGAGCTGTCAGCACAGAGCCTGACACGGGGCTCGAAACCACGGACTGCGAGATCATGACCTGAGCCGAAGTTGGACGCTTAACCGACTGAGCCACCCAGGCGCCCCTATGCCAGTCATTTTTAAAAAGTCCAGCTTGAGTCCAACTTCAGCTCAGGGCATGATCTCACAGTTTGTGAGTTCCAGCCCCGCGTCGGGCCCTGTGCTGACAGAGCCTGGAGCCTGCTTCAGATTCTGTGTCTCCCCTCTCTGTCTCTGCCCTTTCCCTGCTTGTACTCTGTCTCTCCTTCTCTCTCAAAAATAAACATTAAAAAAAAAAAAAAGTCCAGCTTGAGTCTCACTACCTTCAGAAAACCCTGATCCCCATGGTCGTCATGAATCTCTCCTTCCCTCAGCAGCCTTGTACACGACCCTTACTCCAGTGCCCCAGTGTCTGTTAATTATATGTGTGCTTTGAGTTATTTACACGTGTAAGCTTTATGAGCTTTTGAGAACAGGAATTCTCTATTTTATTTTATACCTCCCCCCCGCCCCCAAACCCCGTGGCACCTACTCACGAAATGAGGACTCAGTTATCTGTTGCTTTAAATGAGTGGAGTTTGGAAGTTCTAGTCCTGGCCCTTTCTATTCTTGGATCATCTGGGCAGAGAAGGTGATTCAGAGCTGCCTTCATTTCCAACATCTTGCTTCAGACAAACTGGACAATCTAGGAACTGATGGTTTTAGTAGGGTTAATGCAGACAGACCGCCTGGATTCCTGTCCTGTTTGGGGCAAAACCAGGCAGAACTACCCTTTCCCGTCAAGGAGCTCTGGGTTCCAGCAGCTGGCTTTAATTTGGGCTTTAAGTCCTCTGCTGGCCCTGGAAAATCTTGATCTTGAGGGTTGGCTCTGGTTTCCTCAGGCTGTCACGCACACCCCTTCAAAAGTCAATGCAGCTGTGTCTGAGAACAACCACAAGAGGGCAGTAGAGACCCATTACTATGCAGTCAACTTGCACGCTGGGCAGAAAGCCAGAAGAAAATGTTTCAAAGCAGAAGAAAGAGTACAAATCAGAGAAGAAAATAAAGATTCTGCAAGAGATATGCGCAGCGAGCTGGTTCAGTTCACCAATGTTTTCCTGGGCCCGTGATCTGAGAGCAGGAAGTCAGGGATGCTGGTAAGGCTCAAAGGGTGCTCTCCAAATCTCTTTCCCACCTGTCGTTGCTGGTGCTTCACTTCACCTTGAGAAAGTCATTCTCCAGCAGTGATGCCAATTCTATGGAGGAGTTTGGGCATTATCTATTTAGTACTTACACGTTATATTACAGCTTTACGGTTTGTTTTTTTTTAACAGAGGACTTTTCACACCCGTTTCCCCCATCTTTATTGAAGTATAATTGACAAATAAAATTTGTATATGATTAAGGGGCACAGCTTGATGTTTTGATGTGTTTTAAAAAGAAATGAATCTCCTGTTAGTCTTAAGAGGTAAAAAGAAGAGATGTTATCATCTCTGTTTAAGGAAATTGAGGCTCAGAAACAAGAAGTGACTTGCCCAAAGGCATGCCAAGTTCATGGTGGAACCAAGTCTAGAGTTTCTCTGATTCTAGATCCTTTGCTTATTCCTTCTAGTTTTCGGTTGTTTATGTTTGTCAGCTCTGAGTTTTTAAGAGCAAGGACCGGGGCGCCTGGGTGTCTCAGTTGGTTAAACATCTGATTTCGGCTCAGGTCATGATCTCATAGTTCGTGGATTCGAGTCCCCCGCTGGGCTCTGTGCTGTCAGCATGTGGGGCCCGCTTCGGATCCTCTATCCCCCTGTCTCTCTGCTACTGCCCAGCTTGTGATCTCTCTCTCTCTCTCTCTCTCTCTCTCTCTCAAAAATAAACATTAAAAATTTTTTTTAACAGTCAGGACTACCTCTGATTCATCTTTATGTCTCTGAATGGTGCCCCCTTTCATCTTTAGGGCTGTGACTGGCAGAAGGCCCTGCCCCTTGGGAGTTGGCTTCCATGATCTCTTTCTTATCCTCCATGATTTAGTAACTCTGTGCTTTTGAGGCACGGCCCTAACAACAGTGTGAGCCCTGAGCCATCCCACTGGTGGGGCACTTCAACAAGGGCAGCCACTTGGCTGCCAGCCTGTGAAGATCCGTCCTTAGTAACGCAAGGTTGATGGAAGACAGTTGGACAGTTTCTCAAAGAGTGCACTGGCATCCCTGGTGTTATCTAGGAGTTGACTTTCGGGGATGAGGATAAAAATGTTTAATTTTAGCAGTTACACGTACAAATATATACATATATTATTTATACATATATACGGGTGCATACATACTGTTGCTTAGAAGGAAGTCCATTTTTTGAGTTTATCTAAAGAAAATTGTTAAGTAAATAATAGTATGGTGGCATGCAATAGCCAAAAAGCATGAAGCAGGTGTACCAATGACTGAAGGTCAAGGAATTGTCATGAGGTGGGAAGATGGAACTAGTCATAAAATTCATTTCAAGTCTGGCTCTGTGATCCTCGAGCCATGTAGCCCTGATTAACTTGCCGACCTTAAATGAGTTTTCTCATCTGCAAAGTCGGAGAAGTATTGCTTTCCGTAACTCAGATGAGAATAGATGAGAGCACACTGAAGCCTGGGAAACGTCTGTGCAAATGTCCAGTGGTGCTAATATCCCAGTTCCCTGTTTTACTGAGGTTTCTCCAGGACCTTCTGTTGACCACTGTAGAAGATGCTTCCTAACTAGCACCCATTTCCCAGGATCCCAAGGACTGAGTTTAGTTCAGTTAGTTGTCCACACCTAGGGCTGCCATTCTGAAGACTGGGAGGAGGGAGGGGCTGGAGAAGCCTGGAATCAGGGCAGGAACAAGTCCTAACACATGTCACTGTTTGCTTTGTCATCCTGATTCAATGACCTCATACAAGGAAGGGAGGGAGCAGAAGGAGCTGTTCTCTTCCAGATACCTAAGGAGGCTTCTGACATCTACTGTTTTCCTTGGCATGGAAGGAGCAGGCGCCGTGCTGTGATTTTTAAGGTCTGAGCTAATCTTGGAAGTGAAGGAGAACAGCACCTCCCACAGCTGGCCAGACTCTGCTTCTTGGGGAGCTGCCTGGAGTAAAAGGGCAGAAGGGGAATGATCCCAGGGGCCAGGGAGTGTCATCATCCTCACACACTCATACATTCAACGAATACTTTCTGAGTATCTACTATGTACCAGGCCTTCGGGGGAAATGAGGCAGCCATGTGTATCAAAGGGCTGCATAGGACCTTAGAGTCACCTTTTTACCATCCGGACTACTTTTGTCATCCTAGCCCCATCCCCTCTCCCACCCTAGGCTTAATTAAGGTTTCAATAAATTATGTTGTCAGCCAAAAAAGCCCCTGCATTTATTAATTATTCACTTCTAAGTTTTTGGTAATTGATTATTTATGTAACTGCAAATGAATGCTTTTGATCAACACAAGATAAGAACTAGCATTACGACACCGAGTAGGTATCCAGTCAGACAAAAGCAAAGAAATCAGCATCTCGGCTATCTCGTTTGCCGCGGTTGGGCTTTTTAAAATTTGGGAAGTGGCTAGCAGACTATGTCGGGAGTCAGTTCGTTTTAGAGATGGCGGCATGACTGCTGCATTTGGAAGGATAAGCTAGAGTCCCCAAGCAGAGAGAAAGAGGACACTGCAGGCAGAGGGGGCAGGTCAGTGCCACTACTGTGCACCTCCTCCATCCTTGGGCTGATCGGGTGCATCAGGCTGTGGCATGAACTCAGTGGGTGGAAGCTGGGTTTTGGAATGGAGCTAATGAGGGTGGAGGTGAGAACTGGAAATGTTATGGTCGAATGTTCTAGTCTTCCCACATCATGGTCCTGGAGAAACTGAGGCGGGAAATCCCACTGGAGTCCCTTTGGTTCCCAAGACAGGAGGGAAAAAGACAGCAAAGGATAAGCCAGAACTCTGCCCCAGAGCTGGCCTGAAACCTGTCTCCCACCCTGGCTGCCCCGCCCCTTAGCTCCAAGAGCAGACCATTTTTCTGTGATTTTTTGGCTCATCTCATAAATGTTCCAGTGTCAGAACAGGCTGTGCCATGGCTGAAACAAACTTGTTGAACAAATAAACAAGGCAGGCTGAGGGGCTGGGGAAGGCACCAGAACTGGGCCCCCAACCGGGTCTATGGGTTCTGGCAAGTCTGTCCTGAGTCTGGACCTCTGCTCCTTCCTTCCAACTCGAGAGGTGGGAGCGTGGGATTTTTGGGGTCCCTTCCAGCTCTGTGATCTAAGCAAATTGCCCACAGAGGGGTAAATGCTGCAAGTTCAAAAGAAACCTTCCTTTCTGTTACAGGGTACTGCGAAGGGCTGGGAAAGGGTGGATCTCCTCATGGCAAATATTGAAACCCAGGGATACCCATTCCCTTGTTCACTCATCAAACACCAATGGAGGTCCAATCTGTGCCCCGTGCTCCACGGCCCCTCACCTCAAGGAGCTTTCAAGGAGTTCTAAATGCTCTCACAGAGGAGAGAATGTCACAGTTCCTTGCCTGCACTGAGTTCTTGCCCACTCAGGGCCTCTGCCCTTGCTGCTCCCACCACTGTCAACCCCTCCCTCTTAGTTCGTCAGTCTTGGCTTAAGTGCCATTTCCTCAATAAGGCTTTCCCTAACCCCGCACCCCCATATGCGGTACGGTCCCCCAGTTCTCCTGCCACAACTCCATGACCCCATAGAATGTATGGCAACTTGTAATTATATGTCTGCCTGTTTTGGTTATTTATTTGCCACCTTTTTAACGACAGTAAAAGCTGTGTAGGGGTAAGAATTCTGCTTGTATTTATCACTTCAGGACCCTTAGCAGCATATACTTGCAGAATATGAGAATAATACATTGGCATGCACCAGATTTTCATAGACTGCCTCATTTAGTCCTCTCGATAACCCTAAGAGCAAGGCATTATTATTACGTACATTTTGGAGTGAAGAGACAGAGTCGAGGGATTTTAAGTATCTTGCAGTTGGTAGAGCTGGGTTTGAACCTCGTCTCCAAGTCACGGCTCTTTCTACTTCACCATGTAAGGCTCTGTACCTGGCACCCCCCGCCTCTGGCTGTTTTCTCTTTCTTACATTGTATTTTAAAATAATTTCAGCTGATCAAAACCTGCAAGACTAGTACAGAGGACTCCTGTGTACTGTTTTCTCAAGTTCACCGGATATGAGCATTTGTTTTAATATTCTGTCTCTCTCCTGGCTTGCGTTTTTCCATGTTCATACTGATTTTCTTTTCTTTTTTTTTTTTTTTTTTTGAGTGATTTTAGAGTGGGTTGCACACATTGTACATCTTTACCCTTAAATACTTCAGTGTGATTTTGTTTTGTTTTGTTTTGTTTTCTTTGAGAGAGAGAGAGAGAGAGAGTGTGTGTGTGTGTGTGTGTGTGTGTGTGCATGCGCAGGTGTGCAAGAGCAAGGGAGAGGGAGGGAAAGAGCCCAAACAGGCTCCATGCTGTTAGCGCAGAGCCCAACGTGGGGAACCATGAGATCATGAACCATGAGATCATGACCTGAGCCGAAATCCAGAGTTGGAGGTTTAACTGGCTAAGCCACCCAGGCGCCCCAACTGTGAATTTCCTAAGAACGAGGATATTCTTTTACACAAAATCAAAATCAGGAAATTTACATCAATACTTAAGGTACAATATGTATTAAATTTATCCAATTGTTCCAATAATATTCTTTATAATACTTTTTTAGTTTAAGATCCAACCCAGGATCACCCATTCCTCTTTAACTATCATATCCCCTTGGTTTTAAATTCAGAACGGTTCCTCAGCCTTTCTTTCTCTTCCATGACATAGATACTTCTCCAGAGTATAGGCCATTTTGTAGAATGTCCGTCAGCTTTGTGTGGTGTGATGTCTTCTCGTGTTTAGATTCAGGTTAGGTGTTTGTGGACAGGAGTTTCAGAGAAGTGATGCTTTATCCTTCTTAGTGCATCCTACTGGGAACCACGTGATGTCTGCTTGTTCCAGTATTGGTGACATTAACTTCAAAAACTTGGTTAAGGAGGTGTCTGCCAGGTTTCTCCACTGTGAAGTTACTGGTTTTTTCCCTTTATCATTAACCAGTAATTTAAGGAGAGATACTTTAAGCCTGTGAATACACTGCTCTCACCAAACTTTTCCATCCATTGATGTTCTTGACTGAACCAGTGATTAGTATGGTGGCTGCAAGATGGAAGTGTTGGTTCTGATTGTAAGGCTGGTGTCACTATTTCAGGATGACAGGGCAGGATGGAAGGGAGGAGGGAGCTAGAGACAACATCTAATCTTGTAAACAGTTGGTTTCTCAAATGTCTGTTGTGGAAAGTAGAAGGTGACTGGTATTTACTTTCTAACCCTACTAAGAAAAAAACTAAAGAATCAGAGTGGATTTTAAATGATAAAAGGTGTTACTTCCTAGTAGAATAATGATTTCCATTTAACTAGCACTTAGTAAACTTCAAACTCCACGTGAGCCACTTAGCGGACGCTATTTCCCTAGTCCTGTAACAACTCTAGGAGAGGCTGTTGTTCTCTTCAATTTATAGATGAAGAAACTAAGGCTCAGAAAGGTTAAGGTGTTTGCCTGAAGTCATACAGCTAAGAACTGGAAGTCTGGATTCCAACTAAGATCTGTTGGGCTGCAAAGCTCTTACTGTTTTTGGTGGGAAGGCGCTCATGACATTCAGCCTCGACATACATCCCAGGCAGGGCCAATTTTCAACTAAATCCCAGCTTACAGCTGCGGTCTGCTCCCAAAGTGGATGTTAAACTCAGGAGTCTGAGTTTTGCAAAGAAGCTGTGAGGCCTCAGTGTAGTTATCTTCTGGCCTCAGCCACTGGTCCTTGAGCGCTAGCAGCTCCTTGGCTGGGAGTGGCCTGAGAGACCTCCCAGCCTGCTCAGCTGCCGCCCGCATGAGCCCAGGTGGCAGAGTCGCCCCCAGACATTGACTCATCAGTTCCCCTCACCCAGCATTGCTGCATCTCCTGTGCTTAGAAAGGCAGGAAACTGGAGGCCAGTACTTTAGAAAGTCTTACAACAATAAGCTTGATTTAAAGGGGATTTTCCAGTTAACCTTGGAGAATCTCTGTTAACCAATGCCTTATTGTATTCTAGTTCTGTCAAATGTGGTAATCTATGTTCAGTGTGTATTTATGGTAAATCTCATAACCAGACGATTTACTTCAATGGCATTTCCCCCACCATTCAGGATGAACTGAGGAACCACAGAATTACCAAGTTGAAAAGGCTTTGGGGATCATTTAATAGGATCCTTCGTGTACAGATGAGGAAACTGAGGCCCAGACAAAGGAGGTAACTTACCCAAGGTCACACAGCTTCTTACCGACTCAACTGTAACTAGATGCTCCCAGTCCAAAGTGCTTTCTGCCATGTCAAGAATAATTACGATGCAGAAAACCTTTATGTCCAGGGTTACCTACAGGCCGAATTTAGCCTGCGGTGGTGTTGTGTTTGGCTTGCACAGTGTTTTAAAAGTTGGGAAATTTCCCATAAAAATCCACATTTGTTTCTTTTGAAAAGCTGGAAAATCTAGTTATACCTGGCCCAATGGCAATGAAGGAGGACCGAGTAGCAGCCACCCCTCCAACTGGGGACACGGGACCTAGATGCCATCTCCCATCACCCTGTCATTGTATACGTGGCCTGTCTTCATGACCTGCTGGTCCCTCTGGGCATTGGAATTTAGGTTCTCTGCTTTATGGTGAAGGGCATTCCTTGGTTCATAAAAAAGAGGGCTGAAGTGACCCAGACCAAATAGGGGACACACTGAGGAGTCAGAAGCACTCGCGTTAAGTGCCAGGGTGCAACACCAGGGGTCCTGGCTGGTCCTGGGAGAGCTCAGATCAGGGGCTGAGAAAGAGCTCTAGGGGCTTCCAATTTAGGTGAAAAATGTGAGATGCTAAATAACAATAGGAGAGATGCCTGGCAAGATCAGATGCCCTGGCAAAGTGACTGGAACAGGCAAGATGAGCTAAAGCAGTTCAGATGGTTGAGAAAGCTATAATGGAGATGGGTCTTGACTCAGAAGTTAACCTACTTAAAAAAATTTTTTTTAATATTTATTTTTGAGAGAGAGACAGAGTGCAAGCAGGGGAGGGGCAGAGAGAGAGAGGGAGACACAGAAATCTGAAGCAGGCTCCAGGCTCTGAGCTGTCAGCCCAGAGCCCGACGTGGGGCTAGAACCCATGAACCGCAAGGTCATGATCTTGCAGACACTTAACCGACTCTGCCACCCAGGTGCCCCAAAGTTGACCTATTTTAAAGAATGGAGAACCTATGGGTAGAAAAAGTAGCCAGGAAGCTACTACAGCCATCAGAGCTGAGAGCTAGTGAACGGAGGTGGGAAAGGGAAGGAAGGGATGGATGCCAGAGAGATCCCAAAGGGATGGACAAGATTTGGTGCTGGTGTGGAGGTGGGAGGAGAAGGCAGAAGAGTCAAAGTTGATGGCACCTTTGTGCCTGGGTGACCAGGGGGATGTCATACCCCAAACAGAAAAGGGAAGCCAGGAGGGAAAGCTGACTTGGGCGAAGATGAAGAATTCATTTCTAGATATGTTGATTTTGAGATGACAATGGCAGATGAAGCTGGGATTGCAACTCAAGCTGGCAGCGCAGATGAGATAGCTGAAACCACCAGCATCACTGCCACCAAAGGGCAGAGGGCAAAGGGTGGGGGAACTGATGGCAGTGTGATGAGCCCTGGGCATAGCCACCCTTAGAAAGGTGCAGAGGAGAAAGAGAGCCAAGGTAGAGAAAGAGCAATCAGAGAGGCAGAAAGAGAACCAAGTTGGGGTATCGCTGTCGAAGCTCAGGAGAAGAGAGCTTGAGAAGAGCCGTGTCTAATGTCAGGAAACAGGTCCAGAAGTCAAGAGAGCAGGGAACTGAGAAAAGGTCCTTGAACTGGACACTGAGGAGGGCATCACACTGAGAACGCATATTTAGGAAGTAGAGGTGACTCTGGCACTGTAGAGGCATCTCACAGGGCTGGGGGAAGGAACGAAGACAATCGACAGTGGGCACCTTAGGGACCAAGGAAGGGGGGGTAGGGAGGCGGGTCTGTAGGTGGTAGGGAAGGCTTCCGTAGACAGAGGACGAGAACGAGGGGCCCTTTTAACAGGTGTGGGAAAAGGAGAGCTTCTGAATCCAGAGCCAGATTACCAAGGCTGATTTCCATGCCGGCTGCTCCATTTGCTTGGGGATGGGCTCTTGACTTCTCACTCATCATTCTGGAGCTATCTCACGTCACTTCCTTACTTAGGACTCATTTTTCCCATCAGCATTAAAAACGAAAACAAAAACTTTATTGGGTGCTGCCTACTCTGCAGGGCAGCAGACGAGGTCTGAGTGACTGAGAAGTAAACTGGACCCCGCCCCTCCCTTGACAGAGAAATACCTTTGAGAGCTGCCTCCCTTTGCACCGCCTCACTTAGTCCTGTGAGGGAAACTTTATTAATGGAGTTCCCACTGTGCAAATGAAATGGAGGCTCAGGGACGTCAAGGTACAAAGCTACCAGGTGTTGGATTCTGCTCAAGTCCAAGTGCCACGTCTCTCCTACCACCACTTAGGACCCAGGAAATAAACTAGACCGGAGATGAGGGGCGAGTCCACTACCCCAAGTAAGCACTTTACAATCTGACCTCCTTTAGCCCATTTGGGGGTGAAATCTTTGCACATACAAAGCCGCCTTTAAAAACACACCTTGATTAAATATAAAGAAGCAGATCACCGAGGAGGAGAGGAAAGGAAGAAGGGAGAAGTGAGTCTGGTTGGGAGGAAACTGGCAAGAGGAGCTGCTCTGTGAGATGCTCTATGGGGGCCTCTGAGCTGGGCTGTTGACCTAGGGTCCTTGGACACCTAGAGTGGCATATAGGACCCTTACATTATGAGAGAATTTCAGGGTCTGTGTGGGGGTGGGGTGGGGGGGGGGGGGGGTTGCATTGTGGACACTTTCTGGGGAAAGGGTGCATAGCTTTCATCAGATTCTCAAAGGGGCTTTTGTCCAAAAAAGACTTGAAAACCACCGATTCCCAAGCATCTACCGAGACCCAGTGGCATAATTTATACCTGGTCCCTGTCATTTTTTTCTAAACCCTTGCCTAGAGATCTATTCTAGCGAGCCTTTCATCGGTCCCGGGGTGGGGAGGAGGGGGGGTGTAAAGCCCTCCTCATAAAGCCTCCTTTGGGGCCCTTGTGGCTGAGTGACTCCCTGAAGTCCCCGGTGCTGCGCAGCGCGGGGCGCAGGGGTGGCCGCCCAGGGAAGGGTCGCATCGCCGCTTCCAGGGGGCGGGAGGGGGGAGGCTGCGGGAGCCGGAGCGGATGTCACGGCTTACCTCAGAGCCCGAATTAGAAGGCTGAAAAAATCACAGCAGGAAATAATGTGGTGCCTAAAATAGAAGCATCAACTGGGAGAGAGGCCGGGGAGTAGGTGGCATTTGAGGCTCCTGCCGAGTCCTCCCCAGCGGCTGCCTGACTAGTGCGTCGGAGGCGCGTGTGGATGCAATCAGGACAGAAAAGGCCAGAATAGGCCAGAAAGGCCGAGGCTGCCTTTCTGCTGAGGAAGGGGGGCTGCTCAGTGAACAGACACTCAGATGGGACGGCGGTGCCGCCCTTTCTGGCCCGCTTGCCTCCCTGCTGGTTCCTTCTCACCTCCTCCTCCTCCTTCCCTCCCCCCTCTCAATATCCCCTCCCCCACGTTGGTCTCCCGCCTTCCCCGCTGCCTCCAGCCTCCTCCTCCACCCACTGCCTTCCTCTTAACCCTCCCCTTTTCCCCCCTCCCCCTCTGTTTTTTCCCACACGAGCCCCTCCATCTCTCCCCTTTCCCCCAAAGCCCTGCCTGCTTTCCTCCTGGTCTCTGGATTGCCAGCAGCTTGACCTCCACACCGGAAGCTGCCGGGAGGCCCTTAGTGCCTTCCTAGGCAATCCAATCAGAGGTCGTTCTAGGAGCAACAACCCTCAAGGTCAGCCTCCCTGGGCCTGACTGCAAGACCCCTCCACCACCCCTGACCCAGTCACCACCCCCCATCTCTGCGAGACTGTCAAAGCCTGGCGCCTGCAAAAAGGCCAGCAGGGTGGGTGTTCCTTCACCGGACCACTCTCTCCAGAGGGGTTGAGCCGAAGCAAAAACTCTGCCTCCAGATGGGGGCTGGCCCTCCTTCCGTGGACACCTCCACGGATGGGGACCCTCACAGAGGTTCCCTGACTGGCCATAGCGTTTGCCAGGCAGGGGGCCGGCTGCTGCAGTAGGGGCTGAGACACACAGCCACATACAAAAATAGTACCTGGCCAGCCTTTACATATTAACTCTCTTAATCCTCACAACAACCCCCTACTAGAAAAGTAGGTACTTTTATTATCCCCATTTTCCACGTGAGGAAACTGAGACACAGAAATAAATTAAGTTGGCCATGTTCACAGAGCTAGGCCAGTGGAAGGGCCAGGATTTGGGCCCCCAGTGGTCTGACTGCAGGGTCCCTTCTGCTGAACTTCACCTGCTGTTATTGCCTCTTAGCTTAGTGCCCTTCTACTCAGCTTTTCTTTCTAAAAATGATTTTTGTTTTGTTATTTTTTTCCCCTGAAAGTAAGCATAAGATATTTGAGATTCTAAGCGTTATGGGTGCTTTGAGATTTCAGTTCTTAAAAAAATCAGATACTCTTAATTTTTACTTCTCTGGGTGTTTTTCCCCCCAGCTGTTGCTCTACTGAAAATAAGTGCTCTCATTTTTGCCATTTTCAAATGCTGTGCGTCCTTGTCACCATCTGGAATGGAATGGGCATTCATTCGTGCTCAAGTGCGCTGCCCACACACGTACATGAGCCTCTGGTTCCCTCCCTCATTATGCCTTTGCACTGCTCCTGGGTTAATGGCTTATGATTTGCCAAACAGAATTCTCAGGAAAGGTATGTGGCTAATGTGGCTTCAAATGGGCTTTGTTCCCTGGGGCCTGGGAGCTAAGTGGGAATAAGTGGTAAGAAGTGTGGCTAAGGTTGTGGGTTAGGGGACTAAAAGACAAGTCAGAATAAAATAATAATATATAGTTAACATTTTTAATACTTACTAAATGCAAGGCATTGTGCTAAGCAGTCTTACAGGGATGATCTCATTGAAGTGACACAATAGCCTATGTTATTAGTAGTGTCACCCTGCGGCATTCATTAATAGTATCACCACCATTTGACAGAAAAGTCAAGGTTGGGTAACTGAACCGGCACTCTGGTTCAGCAGATTAAAAGGAGGTGCTAGTTTTTGCAAGCTTTTTTTCTCTCCGAAATATCCGGAAAGATCTTTGTCATCGTGCTGATTATACAAGTACTACGCTCCCTGTGAAGAATTAAAGCAACAGAGAAGTGTGCAAAGTAAAATATAGAAGTCCTTCCCCACGGCGTGCCTCTGCATAGACTCTGACACACTTGTACATATCACACTGTCATGCTCTTCAGGGGACATCTTTGTGTGTGTCTGTACACACTTGATTGTCATTTCCAAAAGTCAGCGGGGAGTTGGTGGGCCAGAAGCTTGGAACGCTTATGTTTTGGTCATTCGTTGAAATGGACAAGTTATGATTTCACTTTAAGCCATGATGTGCAATGAAAGGCGAGGATGCAGTGTAAGTAGACCCCTGTGTTAATGAGTACGGTCTTAGAAAAAGCGATTTGTTATTATGTCCTGGGAGACTTACCAATGTTCATGCTTTTTGCCTCAGAGCAATTCCGCTTATGGGAGTGTGTGTCTGACCCAAGCAAATAAATAAGTGAAAAAGTAATATTTTTTTTTAATTAATTTTATTAATTTTTTTTCAACGTTTTTATTTATTTTTGGGACAGAGAGAGACAGAGCATGAACGGGGGAGGGGCAGAGAGAGAGGGAGACACAGAATGGGAAACAGGCTCCAGGCTCCGAGCCATCCGCCCAGAGCCTGACGCGGGGCTCGAACTCCCGGACCGCGAGATCGTGACCTGGCTGAAGTCGGACACTTAACCGACTGCGCCACCCAGGCGCCCCAATGAAAAAGTAATATTTAGCATTAGGAGAGTGAAACTTTGGGCGTAACTTAAATGCCTTTCAGTAAAGAAACGGTTACATAGTAAGTGGGAAAAAACGACGACCATCTTTTTTTTGAGGGAATATTATATGCTCACTAAAAATGATGGTTATGAAGACTCTAGTAACATGGTGAAAATGCTTAGAAGGTAAAGTCTAATGAAAAAAGTAGTTCGCACAGTTATATGCACGTATGATTACATTTGTCTGAAAAGAAACTGTAAAGAAATAGCAGCAAAATGATACCAATGGTTATATTATAGTGTTGGGATTAATGTGGTTTTCTTTGTCATTCTTTCTGTAATGTGGTTTATTTTTGTAGCAAAAATTATGTTTGTTTAAAGACTGGAAAATGGATGGAAATTGTCAAAGAACTCTGCTTCCTTTCTCCTCCCTGGATTTGAGTTTCAATTTCTGTAAAAGAAGCAGTTAGACTAGAAGGAGAGGACTTCTAACTCTTCCCAGTTCTGATATTGTAGATTCTCTGATATAAGCAGGTGGCTCTTTCTGTTACAGACTCAAAGCCAAAATTCAGTCTTCACACTGAAAACGGACAGATCAGACAAGAACCTGTTTTGTAGCAGTTAGCTTAGGCTATGCTTGCATGTGTAAATGTCTCCATGTTAACTGGGAGAAGAAGAATGTTGTTTAAATCTGTGTAGATGCATCCTTAGGCCGATTGCTTTCATTGGGAGATAGAGGGCCCCAGACTTGGGAGTCCTGGGACTGGATGGTGAGCAGTCATTTCCTGGCTCATCCCAACATTGAGGGGCTGTGTCGGGGCCCAGCTCGCTCATTCCCCCTCCTCTGCAGTGCAGGGCCTGAATGGACACTGTTTCCCCTGCCTGGCAAAGAGGTCCTTTAAGACAAGAACTGGGTTTTTATCCCTGGTATCTGAACTATGAATGAATGAATGAATGAATGAACGAATGAATGAATGGGAGAGAGATAGAGTGAAGAAGGCCCATTATATGGGAGACCCAGGATTTCACTGCAACTTTGAAATAAGTGAGGCTAGCAGTCAGGGGAAGCATGTTATGAGTTCATGTATCTGGAGTGGTGTGTGTGTGTGTGTGTGTGTGTGTGTGTGTGTGTGTGTGTGTAGTGTTTGGAAAGGGGCAAGGCTAGAAGAATGCCTCTCTGCTGGCACAGCCTTCGTCAGAGCCCTGAAAAGGGCTGAGTGGGCTCTGACTCAGCTCTGTGACTCACTTTCTACATTGCTGTCTCCACACTCTGGGCACATCCTCTGGACCATTTCTGCTCAGCCTCGAGTGGAGGAGGGTGAGATTTGGGCCGGTACATTCGGATGACTCATCCTGCTAAGCTGGAAGGAAGGGGCCAAAGCCCCCCTATCCTGCACTCCCATCACCAACCCTGCCTCTCCAGGGGTTCCTCTGAAGCCCAGACCTCATGCATGGGTTATGGCTATTCCACCCAGACACTACGCACCACCCACCCACACCTCCCCGCTTAGATTGCCATAATTTCCTTGGTGCCTTCACTTGGTTGTCCCCTGTGCTTCTTGTGGGCGTCCGAAGTCAGCCTGCAAGGCTCTTCCACACCACCCAACTGCCATTCTGTTCTTTACCTCTCACAAAACTTTCTAGCTCACAAGATAGTTTTACATCCCTCTTCTCACTTGATTCTCTCCAAGACCCTACGAAGCCTGGAAGGGTGACGAGTATCACCACTGTACAGGGAGAGACATTGTAAAAGGATGAGTGAGGGGCATTGAGGGCTGGGGTGGACTGGGGCATGCCGAGGGAGGGGCGGAGCTGGCAAGGGCACTGCCAGGCATTTGGTTGGACAGTGAGCTGGGGAAGAGGGACAGTGCTGGGTGGTTTGTAGTACAACAAGAAATACATCTACATGGGGGCAGAAGATAGACAAGGTGTCTTGACTTTATCTTGAGACCAATGGGAAACCATTGAGAGATTTTAAGCAGGGGACCCTGGTTTTGGTGTGGCAGGGAATTGGAGCAGGGCAGCTAGGAGGCTCTCTCTGCAGTTCAGTTGAGAGCGGATGGTCTGCCTGTGGACAGCAGCTCCTGGGGTGGCGTCACCTCTGAGTAAATCGTTTATGCTAATTCTATGGTAAAGGGGGCCAGAAGTCTTGATAGACAGTGACCGGAGCAGGGCAGTAGATGAGTGGCTCAGGGAAGAGGGAGGCACACTGGGGCCCCCTACATCTGCTGAGCGAAGGCAGGTGTGGCCCTTGCGACAGTAGTCTCACAGGAGGAGGGCATGGTGTAATGTTAGGGCACCTGCCTGCCCGTGACAAGGCCCTGTGAAGGAGACATGTTACTCTTGTCTCACGGAAGTTCACAGGTAAAAGGACCTGAGAGGACCCTTGGGTCTTCCCTCTGTCGTGATCCTTCTGCTACCCAATGCTGGGCTGCACGGGTCGCCACTCAGGAAGTGAGGACACGGTCTTGGAAGTGGCCTCTCAGTAGAGTTCCCAGAGCAGCCAGGGGGCTGTAGCTGCAGGCTCTGGGGAGGGACTGGACTCCCTGAGCCCTTTTAGCCCTGGGGAATTCAGAGAGGGTAATGTTTCCAGGTAAAATATGGGATGCCCAGTTGAATTTGAAAGTCAGATAAATAACAAATAATTTTTAGTATATCTCAAACATTCCATGGGACATACTTACATTTTAAAAGTATGTGATTCTTATCTGAAATTCAAGTCTAACTGGATGTCTGCCCTATATTTTTATTTGCTAAATTTGGCAACCCTTGGGGTGTCCCACTGCTGCAGCCTACCAGGGCCTGGGGATTTTCCTCTGTCTGAGACCATGTTAAGAACAGTCTCTGCATCCCTCACCCTGCCCTGGGACCTCACCTGGGGCTCAGGTCGCCTGGGGAGACAAGCTCTGTCCCTGCTTGCCCTCAGCTTCTGGCTCAGGCCAGCAGGCGTCTAACCCAAGCTAGTGTGGCCTTCCACATGCTAGTGGCTCTCCGCCTGGGTGGGGACAGGCTGCTGCTTCTGATCGTGAGACCTAGCTAATGAGGTACCAGGGCTGTCCTCTGGTCAGCAGCGTCTGCCAGGGTGTCACATCCAGGCCCAGCAGGTAGCCCAAGGGGCCTGGGACTAGAGGACTGGAGGAAAAGGGAGATGTCAGCTCTGCCCTGGGTCTATGAATTAAAGGTAGTTGTTTAAAAATGGCAACACCGTGGGGCACCTGGGGGGTTCAGTCAGTTAAGCATCCGGTATCGGCTGGGGTCGTGATCTTAGCGGTTTGTGAGTTCGAACCCTGCTGTGCTGACAGCTCAGCGCCTGGAGCCTGCTTTGGATTCTGTGTGTCTCTCTCTTTCTCTGCCCCTCCCCTGCTTGTACTCTGTCTCTCTCTCTCTCTCTCTCAAAAATAAGTAAACATTAAAAAAAATTTTTTTTAAACGGCAATGCCACACCTGGCCTGGGCTTTACAGAGTTCAAGAGGCTTTCACATGTCTGACCTCATTTGACGTTCACCATGTCCTTGTCAAGTGAGCAAGGAGGGTATTTGTAGCCACTTTCTCCTTTGTAGGTGAACAAACGGGCTGAGAGATTAAAGTCTGCCCGGAATGCTGAGGCTCCCTGCTAGCCCAGAGCAAGGTGACCAGCCAGGCTGCTGCTCTGAGAAGTATGGGAGTTGGTGCTCTGGGTGAAGTTTCTCCATTTCCACAGCAGGGGGCAGACCTGAGGCCATGCTTTGATGGATGGATGGTTGGGGCCATGGCTCTGCCCCCGGCCACAGGCAGAAGGGGCAGGCAGGCAGCTCTCACTGGAGGAGCTTGGAGAACTTCCTTAGGACACATCTTTTCAGTACCCCTTCCCTGAGCACGGAGTGGACAGCGGAGATGACCTCCCTGGGGCAGCAGAACCCCGGTGCTGAGTGCTGGGAGTGAGGGTGTGGGTCAGTCACAGCAGAGTCTCTGTGAATGTTGAACCAGACTTTGAAGGAGGACGACACAGTGGTGGGTGTGGCTGAAATTGTGCATGTGAGGAGTTGAGTTGTATGTGTTTATTCCAGAAATATTTTCTGAGCATCCACTACATGCCAGACAGTATTCTAGATCTGGGGATACTGCAGGATAGAATAGATGTGATGCCTAGAATACACAGATTGTCTTCTCTCGCTCGTGAGTTGGCTATTTTGACCCCAGCAAATGCAATGCAAAATTTAGCCCCTTTACCAGCTTCCAGAAAAAAAAAATCCTTTGCTAGCAAATGTAGAGTAGGGGGCTAATTTTACTGAAGATTTCCTGGGATGGGGTGAGAAGCGATGTGGCTCTTCTCGCAGCCTCTCATTCTGTGAATCCTTCTCCCACGTTTCCTTTTGACCCTGCAGTTGTCCTGGGGGCACAGGTCTCTCTCTCCACTCCCCAACCAAAGCTCCCCGTCTGGCCAGCCTTTCTCCCACAGTTTTGCACAGGCTTGGGAGGGAAGGCTTTTTGTCTCATTTCTGTCTCATTGTTTGACCTTGAAGGACACAGCCTTGATCTGCAGGGCTCCTGCTTTCTGACATGGTGGTGTCGTCTCTATCCCATTTCCACTTCTCAGAATTGTTCCAGGGTGAAGTGAGCTCGTATCTGAAAGGACTTTTGCTCAGATCTCTAGCACCATGGGTCATGTCAACCAGAGACACACTTGATGGCGTCTTGCTTTCAGTGTTAGTTCAGGCAGGGGAAGACCAGGCCCTAGAGTTTTACAAACTTGGGAGATGATGTCCCTGTGGGAGTAAAGGTTCCCTTTTATTTTTATTTTATTTTATTTTATTTTATTTTATTTTATTTTATTTTATTTTATTTTATTTTATTTTTAAAGTTTACTCATTTTAAGAGAGAGAGAGTGTGCAAGCAGGAGAGGGGCAAAGAGAGAGGCAGAGAGAGAATCCCACCAGGCTCCACACTGTCAGCGCGGAGCCCAATGCAGGGCTTGAACTCAGGGATCCTGACCTGAGGTGAAACCAGAAGTCCGACGCTTAATTGACTGAGCCACCCAGGCGCCTCCCTTTTATTTTAGATTGGATATAGTTTAGCACTTTGTTCTCACTCTTGTTAATAAAATAAAACAATAAACACTCGCTACCATCAAAAGAACATTGACAGCCTGTGTTTATGTGTTTGTGTTGTGTCTGTCACTAAAGCTGTAACTGCAATGTAGATTTTTAACAAAATGGTTTTCATTCAGTGCTGGGGAGTATGATAATTAAAAACAAAAAGGAGGGTAGATTCTTCTACTGCATCTTTTCAATCCTGCTTTCGCTTCCTTTTCCTCTTTTTCATTTCTCCCTTAAAACAGAGGAGTTGATCCCTCTGTTAACATTGACCTTGGCCATCTCTGACAAGACCAAAGCAGAGAAACTGGGTACTAAGAGTGCCTGTGCTCATTCTGTGAAGAGTCCAAGTAGGAAGCCAGGCAAATGCTCTCCTTCCTTCCACTGTTGCCTGTTGCCTGTTGCGGGTGGGTTTGTTTGCTGCTCTGCTCCGCCCTCCCCTCAAAAGTCTGCACTGTGAGCTGGACCGCTGAATGTGGTGCCTCTGGTGAGCGATGTGTGAATGAGGAGAGCAAGGAAAGAGACGAGGAAAGAAGAGAAAAGGCAAGGAGCAAAGAGAGACTTCTCAGTTGCCTTGTGAGCTCAGGGACAAAGATGACAGACACAACAGTCATGACACATCTTAATCAGGAGTTCAGTTTATTGGCTGAAAGTAACAGGAACAATTCTAATTAGCTTGAGCCTCCAAGGGGAAAGTGTTGGTCTCATAAGCTGACGGTGGAGACAGCAGAGAGGGAACAACTGGGTTCTGGGAGTGGCCACCCTGGGGACTCACCTTCCCCTCTTGGGTGTTAGTACATCCGCAGCTCTCAGGGCTGTGCCAGAAAGAAGAGAGATCTTCCCACCAGCTTCCGGTAGAAGGCTCTGACAAACAGCAACATACCATTTTTTAGTCGTCAGATTTCAAAAATGTTAGACTTCATTAATCTCAACTATCGGCGAAGGGATGGGAAAATAGCGACCTTAACGCTCTGATACACTGCTGGGGGGTGGGGTAAGTTGTCCCTTTGGAGGAAAATGTGACACTTGTATTATGATTTTAAGTGTGGGTACTATTGATCTGATGGTGCCACTTCTTCTCAAAATCCAGATTAGTAAATCTCACACGTGTGCATACAGAAATATAGGCAAAGATGTTATTTGAAATGTTCTTTGTAGAACAAAATTAGGAATCACTTAAATGTTCATCTTTAAACCCCGATATGTATATTTTATACTCTGAGTATATGGAAACTGTTAAAAAAATGAAGTATGTACTGACATAAACTCCTAACTTGTCTTGATAAATGAAAAAAGTAATGTGCAGAATGATGCGTACAATATTGCTATTCACTTGAGCATAAACAAAAACAGAAACAAAACCTTGAAATAATCGATATGTCTATGTGTATGTGTATCACATATATTTCAAAGTATATCCAAATGCTTAGAAAAAAATTTGATGAGGGGGGCACCTGGGTGGCTCAGTCCGTTAAACGTCTGACTTCAGCTCAGGTCACGATCTCACCACTTGTGAGTTCGAGCCCCACCTCGGGCTCTGTGCTGACAGCTCAGAGCCTGGAGCCTGCTTTGGATTCTGTGTTCCCCTCTCTCTCTGCCCCTCCCCTGCTCATGCTCTGTCTCTCTCTGTCTTTCAATAATAAACAAACGTTAAGAAAAATTAAAAAAAGAAATAAGTTTGATGAGGAATTAAGGAATGGGAATTGAAGGAGACTGTCACGTTTGAATTTTTTGGATGATAACATATCCGTGTATGATTTATGTATTTAGATTTAAGATTGAAGAAGAAAAAATAATGGGAGCATTCTGATTGCTTCAACTTGGGTCATGTGACTATTCCTTGGCCATCAGTGACCAAGGGGCTCCCAGGGCTCTGACTGGCCGTGCCTGGGTTACACATTCACCCCTATGAACACTGGAACAATACTCATGATTGGCAGTTCCTTCCATAATTACACGTTGTTGTGGGGAAGGAGCTGTTCCCTCAAAAAAGGGAGGTGCTGTTCTGGGCAGACAAAATGATACATCTCTGTGGTGAAAATATTTGGGCCAGCATCATCTGTATGGGTTTATGTATGTGTCGTCCAAGGCTGAATGCTTTGTTCAATATGTTTTTATTACAGTACAGGATAAGGATTTGTTTTGCTCACTGCTATATCCCCAGAACCCGTGAAGGTTCAGGGTATATAGTAGTTGCTTGGCTTAGCAGATATTGGTTGAATGGAGACACCACTATTTTCATCTATGGTTATTTTAATAGTAATCTACAAATGGGCCTGCTGACAGAGGCAGCTCTTCCCAGATGCTCTCAGTAGGGGCAGTACAGAGAAAGGAAGAGGAAGTCGAATCACCAGCTCAGGACTCCTCCCAAGGCCGGGGAGTCACCAGGACCCACACCTGGGACAGTTTGACAATGACTTGGCCGAGGCATGGGGTTGGGCAGGGGGAGTATCTGCAGCCCAGTCTCTCACACTTCTCATGACTAAGTGATTCTTCCTTTCTGGGCTACTCACTTTGCAAATGCTCCCTTAGCCCGTGTTATAGACTCACCAGCTGTGGAAGATGGAGCCACAGAGGAAGAGAAGGTGGCAAAATGGGCCAGGTCACCTAGGGTGGGTGACCCTTGGGTGAGTCACCTAAGTCGTCTGAATTCTTTCCTTATCTGTAAAGTGAGAATGATATAAAGAATCTCTCCCTTAGCCAGTGGTGAACATGGCCCTCCATTATCCATTGGTAAACACAGAGATATCAACTAAAACCCTGAGATGGCTCATTTTCCTGAGAGCCTACCACAGAGAAAGAAGTCCGAGTCCCAAGGATTGAGCCTTGGGGGTGCCCCCAGCAGGAAAGGGAGGACTTGTAAAGGGCACAGGGAAGTAAGAATAGGTGGTTTTAGAACAACCAGGAGCTTGAGGTCAGGAAAGCTAACAAGGCAGAGGGTTCCAGGAAGGGGGTCACCAGCAGTGTTAACACTGGTACTG
This sequence comes from Lynx canadensis, assembly GCF_007474595.2. Lineage (NCBI taxonomy): Eukaryota > Metazoa > Chordata > Mammalia > Carnivora > Felidae > Lynx > Lynx canadensis. The sequence goes on along the minus strand of NC_044305.1, from coordinate 117,914,817 downwards.
TTGGAAGGAGGCCTATGGGATTCTGGCAAGAGAATGGTTCCAGAAAACGGGTGAGGCTGGAAGCCAGCCTGCAGAGGGGAAAGAAGGAAATAGCTTCCAATTATATTCTCCTCCACACTTCCCAAGAGGGGGTAGTCCTTCCCCCTCTCTCTTCCCCCTCCTGGGTGCTGGCCTCTGCCTGGGGAAAGAGCTGATCTGCCCCACTTCTGCAGGGAGGGAAGGCTTAGCTCCAGGTCCCAGGCCTGACCCAGATCTTGTCACTCCCTCTGGAAAGGAACTGGATTCTGCTTCATCCTGCACTCACCAACACCCCCGCCCCCCTACTCCCAATGGGCTGAGATCCTTCCTGGAAGGGACTGACCACTGGTAGCTTTCTTCCCATGCATGACCTCCCTGGGCCCAGTGGCAGAGGAGATTTCTTTAGCCAGGTCCAGGGTGTGTCTGCTCCCAGTCCTCTGTGTCTTGGACCATGCGTTTATCCTCCTTGGGTCTCCCCTACCCTGCAGATAACCCCAAGGCCTGTGCCTCCTGTGCTACAGAGTTCCCAGAATGCCTTTCACCTGAGCACATTTACTGAGTGGAGAAATAGGATGTTCTTAAGGCAGCAGACATTATAGCATTATATAAATATATACATAAATGTATAACTTATAAATGGTATAATATAATATACATATTTCTTTTATATTTGGGGGTTGAGGCTTTACTGTAGTGATACAATTTTGTATTCCCCTTCCCCCCCCTTTTTTTCACAGAACGCCAAATCACAAGCACTCTTCCAGGTCATAAAAAAACGTGTGAAGGCATTTTAATTAAGGCCAGGAGAGACCAGCATGGAAATCCGTGTATGTTTGCTGGCAAAGGAGGAGGTGTGAGTGGAGAGAGAGACTCAAAGATGGGACAGGGTGACGGAGGTCAGCCAGGAGCCCAAGTGGGGCCAGGGCCAGGAGTGGGGGGTGGCGCTGGGGCAGTTAGGGCTGGAGGTGTTCTGGGTGGGGAGGCAAACTGCCCCTTGCTTTCACTCTCACTCCTGTACTAGCTCCAGTGACCCCCAGAGACCAGGCAGCGAGTCCACATTCTTCAGGTTCAGTGGATTTTCTGGTTGGAGAAATGTGAGAATTTAAATTGTGGGGCACCTGGGTGGCTCAGTCGGTTAAGTGTCCGACTTCAGCTCAGGTCATGACTCACGGTTTGTGGGTTCGAGCCCCGCGTCGGGCTCTGTGCTGACCGCTCGGAGCCTGGAGCCCGCTTCAGATTCTGTCTCCCTCTCTCTCTGCCCCTCTGCCACTCATGCTGTCTTTCTCTCAAAAATAAACATTAAAAAAATTTAAAAAGAAAATTAAATTGTTGCCACCAAACGATCTAGTTGCTGAACCTTTGAACCTTGAGCTGAGTTTGGCCTGGCTGAGTCGTCCATGAGAACCCAAGGGGAGCTAGAGGTGTGCGTGTCTGGTGGAGACTAGAAATGCAAGCCGGACAGTTCAAAACCGGAACAGATTCCGGGACACATTTCAGACATCTTTCCTTCACCCCCAGGGCCCTGTCCCCTCATCAGCCCCGTAACCATTGGCCACCTTGACTCCCACCGGCAAATGCCTCCACCCTTTCCTATGGTCATTACCTACCATTTATATTTATTGAGTACCTACTGTGTGCCAGATACTACAAGACACTGATGTTACAAGACATATCCTTGTCCTTAAGAGACTTCCGTGTAACCAGCAGCTTGCTCAGAGGACCCCAGAGATCCCCAAAACTTTTGTCTGTGTGATAGACCTTTCTGTGAACTGATGACGGCTTTGCACAGCTCCCCAGAAAAACACAACCTGCGTGGAAATTTGCATACGGTTGAAGGTGGCACCAATTTCCTGGAAGCCCGTTTATGACCTAAGTGTCTGTGTTCCCCAAGTCGCAAATGTTTTATCTAATTTAATCCTCTCATTCTGTAGATCAGGAAACTCAGAACTGAGAGAGAGAAATGACTTGTCCAGGGTCACACAGTGGGTTAGGGACTGAGTCAGCCCTTGACACCAGGACTACTGGCTCCCCCAGGCACTGCTCCACCAGGCTTCCTCTGCTTTCCCTGTTGGCTTGGAGAACCTGGCTGGAGAGGGGTCCTGGGCCAGTTCCCTTTTCAGCTGTCAAGTCTGGGGCTGCCCAGCCTACAGGCCTCCTTCTCCACCACCCTACTGTCCCCTCAGGAATGCAGGACCAGTGGTCAGGAGTTCCCTGAACAGTTGCTCTGGCCCTGGCCGCCCCACTGGTTCCCCCCAGACGTCAGGGGAAATGTTCTGTAGAGAACAGGATGTGTTTTCCTGCAAAATCGTTTGTCTCACAAGATGATTTGCATACTGGTAGGGACACAAATGTCATTCCCTGCCCATTTCCTCCCTAGGGAGAAGTGTTCCCATCACAGCTTTCCCCTCAAAGGACAGGCGGCTGTGTGGGCCCAGCCCCAGCCCCAGCCCCAAGGGACAACTTCCTGATAGGAGGGAATCAGATAATAGTGAGGACTCCGGAAGTAAGGAGCCTCCTTTGTTGCTTTCTCACTTCCAGGGCTTGGCTAGAAGGGGGCTCCAGGCTCCAGCTCTGATAAATGGCCTGCTCCTGTGATCCCCAGGGCTCTGGGCATCTACCTTTATAACACATTCTTGGAGGTAAATTACTGGAAATTCAGCTGCTAGAAGGGAGGCTTGAGGTGCTGTTAGGTGAAAAATAATAACAAATACGTAGGGCTTATTACATGCCAGCATTGCTCTGAGCAACTTACTGTAAATTCATGTAATTCTCACAACATAGTGAGCTCGGTTCTATAATTTTTTTCCATTGTCCATGTGAGAGATCAAGGTTCAGAGAGGTTAAGGGCACAAAGCTGGTAAGCAACACAACCAGAATTTGAACACAGCCAATCTGCCTCATAAGTTGGGATTTTAAGTACTATATTACAAGAGGGAGAATTAGAAGATTGGAGGTCTAGTCTAACCCTTGGAGGCTGTGCCGTAGTCCAGAAGCATTGGCATGGAATTCAGGTTCCCTTATGATCTGGTCTCAGCCCTACTGCTATCCCTCCTTGCCTCCTACCACCATGATCCACTGCCTCGACAGTCCATGAACATGCCCCAGCTGGTCTGCACATATCTTTCACTCTACCCAGACAGTACTTACCCATTTCTGTCTGAAATGTCTCTTTTTCTACCGAGAACCTCTGAAAAACCCTCCCTGTAGACTGGGGTTAGGCGGGCCTTTCTCTTTTTAAAACTTTTATTATTATTATTACTTACTGTGGCTTTTGTCAGTTTGTCTTCTAATTATTGGCTAATACGTCTCTTTTGCTTCTAGACTTCACTCCTAAGGACTGGATATCTGTCATATCCATTTCAGAATCCTCAGCACTCAATCCAGCACCTTATATGTAGTAAATACTCAGCAGATGTCTGTTATGTACAGTGAACAAAGGATGTTACAAAATAATATGTGCAGTGTGCTAAATATTGTATTATGTATAGTATAAATATATCACCACCCAGAACATCCCAAATGTTAACAATTTTCACAGAATTTGGGGGTTACAGGTGATTTTTCTTTCTTTGCATGTCTGCATTTCCCAAAGTTTCTGTAATGATCATGTGTTACTTTTGTAATACAAATGGAAAAATAAATTATTAGAAAACTGGTTTCGAAAGGATAATCACTAATATTTCTTGAGCACTTACCACATAAATAAGAACTATACACAAAATGAGCTGTATATATACTGTCTCTAATATTCACAACGGTTCTCTTTGATAAATACTATTGACAGAATTACCATTTTACAGATGAGAAAACTGAGGTCCAGAGAGGTCAAGTAATTCACTTACAGTGACACAATTAGTAAACAGTGAACTTGAACTTGGAACCCAGCTTGTTGGACTTCAGAACCCGAACTGCCACCTCTTTGCACTCAGCTTCTAGATGGGTGACTGGGTAAGCTTCTCTAAAAATCCAACCTTTTACTTTGAAATATGTTCAAACTCAGAACAGATGCAAGAATAATACCATGGGGGCATCTGGCTGGCTCCGTAGGTCAAGCATGTAACTCTTCGTCTCAGGGTTGTGAGTTCAAGCCCCATGTTGGGCATGGAGACTACTGAGAAAAAAAAAATACCATGAACTTTTGAATAGCGTTCTCCCAGATTCAGCAGTCATTAATGTTTTGCCACATTTACTCTCATCACTCATTTTCTCTCTCTTTACATGTATACATATTATTGTTATTTTTAAGATTTTAGTTTTAAGCAATCTCTTCAGCCAACACGGGCCTCAAACTCAACCCCGACATTAAGAGTCACATACTGCCCCAAATGAGCCAGCTAGGCACTCCTACATATTATTATTTTCGTAACAGTTTTATTGAGGTATAATTTATATCCCGTACAATTCACCCATGTAAGTTGTACAAGTCAGTGGCTTTTGGTGTATTCACAGATATATGCAGCCATCACCGCGATTTTAGAATACTTTTATCACCTCAGAAAGGAAGCTCTGTACCCTTTAGCTGTCTCCACCCCCTCAAACCCACTCACCCCAGCCCTAAGAAATCATGAATCTTCTCTGTCTCTATAGATTCATTTGCCTATTCTGGACATAGCATATAAATGGAATCATGTATGTCATTTCTGTGACTTGCTTTTTTTAAATGTTTATTTATTTTGAGAAAGAGAGAGAGAGAGAATCCGAAGCAGGCTCCATGCTGTCAGGGCAGAGCCCCACTCAGGGCTCCAACACATGAACCATGAGATCACAACCCCAGCAGAAATTAAGAGTCAGGCATTCAACCGACTGAGCCAGCCAGGTAACCCTGTGGCTTGCTTCTTTTGCTCAGCATAACCTTTTCAAGACTCATGCATATTGTAGTATATATCAGTACTTCATTCCTTTTTATAGCCAAATAACATTCCAGTATATTAGATATATACTACTTTTTTTTAAAAAAAAATTTTTTTTTCAACGTTTATTTATTTTTGGGACAGAGAGAGACAGAGCATGAACGGGGGAGGGGCAGAGAGAGAGGGAGACACAGAATCGGAAACAGGCTCCAGGCTCCGAGCCATCAGCCCAGAGCCTGATGCGGGGCTCGAACTCACAGACCGCGAGATCGTGACCTGGCTGAAGTCGGACGCTTAACCGACTGCGCCACCCAGGCGCCCCGATATATACTACTTTTTATTTACCCATTTACCACTTGAGAGTTCAGTTTCTACATTGTAGCTATTAGGAATAACGCTGCTGTGAACATTGGTGCACAAGTTTCTGTGTGGACATATGTTTTCATTTCTCTTGGGCATATACCTAGGAGTGGAATCGCTGGGCCTATTCTAAATGTATGTTTTGTTTGAGGAATAATAATGCAATTATTATTATTATTATTACTTCTGAACCTTATGAGAATAAGTTGCAGATATGCCCCTTTATCCCTAAATACTTCAGAGAAAACAAACTAAGGACATTTTTGTTTTCATTTTTTTTCAATAATCAAGTTTAGGAAATTTAACGCCAATATAATATTACCGTCTATTATTTAAGTGTTGCCAATGGGGTCCTTTATGGCAGTTCCCCCCTGCGGGCCCCCTCCCCCCCAACGCTGTCCAGAGTCACCCATTGCATTTAATGATCATTCTCTTTAGTCTCCTCTAGTCTGGAACAGTCCCTCAGCGCTGTTATCTTTCTGTTGCTCTGTAAAGAGCCCTCAGTTTAACTGTATCTGATGTTTGGGTGGATGAGTTTCCACTGTCCCTTTGGTGGGCGCTGAGGTCAAGTCATGTAGCTGCAGAAGGGAGGAGATGTGGCTGGGCACAGACCTGCCCCTTCTGGCCCCGGGGAGGCTCAGGGGCACGCTGAAGCTGAAGTGACCTAGTCAGACCTGGACACTGGGAGGGGGAACCCTGTGGAAAATTCCTCCCCTGGTGGTTCTGCTGGGAAGTAACACTGGAAAGAAAAGAGGCTCTGTGGGGGCTTCTTCCTCAGCCTTTTCCAGGAGCAGGAGAGAGAGTGAGGGGTGTGGTTCGGGACCTCGTGCGAACGCGTGGCTTCACCGCGGGCTCCAGAGGGCCCACCAGGCCGAGCTCCCCGCCTGGGAAAGACTGCAGTGAGGGACACCGGCATGGCATGTCCGGGAAAGGGCGGGCGGGGGAGACCAGCAGGCCCAGTGCTAGGAAAGACCTGCCCCTTCTGGGAAGGACCCTGATGCAAGTGCCCACCCCCTTCCCTACCCCCTCAGCCTCGCCCTGCACTCCTGCTTCCGGCAGCCCCAGCTTGATTCTCTGGAAGGCTCTGGGGGAGGAGATTGAGGCCTGATTCTAATCAGAACACGAGATGGAGATCAGGAGCTGGAAGGCCGTTTGCTTCACTTGGCTCTGAGCCTGCTTGCTCCACAAGGACTCCCAGCCAAAGGCCCCACCAACCTTTGCAAGAGGCCTTCTCAAAGCTCTGTCAACATTATCGAGAAGAGCATAATCTTCAATCCTGCCCCACAGCTGCCAAGCAAAATTGTGTCTGAGGCAGCCCTGGCTCTTTCATTTGTGCTTAGTTCATGCATTCACTCATTCATTCATTCACTCATTCATTTGTTTTGTGATTGAAGATCCCTGTTCCTCATCCTTCCCTCTCCCTCTTGGGAAAGAGGCTTGGTGGGGCTTTATGGTGACCTGCACCCAGCCTGCTTCTGTTGAGAACGTTTGTCCTCTCTCAGCCCCACCCGTGGCCTTGAGTTCAGGCCCCTCCACGGCTGAACTAACCCCGGCTGTTTACAATGTGGGTGACAGACACGAGTAGGGGAAAAGCAGAGCCTTAGGGAACCAGGAAGAAAGGAGGAAAACAGGGAGAGGAGGAAGGACACTCATACTTTGAGCACAGTGTGCCGGGAGACCTGTAGGAATGTCATTGTCCTCTGAGTTCACACTCAGCCTGCAGACATGCTCTGTTCTGTCCTCACAGGCTTTTGAAAATTGGGAAAGTTCACATGAAAATCCAGATTTCTGATTTTACTGACAAATAAAAAGATCTGGCAACCCCGAGCCTGTGTTCCACGTGGCAGCCGTGGCTGAATCAGGAAAACTTTTTGTGGAACTTCTCGTCACTAACAGTTCCATTACCTGCCTGTTCTCCAAGGGCACCTGTGATCTCATTCAGGCCTCCCCAGACTCCTGTGAGGAGCATTAACCCCATTTTATACATGAAAAAAAAAACAAGGGGAGAGGTCAATGGCCTCTGACCCAGCGTCATAGCCAGGGAGAGGCAGAGCTGGGAGTCTCACCCAGCTTTTTCCTCATCAGAGAACCGGTACTCCCAGCAGCAGCTGCATGGACTGCAGATGGAGACAGCAAATGAGAACCTTCCGGCCACCCAGGTCTGGGGCCTCCCAGGCCACTGCAGAGTCCTGAGCTGGGCTAAACAGCTCCTGGCTGAGGCTCTGCAGAGGCAACACTTCCGCAGAGCATGGAGCGATAAGGGGTTGGTCAATGGTCCCACAGCGAATGTGGGCAGGCAGGAGGCCCCAGGTACCTTGGCTCGGGGGCAGTGACCTCTCTCTAGTCAGTCTAGGTGGTAGTGTCCTTCCTGGCTTCACTCTCTTCCCTGGAAGCAGGCACCCTCTGGCAGCACTTGGCCTTTCTGCCATTTGGCATTTGGCCTTTCTGCCACGCATGGTGCATCCTGATGGCACAACAGTGCCAGAACCACCGCAGTCTGTAAATCACAGCACAGCCCAGTCCACTCAGGCTTCCTCAAGCAAAGCGCTCTCGCTGGTTCATTGTACGTTCTTCTCTGGAAAGGCTGGCTGACCCTTTTCCTAGACGGGCTTGGCCAGGACTCCCTAGCAGCTTCTAGGAATGAATGGAGGGGCAGCCCCTCAGGGTCACAGGGCATTGGAGGCGGGGTGACTGCTGATAAGAATAGTTCAGCTGCGCATGGCACTCTACAGTTTATAAAAAACCCTTGCACATCCACGTGTATTATTTTTTTCTCATAACTGTATGAGCCAGACAGAGCAGAACTGGCAAATATGGATCATCTAAGAAAAGGGCACGGACTATTGAGTTACATTCTCTATCCTGCCACTTACCTTGGGCAAGTTCACTTCATCTCTTTTAGCTTTCATTTACTCATTGAATAAAAAAGATACTAACCTCTCCCAGGCAAGGCTACTGTGTTTCCTAACTCCAGGGAGTGCTGTCTATCCACATGGAGGACCAACACGAGGGGTCCCCTTGCCATTGTTCACGGGGTGGAACTCTTCCCGTGTGTGACGTGTGGATGAAATGTCATAATTTGTGTACTAGTAGCACGAGGCCTGGGAGATGGTGATTACCAAATGCTTGTCAAGTGAATGAACTGCTCACTCAGTCATGATGGCTTCTGAGAGGAGCTCGCAGGAAGAAGGAAGTAGTCCTGGCTCCCTGAGGCTGGCGTTGCATTTCCTGCCCATTTTTCTGTGACTCTTGCCAAGTTGCCCTTTGTCCTAGGCCTCTGGGCTCCCAGCCGGCTGGAGGGGCTGGAGGCACAGACTTATCTGTGGGGCCTGGAGAGCTGGGCCTGGGCTGGGTAATGACCAGCCTTCCGCTCACTTGAAGTTTCCGTTGGGGGGCTGGAAGCCACAGCATCCAGATGGCTAATTGCTTTGTGCCTGTTTCTGCAAATCACAGTGATTCACTGTCCCTGCCGAAAACATGCTCTCTTTTCAGAGATTTAATGGTTTCCAAAATTAATTTAGCCTCATCTGTTATCCCCCTGCCCTTGTGCACTGTCCCCTCCTCCCAACACACTCTCCCCACCCCAGGATGGAGCTTTCTGCTCCAGAAAGCCAGCTTTCACTCTGCACGGTATAGTGGAAAGGCTTGGGGAGCACAGAACACTTTCCAGGGTCACCTGAGCACATGCTGAGTGTGGAGTTTCGGGGTAGAAGCCCAGGAGGGAAGGGCTGGTGTGAGGGTCACTTTTCTCATCATCCTCCATGCTTTTGGCCACCCATTCCAGGTATGACTGACACTCTAGGATCAGGAGCTCCGAAAAGCTCCCATTTGCACTGCTTTGCTTATCAAACTCCCAGATACCACCTGTGTTTTACATGTGAGGGACACAGTCGGTTTTGTTTGTTTTAGACAGCTCATTATGGGTCCATGAGACCTTGAAGCCAGAGCCTTGGCTAAGAGACCAAAAGTTGAGGGAGTTTACCTCCAACTGATTCTGACTTGTTTCCTGACCATCTTTGGGCCTTTGTTCTCCTCCGGTAACATAAATCTAATATAATTCCTACCTCTGCCCACTGCTCATTTATTTAATAAACCTTGAGCCTTTTGGGGCAGCTGGGTGGCTCAGTTGGTTAAGTGTCCGACTTTGGCTCAGGTCATGATCTCACGGTCTGTGGGTTCAAGGTTTCCGTCAGACTCTGCTGACAGCTCAGAGCCTGGAGCCTGCTTCGGATTCTGTGTCTCCCTTTCTCTCTGCCCCTCCCCTGTTCTCTCTCTCTCTCTCTCTCTCTCTAATAAACATTAAAAAAAAAAAGTCTTTCTATATATTAGGCATGTACTAGGGACTGGGGGTACAGTGGTTAAAAAGTACCACAACCCTGCCCTTTCAGGAACTCCATTCACAGTCTAGATGGAGAAAGGCCCAAGGCCAGCGGGTGAATACACGGTGTGTTAGGGAATGTCGGGCATCTAAGGAAGCACCCAGTCTGGTGGAGCCAGAAAGGCGGGTGCCTGAGCTGAATCCTAAATGATTAGAAGGAATTATCTTGAAGAAGAAAGAGGAGGAGGAGAAGGAAAAGGAAAGGAAAAGATGAGCAGTGTTCTAGGCAGAGGAAATAACATATGCAAAAGCCCCAAGGCCGGGGACACCATGGTCCGTACTAAGGATCTACAAACCAGTTTAGTGTGACCAGCTTTAAGACAGTGAGAGTGGGAGTGTGGAGAAGGTGGCCAGTGACAAATGTGGGGCCAGAGCAGCAGGGCCTTTTAGCACCTTTTAGCACAGACTCATTGCCGGGTTTTAATCATGCTCCAGTACATGTTTTAGAGAAATCACTCTGCCTTCAGTATGGAGAATTGATTGGATGAGGGAAGACAGAAATAGGAAGGTCAGGTATGCAATGGCTGCATCTAAGAAGTATTCCGACATTCCGGGTGGGATATTGCTAACCATTTTCTATGAAACAAATGAACAAAATCTTTATGGATGTGTAAAATTCCCTCGATAACGTTTGGATTTTATCTATTTCAAGGCTGCATTGTTAAATACATTCAAATTCCCAATTATTTTATCTTCTTGGTGAATTGTTCCTTTTATCAGTGTGAAACGTACCACTTTGACCCTTACAATGCTTTTTACCTTAATTTTTATTTTATTTTGCCCTTAAATAAAGGACCACTTGAATCAATTTGGTATATCTACACAATGGAGTACTACGTAGTTGTGAAAAAGAATGAGTGACATCTTCATATGCTTCTATAGAGTGATTTCTAACTTATATTGTTAAGATGAAAGAGCAGAGAGGAGGAAATATATGTTGTATGCTGTTTATCTAAAACAAATTATGTGTTTGCCTATATTTTAAAAAGCAGAATGAACCATAACATAAAAAAACAAACTAAAAAATAAAATAGTTCTCTCTGGGAGAGAGACTGAACAGAGGGGTCATTGATAGATGCCAGACTTCTTTGAATAGGTGATTTTATGGACTTTGGCTTCAGAGCCATACACATATTTACATACTTATAAAACAATTAAAATAGAAGAAAGCAATTTTTAAAAAGGAAATGATATCATGTATCAAACTGGTCATGAGGCACTTGGGTAGCTCAGTTGGTTAAGCGTCCAACTCTTGATTTCAGCTCGTGTGATGATCTCATGGTTCATGAGTTCCAGCCCTGTGTCGAGTCCATGTTGACAGTGGGAAGTCTGCTTGCGATTCTCTCTCTCTGCCCCTCCCCCGTCTCTCTCTCTCAAAATAAATAAGCCAACTTTAAAAAATTGGTTACAAAACTCAGGGAATTGTTTCAAGAGACCTTAAAGCACAGTAATTTGAGGATGTGACTATAGAAGAATGCACCCTATGAAATAATAAAAGAAAACACTATAACCCTATAAATATTAAACTTTTGCTAATCATATTGTTAGTAATATTAATATTATTATTAAACTACTATACCTAGGTAAAATGAAGAAAATAAGTGATTGTGTTAACACCATTACAATCCAAGATTTTCCAAGTAAGAGAAAGAAGACAGATACAAATATAAAAATCAGACAAATTAAGCAAAAATCCAAAATTTGCATTGGAAATGTAAGTATGGATTTACAATCAATTTGAAATGATCTCCCAGTGGGGTCACCTGAGAAGTCCTAGAAACAATAACCAACCCAGTAACAATGAGTACCTCTAACTCCCAGACTGTGATTTCTAAATACCACATTTTACAAAGACCGGGCCTCCTTGGGGGAAATGGCTGATTATAGGATAGGGATAATGTACAGTGTGGAAAAATTTGTCAAACCAAATAGAAGGAAGCTGTCAAAGACTATTAGGGTCTTGTCAAAAGAGCTGTAGCAACAACTTGAAGAGGCTCCCACTGGCCCCAAATGGGGTAATTTAAGTGTCAATAAGAATGATAACTTCACTAAGTTAAAACACAGGAAATATCTTAAAGCCCGAATTAATATTATTATTTAAAAAATAGTCATCTTTGGAGGATGTTATGAGCACAGCTCATAATTCTGAAAACTGGCAAAAGGAAAAGATTAAGCAGTTAGCCTCCTTCCTATATGAACTGGCAAAAGGAAAAGATTAAGCAGTTAGCCTCCAGTCATCTCAGGCTGACTAAAAGGTTGAAGAAGTATTCCAGCTAATAAAAAAGGAGTAACATTTAGAATATCATCATTTTGAAAAACACTGAGATATAGCAATGCCCATTATCAATGGCCAATAAAATCACAGAGAGAGACATCAGATATAACATGAGTCCTGATGGATGTATACAACACAATCTATTATTCTTGCCAAAAGCTGAACCTGAATCAATAAAAATGCTATGTATTTATCAATTCACAGGAAATACAGGGTATAAAGAAAGATGTAAACAACACGTAAGTTTGAAGATCTAACTGGCTTTATTAAGTCTTTCAGTGAATTGGGCAGCATCCCATTTAGCAATTAGAGGAGAGCTTCCAGGAGTTGTACAAAATGGAAGGTTTCTTAATTTTATTTTAAAGTTTATTTATTTTGAGATTGAGAGAGAGAGTGAGTGAGTGGGGCAGGGGCAGAGAGAGAAGGAGAGAGAGAGAGAATCCCAAGCCAGACATGGGGCTTGAATTCATGAACCATGAGATCTTGACCTAGAGCCAAAACCAAGAGTCAGACACTTAACCGACTGAGCCACTCAGGTGCCCCCCCATAATGGAAGGTTTTTATAAGGAACATGGGGCAACCAGTTATTAGCAAAAGAAAAGAAAAGCTTGTTTCAGGCAAGGTCACCTTCCCTTAGGGTGAGGTTGGGGAGAGGTCTTATCTTGCACATTACCTCATCTTCCTTTGGAGGATGGACAGGGCCCATGTGACAGATTACCTCATTGGTGCTGACCAGAAAATTCCAGATTGATTGGTTTAAAATTCCACTCCTGGAGAGGTTGAAACTGCAGTAAGTCTTGGTTTGCTGTCCTGGGGGCAAGTTACTCCATCTTGGGCCTGTGGTTTTCTTTTTAACACTACACAGAGGCAATCAGCAAAATCCAGACTATGGGAAATTCTATTAAAAATGACAGTTTCATATATACATATCATATAAAAATATAATTTAAGATTTTATATTTACTGTATAATATTTAATATATACAGAGTATATATAAATATTTATATAAAGAATAAAAAGGGAGGGATCTTACAAATTAAATGAGACTTAAAAGATATATCAAGCAAATATAATTTGTTATTAAAAAACTGTTAAGAACTTTTAAGTGTGATATGGTAGCCAAGAAGTAGAAGCAACCCAAATGTCCATCAATGGATGAATAATGGATAAACAAAATATGATATATACATACAATGGAACTATTCAGCCTTAAAAAGGAAGGAAATCCTGTCACATGCTATATGGATGAATCTTGAAGACATTATTTTCAGTCAAATATGGCAGTCTCAAAAGGACAAATACTGCATCTAAAGTAGTCAAATTCATAGAAACAGAATGTAGACTGATGGTTACCAGGGACTGGGGTGGGGGTGGGGCAGGAAGCAGAGGTGTTTTAATGAGTATAGAGTTTCGGTTTTGCAAAATGAAAAAGTTTTGGAGATCTGTTTCATAACAGTGTGAATATACATAACACTACTGAACTGTATGCTTAAAAATGGTTAAGATGGTAAATTTTATGTTATGTATTTTTTACCACAATTTAAAAAAATAGGTTCAAGGCAAAAAAAAATTTAAGTGTGATAATGACATTGTGGTTATTTTTAAAGAGAGTCTCTTAGCTGTTAGAGACATATACTGAAATATTCACAGTTGAAATGATAAAGAGATCTTGGATTTGCTTCAAAATAATCCAAGACAAAGATGGGGGAATGGGTTGAAATAACATTCCCTAATTATTGAAGTTGAATAATGGCTACAGGGAGTTTCATTATACTGTTTTCTCTATTTTGCTATGTTAGAAAATTTCTATAAGGTCAGCTTTTCTGTGTGGATAATTCTCCAAATCTCATTAACAGAATTTAGGGAGGTACTCACTCTCAGGTATGGGACAGTGGCTCAAAGTTCATTTCACATCTCAAGATGCCACAGTTTCTTTTAGCACAGGTTGGTGGCTCTTGTGACAATGCAATTCTTTCAAAACTTTTTTCTTTTTCTTTTTCTTTTTTTTTAACTATTTGATTTCAGGGAGCTTTGTGTGTCCATAGCTGTACCCATAATTCTTTTGGAGAATTGCCTCCTTCTAGACTTCATTGCAAGTATTTTGAGTTAATCTGCTTCTGTGGAAACCTGTTATACTCTTTTTGTGTTCAATTGAAAGAATTTACTGGGGGCTATCTTATTCTGTTTAGAGGTAGTTGTTTGTTTGTGGGTTTGGTTTTTTTGTTTTTGTTTTTGTTATTTTTTGCCTTTTCTTTTAAACAAGTTAGTTGCTTTAGTGTTGTTTCTTCCTCTCTAACTCTAAATGACTCGGGGGCAGAGGTCATGTTATTTATTCCATGTTTCCAATGTGCTATGTGGCCCATGAGAAGGTCTCAGGAAATACTTGCTGTTGAACTAATGACCAGATAAATGAAAACCTGCTCAGGTAACCAATTTTACCCTTAGATTGTGAATTTTCTTTTAAAATGAAAATATCCTATAGTTAGCTCAGTACTCAGTGAGGTAGGGGAGCACTTCTTAACCCAAGTCTTTGTTTTGCATGGCAATGTTGGTGGAACAAGATGGGTGGGGATGGCAGGGAGATGATTGTGAAAACGTGGTAGCTATTCAGGATGGTCATGTCCAAACCCATGGCTGTTGTCTCCTAGTCCCAGGCACAAAGATTATCTCTGAGTCTGATATCTCCTGGCCTACGTTCCATGTTAGGATTTCATCCACCCATTCATCTCTCTGGGTGCTGGTTTATTCTGAGACTTCCTATGTGAATAGGTGCTTTGCATCTCTGTAGCTTCTCTTAGTGCTTTGCCTGTGTTCCCCCATGCTCTCTCTATAGATCTGCCTCAGTTACCAGCATTGCTTCTCGCCCTGATGCAGAGCCATGCACTCTGGCACCGTGGAGCAGGAAGCAAAACAGGCAGAGCAGACCATCAACTGGTGTGGTGGGGTCTCCATCTTCCTCATCCTCCATCTTGGCCTATTGGGCCCAGATGTGGCCTTCAACTCAGATTGAGATCTTGGGGAGTCTCAGAAGGTGGGAGAATGGGTCTGAATACACACTCCTGAACAGTGGCATCGGTTCAGTAGGTGACTTCTGTGACAACTGGGACTCTTCTGTGCCTCCCTTGAGAGAGTAGCTTCTCATGGGGGAGCACACACAGGGCAAGAGCCAGATCCACTTGCACACTCTCTTTGGCAGGGTGGGCTCTTGGTCTAGTTCTATTTAGCAGTTTTAACAAAAATGTTTACCCCAAAGCTGTGTTTTAATTGACCTTGTTGCATGCAGCATTTCTCTGCTTTTCTACTGATCTTTCAACCCTGCAAGTCCCTGAATTCTGAATTCCCTGTTAATCTTTCATCCTTTCTTGAAAACCAGCCAATTATTTTCTAAACCTTCTTCCGTCTTGTAGAACATTGTCAAATGCAGGTAGTACTAACCAGGATACACTACTAAAAATTCTGTTTCAAGTCCTCTTCACTTAAGTCTACAAGTTCAGGGGCGCCTGGGTGGCTCAGACAGTTGAGTGTCTGACTTCGGCCCAGGTCATGATCTCATAGTCTGTGAGTTTAGATCCGCATCGGGCTCTGTGCTGACAGCTCAGAGCCTGGAGCCTGCTCTGGATTCTGTGTCTCCCTCTCTCTCTGCCCCTCCCCTGCTCATGCTCTGTCTCTCTCTGTCTCAAAAATAAGTAAAAACATTAAAAAAAGTTAAAAAAAATCTACAAGCTCATTAGGTACCTAAGTCTTTCAAATGATCACACACAAGTTTTTCAAATGTTGCACCACTGCAACACATTGGTCACCATTTTTTCAGCTTCCAGTAAAACTTTCCTCACTACCCTCTGCCCAGCTCCAAAGCCATTACCACATGCTGTACTGTTTTCTTTTTTCCTTTCCCTTTTTCCTTTGGTATGGCAGAGCCTCAATTCTATGTAGCAATTTCTGTGTTGGCTTTATTGGAGTCATAAACATACCACACATAATAAAGAACTAAAGAAAAGAAAGCTCAAAATTATGTTTTATTTTACTTTAACTTTGCATTAAAACTAGCTTTTTATTGGTTAATATTTGCTTGGTATATCTTTTTCGGTGTCTTTATTTGCATGTGTTTTATATTATTGTTTCAAAGCTTGTTCCTCTCTTACCGAGTAGCTGGATTTTGATTAAAAGATCTAATTGGAAGTATTAATTTTAATTAATGTATATTTATTAAGATTCATGGTATAGTGATATACTTGGGCTTTTTTTCCTGACATTTTGTTTTTCTATCCCAGAATTCTCATTATAGGAGTTGTGCTAATTTTTTTTTTAATGCTATCTCTTTGATCTTTCTGGCTATGATCTAGGAGACTTCCTCACTCCTATTTTCCAAATCATTAAAGCATACCTAAGACTAGAGCTGCAGAACATGTAACTGCTTAGCCACAGTCTAGAATTGGCCCCTCAACAACAGGTTTCCTACCGCTCATGTTTTAGTCATCCTGACCCTTTGTTTCAGTGTCATCCTTTTTGGTGTCTGGGACAAGGACCATAGGGAGCTGGCACCTTTGGCTTCTTTTTGTTTTCTATGTGAGTGATTGTCTAAATCTAAGAGTGGCCCATTATATTTTACTGGTTGTATCAGTCAGGCATTTGTCTTGCCTTGTCTTCCTATGCATAGCTTGACACTATCTGTCAATTTCCTCCATGGTAATTGAAGTTATTAGTTTTCTTACATTTTCCTTTCTCCAATGTTCCCATGTAAATGTAATACAATTTAAAAAAATTAAGTCAATAGTCAATGTCTATTTTGACTCTGTAAATTGTATTTACTGCTGAACAATATTATAAATTATATTCCCTCCAACTTTGTGTTTTCCTTGTAGTTAACTGTTGCCATAGTTTTTTTTCTTTTTTTTGCCATAGTTTTTCTTTTGCTTAGTTTCTTTTTTAATAACTATTGCTGACATTTAAAAAAAATGTTTTCTATGCATCTGTTAAACATCTAGTGATGTTTCTTTCCAAATGTCCAAATGTATCAAATAATCTATCACTATCTTTCCTGCCCTCCACCCGTGGAGGCCTCCCTTTTATTCCTTCTTTCATCTTACTTCAATTTGGATGGGTTGCCCTTTATACCTGGGGCTCAGGTGTCATCTTAGTACTTCATTTTATCAATCTTATCCTTTGGATTGTTTCTCTGTTTTCTGGCATCCCTTTGTTTCTTGTTCTTGGCTTAGTCTTTCATTTCACTGAATCATATCCTTCACTATCTTCCTAAGAAAAGATGTGTGGGAGGAAAAAATTTTGAGTTCTTACATATCTGAAAATATCTTTATTTCACACTTATACTTATCCTTTATTTGGATAAGTATAGAATTATAGGATAGAAATAATTTCCACTCAAAACTTTGGGTGTCCAGCACTACTGTCCTCTCGCATCCTGTACTGCTAAGATGTCTGATGCCACAGCTTTTTACACCTTCACACACGGCATGATTTTTCTCTCTAGAAACTGTTAGGTTATGTCTTTTATCCTGGCATTCTGAAGTGTAAAATTATTGCTTTGGTATTTTCCTTCTATTCCACTGGACATTCATAGGGTACTTTTAGTTTGGGGATTTATTTCCTTTACTTCTGGGAAATTTTTTTACATTATTATTACTAAAAAATAATGATTTCCTATCTTTTGTTTTCTGAAACTGAATACAGATGTCTGAACACCTTGGATAATTCTCTAAAAGTCTTTCCTCTAAAACTAACTTTCACTGATGTTTTTATTCTACTCTCTTAGATATTTCTTCAACTTGGTTTTTCTGTTATTTTGTTGAATCTTCGAGCTATCACATTTTAAATTTCAAATTGCTCTTGCTCTTCCTTTGATTATTCCTTTTTCAAGCCATCCTGTTCTTTCTCATGGAAGTGCATCTTCTTTTAGATGTGAGACCATTAATTAAACAGATACAAAAAATTTTTTTTCTTCATCTCTGTTTCCTTTGAGTTCATTTTCTGTTTTAAATGTTTGTTTTCTTTGGTCTCTCTTTCATGTGGGATACTTTCTGCAAATCTATGGTGATCCTGGGCTATCCAGTCCTATAAACAATGAGGCATCAATGTGGTTGACAACTATGTATGTGCAATGTAGAGAGGTGACAGGATTTGACTGGTGAACTTCACTCTCAGGCCATTTCATTGGGAGATCATGAATAGTCATTGCTTAGAGGATTTCTCTTTGGAGCTAGTACATGTTTTCCAGTGAAGAATCTTCTAATCTTCTACCCAGGGAACATACACCTGACAGTCCCTTTATGGGAATTGGGTAGTGGAAGGTGTCTGGCAGAGGACTCTAATATTTTTTTTTTCCATAATTTATTTTTTTGGGGACAGAGAGAGACAGAGCATGAACAGGCGAGGGGCAGAGAGAGAGGGAGACACAGAATCGGAAACAGGCTCCAGGCTCTGAGCCATCAGCCCAGAGTCTGACGCGGGGCTCAAACTCGGGGACCGCGAGATCGTGACCTGGCTGAAGTCGGACGCTTAACCGACTGCGCCACCCAGGCGCCCCGCAGAGGACTCTAATATTAACATGTGAACTTACACTTGATCTCCCTGTTTTCAGCCTGTCAACTTCTCCTCTATTGTTGCTGGAATCCCTGAATTTGGAGGTGCTCTGTTTCAATTTCTCTAGAGAAAAAAACTTCTAGTCTCTTGTAGGGACATAGTTGCCTGATTATGGGATTTAGAGGGCATTTGTCCATATATCTTTTTAAAAAAATGTTTATTTATTTATTTTGAGAGGAAGGAGGGGCAGAGAGAGAGGAGAGAGAGAATCCCAAGCAGGCTCCACGCTGTTGTTGTGGAGCTGACACAGGGCCTGATCCCACAAACCATGAGATCATGACATAAGCTGAAATCAAGAGTCAGATGCTTAACAGATTGAGACACCCAGGGCCCCTGTCCATATGTCTTTTTCAACCAATTCCCTAGTGTTTAACCCATGCTTCAGACCCACTTCTTGCAACACCCACTGCCTCTGATTTCCCCATCTCTCTGGAATCTATTGGTAGAATCTCTTCTCTCATCACCATCAGTTTCTTCTCCAGGCCCTTCTGAGTCTTAGTTTTACTTACTCTACTAATTCAGTTACCTCCCCTCCAGCCACTTTTAATCATTCCCAAATTGCTTAACTAACTCTCTTGTTCACTAATGTCCTCATTGCTATTCTCTGTATTCCCAGAAAAGTGAGTGAGAGAGAGAGAGAGAGAGAGAGAGGAAGAGAGAGAGAGAGTGTGTGAACACAGGGGAGGGGCAGAGAGAGAAGGAGAGAGAGAATCCCAAGCAGGTTCAGCATTGCCAGCGCAGAGCCTGACACAGGGCTTGATCTCATGAACGATGCGATCATGACCTGAGTGAAATGGAGTCAGACGCTTAACTGACTGAGCTACCCAGGTACCCCTATACTTTCAAAAAAATGTTGTGGGCATGTGGAGGGAAAGAAGATAAAGGTATATGATCAATTTTTTGTCTCTAACTAGAAGTTCATACTTATTAAAAAAAAAATGTTTCCAAGGGTGCCTTGGTGGCTCAGTTGGTTGAGCATCTAGCTTTGTCTCAGGTCATGGTCTCGCCGCTCATAAGTTCAAGCCCTACATGGGGCTCTGTGCTGACAGCTCAGAGCCTGGAGCCTGCTTCAGACTCTGCGTCTCTTTCTCTCTCTGCCCCTCCCCTCCCCCCCTCCCCACTCACAGTCTTTCTCAAAAATAAAACATTAAAACATTTTTAAAAAAAATGTTTCCAGATTTTATAAACAGTACATTGTAGAAAATTTAAGCAGCACATTAAAGCAAGCACTCGTGATCACACCACCCAGAAATAATCAAATATTAACATTTGGGTGCATGATACAATCACCTACTTTTTAAAAAAATAATCCTTTTATTTTAGAATAGTTTTAGATTTACAGAAAAATTGCCGCGATGGGACAGAATTCTCCACATCCAATTTCTCCTATTACTAATATCTTACATTAGTATGATACATAATAAATGAACCAATATTGACTCATTATTATTAACTAGGTGCAAACTTTATTTAGATTTTTTTTAGTTTTTCCCTAATGTCCTTTTTCTGTTGCAGGGTCACATCCAGGATACTATATTATTTAGTTGTCATGTCTCCTTAGGTTCCTCAGGGCTGTGACAGTTTCTCAGATTTTCTTTGTTGTTGATGACTTTAATAGTGTCAGAGTATTGGTCAGATATTTTGTAGAATGTGCCTTAGCTGGGATTCATCTGATGCCTTTCTCATAATGAAACTTGAGTTATGGATTTTTTTGGAGGAAGACCACTGAGGTGAAGTGCCATTCTTGTCCCATCATATCAAGGGTGCATACCTATCAACATGACTTATTACTGTTGATGTCGACCTTGATTACCTGGCTAAGCTGGCATTTGATAGGTATCTGCACTGTAGAGTTACTTCCACCCCCATTCCTTTCCAAATTTTCCTCTTTTTAAGGAGGTCACTATGGGCAGCCCACAAACACCTAAAGAGTAGGGAGTTATACCACATAACAACATAAATTATTTGGAATTCTTCTGTGAGATTTACCTATTCTTCCTCATTTATTTATTTATTGATATCAGTATAGACTCACGGATATTTATTTTATACTTTGGATTATAATATAGTACTACTTTATTTATTTTCTTGCTCAAATTGTTCCAGTTTTGGCCAGTGGGAGCCCTTTCAGTTGGCTCCTGTGTCCCTCTGTGTCCCCCTCTCCCAATCATTGTGAACTTTTGGGGCACTTCCTTACTTTCTGGTACTCTTAGATGCTCCTGGGTCAGCCTGTATATTTCCTGCCCCAGTTCTAGAATCAACCATTTCTCCAAGGTGGCCTAGTCTTTTCATCGGAGAATGGTGTTAGAAACCAAGATCTGGGTACTAGATGTGCTTGTTTCTAGTGGGATGTCATTCACTCTAGGTCTTTTCTTCTGACATAATAAGGAAATAGTATCTATAAATATTTCCAATATCTATATTTCCATATCTATATTAAGTTAAGCATGGGTTCCCATTGATGTCTTCAACTCTAATTTATTAATACAGAGATCATTCTAGCCTTCTCCCCTTCTTTGTAAATATAAACTAAAAGAAAGAAAGAAAGAAAGAAAGAAAGAAAGAAAGAAAGAAAGAAAGAAAGAAAGAAAGAAATCTGGCTCTCACTATCTGCCAGCCATTGACTTAATCATTCCCAGTATATGTGTATTGTCAATTGCTCACTTTTTAAAGTAGGAATTTGTTTCAATTTTTCTGAAACTGTTTACTTCAAGTGTGTAAAATTCTATGAAGGACTTTATGTCATTTTGTTCTTACAGTCCCTGATCTGTTCCCAGCCTTCGATTTGCCAAACTAAAATGCCAGTTCTCACGTAGATACCCTCTCCAGGCTTTGGGTCATCTTGGTTGTTTTTCTCTAACTTCCCTCCAGTTGAAATATCCTTCTGGAGGTTCGCTGACAAGAAATGTATCCATCTCAGAAAGTCCTTGAGTGACAAACTCTTATTCTGCCAAAATCTGTGCCCTAAACTGTTGAGCAGACAGTGTGTAAAAGGCAGGGCTTGCCTTTGCTGTGGGAGAGGAGTGTGTTCTCCACATATTTCCTCACTCTAGACTCAGTTATCAGAAGCCACTTTGGCTGCAGTGAGAGAGGGAAGTATCCCTTTAATGGTGTGTTCCCATATCACCACACACCACACTGCCCACGGAAACGCTGCTATAAATAGTACTTGGCCTCCTCACCAGTCCACCACAGCCTAGTTAACCCAGATGCAACAGGGACTTGGTGGGATGAGGAGAAAGCAGAAAAACAGATAAAGCAAGGAGAAGAGAAAAAGAAGGATGCCGGGGGGCGGGGGGGGGGGGGGGAAGGGCGGTGATATTGATAATAATGTTTATAATCATTGATTTTCATAATGACATTTGCAAAGAGCTTCCACATGCATGGTCTCATTTATCCATTAATTATAAAAACTCAAAAAAGTATACACTAACTTAAACTATCGTGTACATTAAATGGGCTTTTGTGGGTTCTAGACTCTAGACACATGACCCGAGCTGGGCCAGTCAGAGTTGGCCTTGGGATTATTGCTAGAACTATTGAAAAAGGAGCATGTTCTCTTTCTATTTGGATTGTAAAATAAGTGTGGGTGGATGTTCAGTATATCTAGTTATTTGTTGATATGCATGGAGGAAGCTCTGAAGGAGTATCCTAAAATGTTAACATCAATTAATTTTTGGTGGTGGGATAACTGGTGATATTTATGGCTTTTACCATTGATGCATTATTTATATTTTCTATAAAGTGGTGTATTACATTTATATTAACATGGATTTTTCTGTTAGAAATGATTGTTTTAAATTATTTTATAATATATTTATGCTATAAAATAATATAAACATATAGTAATATATTTATAATCTTTATATTATTATATAAATAATAGATTAGTGTAATTTTTACACTAATATAAGGCAGAAGTGATTTAACCCCCAAATGGCCCTTTATTCCTGCCTTTGGTTATCGCCTTAAATCCAGCTCTGTATGCCTGGCAGGACATGCATCCCTAATCCTGCGAGGATCCAGTTTCCCAGAACTTTTTTCAAAATACAGTATTTTACCTTATCAAACTATAGTATTGAGGAAAAAAGAAATTTTTCAAAGGAAAACATTTAGCAATTCAAAGGTACTACTGGTTTTGTCCATATCCCACCAGACCTGGGGGCCCCTCACGGAACAGAGTTGAAAGAAAGGGAGGTTGTGCTCTCACAGAGGGGCTCCTACTCCACTCTGGGTGGGCTGTGGCAGGGGAACTGGGAGGTGGAGGTGCCAGTTTTACATGTCTCTGTGGTCTTTTCAGAAAGAGCTCAGTGGTTTGGGACTGGCTTTGATGGTCTCAATAGCCCTGCCAGAGAGAGGAACAGATCACAACCCGCAACGAAGAGGAACAACCCGGGGCCTGGCTCAGCCCTTTCCTGGGTTCCCTCCTCCCATGTTTGTGAGGCCTCCTGGGAATCCCACTGGGACTGGGATGCCCTCCCTGCCGACCACCAGCTCAGTCCTCCTCTCTTCTGAAGCCAAGAGGGGTCCCTCCCGCAACTCCTCAAAGCACAGCTAAGGCCAGGCTACAGCATTTAAGAAAATTCCCTCCTAAACCCTGAAGAGATGCCATTCATTCCGAAGGAAAACTACCCTCTACAATTATGATGCAGGGCCTGTAGCTTCACATTGTTCCGAGTTGCTTTGTCTCATTTCCAGAATAGGTTGAAATTTTATCCTTGCATAACCCAAAGACCTATTAAAATGTTTTCCTAAAAACAAAAGGGATTATTCCCGCCAGAGCAATCTGCATCCACCTCCACAGGAGACAGAGGAACTGGCATAAAAACCCAAACCCATGCAGTTCAGAATAGCAGTTTGTCCCCTTTTCTTGCCATTGCCGGTTTCAGAAACAGCAGCGCCCACTTTCCGGGCACACCGCTGTATGCCTATTTGGAAACAGAAGACTGACTCTAAAAGAGGGGCAGGGATCTGGCTGGCCGGGGACTATGCGAGAGACTCAGGAGAGGGGCAGGAGGTCAGTGAGTGGATAAAGAGACCACCAGTTTCCGAAAGACTGGGGCTTTAAATCTTGGTGGGGAGAGGGCTACGAGGTGTCAGCTGGCCAGGATCTCCAGGATCTCAGGCGGCTCACTTGACTTCTGAGTGTAAAGGAGGAATCTGGAGCAGATGACCTTTCAGGGCTCTACCAGCTCCAAATCTGTCCGTAGTTCAGAGAGGTCAGTGAGGCAAGGGGCTTGCTCCCCAGGTGTAGGTTCCCACTGGGCTCTTCCCGGATTGCGTCAGTGCACCGCCACTGCCAGGGTGCTGTTCTCCCACCCCAAGGGCGCCTGCACCTCCCTCCTCCCCTCCCAAGGCTTCTCAGTTTAAGATAACAGTCTTTTGTTCTCCCAGTGACTCCACACCCAAGGGGAGAGGGAATGAGGAAACCTTCGGAAAGTGCCGCCTATCTGATGAAGGCAAGAGGTTAGAGGCTGCTCCTGTGCTCCTGTGCCTTCCAGGGAAGCTCATTCCCAAGGGCCCCCACCCAGTTCAGGAGGCGTTTCTGGGCTTGGCTTCCTGGCAGAGGAGGCTCAGAGGCACTGGGGGTGCAGAGGAGGGTGGTGAAGTACCTTGGCTCATAAATTTTCATCTTGGGGATACGTTAGGGTTTTTTTTTTTTTTTTTTTCCCCAAAGAATCCTCCAAGGAGTAGGTGGGTGTCTTCTAGTGGCTTCCCACCAGACCCATGATCAGGTCCAAACTTCTTAGCGCGGCATCCAGGACTCTGCAGAATCTTGCCTCAGCCTTCTTTGCCAATCCCCTCTTCTGCTATCTCTCCCCAGACCTGGCTGGGCTCTAGCTACATAAAACTACTGTTATCGCCCTGAATATGTTATGCATTTTCACGCCTCTGTGACCTCTTTGCATATGCTTTTCCCTCTGCCTGGAGTGCCCCCTGCCATTTCCCTTTCTTAACTCCTATTTGTTCTTCAAGACCCTATTCAAAAGTCAGATGCCTCTTCAAATCTTGCTTGACTCCCCAGACAGGGTTGGTTGCTCTGTGCTCCAGGCACAGGGTTCCTTCCCTGGCTCATCACCCAGTAAGTAGTTATTAGGATTTGCATGTTTATCTTCCCCTTAGTCGCTCCTCCAGGGCAGGGACTGTGTCAGTCACCTTTGTAAATCCAGTGCAGGGCCCTAATAATTCCCCAGGCAATATTTGTGTAAGAATGAACCCCATTTCTGCTGGATTTGTGGTATTTTTGAGTGGCATTAAAAGAACACGCTGTCACCGTGGGCATTCCCTGGCCCACAGTGCCATCTTTCCAGACAAGGGTAACGTATTTGTGAATCTGTGTTCACACAGCATCAGTACAGCAATCCTCAGGTAGTTTTACATCTGATTTATTTGTTTTCTACATTAATTCTCTGGGTGGTTATTACAGTTACCATCATAAGATGAAGAGACCGAGATGCCAAGACATTAAGTAACACTGTGTTCAAGGTTACAGCACATCCATAGCAAAGATGGGACTTGAACCCAGGTATTCTGGTGCCAAGATAGAAAAGATCTCTGCCTGCACCATCCTCAGTAAGTGGTTTTTGAATCGGCAGATCAGCATCACCTGGGATCTTGTTGGAGATGCAAATTATTGGGCCCTGGCCCAGACCTACTGAATCAGAGACTCCTAGGATAGGCCCAGCAATCTGTTTTCAGCAGCCATGAGGGTGAATCTGTTGCAGAGTTCAAGGTTCAAGGTCAAGAACCCGGGCCTAGGCAGTAACTGCTCCAGCAGCCCAGAGCCAGAGGAGGGCGCTCCAAGGCAAACTTTCACCTCTAAGCAGTCTGGGCAGCTGGGATGGGAAGGGGTAGTGGGCAGGGTAGAAGGGAAGAAAAGGCACAGACTGAGTTAGGAGACAGAGTTCTAATCCCACCAGTTCTGCAATTCCTGGCTGAGTGATTTTGAGCACTTCTCTAGTTCTCAGTTTTCTCATCTGCAAAATGAGGATGTTGACTAGCTGATTTCAAATTTCCCTTTATGTTCTGTTCTCCAACTCTCCTTCTTTGGAATAATATGTTGTCTATGCAAGGAATGAAATGAAGACAGAGTACCAAGTGCTCGTTTTGAATGGATTTTTCCCATACTTGGAAATTAGCAGCCCCCAATTCCAAATCCTTGGACTAGCTACCTTCTTCCTCATTAGGGGTGAAGAAAGAGAGAGAAAACATTTGAGTCGACTCGTGAAACTTTGTGAGGTGAGAAAATAAAAAACTGTCTGATAGTATTGGTTTGGATCCTCCCTCCACTGTCTGAGGCTCCTCCTGTCACGTGCTCCTCCACTGTGACTCTGCCCAACCCCCTCGCTCACAGGACCATCTCCCTGTCCTCTCCCTCTGCCCAACTCATAGGCTCTGGCTTATCCAACATTCTTTTGAGGAAGGGTGATGTATGACGTGTCAGGATGACTTACTAGGTGTGCCAGGGGTTTCATGGCCTAATGGGGGAGCCCCACGGTCACACTGAAGCCCTATCTTCATGGTTTCATGTGGACCCGAGGGCCCTCCCTGGACCCCCCACATAGCGGGTAGGGCCGTACCCATAGGGTACCTGGTGGGTATCACAGGTATCAGCATTTACTGGCAGCTGGAAACTGTCTACATCAGGCTGAAAAGAAGATGCTTCTTGCCCCTTTGAGATGATTATGAAAATTTGAGACAAGTAATTACATTAAAAAAGTAGAGCCCTGAATCAGAAAGGTGGTTGGTCAGCGGGAGAACATGGCTGAACTCTCAAGTCCAGAGGGGCTATGAGAAGGTGGGCAGGGCTTTTTTTTTTAAATGTCTATTTATTTTTGAGAGAGAGAGAGAGAGAGAAAGGAGAGGGGTATAGAGATAGAGAAACAGAGAATCCCAAGCAGGTGCCACCCTGCCAGCCCAGATCCTGAGGTGGGGCTCGAACCCACACACTGTGAGATCATGACCTGAGCTGAAACCAAGAGTCAGACCCTCATCCGACTGAGCTGCCCAGGTGCCCTGAGATGGTGGGCAGTTTAAAAATCAGTCAAATAATATGTCGTCTTCAGCAAAATCACGTGCCAGATAAACAGCCCGAGTGTCTATCAAATCAGTATCATGCTCCAAGAGAGACTTTCAGTGCGAGAGCTTAAAATGCAGGACGTCAGGTGTTGCCAGAGCCCTTAGGTTAAAAGCCAAAGAAGGTGGTTATTACGCAGACCACAGAAAGAACAGGCGCTCACCGAGGCTGCCCTCCTCAGCTGCAAGTAGCTCCGGGAAGCTGCCTACCTCAGACTGAGCATCAGTGTAATTACAGGTTAATACAGAATATGTGTGTTCACCAAACTCATCAAGTATACATTAAATATTTTCAGCTTGTTATATGTCAATCATACCTAAATAAAGTATTTTTTTAATGTTTATTTTTGAGAGAGAGAGAGAGAGAGAGCAAGCACGAGCGAGCAAGTGTGAGTGGGGGAGGGGTAGAGAGAGGGGGACAGAGAATGTGAAATAGGCTCTGCACTGACAGCAGTGAGCCTGATGTGGGGCTCGAACTCATGAACCATGAGATCATGACCTGAGCTGAAGTCGGACACTCAACTGACTGAGTCACCCAGGCGCCCCAATAAAGTGTTTTTTTTTTTTTAAAGAATACATGCATGAATTTGTGTGTGGTTATAGCTTCTAATGTACCCTTTAAATCAGCACACATCATCTGTAGTTACTGATCTCCACCCAATACTCTGGCGTCCCATGTTAATACCTTCTGGTAATGGCTGATCTTTTCGCGAGCTCTGAGCCCTGCCAAAGTCGGCCTCGTAGTTGAAGTGCAACCTGGAATGTGCCAATCTGCCTCAGTGGCCCTGGCCCTTCCCAGGATCCAGGGGACTTGAGGCCTGGGCAGAGCCAGGCATAGGTTAATCTCACCGAGACTGCTCCAGAATGGGCCCCTCTTCTCCCTCACAATCTCTTTTGCCTGTGCTCAGCCTGATATTGGCCTGTTCTCATGTGAGCTCCCCCCCTCCTCCTCTTCTGCATAATGTGAACAATATATGTCAACCTCATTCCTCAGAATCTTCTAAGCATCCTACTTGCCAGTTTATGTGACTTCTGAACATTCATGTCTGGCGCTGTCTTCCATCCGAAGATTGGCCAAGTCTGAACACTGTGGTTCTTTAGCTGTTCCTGAGGTTATGCAGGAGAGAGGAGGTGCGGGCCGTAGTCAGAGCAAGCAGATGCAATCTAGCTGTGGGCCCCCAGCAAATCACGTTACTTCCCCGGGCCTCACTTTGATCGTCTGTGAAAGGAAAGTGTTGATTCAGGTGCCCTATGGAGCCCACCCTGGCTCAAACAGAAGGCTCAGAGATCCTGCCCACGACCCCGCATATACCCAAGTGGAGGGAGAAGGGAGCCCATGCAGTTTCAGGCCAGTGGGGAGGACTCTGCACCAGTTGAGTACTTTCCCTTCGTGGGCTTAGGTTTAAGGATCACCCGTTGGGTGGGGCCTGGCTGGAAAGAATGAGCCAGCCTCCCCCAGGTTTCCCCCTGCCTGAGTGGTTGCCTCACAGGCTGTTACTTAACCCTCCTCACCACTTCCCAGGGTGGGGAAGGGAAGGGCAGATGGTAGCAGCTGATGCAATAGCCAGACGCAAGCCCGTGTTGTTCTTCGAAGACTAAGCAAAGGTCAGCTGGGCTGGGCCAGCCCGGGCTGCAGCTGCCAGGCCCTGTTCTTTACAGAGTTTTAGCTTCCTCTTCTTCCTTGACTCTTTCTCCCGGAATGGAGTTTACTCTGTGGTCGTCAGAATCAATAGTTGATACTGTTGTGTTAGAACCTACTCACATCTATTCTCTCGTGGTACTCTAACCTGCAGAGAACATCCTTGCCTGCCAGGAGTGTGCACGATACGGGTGTACACACACGCCCAGTGGGGGCATCCGGACGTGAGATAGGTGTTCTGAGAATGTGCTCCCAGTGCTCCTCTGAGGAAGTGGGTTCAGTCAGAAAGATCAGAGAATGTCAGAAGACCTGGAAATTTCCTGTATAGCCAAAGGCTCAAAATATGGCACAGGGAATGCTATTTCTATTCAAGGCCCCATCTATCAAATATAAATGATGGGCTACTTGCCCATCTCCCAGGGATCTGCATGCCTCGGACATAATATAATTCTTTTAATCTTTAAAGTTAAAACAAAAGCGTGGGAGGGGGAAAAAAGAAGGCGCATCAAGTCCTTTGTCCAGTCCTTGACAAAAGGAAATTGCTAAATATTGCACTCAAACTAGCTTGATAATGAGTAACTATACCTTCACGATAAATTGCAAAGAACTTTGTCTTACTAAATTCATGCTTCAAGACTGAACATTCTGTGCAATGGGCTCAAGAAGTAAAGTCCAGGTACAGTTAGGCCCTATGCCACTCATAATCATCAATTTAATTTCCATTTACTATGTGCCAGGCCCTGTGCTAAGTGATATACATGAGTTTTCACATTTTGTCCTCAAATCCTATGAGATAGAGTCTGTTATTATCCCCTTTTACAGATTCAGAAACTGAGGCACAGATGTGTAAGTAACTTGCTTAAGGACATAGAACTAGTAAGTGGTCGAGCTAAGATGTTAGCCTGGTTACCCTGACTCTGAGCTGCTTTCTCTTTTCCTCTTTCTTTCTTTCTTTCTTTCTTTCTTTCTTTCTTTCTTTCTTTCTTTCTTTCTTTTTCTTCTTCTTCTTCTTCTTCTTCTTCTTCTTCTTCTTCTTCTTCTTCTTCTTCTTCTCCTCCTCCTCCTCCTCCTCCTCCTCCTCCTCCTCCTCCTCCTCCTTCTTCCTCTTCTTCTTCTTCTTTTGGTTAAATGCATCTGACAAACTCACATATACAAACAGAGGATTTAAATGGAATAGATCCTTCAGATTACAAAAGTTACAAAAGGATTCTCCAGAATGGTCTCTAAACCCCAAATTCCCCTGTAACTTCAGTCAGCAAAATCCATGGTTTTATTTTATGGGTTGGTTTGATTCCCAAGTTTTAAGGAAAATAGTTTTTGAATATAACAGACTTTTGCTCTTTGGGAAGGGTCACTACGAAACCTCTCATCAAATTAGTTAATTCCAATACGATTAATTCTGATGCTTGTTAACGATTGACTTATTTTTTTTATGGGTATTGAACAGCTAAATGTAGAAAGGAGCTTTGGGCAAGGTAGTTTATAATTTAAGTATGAATTTTATAATTATACATTTGTATATCTTCACACATAATCAAGGTTAATCAAATAGATAGCCTGAAAGAGTGAAATTATAGTGTTATGGTGTAGCAGGAGTTGGAGGCTTTCTTCTTGAATCAGCCATCAACTTGATTTATAGATGTTTTATCTCATTAACCTTTATGTTGTGGAGCTAATTAGTGATGCTGGGAACCGCAAAACACACTTGAAGCAGTCACATAGCTCTTTAACTCCATTGTGCACCCAATTAAGCCGGACCCAATAATTCTGAATCATAGAAGACATCTTTGGAAAGATGTTGCCTCCTTCGTTTCAAATGGCTTACTGAAATGAAAATCCAACTTGATGTAAGCCCTGTTTTTCTCTTTTGGCTGCACATCCTTTTGCATCAAATCCTTCTGAAGCCTTCAAAAGCTCTTCCCAGAGGCAAACACATGCAGATTGTTCTGACTATCCCTGTTTGGGTTAAGTTGTCCCAGGACCCCATGGAAGGTCCTGAGGATTTCACTGCCAGCCTCCCGTGTGCTGGTGAGCACCAGGGCAGCCACATCAGAACCCAGCCCCAGTCAGAAGGCTGCCATCTTGAGGATGGAAAAGGTCCCTCAGGTTCTCACAGTGCTATTGGCATCCTTTTGCTCCTATTCCCCATTCCTACTTCTGGAACTAAGCCCCTGAGGCAGGGGTGGTTACAGTCTTTCTTCCCTTGGCTTGTATGGGAGGATTCTGAGGTGGTTGGCCTTCCATTCTTGTGGCTGGGTTAAGGGGCCAGCTAGAATGGAGGGTTGATGGGAATCAAATAGGCTGCATTGATATACATAGGAAAAGTGTGGAGCTACTCTCTGGAGAGAGAGAATAGGCTGGGTGTGTAGCTCTTGAGTGTGACTTCGAGAAAAATGGGCACTTCTTCAAGAAGCTTAGCAAAGATTCATATTATGTTTAAGGCATTGGGGATTCAACTTGTGTTTCTTTTGAATAGGACGCCACGTGAAGGTGGACCTTCATAAGGGAGGAAGAAGGCTTACATTGATTCACATTGCATTTCAAGTAATTTTCTGGGTGAGGGAAGTGGTTTGGGTAGAAAAATCTAGGACAATGGCTTACAGTGGGGTTTTCTGAATTTGCATGGTCTTAGGACAGGACTGTGCGGTGTGGGCAGTCGTAGAGAGGGGCCCATGGGAGGTTATATTATCAGGTGGAGGCCCTTCACCTCCCTTAGATTTGCAGGTGAAGCTGAGGTTTCTTTTGGGGTTGATTTCACACGAAGAGTAAACTCCAGTGCTGGAGTAAGGTGACACCAAACTTCAATTTCTTTTCTTAGTTTGCTTTAAAAATGGACTAGATGGTTAACATACAGAAGAATTTTTGTGTGGGTTCTTGCTCCTTAAATGCCAAACTGATGTTCTAATGCCGTTTGACATGTCTCTTGGGTGAATGACTCAGCCCTGGCCTCATGGACCCTCCACAGGCTCTCCCTCCCTCAGGGGTGCAGGTGTGTCCCCACCTCAGTTGGAGGCCAGGAAACTAACCACAATCTCCTGGCTATGAGACTGTAGGCTCCTGCCTTGGAGGCAAAACAGGGTGAAACACAGGCAGGCAGGAGCCCAAACCACAGAAGCTCAAGTTAGGTCATCTTTGTGAACATGACAACTTGCTGTCTCTCTTAGTCAACAAAAAGAAACATAGACCCATTCAAAAATGGCTTTAAAAGACAGAATTTGCATGACTGTGGCAACTTGCATTGAGTGCTGTTCCAAAGCAGTGGAGAATGAATTCGCCAATCTTCTTCACAAGCCAAGAAAGGTGCCAGGGTACATTCACACCAGTTTATAGAAGGACCGTTGAGTACAGGGGTTTAAATCATTTGTCTGGTAGCCAGTGAGTATGTTGTCTGATTTCCTGGTCCCTCCTCACATGCACCTAACAACTTGGGGGACTGTGTGCTGGGCAGGAACCATCTTTCAAAGCCCTTGGAGACATTCATGGGATTGTCCCTCTGTGGGACCAGGCTCATTGGGGCAGTTAGAAATTAGGTTGAGGATCAGGTTAGTGAGGAGGAAGCAGTGACGGAAAATTATTATTCATGGGAACAATAGTTACCAATAACCATGAAAAGAGTTATTCATGGGAACTTTGCCATGATTGGTATGGCCATTAACATGGTCATTTCATTTTGCCTTAAACGTGGGATCTAGTCCAAGGTGGAGGTAGACGAACCCTTAGGAATGCATAGTGACTATTTACCCAGTTTACCTGTGGGAATCAAGCACATGAAATTGCCTGAGTGAAACAACACTGCTTTGAAAAGCATTCTCTCGCGGCGCCTGGGTGGCGCAGTCGGTTAAGCGTCCGACTTCAGCCAGGTCACGATCCCGCGGTCCGGGAGTTCGAGCCCCGCGTCAGGCTCTGGGCTGATGGCTCAGAGCCTGGAGCCTGTTTCCGATTCTGTGTCTCCCTCTCTCTCTGCCCCTCCCCCGTTCATGCTCTGTCTCTCTCTGTCCCAAAAATAAATAAACGTTGAAAAAAAAAATTAAAAAAAAAAAAAAAGAAAAGCATTCTCTCACATTCACAGTGTATTTAAAATAATCATTAGGAAAAGGGGCCTGGTGTTTTGAGGAATCTATCAGAAATCTTCAGCTCAGTTTGTTCCTAGGGCAGAGTGACAATGGATTTACTTTGCTGAAATCCTAACTGCTACTGTCAGGGTTATCCAGAAAGTCTAGATAATGCTACACATAGGAAAAACAGAAACATTTTCTTTTCTAGACGGGCACCCCTGAAGACTAGAGATAAGAATCATTTTAAATATGAGTTATTGATCCATTCCTCTAAGGCTGGGTATAACGAACACTGTTTGTTCTTTGTAGAATTTAACATCTGCCCAACCCACTTATAGCACATGGAGTTTGGCCTTACCTCACAAAGCCATACTGGTTGCTTTTGACCCTGGCATGTATCTTACTGAGATCTATCTTGAGTGGAGGGAAAAGATTAATAGAATTGATTTTGAGTGTACTAAATTCTACCCATGACAGACATGTTTCAGGCAGCTTCATGGAATTACTCACAGAGACCAAAACAGTTATTTCTGGACCTGGGGCTTCTTTGGTCACCTACTTCCCCACTGGTTGGCCCAGTCCCTGATTCCTATAGCAGACCTACTTAGGAAGGCTGGTGTATTTTCTTGGTTGCATTTTTCTGTAGCCTTTTAATCTCCACAGATGAGACAACTTAACATGCTTCTGCCACATGTGGCCAGAGATCTGCTTTGTGACAGCATCAGGACCAATCTTGTCTTGGACAGAGGGCTAGAAAAGACCTTGGACCTAATGTTAGTATCAAGTCATGGTGGTTCCTGGCTCCACCCTGGCTCCAGAAACTGGACTCTTATCTTGTCCGTTCACTTTATAAATATTGATTGAGCATCTGCTATGTGCCAGGCCCACAAATATGGCAGTAACTAAAATAGATAGAAATCCCTGCCCCCCTTTAACTTCTGTTTCATTTTAAGAAACTACCATTTTGCCCTAAATTTCAATTGTCATTCCCTGGTCAGTAAGTCACTTCTTCTAGAACAGTATTTCTTTTTTCTTTTTTTTTTTTTTTCAGAGAGAGAGAGGGTGCAAGTGAGGGAGGGGCAGAGAGAGAGAGAGAGAGAGAGAGAGAGAGAGAGAGGGAGAGAGAATCCCATGAGGGGCAGAGAGAGAGAGAGAAGCAGGGGTCACCTGAAGCGGGGTTCATGTTCACTTAAAGTGGGACTTGAACTCAGAAACTGTGAGATCATGACCTGAGGCAAAGTCAGATGCTTAACGACTGAGCCACCCAGGTGCCCTAGAACAATATTTCTTAAACTTCAGTGTGCATTCAAATCACTTGGGTAAATGCACATGTTAGATTCTGCACATCTAACAAGCTCCCAAACGATACTGTGAGGATGCCGCCTGGCTTACGTGTTGAGTAGCAAGTATGGGCACCCAGCAGCATTAGCACCACCCATGAATTTGTTAGAAATGCAGATCCTTGGGCCTTGCTTCAGACCTACTGGCTCAGAATCTATCCTTCAACAGGATCCCCAGGAGTTGAGAAACATGGAGAGCACTGATTCCCAAAGCACATGCAACATCAGAAGCTATAGGTGACAGTCACAAAATACCTGTGGGTCTCGTTCCCCCTTCCACAGAATTGGATGACCTGGCAGCGAGCACCCCAGGTGATTCTGATGGATACCAGGTCTGAAAACTCGCAAGAGCATTTTCGGAGGACAATTTCTGAGCTTTGTGGCACTTCCCCATGGAAATAGCCTTAGAGACGACTTCATGATAGTCATCTGAGATTGTGTGCTCCTCTGAAGTTATCCTCACATGAGTCCCAGATAACAAACTGAGGCCAGGTTCTTGTCCAGGGTCACATGGTTATAAATGGCGAAGTCTGGCCTGCAACACACGTGCAGTTCTTCCACCACAGTCCTGCTTCCTACCCAGCACAGGAATGCCTCTCCTTGACTGTGACCCAAATCTTTCCCTCCTCCAGCAGAGTTTCAGCCCATTACCTCTAAGCCTCCACACCCTCACAAATTCTTTACTGCTATCCTCTCCCCACCCACATCACCCACCAGCCAAACCACACGTTTAATTGGTTGACTTTCCCCAAAGACGGTTTCTGTCAGCCTTTGATGATCGTGGCTCTTCTTGGGGCAGGTGAAGTATGTGGGTGGGAAGGGTGTTGCCCTCTGGACTTCCATCCATCTTTCAGGAAGGCTGTTCAACTTTCTGCTCTTTGTCTTCTGTTCTGGTGTCTCTCTCAATAAGTGTTCTGCAGCCTTCTGGAATGTATGTGAGCACCTCCTCTCTTTGCTCTCAGCTTCAAGAGTTCCTCACTCTTTCAGATTGGCCACTTTCTTCCCTCCCTATCCTATTCGGGGAGGTGCTGCTCACCAGTGAAGTTCAATGGACACACTTGGAACTTACGGTCTAAGATAGGGGTCCTAGCTTGGCATCCGCATATTCTAACCCAGTACTTTTCAATCTTGAGTGTACCTTAGAGTCTCTTAGGGAGTTTAAAAAACCCCATGTCATGGGGCGCCTGGGTGGCTCAGTCAGTTAAGCGTCCAACTTCAGCTCAGGTCACGATCTCGTGGTTCGTGAGTTCAAGCCCCGCGTCGGGCTCTGTGCTGACAGCTCGGAGCCTGGAGCCTGTTTCAGATTCTGTGTCTCCCTCTCTCTCTCTGACCCTCCCCCGTTCATGCTCTGTCTCTCTCTGTCTCAAAAATAAATAAACATTAAAAAAAAATTAAAAAAACCCCCGATGTCTGGACTTCACTCAGATTGATTAATTTAAAAACTCATGTGGGAGATAGGCATCAGTGGTTTATAAAGCTCCCCAGGTGGTTCCAATGTGCAGCCAAGGTTGAGGGCCACTGGAAAATCCAGGTAAAATTGTTTCTGGATAAGTATATGTGCACTTCCTGGAAAAGCTAAGCCATAGCTTTTAGCAGATTCTCAAAGGTGTCCATGGCACCTTCCTCCTTCCCTTTCCCCACCTCAAAAAGGGCTCAGTGACTGGTCTAAGATAATAAATAAGCAGGGAAAACTTGCCAATTTTTAAGGAAACACCAAATACATGTGTTAATTAAATAAGTTAGGCATTAGCATGTAGAGCAGAGAAAGTACCTGTTGTTGCTTCTTGGGAATGTTCTGTTTGGTGGGATGGGAGAGTCCCTATTTCTCCCAATTAGCCGGGAAAACTGTGTGATTTCAGATGCTGCCCCTACACAGGTCTGATCACATCACCTAACTGTCCCACGGCTACAGGACCACAACATCCTGGTTTCTTCATGACCTAGCTCCAGCCACCCTTTCTAGCTCATCTCCCTCACTTCTTCACACACTTGAGCCCCAAGAGGATGCTCACTGTTCAGTTTTCACACACCGTGCCTTTGCTGTTATTCTTTCCCAGGCTCCACCCCCTTCCCCAACTCTGCCTGCCTTGGGATGGGCCTAGGAGGGGAGGAAGATAGAAGAGAATGGCTGGAGGTGGGTTCTCTGGGGACAGAAGGTACTCAGTTACATTTGTCAAAGTGAGTAGGGCAGCGACCTCAGGAGTTTCTGCTTGGGGAGTAGGAGGATGATGTACGGAGATTCAGAGAAGTTCTGGCCTTCGAGAGACTAAGATGCCAGTGTCGGGGAGGTGGACCAGTGATTTGAGGAGTGCAGGGAAGCATACTAGGTGCTCTGAGAGGAATATGTGGAGGGGACCTGTGGGGTGGGAGGAGGAGTGGAGGGTCAGGAAAGACTTCATCTAGAAAGGGACTGATTCCCAGTGTCCCA
This sequence comes from Lynx canadensis, assembly GCF_007474595.2. Classification (NCBI taxonomy): domain Eukaryota; kingdom Metazoa; phylum Chordata; class Mammalia; order Carnivora; family Felidae; genus Lynx; species Lynx canadensis. Next base: position 117,878,800 of record NC_044305.1, on the reverse strand, counting down.
GAAAGAACCCCAGTGGAGAGAGATGGGCCTAATCAGGAGGCTGAGACTAGATTATAGAGGGCATTGAATGCCAACCTGAGGACACTCACCACACACAGACTGAGCCCAGCTGGTGCCCCCAGGTCTTGCCAGCTTTTAGTCTTGCTCCCTCAGGAAGTCTTTGCTATATGAAGCTGTTGAGGCATAGGAGCTAATTTTGAAGCTGTGCCATCTGCCTAGGGGTGTCTAAACTTGGGAAGGTGCTAGCTTTTTGCAGGGAGCCTCGGCCTTCTGTAGAGTCTCCTTTCCCACACTGCCCATGTTCCCAGCCCCCTAGAACAAGTCAGGGAGCCAGGATCTCTGACCCTATAGATAAGAACAATGACTGTACTTCCCAACCATAAGTCAGGTGGGACATAGGTATGAAAGTGGACTGGAAAATGGGCAGTTAGAGGCCTCTCAGAATAGCAGAGGAGGAGTGGAGTAACCTCCAGATCCTTGGGTTTGAAACCCCGTGCTAAGTACTGGGAATTCAGTGTTGACTGACACCACACAGACAACGCATCTAAAGCTCTGCAAGAGTAGATGTTCAATAAATGTTGAATATTTGCTTTCCTGGGCTGAGAATCCGGGTTAAACAGTTGTACCTCCCCTCCCCCACCTCCCCCTGCAAAGAGGTGGATGCCCCTCCCCTAAGGCCTTCACCCCTTCCACTTGGGCTACCAGAATTCTCTAAGTGTTCTACACTTTAATAAGGCACAGAGGGCTCATTATGTATATCCGGGAAATCCTCCCCTCCAATCCAAATCAGGAATTACATCTGTATTAATAAACATACACAAATACACAAATACTTATCATTGTTTGCCACTTAAACATAAATATTAATAATTTAACTTTGGCATGGTGCCTCTCATCTCAGATTCATTTATTCTTTCACTCAGCAGACAGTCAAAAGGTGTTGGAGGCGCTGTTCTTGGTGCCAGGATACAGCAGTGAGTGAATAAGACAAAGTTCCTGATCTTAAGAAGTTTAAATTGTGGTAGGCAAAGACAGATAATAAGGAAGTCAACAAATACACCAAAAAATACTAAATGGTGAGACGTGCTGTAGGAAAATGTAAAGTGGGGTAAGGAGAATAGGGAGTGTGTGTGTGTGTGTGTGTGTGTGTGTGTGTGTGTGTTGCTTTCTTTCTGTGGCCAAGGAAGGCTTCACTGATTAGGTAACATTCAAATGACACAATTTACTGGTTTATTACATATAGGTCATGAGAGAACGAGGTGTCTCGTTGGCTCCTGGGCTTTTTACTTGAGCAACTGGAAACATGGAATTGCCACATACTGAGATGGGGGATGCCTTACGGGTACAGACCAAATTCGGGAAGTTGATTTTGGTCATGTGATATCAAGTAGGCAGTTAAATACACCAATCTGGAATCCAGAGGAAAGGTTGAGACTGGAGATATAAATTTGGAAATCTTCAGCTCCTGGGTTTTTCAAAACCTAAGCTAGGTGTGACCACCAAGGGGATAAGTGTGGACAGAGGAGATTCGAGGACTGAGCCCTGGGCATGCCTCCACTGAAGGGTGAAAATGGTGAGGTGAAAATGGAGAAAGAATTGTTGATGAGGAAGGAGGGAAACCAAGAGAGCGGATACCTGGACGCCAAGTGAAGATAGTTTTTCAAGAGGAGGGAGTGAGCAACTGTGTAAAAACAATACTGATAGATGCTGAGTATAATGAGGCTCAAGAATTGACCATGAGATTTGGTTGTGTAGGGGTCGAGGCCCTCACCAGAACAGGTTCTATGGAGAGGAGGAAGGAGGGGAGGCAAAAGTTTGATGCCAGATTCTGAGAGAGACAGAGATGTTGTCTTAGTCATTGGGTACTGTTTTTGAAGAAACCAGCTATAAAAGACAGTTTGAATATGGACTAGATACTAGGAAACTATTGTTAATCTTTTAGAAGTGAAAATAGTAGTATAGTTATAATAATCTTAGTCTTGACAGATACCTACTTAAATGTGTAGGGGTGAAGGTTTGTGACGTCTGCAATTTATTTTCACACAGCTTAGCAAAAAACCATATATAAAAATATATTTATTTATTCAAATAGTATACAGAGAGTAGAATGTTAACATTGATTGCATTGGGTATATGATGTGTTCATTGCACTATTCTTTCAACTTTTTGATATGTTTGAAATGCCTCTTTATAGAAAATTTGGGAGAAAATACAGACTCTGGGCCTCACTGGTGGCAAATGGAGCTTTTAAAAGGCCACAGGTGACTCTGCTATACCATCTAGGGATGAGATCCACTGATCCAATGCCCCACTGAGCATAAAACTGAGGTGTAAATAGTTGAAAGACTTTCCAAAGGACAGAACAAAGGCTGAAATTCATGTTTCTTGGCTTCCAGTCCTGTGTTCTTTCTTATATATCCTTTAAAGGAATTTCCTAGATAAGAAACCTTACCCTCTTAAACACCTAAAACTATTTGTCAGCAAACTGCACAAGGTAAGGAAGGATTTGGGCACCTACAGGGTACTCAGTTGTTAAAGTCAGATTATCAAGAGGACTGAAAATTATTAGAGGGTGAAAAAACTATAAGGTACGAAGGGCAAGGGCAGTCCTAGTTTTTACAAACTTGAATTGTATTGAAAAGCTAAATTTTCTCTTTTAAATAATTTTATTACTTTTAGTGAATATAATCCATGAGATTGAATTTTATTTCACACATTTGTTAAGATTTAATATATAGACAAAATCATAGATGAGGAAAAAATCTGAAAGTCTTGATTGTTAGTTGGGGAATGGGGTTACAGACGAAGTTCCTAGTGTTGAAGGAGTTCCTTGCAGAGAGAAGTGAAGAACTGAAGATGCAGATTAGGTCCCAATGTTTAGTGGGAAAGGCATGAGTCTTGGCAGTCAGACAAAATCTGGGTTCGAATTCTGACTCTGCCATTTACTAGTTTTGTCACATTAGGCAAGGTATGTGAGCGCTCCAGATGAGTTATTCAGTCCCTCTTGCAGGCAACTGTGCTGGGTGCTCTAATAAGGCACGTTAACATAAGATACGCAAGGTCGTGCCCTCCTAGAAATCCAACAGATAATTAAGGAACGGGGGATATTCAGGTGGAGGTTCTAACCCTGAAGGGACTAAGAGCAGCTCTTAACCAGGAGGGGATGAAGTTGGGCCGGAAGAAGCAAAAGAAGGCAACATTTTAAGGAAATATGCGGGAGCCTGGTAGTCTGGAGCAGCTGAGAAACACATACATAGCCTGTGGCTTTAATGCAGGTGGTTGCGATTATTTAGTGAAAACAAGTATGGAAAGACCTAACTCTGCCCCGGAAGTAAGAGGCAAGGGTTGGAGCGCGAACCCTGAGCGCTTTTAAACTCCCTCTCTAGTAGAGAAAGGGAGTTCAGCCTCCACCACTACAAAGATAAAACAACTAGCTCAAATTGAACACAATCAAGAGACAGCGTCGGGTCTGGAGGTTTATTCGGGAGGGGTGGGGGGCGGCGTGGGGCGTGGCCTGGAGCAAATCATCACGTTCTCTTCCGGAACAGGCCTGTGCCCCGGAAGCAGTTGCTTGTTGAGTGCTTTTGGGCCGATTTCGGAGACTGTTGGGGGAGTTGTCGCCATGTTCCTGTCCGCGGTCACCTGTAAGTGGGAATGGAGGAGGCGGCAGGGACTGCGGCAAGGGCGGGAGGCCGTGACAGGCAGGCTTCGGGACGGTGCGGGTTTGAGGGCGCGCGCCGGTCGGGAACCTGCCGCTGCGACTTGCCAGGCCTTCAGGACTACAGCGTCCGGCATGCTCCGCGGCACTCCTCCGTGGGGCTTGGAGGTCTCTAGTGCTAGTTCTTCATCCCTTTGCGGTCGCAGGGACGGTCGTGTCTGGTCAGCAGGAGTGGGGTGCTTTCCCTGTCCTTCGTAGGGACGTGTCAGCAAGAATCTCTGCACGTCCGAACTGGGGGGGAAAAACCTCAGAATTTTTATTCCACTCGTTTCAAACTCTGAAGACGAGGAAATGGCTTGAGAGAGGCAGTGACTAGGTCAATACAGCTGGGCTGGGAAAGAAGTGTTCTGGCTTCCCAAGGCAGCTCTTTTCTGCACCAGGTTAACTGTTCGATTAGATTTAGTTTCCCTCCTCCACCTCATGTGGTTGCTGAAATTTGCATGGGTTAACCTGTCAAACCAGAGGCTTGTTCCAGTGCAAATATTTGCACCTAGAAGAGGAACATGTGGAGCAGATCTTAGAGCGATTTGAAAAGTAACCAGCCCCACTGAAAAGGGATTGTGCAAAGCATTACATCCAGAATTGTGTTGGTTTCATTGGATCTTTGTCTTCTTTCCAGAATCTTAGCGAGATCCCTACAAGCTAGGGAGTAGTTACTTGAGTGACAACCCATGGCGTACTTCTATAACTTACATTATTTATTACAGACATATGAACTTTGCATAAGAAAGATAATAAATTGATATTTTCTTTTCTCTTTCAACCTTTCCTCTCTGCGAAAAAGTTGCCAAGAGCAAGTCAAAGTAAGTAAGGTTTTTCTTTCTTTTTTTTTTTTTTAACTTGTTTATGTTAGATTTGGTTTTCTAGCCCCTGCCAATACATCCTTATATTAATTAAACTAAGCATTTGGTTTCAATTTTCTGAAAGTTGATTTGAGGATTACTTGGTGAATCGTTTTGGGTCTATGAACGCTTTCAGAAAATATTTTTCCCCCTGCCCAACTGATCTACTTAAGTGAGCCATTCAGATAATTAAAGGAGCTCTTGCTCCCTTGTTCCTGAACAAACCATCAGGGTTCCCATGCTTTCTTTGGAATACTACCATATTTCTGTTTCTTCAAAGTCAGGTCGAAGGGCCATTTGTTTGGAGGCCACTACAGGAATCTAGCTGAACAAGCTGTGATTTGATTGAACTACAGAGTCAGTTTTGATGAGTTGTGTGATCCTTTGCATTCGTAGAATAAGCATTTCAAAAATAGCAAAGATTAAAGATTCCATGCTGTACCAGAGAGACTATAAATACCAAACTGGCATCTCAAAATAAAATTTGTAGACAATAACTGAAGTAAGATTTTCTGTGTTAAAAATAGGAGAATTATTTTCCAGAAAAAAAAAAAAAAAGGAAAATTCTAAAGCAGGCTTTACTTACAACCCAAGACATATCACAAATCTTAAAACTAGGTTTTTGGATTAAAGTTAATGGAAGACATATAAGTTAGTGCTTTCTGCCAAATAGCTTTTATTCATACAGCTTTTCCCACAATCCAGTTTATTTATGTTAGAATTCCCACGTCTAAATTATGTAGGAATCTCCAGTGCCTCTGGTTTCTTTAGAAACCCTGCCTCTCATGTTCTTTGTATCCTTCTTATAACATCTGCCAAATATGTCTTACCTTATAGACTTTGTGTTCACCACTCACCTTCCATACTATACTGTTGGTTCCTGGAAGGGGCAGTTGCAGCCTTATAGAGCTTTGCATTTCCCACAGTGCTTTCCACAGAGTAAGTGCTTAATAGGTATTTGTTAAATCTTTTTGAATGAAGGACTAATAATTGTCTTTCTTTTTTTTTTATGTTTGTTTATTTTTGAGAAAGAGTGTGAGTGGGGGAGGGGCAGAGAGGGAGACAGAGAATCTGAAGCAGGTTCCAGGCTCTGAGTTGTTGGCACAGAGCCCGACATGGGGCTCGAACTCATGAACTGTGAGATCATGACCTGAGCTGAAGTCGGACGCTCAACCGACTGAGCCACCCAGGTGCCCCTATGGCCTTTCTTAATTAACAAATATTGTGTGCCTTTTATGTTTGAGGCACTGTGCTAGACATTGAAAGGGATGCAAAGATGTGTACTGTATTTTTTTTTCATTTTACTTTTTTTTTTTTTACATTTATTTATTTTTGAGAGACAGGGAGAGACAGAGTGTGAGCAGGGGAGGGGCAGAGAGAGAGGGAGACACAGAATCAGAAGCAGGCTCCAGGTTCTGAGCTGTCAGCACAGAGCCTGACACGGGGCTTGAACCCACGAACCATGAGATCATGACCTGAGCCAAAGTCGGACACTTAACCGACTGAGCCACCCAGGCGCCCCGATGTGTAATGTATTATAGATGCTACAGAATCTCTTTGGAATAGTTAAGAAATAAGATAGCATGGTCTACATAGGGAAGCCAGACACACGAACAAGTAACAGTACAAGGGATTAAAAGGTCTAGTGAGGCAAAACATGAACTTTATGCTTTGGATGGCTATAACTTAAACACAATATGAGGGGGAACAAGATTTTGCATGTTAATAGTATAAAAGTTACCATCCTTTTATTTTGTCCCTGTCTAATTTTACTCCGATTACACACATCCTGGAAGATAGGGCTCTTTTGTGATAGCCAGCTTTATGATTTCTTGACTAGCCAGCTAGAGTTACCAGCACTTTTGTATTTCCCCCACCTCCTGACTTCTCCTTCTAAGAGGTGAGTGTCTGAGTCTGTTCCACATCGTGGTTTGATTGTTCTTGTTGCTTGGTTAGTTGATTGCCAAGGTATTCTATAATAGAACAGACCTTGGAAATCAGAACCATTGAAATTGTGATTTATGGAAAATGTAGGCTGTCTTAGAACTGAACCTTTTTGGGTTGATATCCCACAGCTAATACTACTGTACAGAGTTCTCAAAATGTGTCGTCCTCCCACGACTGATTTTAGTTTATTTCCTCAGCTTATAATAGCTTATTTTTAAATCTTAGAACCATTCTGGTGAAAATGCTAAGCCAAGCTGGGACAGGTTACTCCTTCAACACTAAGAGAAGCCGACTACGGGAGAAACTGACTCTCTTACATTATGATCCAATTGGTAAGATTCAGATAAATTACTCCACAGTAAATTCAGATGCTTTCAAGGCCTGTTGCCCTTGCCAGACTGATGCTGAACGTCTTTTGGCCATTTTTGTGGCCCCTCTGACACTGTAGCATTCAGTCAGCAAGTATATGTTGAGTGTTTACTATGGTGCCACTTACTATCCCAGGTGGTGGGATACACCAGGACACATTCAGGCCCAGTCCCTGCACTCTTGGTACATACAGTCTGTTTTGGAAGGGAGAGAAAAAAAAAAAGAAAAAAAATGACGTTCTGCTGAGTGCTTTGAGAGACACAAGCAGGATCCTGAGATACACGATAAAGTTGGGGAGAGGCAGATTCCACCTTTATCTTATTCTTGAATAGGATAGATCTGGTAAAGAAACCAGCTATGTAAACAGAATAGGTGATACTGTTCTGGAAACGGAAAGAAAAGAGTGTCTTCAGAAGGGGGGGGAATATTCTCCTGGGATCATTTAACAGTGGCAGGCAGTTAGGTCCCAATTTGAATTAAAGGAGTATGGTATCTATATATTGATGGAGGAAGTTAAGAAATGTCATTTGTACTCTCTGCTAAAATGCCATAATAAATGGTAACTTTAAATAGTCTCGGTAGGTAGAAGTATTTGTCCAGAAGAGACAAGTGTTTCCAAGGCAAGATTGCCTGCTTACAAAAGACAGCAGCTGATTGCTATTGGTAGAAGCCCAGTTTTGTTTTTGGGTTTTGTGAGCAGAGTTATGTGAAGTAAACTAGCAAACCAATGATTTATTTTATCAACGTTTTTTTTTTTTTTTTTTTTTTTTTTTTTTTTTTTTTTGGGACAGAGAGAGACAGAGCATGAACGGGGGAGGGGCAGAGAGAGAGGGAGACACAGAATCGGAAACAGGCTCCAGGCTCCGAGCCATCAGCCCAGAGCCTGACGCGGGGCTCGAACTCACGGACCGCGAGATCGTGACCTGGCTGAAGCCGGACGCTTAACCGACTGCGCCACCCAGGCGCCCCAAACCAATGATTTATTTTAAAACTCCAGGCCATTTGCTTAATTTTTGTGTCCTTGATTCTGAACAGCCTCTTTATAAATGTTTCTTAGTAAGAACTGTACTGGAGCTTCTGGGTTGATGAACACGTATTGACTATGGGAGAGTGACCTGTGCGCCCCTTGCCCACACCTATGCGTCACTTCCATCTGACTGTTCCTGAGTTACTGATAACTGGTAGATCATGTCAGAATTTTCCTTCTTTTTTTAATCATGCTGTATTATCTTTAATTAAGTATAAAGACTTCCAATCATATCACCTACGGACCATTTTATCCACTGCTCTGGCCGCCAGTCTCTTGTTTCTCTCTTCAGCAATGGTGAGGCAGACACCCTTTCCAAGGGGGAGAGAAAGCCACGGTTTGTTGCCTTTGCCAATAACAAAGATGTTGGAGAGCCAAGTGGCAAAGCTCTTGCATTGGCATCTTTCACGTCAGCTACATCAAAAGAACCAGGGTGTCTCTCTCTCTGTTGGTGATTATACCAATTCTTCCCAGGTTGGCATCCCTGGTCACCACTCACAGATTACCAGTGCCAAACTTGATGAAAGCAGTAACCTTTCCAGTCTCCACCATCAGTCTGAATGGTGTCCTTCACCTTGATGAGGGAATCAGCATAGCAGATGATGCAAGCATAATGGGTGACCAGGTGAGGGATTCCTTTTGTTCCCACAAAGATCTTTCTCACTTTGCACAACTTATACTTGGCCTCCTCAGGTGCAATATTATGAACAGCAAAGCAGCTCTTGGTGTGACAGATCAGACAGAAATTCTCCCCAGTCTTGTCAATGTTGATGTCATCCATAAAACGAGCAGGGTAGGTTGTTATCAGTTGGGATCTTGCCATCAATCTTGGTAAAATGCTGCATACTGATCTTTACTTTATGTGCTGTGAGGGCATACTCAAGTCTGTTCCTTAGGAAAATGATGAGAGAGAGATATTCTCTCAGCTTATGGGGACCAGTAGATGGACAAGGGGCAAACACATCAGTTTATCCAGCATCCAGTCTTTGGAGCTGCTACGTGCTTCAGATGCTTCTTGGGACCACAAGCCGTGGCTGTACTGGGCATGAAAAGAGAGCAGAATTGAGCTGAATTGTAAGACACCCACTTGGTGATCAAGATTGAATTGGTACCAGAATCTTATTTCCCCAAATTAATCCATTATATAATGAAAGATACTTAACCTCATAATCAACTTTTTCATTAACTAAGAATAAGACTCTCACTTCTGGCCAAGATGGAATAATAGGAATCAAATTTCCCTTCCCACTGGAAACAACAACAAAAGGACAATATTTGCAATAAAAGACCATGATCCCTGAAAGGAAGGAAACAGACTAGTGCTTGTGAATAACCAGACAAAATGGAAATTTCTGTCTTCTTTGCTTACCAACACAAGTCTCCTATCTTCAGATGTCATGAACACAAGTACCTATACTCTCCAGGTGATCTCCATGTTCTAGATGAAGAATTTTATGCAAAGGATTTTAATCAAGGACACAAAGCTAAAATACGTTTCAGAACAAAGATTTGAACTGAAGACTCTCTGACTCTAAACCCCGGGCCCTAAATTATTCTATGTAGGGACCTATGAATGGGAGGTTTTACGGGAGGCTAAAACCTATCTACCATTGCATAACTTCTGGGCAGGCATTAGTGCCAATCCTGACTAGCAGCTACATTCACAGCTGCCTTCAGAGTTTGTACAGAAGGTCTCATGACCGCTGTTGTACCATTCATTATGCTGCATTCATTCATCAATGTCTAAGAAAAATAAAAATAGTATCGCCTGCAAAAAAAACCCACAAGGGCCCTTACCAGTGTGAGGATCATATAAAAAAGACTCTTGAGAAGCCTAGTTGTCAGCTTAAAATTGGATGATTTCCATTCTTTAACGGAAATAAAATTCTCTGCTGTTTTTACAGTGTTAAAATTTCTGGTCATTCTTTATCATAATATAAAAGGAGTTCTAGGTTTGTACCTGATGATTGGGAGTCTGAATTCTAGGATGTGACCACATATGGTAGAAAAATTATTACAATGGTAAGGTATGTCTCTTAGTCCTTTTGGGTTGCTATAACAAAATACCACAGACTAGGTGGCTTATAAACAACAGAAATTTATTACTCAGAGTTCTGGGGCTGGGAAGTCCTAAGTTCAAGGTGCCAGCATGGCTGCTTTCTGGTGAAGGCCCTCTTCCTGGTTCACAGCCTGTGTCGTTGTCTTGTCCTCACATGGAGGACAAGAGCAAGCAAGTATTGTGGGGTCTCCTAATAAAGCATTAATCCTGGTCATGAAAACTCTACCCTCGTGACCAAAGCACCTACCAGAGGCCTTGCCTCCTAATGCCATCGTATTGGGGGTTTAGGATTTCAACATATGAATTTGAGCGGGGGGGGGGGGGTACACAAATATTCAGACTACAGCTATATGATAGAGTTGGTGTGATTTTTTTCTCCTGATTTCTTTGTATCAGCTGGTAAAAGCTCAAAGTGATGAACTTTACAGAAAGTAATTGTTTTTCTAGCATTTAGCTCTTTTAGAATTTATATTTAGGAACATGCACAACATTAATAAATGTTAGTTGAATAACCTTTTATGATATTTTCAGCATGAGAATGTATTGGGATTTTCATCCTTAGTACGGAGGTGTTAGGAACTTATTTGTCAAATTGATTTTAAGTTTTGAGATTGGGAAAGAATACTACAATAAACAGTTCTGATCATAAGTTGAAAGTAGGAGAAAACATCCATAAAAGACTGTTAGAACTTTTCTGATAAGGAATGGTCTAAGCCTTCACAGCACAACTTTGTCCTTTTCTGAAGAAGAGAATGTTCTGGGATAGTGGACTGCCTGGCTTTCTGCCCATCTACTAAATGCCCTACAGGCTAGCATGATGATGTTTGCCTTGGGGCCTGCCTCATTGCCCAAGGTACCAAATAGCTTGGCAGTTCTCCCAACATATTTTACTGCAGTGAATAAATGACTAGTTTAAGGGTAATGTTTTGTTAGTCTGCTTTATAAAGGAAATCAGTAAGGAAACAGAAAAGTTCCCAATTATTTGAACATTTCACAGTATACTCTGGCTAGAACCAGCCTGTCTTTTCAGACTCCTTTTCTTCGCTAATTTCCAAGAAGGAAGGACCAAATGCTGAGGCATAAGCTTATTAAACTTTGTTGAATATATGAAGGCTTATCATAAAGAAAATGAAAACTTGTCATTTTTGATTCCTTGGATGACTAAACAAGACAATATAGACTTTAATTGAAGCAGAGTTGATTTAGGTTAGACGTAAGGAAAGAACTTGACAGATTCATTCTTCTATGAATTCAGCAACAAATATTTTGACAGAAAATTAATTTTTGTTTATGATCATGGATAGCAGTGTATTATTTCAGCTCAACTGTGTATCTAGCAGCAACCCCGTGAGGGAGATGGACTTATCCCCCACACAGGGAAGCAAACTGAAAGCAGAACATTTTGAGAAATTTGTCCAGGGACTCCCAGCAGATATAAGTGGTAGAGCCAAGGTTGGAACCCAGTCTTTCCGACGCCAGGCTCCCTATTTTTTCTAGTACATGGAGCCAAAGTAATCTTCCTAATTTTTTTTTTTTTTTTTTTTTTTAATTAGGATCTTCCACTGGGGTCAGCCTAGCATTCAAGGCTATGGAGCCCTACTGTCCTCTTACCACTGTTCCTTGGTACCAGATGTGTATTCCTTTTATAGTTCTTCCAAAGACTGCTCTTTCAGGGACCAAACTTTCCCTGTCCGTGAGGTGTTCCCTTACCGGTCCAGTCCCTTCGATCTTTAGGGTCCTACTTCCTGGACATTCAGGGGCTCTGCTCATACTTCTATAAACTCCACATTGCTTAGCACAGTTCTGTGGACTGAAATATTTATTCTTTGGAGTAAGAATGAATTCAGTGAGTGAATCCGAAATTTTTCATGAATAAAGCCTTGCTTTACTGATCTTAGTCACTCCTATTCTGGGTAATTTAAATAGTTTCCTGATTGGTTACCAGTGAGATGGGTTCTGGTTTTCTTTTTAGCCATTTTTTTAGTTCCATGTAGAAAAACATGGAAACATTTTCTGCAGTGAATCATATTGTTTGATGGGAAACTATTGTGGTTTACCATTTTATAATGCCTTGTAGTCCCTCTTAGACTTTGAAGGAGCATCAATACTACTTTTAAAATATTAGATAATTCAGAATATATTAAAAATACCTCTGTACAGTGTAATAATATATTTTTTTTATTAACATAGATAAAATTCTGTTGACCGGTTAATAGTTTTTTTTTTTTTTAAGTTTTTTAATGTTTGTTTATTTTCGATAGAGAGTGCAAGTGGGGGAGAGGCAGAGAGAGAGGGAGACACAGAATCTGAAGCAGTCTCCAGGTTCTGAACTGTCAGCAGAGTCTGATGCGGGGCTCGAACTCACGAACCGTGAGATCATGACCTGAGCTGAAGACCGACGCTTAACCGACTGAGTCACCCAGGTGCCCCCTGGCTAATCAGTCCTCACTCTAGATGTATTAGACCAGAATTAGGGTAGGGGTGGAGGTGAGAAGTAGGAACGTATTTTAATTAAGGTCCCTAGCCTATTCTTACTCATAGAGAGCTTGGGAATCTCATGTATACGGTATCCATATTGATTATAGAAGAAGAAGAAAAACCGTAGTGAAATGTCTGTGTGATCGGGATAAGTGAGGGGTGTTGTGTTGTAGTCCTTTGAGTTCCTGGATCTTCCTGGGTGCATTGTTTGCTTTTGGATTTTTGGCCAGGAATAAGTAGGTGGTGAGAGACCGAGAGACAGAGGGAGAGAGATATATTGGAAGTTAATGGAGTACTATAAAGCATTACACGAACAGTGAAAACCTTACTGCCCAGCATCCAGTCTCTGGTCTTTCATCTGCGCAGTTACTACTTTTGTGTTGGCTTTCTTTCAGAGAACTGTACTGTTTTGATATTTTCAGTAATAAGATTTTGGTTATAATTTTCATTCTTTTACCATACAAGAAAATCAGTTTTTGGGTATATTAAACCATCTCTGGAAAGTACAAGGTTTAATGTATATTTACTCTTCTGGCCAGACTGCCTTTTGCTTGGTCTGCTCAGTTCTTGCTGCTTTTTTTCCCTCAGTCCAGCTCTTAGTCTCTCTCCTGCAAGAGTGTTCATTAATTGGGTGAAGACATTGGATGTTTTCCATTTTTTGCTCCTAGTTTTGTTTGTTAATGTGGATATTTCACATTGAGTGAGATATGACCTTGTGGTGTCCCAGAGATGCCACTGATTGGCTGGTGAACCTTCCCTTGATTTCCTTATCATTTTCTCTAGGTTTCTTTGGCCTCTGGGATTGAGGAACCGAGTTTGCAAATCTGCTCCATCCTCATGTGAAAGGAATAGTAAAACAAGAGAATAGAGAGTGCTTGTGGTCTGACACATATTTTTATTTAAAAATGATGATGATGCTTTTAGTTTTCTGCTACAACCCATTTTTCTCTTACAGTGAAAACAAAAGTCCTCTTTGTGGAACAGAAAAAAATACGCTCCCTCTAAACAATGGATTGAAAATGAACTTGATTTATAAATGAGAAGACTGAGGGCGGGATACTGATTCAGAAATTCTGCAGCGTGTAATAAAAGAAGAGGAAATGGCACGGAATCACTGCCTCCTGTGATTTGAAGGCCATTGTGAAGGAAAACAATGGACTGAAAGAAAGTTCTTCATATTAGGACATATATCATTGCATCACATTTATTTATCTTTCTGGATATTTTTATAGCCCTTAATAAAAAATATTAAAATAGCGTGTACTATTGTCTCTTAGTGATGTTTTCCCCCACTCTTTGAAATGAAAAAAAACAACTACATTACTAAAGAATAAGCATTGTTTCATATAAAAGAAAGTTTCCATAATGAAACTTGTGCAAGACTTTCCAGTCTGCTCCTCTTTGTACTTCATAGGAAAGGCAGAGTCATTCTCCAGAGTGATCTTGAAAAAACTGTGTAATAACAGAGGTGGTAAGGGTGAACAGGAATAAGAAGGGGGCCAGCCTTGTAACATAAAAGGAATCATGAGAACTTTCATTTTGTTTTGTGCTTATATAATTAGGAAAAATGCCATTGGTCCATATTCTCAAACTCTGGTCACTGAAACAGTAGTTAGGAGTTTCTAGGAATGCTTTGGACTCCCTTTATCTCCTAGATTTCCTTTTTAAAAACAATTATTTGTTTTTATTTGTTTTAATAAGAAAAGCTAGAGTGTATTTCCACAGAGCTATGACTGGGGCTTCTGGGGCTTGGTACCACACAGCTAACCAGCTTGGAAGTTCCACTGATAATCCCTGACATTCACGTAAGGACCCCTGCCCTACCCAGATCCATATACTTTCTCACTCAAGCTATTGTTTCCTACAGATTTTCAGTAAGAAATCTGAGTTGAAATCTGCATTCTTTTCTAGAGATTATTTAGTTTTCTCCTTTATATATCAAATTTCTGACTGAATGTGAGAAGGATCAGCTTCTATTTTGAGCTCTGCTGGTTCATAATCTTACCCCATGTAAAGCATTTATCTAGGAGAATGATAGCGTGCCCACCATGGCCTCAAGCATGACAAAGCCAATGCTATTCCAAAATAACAGGTGTGTCCCCCCCCACCGCCCCCCGCCCCCACCATGGCTCAGTCTGTGGAGGACGTGCAGGAGTAGCTTTCTGAAAATGGAATTAGATGTAGACAGTTGTTGAGCCTTCGTGGCTTGTGGCATTAAAGTCAATAAACTATTTTCTGGCATCTTTTGTTAAAACTTTCGTTCAAAGCAATAATAGGTGAGATCTTGGCTATTTGTAGGTTGAAACTATACGTAGTGATTTTGGGTTACAAGAAAAATCCTTCACCTGATCCTAGCTAAGTCAGATGTAAAGGGTCTGTGACATGTATGAATCGCCTTTTTTTTTTAAACCCAAAACAACATAAAATCTGGCTTAACAGATGACTTATCTATTCAGCACATGAGCTGAACATGGCCCACAGGTGGTGTTTACATTTTTAAGTTTTTTTTTGTGAGAGAGAGGGGGTGCAAGTGAGCAAGGGGCAGAGAGAGAGAGAGAGAGAGAGAGACAGAATCCCAAGAGAGGCAGAGGGAGAGAGAGAAGCAGCACTCACTGGAAGCGGGCTCATGCTAACCCCAAGCAGGGCTCGAGTTCACCTGATGTGGGACACAAACTCACAAATTGTTAGATCATGACCTGAACTGAAGTCAGATGCTTAACGATTGAGCTACCCAGGTGCCATGTTTGTTTTTTTAAAAGTATGTTTTGTTTTGTTTTGTTTTTAAGTTTGTTTATTTTGAGAGAGAACAAGTGGGGTAGGGGCAAAGAGAGAGGGGAGAGTGAGAATCCCAAGCAGGCTCCGCACCACCAGTACAGAGCCTGATGCGGGGGCTCGAACTCACAAACCGTGAGACCATGACCTAAGCTGAAATCGACTCAGACACTTAACCGACTGAGCCACCCAGGCATTCCCCCACGTTTACATTTTTAAAAAAATCAGTTGCTGACCCTTAAACATTGAAAAGATTTCAATAAACACCCAGACTTCTGGCTTCTCTTGCAAAACAGAAGCTTTGACAACTCTAACACTGAATGTCAGCTGTCCTTCTTAGGAACTGCTTGAGGTCCAATTTCTTGTGCCCTCTTCCCTCGTTTAACATTCTCTGCTCTGGAGCTTAAGTTCTGGAGAGACAAATGAACAAACAGGTGGCTAATAACTGATATGCACAACAATGAAGCAGGTGGAGAGAAAGAGGGAGTTGTTGGTGTTGGGTAAAGGGTGTCTAAGGGAGGCCTTTGATAGTAACATTTGCACACGTGAGGGAGTAAGGCACATCAACTTGTGGGGAAAGAGTGTTCTAGGCAGAGGGCACAGTAAGTGCGGAGGCCCTGAAGTGGTTTGAGTTGGGTAAGGAGGCCAGTGTGAAATGAACGTAGAGGGGAGAATGGGCGGAAATGGCATGGGAAGGGAGAGGGGTGTAGGATATAGATCATATAGGACCTTGTATACTGACTCTGTGCTGACCGTTCGTGGAGCCTGGAGCCTGCTTCAGATTCTGTCTCTCTCTCTCTCCCAAAAATAAACATGAGAAAAATAATTTAAAAATAATGAAAGCTTGAGTATGACTTCATAAATGAACATATTTGCAAAGAACAGAGAAGAGGATATTTTATAGTAAGCTGCTAGCTAAGAGTGGCCACCCCCTCCCCCAAGTACATTTTATTTCCAAGTACATTTATTTTAGGGTTAGTAGCAATCAAAACAGATCAAGTGGCAGGTCTTTTTTGTATGGATAAGATGACTGTGTTCCTGCAGCCTGGACGCTGACTGCTGCGATGAAATTGGCTCTCTTGAGCATTTCTTCCAAGGACAGATTGGGGTAGTAAGCCAGGTAGAAGGCCAGAGCCCCCACAAAACTGTCACCAGCACCCTGTAATTAAAAGCATAGTTGTGGAGATAAGCATGTAGTCACCTGTTGCCCAAACTGTATTTTAACAATATTTAAGTACACTTTTTGATGTAGAAGATTTTTAGGTAAAAGGATAGTACAGAGGTTTCCATACGCCCCATATCCAGTTCTGTTGTTTGGTAACATCTAGTATTATGGTACATCTTTCATAATGAATGAAATGGTATTGATATTAGCTGAACTCCATACTTGATTTGGATTTCACTAGTTACGCTTAATGTCCTTTTTCTGTCCCAGGATCTCCTCCAGGGTACCCTATTACATTTAGTTGTCATTTCCTTAGACTCTTGTAGGCTGTGACAGTTTCTTGGACAGTGTTTATTTCTGTTTTGAGTCTCTACTTTCTAGAATTGTTTCTAGTTTGTTTCTGTTTCGAGTTTCGAGTTTTGAGGACTGGTCAGATGTTTTGTAGAATATACCTCAGCTGGGACTGGTCTGTTTTTCTTACAGTTAGACTGTGGTTATGGTTTTTGGGAGGAAGACCACAAAGGTGAAGTATCATTCTCTCATCACATTGTATCAAGGGTATATACTGTCAATGTGACTTGCCTCTGATCATGTTAATCTCAATTACTTGGCTAAGGCAGTCTTTGCCAGGTTTCTCCACTGTAAAGTTACTTTCCTCCCTCTTTTCATGCTGCACCCTTTGGAAGCAAGTCACTAAGTATAGTCCACATGTAAGGGGTAGGGTAGAGTATTATTTGGAATGCTTCTCTGTGGGAATTTTGTCTTCTCCCCCCAATTCATTACATAATTATATCTGTATAAAAGACCCATGAACTCATGGGTCTTTTGAAAATTTTTAAAAATTTATTCTTTGGGCTATAATCTAGTACTGCATTACTTCTTTGCTCAAATTGTAAGGGACTCTTTCAGTTGGCTCCTGTGTCCCTTTAACATACCCCATGGTTTTGTCTTTTGGGTGCTTTACTTTCTGATACTATAAGATGCTCCAGGCGCATCTTGTATATTCCCAGCTTTAGTTCTAGAATTAGCCATTTCTCCATTAAATGGATGCAGAAAAGTGGGGAGAGCTATGCAGATATTATTTTCAAACTAAATATAGGGACAAAACAGTTTCTTTCCATTTTCTCTGAAGCTCCAAAGATCTGATTTGATAAAGTACATTTACGGACCCACAGAAATAGAAAACACCAAAGAAAGTCTTGACTTCCACCTTCAGGCAGGGTAATACCTAGTCATGTGTTCATCTAACAAATGTATTTAAGATAACTTAAATATGATTATACAGTCTCGCTTGGAAAACCATTTTGAAATAGCTTTCATGGTCATTTTCCAGTTTTTTTCCCAGTTTGTTGTTCCTTAACACCCAAGAGTTTTCACGACAGATCTTGAGGCTATACTTCAGCCTTTGTAAAGAGCCTTGGCATGCAAGATTGTTCCAGATGCATATGCCCAGAACAGTGATGGACACTAGTAAAGGGGTAAAATCCACTGTGGATTAAACGCTAAGTAGTGTGGCAGAATCCATAAATGCTATTGGATGCTAGAAAGAGTTTGAAGAAAGCCTCCCTGAAGAAGGGAGTTCTTATAGATGACACAGATTTATAGAGAAAGAAGGCCTCAAGGAACAAAGACACAGAGGAGGAAGGAACAGAGTGAGCTCATGAGACAGTGAATGGCTTTAAGGAGAATGACATTTCCCCTTGTTTACATAGATAAAGCAGGCAGTATTCAACTTGCCAAGCAGTCATAGTAATGCAGGTGTGAATTCGACACTTCCCTTCCTCCCATAAATGTTTTCTGAGTGCCCAAAATGTGTCAGGGGCCATGCTAGATGCTTTGCAATTGTTTATGTCAGTCCTTCCTGACGGAAACAATGGAGAGAGATATGCTTTTTGCCTTCCCTTAGTTTATAGCATAGCAATGCAATGGTGTTGATATTTGGTTTTCTTAATTTTTTTTTTTTCAATGTTTTATTTATTTTTTTGGGACAGAGAGAGACAGAGCATGAACGGGGGAGGGGCAGAGAGAGAGGGAGACACAGAATCGGAAACAGGCTCCAGGCTCCGAGCCATCAGCCCAGAGCCTGACGTGGGGCTCGAACTCACGGACCGCGAGATCGTGACCTGGCTGAAGTCGGGCGCTTAACCGACTGCGCCACCCAGGCGCCCCTGGTTTTCTTATTTACAAATAATGGAGGCAGTCTTTCCTTTATGTAACTTTTATATTATTGCTTAAGCTTATTGTTACAAGCTTATAATATTTTTCCAAAAAAATTTAAGGGAATAAAAATATTTCATGGATAGTTAAGTCATGTTTCTATATCACCCTCACCTTTAACTTATGTAGCCTGACCAAAGCAAAGGCATAGGGCTGAGGGGAAACGTTCTAGCAACACTGACAGAAATCAGTTATATGTATTCCTGTTGGCTGGTGGGGTATTTAGCTGCAGACCAGATCTTTAAGAAAGTATAAAAAGCATTGTTCTTATATCTGAAAAGGCTATTGAAATAATTTAAATTGCTTCCCATTATAAAAAAGCCAGGGAAACACAGTGTCTAGTAGAACTGTGTGTGTTGGAAGCATTATTTAGGTAACAGTGACTTTCAGAACTTGATTTCCTTTCATTCTTAGAGCTACACTGTGTTCGTAGAGACTGCAAAGGTAAGCTGTTCCTGTATTAAAAATAGTTTCCCCACAAAGAAAACTCTCAGCTAGATAGCTTCATTGGGAATTCTAGCAAATGTTTAAGTAAGAAATAACACTAATTCTATCCAAATTCTTTCAGAAAATAGAAGAGTCAAGGAAACACTTTCCAAGTCATTTTGTAGGGCCAGCATTAGTGTGATACGAAAACCTGACAATGACAATTCAAGAAAAAAACAAACAAAACAGATCAATACTCTGCAAAACCTTAAAACATTTTAGTAAACTCTGTGTGTGTGTGTATCTCATGAACAATAGGGTTTATCCCAGGAATGCAAGATTAGTTTGACATTAAAACTACTTACATTTAAAACTAATTAACATTTAATAATCAGTGTAGTTCACTTTTTTAAAAAAAAACTTATAATTTTAGTAGCAGCAGAAGCATTTGACAAAATTCTACATCAATTTATAACAAATTCAGCAAATTTGGAATAGAAGGTATAACTTGATCTTCTTGGTAAAGGGCATTTATGAAAACTCTATAGTCAACATCATACTTAATGAGAAAGACTGATGCTTTCCCCTTGATATTGGAAACAAATCAAGGATGTCTATATTCATTACTTCTATTCAGCATCATACTGGATTGCCAGCCAGTGCAGTAAGACAAGAAAAAGAAAAGAAAAGGCATGCGGATATGAAAGAAGTAAAACTCTTTCTTAGCAGATGCCATAATCACCTATGTAGAAAATCCTAAGAAATCCAGCAAAAACGTAGATTTAGCAAGGTAACAGGACACAGGATCAATTAAAAAAAATCAACCGTGGGGCGCCCAAGTGGCTTAGTGGTTAAGTGTCCAACTTCGGCTCAGGTCGTGATCTCAGGGTTCATGGGTTCAAGTTCTGTGTCAGGCTTTGCGCTGACAGTTCAGAGCCTGGAGCCTCCTTCAAATTCTGTTTCCCTCTCTTTCTCTGCCCCTCCCCCGCTTGTGCTTTCTGTCTCTCTCAAAAATAAATAAACGTTAAAAAATCAATTGTATTTCTTTCTTTTTTAAAAATTTACATCCAAGTTAGTTAGCATATAGTGCTCTAATGATTTCAGGAGTAGATTCCAGTGATTCATCCCCTAGGTATAACACCCAGTGCTCATCCCAACAAGTGTCCTCCCTAATGCCCCTTACCCATTTAGTCCATCCCCCCTCCCACAACCCCTCCAGCAACCCTCAGTTTGTTCTCTTTATTTAAGTGTCTCTTATGTTTTATCCCCCTCCTTGTTTTTATATTATTTTTCCTTCCCTTCCCTTATGTTCATCTGTTTTATATCTTAAATTCCTCATATGAGTGAA
The DNA here is from genome assembly GCF_007474595.2 of Lynx canadensis. NCBI lineage: Eukaryota > Metazoa > Chordata > Mammalia > Carnivora > Felidae > Lynx > Lynx canadensis. The sequence goes on along the minus strand of NC_044305.1, from coordinate 117,858,432 downwards.
GTCATATGATATTTGTCTTTCTCTAATTTCACTTAGCATCATACCTTCTAGTTCTAGCCATGTACTTGCAAATGGCAAGATTTTATTCTTCTTGATTGCCGAGTAATACTCCATTACACACACACACACACACACACACACACACACACACATCTTCTTTATGCATTCAACCATGGATGGACATTGGGTTCTTTCCATAATTTGGCTATTGTTGATAGTGCTGCTGTAAACATTGGGGTGCATGTGCCCCTTCGAAACAGCACACCAGAATCCCTTGGATAAATACCTAGTAATGCAATTGCTGGGTTGTAGGGTAGTTCTATTTTTTATTTTTTGAGGAACCTGCATATTGTTTTCCAGAGTGGCCGCACCAGTTTGCATTCCCATCAGCAGTGCAAAAGAGATCTTCTTTCTTCCTATCCTTGCCAACATCTGTTGTTGCCTGAGTTATTTTAGCTATTCTGACAGGTGTGAGGTGGTATCTCGTGGTTTTGATTTGTAGTTCCCTGATGATGAGTGATGTTGAGCATTTTTTCATGTGTCTGTTAGCCATCTGGATGTCTTCTTTGGAGAAGTGTCTATTCCTGTCTTTTGCCCATTTTTTCACTGGATTATTTATTTTTTGGGTGTTGAGTTTGGTAAGTTCTTTATAGATTTTGGATACTAACCCTATATCTGATATGTCTTTTGCAAGTATCTTCTCCCATTCTGTCGGTTGCCTTTTAGTATTGCTGATTGTTTCCTTTGCTGTGCAGAAGCTTTTTATCTTGATGAGGTCCCAATAGTTCATTTTTGCTTTTGTATCCCTTGACTTTGGGGACATGTTTAGTAAGAAGTTGCTGCGGTCAAGGTCAAAGAGATTTCTGCCTGCTTTCTCCTTGAGGATTTTGATGGCTTCCTGTCTTACATTTAGGTCTTTCATCCATTTTGAGTTTATGTTTGTGTATGGTGTAAGGAAGTGGTCCAGGTTCATTCTTCTGCATGTCGCTGTCCAGTTTTCCCAGCACTATTTGCTGAAGAGACTGTCTTTATTCCATTGGATGTTCTTCCCTGCTTTGTCAAAGATTAGTTGGCCATACGTCTGTGGGTCCATTTCTGGGTTCTCTATTCTGTTCCATTGATCTGAGTGTCTGTTTTTGTGCCAAATTATATTTCTATAGAGTAGCAATGAAGAATAAGGAATTTGAATTATCCAGACATACTACTACAATGGCATCAAAAATATGAAGTAATTAGGGTTAAATGAATCTGTGCAAAATGAATGAATATGTGCAAGATTTATACACTCTTCCTGCGGAAAGCAAAAGAGATTATAGAAAACAAATGGTGAGATCAACCATGTTCATAAATTGGAAAACTCATCATTTTTAACATGCTAGTCCCCTTCCTAAAATGAAGGAATTTTACATAGATTCAGTGTAATTCCAATAAAAATCCCACTTGGCAATTTTTAGAAATTGGTAAACTGATTCTAAAATTTATATGGAAATACAAAGGACTTACAATAGATAAAACAATTTTGAAGAAGAACAAAGTTGGAGGATGTAAACTATCTGATTTCACGACTTACCATAAGATATAGTATCAGACATATTAGAATAAGATATTAGACAGGGAGATATTGATGCAAAGATAGACATGTAGATGACTTGAACAGAAAAGAGAATCTGTAAACAAACCAGCAACTTATTTTTAACAAGGTAATTCATTGGAGGAGAGGACAGTCTTTTCAACAAATGGTGCTGGAAGAAATGGATATCCATATGGAAAAACATGAAACTTCACACAATACACAAAAATTAACTCCAAATGGGCCACAGACCCAAATATAAGAATTAAGCAACAAAACATCTAGAAGTAAATAGAGGAGAAAAATCTTTGTAACCCCGTGTTAGGTAGATTTCTTAGGATACCAAAAGCATAAGACATTTAACAAATTGATAAATTGGACTTTATTAAAATTTAAAACATTTGTCCTTTAAAAGAATACCAAAAGACAAACCCACAGACTGGGAGAAAATATTTTTAAAACATATATGTGATAAAGCATTCTAATATTTCAATAGTACAACCCGAAAAGACAAAAACCCCAATAAAAATGGGCAAAATATTTGAATAGAGACTTTATCAAAGAAGATTCACAGATGGCAAATAAGCATATAAGAAGATGCTCAACATCATTAGACCTAGGGAAATGCAGATTAAAAACACAATGAGGGCGTGCGTGGGTGGCCTCAGTCGGTTAAGTGTCTGACTTTGGCTCAGGTCATGATCTCATGGTTCAAGGGTTCGGTCCCTGCGTCAGGCTCTGTGCTGTCAGCTGTCACAGAGCCTGTTTTGGATTCTCTGTCTGTCTGTCTCTCTCTCCCCCTTCCCTCCGCCTCCCTCTCTTTATCAAAAATAAATAATCATTAAAAAACAAAATAAAACACAATGAGATAATACTAAATACCCATTAGAAAGACTACATTAAAAAGAGTGAAAATACTGGCTTTAGTTCCAGTACTCTTATTTGTTGTGGGAATTCTTGTTTGTTGTGGGAATGAAAAATGATACACTTTGAAAAATAGTTTGGCCATTATTCAACATATACTTATCCTATAGCCTAGCAGTTCTATTCTTAGCTATTGAAGATAAATGAAAGCATATATGCACATAAAGATTTATATGTGACTGTTTATAGCAGCATTATTTATAACTGCTCCACTTGGCAATTTTCCATTTGGAAACAATCCAGATGTCCTTGAACTAATGAATGGGTAAAAAAATTGTGGTACGTCCATGTAGTGGAACACTACTTAGCAACAGAAAGGAGCAAATTGCTAACACAACATGGGAAGAATCTCAAATACATTATCCTAAGTGAAAGAAGCCAGTCACAAAAGACTACATACCATATTGTATGATTTCATTTATATGAAATTCTAGAAAAGGCAAAAGTATACCAACAAAAAGTGGCCAGGGGCTGGAGAATATCACCTCCACAGGGGCTGCATGGGGAACTTTCTGGAGTGTTAGAAGGTTCTATAGTTATGATTGGTGGTTAAATGAGTCTACATTGTCAAAACTCATTGAATCATACACTTAAAATGGGTGAAATCTTGTGTATGAAAATGATATTTCAATCAAGTTGATTTTTTAAAAGGCAGGGTTGGGGGAGTGGGGGCACTGAGTCATGCAAGAGTATAATGCAAAGTTTGAAAACTTTGGCAATATTTAAGTGCTCTGGGCTTACTACGGATTTACACTCAAGTGCATGGTTGGGATCATTATTGAGACTTACTGTGGGTCAGGATTAATTAAGTGTTATAATTGGCATATTGGAACCTATGCGGCCTTATACTGTGAGCCCTAATTCTACCTCTGTTCTTTCACTATAAATGTTTCTCTTCTAGTGGTATGGCTTTGAAGTCACATAGATTTGTATATGAATCTTGACTTTACCACTTACTAGCTCTGTGACCTTGGGAAAATGAATGTAAATTCTCTGTGACTTAGTTTTTTCATAAATAATGAAATGACTAACATCTCGTAGGGATTTTTTGAATCTGTCATTCCTTGCCTCTCAGTTTTCTTACCCAATATCAATTTACAGACCTCTCAACACATGTTGCGGCTTTACCTTTCTACCCTAGTCCCCTGACCTCTATGCTCTTCTGCATGCCCATTGTATTTCCCTGCCCTCCCCGCACCCCACTTTGTTCTGCCACATCCCCATTCCTCTGTGTCTAGTTTGAAAGCACAATTGTGTCAGTCTTCTCTATCTTCTCATGGCTTTCTGCAAAACCCCTTTCCTTCCTTTCTTTAGAAGGGCCTGCTCCCTTATGTTTTCTCAGGGTAGCCCATTTTGCCACAGCTACTCAAAAACACCTTGATAACCTATGTGTTCAACCAAAAATCCCCATAAAAATTCAGTTTTCTATTTCCTGTTTGTCTCTGTAAATAGTGAGGTATAGATTAAATGTTCAAGTCCACATCAAAAAAGAAATCTGCTTGCAATTAGGTTGACCCATCCACAAATGCAGAAGTGTATAATTTATAGAAGGGATGGATAATGGATGTTAACGATCACTTGAAAATTTATTAAAGAATCCACGAGTCTATACTGGTTTTATTCTATTTTTAAAAATTTTTTAATATTTATTTTTTGAGGAGAGAGAGGGGGTGGGAGGGTCAGAGAGAGAGGGAGACACAGAATCTGAGGCAGGCTTCAGGCTCTGAGCTGTCAGCACAGAGCCCGACTCAGGGATCGAACTCACGAACTGCAAGATCATGACCTGAGCTGAAGTCAGACGTTTAACTGCCTGAGCCACCCAGGTGCCCCTATACTGATTTTAAACAGATAAATGAAAAAATAAATAATGAAGAAGGGAGAACTTCCTTAAAATAGAATGCCAATTAGTAAATATAGAAGTGTGAAAAAATCACCGCTTTGCAACTGTCATAGTAATAACTGATTCAGGCAAGAATCATCAATGGATGCATTAAAACTGCTGGAGTAAGGTTTGATGAGGACACAATATTTACAAGTTTGAACGTATCTCCATACAGATTTCCTATTAATAACAAATAGCTCTCTAGTGGAGAAACCTGGTGGACACCACCTTGATGAAGACAGCAACAAACCAATATGACAAACTGCCATCGCATACTCCCGAGTATGGGGCCTCAACAAGGACGTAATGTCACTTGTGCAGTGTTTCTGCCTACAAGATTTACTAACTCGGATCATGGGGAAGTGCTGGATAAACCTATATTGAGAAAAATTCCACAAAACAACGAGCCTGTGCTTTTCAAAACTGATCAACATCATGAAAGACAAGGTTGAGGACCTGTTTCATCTTAAAGGAGCCTAAAACAGCATGGCAATTAAATTCCTTAAATAATCTTGGATTGTCTCCTGGACTGAAAAAAATTATAAAAAACACTACTGAGACATTATTGGATTGTGCATATAGGATTATTTCAGTGTTAAGTGTCTTGACTTTGATAATTATATTGTAGTTTTATTATGTCATTGTTCCAAGGAGATATATCCTGAATTAGTAAGAGGTAAAGAGTCATGATGTCTGCAACTTATTCTCAAATGGTTCATCCAAAAATAAAAAAGCATATTTATGTACTTTGAGAGGCAGCAATAAAACAAATGTGACAAGGGGTGCCTGGGTGGCTCAGTCAGTTGAGCGTCCGACTCTTGATTTCGACTCAGGTCATGATCTCATGGTCATGAGCTCGAGCTCTGTGTCGGGTTCTGTGCTGGGTGTGAAGCCTGCTTAAGATCTCTCTCTCCCTCTCTCTCTGCCCGTCCCCTTCTCACAAGTTCAGTCTCTTAAAAAACAATGACAAAAACAAATGTGACAAAATGCTAATAACTGGTGAAACTCTGTAGAGTATATAGGAGTGCTATAACTTTTCTGTAAGTAAGCAAACATTTCATTCAAATGTTTTTTAAAAAAAAATTTTTTTTAACGTTTATTTATTTTTGAGACAGAGAGAGACAGAGCATGAATGGGGGAGGGTCAGAGAGAGAGGGAGACACAGAATCTGAAACAGGCTCCAGGCTCTGAGCAGTCAGCACAGAGCCCGATGCGGGGCTCGAACTCACATACCGCGAGATCGTGACCTGAGCCGAAGTCGGACACCCAACCGACTGAGCCACCCGGGCGCCCCAAAATGTTTTTAATAAAAGAAATTTTACTAAAGAAGTTTTAAAAATCCACATCAGCCACTCTTTATGAATTTACAAATGAGCCAATTTCAGCCTGTGAATAGTTTCCCTTTTTCTTAATTAAATGGACATCTACTCCAAGCCAGGGTGAACTGAATTGAGAGGTGCTCCTTCCTGTATTGAGAATACTCATCTCATCAAGGCAGTTTCCCTTGCAACTAAGGCCTAGGCAGTGACATCCACCTGAATGTCAAGGGGACTGATAGGAACTTTCTGGCTGTGACAATGGCCGCAGAAAAACTGAGTTCCAAGATGTGAGTGGCAGCACTGTGGTGACAGCATCCAGGGCCTTATCCCAGTACCACAACTGGTCTGTTGTTTTCAACCAAGAACCTTGATTGAGGTGATACCCATATGTTAAAGTCTGATGAGAGGTCAGAAATCTTGTCTAGTTCTTTCCTTGACTCCTCAGAGTTCTATAATCCTTAAAAGCATTATATGCTCAATTAATGACTGCTGATGGGCCAGATCTCAGCTACCTTTTCACCAGAAGGGACATGGCAGGTGGGGGGGTGTTTCATGTTCTTCTTTACAAAGAGGGCAGCAGCTGGCTCTCTGAGTCCCCAGACACAAAGAAGGAGGGAAATTCTTGGAGGACAGGGGCCGTGAACTCAAAAGACACGAAGACCAGCAAATACTACCTTGAAAATCACATTATATCCAATGATGGAAAAGCTCTTAGAAATGTAAGCATGAAAGGGGCACAAAAGTGAGTACTACTTAACCTTCACAGAGGAGAAGGGTAGGGAAGGGAGTGATCTTTTATCGTTTGCTCTGCCTCAGGACGCAGCAAAGCTGGGTGCTTCCATACACACACGACTGGCCTCATCTCATCTTTACAACAACAGCCTCCTGCCCCCTGTCACACTTGAGGGGACAGAATCTTAGAGACATTAGATAATTTGTCCAGGGTCACACAGCTAGTACGTGGCAGAGTGGCAGCTTACATCCGGCCCCAGTGGACTCCGTGCTCTGTTCCCGTGCTCAGTTACCACAGAGTAACTGTTTGTGGAGGCAGGGAGAGAAGGAAGGAAATCACCAAGTTCAAAAGAATCTCTCTCCCTACTATCTCCTGTACCTTTGTCCTTCTCTTAGGACACTGTACTGGTGGCTGTTTTGTGTATAGGCCCACAGTCTGGGACAGTCTGAAAACTCTTTGAGGACAGAGACCACATCGCTGTCCCCTCCATCTCCCCCACTGCCTCACCCTGTGCTTTGAGTTGACCTGGCCTGTTGGACCTAGTTCCATTGTGTTCTTTTCCTGTGATCTCTTCCAAGGTGGCCAGATGACTCACTGAACTACATGTGACTTTCTTTCGTGTCAGTGAAAATGGAGGTTAGGTTGCCACAGCCCAGAGTTATTTGAGATTCATTCTCATTGTTGAATCTATTTATAGCACAAGGCTTTCAAGTGCCAATAAATTCCTCGGCTGTTGATTCACATCTTCAGTATAACTATTTTTATACACTGGTATGATTTTTTTTTAATGGAAAGTACTTTAAAAGTGGAAGCTGCATTGTATCACTTTGATTTTCCTGTAAGTAAAGTACTTTCCAATCAATCATTCTTGGAATAATGGAACAGTTCTCATTGATACAACATGACGGTTTTAACCTTTTACTGAAAATTATTTTTGTGCTAGAAGGGGTCATGGCATAATTCGTCTTTCTTCAACAAAAACACCCAGGTGGCTACCGTTCGTTGCCTTCTCGCAGCGATTTCCTCTCGAAGAGCCGCTCTTACAGGATGGATGTGGCATTCCGAGGTTCCTGCTCTCCTGAGGGCCTTTGCACTCCTGGGTCTGGAGAAGTCCTGGTCTGTGGTACCCATGGAGGCAGTGCAGTGAAAAGAGAGCCAGACATGGCTTGTGGCGCACCCGACCTTCCAGTGGGGTGGGCGGGTGCAGGGGCCCAGGCAATCTGCGGGGCTGGTGGGGTAGGTAGCAGGACACTCCTGAGCAGCTAGTAAGAGGTCCCCAAGGGGAGAATCTGAGAGGTGGGAGCCAAGGGCGGCACCCCAGAGTTGGGGTGTGGGGTTGGGGTGGGCAGCCTTTGCCCCTAGTGCCTGAGGCGCTGTTGCCTTCAGGAGGTTGCTGCTCATTTCCCTTCTGCTCCCCTTCAGACCATCCTCTCTGTCTGACTGTCCCAACTCTCTCTTCCCTCCCACTGCCCCTTGCCCGCCTGGAGCCCTTGGCTATGACCAAGGGTCTGTTCCCTCACCTACCAGCTCCCATCCAGTCTCTGAGGGCCCTGCACTCCCTCTCTCTCTCTTTTCTTTAACGTTTACTTATTTTGAGAGAGAGTGAGTGAGAGAGTGGAGGAGGGGCAGAGAGAGAGGGAGAGAGAATTCCCGCTGCCAGCGCAGAGCCTGATGCAGGGCTCCGATTCACGAACCCTGAGATCAGGACCTGAGCTGGAATCAAGAGTCGGACTCTCAACGGACTGAGCACCCCGGGGCCCCAGGGCTCTGCTCTCTTGACGAGAGATGGGGGCGGGCTGATAGCTCCAGCTCATGGAGCTGGCAGAGGTGCCTGAAAGTGGCGGATGGTGCCACCACAGCAGAGCACACCCGCATGTTGAGCCACGTCCAGGTGGTCTACGTTAGCTCCTTTGTCCCAAGTTCTGCTCAGTCAGGCTCTTGGCTGTGCGCTGTGCGAATCTTTGCCTTTCTTTCACCAGAGCCTGTAGAGAGGTAGGCGTGGTTGGGGCTGCAGTGTATGGTGATGCAAGGTGGCACTGCACAAGGGCGTCCAGGTGAGGGGGTGACCATGGGTCCACAGGCAACGCTCTGCTCATCAAGCTGTGTGCCTGGCCAAAGGGGCACCTTCTTCTAATTTGCACAAAGTGCCATGGAGGTTGGCAGCGACACTGGAGGGTCCTTATTTGAAAACTGAGGAAACTCGGATTCAAGGAGGTTAAATAACTTGCCCAAGGGAAAAATAAAGGTGGTAAAGGGCAGTCAGGAGTTGTTCCAAGGACATCTGTGTGGACATCCAGCAACAGAGCAGGTGCGGAAGCTATTTTGGGAGAGAGAGATTGGGCTTTTGGCTACTGCTTGAATTTTCCTATTTCCCCACGGGAAGGCTTAGGTTTTCTACTGCAGTGAAGAATGACAGGGAGGAGAGAGTGGAGACGGTGAATCTCTAATGACGTCCCCCTGTCTAGGATCCCACTTTCCTCAGTGTTCTTGGGGCAGGAGCCGGTAAGAGAATGGGACCTTGAGTTGCCCTGGGCAGGTGTGGGGGAGAGAATTTCAGGAAAGACCATCTCAGATGAACAACCAGATAGTCTAACCTGGCTAAGGAAGGAGGGGAGGTCAGGAGGGAGTCAGCAGGTCAGAAGAAAACAGAGGGAACTAGGAGGACAGTGAGAACAAGGGCAGGAGAAGAGGTGAGAGAGCTGGTTGTGGTCAGAGCGTGGGACGTGAGGCTTATTCCCACATAATGGGAGTGGTGCAGGTATTAGCCATTTCCTGGGAGTCTCGTGGAGGTGGGAGGCTGGCGTGGAGGTGAAGAGTCACTGGAAGTGAGGGCATCCTCATGGCACTGGAGTCATCTGATAGGATGACTGTAGGATGGGGTGGAGGGAAGAATGGTGGTGGAGATGAACGGAATGATCAGGAAAGGAGGTCCAGGCATTGTAAGTAAAGTGCATGGGCCTTGACGATGCAGGACTCTCTACAGGAGGGTCGAGGAGAGAAGGCTGGAAGCTGCGGCCAACGGGCTTTGGGATCAGGAGCAGCTTTCACCTGCAAAGGCCGAATGGGAGTCAAGGATGTAAAGGAGCTTATTTAGGAGGAATGGCAGCCGTAGGGCTTCCGTGGAAGGTTTAGGAGGGGGAGAAGCACAGAGTGGCAAGGGATCCTCCTGGGTCCCGTGTCTCTCTGACCCTCCCTTGTCTCTGTCATGGGGCCCTTTTCCTTCTCCTGCACTAACAATATTGGTGTTCCCTTGCCTTCTGTCCCCGGCCCGCCATCCCTCTCATTCCCCACAATTTCCAGGGTGCCTCTACTGCTGTGTGGTTAGTTTCAACTGCTATGATCGCGATGAGTCCTAAGTCAGTACCTTTAGCGCACCCTCCTCCGTCTCCAGATTCACGTATCTAACTACCCCTGAGTCTGCTTAGCCAGCCTCACGTCCCCTGCAGGCAACTCTAACTCAACAGGCCCAAACTGCGCTCACACCTCTGCCGGAACACAGGCCCCTTCTTGTCTTTTCCACACTGACAGTTTGGGGGTCTTCTGCATGTCTTCTCCCATATAACTAATGAGTCACAGGTTGCCAAGTTTAAATCCTAGATGTTTCTCAAGTCTATCCTCTCATCTCCACCCTCTCCTCCCATCATCCTACTTTCTGCTCCCATCACCTCTAGAGGACCACACGACTCCCTGACTAGTCTCCCTGCCTCCAGTCCGGCCCCTTCCAACCCAGCCTCCACACTGCTGTAGTCCTTGGAATGTTCCTCATCTTTCTTAGGATAAAATTTCAGCTCTTCAGCATGGCACGTGAGGTTCTCTAGCACACTCGCCCGGTTTCACGTCTTACACTTTCCTGTTCACCTTTGGCATCTTTGGTCTTCATTCATGGAAATATCTCGCTTGGACTCTTCCCTAGATTAACTCCTACTCATCTTCTAAGACTCCGACAAGGTATTAACTTAGTCATCACGTAGATACTGACTGGCACCACATATACAGCCCTGTGTTTTCCTCCTGCATGCTCCTGCCCTCCTCCTTAGTCTTCATCCCCTCAAACCTCCATCCCCTCAGACCAGCACAATGCGGGTTCACCGCTGAAAAACGTGTTGACCGAATGGAGGACTGTCTGGAGGGCGGGTGCTGAGTGATCAGGCGAGGAACACACACTGTCCCAAGAATGCCCTGTAGGAGGGATGACAATGAGACAGACTTGTGAAAGTCCTGGTTTGCCAAATTCTAGTTGATAGAAAAGTGGACGAGTTAGAAGGCATGACGGCTATTAAGTGTGGTTGGGAAAAAACCCCATGTGATGAAAATCCCCAAGGTACAAACTTGTCAGGCGGCTCCAACAGATCCCAGACAATCTTGCAACAATGATGTCATCACGAGGCTTCATTTGTTAGGAATCCGTACCCACGCTGGATGACTCATCACCCAAACTGCTGAGGGACCCTAACAGTTAAAACCCTCACATTCCTCCTTGATGTCTTAACACATTCCATCTGACAAGTAGATACCACTTTCCTTTCTCTGCAAAACCTCTCCCTACACAAAGCTATTCAAAGCCCACACTGTGGACCCAAATTCCTCAGCCAGGCTTGTGGTTTGAGAGGCCAGGGAAAAGGCAAATGGGATGAACCATGACTAACTCCCAAGTCAATGCACTGTTTCCTCACCAAAACAGAACACTGCAAAGGGTTCAGGAAGGGGAGGGAGAACCGTGTAAACCCACCAGGGTTCCTGTCACCTTCCTCCCCCACACAGGGTTGCACCAAAGCCGAGGTGGCTCCCCCTCGGGCTAGCCTGGCGGCAAGTCTTGCTGTGCTCTTGCTGCCAGGTTCTAAGAATGGGGCTTCTGCCACGTTCCTGTCTGCAGGAGGTTGAGGCATGAACATCTGGTTGGGCCCGGGAAGCCGGCGTCATTCTTTCTCCTGAAAGGGCTCATCGTGCACTGGCAGGAGACACAGTGTCATGACCCTCCAGGAAGCAGCACGGAGGGAACAAACAAACCTGATTTTAAATCCTGCCTTCTCGCCTTTTTATTAGCTGTGTGTCATCTTTTAAATATGGTCAATCCACTATTTTTATACCTACAGTGGAGCCCCTCTGGACACAGCTGGGAAAAATGTTTTTCTCAACTGGGAACATGCTTTCTCAGCTGGGACAATGCAGTAAATGGTTCGGAACCAGATGGGCCTGATTAAGTCCTGATTTCACCACTCTGGCAAGTGACTCAACCTCTCTGTGTCTGTCTGTAAAATGGGAACCTACCCCATAGGGCTCCTGTAAACACTGAATTAGATAACGTACGTGAAAAGGCCCAGTACAGAGCCTGGAGGAGAGCAGGTGCCCAACAAGAGTGGGATGCACTAGATGGTATCATCTCAGAGGCCCCTTCATTTGTGAACGTTTTTGGAAACGAAAGCCCATGACCTAGGTCAGGAGGGACCAGACAAAGGTTCTAAGGAACAAAGAGGGTCGTGATCCTAGGGCATGTCCCTAAGGGTCGTAGGGGAAGGAGTTTATGCTGTGACTGGCTTTATTTTCAGGAATGCTCTCTCAGCCAGAAACAGACAGAAGCCAGTGTCCTGGAGCTCTTAATGACAAGGGAGGCCAGGCTCCAGAGAGTTCTAGAAGTGACCTCCTGTATGTGCTGGGGCCTGGGACAGCCATTCCTCTGTGGGGGCAGGGAGATGCTTTATGAGACCTCTAAAGAGGCTGTGAGTAGGAGATTAAAGAAATGTACAGTGAAGAGTATAAAGGTCCCTCTAGTCAGTGTAAGACTGGGGAAACCTGGTAAATCTTATGCTTTCCTTTGAGCCGAAGGAACACAGGGAGAGCGACGAGCGAGGCTTGTGTGAGTGGCCTGCAGCTGGGAGGGGCTGGAGGACAGCACGGGAAGAGGCTGACCCGTTGGCGGGGAAAGCTGCGCACATCGGCCCGCACTGCCACTCTGAGGGAGGGCCGTGTTTTCCCTCACGGCCGAGCCAGCCACTGGGCCGAGGGCTGCTGCCCGGGAGGGGGAGGTGGCGGCAGAGCCTGGAGGATGGCAGGCAGGCCGAACAGACGGTGCAGGGACGACCCTGGAGTATGTTCCTCTGGCTGTGCTGGAGTCTGCAGTCGGGGCCCATCCTGCTTAGTGACGGACGCTGGGTCACCTAATCCATCTTCCCTATGTGACTGCCCTCACCACTCAAGGTGTGAACAGAAAGAGAGAGGCCTGCCTAGACCCTTCACTCCATTCGGGGCGTGCATTCTCAACTGGGGCAGTATCTCCCGACAGGGGGGAAATTCCTGCTTGCATGGTGGGGAGGGGTTGTGGTGAAAATTTTTTTTGACATAGTACAATGATATGTGGTTCTCCAAAGGCACAGTATGGAAACGTATCTATCTAGAAAGAGAGAGTATCTGTGGTACTAAAATTTCACAGGGGGAGATGACAAATAGGAAAAAAAAAATCTTAAAAGGCTCCTTTTAAAGAAAAGAAAGTTGAGAAACCCTGAAGTAGGGCCTGTTGTTCCAAAGAACTGCCAGTGGCCTGACCAGGATCTTCTGGTGCATTAAGAAGCCCTGACCAGCGATCTCCAAGTTCCCTGGCACACGAGGCAGGTGTTGGTAGCTCCCTGCCTTCTTTCTGCTGAGCCAGAAACCCCTGCATCTCCCAGCCAGCTCCTCTCCTGCTGGCCTCAGTCAAGTCTCCGTGGCCACCAGTGAGCCATGGATGGGCAAGCCCCGACTCCCGGACTGAGGACTTCACAAGGAGATTGGAACCAGGGTTGCCTGGCCTATCTTCCCAAGGCAGGAAAGTGCAAAGGTTCTCTCCTAGGCAGGCAAGAGCGAGTCTGATAAACATACCACGAGATAGAATGCTGCTTACACAAGAGCCCCGTTTCACAGCTCAAATCTGAATATCCCTATTTTCTCTTATCAGTACATATTGACATCAGAAGGATGAGATCACATCCTTTCCAACCTCAACCTTCTGGCTGCCCTAACCAGATCAGCTTAGGAGCATCATGATGGACAATGAGAATCTAGTTTTCTTATCACTATTGTGTAAGGGCTGCTGATTTTTATTCTAAATAAACCTGTAGGGAACGTGGACAAATCATTATGTCAGAAACATCCATGACCGTGGCTTCAACTATTAGCTACCTTCGTTTATTACATTTAAATTTCAATTATTAGGCTGAGAGTAGTCAGATTTTAAAACACAGTGTGATTAAAAGAAAAAGTAAATATTTCCTGCCTTAATATATTTCAAGTGATTATTATTTCCGATTAATCAAGTACGAAACTGCATGCAGCAAACTACTGATGTGATTTTTATTCCTGCCTTTCAAATAGGCACAGTGTTTTCCCAGCTCTACACTTTATTAGCTATTTGATTTGACTATTTAAGTCAACTATAGGCCCAACATGGGACTCGAACTCACAACCCTGGGACTAAGAGTTGCATACTCCACTGACTGCGCCAGCCAGGTGCCCCTGCCAAAACAGCTTGAGATATAATTCATGTACTATCTAATCTGCCCACTTAAAGTATACAATTCAGTGTTCTTTAATATAGTCACAGTGTTGAACAACCATCACCACAGTCTAATGGTAGAAATTTTTGTCCCCCCCTAAAAGAAAACTCCTACCCACTGACAACCACACTTCCTACCTTCCTGAAAAACTCCAGGCTTAGGAACCACTGATTTACTTTTGTCTCTATAGATTTGATAAATAGGCACATGTTTTTGAGCAAAGTCATTTCATATTCTAATTCCATAATTAACCAACAGCTTATTCTAATCAGACAATAATTTCATCACATTTAACCAATTAGAGTCATACCTAATCTCTTGATTTTGTGTGAAAAGTGAAGCTGACATTGGCCTACTGAGAACTGCCCTGTGTTACTAAAACTACATTCCCAATGGGCACCGAGGCAACAGATTTAGCTTCTTTCCTGTCCAGATATGTTCACCGAACAGTCAGTAAAGATTCGAAGTGAAATAATAAATATACCAGGAGCTTGCCATTAAAGAATTCCTACGGTGAAGGTGTTTGTAAAGGCTAATCTCTAAGGTAAAATCCATCTACACTGTCTCCAGCACAGGCACGTTGACTGGTCGGGTTTGTTTTTTTTTTTTGTTTTTTTTTTTCAACGTTTATTTATTTTTGGGACAGCGAGAGACAGAGCATGAACGGGGGAGGGGCAGAGAGAGAGGGAGACACAGAATCGGAAACAGGCTCCAGGCTCTGAGCCATCAGCCCAGAGCCCGACGCGGGGCTCGAACCCACGGACCGCGAGATCGTGACCTGGCTGAAGTCGGACGCTTAACCGACTGCGCCACCCAGGCGCCCCGACTGGTCGGGTTTTTAACTCATGGTTTCTATAGGTTTGGTTTGCTTGAGGAAGTTTCTTTTTGGTCCTCTCTCCAATGATTACCATGTGGCAATGGACACTTAGCTTCCTTCTCGAAGGTCATGACTCCCTTGCATAGGGCCAAAATGGGTGGTTTTAGTACAGACCCTTCCACTGCCAGTATGTGACAAGTTCCAGTCATGAGAGCTTCAGTGCCTATGTACAGAGTCTGTCCTTACCAATCATCACAAAGCTTTCCATAGAAAACAGCGTGTCTGAAAATGGATATATTTTTCTAGACCTTGCAGCCATTTATCGGGCAGTGGTTTTCCTCTCTTAGCACCAGATAAACTGCTAGGCTGAGTTGGCAGAATCTGAGACACATCCACCAAGACGATGAATCAGTCATTATGTAGGAAAAAAGGTGGATCTGGCCAAGGAAATTAGAACTTTTTCCAAGTCTTTGCCCTGGTATAATGCTCATATTACCAGAATCCTGTCTGCAGAATGACAATGACTTTCACTTTTTCATAGTTCTGTCATGAACATGCATTACAGAGCATGTTTGCAGATGTGATTCATTTGAATCTCATTACAATCCTGTGACATAGGTAGGATGGGTCTTTCATTTTCCAGATGAGAAACCAAGTGTGAGAACTTGGTCAAGGTCAAATGGCTTGGTGGCAGAAGTGGATGCTTCAGTTGAAGGCCAGGGTCTGTTGAAGCAATCCTCTGGAGAGGCCATCCGTGTACTCTAACTTTGCTCAAAAAGACTTTGAAAGCTTCTCTTTGGAATACTTTACAAATCTGCAGCACATCTTTGAATACCCTGAGTGGAGGCAATATTTCATCTTCTATGTCAGTGGTTCTCAAACTAGAGCGAGCATCAGAATTACCTGAGGGGCTTGTCAAAACGCAGATTGCTGGGCCTACTTAGCCCAAAGTTTTGGATCCATTAAATCTGAGGTAGGGCCCAGATGACTCTCCCAGGTGATGGTGGTGTAGCTAGTCCAGGGATGC
The DNA here is from genome assembly GCF_007474595.2 of Lynx canadensis. NCBI lineage: Eukaryota > Metazoa > Chordata > Mammalia > Carnivora > Felidae > Lynx > Lynx canadensis. Next base: position 117,842,634 of record NC_044305.1, on the reverse strand, counting down.
ACTTTGAGAACCACTATCCTAAGGAATTTATTTCTGGAAAAGGTGAATCATTCAAAAACAAGTGTTGTGACCACAGTGGAGACCAAGCTGGAGAACTCTGCCACTGGCCAAGAACGGTGGACAGCGGGAAAGACCACCACCAGTTCTGAGGGAAATTCGAATAAAGAGAAAGGTGCTACACAATGGCAGTTTGGTTGAACTACACGTGAAGCTTGTTACTTCGATTTTTTTTTAAGCTTACTTATTTTTGAGAGAGAGAGAGTGAGCGAGGGAGGGGCAGAGAGAGAGGGAGAGAGGGAATCCCAAGCAGGCTCCATGCTATCAGTGTGGAGCCTGATGTGGGGCTTGAACCCATGAACTGTGAAATCATGACCTGAGCTGAATCAAGAGTTGGATGCTTAACCGACTGAACCACCCAGGCATTCCAATATGAAGCCTTTTAATATTACTACTTTAAAGGGGATTTCACTCTTTCAGATGTGTGCTAAAGAATTTTTCTCATGCACAGTAGTACATGTATGGGATGCACTCTTTTATTTCCCAGCTTTAGAAAAAGGAAAGAAACCATGGAGGTGACACCCACATTAGGGAGAATCAGTATTAGGAGAGAATTAATAGCTATTTACAGCAGCTGACTAGTCAGGCTGGTAAAGCGGGGGTCCTTTCTAGGCCGAAAGCATGATGGGTGAGGATGATGAGGGGAAAGCTTGGACTCTTCCTAGCCTGGCTGTTCTGTCCAGATTAGAATGGAAAAAGGTGAAAAGATCTAATTTTGGATGCCAAAGATAAACACGCAACATTTTATGGGGAAAGAAAATTCTAGCAGGAAAGAAGAATGAACTACATTAGGTATTTAAGCTGAGAGTCAATCCTTCGTGTCACAGAAGGGGAAAAGAAAAGAGGCGGAGGACTGCCTAAATATTCATTCTAATTTTATTTTCAATTCTACATTACATTAAACTCTCCTTGTACTCTTTAATTTACAGCAACTGCTGACACAAATTGGTGTGCCTTCTCTTCTTTGACATCAGTATTTCTCTTGAATTATGCATTTCCATCTGGAATGAGGTTTATGGGGCTAAAGCCGTCTTTATTTTAGATGGATGAAGACAGAGAGGGATCAATCGGGGGTTGAGCACAAAACCAAACTAAGGTGAGGCCGATATATGTTCAAGGCAGCATCTCGCTGTAAGTGGTATTTGAAAATGACACCAGTGTTTCAAATTTCAATATATTAAAATTCATCTACCAGTGGGGTGTCTGGGTGGCTCAGTGGTTTAAGCATCCGACTTTGGCTCAGGTCGTGATCTCACGGTTGGTGAGTTCGAGTTCCACATTGGGCTCTGTGCTGACAGCTCAGAGCCTGGAGCCTGCTTTGGATTCTGTGTCTTCCTCTCTCTGCCCTTCCCTTGCTCTCTCTCTCTCTCTCTCTCTCTCTCTCTGTCTCTATCAAAAATAAATAAACATTAAAAAAAAATTCAACTACTAGAGAACAAGAAAAACTCTATCAACCTTCATCCCAGGACTTCCAGATTCTTCATTTATTCGTACCCTACAAGTATTTGGTAGCCATTTCTAAGAGGACAGATGATCATAATAACCGTATCACTTCTATTTGATCTAAAATTGAGTTGAGGGCAAAATAAACCACCAGCCTGATGCCGTGTGTTTCGCCCACATGAGTGTCCACGGTTGTGGTGTTCAACCTCAGAGGTCAGCACCGTGGACTCCACTTTTGGTGATAAATGGCTCCTGGTCCAAGTCAACAATTGGTCCACATTGAAGAGGTCATTTGTTGGTTTCAACTGGGGCCTGACTCAGTGTCCACTCTCAGCTTCTGGTTTGTGAGGGTTCTGGGCTGGCCAGTCATACCAGTATTGAAATGGGGCATTTTGATGAAGCCATTCTGAGTTAGCACTTGCATCAAAATGACTATATGAAACATGCAGACACACTGTCTCATATTACCAAGTAATATACGCAACAGACATCCCTGACCCCACACGCTTTCTGCCACCCCATGCCACTCTCAGCCCAAGCCTGGGGTCTACCTGAAAAACAATCCTCAGCCATCTCAGAAAAGTCTCCAGTTTTAATTTTTACCCATCACACATTCCAGCCCAGGAATGGGAATTGGGGATAAAGTGAAGGTCTTTGTTTTGTACACTGCTCGACAGTTTAGAAAAAAGGAGCATTTTATGTTTAATTTTAATAGCTTAATATTCTTGAATCAGTATGGTCACATGAAAACAGCTCGGTCTTAATACTCTTTGGCTAAAATTGGCTGTGCCAAGTAGCCTCGGCATGAAGTCACTTCCTCTCTAGAACAGCCTAATTTGACCAGTGGTTGGCCAGCCTGAAGAACATGTGAGGGTCTGTTGTGAACCTGGGATGTGGCCCTGCTGTGGCAACCTGGAGTGGGTGGGCCACGAGTGCAGGGAGCCAATGGCTGCCCTTGCCCCTCTTCAGGTTCAGGGGCAGGGCCGGCATGTGGTCAGCAGGTGCTGCTGAGTCACAGCCCTCACTGTTCTTCTGTCCGGCTGGCCACAGAGAATGGCCTGTGGAGACTTGCAACTGGTAAAAAAAACCAAAACAAAACAAAACAAAAAACCCTTCTGGCCAAAATGTCTGTGGTGGCTTAATTTATTCTATAATTTAAAGAATTCCATTATTGGAAAGGATTAATGAAAGAGAAGTAGAATCCCGAGCATGAGCTAAAACTGGAATAAAAAAGGCCCATTCTTTGGGCAATATTAATGGAAGCTTTGTATAAATAACTTTGTATACTGATGAGTAAATGGCACTTAGAACTAAACTGTCTGTTAGTGATTCACTGGGTTCTAAAGGCTGGCCTTGCCTTCTGTGCTCTGCAATCCTTTTCCTTTGTGACTCCGCTCTTCTAGACAGAAAACAGTTAATCCAATAGGATTTAGTCTCTCACAAAAGACTATGCTAGAACATCTTCTGCCAAATGTTCATCTTCTAGCAGCTGCTTTTTCATTTCGGTGAGAGGTACTTGAAATAAAATCATTGTTCTCTGGGAAAATTGCACGCTAAATAGTGTAGAGCTCCCAGATTATTAAACAGCAAAGACATCTGATAATATTAGCACCAACCACAGGTTCCACTTCTGCTGATGCACAAAATTTTGAGTAGTTAGTCATTGCACAATATCGTATTTATATCCTTTTTTGCTTGAGCTGTTAGGCCACAGAATCCGTAGGCAGTTGCTGTTATAAAAGGGTTCTCTGGGTTATTTATAACGTTTCTGGTTCCTTACGAGTTGCTGGTTCACTCTTGGGTCTTGGGTCGGTTGTACACTGGGAGAATGAAGGGTGGAACTGAACCATCTTTCTGGGAATCTCACTGCTGAAGGCTGGTGTGGATGATTCACAACAACCTGTACGCCTGGGCCCGAATACCTGCTTTGTCTACACAACCAAATTCATCACATACTGGCTGATTTGTCACTTCATCAGGGGGGCAGTGTGTAGTTACGGGAAGGCTGTGTTTGCACCTGCAGAAAGCTAGTGTCTCAGGCACAGATGGTAGGGGAGATATCTCAACTAGCATTGTGTTGCAAAAGAGTTTCCTTCACATGCTATTTACTTTAAATGAAGGATACATTTCTGCTCCAAATGCTACTCTGTTGCACAGATCAGTGATTCCCCGAAATGGGGGTGGCAGGCAGCCAGACATGCCCAATGGAAGGGCGTATAGGGATCACCTGGGCATTTCATTTGATTTTCTGTAAACGACACAGGCATCTTCCTGTGCTATCTGCAGAGAATCACCGATGATATGGATTGTTTCCTTAAAAAAATTTTTTTTTAGTCTTTATATATTTTTGAGAGAGCAAGTAGGGGAGGAACAGAGAGAGAGGGAGACACAGAATCCGAGGCAGGCTCCGGGTTCTGAACTGTCAACACAGAGCCCGACGTGGGGCTTGAATCCACGAGCCGTGAGTTCACGACCTGAGTTGAAGTTGGATGCTTAACCGACTGAGCCACCCAGGCGCCCCTGATGTGGATTGTTTCTAATGGGAGTAGGTCTTACTCCTTAGGTGAGTCAAGGCCCCCAAAATGCTGACAACCACCACGACTGATAGAATGATCTAGTGGTGTTGACCATGAACTAAGCATCTTACTTGGTCCCCCCACCCTTTTATTTTAAAGGATATGAACTACCATTCTGTCCTCTGAATTCTTGAGTTCCTAAACTCCCTCTCAGTATCCCCACTGCCACCTCCCTAGTCCAGGCTGCCATAATTTGTTACTAGATAGATCAAGACAACAGTCTTTGGGTGGTTCTCCCTGCCTCTGGTATTGTAATCTCCAATTTAGTCTTTATAAGGAGCCATTTAAATTTTTTAATGGAGTACAAATCTGATAAAATCTCTTCCTGCTTAAACTCTTCAGTGGCTCCCCATTGCCCTCAGGAGAACATGCAGATTTCCAGTTGTGGCAAATGAAGCCCTTCACAGCCTGTCCCTGTTAGAGCCACACCTCATCCTGTTCTGTTCTTCCTTGTATCATAAACTCCACACAGAACTACTTAAATTAGAGGCACAAACCTGATACACTCTCTTAGTCCTGCACCTTTCATGAGCTGCTGCCTCTGCCTGGGTGACCCTTCCCCAAGCTGACTTATCCTGTAGCTCGCCCTCCCTTGCCCTCTCAAAAGCAGGGTTAATGGCCCCTCAGGCCAGGTGGGCTCCTCATCTGCTCTCCCACCACACCTGTTTTGTTTCATTGACGCTGGAACAAGAATAAGGTGACAGGGGCCTCCCCATCATGGTACTCCTCATTCTGAACGTGGGTTACAGACTCTTCCAGACTTAAGCTCTTTGTGGCCAGGGACTGTCTTTTAAGTTTATTTATTTTGGGGTGCCTGGGTGGCTCAGTCGGTTAAGTGTCCGACTTCAGCTCAGGTCACGATCTCGTGGTCCGTGAGTTCGAGCCCCGTGTCGGGCTCTGGGCTGATGGCTCAGAGCCTGGAGCCTGCTTCCGATTCTATGTCTCCCTCTCTCTCTGTCCCTCCCCCGTTCATGCTCTGTCGCTGTCTCAAAAAGAAATAAACGTTAAAAAAAAAATAAAAAAAAATAAGTTTATTTAGAGAGAGAGCACACGTGCACAAGTGGGGGAGGGGCAGAGGGAGAGAGAGAATCCCCAGCAGGTTCCATGTTCATCTCGGAGCCCGACCCAGGGCTCAATCTCACAACTGGGGGATCATGACTCAAACCGAGAGTGGGCTGGCCAACTGACTGAACCACCCAGGCGCCCCGCCAGGGACTATCTTATTACATGAGTGTCCCTATTATACCAGTGCACAGCTGCTGTTTAGCATGCAGAAAATTAAAATACAGTGTGCTGAATAAACGTATGCTCAGTGGGGTGCTCCTCACCTCCTTTTGCCAGAACTTCCCACAGGGATCGTTTCTGTTTCTTAAAGGACAGTGACTTTCTGTGTTTAAGGACTGTGTTTTCTGTTCTAGAGGTCACTTTTGTTTCATCAACCTTGGAACAAGAATAAGGTGACAGGAAGCCTCCGGATTCCAGACATCTCTCCCTAGCAATGTTAAAAGACACGAAGAATAGAAAAGAGAAGGTCAAATATATACCTTATAGGGGTTCTAGAATGAGGGGATTGAGGACATAGAGGGGAGGCAATAATGACAGAGAGAATGGTTAAGAATTTTTCAGAATTGGTGAGAAACACAAATGCTGATGTTTATAGCAGCATTGTTAACAACAGCCCAATTATGGAAACAGCCCAAGTGATGAACGGATAAAGATGTGATGTATATATACAATGGAATATTACTCAGCCATAAAAATAGTGAAATATTGCCATTTGCAATGACCTGGATAGAACTGCAGTGTACTACGGTAAGCGAAATAAGTCAGTCAGAGAAAGACAACTACCGTATAGTTCCACTCAAGAAACAAAACAGATGACCATATGGGGGGAAAAAAGAGAGAGAGGCAAAGCAGGAAACAGATTCTTAACTACAGAGGACATGGTTACCAGAGGGGAGGTAGGTGGGGGAATGGGTTAAATAGGTGATGGGGAGGGGTGCCCGGGTGGCTCAGTCGGTTGAGCATCCGACTTCAGCTCAGGTCATGATCTTGCCATCTGTGAGTTTGAGCCCCACGTTGGGCTCTGTGCTGACAGCTCAGAGCCTGGAGCCTGCTTCCGATTCTGTGTCTCCCTCTCTCTCCCTCTGCCCCTCCCCCAACTCAAGCTCTGTCTCTCTCTCTCTCTCTCTCTCTCTGTCAAAAATAAACAAACATTAAAAATAGGTGATGGGGATTAAGGAGTCCACCTGTTGTGATGAACACTGGTGTTGTGTATTAAGTAATGAGTCACTAAATTCTACACCTGAAACTAATATTACACTGCACGTTAACTAACTTGAATTTATTTTATTTTATTTTATTTTATTTTATTTTATTTTATTTTATTTTATTTTATTTTTAATACAAAGGTTTTATTGATGTACTTTAAGGATGGGATATAAAGCTATTTAACTTACTTTTAAAATGTGAGACTAGTCTCATGTGCTTTTAAAAAAATTATTTGTTTTTTAAATTTACATCTAAGCATATGCGGCAACAGTGATTTCAGGAGTAGATTCTTTAGTGCCCCTTACCCATTTAGCCCATCCCCCTCCCACAACCCCTCCAGTAACCCTCTGTTTGTTCTCCATATTTAAGAGTCTCTTATGTTTTGTCCCCCTCCCTGTTTTTATATTATTTTTGCTTCCCTTCCTTTACGTTCATCTGTTGTGTCTTAAAGTCCTCATATGAGTGAAGTCATATGATATCTTTCTCTGACTAATTTCGCTTAGCATCATACCCTGTAGTTCCATCCACGTAGCTGTGAATGGCAAGACTTCATTCTTTTTGATTGCTGAGTAATACTCCATTGTGTGTGTGTCTGTGTGTACATATATGTACACATCTTTATCCATTCATCCATCAATGGACATTTGGGCTCTCTCCATACTTTGGCTATTGTCAATAGTGTTGCTATAAACATTGGGGTGCATGTGCCCCTTTGAAACAGCACACCCATATCCCTTGGATAAATACCTAGTGGTGCAGTTGCTGGGTCATAGGGTAGTTGTATTCTTAATTTTTTGAGGAACCTCCATACTGCTTTCCAGAGTGGCTGCACCAGTTTGCATTCTCACCAGCAATGCAAAAGAGATCCTCTTTCTCCACATCCTCGCCAACATCTGTTGCTGCCTGAGTTGTTCATGTTAGCCATTCTGACAGGTGTGAGGTGGTATCTCATTGTGGTTTCGATTTGTATTTCCCTGATGATGAGTGATGTGGAGCATGTTTTCACGTGTCGGTTGGCCATCTGGATGTCTTCTTTGGAGAAGTGTCTATTCCTGTCTTTTGCCCATTTCTTCACTGGATTATTTGTTTTTTGGGTGTTGAGTCTGGTAAGTTCTTTATAGACTTTGGATACTAACCCTATATCTGATATGTCATTTGCAAATATCTTCTCCCATTCTGTTGGTTGCCTTTTAGTTTTGCTGATTGTTTCCTTCACTGTGCAGAAGCTTTTTATTTTGATGAGGTCCCAATAGTTCATTTCTGCTTTTATTTCCTTTGCCTCTGGAGACGTGTTGAGCAAGAGGTTGCTGCGGCCAAGGACAAAGAGGTTTTTGCCTGCTTTCTCCTCTAGGATTTTGATGGCTTCCTGTCTTACATTTAATTAGGTCTTTCATCCACTTTGAGTTTATTTTTGTGTATAGTGTAAGAAAGTGGTCCAGGTTCATTTTTCTGCATGTCACTGTCCAGTTTTCCCAGCACCACTTGCTGAAGAGACTGTCTTTATTCCACTGGATATTGTTTCCTGCTTTGTCAAAGATTAGTTGGCCATACGTCTGTGGGTCCATTTCTGGGTTCTCTGTTCTGTTCCATTGATCTGAGTGTCTGTTTTTGTGCCAGTACCATACTGTTTTGATGATTACAGCTTTGTAATACAACTTGAAGTCTGCGATTGTGATGCCTCCTGCTTTGGTTTTCTTTTTCAGGATTGTTTTGGCTATTTGGGGTCTTTTCTGATTCCATACAAATTTTAGGATTGTTTGTTCTAGCTCTGTGAAGAATGCTGGTGTTATTTTGATAGGGATTGCATAGAATATGTAGATTGCTTTGGGTAGTATTGGCATTTTAACAATCTTTGTTCTTCCTAACTAACTTGAATTTAAATAAAAACTTGAAGAAAAAAAATAGAGCATTAGAGTCCCTCCCAGCCCCCCCAAAAAGCTTCAGGAAGAACAGAGCCATCAGCAGTATAAATAAGAATAGGGGCACCTGGGTGGTTCAGTTGGTTAAGTGTCTGACTTTTGATTTCAGCTGAGGTCATGATCTCACCATTCTTGGATACAAGCCCCACATCAGGCTCTGTGCTGACAGTGCAGAGCCTGCTTGGGATTCTCTTTCTCCTTCTCTCTCCCCGTCCCTCCCCTGCTCACTCTTTCTCTCTCTCTCTCAAAATAAATTAAAAAAGTAAAAAAAAAATACATAAGAATAAATTCAGATCTGGCCTGATTGTAGTAAAACTGCAGAATGGCAAAGATTAAGAAAAGTTCTTACAAAATCCTACTGTTTTTCTGTTCAAATGTGTTTTTAAAAGCTAGGTCCTGATATAGGTTGCATCTTCATAGCACTAAGCATCTGAAAGCAAAGAGATCACACTGTGTTTCTAACGTTTTTACCTCTTAAAAACCACCTGAAGCAAAAACAGCAAAATATTAAGAAATAACAAATTATCCGGCTCTCTATACTTTTCAGTATAATTGAAATATTTCACAATTTACAAAGAAGGAAGGAAGGGAGTGCGGCAGGCAATCTGACTGGCCTTGGGATGTTAGTAATCTGACTGAGGGAAGTTAGTAAATGTAAGTATTTGATGCGAATTATATTTCACGTACAACTGAATCCACACAATTAGATACCCACATGCTAAAGCAGACTAAGGAAAGGAAGACAGTTTTCTTGACAGGGAACAGGACAGTCACGGGAAGTCACTTAGCAAATATAACCATGAGATCTTTCTTTCTCTAATTTTCATTTGTTTTGACCAGGGAAAGAAAAGGATATACAATTTTCAGTTTTCAGAGACTCTTTCAGGGGAGATGTGATTCACTTAACCTCTGGACACCCTCTATCCCCAAATCACATCGCATTTATAGGGATGTACCACAGTACAGAGCCCTCCTGTAGTTTTAAAAGGAGGAAAGTGTGAATGATGAATCATGCCTTTACCTTCTGTCCCACTGCAGTACATTTTACTGACACGCACATGCATGCATGACATTCATGCCACCAACAATTTATTCACACAGAGCATACGTCCTCAGCACTGAAAATACACAAAGTATCCACACCGTTAAACTACACCACACACATGTTTTCACATGAAGGCAGACAGGTGTTTAGCAAGCTATGAACCACACACACCTTCTTCATTTCCTTGTTCACCTCTCTCAGCAGTGATGGGCACTGAGGGCGCTGGGCATGGCTCCAACTCACTGGGCTCTACAGCTTGGCTCCAGATGGTTTCTTCACCTCCTCACAATTTCAGGTCTACCCAAGCAACATCTTCACATACTGGAAGCCACTTTAGAAGCACTATGGTGTAGTCCTGACTGCCACCTCCCAGCCAAGTTATCACCCTGCTATCAAGGGCACAAGACACCACGCTGCTCTCCAGGAGTGGGGAAAAGTGGAGGGTAGGGGTAGGACGTCTTCCTTGTGGCTGGGCAAGCAAGCTTATACACCCTGAAATTGCCCCTTCCTACCGGGACAGGGACTGTCTCCTGTCCTTTCAGTCAGGGAGCATCGAGGCCCACAGAACACTCTACATCTAGATTTAGAGTTTGCTCTCTTGACTTTTGCTGATGTTTTAACATTATTTTTTCCTCTTCATCTTCCTTCCACCTCCGTGCCCCTGTTCTCCACTACCATTGCTCTTTTCAATCTCTGGCTGTATTTGAGTTCTGAAGCAGGGCCAGGGGTCCCAGCTTCCTGCTCAGGAGCCCCTAAGATGTCTGGCACTAGGCACATGTGCATGCGTGTCCAGGTCCAGCCGTGGGACAGGTGGGACAGTACTTTAGGAAAACGGAAAAGACAGCCTCGTAGTTGGCCCTGGTTCAGTTCCTCCAAGTGAAGATGACATTTCTGGTAAGCAGTTACAATTAGATTTTTAGAGCCCTGTGTTTTCAACGGATCCCATGCCGGATTAAGAAAGATAATTTAAAATATTTAATTCTGCCTGATTAGCCAGTAAATGAGGTGATCTGCTGATATGGAAGTAATGTAATAGAGCTAATATGGACCCCCCGGGCGTGACGGATGTCTTGTGCCTTGTCAGTCAGTGTCTTTAGCAATTATCTTGTCCTCCGTCCTTTCTTCATATCCAGTCAACTTTTTTTTTTTTTCATTTTCATCTTTTCTGGCAGCCAGAGTTGGAATAGTGGTTCAGATATCATGCCCATTTATTGATATCATTCCTAAGATTAAGATGGGTATTTTGGAGCCTCACCTGGGTTTTCTGTATTCTATGATGCTGATTTCAGAGATGCCATTTACTTCTGTAACTTCATTTTTTTTGGCCTGGCCTTTCTGCAGGTAAAATAATCTAAAGATAGGTTTTAAAATGGGCACCTGGGTATTTTGTTTTCATAACATTAGAAAAGAGCATTTGTGTCTGAGATTTATTCTTTCCCTTGACATATTCAAGGTAGAACTTAAGGACTGACTATAAGGAATCCTGTCGATCCTCTAGTCCCCTGAGAACACTCAGTGGCTCAGTGAGACCAAGCGGCCCTAATACACACACTACTTACTTTCCCACAAGGAACTAGAACTCTTTCGTTTTTTCAGGAAGGCCTGTTATTATGTGCCAAGCATATAGTAAGCACTGGGATTTCCCAAGAAGAACTCTCTGAGCTGGACCTTGAGGATGGATAGGAGTTTGCTAGGCAGGGAAGGAGTGTTTTTGTCTTTCCTTAAACTAGAGAGCTAGTTTGGGAATGTTAAAAAAGAGGAACTCTATTTTCCCTAGCCTCTCTAGTTAGCAGTTCAGGCCTCTATTTAAAGAAGCCTCACGGAAAGATGATTTGGTTATACTCACTGGGAGTGGTGCACCTCTCCTTCAGAGTTAGTCATTCAATGACAAGAATGAACGGAAGTGATCTATCTGTGCCCAAAACTTTGCAATCTGGACAGGATGATCCTGCCACACACTACTAGCCGTGCAGTCCAGCTCCTTGTCTTGTACAGGAAGATGCTGGAACTGAATGGCAGTGGGACTTGGGTTTCTTTTCTGTAACGTACAGAGCCAAGGTTATGTCCACTCTGTGTACTGGAGAGTGATGCAAGCTCCTGGCGCATACTTCCTGGTACCCCCCGCGTGATCCAGGTTCAATGAACAGACACATGGGGACCTACTAATGAGCACTAAAAGGTACTGAGTATTCACGTGCGCCAGGAACTGTTCTTAGAGCCATACATGGGTCACTGCATTTAAAAATTTTTTTACATTTATTTATTTATTTATTTATTTTTGAAGGGGGGGCAGAGAGAGAAGGAGACACACAATCTGAAGCAGCCTCCAGGCTCTGAGAGAGCTGTCAGCACAGAGCCTGACGTGGGCTCGAACCCACGAACCGTGAGATCATGACCTGAGCCCAAGTCAGATGCTCAACCGACTGAGCCACCCAGGCGCCCCTGGGTGCAGTAGCATTTAAGTGAGGCTGCACCGTAGGCAGCAGTGCCTTTGCAGGAGCTGGTAACATCTAGAGGAATGGAGTGATTACAGAAGCCTGTATCTTAACAAGTGACAAGGAAAGTCAGTGCTGGAAGGCCAACTAGGAGGGACTGAAGGCTAGGCAGACTGCCACAAAATCAACAGGAAGAGGGGTGCAGTAGAGAGTATGTGGATGTTAGAGTCAGACAGACAGACCGGCAAGCATTTCCTGGCTCTGCCAACTTACCAGCTGTATGACCAGGCAGGCTGTTTGCCTTTGGGAGCATTACTTTCCTCCTCTTTAAAATGGGCATTAACCTTGTCTTGTGGGGTTGTTCTGAGCATATGGAGTCCAGCACAAAGCCCAGCACAGTGTGGTGCCTGGCTTTCCAGATTAGCCTAAGAATCCTCATGTTCCCAAGAATCTGTAAGAATCATGGAATGTCAGACGTCTAAGATGCCTCAGAGATCACCCACCCCAGACATGTCATGTTTGGATGCACAACCTGAGCCCAAACATAATGAGTCCTTTGCCCAAAGCAGCCTGCTAGTTACTGGCTAGATTAGGGTCTGAGCTCAAGACATCATCTGGCCTTACCCACTGGGACCGATTATTACAGTTGAACCATAAGCAAAACACTCAAGATGGTTTTCACCAAGAGGGTGATTTAGGATGATCCTGTTAGTTCAATTCAGATTATTTCCTCCTCACAAAACAGCTGACTTTTCAGTTTTTGCTTTAGATCACTTCTGAAGTACATTCATTTGCTTTCCTGTTAGTCCTGCTTGGGCCACTGTACAAAAAAAGCCACAGGCTGAGTGGCTTGAACAACAGAAATTTACTTCTCACAGTTCTGGAGGCTGGAAGTCCAAGATCAAGGTGCTCACAAGGTAGGTTTCATTCTGAGGCTTCTTCTCCTGGGCTTGCAGGGTGCCACCATCTTTTTTTCTTTTAATTTTTTAAAATTAATTTTAAAAAAAATTTTTTTTTTCAACGTTTATTTATTTTTGGGACAGAGAGAGACAGAGCATGAACGGGGGAGGGGCAGAGAGAGAGGGAGACACAGAATCGGAAACAGGCTCCAGGCTCTGAGCCATCAGCCCAGAGCCCGACGCGGGGCTCGAACTCCCGGACCGCGAGATCGTGACCTGGCTGAAGTCGGACGCTTAACCGACTGCGCCACCCAGGCGCCCCTAAAATTAATTTTTAAAATTTACATCCAAGTTAGCATATAGTGCAACAATGATTTCAGGAGTAGATTCCTTAGTGCCCCTTACCCATTTAGCCCATCCCCCCTCCCACAACCCCGCTAGTAACTGTTTGTTTTCCATATTTAAGAGTCTCTCATGTTTTGTCCCCCTCCCTGTTTTTGTATTATTTTTGCTTCCCTTCCCTTATGTTCATCTGTTTTGTCTCTTAAAGTCCTCCTATGAGTGAAGTCATAGGATTTTTGTCTTTCTCTGACTAATTTCACTTAGCATAATACCCTCCAGTTCCATCCACGTAGCTGCAAATGGCAAGATTTCATTCTTTTTGATTGCCGAGTCATACTCCATTGTATACATATACCACATCTTCTTTATCTGTTCATCCATCGATGGACATTTGGGCTCTTTCCATACTTTGGCTATTGTTGATAGTGCTGCTATAAACATGGGGGTGCATGTGTCCCTTTGAAACAGCACACCAGTATCCCTTGGATAAATACCTAGTGGTGCAGTTGCTGGGTCGTAGGGTAGTTCTATTTTTAATTTTTTGAGGAACCTCCATCCTGTTTTTCCAGAGTGGCTGCACCAGTTTGCATTCTCACCAGCAATGCAAAAGAGATCCTCTTTCTCCACATCCTCGCCAACATCTGTTGCTGCCTGAGTTGTTCATGTTAGCCATTCTGACAGGTGTGAGGTGGTATCTCATTGTGGTTTTGATTTGTATTTCCCTGATGATGAGTGATGTGGAGCATGTTTTCACGTGTCGGTTGGCCATCTGGATGTCTTCTTTGGAGAAGTGTCTATTCCTGTCTTTTGCCCATTTCTTCACTGGATTATTTGTTTTTTGGGTGTTGAGTCTGGTAAGTTCTTTATAGACTTTGGATACTAACCCTATATCTGATATATCACTTGCAAATATCTTCTCCCATTCTGTTGGTTGCCTTTTAGTTTTGCTGATTGTTTCCTTCACTGTGCAGAAGCTTTTTATTTTGATGAGGTCCCAATAGTTCATTTCTGCTTTTATTTCCTTTGCCTCTGGAGACGTGTTGAGCAAGAGGTTGCTGCGGCCAAGGACAAAGAGGTTTTTGCCTGCTTTCTCCTCTAGGATTTTGATGGCTTCCTGTCTTACATTTAATTAGGTCTTTCATCCACTTTGAGTTTATTTTTGTGTATAGTGTAAGAAAGTGGTCCAGGTTCATTTTTCTGCATGTCACTGTCCAGTTTTCCCAGCACCACTTGCTGAAGAGACTGTCTTTATTCCACTGGATATTGTTTCCTGCTTTGTCAAAGATTAGTTGGCCATACGTCTGTGGGTCCATTTCTGGGTTCTCTATTCTGTTCCATTGATCTGAGTGTCTGTTTTTGTGCCAGTACCATACTGTTTTGATGATTACAGCTTTGTAATACAGCTTGAAGTCTGCAATTGTGATGCCTCCTGCTTTGGTTTTCTTTTTCAGGATTGCTTTGGCTATTTGGGGTCTTTTCTGATTCCATACAAATTTTAGGATTGTTTGTTCTAGCTCTGTGAAGAATGCTGGTGTTATTTTGATAGGGATCGCACTGGATATGTAGATTGCTTTGGGTGGTATCGACATTTTAACAATATTTGTTCTTCCTATCCAGGAGCATGGAATCTTTTTCCATTTTTTGTGTCTTCTTCAATTTCTTTCATAAACTTTCTATAGTTTTCAGTGTATAGATTTTTGACCTCTTTGGTTAGATTTACTCCTAGGTATTTTATGGGTTTTGGTGCAATTGTAAATGGGACCGATTCCTTGATTTCTCTTTCTATTGCTTCATTGTTGGCATATAGGAATGCAACCGATTTCTGTGCATTGAGTTTATATCCTACAACTTTGCCGAATTCATGAATCAGTGCTAGCAGTTTTTTGGTGGAATCTTTTGGGTTTTCCATATAGAGTATCATGTCATCTGTGAAGAGTGAAAGTTTGACTTCCTCCTGGCTGATCTGGATGCCTTTTATTTCTTTGCGTTGTCTGATGGCTGAGGCTAAGACTTCTGATACTATGTTGAATAACAGTGGCGAGGGTAGACATCCCTGTCTTGTACCTGACCTTAGGGGGAAAGCTCTCAGTTTTTCCCCAGGATGCCACCATCTTGCTGTGTGCTCTAACCTCTGAGCAGACACAGATAGACAGCGAGCTCTCTGGTGTCTTTTCCTAAAAGAACACTAATCCTATGGGATCTAGGCTCCATCCTTATGACCTCGTTCAGCCTTAATTACCTCCTTACTTCAGCATATGAATTTTAGAGGGGACATGCTTCAGTCCAAAGGACTGTGTTACCTATGTTCCTCCTCCCCCCAGGAGCCATTCCACTCAGGTGTGTTTCAAACCGGAGGTACAGGAATGGTGAAGTATGAGAACTATTAAGTACCTAAACATGAGGTATCACCTATGGCCTGGCCCCTTTTACAACTCCTTCAGGTCATCGATTAATAGAGACCAAGAGCTGTGGCAAGGCCAAAGTCTAGATCATTCAACCTATTATTAATTGTGGGAATAAGGCTTGAAGAGTTTAAGACATGTAAGCAGACACATTCAGAAAGAAAACCTGATGCTGAGTAAAGCTTCTCTGAAGATAGGCTATGCATTTGAGTGAGGAACAGAAAAATGCAGCTTTGACATTTATTCTGTGATTTCCAAAGGAAACTGTATAAACTAACATATTTTTGAGAGAGATTGTTTCTTTAGAAAGATTAAGGGAAAAAAAGCCTGTCAAAAATGTGTAGTGAAATATCTAGACTTAAAGAGGCTCCAGGGCCTGGATGAGAAGGCAATGCAGATCATTTCCTTGGCATCCAGTGTCTATCCATTCAGAAGTTATTTTAAGTCAAAGTGTTACTCAGCCTACTTACACAGAGATCTTGGGATGGTTGAGAGGTTCTTTAGGAGGCCAAGAGTGAACTTGGCCAATTACTGGCTCCTTTGGGAAGGTAGTGGCAAGTTTTTTTTTTTTTTTTTTTTTTTAAAGGTTCAGGCCTCTTAAAAAAAAAACAATGACTTTTAAAAATGTTTATTTAGTTGAGAGAGAGAGAGAGAGAGAGATGGAGAGATGGAGTGTGAGTGGGGGAAGGGTGGAGAGGGAGGGAGGCACCGAATCCAAAGCAGGCTCCAGGCTCTGAGCTGCCAGCACAGAGCCCGACATGGGGCTCAAATGTATGAACCAAGAGATCATGGCCTGAGAAGTCAGACACTCAACTGATTGAGCCACCCAGGCCCCCCCCCCAGTACACCCTTTGAGAAATGATATCACCTCTCTTATTTGCTAGATGTGGCTCCAAATAGCTTTTTGATGTGTCTCCAAATTGTATTTTCTTCCAAATTTCAAAGTAATGCATGAAAAATAAAGGGTCATGGAAAAACTCAAACAATTCAGAAGAACATGGAGTAGAATGTAGAAGTCCTCCTTTACAACACCTGCCTCCCATCCCCTGGCCCTCCCCATGAGCAATAGTTTGGTGGGTTATTTTTTCCCAGATTTTTAAAATATGCTATGCTTTTATTTATGGATAGCTACAGTTATTTTTAAATAAATGGCACCATATCATTATAATTTGACTTTCTCCTACTGATGATTATATAGATATGTCTGATCTACTTTTGATTATTACAAAGCTGGAATATTCTTATACAAATATTTGTATATATGAGCAGTTCTGCAAGATAGATTCTTAGAAGAGTTACTGGGCCAAATTTAAAAACTGTTAGTCAAATTTCCCTCTGAAAACATTGTACAAATTTACACTCCTACCAGAATTATCTGAGAGCATGTGTTTTCCAATTTATTGGGACTTTGACATTATCAGTCTTTACTTTTTGCCAAACTGATGGGCAATAAAGGGGGATCTGTTATTTTCATTTAAATATTCTGGATTTCTTGTGAGGTTGAACATTATCACATTTCTTTCATTTTTTGTCTTTCTTTCCTTTTTTTTTTTTTTTTTTGAGAGAGAGTGCACTCAAGCAAGCAGGGACGGGCAGAAGTGGGGGTGGGGGTGGGGGGGCGAGAATCTTAAGCAGGCTTCATGCCCAGAGCAGAGCCCGAGGTGAGGTTCAATCTCACAACTGTGAGATTATGACCTGAGCTGAAATCAAGAATCAGATGCTTAATAGACTGAGCCACCCAGGTGCCCACACATTTATTTTTTTGCATTTCTTCTTCAGTGAATTGTCCATTTACATTATTCTAGAGAAATGGTTGATATTTTTGAGTTGTAGAGGCTTCCCATAATTACACATATTAATCTCTGCAGGGGCAAATACTCAAATTTTATGTTAAAAGATATTCAAGAGTGCATGAATTGGTATGGAAAAAAAAATGGAAGGATTTATATTAAAAGGATAATAGTAGACGGGGTGCCTTGCTGGCTTGGCCGGTAGAGCATGTAAATCTTGATCTTGGGGTTATAGGTTTGAGCCCCATGTGGGCTCAAAAAAAAGTCTTATTTAAAAATTACTTAAAAATAAAATCTTTAAAAGGATAACAGTAGTTACATTTGAGTGGTAGACTCATGGGTATTTGACTTTCTTTTTTATACTTTTCTACGTTTTCTGCTTTTTTTCTACTCTTGAATGCTAAGTATGTATTAATTTTACGAATAGAAAGAAAAAACCCCAGTAGACTGGAAAGTAGAGTAAAGGTGCTCTCAAAGCAGTTCCAAAAAAATTTTCCAAGACACTTTGAGTAGCGGCAGTATCAGTAGATACTAATTTTCCTAAGGTCAAAATGTGAAGGAAACAACAATTACTTCTTGCATAATAACTTGGTATGGCAGTTGAAGTTAGCCTTATTATGTAATAATTACCTGTTCAGCACCCCCGATTCTATCATTCTTTACCCACAGTGTTTTATTCTCCCAACCCTTCTTCAAGTACTGGCAATCAACAGTGAGGGGAGCTCAAACTATCTTTGGAGCAGGAAATACCTCAGTTTGCCTGGGCTGAGAAACATCTCTTAAGAGCACCTAAATCCATTTGTTCTAATGACATCTGGCAATGTTGGCTTGGCCTTCCACTGGCTAGGGGGTGAGAGTGGGAAGAGGGTGCAGGTGTAGGATGGGGGTGGGGAAGTCATACCATGATGGGAAAAATGGGTTCAAATCTGGGTTTTCAAAGGCTGAACTGTCATTCTGGATGGTGCCTCAGAGGTAAGTTAATGGGAGCCAACCCTTAAGAACAGCCTGGATGGCCGAAGGCCAGACCCCAGGATGAGGGGAATACACTGAGGAGAAGTGACCTTGGAAAGCTGTGGGTAACCCACCAGCCGCAGCAATCACGGTACCTTTAGGAGTGCTTCCATGCAAACTTGAAAAGAAACTATCACCACTTCCTACTGGTACAATTTCTAGTTCAGAGCTGAGTCTCCAAGCCTTGAGTCATCTGTTGGGGGCATCCATGCAGCTGGGCTGACATTGCCTAGTGCCACACCTGCAACTTTGAGCACTACAGGACTCAAATATAATGGATAGAAAGAAAGGGGAATAAGGAAGAGGTAAGAGAATCCCTATGCTCCTGGTTTTTGATTACTCTTAGCTTACTTATATACCCTGAATTATAATGACTTATTATAAGGTGAAGGTTTGGAAAGATGGATTTAGCCTATGGGCTAAATTCTTAAGAGTACCAATGCAGATTCTAGGACTCAACCATTTACGTGTAGAAAAACAATTTCTGTGTCAAGAATTTTATACAGCCTGTAGGCCAAGGATAATTAATGATATATCACAGTAGCACAATAACCTAGAAGATGACAGTGCTTAAATGTGTGTGACTCTTGACTACGGGGTGATTATGTAGTGCAATCGACACAAGACGGCAAAGCCCCCTGACCTTCAGGTTGGAGGACTGCACCGAGGACACGAGTGCCGTGGCATTTTGAGGCTGAGATTCAGGTAACACAGAGATGGGAAGAGCGACACGTCTGTCATGTCTTCCCAACTGAGCCGAGGACATCTGCACTACTGCCACCATCTCACTGTTGTACAGCAGGAAAAATGGATGTAAAAATAGAAGTGATACAGCAACTATCAACACGGAGGCAAATGAATGTAGCAGCCTGAGGGAGTACTGACGCGGAGCGGGACTGGCCCCTTCCAGGGCGGGCTGGAAAATGTGCAATCCAGCTAAAGGTGTTTCCACCACCCATGCCATCCCTGACTGACTGATTTTATCTTGGCCAGCTTTGTCGAGGTTAAGGTTGACAAAAATTGTATCCGTTGAGGTTGCACAACATGATTTTTTTTTTTTTTTTGAAGGTGTGCCTCGTAAGGGATTAGGAGAAGGGGAAATGTGAGGTCATAAACCTCCTGAGGGCAAGTAATGCCCTCCTGACAGAAAAGTGAAGAAGCCCATTTGTTCAGAAGAAAATGCCTCCCTGGGAGTTCCTCACCTCGCCATGTGAATTATCTCCTCTTTATTAGACCTATGAAGAGGCCGAACAGGTATGTGCAGAACAGGCAAGGATTTTAATAATGAGAGTGCAGGATGAGAGGACAAAGAGCATAAAAAAGGCTGAGGGAGATTTGGCCCCCAGAAAATAACCACCCTTGTTTCCCGTGTCACCTCTGCTCCGCTGGGGGATGTTGAGAGCCCATTCAGTAGATTCAGTAGAGCAATGAAGTGGAAGATTCTTTATCACAAGAGTATCCGTCCACGGGTGAAGTGCCTAGGTGGATCTTTTTGTTATTGTTTGACCTTTGTGTTCTAAATTGATATAATTCTAACCTACCACAAAACTCACCCTTTAAAAGTGAACAATTCACTGGTTTTCAGGGTATCCACAAGGTTGTCTATGTATCACCACTATCTAATTCCAGAATGTCTTCCTCACCCCAGAGAGGAACCCCCATACCCATTCATTAGTCTCCTGACCCCGTCTCCCCAGCTGCCAGTGACCATCCATCTACCTTCCGTTTCTATAGATTTACCTATTCTGGACATGGCATATACTTGGAAGCATATAATATGTGGCCTTTAGGTTTGTCTTCTTTCACTTAGCGTAATGTTCTGGATGTTCATCCACACTGTGGCCTGTATCAGTATTCCATTTTATGGCCGAACAGCAGTCTATTATATGTAGGTGCCTCAATCTGTCTGTCCAGTCATCTGCTGTTCAAAGTCAGGTTGTTTCCGATGTGGGGCTATCGGGTACAATGCTGCCAGAAACATTTGTGTACAGGTTTTTGTGTGGGCACGTGTTTTCATTTCTCTTGGGTGGAGACCTAGAAGGACACTTGCTGGGTCCTATGGTAACTAGAAAATTAACTTTTCGCAGCCCTTCCAGACTGTTTCCCAAAGCGACTACACTGTTTTACCTTCCCACTGGCATCGTTTGAGGGTTCTAATTTTTCCATGTCCTAGGTACGCTCATTACTGTTTCTGATTCTAGCGGGTGACAAGTGGTATCTCATCGTGTTTTGTCATTTAGGAAAAAAATCAAAGCCATCCATATACATAGTGTAAAAAGACAACGCTTAAGGAGTAAACGCCCCATCTCTCTCTTGAACCATTTCCATGAGGCAAATACTTTAAATTCCCTTTAAGTTTCTTCTGGTATTCATCTTCTCCCTCTGGTAATATGCTTATACTGCTGTTTTTTAAAAATCAGTTTCTGATATTCTCTCTTGACTCCCAACTCTGGAGAATGAGCATTCAGCTCTCTTCTCTTCCCCCAGGTGCACACAGACCACACACTCACTTTATCCTTCCATCTTCAAAACAGGATTCTAATCTCTATTTTTGGCTAAATCAAGAATCGGCACTTGCACTGTTAGGACCATGTCTTTACAGCCACGTGGCGTGCGAATAGTTACTTAATCATACTTTTACCCTGAGACTGCAGATGACGTAGAGCAAAAATATTTGCCCCCCCCTTTTTTTTCATTTCCACAGTTTTCAACATAATTAATTGCTACTTCATCCTCAAATTCTGCAAGAAAACTAAAAATCTTTGGTCATATGCCAACACATGGGTATTCTGCTATTTCCTTCTTTGTCCTTTCCTGTTTTTGCTTTTGTTTCTGGGAGTCACTCCTCCAGGGCTCTCCGCTCTCCTGCTCTCTTGGGGACTGGGACCCGCCTGGTTGCGGGCCTGCTGCATAGCTGCTGCCCTGGGACTTCCCTTCACCACCCCGGCTTCTCTCCTCTGTGGCATCGTCTGCTTCCTGGATCCCTTATCTCCCTCCGGCCTAGTTTTATCCCTCAGTTTACAACAGCATAATCTTCCAGTACCTTCTTTATTCCTCCATTCCGGCCCTCTTTTGTATTAATTTTTTTTTTTTTTTTTTGAGAGAGAGAGAGACAGGGGGGGGGGGGGGGGGGAGAGAGAGAGAGAGAGAGAGAGAGAGAGAAAGAGAGAGAGAGAGGGTGAATCCCAGAAGGGGCAGAGAGAGAGGGATTAAGAGAGGGGGAGAGAGAGAAGTGGAGCTCGAGTTCGCCGGATGCAGGGCTTGAACTCACAAACTGTGTGATCATGACCTGAGCAGAAGTCAGATGCTTAATGAATGAGCCATCCAGGTGCCCGTTAAATAGATATTTTGAAGTGTACCATGGTAATTCTTTTGTTTCTTTCAGGTTTAAAAAAAAATTTTTTTTTTAATGTTTATTTATTTTTGAGAGATAGAGACAGAGAGCAAGCAGGGTATGGGCAGGAGAGAGGGAGACACAGAATCCAAAGCAGTCTCCAGGCTCTGAGCTGTCAGCACAGAACCTGACTCGGGACTTGAATCCATGAACCATGTGATCATGACCTGAGTCGAAGTCTTTCGCTTAACCGACTGAGCCACCCACGCGCCTTTTTTCTCTTCTTCTTTTTTTGAGTTCTTTTTTTAGTGATTGCACTGGTGATTCCGGTTAACATCTTAACTTAAAACAGTCTAGTTTGGATTAATACCAACTTCGTTTTGGATAGCGTACAAAGTTGTTTATGGCTGCTTTCATGCTACAATGGCAGAGGTGAGCAGTTGTGACAGAGCGTGTATGCATAAGGTCCGTGAAACCTAAAACTTTACTGTCTGGCCCTTGACGGAAAAATTCACTGATCCCAATCCAGTGCCCCGATTTTCGTGATCCCGTGCTCTACCTCCTGCCTCCAAGCATTTAAGTAATCTTTTCTCCTCTGAGCTCTGTGTTTCAACTTTCCTGAAACCAAAAACTTAAGTGCACATGCTAAGAAACCAAATGAAAGGGCACAAAACAGTATCAGCAAAGTGTGAAAACCTCCTTGTGCACCCTGCTGTATTTAAGATGCTCAAGATGCAATCCATCACTATCTAGGAAATCCAATCCTTCAACATGAAATGGCTCTGAGGATAATGACTATCGATTCAAATCTGAACATTTCCAAGGCTGGTGTCTTCATCACTTTGTCCCATGCCCAGGCAGGGCATTTCCACATGCGTGTTCTGTGAGGTTCCCCATTCCAGGCGGGGCTTGTTTTTGTATGACCAGCTCCACTTCCCATCCTCTGATGAGAGTTCTTTAATTTTTATTTGACACCAGGGATGGGGACACGACATGGGGCACTGTGTGGGCAGACAGCTGTCTGGGACCACTCCCAGGAGTGGGCCCGCCTGAGCTCAAAGCCCAGCACCGCAAGGCAGGCAGAGCCAACAGGGAGGGGGTGAGTGGGCCCCCATGACATGGCTTCACTTCTGCCCTCGGCCGTACCTTCGGACTCTCAGCCAGGTGCACCGAATACATCCCTGTTCCTGTGTAGGCCCATTCCAGTTGTGCTTTGGTGCTTGTGGGCAAAGGAGCTGTGGCTGACACAGACACCCGAAGCAGAGGCTGAGTCTCTTTCGGGGTAGATACGTAGGCCCGACATCTTCATGAGGGTCCTTCATTTTTAGCAACGGAAGAGTAAACTTTTCTGCTGTAGTTCAGGACCTGGACTCGTTTTAGTCTCATGCAGGGTCGATTTCAGAACTAAGAAGGAACCTCTCAAGTTCAGGCGACTGTCCGTGACAGAACAGAAAAAAAACTAGTGGTTTCCAAAATGACTAACTATGAAGAGAATGACACCACCGAGTGCAACTGATCAAATATCTGATCAGCACATTGTGAAAGGCAATCAGGGTGTGATTTCATGTGATAAAAAGCAGTCCTTGTACTTATCTATCTTTCAGAGCGTACTTGCATCCATGACTTCATTACGTTTGCTTAGGCTCCTTTTTGATAAATGACCCACATTTTATTTTATTTTATTTTATTTTATTTTATTTTATTTTATTTATTTAATGACCCACATTTTAAAGCCTTTTCTAAGCATAAAAACCAAAATATATTTTATAAGTAATTACACATTAATTTCTTATAAATAAAAACTAAAATGTTTACTCTTCCCCAACTCTAGTTTTAGGTTCCTGGTATTTATCGATTTTGTTTGCTCTTCTCAATTCTAGGTCATAAACAATAATTCTTATTTTCCCAGATTTAGAGGACCTCTGAGCTTTTTTTCTAGCTTGTCTTCCCTTCCACCCCCTTCTCGGTTGTGACTCGTCTATGTAACCTGCTTGTCCTTAATGCATGCCTTACACAAGAAGTGTCTGGAGTCCACAGGCCAAGTTTTGAACCCCCAGCTCTGTTACTTCCTAGCATTATGGTCCTAAGCAAGTGTCTAAATCTGTAAAATGAAGATAATATAGCTCATGTCATTGTTGTAAAGATCACATGAGATGTATGCCAAAGAGACACAGTAAGCGCATAGTAGATGATAGCGGGCATTATCTGATGGCCAAAAGAATGAGTTTTGCCAGCCAGTGATCCTTGCACTTTCATTCCACACAGGAGGCTTGTAAGAACCAGCAGCTGGGCATACTGTCTAAAATCTAAGCCCCACGAGGGCAGAGACTATGTCTTGTTCATCACGATAGCCCCAGAACTTAATAGATGACTGGCATAATAGGTATTCAATACATATTTACTGGATGAATCAATGAATGAATATAGGTGATACAAGTATAGTTTTACTGATATTCTGTTTTTCTGGATGAGGAAACTGAGGCTCAGAGAGGTTAAGTGACTTGTAGAAAGTCCCACAGTGGGTTGGGGAAGGATTAAGATATAGTGCTCCTGCCTGGTTTTTCTTCCCTTCTACCATATCACCTCCTTGGGCCCTTACCTTATGATACAACAAAAATTCAGGTGTAGTATCTTTGTTATAAATGATGATTCTCAAGGGGGGCAGAAATGATTCTGAAATTTTAAAACCTACCGTGGTATCCACAGCCTTGACCTTCTCTGTGGGGATGTGCTTTGGGACAGGTTCTGTCTGTGACAGCATCACACAGCCTTCAGCACCTAAGGTGATGATTACGACCTGGCACCCCCTTTCCAAGAGCACCCGTGCAGCCTTCCCAGCGTCTGCAGGGCTGCTGACCGTGAGGCCAGTTAGGATCTCAGCCTGGAATACAGAAAAGTGAAAGGAAACAGCGGTGAGAAAAGTAACCTGGGTCTATTTCCAGATTAGATTTGGTTTTCTAGAAAAATGTCCCCCTTCTTTTGCATAACAACCAATGCAGCGGGGAACTTTGATGGATACTGGCTCAGGAAAATAAATTAAAAACCCTATAACAATGACAAAAACTCGCTATCAATGACATTTTGGGGACAACAGGGGAAATGTGAATGTGGCCTGGATATTAGATGACAGCACAGAATCACTAATAATTTTCTTAGGTGTGAAAATGGTGTTGTGGCTCCTCTTAGGAGATGCACACTGAAGTATTTAGGGGTGAGGTTTCATGTTATGTGCAGCTTACTTTGAAATGACTCAACAAAAACAAAAAGAAATACACACAGTGGAGAGGGGAAGCATATAGCAAATGTTAACAACTGTTTAGGTGGAGAGTATATCACTCTTCGTTGTGTTGCCCTTCCAGCATTTCTGTGTGTATGTATGATAATTTTCATCATAAAGAGTTAGGGGGAACAAAGAATTCTACAAAAGAAAGGAAGAGGGGAGGGAAGAAAGGAGTAAGGGAGGGGCCGCTGCCAATGACTTTGATATATAAGTCGTGTCTGTAAATTTTACCCCTAAAGTTGTATTTCTTCTAGGCTCCTCTTGGGTCATAATGCCTTTCTCTTATTACTGGTTAGAGCTTTCCATATTTGCACAACACCCATTTCTTTTGTTTGTTTTTGCTCAAGAATTTGGAAGCAGGGTAGGAGGGGCACTGACATGGAGCAGAGAAAGCAACGTGCTGATATATTCAGGAGATGTCCACCATTTACTAACTCTGGGACTTTTTCCAAGTCACGTATAAAATGAGGGGCTTGCACAGGACCACAGTTCTCTCCCAGAATATAAAAAGGGCTCCGGCTGAAGTAGGGGTGAAGGGCTGTAGCCCTGCTTCCTCACCCCCTAGGTACTCCTCTAGCTTCTCTGGGGACCCTCTATAGTTCTGAAATTAGTGGCTGAAAATTCACTGGACCAGATGAATTATATGATACTTTTTGACTCAAAAAGTTTATAACCAAATTCTGTCTTTTCTATATCCTATTTCTTCCTAAGAATGGGTCTATCTCTTCCTGTGCTTGCTCTGAACATGCCCAGATTAACCCTTTTTGTTGCCTATAAGTCACCCCACAGTGTCTGCTCCTTCTGGGGTTTGGTCTTCCCTGGCAGCAAAGGTTTTGTTAACTTGACCATGTGTCCTTCCTGAACCATCTTTTCCACACCCTGTCTGAGTTGGCTATGCCTTAAGGCCACCTTCTGTTTTCTTTTTATAAGTTTTTCACTGATCTTCATTACTGAGATCACTTACATCTGTTGAGTTAGTTGGGTCTATTTTCAGAAACACTGAATTCTTGTGGTTTCTAAAAACCTGTTAAAAAACGATTCTTTGATGAAAGATCCTGAACGTAAAAATAATGCAACAAACACCCATGTACCTACCACCCACTTTAAAAAAAATTTTTTTTTTTTTTACGTTTATTCATTTTTGAAAGACACAGAGAGACAGAGCACAAGCAGGGGTGGGGCGGAGAGAAAGGGGGACACAGAATCTGAAGCAGGCTCCAGGCTCTGAGCTGTCAGCACCAGAGCCTGACATGGGGCTCGAACTCACGAACTGTGAGATCATGACCTGAGCTGGAGTCGGATGCTTAACCGACTGAGCCACCCAGGCACCCCACCTACCACCCACTTTTAATAAGTCTTAACGTTTTATTTTATTTGCCTCAGTTATTTTTCTCTAAAGGAGGTAAATGATGGAGTGCCTGGGTGGCTCAGTTGGTTAAGCATCCAACTTTGGCTCAGGTCATGATCTCAGGGTTCGTGGGTTTGAGCCCCATGTCAGGCTTTGTGCTGACAGCTCAGAGCCTGGAGCGTGCTTCTGATTCTGTGTCTCCCTCTTGCTCTGCCCCTCCTCTTCTCATGCTCTGTTTATCTCTCTCTCAAAAATAAAATAAACAACGGGGCACCTGGGTGGCTCAGTTGGTTAAGTGTCCAACTTCGGCTCAGGTCATGATCTCACGGTTCTTAAGTTCAAGCCCTGCGTCGGGCTCTGTGCTGACAGCTCGGAGCCTGGAGCCTGTTTCAGATTCTGTGTCTCCCCCTCTCTCTGCCCCTCCCATGCTCATGCTCTGTCTCTCAATAATAAATAAACATTAAAAAAACATTAAAAAAAGATAATGTCCTCCATAGATATTATGTATTAATGTGCTTTTCCCCTTAACATTATTTCATTTGTGTTTATATATGTAGCATTCCATATACTGCAAAAATACTGCAAATATATTACAGTTTAAAAAAAATTTATTCTCCTTTTCACGGACACTCATTTTTCCATTTTCCCCTTTTACAAACAATGAAGTATTGGATATTCTTATCATGTATATAAAATCTGTTTTTTTTTTCCTCTGACCATTTAAAAATATTTTTGTTTTGACTTTGGATTTTATGCAGTTCCACTAAAATGTATGTTAGTAGACAGTTGTATCTGTGTATCTCAAGTGGTACTTTTAATACACTTTTGATCTGAAGACTTGTGCCTTTCTTCAGTTCTAGAAAACAACCTGCAGTTTTTTCTCCAATATGGCTTCTCTCCAGTTCTCTCCTTTCTCTTCTTTCACTTCCATTAGATGTATGTTAGAGCCTCTCAACCTATCTTTCTTTTCTTCCAATTTCCTCTTTAGTATTAAAAACAAAGTTTCTGTGATATTTCTAGGTGAATTGAGCTTTTCACTTCTGGGTGAATTGATCAAGATTCTTTTTCAATTCACTAATTCTTTGATTCCAGTTTGTTTACCTTCCTAATGAGTATTTTGTAGAAAGATTTTAATTAGTGTTTTTCATCCATTTTGAGTTTGTTTTTTGTGTGTGGTGTAAGAAAGTGGTCCAGGTTCATTCTTCTGCATGTCACCGTCCAGTCTTGCCAACACCATTTGCTGAAGAGACTTTTTTCCATTGGATATTCTTTCTTGCTTTGTCAGAGATTAGTTGGCCATACGTTTGTGGGTCCACTTCTGGGTTCTCTATTCTGTTCCGTTGATTAGAGTGTCTGTTCTTGTGCCACTGCCATACTGTCTTGATGATTACAGCTTTGTAATCTAGCTCAAAGTCTCGAATTGTAATGCCTCCAGCTTTGGTTTTCTTTTTCAACATTACTTTGGCTATTCAAAGTCTTTTCTGGTTCCATACAAATTTTAGAATTGTTTGTTCTTGCTCTGTGAAGAATGCTGGTGTTATTTTGATAGTGATTGCGTTGAATATGTAGATTGCTTTGGGTAGTATCGACATTTTAACAGTATTTCCTCTTCCAATCCATGAACATGGAATGTTTTCCCATTTCTTTGTGTCTTCTTCAATTTCTTTCATAAGCTTTCTATAGTTTTCAGTGTCATTTTCAAATTTCTAATTGACTGATTTTTATATTCACATATTGTTGCTTTGATTCTGTTTCTCTTTCTCTTTTTTTAATGAGAATCTCAATCATATCTATCTATTTATTGAGAGTGAGTGGGGGGAGGGGAGAGAGAGAGAAGGAGAGTCCTAAGCAACTCCATGCTCAGCACAGAGCCCAATGTGGGGCTTGATCCCAACAACGCTGGGATCATGACCTGAGCTGAACTCAAGAGTTGGATGCTCAACTGACTGAGCCACCTGGCATCCCTCAATCATTCTTATTTTAATGTCTTTTTTGCACTGCTTCACTATTTGGATTTCACCCTGGGAAAATTCATCTTGGATTGCTGATTTTATTGGATAACTCTTGAGCATTATGTTTTGTCATCTGAAGGCTCACTTTGCTCTCTGAGAGTTGGAGAATCCCACACTTCAGCTCCCGCTAGGCTTATCCCTGCCTTTCCAGTGGTTTTATGGTTGCATCCATCGGGCCCCAAGGGTCTCTAAACCAGAGCCAGGTGTTATATCGGCAATACGGAGTTCCTGTTCTGCTGTCATTGGCGATATTGCCAATCTCGTCACATTCACGGTCACCACGTTAGCATTGGCTTAATTCCTTCCTGATCAGAGGCAGTACCTCTGTCCTCCTATCTCCTCAGTTTGGGAGCTTTACATATGCTGTAGTCCTGGGCAGTAGGCTTAACAGCTTCCTCTAACATTTTTGGCTAGCAAGGGAGCCTTAGCCCAGCATCTCTGGGTTTGAGCAGGGGGCATTGCCCCAGTCTCCCATGAGTGGCACATTTCTAGTGCTCGTTACCCATTAGAGGTCCCTACCACTTACACCTACCTCTGGGACTGAAATATAGCACACGCAGGGCTGCATGCTCTAGGATTCTGCTCCCTTTCTGATTTGTGGAGTTGTTTGTTTTTGAGCTTGTGAGTACTTTTTCATTGTCTCTTTGTATCTTTATATATCAATGGTTTGTGTGTGAGCAGAGAGAGTGTCTTAAAGCATGAATTTACATTATTATCGAGATTAGAAGTCATCCATAAAGGGGCGCCTGGGTGGCTCAGCATCTGACTTTGGCTCAGGTCATGATCTCGTGGTTTGCAAGTTCGAGCCCCACATCGGACTCTGTGCTGACAGCTCGGAGCCTGGAGCCTGCTTCAGATTCTGTGTCTCCCTCTCTCTCTACCCCTCCTTCACTTGCACTCTCTCTCTCTCTCTCTCTCTCTCTCTCTCAAAAATAAATAAACATTAAAAAAATTTAGACGTCATCCTTAAGGATGTTAGGTTTTTAAAGCTTTTCTTTTTTCCATTATGTGTTTGAGATCAATTTTCTTAAAGACTAGAGTTTGTTCATTTGTTCATCCATTTAAAAAGCATTTACTAGGTGCCAACTATGTGCCAGGTACAACGTAATAGATGGTAATTTCCAAAGATAACTGTATCAACATTTGTCACAGTGTATATGCTCTTTTCACGCTGTGCAATGGCAATCTTCTACTGAGAGGTGGAGTGTGAGGGCAGAGTTTCCTGCCTCAGTCAATAGAATGGGCCAGAAGAAATACTGCGTGACTTCCAAAGCTAAGTCATAAAAGCCAACTCTTCTGCTGGGCTCCCCCTCCCTCTCCCTCTGGATACTGTTTCTCGGAACCCAGCTTCTACATTGTGAGGAAGCCCGGGTCACAAGGAGAGGCCTTGTGTAAGTCTGGTCAACAGCCAGCATCAACTAGCAGGCACATGAGTGAAGTAGGCTTCCCATGATTCCAGCTCTCTGCCTTTGAGTCTTCTAGGCCCCAGACATCACCGAGAGAGACAAGCCATGCTGTGCCCCGTCTCAATTCCTGATGCACAGAAACCATGAAGGACAAGAAATAATTACAGCAGGTTCCCTGTATCTGCAGTTTCACTTTCCGTGGTTTTAATTACTCATGGTCAGCCGCAGTCAGTAGGTGATCCTCCTCCTGTCGTATCGTCGGAAGGTTAACAGCAGTTTAACGCTATGTCACGGTGCCTGTGTTGCTGACCTCACTTCATCCCCTCACGCAGGCATTTTATCATCTCACACCATCTCGTAGGGGAGGGGTGGGTACAGTACAGCAAGATATTGAGAGAGAGGGAATGTGATCATTCACAAAACTTCTGACAGTATATTGTTATAACTGCTCTCTTTTATTATTATTGTTGTTACTCTCTTACTGTGCCTACTTTAGGAATACAACAGTGAATAAGACAGATGTCCCTGGCCTCACAAGACTAGTAATTCAATGGAGAAGACAGAAGTACTGAGTAAGTCATTTGAGCTGTGATGAGTGTTTGAAGAATAGTGTTCTGCAAGTATCTAGCAGGGAAATCTACACCAGTTGGCCGTGGAGGGTAATCTAATTTCTTACTATAAAATGGTTATTACTTCCCACAATTCCTTCCTCCCAGCACAAGGCCTGGCCATAATGGGTGCTCAAAAATACTGCATAGCTTATTGTGATTGGTTAAAATTAGTTTCCTTGTGGCAGTCTTTTTGTTTTTGTTTTTATTTACTTCATGCTCTGAGAGATGAAATTAACAAAAAGGCAGGTCAGGAAATCCTGGAAACATGCATTCAGCCTCTGAACCACATGGAAAATTACTATTACAGTTCTTTAACTGCTAACGTTCTCTCTGCATGTTGCATTGTATAGTATGTCTTTGCCTCCCAACATCGAGAGAGAGAGCTCTGGTCTAAAACTGTCTGACCTATATAAGGGAAAAATATTGAAATTTTCTTCCTAAAATGGTTCAGAATGAATGGCACGATCTGAATGTAACTGAGAGATATTTTACTCAGCTCTATACATTAGGACGCTCAGATGGACTGAGAGAACCCTCTCGTAACAGAGTGGCCCCTGAAGTCCTTCCTGTGGCATCATGGAGAACCTATGTCTGTTCCCCCAGGCAGTCACCGCATCTTCACAAGAGAATGTAGCAAATGTTCCAGGGGTTGCATATTAATTAGGGTCGTTAGACCAGTTGAATTTGAATTTCAGATAAATAACAAACAATTTTGTAGCTTAAGTCCATTTCGTATATTATTTGCTGTTTGTTTGAAATTCAAATTTAACTAGGCATCCTGTATTTTTATTCACTAAATTTGGCAACTCTAATACTAATTATTCCATAGAATGTGGAATAATTAAAAAAGAAAACAAAACACCAATAGTGTGAAGGCAGGGAGGGGACTAAAATTAGCTGAGGTTTGAGAAGTGCCAGATTATGGAGATGACTCAGGGAACCTTTTTCTCCACCTAGGATTCACTAATTTCCTTTTCTCCACACCCCAGTTAGCTGAAAAATGTGTTTTCACTGGGCTCAAGAATTCACATGCAATCAAACTGACATGATTAGTCCTGCCTCTTTGCTTTACCCGTTTGTATGAAAGTCTTTGGTTTCTCATGGAATGAGCAAAACCTTCCATCCTTACCTCAGTTTCATTGCAGCAGAACACATCTGAGAGGGCGTAGAAGCGAGGATCCAGGTCAGCAATGGCAGGAGCTGGATTGAACAATGTTTTCACTGTAAAGGAACGGAAAGGGGCTTCAGTGGTCCTCATTTTTAACATGGTGTGTTGACAGACATTGGGTAAAGGCAATCCCCAAGTGTGACCACTTTCCCCATGAAATGAAAAATCAACTTAGTTACGGGTGTAGAAGTCTAAAATCTCAGTCTCTATGATGGCCTAGTACCAGCCCCTTCTTATTTCTATTTGCTCTATTTTTCACTCTGCAACACTTCAGCTTCAAGGGCAAGCATCGGTATTACAGTCAAGATGATTACAAAGTTGTGGCAAAGCGCAAGAATATTAAAGAAAATTTTAAGTGCTGTGGCCTGAAAGGACATGCATGAATGTGAACATTCAGGCTGGTGAACATTTTTGTTCATAAGTCCATTTTCCAGGAAAGAAAAGAAGTTAGAAAAGAAATAATGAAGAGGTCAAAAATTTCCTGGTAAGAATAGTCAAATAGGAAGTTTATGTACATATGCAGGTTTTGAACACCTATGCATGTATTCCAGATATATCACAAGTACTCATGCAAACATAAGCTTTTTTCTAAGATTTTGTTTTAAGTAATCTCTACACCCAAGGTGGGGCTCGAATCCACAACCCTGAGAGCAGGAGTTACACACTCCACCGACTAAGCCAGCCAGGCTCCCCAAACATACATTTTCACAGAAGCTAACCTTCTTGGCTTCTGTGAAGAATCTGGGAACATAAAGGAAAGCTTGATTGAGAAAGGAGGAGAAATTCAATCCGAGACTGAGAGCTAGCTCAGACTAGGGACCTACAAGAGAAGGATGGATAGGGATAGCAGAGACAGGGAGAATGAGAATGTCACAGCCAATACAGCATCAGAAGAATTTCTGCATTTTTCAGAGGAGGAACGTGAACCTCAGAGAGATGAGGTCACAGTCTAAGGTCATATGCTGGGACATGGTTAAGCTGGGTGCCCATGTGGGGTCCTCCAGCTTTAAGTCCAGTATTTGGTCATCTCTCTAGGCCAGGACTCTGTTTATAGCAACACAAGCCTCCATTCCAATTTACAGTATATTTAAAACAGCCTCTGGTGTGGAACTTGGCAAATAAATTTATTTATTTATTTATTCATTCATTCATTATTTATTTATTTACTATTTTTAAAGAAGTCTTCAGAAATCACAATGACAGGAAGCTTCCCCTTTATCAAAACACTTATCCACCAGAGTACCCAACTAGATTGGCTGGTTTCTTTTTCTCTACCCAGGTCCAATGACTTATGTGTTTAGTAGCCCCAATGGACCCACAGAGTAAACTCCTCTAGCTGCAGTTCTCAGAGACCCGTCTAGAACAGTGACCCACAAACTTCCTTGCACATCAGCATCACTAGGAGAGCTCAGTAAAGTGCATGACTTCTGGTCTCCCCCTCGAACCCACTGATCAGAATCTCTTGGGGTAGGAACAGGAACGTGCACATCGAGGAGTTCTTCAGGTGGCTCTTCTGTAGCTGTTGTGGCATCGATCCATTCCACATTCTTGGGGAGATGCTTCTCAGCACGTGGCTAATGGAAACTATCCACTACTTCTGCCTGATAAAGCTAGCTAGTTTGCTTCCATACCTTCCTTGGTCTTAACAGTTTGGTTTGGTCAATGGATCTCGTCCAGTGGTCTACAGACTAATGCTACTCCCACATTTTCATTATTTTAGAATTCAGAATGTCCACCCACAGAGATCCTATGGTATATTTTTGGCTGCTCATATTTTTGCACAGGTTATTGTGCAGCTTAAGTTAGAAAACGGGTGTAAAAGCCCTATGTAAACTGTAGAGTGTTGTACAAACGTAAGGGATTATTACTGTTATTATATTGTCCTTTACACACAGCTCAACACCCCCGCCCATCCACCCATCTCTTTTGCCTTCTGTTGAAGTTTGTAGCCTGGCAACAGTCTCTCTCATTGGTTTTGTCGCTTCTGCAAGGTCTTAAGAGATGTCAGTTATGCATAAAGGCCCTCAACGCCCAGCATTCCAACACACCCATTTACTTTTTACCGCTGTAGAACAAATATATTGCTCCCTATTTTCCTTGAAGGGTAAATTGCAAAAGCATTGCTCACATATTATGATCTCTAAATCTGCATGCATCTGAGCACAGGTTAGAGCGAAGTACCAGGATGGAACAACAGCTTTGAGCCATTCTTATAAAAGTGCCATTTCATCTCAAAAGATCCCTGACCCAGCAGTTCCTTTTCCAAACCTATCCTACAGAAATACACAGGCAGGCAAAGATGAGGTACAGTGAGGTTCAGGATGTACAGTGATGTACAGCTCTTTTTTTAACAGAAAAAGAGAAAAAGACAAAAAGAAACCTAAGCTTCTATCAGAGAGGACTGGTTAGGAAAAAAAAAAAAAAAAACACCTCTAATGGAATGTTCTCCTGCTGTTAAAAAGAACGAAGCAGATTTCTGTTTAGCCACAGAAAGATTTCTATAATTTGTGAGTAAAAAAAGGAAGTTTTGTAATAAAATCCATAATATGACCCTCTCTCTCTTTTTTAAATCAAACAAAGCATACTTATATGCGTATTTACATTTATACACTTGCACAGAAGAGAACAAAGTCTGAGAAGTTACTCACTAAACTAATAAGGGATTAGTTCCAAAGGGTGATTGATGGGCATCAATCTGACCACAGATTACCTGCTATACACCAGGCAAAGACATCATTCTTAAAACATGTATAATATCTTACATCAAAAACCAAGTACATTGTAAATGAAATGATATAATGTCTGGCTGTTGCTTCCAAGGTTGCGGGGGCGGGGGGGGGGGGGGGGGGGAGTAGTGAGTTGGGGTATAGATTCAACAGGATTGGCCATGTGTTGAGAATTATTGAAGCTTAACGACAGTAAATATGGTTTACTGTACTATTCTCTGTATGTCCAGATAGATTTGAAGTTTTCCATCATAAAAAACAAATTTTAAAGAAACCATTACATTGCGTTTTAAGCAATAAAAAGAGTTGCTGGAATGAGACATTCTACAATTTAATCTGACCATAAATATTGTATAAAAACCAATCCAATCTTATTTGCTTGTATTTTGCTGAAGGAAAGCATTCTTACCAAGGCCGGATGGTAACAGGCTGGATATGTAGGCTTAGAGTCTGACTAGTAACTAAATTTAGGGGAAAAAATGAAAATACCATAAAGCAAAGGACTCTCTCTGGCTCGTGCTACCATGAATTAGCATAAATATTTTACCAGGGTGAAAAAACTGTGAAGAATCAGTAGATGTAGTTAATCAAATAAGAACGCACCTTTGTGATAGTTTAGGTGGGAAAAAATAATGTCATCCCGGAACCACACAAAAGCAGAGGACACAAGATGTACCATGGAGTAACTTGGACCTGGAGGGGTGACTGACAGCCCCCAACATAGACGGGCTAAGCTCCCGGTTGTCTTAACAGCATGCCAGTGGCTGGCACAGCGATGCCAGTGAGGAACGGGTGAGCCCTGTGAGGGGGGACGCATAGGTGCAAAGCCAGGAAAACGAGGGGGAAGCGCTTCATGGTGTCACCATGGAGGGCAGGAGCTAGACAGTTAAGAAGGCCCTAATAACAAGCTTGGGGGCGCCTGGGTGGCTCAGTCGGTTAGGCGTCCGACTTCGGCTCGGGTCATGATCTCACAGTTCGTGGGTTTGTGCCCCATATCGGGCTCCATGCTGACAGCTCAGAGCCTGGAGCCTGCTTCGGGTTCTGTGTCTCCCTCTCTGCCCCTCCCCCGCTCGCACTCTGTCTCTTTCTCTCTCAAAAATAAACATTGAAAAAATTTTGGAAAAAAACAACTAGCCTGGAGAAATAGGAAGAAAGTCACCCTAAGTAAAGAAACCGGGAGAAGGTTGGGGTAACCAAACACTGGCTTGGCGGCCTCCCTCTAGGGGTTGTTTACTGTGAGTTGATCAGCAGAAACGCTCAAAAGTTGGGCTCTGTGCTCGTGGCTGTGAAAGTCAAGGTGGCCGGCCAAGAAGTTTGCTTTGCCAAATGGAAAAGGACTAAAGTGGCATTAAAAGATATTTTGTGTCCTACCTAGAATTTAATCTTGGCGATCTTACAATCTCAATTATTTATAATTGTTCCTGTAATGTTCCATTTGCTTTGAAATGGATGTAAAGACCAGACCCGGCATGCCTAATTTCATCCCGAGCAGCTGCAGCACCAGCTCTCTGCTGTGGGCCTGCCTCGCAGCGTCCTGACCCACGGAGGAGGGGGCCGGAGGGCGCCACTGGCTCATTTCTGGTGCTGCAGGTGCTGTTTAAGACCAATGCTCTCTTCTTGGTGAAGACACAAAGAGGTTTCTGAGATAATCTATTCAAAGATGGAAGGGGGCCTTTTTCCTCTGTATTTTAACAACTATCCCTAATCCAGTTATACAGTGTGTTTAATTCAGAGCTCGTTACTTGTGAGAAGCACAGATAAGGCGGCTGTGATAAACCCACAGAGAAGGGGGAGGGGGATTTTACCACCTTTCTTGCAGGTGGAATACTGCTGATGAGCACACAGGTGATCTCACAGGGCGATGGACAGGACGCCAGGTGCTCACCGCATCTCTAAGACTGCCCGCTCTGCTCTGCCATCAGGACGCTCACACGTCCTGACATTAAACAACCGTGAGAGCTCTAGGCCCAGTTCTCTTGCTTCACCGAGGAAGAAAGTGAGGCCCAGAGCAAAGAGCTGACAGACTTGCATGCGGTCCTCCATTTACTAAGGGTGGATTCTGAATTCAGAGCCAAGCTTCATGACTCCCAAACCAGTGCTCCTTTCATTGTATCGCTCTTTTATGTGAGAAGGAAGACATTAAGTTCACACACACACACACACCTCATGGTATAGTAGCTAAGCTGCTCTGGCTGGTAACTACCAATCGAGGACCAGCTGAGTTCTGGATAGAGGAGTACGTGTGCACATGTGCTTGTGTGTTTGTGTTTTGTGGGAGCGCACAAGGGACGCAGTGCAGAAAGCACTCTAGGATCCGGGAGACGGGAGCAGTGAAAACATTGAGAGCTTAGGCTACAGGATGAACAATGTTACAGTTCGTGGATTTTACTTTTCTTCACAAAGGCTCAGTTCCTTGAAATCAACGGGATGTGCAGTTTCTTTATTTGAAGTGTGCTCCAGGACACAGAACTTGGGTCCTGGCGTCTGCAATCCGGGTTTCTACGCTGACCTTGGTTGAACTAAGTACTTAACCTCCCCAAGTCTGTCCCCTCACCGCCAATTTGGGAGAACAACGCCTGCCATATCTTTGTCACAGGTTTTCCTGAGGCTCAGATATATTTGAAAGTGCTTTATAAACTATACAGTACATAATAAAGGTAAGGCATTACTCCTTCCAAAATCACTATATGGGAAAGACCACGTGGAATTGATCCTTAGGCAGGCTGGCTCTTAGTAAAAATGCCAACTTGGCCAGTGCTCTTTGGCCTTCCATCACCTACCCCTGCCCGTCCCTGATGCCCCGGGTCCTCCAGCTCCTCAGCGGGCACAGCTGCCAGGCAGGTGATGGAGGAAGCAGTTTTGGACCCCATCCAAATGACATCCTGAGGTCAGGCTGCCTGCCCTTCTAGATAACTCTAGATCCTCCACCGTGGTACCCTTCTCTGCTCCACACACTGGGTAGGTAACGGGGAACCAGAGCAGGACAGAGGAAACCGTGATCCCTGAGAAGCAAGGGAGGGTAGGAACAGAAAGTGCATGAGGATATGCCTTGACCTATATAAGGAAAGACAGGAGCACGAATGAGGTGGCACGTTGTGTTCACATCACCCGATTCGGATGCGTGGCGTGCAGGCGACGCTTACCACAGGCACGAGACTCTCTCTGTGACACCCCTGAGAAAATGCAACCAAATGGGTTTTGGCTTGGAATTCTCTCTGACAGCTTCGAGTCCATTAAAAGTACATTAAATGTCAGTGAGAATTTGCCACGGCATGTTGTTTTGCCAAGAGAAAAATTTGTTAAATCAGGACATACATTTAAAAATTCTCCACAAAATCATTTCAAGCAACTTACTTTCCATTTACTGCTATTTAAAATGGTGTAGACTTTGGGGAGAAATCACTTATGCAAACACACACACACATACACTTACTGTTCTTTTTCTTCTTTTTAGTTTTGTATCTTGATGAGAACGTTTCATGTGGAAAAGTCAATGTAAATCACAGAACTATGGTCACAATATCAAAAGGAAGCTACTGTCTTGGAGTGGCTACTTTTTATTTTGCTATA
The DNA here is from genome assembly GCF_007474595.2 of Lynx canadensis. Lineage (NCBI taxonomy): Eukaryota > Metazoa > Chordata > Mammalia > Carnivora > Felidae > Lynx > Lynx canadensis. Next base: position 117,804,989 of record NC_044305.1, on the reverse strand, counting down.
TATATTTTTTTTTTTTTAATTTTTTTTTTCAACGTTTATTTATTTTTGCGACAGAGAGAGACAGAGCATGAACGGGGGAGGGGCAGAGAGAGAGGGAGACACAGAATCGGAAACAGGCTCCAGGCTCTGAGCCATCAGCCCAGAGCCCGACGCGGGGCTCGAACTCACGGACCGCGAGATCGTGACCTGGCTGAAGTCGGACGCTTAACCGACTGCGCCACCCAGGCGCCCCTTGCTATATATATTTTTGACCAAATGGTGCTGAGATCAGGATATGACCCTAATTTTACTTTCAATTAAAAAAATTTTTTTAAATATTTTTATTTTTGAGAGAGCAAGAGTGAGCAGGGGAGGGGCTGAGAGAGAGGGAGACAGAGGATCTGAAGCAGGCTCTGTGCTGACAGCACGGAGCCCTATGTGGGGCTTGAACCCATGAATCGTGAGATCATGACACAACCTGAAGTTGGATGCTTAATCAGCTAAGCCACCCAGATGCCCTGGATATGACCCTGATTTTACTTTATTTATTTAGTTTTTAAAGTATTTATTCATTTTTGAGAGAGAGAAAGAGAGCGAGCAAGTGAGCACGAGAGGGGGGGAGGGGCAGAGAGGGAGACAGAATCTGAAGCAGGCCCCAGGCTCTGAGCTGTCAGCACAGACAGTGGGGCTCGAACTCATGAACTGCGAGATCATAACCTGAGCCGAAGTCGGACACTTAACCAACTGAGCCACCCAGGCTCAGTACCCCAATCCTGATTTTACTTTAAAGAGAAAAGTGAAAAGGGGAAGACATTTGGAATTTACTGAGATTCATGACACCAGGCTTGGCATCATGTTTTATTTTATTTTGTTTCATTATTAGAACAATTCTGTCGGGGGGTATTTCTAGATGTATTTAACAGACAAGGCTCGGAAACATCAGATGGTTCTGGAAAGACCACAAAGCTAACAAGGAACAGAAATGGAGTCTAAATAAGAAGATGCTTTGCCTACAAGTCAACAGTGAAACAGAAGCAAACAGAAAGAAACCATTTTTTTAGATTTTTAAAGAGTTTGTTCTTGGCTGGGGGTGGAGTGGGGGGAGTGAGCATGAGGGCAGATGAAACAATGTTAGCCATGTGTTGATAACTGCTGAAGCCAAGTGAAGGGTTTCATTATGCAGTTCTCCCTACCTTTGTATGTTGGAAAATTTCCAAAAGCTAAGGTCAAATGAAACCAAAGACTTAAAAGACCTTGACAACACAGAGAATATTACATACAAATAATCTTCTGTTGTTTATAGAATAGGGATGGAGTTTTACGAAAACGAGAAAGAACGAATCTTCAGCTCCTAGAGACGTTTATCAAAATATACCTAGCTGGGCAGTCATCATACAGGACACGCAGCTTGACCTTGCTTCTCGGAAAAGTGATCATTCCACTGTGGGACCATGGGCTGCTTCTGAGGTACTAGTCGCTACTTGTATTATTTCTGCTAACTAGATTGAAGATTTATATTGCTGGATACCAGAAATGCTACTCAGTTTATTTTGTACCCAATTTATAAGCTTTTCTAACCTTATGAAGAACTATAAGAAGACCGTGAATCTTACAGGCTGGAGAGAGGATATTTTACTACAGGAAAAGTACTGCATTGCTTAACTTGAAAGGTTACCTTTCATTAAAACAGGGATAAATGCTTTTCTAGGAAGAAGAATAAATATGTAAAATCACCTCCATTGCTGTGGGCCATGGTCAGGGCTTCCAAAGAAGTTTCTGGAGTTACTTCTAGCTGGCAGATCATTACTTTGGCTCTGCTGATGGCCTTGGCTGCTTCCCTCAGGTCTTCAGTATTCAAAAGTAAATTCGCTCCGGCCACTATTATGATGATATTCTGGCCTATAAAGAATTTCTACATATTTATATTAAAATCCAAGCAAAGCCAAGCAATGATATCCTGCAATGTTACAATCCCTTACAAAGTCACTATGTTAAATGTGTTGTAAGTATTAATTTTAACATTTCTAGGCAATTTAGGTGAAGTTCTGTATTCCTACTGTATCTTTTTTTACACTATTCCTGCTCTGTAAGATCAATATTATTCTGATAATTTTGAAAAATCTAAAAAATATTTCCCCATTAATATTCTCATATACAAAGAATACTAGCTGGGAAGTGATATATAACATACTTAAAAATGGCTGGTACGATGTATGTGGTAAAGATTCTGAATCCTAGATGACAGATGTGGTAATGATGTGTATAAACAGGAATAAACTTGCCTAACACTACAAACTAAGGCTCAATAGTATGCAGTCAGTTCATGTACATAACCTAGGGTATCTCCGAAAAGTGATTCTGAAGGTCAACACATAGTTTATAATAGCTAACAGATGGAAAGCTGTACCAGCTAAGGCAGAGAGAGGATATTTGGCCTAGACAGCACCAGATCAAACAGAAGCAGGGGTAAAGGATCTTGAATACTCATCACTTGGACCCACAGTCTATAATCCCACCTAAATGCGGAAGGACTGGGGGTGCATTTATGTTAGTGAACTCTCCAGAGCTGTGCTTTCCATGAGTGTAAGCCACAGGTGGCTGTTGAGCACTTGAAATGTGTCTTGTCTAAATTGACATGTGCTTCAATTGTACAATGAATAGCAGATTTTAAAGACTGAGTACAAAGACGAGAAGGTCAAATCTCTTATTACTTTTCTTTTTTTTTTTTATGAAATTTATTGACAAATTGGTTTCCATACAACACCCAGTGCTCATCCCAAAAGGTGCCCTCCTCAATACCCATCACCCACCCTCCCCTCCCTCCCACCCCCCATCAACCCTCAGTTTGTTCTCAGTTTTTAACAGTCTCTTATGCTTTGGCTCTCTCCCACTCTAACCTCTTTTTTTTTTTTTTTTTCCTTCCCCTCCCCCATGGGTTCCTGTTAAGTTTCTCAGGATCCACATAAGAGTGAAACCATATGGTATCTGTCTTTCTCTGTATGGCTTATTTCACTTAGCATTACACTCTCCAGTTCCATCCACGTTGCTACAAAGGGCCATATTTCATTTTTTCTCATTGCCACATAGTACTCCATTGTGTATATATACCACAATTTCTTTATCCATTCATCAGTTGATGGACATTTAGGCTCTTTCCATAATTTGGCTATTGTTGAGAGTGCTGCTATGAACATTGGGGTACAAGTGCCCCTATGCATCAGTACTCCTGTATCCCTTGGATAAATTCCTAGCAGTGCTATTGCTGGGTCATAGGGTAGGTCTATTTTTAATTTTCTGAGGAACCTCCACACTGCTTTCCAGAGCGGCTGCACCAATTTGCATTCCCACCAACAGTGCAAGAGGGTTCCCGTTTCTCCACATCCTCTCCAGCATCTATAGTCTCCTGATTTGTTCATTTTGGCCACTCTGACTGGCGTGAGGTGATACCTGAGTGTGGTTTTGATTCTTATTACTTTTCAAGAACATTTTGATTCCGTGTTGAAAAGATAATATTTGAGAGATATTGGGTTAAGCGAGTATATTAAGATTAATCTTACCTGTTTCTTTTTACTTTTTATTTTGTCAAAAAAAATTTTTTTAATGTTTATTTTTGAGAGAGAGAGAGAGAGAGACACAGAGTACGAGTGGGGGAGGGGCAGAGAGAAAGAGACACAGAATCCGAAGCAGGCTCCAGGCTCCAAGCTGTCAGCGCAGAGCCCAACACGGGGCTTGAACCCACGAACCGTGAGATCATGACCCGAGCCGAAGTCGGACACTTAACTGACTGAGCCACCCAGGTACCCCCTACTTTTAATTTTTTTTAAAGCTTATTTATTTACTTTTTGAGAGAGACAGAGACAGCGTGAGTAGGGGAGGGGCAGAGAGAGAGCACGAGAGAGAATCCCAGGCAGGCTCTGCGCTGTCAGCATGGAGCCCGATGCAGGGCTTGAACTCACGAAACCCTGAGACCATGACCTGAGCCAAAACTGAGAGTTGGATGCTTAACTGACTGAGCCACCCAGGCACCCCTCTTTTTCTTTCTTAAAATGTGCCTCATGGAAAACTTAAAATTATGTATGTGGCTTGCATTATATTTCTTTTGGACGGCACGGACCTAGAGAGATGAGTTGTAGCAGCCATTTCTTTGCACTCCAGGCTGCTCGTGCTGATCCTGTATAGACATGACCTAAAATTACCTCTGAACACAGAACACATGCTAGCCTATCATCTTACCGCAGATGTGTCTGTTGGCCGCAAGGAGGACTTAAAAAAGTGGGGATGGTTCAGCATAAACCCAATCTTGGGACTGGAAAAATTCAAAGTACCCACACACACTGAGAGACAACATATCTCCTTCCTTTTCTCCTTCGGTGACCTCATTCTCTCTGCTAGCACCAACTGCTGCTTCTGGGTTGCTGACTCCCAAATCTATGTTTCTGGCCTGGCCTTGGCTGATGAGCAGCAGGACTTAGACTACAGCTGTCTGACAGACACTGCCATTTGGCTGGATCGTTCCGGCCTCAAACTCAACTTGTCAAGACTGCACTCCTGACTTCACCTTGCTATTCATTCCTTCACTTATGGGAGCCGACTGTCCCCTCTCTGGGTATTTGTGTTAGCTCCTCTAAGGCAATCTGTATCCTCAAGGGTATAACCATATCCTATACTCAAATCTGACAAGTTCTATCATAACAGGCACTCAATACGTCATATAAAACTGTATCTTTGTATGGGAAAGGCAGGAACTTGTTCCATGGATAGGCTAGAAATGGAACTCAAAGATATCCCTAGAACACAAAAGAGAGGTTTAAGACAGAGGTTTAAGACAGGCGGCAATAATTACTTAAGACGTAGCTTAAAGTAATGAACACAGACTATTGTTAGAATGACAAATTTTATCTTCTTTAAGTGGGATACATTATCTTCTTTAAGTGTGATACATTTTTTCATTGTTATTGCAACTTGGGGATCACTGGAGTAGAGCTGAATATTCTGTATCTTCTGTGAGAAATGATTGTGTGAAACTATCCTACATCAACGACCTAATTATGACAGGGGCCGGGCATGGGCCTGGGTGGCTCAGTCGGTTGAGTGGCTCTTGATCTCGGCTCAGGTCATGGTCTCACGGTTCATGAGATTGAGCCCCACAATGGGCTCTGGGCTAGCAGCAGGGAGCCTGCTTGGGATTCTCTCTCTCCCTCTCTCTACCCATCCCCGCTCCCAACCTTTCTTTGTCTCAAAGTAAATAAACTTTAAACAAACAAAAGATGTTACTTTGACAAATCCTAATTTCACACAGTGCACACTGCCCACAATGCACTAGGTTCTGTCCTAGGTGCCCCTTGGAATGCTGGGTCATTCTGAATTTAAGAATCTTATGCAGGTTTTTTTATACTTAAAATAGTGGGAAGAAATTATGAAAACTTTACTTGAGGGTAAAGGGAAGTTACTGTTTTCAAAGACAAATGTTTCAACTGTCGCAAGGCCCTGTGACAGACAGACATGGTTGTATATATAGACTTTTAAGATTTGATTGCCGTTTAAAGAGCAGACAAAATTGAATGCTAATGATAAGTTGGAAGTAATTAGTTGCTGCCATTTGCTCAGTAAATATTCTATAAATATGATTCATCAACTTCCTTGTGCACCTATCTATTTACATTTATTTACCTAGTATAACTGAAATGATGGATGAATACTTAACTGCTTTTAGAGACAAATACCAATTCTGAGTTCACGTGAAGGGTAATGGGACATTATAGGATATAAATATTATTTTGAGGCAACTGTAACACTTCATATGTATTGGATGGACAATTTTACATTTAAATGATCAACCTGGGAAGTACAAATAAAGGGAAACATTTATTTTTTAAACTAAAAACACCACACTTTAGGCCTTAGACTGGTGGGCATAGTAAGAAATCCATAGGATTAGAGTAAAAACTGATGCTTCTGTTCTAGTTCTGGACACGAACTGCTTCCTGAAATGACACTCTAATATGCGAAACACGTACCTTCATTATTGACAATTATAGAAGCAGTTCCTGTAGCAGCATCTTGAGTCTGATATGTAAATTCTAAAAGAAAAAAGAAATTACAATCATGTATATACAGCCTGGCACGGACAATCTATTTTAGCAATTTCAATGCACCACTAATCGCTGGAAAAGCTTTTTAACCTTTAGCCATCTGGGATGATAAAAGAAATAACTAATTACCGCTAATTTATACCCATCACCTATACAACAAGGAAGACAGAAGTCTTTACTTTGTTGCACCTTCGTTCTGCATTAGTAACAACCCAGCAGACCCCCCCCCCACCCCACTGCCAAATCACCCAAATTACTCATAGCATATCCACATGCATTTTTCTAGACCACCATTTTTTTTTCTTCAGTGAAAGAAATGATAGGCTTCAGATGAGAGATTAAAGTCAAACCTATGCAATGCACTTGTTTGTGTTTCTTCATAAACTTTGTGTCTCATGAAGCATTATTGTCTGGAGCGTAAATGGAAATGTTGATCAGGCAGCCTCTGGCAGCGGCAAAAAGCCTTGAAATGGACCCAAAGACCTTCATTCTACTCCTGGCTCTAGCTCCAACTAGCTGTGTGCTCTTGGACAAATTGAGAACTGATCTGGCCTTCGTTTCTCTTTTGTGCAACAATGGTATCGGCTTCAGTGGTTTCTAAGATCATTTCCAGCCATGACATTCAATGACTTTTCTTAAAATATCTTTTGTGAACGTAGCACCTGTTTTCTCTTGTCACCTGCTTTAGAAACATTTCCATGAGATGAAGGTTTGTAATCTCCTATCATTTTATTCCCATCTGGAGGAATGTACATGAAAGAATTAACCAAACGACATTTAAGCAAGATGAGACAGAGCTGTGCATAAAAATTCTCTGGCCACCAGAGGAGGATCTAATAATTCTATTCTATATTCAACTTTTCTTGTAACCAGATCCCAGAGGAAAGTCATAAAAACTAACTTTAAAAAAGATGAAATTTTACCTGTAGAAATATCATTCTGTTTTAAGTTTTCTATATAATCATTGCCAAAAGAATCTTTGCCAACCTGTACCAAAGAAATGATGAATGTTAGATCTTTTACATTTAGTAAAATGCTACAATGTAGTTTTTAGAATACTTAGCATTTTAAAAGGGCATATCTGCACAGTACTTTATAAACATTAGCTAATTAATCTTCTTAATGTAAGATGCTAGACTTGATTTCAGCCCAAATAATTGTTATATATTAATGTTCCAACCTAAAACGTGAAGCATTAAATGACTGTCCCAAGTTCAATCACTTTGCTCTCATTTTGATCTGTTCCTGTGAAAATCACCACTGTGCTGTCCACCATCAACGGCCCTCATATTTATGAAGAATCTCAGTTGTTTGTACTTCACTATAAATGAGGGCATCTTTGTCATGACTTGCCTGGTGTTTTAGAGTCTTCTTTGACATGGGATGGGGGCAGAGAAGGGGGAATTTAAAAAGCTGTCGCTAACTTGGGTAACTTGGTGTAGTGAAAGTCTGTCATTCTTGAGTCCCAGCATGCATTCTGCTAGTGATCCTTCAGTTTCTCCTTGGACACTCACTCCTCTTCCATTCATAGGCAACATAATTAGGGTGGCAGATTTGTTACAACCATTGATCCTATGTTGACACATCATTATCACCCAAACTCCATAGTTTACATTAGGGTTCGCTCTGGTGTTGTACATTCTATGTGTTCTGACAAATGTATAGACACTTATCCACCATTACAATCTTATCCGGATGGATTCACTGCCCTGAAAACCTTTCGTGCTCTGCCTATTCATCCCTCTCTCCCTCCAAGTCCTTGGCAACCACTGATCTTTCTACTGTCTCCATAGTTTTGTCTGTTCCAGAATGCCGTATCATTGGAATCATATAATATGTAACCTTTTAAGACGGGCTTCTTTCACTTAGTAAATATATCTGAGTTTCCTGCATGTCTTTTTTATGGCTTGATCACTCATTTCTTTTTAGTGCTGAAAAATATTCCATGGTATGGACGTTCTGCACTTTACCCATTCACCCACCGAAGGACATCTTGGGTTGCTTCCAAATTTTGGTAATTATAAATTTAGGCTCCTGTGAATGTTCATGTGCAGGTTTTTGTGTGGATGCCCTCCTATTTTTATGATTTTAATTCCAGTATAGTTGACATACAGTGTTATAGTTGTTTTCTCCTAGTGTATTTTAAATTTTAATCAGCTGTCACCAGTTAAGTATTAGGAGGCTTCACAAAAACAAGTTTCCAGGAGGTCCTGAAAATTCAGATGTTCTGGTAACGCTGGGCCCACATTCCTGCAAGGGAACCCAGCTGGATCTGCCCCAAAGGTGAGTCCATGCTGTCTAGTTGACCACAGCTCCTACCAGGCCTATTGCAATTTATGTTACCTTCTTGGCACCCGTAGGCTTTTAGGCTTCACTCCTGAACTACTTTTCTGTCCTGCAGGTGAGCACCATGTCATTGGATCATGTATCTGTCTGGGTCTCAGCCACTCCTGGTGAGTTCTGCCTTTCCACAGAAAATTGTTCCCCTCTGGATATATCGATAGAAAGAAACCTAGGAGGTTACTTGGGTCAAGCTCCTCAATGAGTGCAGATACAATTTCCTGGTAAGATTTTAGATGGTCTAGATCAGGGGTTGGAACATTTTTTTTTCCATAAAAGGCCAGATGGGTAATAGTTCGGACACTGTTGGTCAGATGGTCTCTTTTGCAGCGATTCAGCTCTGCTGTTGCAGTGTGAAAGCAGCCGAAGAAAATCTGTAAACAAATGGATGTAGCTGTGTTCCAGTAAAACTTTATAAAAACACATGGTAGGCAAGATTTGCTCCATGGGCGGTAGTTTGCTGACCCAATTTAAATGCCTCCTTCGAGAGCTTCTTTCTCAAAGAACACTTTTCCCTGTGCTTTTCTGGTAGAAATGCTGAGTAGGCAATAATCTCAAATAATATACAATAATTTCTTATGAGCAGAATTTCTGTCTCTACAAAGAAGAGTGTCCACTATAAAGCACTGCTGTGGGGGAGAGTGCCCAGTGGAGGGAGGTCATTTGTCAAAGGTTTTCTTGGTGGGAGGCTGGCCATTTATCTACCAAAGCATCCCATTTCTTAGGTCAAAGATTCATACCAGAAACAAACTGTTTTCTCATCTGTTTTTAAACATTATTTAACTCTCTCCCATGGGCAATCAAGATGTGATATAGTTGGGAGGGACGCCTGGGTGGCTCAGTCGGTTAAGCATCTAACTCTTGATTTCAGCTCAGGTCATGATCTCACAGTTCATGGGATCGAGCCCTGCGTCAGGCCCTGTGCTGACCGTGCGGAGCCTGCTTGGGATTCTCTCTCTCCCTCTCTCTCTGCTCCTTCCTGCTCTCTGTCTCTAAAAATAAATAAACATTAAAAAAAAAAGATGTGATATAGTTGGGGAAAGCATCACTACAAGAATATTGTAGGGATTAAAGGAAGGCCATTCCTCAGCATGTGGGGCCCGGTACAAATTAGAGCAAAGAAACTTCTTTCTCCCCTTTCCTATCAGTTTAATACAGGCAAAATCTGTTTAAGGTGAACACCAAAGGCATGTCTGATAAATGGTGGTGATGATATAAACATTTGGAAGTGCAGGGATTAGGGAGAATTGTTGGAGAGGAGGAGGCAACCCCAAAACATTTGGCTTTGCCTTCAAGAAACTGATAATACTGCAGGGAAAAGAAGGCGTACAGAGACACCCGTCACACCAAGTGGAATATCAGGCGCATCCGAGGCATAATGAGGAAGGGACGGCCTGCTCAGACTTGCCGCAGTGGTATTTTAGTGGCTGCAGTAGCTGTCTTCTTCTGCTTGGGGAATCACCTGATGGGCTGCGTCCCTTGCTGACGGTTATGGTTCCAGGTTTATTCCAATAGTGACTTCCTGGCAAACCTGTTGGCTGGTGTTCTAAGCTCTACGTGAGAGGTGAGACAACATACTTTGCTTTTGCCTTCTTTGATATTCCCATGACAAAAATAAAAATCTCGTAACTAAAAAATAATGGAAAAGTAACAGCACTGCTGAGGATTTACAGAAGTCAACCTTAGCCCTGTTAACTTTGCATCTGGGTTGTGGAGATACATTACAAAGTAAAAGGAGTGATAAGAAGCCTGAGAACAGGAAGACGACATTTGCACTTGTGTCATGGAAGTCAGAAGTGCCCTCACACCTCCTGTGTGGTTTTGGGCAAGCCACATTTTTAAAAAAAAATGTTTATTTTTGAGAGAGAGAGAGAGAGAGAGAGAGAGAGAAACAGAGAGTGCGAGCGCTGGGGTGGGGCAGAGAGAGGATGGAGGGGACAGAGGATCCAAAGTGGGCTGTGTGCTGACAGCAGAGAGTCCCATGCAGGACTCGAGCTCATGAATCGTTGAGACCATGACCTGAGCCGAAGTTGGACGCTCAACTGACTTAGCCACCGAAGCGCCCCTGGGAAGGTTGCTTTTAACTGCCTCTTGGCCTCAGTTTCCTTATCTGGAAAGTCACAGCACCTGTGAGGATAAAATAACATGCATGAAGTGGGCTTAAAACCGTAAAGGATTAAATAATAGCTTGGTGCTATCACTGTCATTATCATTGTCGTCGCCATCCTCATCATCACCATGGCAGTTACTGCTGCTACCAGGGCTCCTGCTTCTTGGATTCAATCTCATAAACTACTTTCCTGTCCATCTGGTTCTCCCTGATGCTTCCAATTCTTCCTGTTGCTCCCTATTTTCAAACAGAAGAGCACTTGATCATGGAAGCAAGCCTGTGGGTGCATTAAATTATTTAAAAAATAAGACTGTATTACTATTATTATAATAAAAACGTAACATCTCCATTAATGGTGTAACTAATGCTGTTTAATGTAACCATGTATCCTGTTGCTTCCACAAGAATAACAGAGCCAACTGGGAGGATGTCTGTGTCTTAGACATACATATTACATCGAAATGTAGACAAAAAGGCAACAGAGATCTAAGTCCTTTCTTTCTGCATTACAGAGTCGCACAGATGCCTTGTGCTATGTAATACTAAAAGAACGCCATTTTCCCGATTTCCCCATCCTCGAACCTCTTACACAATCATTTATTCTGCTGGATTTCCTTTAAAAAAGGTGGAGCGAAGAGAACACTTTCCCATCCCCTGTGCTTACTTCTGACTCGAATGTAAGCCTCTTCCCCAGTCGCTGGACACTGATAACCAGGAGTCACAGGAACAGAACCCAAGCAGGTGTCCTGCAATGACTACCACTGACAGCTGAGTGAAGCTACCTTGAAAATCACAGTGAATGATGTAAAGGGAAGGTCCTTGAAATAAAAAGAACGTGAAATAATGTCATAAAGGAACCTTCATAGGTGTCTCTGGAGTCTTCCCTGTTTTCCCGGTCACATTTTGCTTATCAACCTGGCAAGAGAACTTGACGTGTAAGTATCTTGGCTGTGAAGCAAAATAGTGCGCGTGGAAGTCAGGAAACTTGGAATCGAATTTCAGTTTCTGCCATTATCGAGCTAATTAAAATTCTTTATATTTTGCTGCAAATTGTTCCACCTGAGCTAGGTAGGGTGGGACGGGGTGAGTTCTCTCTGGCAGGTAGGAAACCGATAGTTCTCAGCCTTTGCTGTGCATCGGTAGCTCCCGAGGAGTTTACAGACATCCGGGTGCTCGGGTTACACGCCACATCAATTGAACCAGGCCCTGTGCAGGTGAGACCGAGGCAGGTGCACCAGGTGATTGCAATGACTGCAGCCTCGGCCCGCTGGGACAGTGTGCGTAAAGCTTTGCGTGGAAGAAATGAAAAGGGAGAGCACAGTCCTGCCTGGCGCTGGGGTGGGAAGTCAGCTAAGTGGGAACACGGAGGAGTGTCGCCTACAGAATCTGCTGGGGGCGAGGGGCCCATCAGGGTCCAACACTGGGAGCAAGGTATCGTAAAGCTACAAAGATTGCTGCGCTCGTGTTTGCTGACTCTGGTCTCATTTTCACGTGGCTAGGCTCGCTCCCCCTTGCTTTGCTGGCTTCTCTTTCTAACACTCTTATTTGGCAAAAGTAGTTGGATTTCTCTGTTCTACAGAGTGGTCAGTAGAAAAGCACTGTTAACTTGGTATGATCATTTGTGTTAAAACACAAGGTGAATACAATTCAGTCGTGTCTATTTCCTTGCCTTCTGAGAACTTGGAAGTCCTTTCCTCTCTCCACCTAATCAAACCTTACCTGTTTTTCAAGCACAACTTAAAGCCTACCTTCTCTATTCTAGCCCTTCTTAATGCTCTCATTTCCTAAACTCCTAGAGCATTCCTAATAGATACCATTAAACATTTAATTGAATATCATCTTATGTTGTTTGCCTAAACAATCTCCCTAAAGGTCTAGCCTTCCTAAAGCTTCTTGGAGACTCTAGCTTAGCAAGACTCAAGCCCTGTACGTGAAATGTGTTCATAAGTATTTGGTCATCTTAGTTGCCTGTTTATTTTCTTGGGCCTATTTTATCATTCTTAAAATTTTTTTTTAATGTTTATTTTTGAGAGAGAGAGAGAGAGAAGGACACAGAATCCGAAGCAGGCTCTAGGCTCTGAGCTGTGAGCGCAGGCTGACAGTGGGGGAGGCTCAAACTCACGAACCGCAAGATCATGACCTGAGCCGAAGTCAGATGCTTAGCCAACTGAGCCACCCAGGCGCCCCTATCTTATCATTCTTAAAGGGATGTGACCACAGGCACTCAGACTCTCCTAGCAGTGGCTGCCAAAAGGGTCTATAGAAGGTTTTGCTCCTAAACAGCCCTCTTGAAGGCACTCCTACACTCTCCTTTCAGATAGTAGCAGTGAAATACTTTCGGGTAAAAGGGTTCTGGGAAAACCACTTTTGGGTAGAAGGATTCTGGGAAAACCATAGTCTGAGGGAGCCTGTTCCAGGTGAAAGAAGCCAGGTCATTGGCAATTAAGGACAACTACTTGCACTTATGCTAAGGCAACTCCTAGAACCCGAGAGACTCTTCAGGAAATCCCAGGCTTAGCTCTACCCTGAAGACTGTAGAGCAATGCAGCTGAATAGAACTTTCTGCAAGGATGAAACGTTCTCTAACTGTGCTGCCCAAAACAGGCACTTGAAATGCAGCCAGTATGATTGAGCAACTCAATTTACACTTTTATTTTAATGACATTTAAATCTAGCTGCACGTGGCTAGTGGCTACCATCTTGGATAATGCAGCTATAGGGAGATGTAAATTAGAATCACGGAAAACAAAAGGGCTGGGTGTATCAGGAGCAAGAACATTTACTCCAGCTAAGGCTACTGAGATATTTCCTTCACTCTTACCACCGAGAAGGCTCTCTGCATTGAGGGAGAGCCAGTCATGGCTTCCGTAGTCCAGAACCGTGACCTAATGCTGAGGAAGGTAACTTCAGTTAGCACTACATTTATAACAAACAAACATCCACATTTCAAAATGGCTGAGAAACGGGCTTCTCGGAATCCCTGAATGGTAGAAAACATCTAGTAATTCTATCCATCAACACACAGTTGAGGAAAATAAAACCTAGAGGACCAAGATACCGTACTCAAGGTCACATGAAGTTGAATATTCTGCTAAGAAATTTATCACATATATTAAAACAGATTGCCAACTTTCAAAGGTAGAGTGCACAAAAACATAATTAACACTCAAATGAACACAATTTAATATTTGTGACTCAAGACATTCTGTGACATTTCAGTCCCAAAAGTCCTAATGAACAGCAGGTTAGGGATACTAACATGCATTTGTTGTCCTATGACAAAACCTGGCAGTTGCTTTTTTGAATAAGTCCCTCAGAATATTATTTTTCTTAACTTGTTACTTGTGGCTTTGCCTAAAAGAGGAAAGAAGAATATATACGATTCCACTTGTTTAAGCTAGCTCGTGGTTTAAATCCTATCTAAATGGGTGTTTAGCTTCATAATGGCCCTTAACATACAAAATTAATGCTACAATCAGTATTACGAGGCCTGCTTATCCAAGAGTGGAGGTGAGTTGGTGGTAACCCAATTATTTCTTCCATTCTTCCTATATGAGACACATTATTTGGTAAGGGTCATAGGGTACCCTGTGTTTGGACATGTGGCCAAGCATTCCAATCAATATAACCATTAGTTCTAGCCAGTTGTCCTACAGCAGAGCTCAGGAAAGGATAAATTTCACTTCATTCCTGGAATGGGATTACTTGGAAAGGGATGGTGACTAATTTTTGATCTTTGAAAACTAAATCTTACTGCACAGTTGACTGTCCCACAGTAATCTAACTGACAAGGCACCTTTTTGGTTAAGATGATGAGTACTCTAATATATTGCTTTTCAAACCATCTGTAGTGAAGGCTCAGTTTTTTTTTTCTTTTTTCATTTTCAATCCATTGTGGACTAATAATTCCATAAAATATAACAAATAAAAACAGAAAAAAAATCCTACAAAATACAAGGCTTAATTTATTATTACTATTATTAAAAAATTTTTTTTTTCAACGTTTATTTATTTTTGGGACAGAGAGAGACAGAGCATGAACGGGCGAGGGGCAGAGAGAGAGGGAGACACAGAATCAGAAACAGGCTCCAGGCTCTGAGCCATCAGCCCAGAGCCCGACGCGGGGCTCGAACTCACGGACCGCGAGATCGTGACCTGGCTGAAGTCGGACGCTCAACCGACTGCGCCACCCAGGCGCCCCTTATTATTACTATTATATTCAACAGCTATAAAATTCCTCTTTAAAATTGCTATAAATATTTCTAATTGCTTATTCTCAATTTCTGTAATGTCCAGACCACTGACAGTTTGCAGAATGCCTGAGAGTCAGACCTTGAATGCGTGGCTCTAATATACTGCTTCTGTCACAGAGCTTAATATCTGCCCATTCCTCAGGGAAAACACACAGCTGTTTTTATTAGTTTTTTTTTCTTTTACCTTTTTATTTTCATTAAATTTTTTTAATATTTATTTTCTTTTTGAGGGAGAGAGAGAAAGCATGAGTTGGGGAGGGGCAGAGAGAGAGGGAGCCACAGGATCTGAAGTAGGCTGTAGGCTCTGAGCTGTCAGCACAGAGCCCGATGTGGGGCTTGAACTCACAAACTGTGAGATCATGACCTGAAGTCAGAGCTCAACTGACTGAGCTACCCAGGTGCCCTGTCTTTTTTTTTTTTTTTTTTAAGTAAGCTTTATGCCCAATGTGGGGCTTGAAGTCATGACACCAAGATCAAGAGTCACATGCTCTACCAAAGGAGCCAGCCAGATGGACCTAGTGAGTTTTGATAATGTCATGTTTGAGGAAAGCAAGACCAGGGTCCTTGAGGGTCCTTCCAGTTGGCTGATTTGAGATCGGGGTTATTTGGGTCCTTGCCTGCTCAGGGTTCCTTTCCACCGCACAAGAAGCAGGGTCTTTGGGCTCATTCGAGGCAACCACAACTTGAACTCTTTATTCTCCCAAGGTCCTCCCTAGCAGCCAGTTTTGGATATCTAGAAACAACTTCCTCCTCCAACATTTATCTTCAATGGAATGGTAGAAGAGGAAACACAAAAATCAGGTATTATGAAAGGTATTCTAACAGACTCTGCCCTGCCAAGAAGACTTTCGTTTTCTATGATATCTGCCTAGATTTTTAATCTGAAAATATCATTTCCAGTTATCCTTCGACTGTGGCCTTGGGCCCACGACTCAGTTGAGTACTGACTGTACAACTCTTAACAACTTGAAGTGTTTCATTATTACATGTTGCGCTGGATACGTATCGACGGACTCTTGCTTAATAGTCCTCATCACAGTATCTTGGCAAATAATTCCCCTGAGCTCAAAAGAAGATGTTTTGCATGTGCCATCAGTCTTACTTCACCAGAGCTTGAATTTTAGTTTGTTGCAGGGTAGTAGTAGGTAAGTTAATGTTGCTAAGAAAACTGTAGGAAATTTTCTACCTGTTTTTCTTTTGCTCCATCTGTTCATTTTTATCTGGAGTAATGTCATGATTTTGGTTTCCACTTGAAAGTTGTCATCTTTAAAAAACTGCTATACAGCAGGTTGGCTAATTTGCTTAATAAGAAAATACTTCACCAATGGAAAAAAATATCAAGATTAATGGATAATGATACCTTCTACTATAAAAGATATTTTTCTTTTTTTTTTTTCAACGTTTTTTATTTATTTTTGGGACAGAGAGAGACAGAGCATGAACGGGGGAGGGGCAGAGAGAGAGGGAGACACAGAATCGGAAACAGGCTCCAGGCTCCGAGCCATCAGCCCAGATCCTGACGCGGGGCTCGAACTCACGGACCGCGAGATCATGACCTGGCTGAAGTCGGACGCTTAACCGACTGCGCCACCCAGGCGCCCCTAAAAGATATTTTTCTTAAAAAAATTTTTTTTAATGTTTATTTTTGAGAGAGAGAGAGAGAGACAGACAGACAGACATAGCGTGAGCGGGGAAGGGGCACAGAGACAGGGAGGCACAGAATCTGAAGCAGGCTCCAGGCTCTGAGCTGTCAGCACAGAGCCTGATGTGGGGCTCGAATTCACAAACTGTGAGATTATGACCTGAGCTGAAGTTGGACACAACCGACTGAGCCACCCAGGCGCACCAATTTTTCTTAAAAAAAATTTTTTTTTAATGTTTGTTTATTTTTAAGAGAAAGAGCATGAGCAGGGGAGGGGCAGAGAGAGAGATGGAGACACAGAGACCAAAGCAGGCTTCAGGCTCTGAGCTGTCAGCACAGAGCTTGAGGCAGGGCTCAAACCCACAAGCTGTGAGATCATGACCTGAGCTGAAGTTGGATGCCCAACCGACTGAGCCACCCAGGCACCCCTAAGATATTTTTCTCTTTAACAGGTCTAAGAATACTGTAAAGTCAGTTAAGTGCCTGACTCTTGGTCTCAGCTCAGGTCTTGATCTCAGAGTTGTGAGTTCAAGCCCCAGGCTGGGCTCCACGCTGGGCATGAAATCTACTTAAAAAAATGTCTATATCTATATATATATCTATATCCATATCTATACCTATATCAAATACATCACCTATCTATCTACATATATCTATAGACATCTACAGATATATAAAGAAGTCTAAGAACATTAAGCTAAAGAAATATGTGTCTAAAGGTTCCAGGTTATCTAAGCAAAGGCACCCCGTATGGGTTTTGGCTGAAGCCATGCTTTCTTATCCTCTCTGTACAGATACCCATGCTGAAGCCTAGCACGGGGCTGGACAGCAGATGACTGCATCAGGGGCACAGTAGATATAAAGCACTTTCCAAACTGCACAGGTGTTAACACAAACTGTCATACACGGACTGGAATAAAACAGCACCACTGCTTTATCAAACTCCTAACTGTAACATTTCCCCAAATACAGCCCTCTGCTGTCTATTCCTCTCACATCCACTCCTGATGGTTGCATGATTCACTTCCCAAGTTCACTTCCACAACTCAAATATTTCTATTTTGCGTTTCTCTTTGCCTCAAATTCAACAGACCCAAAATAACACCAATCTCAATCTTCGAGTTGGATGAGATCCCAGGGGACATCCAATTTTGACTTTCATGGCTACATGAATAGCATTTATGAAGCTTCCAAGAGGGGTTCTCTAATCTCTCCTTTTACGGCTCCGCTCTAGGGAACTCCTCTCTTTCCAGAGCAGCCATTTTTGGTACTTTGCTTCCAATACCCATTCTCTGTCCATGTTTTCCCAGCCAGGAAATATCGTCCTCTTTCCAGTTCCCAAGCCCCCGTTAAGTCAGCACCATCTGATGACTCCCCAAACCCTTCATTTCTAATCAAGTACAGGAGAGGTCAGGCCTACAGCTCCCTCTCCTTGCCCCACAATTCCTAGCATGTAATGGGTCATCAATAATTCATGGATGATTGACACTTAAAATCTATCAAGACTTCAACCTTAGCAAACGAGCGTTTCTTACTTTGAATCTTGTGCTTCATGTGATGTTTTTGACCAAACAGCCAGATGAGAATTGTATCGTGTTAATCATAAATTAGAAATAAAACTGCAGTTCATTAGCAGATGAAATGATAATCGCTTATCGTTTGTACATCATTTAAAGACTCCCATGGAGAGAAGAGTGCTGTGTGCACTGGGAAGTGAAATTTCAGAGACATTTTGGTAAAAATGACCCAGCCTACAGGAGAGGGCTCATTCTTTTAAATTTCTCAGATTCCTCTTATCTTTTACTGTGTAGACCAAGTCTAGCTTTTCTAAAGTAAATTATCTTTTTTGTTACACCAGTGATGCAAGCACCTTAAAATTTCATTAAACATGCAAACATTGAACCTCTGGCAGCCAATTTTGTCTTATTTTCAAATAATTTCAGACAGATGGATAGAAATAGGGGATATTTTACATATCATTTCCTTATATTCCTGCAAAAAGAATTATGCCTAAAAATTAGTTATGGGTAGTTCAGTAAAGCCCAGATTCCTTTCTGATCCAAGGGCTAGCATTAGAAGAAATAACTTAAGAGCTACACAAGTGAATCACAAGTTATTACACCGACTTTCCAAGAGCTGTGTTGCAGCAAAAACTGCTAAAAGCAGGATTAACTTCTGTCGTTCAGAAGCTGGCATACAGAAACTCAGTGGGGCAGGCGAATTCCTCTCACTTCTCATCCTTCACTTGGAAGCCCAGCAAGTTAAAGACGTGCATAATTAAGTTATTTGAGGACTGCTACTTCCCAGAGGACACACTGAGGTAGAAAGCAATCTAAAGGACAAGGAAGATTATCCTCTATTTAAATCTTTAACAAGGAACTACCAAAAAAAACAAAACAAAACAAAAAACAAACCAGATACTCAAAAGCAAGTACATGTAAATGCATGCTTCCAGCAGCATATTCACAATAGTCAAGAGGTGGAAACAGCTCAAGTGTCCATCAACAGACAAATGGATAGACAGATAATGGTATGTACAACGGGATATTATTCCGCCACAAAAGGAAAAAAAAATAGTACATGCTATAAGGTAGATGGACTTTGAAAATATTACGTTAGGTGAAATAAGCCAGACACAAAATGTCACGTATCCTAGGATTCCATTTCTAGGAAATATCCAAATAGATAAATCCACAGAGACAGATGGTGGTTGTGAGGGTCTGGGGGTGGGAGTGGGGTGGGGGGGGGGATGGGGAGAAACTGCTTAATGGTAAGGAATTTTACTTTGGAATGATAGAATTGTTCTGGAACTAAAGAGAATAGCGGTTGTCCAACAACACTGGGAATGTACCAAATGGCACTAGAAGCCTCTCCACTGTAGTCTACACTTACCTTGCATACCATGGATGTCTTTGCTCCGAGCCTAGCAGCTTGGACACACTGGTTGGCACCTTTCCCTCCAAAGCCAATAAAAAACTTATGTCCATGAATGGTCTCACCAGTTTTGGGCAAACGAGAAGTAAGGCTATCATAATTTAAAAAGAGAAGGAAAAAAAAGGCACATTGGTAACTGCAATCACTTTAAGTTCTTCAGAAGAGAGAAGGAAGGTTCTCTGAAGGAGCTCTAGTCTTAGGAATCAGAAGCAGAGATTATCTTTTCCTTTAAGGTAACGTTCAGGGCGCCTGGGTGGCTCAGTCGGTTCGGCGTCTGACTTCAGCTCACGTCATGATCTCATGGTTCATGAGTTCAAGACCCACACTGGGTTCTCTGCTGTCAGCGCAGAGCCCGCTTCAGATCCTCTGTCTCCCTCTCTCCCTGCCCCTCCCCTGGCTTGCCCTCCCTCTGTCTTTCTCTCTCAAAAATAAACAAACATAAAAAAGCGATAGCACTCAGTGGTTGGCATCACCTTCTAGAACGCATCTGCTGACGGGATTCTTTACTTCCCTACAGCCCCACAACCACGCTACTGAAGCTCCACTTCAGATGACAGTTCCTAGTGTCTGTACTGCATCAGGGGTGTTCGTAGGTGCCTTTGTTTTCCATGATGGGGAGCTTTTGGAGGGAGGTTAACTTCAGATTTCTGCTTCTCAGTGCCCCCAGCACAGACCTTAATTCACCATGGGACTTGATAAATGAGACCAAGTTAATGTGTGTTTCTGTACAGATTGATCTGGTCACTTTAACAAGAGGTAGGAAGTGTAGCAGGATTCTGGTACCCATGTTCAGGACCTACGGAGAAGGAGGAAGTTTCAATTCTAGGCACTAAGGAATCACACTTGTTTCCTTGCAGGTGGGGTGGGAGTGGGGCATTTCAGTGACAGGATCAGGTGTTAGCCCCAGTCCCTCCTGTTTACCTCCCATTTCATGTACTGACTCAAAAATAGCATCTATTAAAAAAAAACCAAACAAAAAACGGAGTCTAAAGAACCTAGTTAAAAATTTTTACCATAGGAACTTTCAAACATACAAAACTAGAGAAAACAGTATATTAACTTCTCTACCCCCATGCACTCATCACCCAGATTCAACTATTGTCAACTCCTAGCCAATCTTGTTTCCGTCTGCATTTTTAGGGACTTCTCCAAGAGCTAAGGATTTTTTTAGTGACCTGTTACTGCCTAATGAGGGTAGTACTAAAGGAGACAAAAAGTCAGGGTAAAAGGTTTTCTCCAGGATATGATTTTCGTAACATCAAAGTGGAAAATGTGAGGAAACAAATCTTTGAAGGACAGAAGACTTGAGAATGGAAAGAGCCCTTGGTATAAGGGCAAGTGAAGAAGATGGGCACCAGTGGCATGAGGACCGGGTGGCCACAGAGAAATGGGCTAGACGGACCAGATGGGAGGAGGGCAGGTGTGACCGAAAAGGTTAATTAGCTTTAGATGGGAAAGAAAGGCCAAGAGAGCAGTTCACGACAGCAAGTCAATTGAGAACCTACTCTGTCCTGGCAGATTTGCAATTTATATTCATTTCCCACCTAGGCTGTGATCTTTCTGAAACCAGTTCTTATTCCTAATTATAGAGTAACAGAACAATGCCAATTCCTGCAGGTCACTAACAGCCTGTTTGCAATGGAATGACTGATGGCTAATGCCAAGAACACGTGACTGTGTCGCGAACGACCAAGTTCAACCTGTGCACCTCCTTTATGTGGTTCTAAAAAATCTCAATAAACTGGGCTAAATGACTCCATTCCCAAGCAGTGCAGTGTCAAATATGGTTATTTGAGATTCAAAAGAGACTCATCAATAATTTGAAAACATTCTATTCCACTCCTCCCCTTTCAATTCTATTTTTATCTCCTATTCTAAATGCATTTATAGTACTGATGAAAAAAATCCATCTACAAGGTTCACTTCTGAAAAAGGTACTCAATCAAGAGAAAAATGGTTTTAATGTAATGTTATTATCCTGTCATTTAATTTAGCAATGACAAGTGATGATGAGATTTTGATTTGCATCAGAAATCTTAAACATTTTAGGATTCTGTTATGAACAGGCAATGATGAGTAATCTGTGCGACTGAGTATGTGAATTCTTGGCTTATTGATGCTGCTACAAACAACATCCATAACAACCTCAAAAAGAAAAAAAATATCCAATGTGGCTAAAAACAGGCAAATAACTTAATTAGTAAGACTGTGGGTAAAGAAACTTATGATTTCCACTATATTCATAGTTAGATCTGGGTCACAATTCACTGGTTTGAATCAGGTATATTTTTTTATTATTGACTGTGGGAAATCATGAAAAATATATCAGCAGATGATTATTGGGATGTATATATATGGGACGGAGGAGTGAAATCGGGGGTACAGTGTGTATGTGTTTGACGTGAGAGCAGATGGCTGGGATTTAAACTCCTTTCTAAACAACTTATATTAACACAAGCACTGTACTAATTTAGCCATCACTGAAATTTCTCACTCCTTTGGAACCCTACCCTTTTCTTTCTGCATCTATGCCCTACTCTTCTTTCTTTCTTCCTTTAACTGTGGACTTTCCCTGTGTGAGGACAAGGACCAAGTCTGTCATGTTCTCCATTTTATCCGGAGGGCTCGCCACTTAGCATGGGGTTGATAAAATATTTGAGTGAATTTTTAAAAGAGTTTTCCCTTGTCTCTGAAGGGTGGCAGGAAATGCCACCCCAAAATACGACTGGGGGACAAGACATGCTGCCCAAATATGCCACTTCGGTATATTGATTATGTTGAGCGGTAGGCACGTGAAAAGTAGCAAATGGAGGGAGAGGCTTTCTCTGAACTGCCCTTATCTGCCTACAGACCAGTCCCCCGAAAGGACTCAATGGCCATGAATCCCCTCCCCAGGAGTTTCATCCACCAGCAAGGATGGACTCCTGTCACAGGAGAGGAGGCTAGAAGTCAACATCACACCCAGATAAACGTTGTCACAAATGTTGTCTTATTTGTTCTACTGAGGGCTAGTTCGTCTTTCCTAAGCCATTTGCTCTCCCCCTAAGAAGCCTCCTTCCTTCCTCCCCCTTTCCTATTAAGAATCCTGAATTCCTCATCGCCTTGGGGAGTTACTCATTTTCCTCTGGGTATTTCCCATGTATACCTGGGGGATGCAGGCCAGTAAACTTGTTTTTCTCCTGTTAATCTTTTATTCCTGGGGTCTCAGCCAAGAACTGAGAAGGGTAGAGGGAAAATTATTTTTCCTCCCCTACATCTCTTTTCTGTCTCCCCTGTGTAGCATCCATTCTTACTTCTGAACTGCGGACGTGGAGGTGTTGATGAAAGGGAAGGAGACCGGCAGGGATGTTCAATTGTCTGGCAATGACAATTTCATGTTCTACCAGACCTTGCCCACTGCATTCCCAATATTAGCAGCCACTCCTGTCCTCTAAGCAGGAACTGTAACTAGAACTCATAGTATCATTCCTTCATTCATTCAACAAATGTTCTATTTAAGAAAAAAATCTTTTTTAGATTTATTTATTTTTGAGAGACAGAGCACAAGCGGGGGATGGGCAGAGAGAAAAGGAGACACAGAATCCGAGCTGTCAGCACCGAGCCCGACGCGGGGCTTGAACTCACGAACCTCGAGATCATGACCTGAGCTGAAGTCCGAAGCTCAATCGACGGAGCCACCCCGGCACCCCTCAACAAATGTTCTATTGGTATTTTCCAGTATATCTCTACAGGACAAAATCAACTTCCTGACAATGTAGTAAGACCTAACCCTGATGCAAGTAATACATGAGTGAAAACAAACAAACAAAAACCTGTCGGAGCACGAGGTTAGTATGATCTGATTCATGTTTGTTTGTTTTTTTAAGATCAAATTGGCTTTATTAAGCGATTCATGAATCAGGGCAGCATCTAGCAAGTAGAGGGGACCTCCCCAACTCACGATTTTTTAAAATAAAAAGATGTACATGTTCTTACAGGATATGTAAATGTGCAGAAAATGAAATGTTAATGACAAGCATCCATGAAAAGGGTGGAGAGAGGGAGCAAAAGTTCATGTTTTACTTTATATACTTCAACAGAGAGGTATGTGCAACAAGAATATATCTGCGCATTATGGGAGGCCACTGGTTACTACTTCAGATTCATCTGGCATCCCTGCATCCCTGCCACCACTTCTTCCTGGGCTCCTGCGGGTGCCACCTGCCCAACTGAGCCTTGCCCAATGCCAGTCTTTCCATTCCAGGGGTCTGTTTCTTTGTTATGGTTCCCCAGGCTGTCCCGCAGCATCGAGCGACCACTTGAACATGTCAGGTATCTTTGTATAGGTTTTTCTTGCTCCCTGGATTACAGACCCGCACAGTTTATGTGCACTGAAGCCTTTGTCTTGTGCCCTTTCTCTTGAACCCAGACTAAGACAGTTTACTGCTTATTTTTTTAAGGGTAAAGGAACTGGAGCGGAAAGCACTAGAAAGTTAGTTACAGTTGCCGATAGGCAGAAACATTTCTGAATTATAAATCCTCATTTACCTTGGATTAGGCTTTCCTCTCTCTTATGAAATATCATGAAATTAAGGCCTGGTTCAAGAAAGGATCTACACAAGGCATCATCCCCTCGATGAAAGCATTGCTATGATTCGCCCCAATTCAAACATAAGGTTTAGCAGGGCGCCAAAGACAAATTAAATTGCTCAAAGGAAACTAAAGAGGGAGGAGTACTGGTAGTTAATACACCATTGCTACCATTTAAAAATTAAGAACGGTGTATTTCTGAATGGGGGAGAAAACCCAAACAGAGAAAACCAGTCATAAGAAATATATTTGAATTTAAAACAAATTAGTAGCTTTAAAAATGTCACATTTTAAAGTTGCACAGGAGAAAACACTGCTAACTGTTCAGAGATGGCCCCTCAGTCTTCTGGGCCTTGAGAGGCCATGAGGTTAGAGCCTCGTTGTGCAAGGCAGCAGGCCTGAGCCGCTTACTGATGTATTACCTTTGACAGCTTTTCCCTCTTTGAACCAGCTTCTTCTCTTGCAAAACAGGTTTAATAATACTTGTCAACTCCTTAAATGCCTGGGTTTTGTGCTCTGAGTTATTTCACTGACAGGTGTTATCAGAACAACTAATCAATTGCTTTTAGCTTCTTGACAATGATGTGTTTGTTAGATTCTCAGAGATGATTCATACCAAGGGAAGGAATGACCTAGTGAAACAGGGATGAGAAGTCTTTTGACCAAAGAGGTCACCCTATCCGGGCTCCAGCCAAAAGTCAAGGAATATGTCGCTTTTTGGCTTTTTTCGTTCCATTCTTTCGTCTTTTGGCTGCAAGCTTCTGACACACTGGATGCCTCTATCTCTATAACGGGGAATTGTACTATTATTGCCCAATTAAAATTCATTATTTATTATTCCTACTGCCTGTATTCAACTGTATCTGTTCTTCTCAGCATTTGTGTGGGTCACATTTACAGAAATGAGAGTCATTTCCAAACCAACTTAGTGATATCTCTTTCCAGCTCTGTAAAAAGAACTTAGCCTCCCAACTAAAACTTCATTATGTGGTTCCCAACCCTAAATTTGCAGACAAAGGGCTTATTTAAGGGAATGAAAGCTGAATTATGCTTGAAACTGTTTTTTTTTTTTTTTTTTTTTTAACTGATTTTGGCTACTAATCCTGTCTTTTCCTGGTAAACCAGTCTGTGGCTAAAAAGTAGTTTTGCCTGAAGATGTAACTATTCTTGAACGTATAGGATACATATGGCCACAAGTGGCCAGCCTTCCAGAATGTCATATTCTTGAACCTTATTTATTTAAATTTTGCTGACGTGTGACAAAGTGTGCCAGGTACTAGGGGAACCAATGAAGAGAGTATGGTCTCCTGTGTTCTGGTCTTGTGTGGCTTCCTTCCTTCCCATCTCTGCTCAGATGTTTCCTCCTCAGAGAGGTCTTCCCACACCACCTTACAGGAGATGTCCCCATTCCCAATTTTTGTTAAGTACATATTCATTCTGACAAAGAATACTATGTTCCTGGATCAGAGACCCAGCTTTTTAATTACTCACAATTACATTAGTTCTCCGTGTCCCAATCTCCCCCAGGGTGACACGAGAGGAACTTCCAAATGATGAATTATTGGGAGTCTATATAGGAGCCCATACAGCTGCTGTCCCTCTTCCCCCCTGGGGTGGGGGAGGGGGAGAGGGAGAAAACACGACCTAGTGACCTTTGCATTGTAACGTAAACGGATCCTCGCAGGGGGAGCAGGGAGGTCTCTAGATTTACAGTCCCCAGAATGTAAATAAATGTGTCCAAGGGAGAAGTCCCTAAATCTCCCCAGAGGTCTCGGACTTGCAAGGTTTGTTTGCCATTCAAACATTCTTTAATCCTGGCGCTAGAGAGCTTTGCTCAGAAAGTCCCGATCACGCAGAGACGTGAGAACATTTATGGAGCATTGATTTCCAACGATTTTCTTCAGATCAGTATCACTATCTGACATTATAATACTCATTAATTTCTTTCCTCTTTCCCTATCTTGTTTTGGATTAACCGTATTCTACTTCATACTCACTACCGATGTGTTAACTCTCTTTTGTCTATTTTTTAAAAGATTTTAAAGTAATCTCTACACCCAACGTGGGGCTCAAACTTACAACTCTGAGATGCTTAGGAGTTGAATGCTCTCTACCACTTGGGCCAGCCAGGAGCCCCTCCCGTTTTTCTGTTTTTAAAAGTGACAATGAGCATCTTTTAACTTACCACAGCTTATTTTCAAACATTACTATACCACTTTACTTACAAGTGTAATTTACTTTACGATTGTATTTTTTCATTTCTCTTCCTATCCTTTGTGCTATTATTGTTACATATTTTACTTCTATATTATACAAACCTTACAATACTGTTATTTTTGCTTAAACTATCAATTGCCTTTAAAGAAATTAAGAAATAGAAGTAAGTCTTTGTATTTGCCATTTCTGGGCTCTTCATTCCTTTGGGTAGATCTGAGTTTCCATCTAGTATCATTTTGGTTCCACCTAAAGAACTTCAATATTTATTGCAGTGTGAGTTTCTGGTGATAAGTTCTCTCAGCTATTGTTTTTCTGTCTTTATTTCCCCTTCATATCGGAAAGATACAGAATTCTATGTAGATTATTTTTGAAGCACTTTAGAGTTTTTTTTTTTTTTTTTGTGGCTTGCATTGTTTCTGACAAGAAGTCTGCATTCAATCTTTGTCCCCTTACATATGTAATGTCTGTTTCGGAGACTTTTAAGAGTTTCTAATTGGTCTGCAGGAATGTGATTACAATGTGCTTTGTTGTTTACAGTATGCTTATCCTGCTTGGGGTTCATTGAAATTCTTAGATCTATATATTTATAATTTTCATGAAATTTGAAAAAAATTCAGCCATTATGTCTTCAAATATTGTTTTGTGCCTCACCCACTCTTACTCTTAGACTCCAATTACACAAATGACAGATTCCTTGTCTCAAATCACAAAGGCTCTGTGCATTTTGGTCATGTTCTTCTCTATGCTTCAATTTAGATGCTATCTCTTACTATCTTCAAGTATACTGATCCTTTTGTAATGTCTACTCTGCTGATAAGCCCATCAAAAGAATTTTTCATTTCTTAAACTTCTATTTGGTTCTTTTATATATCTTCCACTTTTCTCCTCACTGTATTCGTGTTTTTCTTTAAATCACTGAGCATTTTGTAACGGTTCTTTTAAAATCCCTTTCTGCTAATTCCACCATCCCTGCCATTTCTGCAGGTCAATTTTGATTGATTTTTTTTCCCCCCTTGGTTATGGATTACATTTACTTGATTCTTTGCATGACTATTGATTTTTGATTGGAGGCTGAATATTTCAAAGGTTACACTGTTGAGTGTCTTAATTCTGTTGTATTTTTCCAAAGGGTTTCCTTTTTTTTTTTGGGCATCTAAATAATTTGTGGATCTGTTTGATCCTTTAAGGATTGTTTTTGTGATTTATTAGGAAGAGTTTAGAGTAGCCTTTACTTTAGGGCACGTTTACCCCTTAAGTTGTGGTCCTTCTGGGATCTCTACTGAATGCTCCAGGGGTTCAATAATGTTTCTGGCTGAATAGAATGTGATACCTGGGAAATGTTCAGCTTAGAGCTCTCCAGTAGTGGCCTGGCTTTGTGGAGTTTCTATGTACGTCCATTTAGTATTTAGACTCAAGGGGACTCCTATGCAGATTTCTGGACCTTTCCCCGATTAGCTCCTTCCTCACTAGTGCATGTTCCCTCAAATTCTAGCTACCTTAGTCTCCCTAAACTATGAAATCCATTTTCTCACCTCACTGATATTTGCCATGCTTTCCCCGGGTTTCTTCTCTCTGTGCCATGGTCAGTAATGTGCCTCCAGGACTCACCTGTTTGTTTCCTTTCTCTTCTGGATAACACGCCTGCTGTCTAATATCCAGCTGCTTCATAGATCTTGTCCCTTATATACCCCATTTTCTAGTTGTTTATGGTGGGAAGGTTAAGTCTGGTACTAGTTACTCCATCATGGTCACAAGTAAATATTTTTGAATGAATGATCTATACCTTAAAAGACACTTCTAGAAATAGCTGGGATGACAGATGCCTCTGTACATAAATCTTACAATGAGGTGAGAGCAGAGCAAAAGTGCTGTGCATGAGTGTAGCCCAAGGAGAAAAGTAAACTAGTTATTAAACAGGAATCTGGTCAGAATAAAGGAAACAATAAGGGGCCACATCCTCTTCCATCCCTCCAATACAGGATTGAAGACTGAGTACAGACGGCACTAGGAGAGGCTAACAAGTGAAACAGTAAAAACATTATTTAAAAATTAAAATGCCATCTGATGTCAACTAGTCTTTTTGGACAATTACACACAGACCTCCTTACTCCCGGGTGAGCAAAGTTCTGGAGAGAGAATAGAAGCTTGGCTAGAGAGGTACAGAAAGACCTAATCCTGGAGCTAGAACCTGTGAGAGGAGAGGGCAGGAGAACTATGTGTGTGGATGGGGGATTAGTGAATGGGGACGGGACAACTATAGGACGGCGTAAGGTATGTAGGAAAAGCAGGATGCGGAACAACAGAGCAGAAAAGGAACTGGCGAAGCTAAAGCATTTATCAGAGTTCCTGATGGAAAACATTTTACTTCACTGAAGAAGACAAGCAAAGTATGAATAGTGATAAATAACTACACAACTGGTATTTTGTTTTCTATTTTGCCAATTAGTTATAGTAAACTTTAAATTTCAAAATGACTTCTGTCACCACATTGTAATTATCCAGGCTACTTCTTCCTGCCATCTGCTGGTGTAGGTTAAAGGAATACAAATGGAATTAATTTTATCCTAAGCGAAATATAATTAGAAAGATAAATCAGCGCACAAAAAAAAAAATGTATTCTGGAATCAATTATTAAAAATTTTAACTTATCTACTATTTTTGGGTTTTGGTGCTCATGCTTCTCCCACATTCCCATCATCGTGAATAATCAAGAATGGATTATGCTTGAACTTTACATTTGTGAGATAGGTTAGAATAGGCATTATCCTCCCTTTGGCAGCAAGTGAGCTATAGGAATACAAATCTGACCATGTTGTTCCTGTCCTTTGGGCCCTTTGCTAGTTCCCAGGGCCTACAGATAAAAACCCTAGCACTTTAGCATGGCTGATGAGTCCTTTCATCTGTTTTTTTTTTTTTTTTTTAAGTTTATTTATTCTGCGCGCGAGAGAGAGAGACAGTGGGGAAGGGGCAGAGAGAGAAGGGGAGAATCCCAAGCAGGCTCTGTGCTGACATCAGACAGCCCAATGTGGGGCTTGAACTCATGAACCATGAGATCATGGCCTGAGCCAAAGTCAGACACTTAACCAACTGAGCCACCCAGGTGCCCCTACATCAACATCTTACATGTGACTCTTCATAGCCCAGTAGCCGCTGTCCTCAGCATACCCACATATGCCCACATCTGTGACTTTACTTCTGTGTGTTATCCCAGCTGGCCAGAATGTACTTAATCCTTTCCTCTTTTTTGCTGGGTTAGAACCTGCTTCTTTTCTTTTTTTAAAAGTTTATTTTCAGAGAGAAAACACATGTGTGTGTGCGCGAGTGGGGGAAGGGCAGAGGAGAGAGAGACTCCCAACCAGGCTCTGGGCTGTCAGCGCAGAGCCCGACGACGGTTCCGTCTCACAAATCGTGAGATTATGATCTGAGCTGCAATCAAAAACTGGATGCTTAACTGACTGAGCCACCCAGGTGCTCCTGCGTATTTTCTAAAACTTGGCTCAGGAGGCATCCCATCCAGGCGCTTTTCCCTCTGCTCCTGTAGAAGCTGCGGGCACTTAACCACATCACACTACAGTGACCGATCTTTGTGTCTGCCTTCAGGAGCTATGACCATGTTTTACTAATTGCAGTATCCTTAGCACTTAGCACAGTCTCAGTCTTTGAATGCTGTACACAAGTGACCAAACTTCCGGAGCAACATTTGTCATGAAGCCTGCCCGACCTTCCTTTCCCTAGAATACAGACACTAGGGCATGAAGAGCTGACAAAGGAACGGATGACTAAAGGGACTTCTTGGTAATACCACATGGGAGGTGGGCTTGCTTTGTCATATGTAATTTACTTTTTAATACATGTTTTCCTCGAAGGGACCAGAATTAGCAAATTTCCTATGAAAGATTTATTTTGATGTTAGGGAATTTGGTTGACAGAAACATTTACCAAAATACTAACTTTAAAGTTGGTAACTAATAAGCAACTTTCAAGACCAATTTAAGGAGCAGAAGGAATAATAAAGGATATTCTATTGCTTTAACATTGGACATGCAGGGTATTCCTCAGATTAACATTCCTCTGGCTTTTACTTTACTGAAAATGTGATGCACAAGAGAGTGTTCTGTTCTAAACATGACAGTCAAGAGGCTTCTGGGGGAATGAAGGTTAGAGGTTACTGTAATACGTTAAACACGTGTAACCTTTTCTAGGTATGGCACACATTTTTGGCTTTTTTTTTTTTTTTTTTTCCTAAGTAATACATGTCCAACGTTTCATCCACTTTGGATCAAAAAGCTTCTAAATTCACTTATTCTGCCATCCAATTAAAATCTTTTGAGAATTAAGCAATCATTTCCTGACTTGCCAAGGATTAAATTTAGATGCTTGGTTGAACATGAGCCTTATCTCTCAAGCCATCGCCTTTAATTGGAGCATGTAAAAGGATAACATAGGGTTTTAGTTGACATCATAGTCTATTGCCATGGAAATGTAAACATGGGTTTGTATTCAACTTGTCTCAAAGCAAGTTTTAGGGGTACGGAGAGACTGGGAGACAGGAGATAAATTATGTAAAAAAATGTACGCTCTACATGTTTGAGTGCCCTCGGAGCTCAGACCCTCAGTGATCTCATCCTGCCTCACGGCCTCAAATATCATCAATACACTGATGACTCTCAAATTTATATTTCCAGCTGGACCTATCCTCTGAACTCCAAACTCCTGTATCTGTCTTGACAGTCTCAGTTGGATGTCTAACAGGCACCTCGAATCTCACACATCCACCCTGAGCTCCAGATACTGCCCTCTCTGTACCCAGTTGGCTCTGCTCACAATCTTCTGTATCTCGGCAAAGGTCAGCTTCCCTTTCTACTTGCAAAGGCCACAGAACCTGGGAATAATTCTTGACCTATCTCTAGTCCTCAGCAAATCCTGTCAGCTCTGCCTTCAAAATATAATCAAAAGATGCTCATTTCTTCCCATTGGCACTGCTTTCAAGCTACCATCATTTCTCGCCAGGATTCTTCTGACTCTGAACTGGTCTCCTCTTTTCTGCCCTTGCCTTCCTTCGGTTTATTCTCACACAGTCTCCATAGTGATGATATTAAAATGCAAATCATATTAGGTCATCTCTCTGCTCATCCTCCAGTGGCTTTTCATCTTATTCAGGGTATGACCCAACATCCTTTAATCATTAATTGCCCTCTCCCCTCCTGTTTTTCCTTCTTCAGCCACACTGGACTCGTTGTTGGTCACTGATCATAAGAGGCATGCTCCCACCTCAGGACCTTTGCATATGCTCTTCCCCTGAGTATCTGTATGGCTTGCTTCCTTTCCTCTAGGTTTTGACTCAAAATCACCTCTTTAGTGAGGGTTTCTGTGGGCAATGGTCTGGAATAATTACTACTTCCATCTCCCTTTCATGCTTTATTTTCCTCCTTAGCATTTACCTAACATACTATGCATTTTACTTATTTCTATTGATACTGTCTTTTTCATTGGAATGTAAGCTCCATGAGGGGCACCTGGCTGGCTTAGTCAGTAGAACATGTAACTCTTAATTTCGGGGTTGTGAGTTCAAGCCCCACATTGGCTGATGGACTGATGGACTGTGGGGCCTACTTAAAAAAAAGAATGTAAGCTCCACAAGGCAGGGGTTTTTGGCTGTGTTTTTCATCCCTGCATCCTCTGCACTTAGGGAAATACCTGACTTAGTATAAAGTCAGGAAGTATTTGTTGAATGCACAATTTAAAAAATGGGTGATTCATGTCATAAGAAATAAAGGTTATTAGTGAGAAAGCATGATTAACAAAGATCTCTAAGCTTAATGTCTAAAATCATTCATTTGTTACTGGGTTTTCATGGAAATCTGTCTTTGGAGGAACTCTGACTTAATTTTCCACAAGGACAAGCTTGATATCTCTTAACTTTGCATTGTGGAACTTCAGAGATGACTGTTCAAGAAGAGAATAATGATACACATAGGTGGGTATTAAATAATGTTCATTGTTTACCATGTTGGATGAGCTAATGATATTTTAAAATTATTAGTACACAGAGCTTACTATTCATAGCAAACTGAAATTAGACATGAAAAAAAAAAGTGGCTCATTGATTGAATTAGCAGTGTCTGGCACACAGTAATGTAATATAACAAAGTGAGTTGGACTTGGATGCCGTCCAAGAGGGATTAGTTACTGAAGGAGTCTTATTTCCGAAGCGATTCTACGGTATACGCACAGGTGTCCGGGTTGGCTCCAGTTAAACTAAGAAATCAAGTAAGGAACTGTCATGAAGATACTATCTTTAGGCCCGAAAATTAAAAATCCTTGGTTGTTCTTCACCCGCTTACAAAGTAAACAATGAATGCAGAGACTACAAGCCTTCGAGTGAACTGCAGATGGAAAGGGCTATCAATATCAGCCAGAAGCACAGGCAGAATGATATAATGGAAGGATAAAGCTTGGGAAACATGGGTTCCAGCTTTCACTGTGCCACTAACTGGCTGTGTGAGTTGGGGTGAGTCCTCGAAGCTTAGTTACCTCACCTGTTAAATGTGGAGGATGGACTGATGGGCTTCAATGATTCCCCAAGCTCTATTATAAGATTTTTTGACTTTAAGCTTAATCAATGTGGTAGACAGAATAATGTCCCCCCCCCCCCGTTCCCCTGCCACCTTGCCCCAAAGACATTCACATCCTAAACCCTGAAACTTGTGAATATTATGTGGCAAGGGAAATTAAGGTTCCTGATAAGCTAACTTAAAATAAGGACATTATCCAGAATTATCCATCTGGGCTCACTATAATCACAAGGGTTCTTACAATGTAGAAGAGGAAGGCAGAAAGTAAGCCTCAGAGTGATGCCATGTGAGAAAGACTTGACTGACCATTGCTTGCTTTGAAGATGTTGGAAGGGGCCATGAGCCAAGGAATGTGGGCAGCCTCTAGAAGCTGGAAAACGCAAGAAAACAGATTTCCCTTAGGGCCTCCAGGAACGCAGCCCTACAGACACCTGGATTTTAGCTCAGTGAGATCTGTGTCAGACTTCTGACTTGGAGAACTGTATTACATTTGTATTATTTAAGCCACTAAGTTTGTTAACTTGTTACAGCAGCCATAGGAACTAACACAATCATGATAAGTACCACAACTAGCAAAGTTGGAGCCAAGTTCTCACAGATGCAGGGTTTAAATGAAAATTCTATACTCAGGTATTTTGTAAAGATCTTCAGAGGCAGGAGTAATCAGAAACCATAAAAAGTTTGCAGAAAAGTCATGAGAATAGTCTCTAAGGGAATAAAATTTTTACTAGTGATTCATGGGAAGGGTAGAAACCTGGTTATTTTATAAAGGAAAGAAAATGATGAGAGAAATTAGAAAAGTTATACACCACATAAGAGTTTCTTCTCTGGACCTCACTTTACTCTTTTATGAACTGAAGCGCGGGGATAAATAATCTCTAAATTCTTCTAGCACTTAAAAAAGATTTTAAAATCCTGACGGATGCTAACATGAGATGACAGGTGCCTTTGACACTCCCCCCTCTCCAAAGTATGAAGAGCCCTCATTTTATAAAGTATAATTATCTTTAATATCTGATGGTCAAGCTTCACAGAAAACTCTTAGTTCAAGAAGAAAGTGGCTCTGAATTTTAGCCCTGACATTTATTCAGGTCGAGTGCATGGGAAAATTGTTTAGCTTTCTTACTCTTCTGCTACTGCACCTATAAAAGTATTGGTTTTGGGGGGCCCCCGGGTGGCTGATTCGGTTAAGCATCTGACTCTTGGTTTCGGCTGGTCATGATCTCACCATTCGTGAGCTCAAGCCCCACATCAGGCTCTGCACTGATGGTGCAGAGCCTGCTTGGGATTCTCTCCCCCTCTCTCTCTGCCCTTCCTGTACTCTCTCTCTCTCAAAATAAACAAACAACAACATAAAATAAAAGTATGGTTTTTGGCAATCACTACATCTGCCCCTAGCAGTCTCTCCCCCTTTCTACTCTTGGTCTGGAAATTTGATGACCTAGTTTATAAACATTTTAAGCAGTGTAAGACTAAATTGGTTATGTAAAGACCCTAGAACTATTTTCTAAGCAAAACACAGGTTGTGCAGAGATTTGGTGACTTCTTTTGATTGTCCCAAGGCCTTTCTGTTAATTTTCAGGCTCTCTGCTATTGTCTGGAAAAGGAAGGTTGCAGGACAGATGAGGTCTTACTGTTGTATGCGTGACTGTTTTTGATCTTTATAATGTAAAAAATATCATACCTGAAAAGCTATTCACAAAAATGTTAAATGGGAGCAATCTGAATTGGAGGATATTCTTGGCCTATCTGCTTTTATAAAACAATGAAGATGCAGTGTTTTTAATAATCAGAAAACCCTTCCTTCCTTCCTTCCTTCCTTCCTTCCTCCCTCCCTCCCTCCCTCCCTCCCTCCCTCCCTCCCTCCCTCCCTTCCCGTAGGCTCTAAGCCCAAGGTGAACTTGAACCCACAACCCCAAGATCAAGAGTAGCGTACTCTAAGCAATAAACCAACCAGGCACTCCGCCATTTTCATTTCAAATAATGAAAAATTAGAAGGCTCTCTCCATCCTATTTTCATTCAGCATATTTTCATGATCTGATCATTGTTTTTTTAAATGGTTGTAAACACTGTGTTTGTAGGTTTTTGGTTCCCATTTGGGCTATCGTAAGGTAACCTATATACTGACACAAATAATACTAAAAGGCAAGGTGTTAATATGAACTGCAGGAATGCCAACGATCAATACGGTGAAAGGTGATTGATGGACTTTTGACCTCTCTGCTCCACTCATTCAAGTTCAGGCGAATAATATACAACCTGGTTAATGTCACTGTACAGAAAAGACTTTCCTTCACCTAGTCCTTATAAAAACCCTGCGAGATAGGTACGATCTGAGAGATAAAATGACTTAACCATTACTTAGGCTAGGCAGGGGACAGGTTCAGCAGCCTGGTCAAGAAAACAGGAGCAGCTCTTGCAGAGCCTCTAAAGTAACAGTAAGAGATTTCGTTACATCCTGGCCTCTATGTTCCCCGACCTAAGAGTTACCTTTACAAACTCAAATTCTGCCTCTTCAGCGTCAGGAAGGCAGGCTGCGGGCTGGGGAAACCTGTAGCTCACCCCAAAAGCGAACACTATCGCCAAAGCCCCTGTGCCACGCACGGTCCGCCCATCTCCCGCGACCTCAGACTCGGTGTCCTGAGCCGGACTAACCTGACCAGGTCGGTCATGCAGGAGCCCACCACTACCACCGCCGCCACCTCCTCCTGCCACTGCCGGCCGGGTTCCCCAGACGCCGCCATGGCAAAAAAGGAGGTGCTCTCCAACCAGGAGGCTGACCTTTGCCCTTTGTCCGACCCCGTAACCAGAAACGCCGCTCCTACGCTCCCTAACGACGCGGGCCTTCCAGACGCCCCTGCGGGTCGCCCACCTGACTGCCCGAAATAACCCCAGCCCCCCAACTGCCCTCCGTTCTTCCCGGGATGGTCTCCCTGCACCGCCTCTCGTAACAGGGCGCTTCTGATAGTTCCAGACTCCACGCCACTCGCCACCCACGAGGCCCGCGCGGAGTAAAGACCTTTCAGGCACCGCGGGGACGCCTTTCCGAGTGCCCGGCTCGGTGCGTCCGGGGGCGCGCACGCCTCCCGGCTCGCGGGCGGCAGAGGGGGCGGGGCGGGACGTCCGGGGGCGCGCACGCATCCGGCCCGCGGTGCGCGCGCAGGTCGGTGCGTCAGTCGGGGGCGCGCTCGGGTAACCTGCACCCCACGTAGTCGCCGGTTACCGATCGGACTAAGTTCCAGGTACCTGGACTGGGGCTGGTGCGGGGAGGTTGGATCCCGAGTCGCACAGGTGGCGCTGAGGACCGTGGTTTAAGCATGCCCGGGGCTCGCGGCCTCTTCCTGTAGAGAAGGCCCCCCGTTCTAAAAGATGCCCTTCTCATCCCTATCACGCTGGTCCCCGCAAGAACGAGCCCCCAAGGCCAGAGGCTGCTCTTTTTGCATATTTAGCCCGCCCCCTGGTCCCTCATTAAACTCAGACTCCTTCCTCCTGCCGGCCTGGTGAGGGGATCATACAGTTTGGGAGAGGGAGAGTATCCCTTTTTAGATGGCCCCTAGAATGGGGTGGTCATTCTTTGGGTCTGAGCCGACTTGTTTTTCTTGAATGTTGCCCCTGGACAAATTGCTTCCCCACTTAACTTCCCTCGTGCGCTGTATGACGTTGAGGTGACGCAGCAGGACGCCACCCCTTTCCGTTCCATGACGTCAGCAGGGCACATGTTTCCGTGTTTGTCATCCCATCTTAATTGCGAGATACTGGACGGTGCTTTAGACGTCTTTGTAGTCTACAGCCTGCCCATCAGAGGACCTTGTGTGACCCTATTTTGGGCAGCAGGCACTGTAAAAATTGTATTGCTGCATTTTCCTCCTGTAATACGTCAAAATCAGGAAATACACATTGCACAACTAGCATTCAGAGGAGGCTGGCCACTGTAAATTTTTGGCCTACCTGGGATCTATTATGAGACTATGATGTGAAAAAGCTCATATTGGGGATTATTCCCCATCCATGCTCCTGGCTCAAAAGGATCACACCAAAGAACCATCATCTTTGGCTCTTTGGTGACGTCTGGTTTTGGAGTGTTTATTTCCCTTCTTAGAGAAGTCACTACACCTACGGTTGAAACAGATTTTAATGCTGCAGGAAATCTTGCACTGTCAAAAAAAAAAGTGGCATTGTAACTGTTCTGAAACAAATTCATTCCTTCAGGTGTTAGTCTGAGGTCATGACAGTTGCTGAATTGGGATGCATTGTTGTCACCTCAAGTATAGTTTGGCTTCTGGTGCAGGTTTGTTCCCTGTAGGATTTGACTAGTAGATGACTCAGGCCATCTTCCACACCTGACCAGCCTGTAGTCAAACCTGTTTCTAGTTGTCAAGCAACCATTCGTTCAAATTCATGACTTTTTTGTCTGTTCAGATTTTTTAAGGTGTATACTTAAATAGCTCTGATGCTTTTCTCTTGGTGATTGCAATTGTACATTGTTATGTGAGGGGAGATTGGGTATAGTGACTTCGAGGGAGATCTGGATTTGAATTCTGATCTTTATGCTTGCTAGGTTTGTAACTTTGAACAAGTTACTTAGTCTTGCTGAGCCTTAGTTTTCCAA
The DNA here is from genome assembly GCF_007474595.2 of Lynx canadensis. Taxonomy (NCBI): domain Eukaryota; kingdom Metazoa; phylum Chordata; class Mammalia; order Carnivora; family Felidae; genus Lynx; species Lynx canadensis. The sequence goes on along the minus strand of NC_044305.1, from coordinate 117,767,668 downwards.
TAATAATCAGGGAACAGGATTGTTGTGGGGCAGTAAATGGGATTACATAGTGGTGGGTAATATAGTGCCTGATGCTCAGCAGAGTTTTCAGCATGTGCTGATTGTTTCCATTTTTCATAGAAATGAGAGGTAAAATAATGATAGGTATTATGGGGAAAAGCATGGAAGAATAATTTTGTAATGTAGGTGAGATCCTTTTGCTTTTTTTCCAGATGAGTATTTCTTTGCTTTGCATATGATCTAGATAAGCATCCTTTCAAGAACTGTGACATCAGTGGGTAGAAGTAACAGTGGAAATGTTGCAAAATAGGAAAAAAATTAAGCGTCAAGATGATAATATGGGTTAGTAGACTGTTCAAGGACAAATCACAGAAGTTATTCCTGTCACCTGCAGAGTGGGGATTCTGATACCTGCCTTCCTGCCCAGGATTGTGAAGATCAACTGTAATAATGTATTTGGAAGCTCCTTACAAGTGGTAGTGTTATAAAAATGTACAACATGATTTTTATGGTTGAAAATACAGTGCATTAGATGTTAATTCCTACTTCGTGGGGACATTGAAATGGTGGAGGGAGGTCATCTCCCACCCATAAGTGACTGGTAGGGGAGCTTGTTTTATATTTGCAGAAAGGATGATTTGAGTACAGAAGTATAAAGCCTTTACTGTCTCAAAGGTACTTCTGGGTGTCATCGCTAAATTAAGGTCACCATGTTACTATTTTTTGAAAGATCACTGCAGTCCTTCCCTTTATTACCATCTGAAGTGATTAAGACAGGTACTGGTTTTCAACATTTATTTTGTCAGAGACCTGTAAGTCCTCATATGGTAAAGGAGATGAAAACTAGAACCAGAACATCATTTCCTTGTAGTTGTAACTTGCAGGAAATTAATTTGCCTTTGATGTGGGATCATCCTTTCAGATAGAGGAAGAAAGTGATTATTTAAATGGACTTATTCACCTCTGAAAGTAGAGGTTCTCATTTAGAAATCTATTTAGAGGAATTCATGCATTCCCTTTCCCTTGCCCCATGGGTTTCCAAATAATTTAGATATGATTTATTGGTTTTGCTTTTGCATTTTCAGGTGTAAGTACTTCTTAGTGCCTGAAAGTCAAAGTCTTTTAGGTCCATGTTAGTTTGTGTTGCTTAATATCTGGATAAGTGTATATTTTCGTGATTTAATTGTTAAGTAGCTTTTTGCTGCATATATTCCTCAGCTACATTATCCTCTACCAATTTTTTTGAGGGCATATTATCTTCTCTCCATGCCTTAATATTTCTCTAGTTTTTGTCTCTTCACTCATTTACTTTTTAAAAGATTTCTATTGGTGCTTAGCGCATGCCAGGTGCTTTTGTTAAACACTGGGGATTCAAGACATGGTCCCCGCAGGGGGGAGATCACAAAGCAGGTGGTTAGAACACTGTGGAGGACAGTGGATCAGAAGTAAATAATTTCTAGTGAGTAACAAGTAGGTTATGCTTAGTCACCAATTTTATACAGTTTTATCAAGCCCTTCTTCTCGTGGGGACACAGAGGGAGCAATTCCTAACTTAATGGTGTGTACCTTTTGTGTGTCAGGGGAGAGGATTGTCAGTGAAGGCTTCTTAAGGCCTCAACTGAAGTAGGAAGCGGCTGATTGTAAGATAGCTTTAAGTATAGTATGTGGCAGTGTAGAAATCAGCTTTGGAAAGGAGGAGGGAATTGGATTTGAAGGGTTGCTTCTGTTCCTGAAAAGCATGGATGTAGTCTCTGCGCTGGGGAGGGGAGCAACAGGGGGTTGGTTTCTTCTGGAGGGTCATTAAAAGAGGCTGCTGTATGACAGGAAATGAAGTATTCATTCAAGAGACTGAATACTGTGTGTACTGTGCCAGTTTTCGGGAAACTTGTTATATCTAGTTCCTTTGGATACCCTGACCGCTGTTCTTTCCTTCTGCTTTCAGTGGTGATTTGCAAATCAAGTTAAAATGTCCCCAGAAGTGGCCTTGAACCGAATTTCTCCAATGCTCTCTCCATTCATATCTAGTGTGGTCCGCAATGGAAAAGTGGGACTGGATGCTACAAACTGTTTGAGGATAACTGACTTGAAATCTGGGTATGTACCAGAACTGATTCAACTAATGTATCAGAACCAATCCAGCCTTTACCTAATAATAAACTTTTACCACCAGATTCATAAAAATTGAACACCAGAGAAATTCATCAAGTCATGGCCTTATCGCATGTTGGTGCAGTTGGTTTTGTCCAGTTCTTGACATTTTATGTTTCAAGTTGTTTTATTTGTGTTGCGGACCGTTACTTTATGATCAGAACGTTCATGTCTGGTTTTTTTGTTTGTTTCTTTGTTTTGGGGCATGTCTCTTTGTTAACAGCGTGCCATGTGGTTTTTCATGCATTGACTTGTTTTCTTGTTATGTCTGCTGCAATCCAGAAGGTGCTGTAAGAGTTGGGTTTTGGGATTCTGAATATGACATCATTTGATAATCTCTCCTAATAGGAAAATTATAATAGCTAGCTGGCATGAGTCATTTTTCACAGTGGGCTTAGAACAGTTGACTCTCACACCTGGAAATGTTGCATTAAAAAGCCCCAACTTGTTATTTAGAAATAAATTTAGATTTATAGAGAATTTACAAAATAACCACAGAAAATTAGTGGTGCTATAATGCTGTTAGTTGTTCTACAATCCTTGTTTGGATTTTTCTAGTTTTCCCACCCGTGCATGTCCTTTTTTTTGGTCCAGGATCCAATCCAGGATACAAACTGAATTTAGTTGTCACTTCTTCTTTTTAACCTGTGACTGTCTTTCTTTGTCCTTCATGATTTTGACACCTTTGAAGATAGCACTGGCTAGTTGTTTTATAAAATGTTGCTCAGTATGGGTTTGTCTACTGTTATCCCTTGATTCTGTAATCCCCTTCCTCCCCCGCTCAGGAATACTACAGAATTGTACGATTTTCAGTGCATTAGGTCAGAAAGTACATGATGTTCATATGTGCTGTTACTGGTATGTTAACGTTGACCGCTCAGGTAAGGTTGTATCTGCCAAGTTTCTCCACTGTAAAGTTAACTTGATCTTCCCTTTGTCATTGGTAAGTATCTTGGGGAGTGATGCCTTGAGACTGTGCACATGTTCACTTCCTCATCATACTTTTGCCACTAATTTCTGTGTCTACTGATGGTTCTTGCCTGCAAACGTTATTACTGTGGTGCTGGTTTAAGAGTGATTTTCTATTTTCTTTACTCCCCCCACGTTTATTAATTTGAATTCTGCTGTAAGGAAGCACTATCCCTTCTCCCTCACTTACATATTTATTCACTTATTAATTATGTCAGTATGAATTTTTAGGTGTTTATTTTATTCTGTGGGTCATAGCCAAAGATTGTCTTCATTTATTTTGTTGCTCAGTTGTTCTAGCTTTGTCATTGGGAGCTTTGTCACGTTGACTTTTGTGTCTTTTTGACATACCCCCATCAGTTTTTGTGCACTTTCTCACTAGAAATGTTGCATTCTTGATTCTCTTTAAGCTTTTCTTTTTCGGCCCTTTTACCTTCTCTTAAGTCTTGCTGTTTTTTGAGTAAGCTGAAGACTTACATACAAGGGTATATACTTACATTCTTCAGTAGTCAGATAAAGAAGACTGAATTGGATACTTTATTGGAATAGTAGGATGCTTTTTAAAAGATCTGGTATTCTCTTCAATTTAATCATTGGGTATGGGGTTTCTTTTGGAAGTGACAAAAATGTCCTAAAATTGGATAGTGTGATGGTTACACAATTCTGTAAATATGTGAAAAATGACTGAATTGTGCACCTTATAAGGGCGGTTTTTGTGGTATGTTAATTATAGCTTAGAAAAGCTGTCCTCAAAAGAAGCCAGACCCATGAACCAGAGATGTTTACTGTCCCGAATGGGTAAGACATGGAGATAGGTCTTTCTTCTTCATTTGATCACAAGTATTATTTTAGAGGTGGTGAGGACCTGATAGAGGACTGGGGACTGACTTATGTAAGGTGATGTGATCTGAATTTTTTACTCCTTGTGTCAGTATCCTGAGAGAACAGTTGGGTTCATCAACAGAAAGTCACTTTGCTTCTTTTCTGCAGACTCCCTCTCCAGTGCTTCCCAATTACTGAATGTTTAGTTGAGTGTTTAAATGCAAATGGTGGATATGATGATACATTGAAATGAATCCACTAGACCTGGCCTGGTCTGGACTAGCTCTGTGAAAAATATTTGAAATGACATTAATGGCATTTAGTACTTAAGGAATGTACTTTCTTTAGATTTAAACAAGGAATGCAAATACCTCTCCCTACATTAACAAAGTTGCTACGTGTAAAATGATGTGGAAAGCCTTAGTAATCTAGAGCATTAGTGATGCCTTTTATGTAGTACTTGTCTGAAAGATTCATGAAAATTCTTTGGAATCTCGTTAACAATTCTTTCTTCAATCCTTACATCAGACTAAGTGTGCATTCCTTAAGTTTCCATAGCAGAACAGTGGCAGGGTTTGGGAAGAGAATGGCTTTTTAATTTTTTTTTTAATTTTTTTTTTTTTTTAGTGTGTCACTTTATGGCATTTCCCTTTCTTTTAGATCAGCAGCACTCATGGTTACAAGAAATGGGGTACACATTTGTGATTTATGTGAACTCAAAAGGGTATACCCTATAGGACACAGCATATGCAAAAGTTATAAAATGAGGAGACTTGATTTCTAGAGGTGACAAGAACTAGTCTTCTATGTATGGCTACTTGCCCTTGAACAGATGAGGTCTGGGTATCTATATTCTAGATCTGGCTCATAGGAGAAATAGATAGGTAAACTATTCAAAGTAAGATTTTTAAAAAAAAAATAGAAATTCATCTTTATTTCTCTTATGGCACCTAAATCTTTCTACCTAGTGTATACCTATGTATGTATGTATGTTTCTAAGTTCCATTGCTAGACTGTCACGATCTTAGGACAGGGTTCTTACTGAATTTTTTAGGTCTCCTTAAGGTCTGCCATAGTACCTTTCGCATATAGTGTAGTAAGTAGAGGTTGAATGAGTGAATAAGTAAGATGTTTTCCTAGAGAAGTTGTCTGGTTTGGGGATCATAGTGGTTTGGATTTCCGGTTTGGAAACATGTTTTATTGGTCTGGTAGTTTATTGCTTAAATTTTGTTATACGTAATCCTTTAAAACATCATTCCTTGACAGATAAGTGGACATTTTTGAAATGATAGTAAAGTGTTTTATAGTACTGGGTTTACTCTTCTAGGTAGAGGGGGCAAATTTTTCTTTTAGGGACTTATTCCATGAGGCTTCTGGATGTTTATTAGCTCTTTGTTCTGTTACTTTGATCACAAGCATGTGCTATTTGTAAGATGCCATATTTTGTCATTTTTAGTGATTTACTCATCTTGAAGATATCTAAATGTTCAGCGTTCTGGAATGATGCCTGGCAAATGTAAGAGAGAGGAAAGCAGAGGGCTCACTGCAACCTGTGGCAGCCAAGCCTTATTATCTTTTTTCAGCATATCACAGTGACTCAACCTTACTGGCACATGGCTGTGTTTGGGGCATCTGCTATGACATCTCATCCGCCCACAACTACCTGTTGCATTTTTTGTTCATGTTCTGAATTTCATTACTTAATTAAAAATAGATGCTCAGTGTACTTGGTTACTAAATAGAACGGTTTTAAAAGATGAGTGCTGTAAGCTTTGAAGACTGATCTCCGTTTGGTGCCTTAGTCCCTCTAGCTGGCAGGCTGAGCCTTTATTATTAGCCTTGTGCCTGGAAGGAAGGTGCTGCGCAGGAGGCATTAGTTTAATTTTGAGGATGGGTGACTTTTAACCATTTAGTATCTAGCTGTTCACTGGGCTTTTCCATTTCACTTTCTTTTCTGTATTCTTTTGTGATCTTTTTCCTTTCTTCATATGCATATCTTTGTACATTCATTATATGAAAATATATCTCTAAACCATATATAGTATTATTTTGTATATTTAAAAGGTTCATACAAATGGTATCATCCTCTGTGTGTGTGTGTGTGTGTGTGTATGTAGTTTTTTTTCTTTTTTTCCTCTGCAACTTGCTTGTTTTGTTTAGTAGGAAGTTCATGAGATTTACCTGTTAATACCTATGGTTCAAGTTCTTCGGACTGCATTGCTGTATCATATTCCATTGTATAAATATGCCTCCCAATTTTTTATTCATTCTCCTGATTGTCTTACATGTTGTTTTAAGTTTCTTTTGATGAAGAATGCATGCCATAATGAACATTCTCCCACCTTTGTGCAAGAAGATATATATGAGAATATTTTCTGGGGCTTCCGTTTTTTGTATTGGGTGTGTTCATCCATTAGTGGTTATAAAATCAGTTGAGTGAGTCACTCCAACATCTAAAAAATGAATGAGAATAGAATGGAAACTATCAGAATGTGTCACACATAATAAAAATAAGCACTGTTTTGTGGATTTTGCTTTCAGTTAAATAAGTAAGTATGTGGGTACTGGGTCACAATGCAAAATATGTGTGTTTTGATAAAAAAAAGTTTGAAAGCAAAAAAAAAAAAGTTTGAAAGCAAGCTACCCCTCTAGAGTATATTCCTAGGAATAAAATTGCTGGCTCTTAAGGTATATGCATCTTCCATTTTATTAGATATTGCTAGATTGTATCAATTCCCTTTCACCAGAAACGAATGAGAGTTCCCATTGTTCTGTAGCCTTAACAATACTCTGTGTTGTCAGACTTAAATTTTTGTCAAGCTAAAATTTGTCAAGCTAAATTCTCTGTGAAAGAGAATCTCATTATGTTTTTAATTTGTATTTTCATGATTATTAGCGTAGTGAAGAATATTTTGCTAATTCAGGTGTTTTTCTTTTAGGAATATCCTTTGCCCATCTTTTAAGTGGGTTGTTTGTAGTTTTATATAGATTTTATTTTATTTTTGAAAAAAATTTTTTACTAAAAGATTTTTTCTAATGTTGATTTTTAAGAGAGAGAGAGCGAGAGTGAGAGAGCGCGCACGTGAGGGAGAGGCAGAGAGAGAGATAGGGAGACACAGAATTTGAAGCAGGCTCCAGGCTCCAATCTGTCAGCACCGAGTTGGATGTGGGGCTTGCTCTTATAAACTGTGAGATCGTGACCTGAGCCAAAATCAAGAGTGAGGTGCTTAACCAACAGAGCCACCCAGGAACCTCTGTATAGATTTTAAATCATTCTTTATGTATTTTGGAAACTAATCTTTTAGCAGTTATATGTATTACAAATATCTTCATGCGGTCTGTGGCTTATATTCTTTTTTAAAAAAGTATATGTTATCTATTTTGAGAGAGAGAGCAAGAGAAAGCGAGAGAGTACGGTAGCGGCAGAGAGAGAGGGAAAGAGAGAAAATCCCAAGCAGGTTGCACCCTGTCAGTGGGGCTCAATCTCATGAACCGTGAGATCGTGACTTGAGCCAAAATCAAGAGTCAGACATTTAACCACCTGACCTACCCAGGCACCCCAGTATTCTTAATTTCATGCTATTGATGTCCAGAAGTTTTAATTTTAATGAAGTCAAATTCATCAGTATTTTCCTTTTTAGATTTGTGCTGTGTGTGTGTGTGTGTGTGTATGTTTGTGAAAGAGAGGGAGAATTTCAGGAAATTCTGTCACACTGAAAAGTCATACATCTTCCTCCAAGAATTTTAAAGTTTTCCTTTTTGCTCTTCAAATGGAAATTTATTTTTTTCTATAAAACATGTTGTGAGAGATATAGTTTTTTTCTTCAGATGGATAATTGGTTATCCAGCATCATTTATTGAAAAGTCATCCTTTGCCTGTGGATCTACAATGCTACCTCTCTTATTATGTCAAATTTACATCATACATGGATCTGTTTCTAGGCTTTCTGTCATGTTCTGTCAGCCTCATTGTCCTTATGCCAATTGCACACAGTGTTAATGATTACAGTTTTATAGTATGTCATAATATCTGGTAGGAAGACTTTCATCCATCTTGTTCTGATTCTTAAAAATTGCCTTGCTTAACTATATATTCTAGAGACTTTTATGATAACCTTATTTAAATAGTTGCATACTGTTCTATTAGACCATCCCCAAATTCACTTAACAAAGCTCCTCTTCTTAACTCATTGAGAAAAGAAAATAAAGGGAAAATGACCTGGTGAGAAGGGCTAATTGAGAATTAATTGTCGGGAAAGCTCTCTGAGGAAATGGCATTTAAGTTTAATCATGAAAGATAAGAATAATCCGATGTGAAGAGCTGGGGAAGTTGATGTAAAAAGGGAATACTGGGTGTAAAGGCAGGAGAAAGCTTTGCATGTTCAAGGATCTGCAAGGCCACTGAAAGTTGAAATGTAGTGAGAAAGTGTAAGAGGGAAATGAGATGAGATTCTAAAGATAGTCGGGGGCCCGATTATGGAGAGCCTGGTGGGCTATATTAGGAAACTTGGGTTTTATTCTGGGTGGAATAAGGAGTTATTGAAGAATTTTAAGCCGAGTGACATAATCTAATTTATATTAAAAAATCATTGGTTGTTATATAGAAAGAGGCTTGTGCAGGATAAGGTAGTCTAGTTAGCTGTCCATTTGTACAATAGACCAGGTGACAGATGATGGAATGTTAAGAATATGGTGGTGGCAGTGGAGATGGAAGGAGGTGAATAGATTGTAAGCTGTTTAGAAGGTAAAAACATGAGGATGTTGAATTTGGGATTTGATAGAGAATCAAGAATGACTTCTTCCTTCTAAATTTGAGCTAGTGAGTAAGATGGTTATGCCATCTGCCGAGATGAGAAAGATTGGTGGAGGAACGACTTTAATTTTGATTGATTGTTGTCTATGTCTGCCATGCAGTTATCATTGTAGGTTTCCTTTTTCTTCTTTCCTGTGTTGAATCTCTTATCTTACTTTCTTGTTTTACCCTCTTGTTTTGTTGGAGTGTGCACTTCAGTAGCATACTAAGAAACGGAGAAGAGGAGGTTTATTTTTGAGTTCTTGAAAGTCTGAAAATGTATTTATTCTACGTTTAAACTTGATTGATAATTTGGGCAGGTACAGAAGTCTGTTGCAAATTATCTTCCCTTCAGATTTTGAAGGCCTTGGTCTGTAATGTTGGGAACCCTTGACACATATTGTTGTAGTTTCATGGATGCGGTGTCTTCTCTGTAAGGATATTAATTATTGTTTGTTTTTAAAATTGAGGTATAATTGACCATAGTTTTAAAACAGCATTTTTTTCTATACCTTTCACTATCTCGGTTTTGCTCTCTGTCTTTAGTGTTGGTGGCTTTCCTCAAACTGTTGATTCTTGGCTGTCCATGTCTATTAAGGAGGGAAGAAGAAAAATGTGAATTTGAAGATGTTGTACATGGGTGGACTTCTCAGCTACCGAACTTCACTGTAGCGTGATCAGGCAGCACCCTGGCCTCTTTATTAGCTGATAGTCGGATTCATTATTTGCAGATCTTTTCTCTAGGGCTATAAAAAATAAAAGTTTCTCTATTGGGGCGCCTGGGTGGCTCAGTTGGTTAAGCGGCCGACTTCGGCTCAGGTCATGATCTCACGGTCCATGAGTTCAAGCCTGGTGTCAGGCTCTGTGCTGACAGCTTGGAGCCTGGAGCCTGCTTCAGAATCTGTCTCCCTCTCTCTCTGCCCCTCCTCCACTCATGCTCTGTTTCTGTCTCTCAAAAAATGAATAAAAACGTTAAAAAAATAAAAAAAGTGTCTATATGGATGCATATAGTCCTGTGTGCCAGCAAAATTCTAACTATTGGGCCAGAGTATGTAAATATTTAGACTTCTGACGTATTTGGTGTATTGTTATATTTATATGTAAGGATATTTAAATATACATATAATTATATGTCTCTTCAGAAATGTATTATCAATTTATATTTTCACTAGCAGTATATGAACATGCCAGTTCCTGTACAGTTTTGATAAAATCGGTATTATAAATTCTGTACGGTTATTGCTAATTCAATAGATGCAAATGGTATTTAATTGCTCTTATATTTTGCTTTATTTATTGATATGCGTGTGTGTAAATTACCACTTCATGATGTCTGTCCCCTTTTCTGATGTGGTATTTGTCTTCTTTGATTTATAAAACTTTTATATATATTATTATATATCTCTATATATGCAGATATTATATATCTGCATATATATATATGCAGAAGCTCTTAAATATTGCTCATTTTTTGAAGCAATAATAAATGTACAGCACATAAGTAGAAGGGTGTTAAGTAGAAAATAAGTCACTTTCCTATTCCTTTCTCCTAATTTTATTCTCTGGAGGTAACTACTCTCAGCAGTTTCTTTTCTTTCTTTCTAGGGGTGTTCTTTGTAGATGTAAGCTCCCCCCCCCTCACCTTTTTTCCATTTCTGTCTAAATAGTAGATGTGGCAGAGTGTTATGGTAATGGCCCCGAATAAATCATGCCTCTCTTTATCTGGTCTTCTCTGAAGATGATTTTACTCCTCCTTTCATCAACAGGTAGAGAGTCTGTTTCCTCACCCCAGAATCTGGGCTGCCTTTGTGACTTATCGTTACCAGTGGAATGTGGCAGAAATGTCATGTGACTTCTGAGCGTAGGCTCTACCAGGTCTTGTGGTTCTGTTCTCGTGTGGAATACTCCCATCACCATGTTCAGGGGGCTTGGGTCTGGTCTCCTTGAGAGAGACCGGCCCACGGAGCCCAGCTGCCCCGGTTCTGCTTGGCCCCACAGCCAGCCTGTCAGCCAAATGCAGCTGCATGTGCGGGCCATCCAGGGGCTGGCAGAACTGACCAGCCCCCTGACGCAGTGATGGGAGATAACAAGTTGTTTCCTGAAACCATGAAGTGTTGGGGTAGTTTGTTATGCAGCAATAGATAATTGAGAGAGTAGCGTATTATGTATTCATCTGACCTGTATATTTTGAAGACTGTTCTGTATTAGTACTGATATAGCTGCTGCCCCTTTTAAATGTCTGCATAATATTCCAGCATCTGAGCGTACTCTAATTTAATCATTTGTTACTGAGACAGGTTCAGTGTCTATCTTTTGTTATAACATGGGGCTGTAAAGAATCTCCTTTACATTTATCTTTGATGTGCCAAAATGTTTACTTTTTATGTTGTCATCAAATCTATTTCCTTCGTGAGTTCTTTTAACATTTTGCAAGATTAATGCCTTTTCCACTTTGAGACACCTGTATTTTTTCCTGAGATACCTATGCTTTCTTGTATTGTAGTTTCATTTTTACTTGAAATTAATCCGGAATTTATTTTGGTATATGATACAATGTAGGAATGGGATATTATTTTTCTAAATAATCGTCTGGTTGTCCTAGCACTATTTATAGAATAAATCTTTCACTTATTCACTATTTTGAAATGCCATCTTATGTGCTAAATTCCTGTATTTATTTCTGACTTTATTTTCAGTGATCTGTATTTGCTTTGTGCAGTTATACAGCTTTTCAATTATTATAGCTGCATACTATGTTTAAATACTCATCATCTCACCTGCTGGGAGTTTGAATAAAACCTTTTTGTTTGCAGAGAATGGATGTCTTTACAACAGGGGTCAGCAAACTTTCTGTGGGGTCAGTTTGTATTTTAGGCATGTAAGTCTTACGGTCTATGTTACAACTATTCAGCTCTTGTAGCATGGGATCTATGACAAAACACAAATGAATACGCGTGTTCCAATAAGATTTGATTTACAAAAAGAAGCAAGCAGCCCTTGGATTGTAGTTTTACAATATTGAGTATACCTGCTTTTAATATTGATACCTCTTCAGGAATGTGGTCAGTCTGTCCTATTTATGCCCACTTCTCTGTCAGTAAAGGTTTGTGTTTTCTTCATTTTGTTCCTGCACATTTACCGTTCACTTTATTCTTAGGTGGTTTATTCTTTGGCTGCTTTCAAGTGGAGATTTTTAGTGGTTTATTGGCATAGATGAAAGCTAATTTAGAAGTTAGATTGAAGTAGAAGGAAAAGATGTATCGGAAAATTTAATAGTTCAATGATCTGTTATCCGAATCACTAAGAATATTTAAGAAGAGTTCGAAGAAAGGAAAAATAGTCGGAACCAGAAGATCTAAAGCAATACTGGGGGAAGGGGCTGGGTGGCATAAGCCAGAAGTCAAGGTAGACAAAGGATGGAACCCAGTGAGCCGCCTTTAGGGGTGTTGGATGGTAGCATGATATAGTGGTAAGCAGGTATAGGGTTTTTAGTCAGTGAGTGTGAATCCTGATTTTGACATTTAATAGCTTAATGAGCTTTGGCAAATTGCATACCCTTTCTGTGCCTCGGTTTTCTCTTACTTGGGGATATTGATAATTGTCTTATTGAGTAGTTAGGGGGAGGAAAGGATATAACTCAATATAAAGTACTTAGAATATTTGTATTCTAACAATACATTTAGTGTGTTGTATGTATGTAATGTAATGTATGTATGCATGTAATGTATGTAATGTAATATAATAATACATTTAGTGTGCAATAAATGGTAGCTATTTTTATCTACAACAGTAAAAATGCTATTATTATCATATGTGTCTTATATAATATATTTTGCATGGCATCATACATATCATTATTTCACTGTAACTGTTGTTGGGCAGTTGGTAGAATCACTTTGGCATTTCAGAATCAGGGACTCTTTAAAGAGTGAGTGTCCATGCAGGCGGTATAAGGGAGCTGTCTAAATAAGACTAAGGCAAGCAGAGCAAGATAAGAGGTCACACACGTATAACAAAAGTTAGAAATCATAGAGCAGATAAGGACAGGAGAGCCAGAGACTTCTGTTTCTGGGGTAGCTTTCTGTCTTTGTTCATCGCCTTTTGGAGATCCATGGAAGCAGAAAAAAATATCGGTGTAGCTAACTCAGACCCTCAGGTGGATGTACTTTGAAATATTTGAGTAGGTTGAAGAATGAATGGGCTTGGCGATGCCAACTTCTATTTTAGCAGACAGAACCTAACTGTTTTCAGCAGGTGTTTGAGATTGAACATTGGCTGTCTTGAGCAGAGACATGCAGTTCTCTACACAGGGTTGAAGAAGCTTTCCTGCCAGAACCTCAGAAGATGGTGTACAGACTAATGTGGGGAGCTCTGTGGGAGGGTGGGGAGCTAGTGTGGGCAGTGCGTGGGTGGGGTTGTGGATGTTACAGGGCAGAATTTTGGCTAGGGCTCAAGGTGCTTATCTGGGCACCCGAGCATCTAGAAACACAGTGAATGGTGCATAGTGTTGATATTTTGAGTGGTATTACCATTCCTAGGTTGTCCTCTGGGAATTACTTTGTGTGTGTGTGTGTGTGTGTGTGTGTGTGTGTGTATGTTTTAACTTGGAGAAACACAAGTTCCCCTACTCCTCGTGCTCTAGGCTTTTCTTCTCTTAGATCTTTGACTTGGGTAGCTGCCTGTCTAGCCTTCTTCTGATTATAATAGTATGATACAGTAATGTAAATTTTCATAGGGTGATACAGTAATGTAAATAATGTCAAACAGTTAACTTTTTTTTTTTTTTTAACATTTCAGAGGGCTTTCACTTGTTTTATTTTGTACGTAGGATTTTTGGGAGAAGTCAAAGGATGGTATTGGCTTTGGCCCAGTGAACTCTGACATCATTGACCTTAGGAACTTGTGCTAGGGTTTCACAGTTTTCCTACAGAGACTAGGGTGGTCAATGCTGGGAGAAACCTGGGTCTGGAGGTTAATGATTTTGATTATGAATTATGAATCATATGGGCTTTTCATGCCCTACAGTGACTTCATTTCAGAGTGACTTCATTTGGTATGGAAGTTTGGGTAGGGGAAGAGGTAAAGAGAAGTTGCCAGTCTAATGTGTAAAGGAAAGGAGGTAGAAGATTGATTTAATCTATTCCTAACTCTACTTTGTACTGTTCAGGGGAACAAAAAAATCACTCTTACTGTTATCTTTTGTCCCCTCTATTCTGTGCAATTTTAAGATGGTATTTTTTTGACTGGTTTCTGTTTCATTAGAATGACAAATTTGCAGAGTTCTTTAGAAGATGAGTGGGACTCTTTTAGTTCACATTCATGGGCACATGATAATAAGTTTGTTTCAAGACTGCAAATTAGGGGCACCTGGGTGGCTGTCAGTTAAGCGGCTGACTTTGGCTCAAGTCATGATCTCGGGGTTCTCAGGTGCAAGGCCTGTGTTGGGCTCTGTGCTGACAGTTCAGAGTCTGGAGCCTGCTTCAGATTCTGTCTCCCTCTCTCTCTGCCCCTCCCCCCACTTGCACTCTATCCCTCTGTCTCTATCTCTCTCTTTAAAAAAAATAAAAAAAAATGCAAATTAACTAGTCCTGTGCTCTCACTTATATGTTAAAGGACTCTAAGGAATCCATGTAGATAGTCCCCTTTTTAACTTACATGATCCCTGAATAATCTTGCTTTCTGGTGCCATATTCTTGAGAAACAATTTTGTAATCTTCCTTTCAGGGCCACATTTCCTGAGTAATTTGGTTATCTTTCTAATGGCATGTTATGAAAGTTGTTTTTCCCATTGACCTTGCTTCTCTTGACTTTTTGAAAAATGTATCCTTTTTTGTTTTCTGAAATAGTTTTCATCTCAACCTTTGCTCTTGCCAACTTATTGATAAGAGCTCTTGAGTCAAGTGGAAGTTTTGGGAGAATGTTTTGAAGTTCCACTGTGAAGTAGGTATAATGCCCTCAGAAGGATTGTTTGTTGTTGTCGTTTTTTAATCTGTGGACTCCTTAGACTTTTTAATTTAAAAACAGCATTTAAAAATTTTGTGCTTCAGTAAATTCTTAATAGGTAAATTCACTTTGGGGCTTGGCACACACTTTGCTTTTAATGTGGTAAAATATACACACCATTTACCACTTTTCACTGTTTTTATGTGTACAGTTAAGTGGCATTGAGCACAATGTAGTGCGGCGGCCACCGCCACCCCTCTCCAGAGCTTCATCTTCCCAAACTGAAACCCTGTGCCCGTGAAATGATAACTTCCTGTTCCCCTCTGCCTCCATTTTATTTTCTGTTTATGAATCCGACTGCTTTTGGTACCTCATAGAAGTGGAATTAGGCAGTACTTTTTCCTTTATGAGTGGCTTATTTTACTTTGAGTAATGTCTTCAAGGTTTTTCCTGTAGCACAGCTCAAAATTTCCTTCCTTTTTAATAAGGCTGAGTAATATTCCATTGTGTGTATATAACACATTTGTTTATCCACTTATCCATCCAGATCCAACCATTTGACTATTGTGAATAATGCTGCTATAATCATAGGTGTACAGATATCTGTTGGGAGTCCTGTTTTCAGTTCTTTTGGGGGTATACCCAGAAGTGGAATTAAACATACGGTAATTCTACTTTTAATTTTTTCAGGAGTCACCATATCCACTTCCACAGTGGCTGCATCGTTTTATATTGCCATCAGCAATGCGTGGGCTTCCAAATTTTCCACATCCCCACCAGCACTTGCTGTTTGTTAAATTTTTTCTTTGTTTTTAAATTAAAAAAAAATTAGTACTCATCCTAATGGTATATCCTAATGAAGTGGTATATCATTGTGGTTTTGCATTTTCCTGATGACCATTGACATTGAGCATCTTTTCATGTGCTTAGGGGCAAGTTGCATATCTGCTTTGGCGAAATGTCTATTCAAGGTTTTTGCACATTTTTTAATTGTGTTGCTGGTGGTGAGTTGTAGGAGTTCTTTATATATATATTCTAGATTCTTTATATATTCTAGATAATCAATTCCTTATAAGATATATGATTTGAAAATATCTTTTCCCATTCCATAGGTTGCCTTTTTGTTTCTGTTCATAGTATCCTTTGATGCACAATGTTTTTACTTTTGATGAAGTATATGTGGTATAAGAGTTCGACTTTTTTTTTTTTTTTTTTTTTTTTTTGCATGTGGATATCCAGTTTTCACAACACTATTTGTTGAAAAGACAATCTTTCCCTCCATTAAATGGGTTTGGCACTATTGTTGAAATTATTTGACCATATATTTGAGGGTTTCTTTCTGGGATCTGTATTCTATTCACTTGGTCTGTATGTCTGTCTTTATGCCAATACCACATTCTTTTGTTTAGCTTTGTAGTAAGTTTTGAAATTCGGAAGTGTGAGACCTCCACCATTGTTCTTTTTTTGCAAGATTGCTTTGGCTATTCAGTATTCAGGATCCCTTGCGCTTCCATATGGATTTTAGGATGGCTTTTTCCGTTTCTGCAAAGATTGTTGTAGAGATTTTGATAGGGATTGCTTTGAATTGATAGATTGTTTTTGGGTGGTATCGACATTTGAACAGTATTGAGTCATCAGTGAACACAGGACGTCTTCCCATTTATCTGTGTCCTCTTTAATTTCTTTTGGCAATGTTTTGTAGGTTTTGAGTACAGTAGTCCCTCCTTTTCTGTGGTTTTGCTTTTCATGGTTTCAGTTACCCATGGTCAAGTATGGTCCAGAAGCGGGTGGTCCTCCTCCTGACACATCGTCAGAAGGTCAGTAGCCTAATGCTACCTCATGATGCCTACCTCCTTCACCTCCCTTCATCTCATCGTGCAGGCATTTTATCATCTCCCATGGTCACAAGAAGAGTGAGTACAGTATAGTAAGATACTATGAGAGAGAGAGAGAGACCACATTCGCATAACTTTTATTACAGTATACCATTACAATTGTTCCATTTACTTAATAGTTGTTGTTGTTAATCTCTTACTGTGCCTACTTTATAAACTAAACTTTATCATAGGTATGTATAGGGAAAAACAGAATATACATAGGGTTTGGTACTGTCTGCGGTTTTAGGCATCTGTTGGGGGTCTTGGAATGTGTTTCCTGTGGATAAGTGGGGGACTGCTATATTCAACCCTTGCCTCCTTGGTTAAGTTTATTCCTAAGTATTTTATTCTTTTTAATACTATTATAAATGGGATTGTTTTTTTATAATTTCCTTTCCAGATTGTCCATTGTTAGGGTATAAAAATGCAGCTGATTTTTGCATGATCATGTATCCTGCAATTTTGCTGAACTTATTAGTTCTAATAGTTGTGTGTGCGTGTGTGTGTGTGTAATCTTCAAGGTTTTCTATATATAAGATCATGTCCTCTGCAAACAGATATTTTTTCTTCTTCCTTTTGGATGCCTTTTATTTCTTTTTCTTGCCTCATTGGTCTGGTTAGGAGTTCTAGAACTGTTTTAAGTAGAAATGGTGAAAGCGGGCGTTCTTGTCTTATTCCTGACCTTAGAGAAGAGGCTAGCAATCTTTCACATTTGAGTTTTTTTTTCCCCCCAATTCATGCTTTGATTTAAGCCTTTGGCTGAGGAGGCAAACTAGTTAAGTGAGAAAAGTTAAAATAGTACTGCAATTGTGAACTTATTTTTGAACTGTAAATTCTTATGAAATTAGCTTCTGTAAAGGAGGCTGCCCAAAGGTTTAAGCCAGAATAAATGGGTGGAGCACTTTCATGGTTTTAGAAAAAGTTGAGGGTCTTAAAAGTCAAAGAGGTTTTTTTACCTTTTCAGGCTGTGCAAGCACATAGATTTGCATTTACACTTTATTTTTACCCTTATACTGTAAATATATCTGAATATATACTGTTTGGTGTAGGGCTGAGGGAATAGCAGTTGGGGAGAACAGGGGGAACCAATATCTGTAGATAGTTTGGGGTATATGTTAGTTGCTTTTATTGGGCTTCTGCCTGTAAAGTAATCACAATAATGACAGCAGTAACAGCTGCTGCACCAGATCCTGCCCCAGCCATATTAGACAGATTACCTCCTAAAGCCTCTCATTACTATATGAGGTGTAGTCTTTAGTATCGTCTTGTTACAGGCGAGGAATCAGTCCTCAGAGGTCAAGGTGAGGGTCCTAAGCTATCATGTGGCAGTGCCAGGGTTTGAAACCAAATCTGATTGTATAGCTCTGCAACTTTCCCCTAATTTGTTGTTTTTGTTTTGTTTGTTTGATTTTAATTCTGCAACCATATCTTAAGCTTCTTTATTTTTTAAAGTTTTTTTTTTAAAGATTATTTATTTTGAGAGAGAGAGAGAGAGCGAGTGCACGTGAGCATGAGGGGGAGGGACAGAGATACAGGAAGAAAGAGAATCCCAAGTAGGCTCCATGTTGTCATCACAGAGCCCGACATGGAGCTTGATCCCATGAACCCTGAGATCGTGACCTGAGCCAAAACCAAGAGTTGGACGCTTTGCTGACTGAGCCATCCAGGCATCCCTTAAACTCCTTTAAATACGGACCTACGGGTGTCTGGGTGGCTCAGTCAGTTGAGCGTCTGACTTAAGCTCAGATCATGATCTCACGGTTCTTGAGTTTGGGCCCTGCGTTGGGCTCTGTGCTGACAGTTCAGAGCCTGGAGCCTGCTTGATTCTGTGTCTCCTTGTCTGTCTTTCTCTCTGCCCCTTCCCCACTCACACTGTTTCTCTGTCTCTTAAAAATAAATAAACATTAAAAAAATTTAAATATAGGCCTAGACTCATTGTTGTCAGTACAAGGAAAGTGCTGATCATCTAATACATTAAGGTAGAATCCTTCACATATATTCTTTGGTTGGTTAATTTGATCTCTGAGATGCTGATATCACTTCTCTGGCCAGCCTCTCTCTTAGCACCGTCTCTTTGTGCTTGATTTTCTTTAAAGGCAAGAGAGGGCTGTGCTGAAATTGAGCCAGGACTTTGTATCATTAACACCCCTTTAAAGGGAGAGGAGAGTCATTTATGGGTAGATCTTCTACCCAGAGTAGAAGCCTTTTAATTGAGAATTAGTGACCATTAAATATTACTCATTTTTACTATTACTGTGTTAGTGCATAGATCATGCTGACATTTGGTTAACTCAAGCAACTCTATATTAAGCAGTAAGAACAATAATAGTTATTATCGTGCATAATGCTATCATTGTAATATGATTGCTTTGAAAGATATTATCACATTTGATCCTAAGCAGATGAGGTAGCTGAGACTCAAGTAAGTTAAGTGACTTGTTCAGGGTTGCCTTGCTAGACCATTCCATCAAAAGCAGGGCTCTCATGTTTTTCTCCATCTCAGGATCTGTCCTTTTGTCGCATATACATACATACATGCAGATGTATATATTTGTTTGTTTGTTTCCTCAAAGATGGCAGGGGCCCCATCTGACATCACAGCTGTATCTTTAGTGCCTCGCATAGAACCTGGTACATAGTAGAAGCACAGTAAGCATAAAGCTGGGAATCTGGAAGTAGATTGTATGGTTCCAAGTTCAGGGCTGTATCACAGTTGTCTTTTGGGGTTAAAAAAAATTAGAGGGCACCAGGGAAAAAAAGAAGTGGTTAGATGTTGCTACTCCCTTAACTTGGACATTAAATGTTTGAACTCATTGATTAAAAACATCTTTTTACGGGGCACGTGGGTAGCTCAGTCAGTCGAGCATCCGACTTTGGCTCAGGTCATGATCTCATGGTTTGTGAGTTCCAGCCCTGCGTTGGGTTTGCTGCTGTCAGCCCAGAGCCAGCTTCAGGACCCTCTGCCCTCCCCCTCCCTCCCCTGCTCACACACACTCTCTCAAAGAATAAAAAAATAAAACCAACAAAAACCTTTTTACCTTTTTATTTTTTTTCAACGTTTTTTTTTAAATTTTATTTTATTTTTGGGACAGAGAGAGACAGAGCATGAACGGGGGAGGGGCAGAGAGAGAGGGAGACACAGAATCGGAAACAGGCTCCAGGCTCTGAGCCATCAGCCCAGAGCCTGATGCGGGGCTCGGACTCACAGAGCGCGAGATCGTGACCTGGCTGAAGTCGGACGCTTAACCGACTGCGCCACCCAGGCGCCCCGTTACCTTTTTATTGAAGTAGAGTATATGTTTATTATTTTTTTTAAAGTTTATTTATTTGGGAGAGAGAGAGTGAGCGAGAGAGAGTGCCCAGGTGTGTGCATGTGCACAGGGGAGGGGCAGAGAGAAGGAGAGAAGGAGTCCCAAGTAGGCTCTGCACTGTTAGTGCGCGGAGTCCAACACAAGCCTGAACCCAGGAACCCTGTGAGTTCATGACTTGAGCCAAAATCAAGAGTCAGATGCTTAACCGACTGAGCCACCTAGGCGCCTCTGGAAGTATAGTATACATTTAGAAAAGTGCACCCAATCATATGTATATTACTCAGAGGATTTCCAGAAACTGAATACGTTTGTGTAATTGGGACCTAAAAAAACCTGAACGTTATTAGCACCTCACACATCCTCCGGTGCTCTCCCCTTCCCATCACACATGCACAGAATAACCACCATCCTGCCTTCTAAAAGCAGAAGTTGGTTTTTCCTTTTTAAAAAAACTTAATATAAGTGGAATTTGTAACCCACAAACTGGCATTTTGTGTCTGGCTTCTTTGGTTCCGGCATTGTGTTTGTGAATTTCTGTATTGTTGCGGATATATTCATTCTCCTGGCTGAGCAAGGACTGTTCCATTATGTGAACATACCAGTTTGTCTGTTGTGCTGTTGAAAGACATTTGGGTAATTCCGACTTTTTGTCTAATATGAACAGTGCTGCTGTGAATATTCTAGTACATGTCTTTTGGTGAATGTTATGTATACGTGTCCGGACCCTCTGGATTTTAAATTAAGAATAGGATAAATAAATATTTAAAAATTATTTTAGTTCCATATTGTAATTAAAGGAGAAAGCTAAGGATGGAAGACAGAAGAGGGTAAAGAGGGATAGAAAGGAGGCAGAAGGACAGTGTGACGGGGAGATACAATTAAGGAAGAAGAAAAGAATATAGAGAAGAAAGGATGAAGAGAAACAGAGGCAAACATACAGCCATTGAGAGGGGCCCCTAAATTCAATGTCCTAAAAAACTCTGTCCCAGTCTTGAGGATTGGCTTCAAGGTATTATCATTTCCTGAAATGTGCCTCTCTCTACACCCCATCAGCACCTCTCTGAGGCTCTCTGACTTCCAGTCTACTCATTTACCTCCGTCTGTGCGGTGGACTCAGGTCTCCAAACAGACGACAATTGTATATACTTTGTTCTTTTTTTTTCTTAAAATTTTTAATGTTTATTTTATTTTTGAAAGAGAGACAGAGCATGAGCAGGGGAGGGGCAGAGAGAGAGGGAGACACAGAATCTGAAGCAGGCTCCAGGCTCTAAGCTGTCAGCACAGAGCCGGACGTGGGGCTCGAACCCACGAACCGTGAGATCATGACCCGAGCCGAAGTCGGATGCTTACTGACTGAGCCACCCAGGCTCCCCTATACTTTTTTCTATAAAGAAATGAGCAGTAAATGAATGTAGCTTTTGTGAATAGTATAAAGCTCTTTTTTCATAGGCTGTCTTTGCCCTCAGTAGATCTGTGAGGAATATTTTTATAACCTCTCCTTAAAAATTGTTTTAAACACATGAGACAACATAAGTCTCAGAGAGACTGAGCATCTCATCCAGGGTTACTTAGCTGACAAGTGGTGGAGGCCAGGACTGGATCCCAGGACTGGATCCCAAGTCTATTCTACCAGACGTTATGTATTTTTTCTAGAGGGCATTGGCCAGGAAAAGATAGGAGTCACTTGTTAATACAGTATACTGTGGAATGGGTTTTCTAGCCATATTTTTGCAACATCTTTAGATACGGACATAAAAAAAGCCTCTGTTACTGGCTAGAATTCAGACAGAAATTTGTTAGGCGATTGAGACTAAAACTTAAACATCAGGAATAGTTCAGTTTTAGAGCTCATTCAGAAAAAGTAGCTATCTAAAATAGCAGTATTTTCTAGGCAATAATTTACTACAAATGGGCTAGATCCCAGATCATTTGACAGGAGTTTGTAGATGCCTGCAAATTAAAGACTGAGGGGAGGGAATCCAATTTCGTAGTGGGTACTGGGACAGAAATTCAACATGTATTTATTTTATGGTCTCTCACTGAATAACTCTTTGACCTAAATTATCAGACTCCATTTATATATATATTTTTTACATTATTTAAGTCATTGAAGAGTTGGAAGCTTGGATGATGTTGCAAATCTTAACTAAAAGTGTATAATTATTGGCATTGTGGAATAATTTCTTATAGCACATCACTGTGTATTTAATTTTTCCTAAGAATATTACATAATGCTTTTGTGTAATAAAAATATCTTTAGGAATTGTTTATTGGCAGGTTTTTACAAATATATTTATTAAGTCCCTCTTTATACATGTTATGTAAGAAATAAAAGAATATGTAAGTCTGAAGACAATTCTGCTGACCAAAATAGTTCAAATGGAGAATTGAAAGTATAGGGGGGTTGGCAGAATTGCTGAGATAAATTATTTTTAATTTTTTAAAAAATTTTTCAAAGTTTATTTATTTTTGAGAGACAGAGAGTGAGTGGGGGAGGGGTAGAGAGAGAGAGACACAGAATCTGAAGTGGGCTCCAGGCTCCGATCTGTCATCACAGAGCCCGATGTGGGGCTTGAACCCATGAAGCATGAGATCATGATCTGAGCTGAAGTCGGACACTTAACTGACTGAGCCGCCCAGGTGCCCCCGAGATTGGCAGTCTTTATGCACGAGTGGAGGCCTGGCATTTAAATCTGTGCTGTACTATCTCTAGACTTTCTTAAAAATTATGACTGACTGCCATGGATTATGCCAGCTGTCATGTTGCAAGTTTGGGTGACCCCTCCCAACTAGATCATCAAATTAGTTAATATCTTCTTACGAGGAATGAGTCCAAGAACATGTTGGAGCTACATCTGGGTGCAGATGAAATAGTGTTGCAAATTCTGAGCAGTCAGATAATCTGATGATAAATTTTAAGCAGTGAACTGTGTTGATATTACTGACAATTTAGCAGAGATATCAAAAGAACACTTGAACAAATTAGTAGGGCTTGTTACTGTGATGGGGAAACCAAGGTGAATAGGGAGAATGGGGGACATCAAAGTAAAGCAATTTATCTTCCTATCCAAGGAACCTCTGTAACCAACTGATACTTTTGTAAAATATAATAGAAATGAATTACTAGAAAAATGAAGTAAAAAAGACATGAGATACAAGGCCGGGTTTTAAAATACTGGATTCATCAGACTTAATACTGGTCTTACATATTGCTGTGAAAGTTTCTTATTCTCAGCTTCTCTGTTTATCTTATTACAGATTACTAACAGTTTATAGTGTAGCACTAGCCCATGAATCCTACTTTGAACGGCATTGTTCTAGAAGGATTTCTGCATTCTAACAATCCAGAAGTTGGCCTTTGTGGAATTCTGTTTGAGAGTAGAGATAGTTACATTATTTAAGTCATTGAAGACTTAAATAATCACTAGTACATTAGTGATAAGTAATTCCTAACTATACATTAGATAATCTAGGCTATTGCTGTTTTTTTCTTTTTAAACAAATATGGCAGAACAAATATGGTGGATGGTTGTAAGAATGAAGACTTCTCTCAAAATTACTAAACTTTTCAGTTAGTTGGGACAGTAAAAACTGAGAGAGCATCGTTGCTTTGTTTATGTAATTTGCTTGTATTATTTATTTTTGAGAGAGAGAGAGAGAGAGAGAGAGCACAAGCAGGGGAGGGACAGAGAGAAAGGGAGACACAGAATTGGAAGCAGGCTCCAGGCTCTGAGCTGTCAGCACAGAGCCTGACGTGGGGCTTGAACCCACAAACTGTGAGATCATGACCTGAGCCGAAGTCGGAGGCTTAACTGACTGAACCACCCAGGCGCTCCTATTCACTCACTTTTTAAAGTTCAAACATTGTTTTGCTATTTGCTTATTAGAGTTGTATGTAGATTTATATTTTCTAAGTTGGTGAGCATCTTATATCAGGTCAGTGACTTGGGTGGCATTTCGGTTTTCCTGAAATTGTAACTGATGAAGATTTAGTGACTGTGCTAGGCACATTAGGTCAACTTTTCTGAGGTTGTTTTTGTTAAAATGTTGTCACCTGCCCTTTCAAGTTGGTTTTATGTAGTTCATGGTAGAGTCCATTTCTTTTTAAAAACTTAATAAAGAATTGGTGTTGGCTTTAGAATTCATATTATAGTATAATATTGTCTTAATCTAGTTGAGGATTATAGAATTTCAGGATTAGAGGCATTAAACTCTAACGACTACCTTGTGTTAAATGAACCCCTTTTAGGCTTCCCTGACAAGTGACTGTTGAGGCTGCTCCAGAGTATCTTGTCCCAGGGAAGCCCCCTGAAGCCCAAGGCTGCTCGTGGGGCCACTGATACTGTTAGAAACGGCTTTCCTGTGTTGACTGAAACCTTATTGTGTCACTTCTACCTCGTGGTGCGATGTAGAACAAGCTTAATCAATCCCCCTTGTGATAACACTTCAGTAAATAAAGATAGCTATCGTGTTGTATTTTTCTCTTCCGCAGGCTAACATGGAGTCTTTGCTTATAACCATGTAATTTGTGTCCTTTCAACATCCCTGCTGGCTTCTCAGTGAGATCCAGTCAGTCTCTGTCCTTCTTAAAGTGTAACACCTAGAACTGAATGAAGTGAAAAGAAAGAATAAATAAAAAAGGAGAGGATCTGTATGGTTTACTTGGAGAAATGTTAGTAATCAGAAAAGCAAATAGCAGGCTACTGCGTATATTCTGGAAAAAAAGAATAAAGAACATTTCCCATTACATGCAAAAGAAAAATCTAGAATTCTACGTATTTTGTAGAAGATCCCAAGAACAAATTAGATTGAGAGTATCATTTTAAAGAACAATAAGCTTTATGCCAGCTCACCATCACAAAACATTGACCTGCTTCCAGTCTCTTCTTGTCCTGTCTCACACTTGGATAACCCATTGTGATACTATTCTCTTTGTTCTCCTGGGGGTCTCCTGCTCTGTAACATGAGGAGCATTATCAGCTCCATTAGATTTGCTTTAGAACCTAGAAAAATCATTTTACTGCCAGATTCAGTCTCTTACTGGTTGGACTACCTCTGAGAATTTTTGTCTGTGGAATGAAGAAGGTATAGTAGTATGGTGAGGGGGTCAATTGAAGTTCTTTTTGTTTTTTTTTAATATTGGAAATTATTGCCCAAGTGAATTAAGGGTTTCATGAACATAGTATTTGAGATGGACTCTCCGTCATATTTTTGACTTTGCAATTTGTGCTTTTGAATAATCATAATAGAACGTACTTACTATGTGCTAGGCACTCTTCTAAATACTTTATGTGTACCAAGTCACTGGATCCTTATAACAACTCCACGAAGTGGGGCTGTTACCTCCATTTTGTGGATGAGGAAACCAAAGAAGAGACAATTTATTTGCCTTGCACAAGGCTAGAAAATTCATAGTGTATAACAATAGTATCTCAAGGAACAATCGAAGAAAAAAATCCCCCCAAAACATTGAAAAACCGAAAATACGTGGATACATTTATTTAAAAATTTTTTTAACGTTTATTTATTTTTGAGACAGAGACAGAGCATGAACGGGGGAGGGGCAGAGAGCGAGGGAGACACAGAATCTGAAACAGGCTCCAGGCTCTGAGCTGTCAGCACAGAGCCCGACGCGGGGCTCGAACTCACGGACCGTGAGATCATGACCTGAGCCGAAGTCAGACACTTAGCCGACCAAGCCACCCAGGCGCCCCGGATACATTTATTTATCCCATTACCCTGTAGTTCCAGGTATGCTCATGTAGCAGATGTCCTTTCGTAATCACTTAAGTAGAAAAATTTGAGGATTTCAAAAATGTTTCTTCCATCTTTAGACAGCACCTTTCACCAACAGGAAAGAGAATCTATTAATTCCCTTCTTCCCTTCTTTTCCACTCCTCCATTCTCTCTCTTTCCCATTTTACCTCCACCTTCTCATGTTTCCACTACAGCTCATTCTTCCACTTTTTTTCTTCTTCTCCCTGTTCTTTCCCTCCACCTCTACCAGTTTTCCATCTACTCTTTTCTGTGCCCTGTGCCTTTGTACTGTTCATATTCACTCGAATATATTTTTCGTAAGAAAAGCATATGCTGACGGGCAGCTCAGTCCATTAAGTGTCTGACTTTGGCTCAGGTCAGGATCTTGCCGTCTGTGGGTTCCAGCCCCGCTTTGGGCTCTGTACTGACAGCTCAGAGCCTGGAGCCTGCTTTGGCCCCTCTCCTGCTTGTGCTCTGTCTCTGTTCCTCAAAAGTAAACATTAAACAAATTTAAAAAAGGAAAAAGAAAAGCATACAACTGAGCTTTTAGTGTGAGGCATTGTGGAGGTACAAACATAAATGCAGCAAGTAACATGAAAGCCAGTAAGGGAATGATCACAGCTCTGCTAGTTCATTCCCTTGAGAGTCTGTGCTACATGCCAAGATACTTTCCAGTCCTTCCCTGTAAAGAGCAGGAATTGAGATTGGGATTTAGATACATAATATACAAGTGGTGTAAAATATAAAGATCCCAGAATGCAGAGATTTGGGAATACATCCATTTAGGATATGTTTTGGGTCAAGGAATGAAAATGGTGACCTAAAAAGTTTACAGAAATATTTTTAACGGAACAAATTCAAAGAGTTTAGCATAAAAATTGCCTTTTATGAAATTGTGTTTCTCCTTAAATGTATAGAAATAGTATGTAAGTTGGCCTTGTCCTTGGAGATTTCTCATACTATTTATTAATGAAAGAACTACGGGGCGCTTGGGTGGTTGTTGCTTGGGCGTCCGACTCTTGATTTCGGCGCAGGTCATAATCCCAGGGTCATGAGATCCAGCCCCATGTTGTGCTCTGTGCCACGTGTGGAGCCTGCTTAATATTCTCTCTCTCTACCTCTCTCCCTCTGCCCCTCTCCCCTGCATGCGTGTGCTCTTTCTCTTAAAAAAAAAAAAAAATAGTAAGAATTACCAACATTCCCACAGTTGAGATAGGAATCAGTCCAGGATATTTATGTAATTTGTTTTGACTTTGACATGACCTTGGAGTGTGCTTGTCATCCCCAGCTCCACTTGTTCACCTGTACTATTTATGGGGCAGTTATCAGGTGCTGCTGTGTGCCAGCAGGTGGGCTATGGGGCACTGGATCCAAGGTTTCATATACTCTGTTTCATTACATAGCTTTCAGTCTAGCTGAGTATCTGTCTCCTTGGTTTTTGTCCCCATTTGAGGACAATTGTAGGTAAATATTTTCATTCCCCTACCTACCAGATCTAACTCATTCTTAGAGGCCAGCTGTATTCCAGTGAACCTTCCTTGATTACCCCAGCTAAAAGTGGTTTCTCCGCTCTGGCAACTTCTATTGTGCTTTTTTTCTTTAACCACTAATTTGGCAATTAATCATGTTAATTGCTTTGTGACTTGTATCTATTGTTGTCTTGAATTGTTATTTAAATTGTGCTTATTTGACTTTCATAGGTTTGATTTTTGTCTTCTGATTTATAGTTGCAGGTTCTTAAGAGTAGGGACTCCTTTCTATACTCTTATAGCAGTGATTGCTAAACTTTTTTTGATTATACACCTCAATTTAATTATGAACCCTCAATACATGCATACTTATTTAATTATAACCTATATTTATAGGTTATAAAACATATATAGGATATAAATTAAAAATCATGAGATAAAATAAATAAGCAATATTGTAACAGTAATTCTTATTACATACAATAGGGTATTTTCACCTGTCATTCCTGAAAAAGAAATTTGCAAAAATATATGGATACTAATGAAAGAAGTGCAGCATTGACTGTATACACAATGCCACAAGACCAGTTTTTAATTCCACTTGGTCGTGTCGGTTTGATTTTAACCACCCTGACGGGTGTGTTGTGGGGCCTCATCGTAGATTTAAATTGCGTTTCTCTAGTGACTAATTAGGTTAAGCACCTTTTCACTTTTATTGGCCATTTGGATCCCTTTTTATGAAGTATTCCTTCAGGTCTACTAACATGTCTTTTTCCTATCAATTTATAGGAGTTCTTTATATATTTTACTGTCAGTGTTATGTGTTGTGAATATCTTGTCTCACCCCATGGTTTGTCTTTTCACTCTTTAATGTTTTTTTTTGTTGTTGTTGTTGAACAGAAAATCTGATAACAATATAATCCGATTACCCATCTTTTCTTTCATAGTAGTACTTTTGGAATTTTCATGGGTTTTTTTTTTTAATGTTTATTTTTTATTTTTGAGAGAGAGATATAGTGTGAGTGGGGGAGGAGCAGAGAGAGAGGGAGACACAGAATCTGAAGCAGGCTCCAGGCTCCAGGCTCTGAGCTGTCAGCACAGAGGCTGATGCAGGGCTCGAACTTGAGAACTGTGAGATTATGACCAGAGCCAAAGTTGGACACTTAACTGACTGAGCCACCCAGGCATCCCTGTCCACCAAGTTCTTGAACATATTCTGTTTACCCAAATAACCCTCCCCCATTTTCTTTTAAAAATATTTTGCTTTTGCTTTTCCCCTTCAGAGCTTCAATTCACTTGGACTTGATGTTGTGAATGGTATGAGGTAGGGCTCAGGTTTCATATTTTTCCCATAAGTATGTCTAGTTGACTCAGCACCATTTATTGAAAACAATTGCCTTTCCTTAGTGCTGTGCAGAGATGCCTCTGTCATAAATTAAGTGTCCAGATGTGTGGGAATCTGCCTCTCAACTCTATTCTTTGTCTATCTTTGTATCAATATTAATATTTTAATTACTAAGATTGATAATAATTTTTGATATTCAGTAGAATAATTTCTCCTATTAAGCTTTTTTCTTACTGTGATAAAATATACATAAAATTTATAATTTTAGCCAACTTTAAGTGTTCATCTCCGGGCATTAAGTACATTCACATTGTTGTGTAACCATCACCATTTATCTCCAGAACTTTTCCTCTTGCAAAATCGAAACTCTGTACCCCTTAACTGCCATTTCTTCCACTGTCCCCTCAGCCCTTGGCAACTACCATTCCACTTTCTGTCTCTGTGAATTTGATAACTCCAGGTACCTCACATGGATGGAATTGTACAGTGCTTGTCCTTTCGTGACCGGCTTATTTCACTTAGCATACTATCTTCACGGTTTATCCATGTTGTAGTGTGCATCAGAATTTCTTTCTTTTTTAAGGCTATTGAATAATATCCCATTATACATGTATGTCACATTTTGTTTATCCATTTGTCAGTCTCTGTTGACCCTGGGTTACTACCAGTTTTTGGCTATTGTGTATAATCCTATCAAGCTTTTCTTCTTCAAGAGAATATGGTCTGTTTTTGGTTCTTGGCATTCCATTTACATTTTAAAATCTACTTTCAGCTTCTGTATCAATTAAGGAGAACTGACATCTTTTTCATTATGTATCTTTTCATTTATGAACATACCTATGTTCATTTATTCGTTTTATTTTCTTCTAATAACAATTTTCTACACAGGGATCTTGCGCATCTTTTGTGACACTTATTTCTATGTATTTGATAGTTTGATGTTACTTTTGATGGCATCTTTCTAAAAGTTTTTATTTTTTAACTGGCTGTTGATGGTGTGCAGATATATGTATACAGTCTACAGTTGATGTTTGTGTATGTCCTTTGTTTAGCAACTTTGCTAAGCTCACATATTTCCAATAATGCCTATGAAGGTTTCAAAAGCTTTCTATATGCACAGTCATATTATCTTCATGCAAGTGTAGTTTTATTTCTTCCTTTCCCATATATATCCCCTTATTTCCCTGTGCTACTCTGTACTTGATAGGACTGTTGGTTTAATGTTGAATTACAGTGGTAAGAGTGGGTGTCATTTCATTCTGTCTCAAAGGGAACAATGTAACATTTTGTTATTAAATGTGATATTGTTGCAGGTTTTTTTGTAGATGGCCTTTATCATAGTAAGGAAGTTACTTTTTATCCCTATTTGCGAAGAGTTTTTAAAATCATGAATGGATGTTTAATTTTATCAGACAGGTATCCAGCACTAATTGAGATAATCCTATTAATTTTCTCTTTTATTCTGTTAACAGAGTGAATTAAAAGCACCTATTAGAAAAGAAGAAAGGTTGAACATTAATAAGCGAAGCATCATCTCAAAATATTAAGATTTCCTCCCCTCCTAGTTAACTGTTGAAAATAGTGGGTGAGCCTATCATTCCTACTGGAATCATATTGTACTTTAAATCACATTTTTTGTTATAGGAACACCTACTAACATTTAAAAATACTCCCTCCTTTAGAGTTGAAATCTATCATTTATAAATGGAGATACAGCATATAAACTGGGAACAGCAATTGATGCCACATGAACTGGCAAATACATGTTTTTCTGAATATTTTAATTTTATAATTTTTAAAGCATTCTGAGCTGAGTCACATATTTTGGTGATGGCATTTTGGAATCCTCTGCTAAGAATTGGATCCATCACTTTCTAGTAGGATCTAGAAATAGATTTCAGGCTTTAGAGACGTAGACGATATATGTGGTGTATCGGGAACATCATATGTCATCAAGCACATAGTGCCATTCTTCTGAATGATGTAAAAAATCTATCTCAGTGTAACTTTATTGCCTCCTTTTACCAATTTTAATTCATGAGTCTCCTTGTAGAAAGGCCCCAACTTGACCTAGTGAGTTTTGATGTAGTCAACTAGATGGGCCGTAATTCCCTTTTAAGGCTGAGGGTGTAAAAATCTGTGAATCAGAAGGTCACATGCCTTTGTGGATAAAATGCCTATTTTATAGGTTACTTAGTAGCTGTTCACATAGCCTGTGGCAGTCTCCTAGCTTCTTTGTTGCTGCCTTTCAGTCTATAAACCATGATAATTTTGAAATTGCTTCGGTCTGAGTGGAATCATTGATGATAGGGTTAATTCAGGGAAAATAAATTCTGTATAATGAAAAGGTGGTGAATATGAACTAACAAGAATTCACTCTAACTTATGACTTGAGAGTCATTTACCAGGCAGTTATTGGTCTTTGAGCCTATTTTATTTCACAGTCACCTGTGATTTTAGATTGCCGGAGCTGAAGACTTCCTTCTCAGCTGATGTTGAATATTGTTGGTTAAGCACAAACGTCATTATCAAGAAAACAGGAAGCTATGTAGGAGAACGTGCCAAATGGTAAATTAATAGTGTAAAGGAAACTGACGCAGACTCAGGGAAGGAACCCTGGACTCATCTACTCTGTTCTTTTTAGGTGGCTTGGAGAGTAGAAATGGTTTAAATCATTCTTTCTTTACTTTTTTTCCCAGAAAGCTGATCAAATAATAGGTTTAGTATTAAATTGCAAAGCATATGCTTTACTTATATTTTGCATGATCTTAAAAATGCTAATGTCTTCAAGGTTGTAGAGTATCTTTGTGTAACTTTGTTAATCCAGATTAGTTGTTGGCTGTCACTAAAATCATATAAACTGTAGAGAAATTGTCAACTTTTCCTGTTTATAGTGATACCTTAATAATTGGAGTCAGATCTCAGGGGCTATGAGCAAGTAATAACTTAAAAAGGATTCAAATCCAAATTTACTTTCACTGTTTATTTAAAGAGTTTGCTAAATAAGTCAATAGTGTTACCATTGTAGAGCCTTTTAAAATCAATTTAGGAGGTCGTGTTCCCTCTTTTGCATCATCGATTTACATGTATATAGTTCTTATGCTAATTACTGCGAAATCATTTTCTTTTCACTAAAGCTGGTAGGGGAGAACACTGTTTTTGGCAACAGTTTGTTAGCCTTTACTTTTTATTATTTTGGGTACTTAATAAAATGGCATTTATTGACAGATTTATAATTCACATTTTTTTTTTTTTTTTTTTTTTACTAATTCTGATGGCTTCCCCTTTAAATATTGAGGGATTATTTGGAGTGGTGTTTAAGGAAATGGGCCCTGGAGCCAGACACCCTGGGTTTGGATCCAAGTTCTGTCACTAGCAAGATGCCCGTCTTCCCTGTGCCTCAGTTGCCTCATCTGTAAAATAGAAGCAATAATAGCATTTATTTCTGAAGGTTGCTGTGGGTTTAAATAGTTCAATCTAATTAAATAATTTAGAATAGTACCTGCCACATAGCAAATGCTCAACAAATGTTAGTGCCTGTTGTTATTATTTATTGTGAAAACAGTAATTTTAGGACGTGACTTTAAATATCAATTCTGAGTTACATGTACAGCTCTTCAAAGGGAGGACCTCTTACAAATAATCACACTTTTATCTCAGAGGTGAGGATAAGAGTATCTTCTTAATTCCAGTTAAAGCATTAGTTTTTGTCACGAAAAGAGCACAAGACTGGGAGTCAGTTTATGCATTAATTCGGCAAATCTTTATCTCCATACGTAGTTGTTGGAGTATCCGCATCCTGGACACCAGCTATCTATATGCTGGAGATTTGCAGATGGTTGAAGGATGCCTGTGTCAGGGAGACACAGATGCCTGTGTCTGGCCAAGGTGTGGCCAGAGTGCTCTGGGAGTGCTTTCCAGTCCCAGTGCTCTCACTGAGTGACTGTGAGATCCTTGACCTTCACTGTCATCGTCTGTAAAATGACAGTTGCTGACTTTAGTTTATGATGATAAGTCTGTACTAAAATGTCATCAGTGCTGGATGCTTAGTACTATGCTAGATGCTATACTAGGACATTGAAAAAAGTATAGAACAGTTTTAGCGCCAAGAATCTTATGACATGGTTGGGAAGACAAACCACAGTTGGAAACTAGATAAATAATAATCTTGGGAATCACGTGATTAGATGTAAGCTAAGAGATGGATGCAAGTATGTGGGGGTTGTTATGCTTAGCGTTTTACTGTGTGTGTAGTTAGCTGGCTATAGTTCTGTAATAAGGCACTACAGTCAACTGCCTGGTCTGATGCCTTCGGGAATTCCGACTTGATAATTCCCACGTGCATAACCTGCAGAAGGTGGTTGTTTAACTCCCTTTGTTCTCCCATGTGTTAAACTTTAAAATAGTGCATTCCCAGCACATTGAGGTGATTAGAATTTAGTAAAAGATACATTTTAAGGCATAGTTCTTCATCTAAAAACTTTTTTTTTCAATATAATGCCAAGATGTTTTTTTTGTTGTTGTTGTTCTCATTACTGCTGTGTTCTGTGCACCTAGCACAGTGCCTGACAAATGGTAAGCACTCAGGAAATATAGTTGAGGGACAAATTTGAAATTACATTTAGTTGTCAACAATTTTTAAATCATTCAAAATTATCTTGTTATTAAAAGATACTCAGTTTGGAATACTGTTTTTTTGTTTTTACATTTATTTGTGTTGAGGACGAAGCAGGGAGAGAGAGAGAGAGAGAGAGAGAGAGAGAGAGAGAGAGAGAGAGAGAGAGAAAGCATGGGGACAGAGAGAGAGAATCCCAAGCAGGCTCCACACTGTCAGCATGGAGCCCAATGTGGGGCTTGAACCCACAGAACCGTGAGATCATGACCTGAGCCCGCGTCAAGAACAGGTCACTCAACTGACTGAGCCACACAGGTACCCCTGGAATTTTGGGTTTTAAACCTCAGATCTAACTGTTAGGACAAGTTGCCATTATAAAAATAGAATTTTAATGAAGCCAGCAGCCTTTTAGTAGCTTTTTCATATTCCTGAAAGGAAATGATTTTCTAGATGAATGAACTTCTCCACTGTATTAGTTATCTGTTACTGACATCTGACTGCAACGTCCTGTGGGACTCTATACAACAGCTGCCTAGCCAGGCCATTCCTAAAACTTGACACAGAGAAACTGTGAGGGATAATAAATACCAGCAGTGTGAAGTTTTGTGATATCATAATATAACGACTTTCATATCTATTTTACTTGAAGACTGTTCATCAGTAGATACCCTGCAGTTTTTCAAATATAAAAAGGATCTACTTTTTAAAATATTTATGTAATTATAGAATAGTTCATGTTCATCACAAAAATCAAAATAATGCAGAAAGGTAATCGAAGTTGTAAAAATTACTCCAAATCCTGCCACATTTTGGTGTCTCTCCTGAAATCTGTTTCTGTGTGTAGACATACATACACATAGGTCTGTCTTTTCCATAAGTGGAAGCATACCATTCATGTGTGTTTTTCCATCTTTTTAAACTCATGCCCTTGTTTGAGTAACAGAAAAGCTAATGCCCTCCTTGAATGCGATTTGAAATTTCATAGTAAATTAAGTAACGTGACCAAAACCGATTTTAGACAGAGGTAATTTAAGAAAGGGAAATATTTTTAGTTTAATCTTAAAAGAACTCTCAGGTAACATGACCTTGACTTGTTTTCCATGAAGCTGTTGATCCTAGGTAATACGGAAGATAGAGCACAGTAGATATTTTAAATAATTTGCTCAACATTTCATTGGAGAAACTGAGCACTGTTGAGGAGAGAGGCCTGCTAACGGCAGCTTAGTCTTTCCCCTGTTGCCTTGAATGGTTAAGTTCTTGGCCCACATTTGTATATTCCTCTTAGCAAAGCAGAAACCCTGCAGTTCACTGGAGATTAACCATTTTAACTTGGGAATGCTCTTTGGGGAGTGTGACCCCTGCCCTCGTCCCCACTCCAAGTAAGTGATTTTTCTGACAATATACAGCACTCTAAAATGAGTTTTGGCAAATTTTTCTTCTGTCTTTTCCGTGATGTTTCCATGGCCCTTATGGATTGGCTAGCACCCCCCTCCCCCCCCCCCCCCCCCCCGTTACTCGGGCTGTTTCCGCATATGATTTGGCTGTTGTCTCACACTGTACACTCTCGATTCCCCTTCTTCCTAAACTTGCTCTCCTTCTAGTCATCCCTAGTCAGTAAATCCATGGCTCCATTGATACCGTGGCTCCCCTAGTCCAAGTACCATCTTTCTTTCCTGAAGTGGACTCCTGTTGGTTTCTGTTTGACTTCTTTACAGTCTCTTTTTCCATGCAGTAGACAGGGTGATCTCTTAAAAAGGATAGAATCAGATAATATTACTCTTCTTAAAACCCTCCTTTGAGCTTGGAATAAAACCTGAATTAATTGCCACCACCTACAAGGCTCTGCGCGATCTGTCCCTTGCTTACCCCTGTCCTAATCTTTCTCTGTTCTCTCCCTCATTCACTCTGCTCTAGCTGCATCGCCCAGACATATCAAGATTTCTTCCCCCAGATATATGCAGCTCGTTCCTGCCTTCACGCCTTTGCACCAGCTGCTTCCCCTGCCTGGAGTGCTCTGCCCCAGAACTCGCCTGGGTAGGCCCTAAGCCCGTGGTGTCCTGCAGGTTTCGGATTTCACCTCCTCCGAGGTCTTCCCCAGTCTTCCAGTGTAATGTAGCCCCCGATTCGCTGCCACGCTACTTTATTTCCTTCATGACATGTAGCAGTTTCGAACCATCTTTATATCTTGCTCTCTTGTTTATCGCTTCTTTTTCTTTTGCCAGAATTTTAAGTTCCATGGGACCGTAGACCTTGTCTGCCTTGTCCACCCTGTATTCCTAACACATAGAACAATGCTCGGTAAATCTTACCTAAGTAAAAAAAAAAAAAAAAAAAAAAATTGGGAGTGAACCACTCAGATGGAGAAATGTGCTTTTTAACACCCTAGGGTGGCTGGAGCCAAGCTGTTCACGTAGGAAGGGAAGAAGGAGGAGGGACAGAGCACAAAGCACTGTTTTAGCCCAAGTTAAAGCATAAAGTAAATAATACAAAATGTGGCCCAACAGTGAATGTAACAATTGAGAAACTAATTTCACGTTGAAGAAGGACTAGTTAGTCAGACAATCTAGAATCCGATTAATCCTCAGGATTTCCTGTGCTGTTAATAACTTCAGTTGCTAGGCTATATAAGATAATATAAGATATTTTGATCTAATATAAGATAATTTGATCTTCATGCCTCAAAGAGGCACTTGATTGTGAATGTTTATTATGTTTTGTTATTTATTAAAAAATAATTTTAAGGCATCGTTCATGGAATATGTGCAAGAGAAGAAATTCTTAGTGTTGCTTGTAGGACCATTTCTGTCATTAGACTATATTTTGTAATGCTTTAATTTATGTGTTTTCCATAAGTTTTCAAATAACTGCTGTGCTGTGGTCTAGAAAAGATTGTACTATAAGGGAAATATTTTAGTACCTTTAATAATATATACCCTGGA
Source organism: Lynx canadensis (assembly GCF_007474595.2). Classification (NCBI taxonomy): domain Eukaryota; kingdom Metazoa; phylum Chordata; class Mammalia; order Carnivora; family Felidae; genus Lynx; species Lynx canadensis. Next base: position 117,731,681 of record NC_044305.1, on the reverse strand, counting down.
GATTTTTTTTTTTAAATTGAACAGTAAAGGAAAATGTGTTCTTAAAACCTGTAAGAAATTAAAATCGTTTTACTCTGCAATTACTAGTTTAGCTTTGTTGTTTAGTTTATAAACTGTTGTTTTTTGTTGTCCCCTAAAGATAAGAGGAGAAATCAACCTAGTGATTTATGATTAAATACATCTGAGTTAAGCTTTCTGTCTGGTTCTTTTCTCTGTTTACATTTTGGGAAAAAGTTATGGTAAATCTAACGTGAGATCTGAGTTAGCTTTTTTAGAGTCCACTTTTCTCAAATTTATTTTCACATGACTGTTGCCTTCAAAGTGGCCATCCAGGGAAGTTGTACATTTATTCCAACAATGCTTCCATTCCTTAAAATAACTCTTTTCAGAGATGCTTCATAGTCAGTTTTGGAATTATGAAAGAAACTTAGCATTTTTTGCTTTATTTTATAATTGAAAAACCTCAACTTTTAAAACTAAATGAAGACATATAATTTCCTCAGTTGACTTTGTATTAATATTAATTAATGAAGCCAGTGCTGCTGTCATGCAGTTGAAGTTATGACCTGTGAGATCATGAACGATATCTTGTAAATTTGTTTAAAGAACGAAGAACATTGTTTAACTTTGTGAAGTAATAGATTGAAAAGAAACCAATCACCTGAGTGACCAGTTCACCTCCTTTTAAATTTACACTTTATCTGAAACTGAGGGCAGTGCCTTGTGCCCCTCTGTAGAGGGAAGACAAGAGGGTGCCAAATGGAGAGGAAGCACCTCCCCTTTGGGGAGAAAGAGGATATGACCTGTGTCAGGAAAAAAGGCCAAAGTGGGCTCTTTTTAGTACTGAGTGAAAGCTAAGAGTCTATATTTAAAATCTGCCCCTAAAACTACTCTTCTTTTACAATTCTTGGCATCAAAGAGTACAGACCTGTTTTGGAAGATACACCTACTTTGAAAGCCCAGATACACGTATTTGAGAGGAGTAGCTGGAGCTTTGTTGGTGTTTGTTGTTAGAAGGCATTTAAGTTCTATTGTGGGATAAACGGATCATGCGTTTCAGGGCAGGTCTTAATGTCTTGGCCTCTGTGACCATCTAGGGCTTTTATTTTGTTTTATAAGCCAGTGCTTTAATCTTTTATCTATAAAGATCACTTTTTTATTTACTTTATTAAATATCATAAACGTGTGGGTTTTTTATAAAAAAAAAATCTTTTCTTATCTTTCTTTTTTTTTTTTTCTAAAGCTGCACATCATTGACTCCTGGACCTAACTGTGACCGATTTAAACTGCACATACCATATGCTGGAGAGACATTAAAATGTAAGTAAATGATGACTATTTTATTGAAAATGTACATTACAGTGCTAGTTATCAGACTTTGTGCTTCAGTTTTTATTTCTGGCAATTAGGTATTATCACTAGGATTTACCACTTAAAAAATAATTTTTTTTAATGTTTATTATTTATTTTTGAGAGACGGAGAGACAGTGTGAGCAGGGGAGGGGCAGAGAGAGAGGGAGACACAATCCAAAGCAGGCTCCAGGCTCCGAGCTGTCAGCACAGAGCCCGACACAGGGCTTGAACTCACGAGCTGTTGAGATCACGACCTGAGCTGAAGTCGGATGCTTAACTGACTGAGCCACCCAGGCACAACTAGGATTTACCACTTTTAAAAAATTTGTCTTTTAATTTGAGTTCTATTCAAAGTAAGGCAGTTGGCAGGGAATAAGCGGTGGTCAAATAGGTATACACTGAAATTCTTAGTTTTTAGGCCTATGCAGTAATTCTTGCATTTTTTTCCCCTCTACTGACAGATCTTATGTAATTTGTCAATAAAGAGAGTCCATTGCTTTAAAATACCTGACTATTTAGAAACAGCTTTTAGGCAGGAATGGCTTCTAACTCCCTTCTGGAACTATTGCTGCCAAGAACCAACTCCTGATTGCCACCTGAGCATAAGAGTCTTCCCTCAGAGACTCTTGGCATAGATTAGGATTGTCAACAGGTTACCTCTTTTATAGCAAGGGTTGGAAATGCAAATGGCTACCGTGGCCAGACTAGTCACAGAAATGAGGGGGACAGGCTAGGTGTGACAGTTGGGCACACCTACCGTCTTGAGGGGACTGCCTCTGTTGACAGGTGGAAATCTGAACTTTTGTATAAATTCTTTCATTTTAGGGTCCCAACTACTTTTTCAAAAATTAGAAACATAGTGTGGGCCAACATAAAGTGGGTCAGACCAAATGTGTGTGGGGCCTGGCTCGAGCTCTTCGACCACTGATTTGTGATCTTGATGAAGAGCAGTCAAGACCTACTGTTGGGTTTAGTCCACCGTCTACAACATCTGCCTACATTGTATCAACCCTTCCCTGCTGTTATTACCAGTGCTGACGCTCTAGTGCAGCATGGAAATGATGGTGGCTTTGGTGGGTTAGTCCCAATCTCATCAGGAATTTTCTCTCTGGAGCCTATTCTTGTGGCAAAGAAGGTATTGAAGTCTCTCTGGTCTTGAACAGAGGAATAAGGAACATAAATGTTAAAGATGGGACAGATGAGTAAATAGTGCCTTTCAGGCTGTGGACTATTTTTTTATTTATTTATTTATTTATTTATTTATTTATTTATCTATCTATCTATCTATCTATCTATCTATTTACTTATTTTTATGAAATTTATTGTCAGATTGGTTTCCATACAACACCCAGTGCTCATCCCAACAGGTGCCCTCCTCAGTGCCCATCATCCACCCTCCCCTCCCTCCCACCCCCCATCAACCCTCAGTTTGTTCTCAGTTTTTAAGAGTCTCTTATGTTTTGGCTCCCTCTCTAACTTTTTTTTTTCCTTCCCCTCCCTCATGGTCTTCTGTTAAGTTTCTCAGGATTGTGGACTCTTTTTAAATTATAGGCCACCAGGGGCTACATCTTAATATTCTGTAGCATCACAAATGCAACATTAAGCAAAAAATATAGGACATGCTGTCTTGTTAACCTGGCGTTACTATTAGATCATTCTCTGGAAACCATTAAAATACATAAGAATTTCACCTGCCTGAGGTAGTGGGACTTTCTAGATTGTTTCTGAAAAAATTATTAACTAAATTTAGAAGAAATGATCAAACTAAATCATTCACGTGGCTAAAAATGTAAAAAAGTCCAGAAATTTTTTACACGTGAAAGCTGTAGTCCTCTGTTAGGTTTCTTTCCAAGCCTGGTCCTGTTTCCCGAGGGTGTCACTTACATTTTTTTTTTGTAAAACTGTTTCAGTATGTAGTTCTTCTGGGGCTGTTCTCCATATGTCTAAATAATGTTTATGCCTCTGTTTCTTGACATCAGTTGTAGATATTATTATCTTTTGACTCTCTGCTCTGATACATAAAGCATTGGCCTGTCTTCATTGAACTCTGTGTCTTTCTTCTTTCTTCCTCTTCAGTGCAATTATATCGCCACAATTGGTTCCTGTGTTGGTTACTCTGTAGCTTGAACATTTTTCCTTTCTTTCTTAAGGACCACTGTCAGCATTGTATGGCACAGTTAAACGAACAGTTCCTAAAACATTCGTAGCACGTGCCTGGCACGCAGTTAGCATCTCTGCACACTCGTGACAGCTACTTGGTATACTTTTTTTTACTTTCCCCTTAACCATAGAGAGTGTCTTTTGGCTCCCCACTTTGTGAGATGAAGGTATTAGCTCCCGCCCTTCCCTCCATGCCTCTTCTTTCACCTCCCAAGTTTTATATTCTTTTCCTTTTGCATCATCAAAATTAATAACTTATCGTTTGTTCTAAACCTAGAGTTGTCTTCTGTGCTTCGTTTATAAATTGCTTGAATGCTCCTGTACAGTTATCTCTATGGGATTTGCCTGTAGCCTTCTCTTCTTTTTTCTGTAGTCTGTGTATTGAAAATTCTCTCTTTTGGTAGAATTAAAACATAATTGCTAGAACACAGTAAAATACCTTGCTTAGATTCCACTTCTCTCTCTGCTCTCCTCCCTTTCCTGTAGCCCTTCCTGATCAGTTTTATTTACCATAGTCATAACTAGGTATCTTAATTTCGAAGAGCTCTCTCTTGCTTTTGCTTTCTGTTCCTCGTTCACAACATTTTGTTTTTATTTTATGAATATGGTATCTTGAAAGCTTTCAAAGAATGTGGATTTTTAAAAAGCTTTCTTAATTATTTTAATTTTCCCCAGGGATTGTATTTTTGTTTGTTTATCATCTTTTCCCCTCTTTACTATTCTGGAGTCTTTCCTTAAATAACAGATGGGTTTCGGTTATCTATGTATGTTTATGACAGACAATAAAACATTGAATAGGACTTCTTTATGGGTAAACCGAGCTTACTGAGTGGTGGATTAATCATGGACGAGCTCTTAGTATGAGGAACTCCTATGTGTCATGTTATGGAGTTCAGCTGTTCTGGCTATCCCCCAAATTGTCCTATTTTTTTTAGCAAATCCCCTATCTTTTTTCAAGGGGGCATACACATCTGGCCACCATACCAGTTTTGGGGGATGGGTATCATAGACTCTTCCTCATGGAGCTTGTAGTTAATTTCCCCATCCTTAGCCCCAGTTTTCATTTTTCCCTTTCCTCACCCTGGATGACTACAAGTTTTTATGGGTCCACCAGGACAGAGGGCTTCCCTCTCAGCAGTAGCCTCTTCCTCACATTCCTGCGGCCAAAGCTTTCTCTGCCCTGTCTCATCAGTTTCTACTCTTCCATTTGCATTCTGCCTTCTAGGAATTTGCGGAAATTGCTCATCTACTGATTGCTCTTCTCTTCCCTTCCTGTTCACTTAATGTTGTTTTGAATTCTTATTTTATGTGTTTCATTATCGTTTAATGGAAGGGTGGGTCTTAGGAGGGAGAAGAAATAAATGTGCGTGGTTAGTCCACAGCCTTTTTGCCAAAAATGATGGAACCTCCCAAAGATCTTACTAGCTGTATGAGTTTATGCTAGAAAGCGTTTACTAATCTATACCCTTTCATTACTATAAGATTTTCCCAGGGAATCTCTTATAATACTGATGATTAGGGTATTTGCCTGGAATACCCCATATAAGTTAATTATGTCCTCTTAAGCTACTGCTTTATATAATTATTATGTACTAGGGACTTAATTTAGGCTGTAGAATGCTCTATAATGAATAAAAAATGAACTTTGTATATTGAGGTTCTTCCACATTAAGGTGAGTCAAGGTTCTAGCCTGAAACAGCTCACAGCCAAATAAAAGGAAAAGACAATTGATAACTAACTACGCTTATAAAAGTTCATTGAATTTGAAGAATGAGCTTTTTTTTTTCTTCTGAAATTCTTGACATTATTTAGGAAGGCTTTCTGAAGGATGTTGGTCTTATGAGCAAGCTAATGTTAGAATCCCTTGCTTTAAAAAAATTATCTGTTAAACTTGAAAAGTGGCATACACTTTGAGGTACCGCAGTGTTTCAGCATGGAAGCCAAACTACAAACCTTTTAAAACTTCCAGATGGAAATTGTTTTTTGATAGCTGTTGAAAATGTGATAGAATTGTCAAAAATAAATCAACTACATAAATTATGAAACATAAGTCACTGTTCTCCTGACAGTACAAAAATGGAAAAATTTACACGAAGAAAATCAAAACAAACCTTTTGAGATGGTTAAAACTTAAGTGATGATCAGCAGAACCATCTTTACTGGACTGGTGTTTTGTAAATCTCCCCACATAAATTTGTTCATGTCAGTGATTACATAGCAAGGTTATTTTACTTTCCTTAGTTTGTATAATATTTAGGTTATAAAGTGTCTTTCTACAAAACAGATGAACGTAGGGGAAGTGAAGGAAAAATGAGATAAAAACAGGGAGGGAGGCAAACCATAAGAGACTTTTAAATACAGGGAACAAACTGAGGGTTGCTGGAGGGGATGTGGGTGGGACGATGGGCTAGATGGGTGATGGGCATTAAGGAGGGCACTTGTTGGGATGAGCACTGGGTGTTGTTGTATGTAAGTGATGAATCATTGGGTTCTACTCCTGAAATTAATACTATGCTGTATGTTAACTAACTTGAATTTAAATAAATAAATTTAAAAAAATGAAAAAAGTATCTTTCTTTGTGACTATACTTACTTTAAAATTACAGTATTCCAAAATTAATTGTTTCTAGCTTTTTTTTATATATATATAAATGTTTCTGAGAGGAGTTTGTTGAGACATGATGTGTTGGTAGAAGTAGTAATGTAGAACACTTAGATATTTTATTAACCTCGATAATTAGTATAGGTTTATTCTGTGTGCTTTGAAGTTCATGGAAATAGATAATTTACTGTATCAACCAAATTTATTGTAAAAGAATAAATCATTCAAAGCAAATCATGAATTTGCAAAGAATCTTTTTCCCTCTTGGAGAACACTAAGATTTTGCATTGCTTTAAAATTAATGTTACACTCCGTTTTCTTTTCTTTCTTTCTTTTTTTTTTTTTAACTCCTTCATTTTACTTTTAAAAAACCTGGCAAGGCCAAACACTTTCTACATATGTTTTTACTCCATCCATTTTTATAACCTCAAATATATTATATCCAAGATCAGTAAGGTCATAGTGGTTAGTTATCACAAGACCTGTGATTGAGTTCCACATTCTACAACCAACACAGTGTTCATCTTTACATAATTAGCTATTATTCTGTACAACCAATATTTTAACAAAAGTAGTTTTCTAAAACAAATACATACCACTGAAGAGTTACGTAGTTTAACAGTCCTTGGAAAATAACTGTCATTGCAAACAGAAAAGCTCTTTGCCTTGTTGGGGAAACAGACCCAGAATGAAACTTAATTTCGTGGTAGCAAGAGATGAGTAAGTATAGATTTAAATTATATTCTGTGGTAACTACTAAATAAATATTGTTTAACTCATACCTTTATCTTTCTAAGCACAGGGTAATGTCTAACCCAGGGCTTTACAGTCTCAAAGCCATTTGTGTAAACAACTTTATCTGAAGTTTCTCATTAAATCCTATTGAAAACTTGCGGTGGGTGGTTTCAAGAATAATTTTAACCAAGGCTGACTCGAGGTATTTGGAGCTTATAGTGATTTTATTTCATAACTTTAAATTCAGTGAAGTTAGAGATGGACACTGCGTTGTTTATTAAATGATATCTCCAGGCCCCAGCATGGTAAAGATACTCAGTTCAATATTTGTTGAAGGAATGGAGTAAATGCATGCATGCAGGAATTAATGAAGCTTAACGTTCAGATTTTTATTGGTTGAAGTATCATGTTATAAAGAATGTGGCGTTCTGTCACTTGTATCTGTCTTTTGCCAAAAGAAACTCAGTCTTTAGAAGTTATTGATTATACAAGGAATTTTTAAATTGGAACAGTGCTGTTAACAATTCAGAAAAAAGCGAGGATCATAGAATACTCCGTAGATTTGGAGTCTGTATCAATTTTGTCTTTATATATTTCACTTTGTCCTCAAAGTAGATTAATGAGAAAAGCATGTAACTCAAATTTATATTTCAGAATATTTTATATATTAGAAAACAGTTATTCTATAAATGTTCCCTCTGTGAACAAAGGAAACTGTGCAGTTAATGATAATGAAAGACAAGGGAGAGGACGTATTTCTCCCACGAATTCGTGCATTGATTCCTACAGAATTACCCACATTCAAAATTAAATCACTGAAATAAAAAAGACCAGAAGATGACAGTACATTAGGAGTGGTGTTCTTGTTTCTTCAGCTCTTTTAATGTGAAGAGACAACCGTTGGTCAGTGCAAGAATTGCCAATTTGTGTAAGATTCTCCTGCAAGATCTCAAAAGATGTCTGAATTAAAGAGAAGTCCTTGAATTTCACGATGGTAGAAGAGACAGCCGGTACTTACTCGAACAGGATTGGAAAAGTGAATCTTCAGTGATCGAGACTGATTTAAATAAAATACAGGTTAAGAGCTAGGATGATGCCACTAAACTGAGTGAAAATCTACCAATTATAACAAAACTCAGAGGAAGATCGATGAGCTTCCTATAAACACATATTTGTAAATATAGCGGCACTAGTCACTCTGTTTAACACTCTTGAAGAAATTATTGTGTTTGTGTTTTTGTGGACCCAATGAATAGGGCAGGGAAGGAGGGCTGTTTTGCTATTTTATTTCCTTTCCCTAGCTTATTGCCTGGCATTTAGAAGGGCTCCTTTAATAGATGTTAGTGGAATGCATTAACTGTGTTCATTCTTTGGATCTGGCCATGGTGAGGTTTGATGAAGAAGTGAGAGAACTTTGAAGTATTCTCACTTTTACAAGTTCTTTGAATGGCACTGTTTATGTAACTATATAAAGAGATTATTGAAACGTTTTAAGTATATTGAGCAAGTCTGTGGCCAGTACCAAACTGTTTGCTAGCATTGGTTTCAAATTTGAAATTATCTTTTGTTTAAAATTTGTATTTTTCATACTAACAATTTTTTCTTAATCAGGGACTGTTTGCTTATAAGAAACCCATTGAAAGAAACATAAAGAGGGTGTTTGTCTTTATGAGGAATTAAATGAATTCCATGGTGCCCAAGGGCAGGAAGCACAGCCCAGGCCTCAGAGGGGCTGGAACCTGGGACTAGCAGGAGGTGGACACTATAGAGGCAGTCGGCATTTGTCCTTGTTTGTCTGTCTGTCTCTCCTGCAACACGCTCTGTTGTCACTTGATTCCCATTGTTGTTTTTCCCAAGATTTCTCTGTTTCTCCTCACATCGAGTGGAATGGGCTGAGCCCCCTGTGTGGTGACTCAGTTCAGGGCCACCAGAGACAGCCTATGGTCTTTGAGTCTAAATTCCTGGGAGAGAAGGTTTGATTGGCAGCTTGGACTGGGTGCCCACTCTTGATCCAGTGGTTTGGCCAAGAGTTTTGGGTGATGGTTACCAGGGGACAGTTTTAGCACAAGGGAAGCATGAGCTGGGCAGGTACCCTGAGAGGCATCAATTACATTGTTACAGGAATTCTTTCTAAAGAGGTTCCAAATGAAACTATAGACATTTGCCGTTTGTCTTTAACAATCGGAGCAATACAGTTGTTTATCATTTGAGAGGAATGATGAACTTTTCAAAGCCGTTTGCAACAGAGTGAAGAAGTCATGCCAAAAAATTACCCCCAAAGGTTTTGAACTGGAAAGACTTTCCTAGAGGAAAATCCTTATTTTCAGAGGAGAAAGTGAAAAAAAGGATTATGATTTGGATACTCCATTCTCTCCCATGTCCTCAGAGGAACATTGTAAAATTACTGTTCATTTCCAAGGCTTTCATACGACATCACTGAATTTAAATTTGTATTTTTTGGGGAATGATTGCAATGAAATGAAACCAACCTTAGAACTGCTCTTTCAATGGAATGTTTTATTAAACAGTGGTGAAACATATACAAAGATTTTTGCAGACACGTTGCAAATAGTGTTCCAGAACTTCTACTTTACTGGATCTTGAAACTCAACTTCATTTTTGATTCCATCCCTTTAAGTGGCTTGCATTTACACAGCACTTCTTGCACTGCAGGTCTGTTACATACTGTTTTGTAGCCAGCTGCATTGTAAACTCAGAATGCTCTTTTTTTCCTGTTCTTCATCCTATAAGATCTTTCTTATGCAGCACTGTGTAGAGACACTCTGGGTCCTGACACTGATGGCTGTCAAACAGAAACTAAACACCAGAGAGGTAGCACCTGAAGGTCCCAGCGGTGTTGTGGCGAATGTTGCACCAGCTGAGAAAGATATTTAGGTCCTGTTGATTTAATCTTATCTGTAAGAATTTTGCACTTTGTTTGCTTTGTTACTATACCTTGTATTTTGAATTTTTACCAGGAGGTCCAGAAGCTGGCTGCAGTGGCTATAGCTGTTGGCCCTTTTGTTGGGATGGCAGTGTGATTTCTTTCTTACGTTGTTTTTTTTTTTTTTTTTCCTTTTTAAGTTTATTTATTTCAAGTGTGTGCGTGAGCGTGAGAGAGAAAGAGAGAGAGAGAGAGCGAGCAGGGGAGGGGCAGAGAGAGGGAGAGAGAGAGAGAGAGAGAATCCCAAGCAGCGTAGAGCCTGCCTTGGGGCTTGAACCCACGAACTGTGAGATCATGACCTGAGCCGAAACCAAGAGTTGGATGCCTAACCGACCGAGCCACCCAGGCATCCGTTTTTCTTCCACTGTCAAAAATAATCGGTTTGGAAAATGTTAACCGAGTAATCTTTCTGTGTTAACCCTGTCCTCCTCCCCTACAGTATTTTAGTGACTGAATCCCTCAGCCTGGCATTCAGGACTGTCAACAGCCTGCCATTACCGCCTCTCTGTACCCCCTTGTTGGAGCTCAGCTGACAGCAATCCAAGTCAGAAGCCTACACAACCAATTTGTTCATTGAACTTCTCAAATACCCCACCTTTCCAGTTTCAGCTTTTGTTCACACAGTTTAGTTTGGCTTTAGTAGGATGGACCAAGGACATAATAAAGCACCCTGACTGTTTTTGTGGCGTATTTGGTTCTTCATTTGCACTCACAAATCTGCTACTCTACTGGATGCGCTGTCTATGAGTTTCCTTGGCCAGCTCTCTTCTTGCCTCCGAGATCACCTGCAGGGAGAGGAGGCGTTAACCATTTTCATTCTGACTTTTAACAGTTGAGCGAAGTAAAAAGTTGGACACTCTGTCCAGGGACTTAGTATTTTGCATCATGCTGAGGGGCATTATAATTTGCCTTGGTAGCATAGTTCATTTTACTTTTATTTTTATCCTTTTAAAAGATTCATTTACTTAAAGAATATTATTATCTAGCATTCAGGATATTTTTAGAGGCTCATTAGGGAGGCAGGTCACCTTTGATGTAGTGAATGTTCTAAAAAATGCTCATGAAAGGCAAGTAAGAAGTGCTAATTTTGTGGATTAGACATTATCTCTCCCTTAGATTTTGAGGATTCCTTTGTCCTGGTATTTCGGAACATCTTATTTTCTTGGAATTCATGGAATGTTAGAAAAATTTCTGGTTATAGTTTATTAAAAATAGCTGGTAGATAGAATTGCTAAAATAACTTATTGAACATTTATTTTGTAGAGCATTTGTTTTGTGGCTTATTTATATATGTGATGTCATTTAATCACATGGCACCTCTGAGGTGGAAATGTATATTCCTTTTTTAAATATTAACTTTATTGAGGTATAACTTACATATAATAAAATGTGCGCACACTTCAACACATTTTGTCAGTTGTAAACACTCCAGTAACTAACCCATAGTCAAGATACAGAACATTTCCATCCCCCCAAGATGTAGAACATTTCATTCCGTCTACAGATTGATCTCCTCCATCACCATCCCCGCAAACCCTGAGCCTTCTCTCTGAAACCGTAAACCAGTTGTTCCTGTTTTAGAATTTCATAGAAATGGAATCATATACTATGTAGTTTTTGGTACATGGCTTCTTTCATTAAGCATAATGTTTGGAGATTCATCCATATTTTCCCTTGTATCAGTACTTTGTTTCTTTTATTGCTGCGTAGTATTGCATTGTATCTGTACAAGTGCCACAGTTTTTTGTATACATTCATCTGTTGAGGACATTTGAGTTTCCAGTTTTTGACTGTTATGAATAAAGCTATCATATTTTTGTACATGTCTTTTGTGGAGATATGTCTTGATTTTCTTGGGTACATAACCTAGGAGTGGTGTTGCTGTGTTGTAAGCTAAGTGTATGTTCATAAATAATTACTAAACTGTTTCCCAAAGTGGTTGTACTGTTTTACATTCCTGTTAGCAATTTATGAGCAGTCTAGGTATTCTGTGTTTTTGTCCACACTTGGTATTGTTATTATTTTTAGCTATATTCCTTCTAGTGGATGCGTACTGGTGTCTCATTGTGGTTTTAATTTGCATTTTTGTATGCTTATTGGCTATCCATATATCTTTTGTTGTGAAATACCTATTCACATCTGTTGCTCAACGTTTTGATTGGATTGTCGGGCTTTTTGTTGAGTTGTAGGTAGTCTTTATATAGCCTAGAAAAAGTTGTTTGTTGCTTTGTCAATATTTTCTTCCAGTCTGTGGCTTCCCTTTTTCTTTTCTTTTTTTTTTTCCCTTTTTATTTTCTTAATGATGTCTTTCCAAGAACAGAAGTTTTTAACATTGATGAGGTCCAGTTTGACAGTTTTTTCTTTTATAGTTTATGCTTTTGACTTTTTGTTTACGGAATCTTTTCCTACCTGAAGATCTTGAAGATTTTCTTCTAGAAGTTTTATATTTTTACCTCAGGCATTTTGGTCTATGATTTATTTTGAGTTGATTTTGACCACATATATGTTCATTAATCATTTAAGTGTGAGTCTGTTTCTGGATTTCATATTGTATTCCACTGATATGTCTATCCTCATGTGACTATAACACTGCCTTTATTATTATGGCTTTAGAGTAAGTCTTTAAATCAGTGTTAAGTCCTACAACTTAATTTTTCAAAGCTCTTTTGGCTATTCTAGGTCCTTAGTATATTCATAGAAATTTTAGAATCAGCTTGTCAAATGTCTGCAGAAGTCCTGCTTGGAATTGCATTCAGTCTGAAGATCAGTTTGTAGAGAATTCACATCTTAATATCACCATTAGGTGAAAATGGTAGCCTCTCCATTATTAGGTCTTCTTTAATTTCTTCCAGTATCTTGTAGTTTTTTTTGTGAACAGGTCTTGACAATTTTTCTTAAATCTATCTCAAAGTATTTCATATTTTTGAGGCTAACTTATAGCATATATAGTTTTTTTTGAACTTTATCTAATTCTTTGTTGCTGATCTTGTGAAATATCATTGATTTTAGTACCTTGACCTTGTGTGCTTCTGCATCCTTATAGTCACTTACTAGTTCTAGTAACTTTTGTTTAGGTTCCTTGTATATTTTCTTCAGAAACCATCATATCACTCGTGAAAAAGAGTGTTGCTTCCTCCTTTCCAATCTGTCGAATTTATATTTCTTATTCTAGCTTTATTGCACTGAATGGGCTCTGCAGCACAGTGTTTAAGTAGAAGTGATGAAATCAGATATCCTTGCCTTATTTCCAGTCCTAAGGGGAAGGTGTTTAGTGTTTCATCATTAAGCATAATTGTCAACCGTGGTTTCCCTCCGTCAGTTTGAGAAAGTTGCCATCTCTTTAAACGTGCTGAGGGTTTTTATTACGAAAAGAATGTTAATACGTTAGATGCTTTTTCTCTATTAGGATGATCACATGCTTTATCTCTTTTATCCTATTAATATGATGAATAAACTGACGTTCAAATGTTGAACCATGTTGCATTCCTGGGATTAATCCCACTCGATCATTATGTATTATCCTATGTATTATCCTTCTTATATATTGTTGGATTTGGTTCATTCATATTCTTTTAAGGATGTTTGTGTCCATAGTTGTTGGTATTATTTCTGTACTTCTCTCATAGTACACTATACTACAGTATAGTATAATATATATAAAATAGTGTGTGTGTATGTATATATATATATATATATATACATATATATATATAATAGTATAATAAATGCTGTATTGCATATTTGAGAAAATACAAAAAGAAAGCCAGTAGTGGCTTTACCCTTCGTATTTCTCTTTTGATACCACTCACATTAATACCGTTAGTAACAACCCCACCAAGATAAAACAAAACAAAACAAAATAAAAAAATCCTTGTTTTTCTTCTGCCTTTGGCTACAGGACTAGGTTGTAAAAGGAAGAGAACAAAATGTTTTAGTAAGATCGTGTCGTTACTGAGGGGGAATTAGAGCCATTAAAAAAAAATAAACAACTTAACCAAAAATATGGCAAAAGAGGAAAGTGGTGGCTAGAGGGCTTAGGACATTCCAGGGAGTTTTGTAGATTTGGGATTTCAGATGAAGACCAGATACCTCTAATTTGTGAGGGGAATGAAGGACCAAGGGAGGGAATAGCGTTAGCTTGAGGAGAAAGAGAATTGTCTTAAAAAAAATTCTTCCGCAGTCTGAATAAAATTAGTGTTTTTCCCTTGTTTGGGCCTTAGAAATTAGAATCTTCTCCTAGTGCTGTCATGCTATGTGGTAAAGCCTGTTTGATCGTGGTGCTGTAAGCCTAAGTTGATGTGGTTGCGTTCAGTGTATAGAAAAGTTACATACAACTCCTCTCCAGTTAGTTCTTCTCTTGTACTTATGCCGAAACCTCTCCATCTGGAGAAGTGCCAATTTGCCACTAAATTTAAATAAATAAGAACATTTCTCATCAATAGGGGTGGCAAATTTAGCCCCTCTTTAGAGCACTGAGCAATTTATGACCATATGTTAAATACCATAAAACAGCTTTAAAGACTTGGTCCCTGGCCATTGCCAGATTGCACCGTAGGAGTAGAGCCGCGCTGCGAGGGACTGGGAATTCTTCCTCCGGCCCTTGGAGGCCTCAGTAACTCACTGATGTCACAGCCAAAGAGGCCTGTTTTCAAACATTCCCTTTATAAAGGTGAAATACTAAAAGATTCCATTTTGGCATTTGGGTGCAAAGAAGGCAAGACTTCTTTTCGATTCTTAGGGGTCAAAATTAATATGGAAAGTGTTGTGTGGGAGAATGAGTAACTTGGCAGCAGTGAGTCCAGAAGGCAAGTCTAGGAATAGGTAGTAGAGATCCTACTCATTCTTTTTCTTGGAGCATGAACTGGACTTTTATAAGGCATAAGCAAACCAAATATCACATGTTTCGAAATTGTTTTCTTTTCGCCAACTTTTATGGCATTAATATTAATGTTAAAAATGGTTATTAAAATTTCGTCCCATAGGGCTGCCAATAGTAAGTCTTTCTTTTCTTCCAGGAGGATGAGTCATTATTTGGTGAACTCCAAATATTAGTTTTTCTCCTTTCCATCATCACAGGCTGTGAATCATTTATGGCATCCAGGGGGCTCATGGCTGAGGGAATGAAGGGACGTGCGAACATGTGATTTTTTGGTCAAGTAGTGCTGTAGGACCTCAGCTGGACTATCAGCACATGTTAAACCGCTGGTTCAGGCAGGGGGCAGTGTGATTAAATGGGAGTAGGCATCCCAAAGCTTTGTACGAGATTTTTCTGATTGTTCTCTCTGAAGGATAACTCTTCCTACAGAGGAAGATGATGAAATTTGGCTGTCAGAGGTCCAGGATTCCTAGCCTTCTTGAATGTGTAAGTGCCAGCCTGCAGGCTGATTTCCTGTCAGTTCCTGTGTGGTTTGCACTACATCCTCTTTGCGACAGATCAGTATTTTAGGTCATCTATCGTAACTGCTATCCTGTAAATTCTTGGCAATTTGATCTCAGTTTACAGAAGGCAGCTGGCATACTTCTCTAGGAAGTGCAGCTGGGGAGTCCTGTCTCCCTGTTCCTAAGGCCGGGAAGTGTACCATTGTTATTCGTTTGCTGCTTTCTTCCTTTGAAAGAGCAAAAATCTTCAAAATTTGGCAAATTTTGAAAGTGCCCCGAATGGTTTGAAATTACCTTTTCCATTTCATTGATCTAGGGGAAAAACTTGAGTGACCTTTGACATCATTTGTAAATCTTGTCTCGTTTTTCCATAACACAGATCGGTGTATTAGTTTTCCCCCCACTGCAAATGAAGTCATGCTGAAATCTTCAGAGAGTCACATCAGGGTAATTTGTTTTGTTTTGGGTTTTGATTTTCAAGGGTAGTCTAATTACTTAGGCCATGCTGTTGCCTTAGTTATTTCTTCTGTGTTTCTGTCCCTTAACAGTGGGATTTTTCTGGGGCGCCTGGGTGGCTTAGTCGGTTAAGTTCCCGATTTTGGCTCAGGTCACGATCTCGTGGTTCGCGAATTCAAGCCCCTCTTGGGGCTCTGTGCTGACTGCTCAGAGCCTGGAGCATGCCTCGGATTCTGTGTCTCCCTCTCTCTCTGTCCCCCCCCCCCCACCCCCCGCCAAAAATAAATAAACATCAAAAAGATAAAAAAATAAAAAAAGAGGGATTTTTTTTCTCTTTCTGTAATCAGCAGCCATTAAGACTATTTACTTTGGGTATGACTTGAGTATTTGCACTGGATTTTTAAACCTTATGGAATACGGAGGTATTTCAGTCACATTTCTTCACTCTTTAATATTAAGATCAAAGTATCAGTTTCGTTTCTCCAAGTTATCATGCCAGAGGGTGAACTCTGTTGTAGAATTTAGAAAGGGAGCAATTTTCCTCTTTTCTTATGACTCAGCAGTCACATTTTGGTAATTTGATTTTATTTACGTAGAACAAGAATTCCTTTAGCCCAGTTCTCCCCTTCATCTGGGAGAAGAACCTGTTTGTAAAGAGAATGCAAACTCATGCACGAGGTATTTTACATGGTACCCTTAACAATCTATTGTGGCACAGATCATTTCTACTACTGATTCTTTTTTCATCTTTATAAAAACCCCATCTTTGGTGAAGTTCAACAACATGGTTAGTGCAGCTCTTGGTTTCCTTTGTGTTCTGGTTCTTAAGATGAATGAAGGGAAAGGAAAGATAAATTGTGCTGCGTTACAGAAAAAAGTGAACGTCGTGAAGATGGAGTTGATGTCCGATTTATGGGCGTTAGGCAGTATCATCAGAGAAGCAGCCCAGATCCTGCTAGTGCACTGAGGATGGCGTGAAGAAAGAAATTGGGATTCAAGATACGGGAGAATTGGATATGCAGATAATTTGTGTCAAATCGGATCTGTAGTTCCCGAGCTAGTATATTGTTAAACTCTAGGGGTGGGAATCCCTTTGATCTCTAAGGTCTGTATGACCCATGGAGTAGTTGATCAGGAAATGCTTGCTTATTAAATGCATAAAACCAGGGCACTGAAAGATTATGTCTTATGGGGAAAGTCTGACTTGGAAGGATACTAATTTTTGCGACCTGTCAGTGGGACAAGGGGATATCTGAAGATCTGAGGAAGAGCAGCATAGCTTCCTTATTGAAGAAAGGGAGAAATAACTATGAAATATTATATAGATCCACCAGGTTGATACACATATTTAGAAATAACCTGGAAAAAGACTCACAAGAGTAGTTTAGCCCTACTTGGTCTAGAATAGGACTAACCAATTTTATTTTGTAAAGAACACATCTTAAAAGGTTTATGTCTTATTATAGAAGGGTGAGTATAGTACTAAACCGAGAAGAAACGAATAAGTTGACTCTGTCCCAGGAGTAGCAGGGCTTTTGGTTCTGTCTTTGAAATGGATCCAATAAGCAGATCATGAAATGATTCATTAGACATAAAATGTGTTGCTTGACAGAATGCTCCAAGTGTCACCACTGAAGAATGAATGCTGCTTAAGGTGGAAATCGGAGAATTCGGTCGTCTTAAAGTAGAGCAGTGCAGATGTAGAGCCATTGTAGAGCAATTGTTCTTCTCCAGTTATTTATTTATTTTTAGTGTTCTTATTCTTGCGTTTTTCCTTCCTGTAATTTCAGTATACTTGGGTAAGACCAGTTCCAGGCAATTGTACTCAGACATCAGATTTTTTTTTTTTTTTTAACCTGCTTTAGCAGGGTTGGCTGTCTTCCGCAGAAAGGGAAGAAAAGAATCCACAAACGTCAGAACGCTTATCACTTCTCCGCCCCACCCGTTCAGTCGTGGAGCACCTACCCAGTCCAAATTCTGGAGCACGGTATCGCAGGGCCTCCATTGTTCGGCACCATCAAAACCCTTCTGGCATGCTCTCTTCTACCAAATCAGAGTCTTTTGACAGTCTGTTCCCTAACCTTTGTTTTCAACTCTGTCTGCTATTCTCCCTTCTGAACATCTTGTTCCTGTCATGCCGTCTACTCGTCGTTCCTGGGGCACATGATTTTCTGCCCCCTAAGTTTTGCTAATTCTTTTACCCTTGCCTGTAATTACCTTCTCCTGTTTCTTTATCTCAGCCTCCTATGGACAGCACAAAGAGTGGACATTTTAAAAAAGAATTGATTAGCCCACACGTGATTTTAGATGAAGTATTCGGTGGAGTAGGAGACTGTGACGGATTGTCCAGAGGTGGCCGCAGCCAAGTCTCCTGTCCCACGTGCTCTGCTGTACGGAGTGTGACCTTCCCACTGCCCCTTCAGGAGTGGAGTATAGTTTTCCTCGCCTTGCACCTGGGTGGGCTCGTGACGATTTTGACCAGTAGAGTGTCACGCACATGATGTTGCATGACTTCTGAGGCTGTCCAGCTTCTGACTTCTTAGCAGGAACACCTGTGCGTAGAGCCCTGAGCCTCTGCGTAAGGATATGCCCGGCTGCCGTGAGCTTGCCATTCTGCCAGGTAGCTGTGCCACGTGGAGGGGCCACATGTAGGGCATGCGGTTGGCAGTTCTTGGCTTTGAGTTATCGCGGCTCAGGTGCCAGACACGTGAGTGGAACCGTATTGAATCCTGTCCACCAGCTGAATGCCCCTTAGTGCTCTCAGTGCTGCGAGGAGCAACAAAATCACCTGTCTGTGCTCCGCCTGTATCTCTAACCTACAGAATCTGCGAGTATTATAAAATGGATGTTGTTTTTCTAGTTTTGAGGTAGTTTGATAGGTAGCATTAGTAATTAGCACATAGACACTGGAGAACGGGAGTGGAACAGGAGCCCGTAGGAGGGTGGAAGAGCTGGCTGTAGGAGCAGACAACTGCTCTGTCTCTCTCTTTCTCAGTAATAAATAAACGTTAAAAAAATAAAAAAAAATTGTTTAATGTTGGTTTATCTTTGAGAGACAGAGACAGAATGCCAGCGGGGGAGGGGCAGAGAGAGAGAGGGAGACACAGAATCTGAAGCAGGCTTCAGGCTTTGAGCTGTCAGTACAGGGCCCGATGTGGGGCTCGAACTCACGAGCCGTGAGATCGTGACCTGAGCCGAAGTCGGACGCTTCACCGACTGAGCCACCCAGGCACCCCCTGATGATTAATTAATTATATATATTAATGGAGTTGGGTTGACGTCACCTACCTAGAGGCAGAAGGTCTGGAAAGGGCCTGGTTGCCTGGTAGAGAATGTTGAAGACGATATAGATTATTGGCTTTCAGCTCCTTGCCTTTAGCAAATACTCTTGTGAGGAGAGAGAGAGGTGTGGCATTTTACTGTTATGGTCTCCTTTCCTCAAGAGAGCATAGCACACACCCACAGTGTGAAACACTCTGAGCCCTTCAGAAGAAGTAAAAGTGATTCTTCGCAGACGAGCGCCTCAGACTACCGTGGCTCTCTGTTTATGAGTTCTGAATCTCAACACGACTCTTAAGGGTTCGGATAACCAAAGCTGCTTGTGGTTTTGGGAAATGGAAGGGTTCCTACCTTTTAGAGTGGGGAGTTTGATAAGTAGCAGCTTTCTTGAGGTGGGAGAGGGAACAAATCTCTAGTTCTAGCTATGGCGCTTCAGAGGGCTTTTACCCACATTGAGGACTCAGCAAGTGTTGTTAATTGAATGGTGGAATGGCTTCTATAAAAGAATTGTTTTCTGGAGCATCCAGGGGTCTGGCCACCAGCCACATGCAAGTCAGTTTGTTTCTGTGAAGGATTACATGCTCCACATCTCAATGTACTCTGAAGAGTCTGGGAATCCTGCAAATCTCAGATGTTTTTAACCATTTAGTAGAATATCTGATTGGCTGTTGACATCTTTTCGTTGATGCTGTACTGAGGAGAGCTGCTCTCGAACCTCACTGAAATACCGTTACTGGATAAAAGATCACTACTTTCATGACAGGGTAACTGTGACGGACCGAACCTTTCCTTCATGTATTAAAGGCAGAATATAATTAAATTCTGTATTACTGCAGAGTTTGTCCTTGTGCTGTAAGAGATTCTACTGTGTTTCAGTTGGTCTCTGTTAGATGCTTTTATTTTCCCTTTTCTTAATATTTTATTATTATTATTTTTTTACTGTGTTGGAGTGACCTTGGCACTTCTGAGCTGTTATGACTTGTATTTTGCGTATTTCTCCACCCCTTCCCTGAAAATTGCGGTACACGTAGATAACTTGCTCTTACAGACGCTGCTTGATTTGTTTCTTTCTGACTTGCGTAATTTTCCTGGCAGGAGCATGACTGTCTTTGTCCTTTGTTATCACCAACTTAAATTTAAATTATCAAACAGAAAAAGTTGCCATTGTGATACCGTTGCTTTTAAAAAACGGCTGATTTTGTGTTGCTTGGGTTTTGATTTTTTTCATATTTTCAGTGAATGTTGGCTAGAGTTTGTGTACCTTTAACTGTTTTCACTCTGGTAGTAGTTTTATTTGTAAACATTTTTTCATTTACTGTTTCTGAAAAGCATTTTCTGATACCCACTTTTGAAGAAATTTAGTTTATTTATCCTTATTTTTCAGCATCCTCAATTTTCATTCATTTCCATCGATTCCCCCCCCACCCCCCGCCCGCCCCCCCACTTTAGCTTCTGTGGATTATGGGACTTGCTTTTGTTCATTGTTAGACTTGTTTAGCTCTGTCGTGTGTGAACTCAAAGGCTCCTTCATACTTATTTATTTATTTTTTTTAAACATCTTTCTTGGTCCAGCTGCTGGGCATTTCAGAATTACTTGACAGTAGGAAGTATTATTCAGTGTTTTTTTTTTTTTTTTTTTTTTTTTTTTTTTTTTTTCTTGCATGAATTCCGCAGGCTAAAGCTTGGTTTTCACAGAGTTTCTGAAAGTTTATGAGCGGGCTTTTGCACGCTCTTCCAAGCACTGTTTCTGTGGGAGCTGGAGGACCGAGTCTGGTCTGAGATTGTTCTTTGTGCACCAGTTTGATTCTGCTGCTGGTGCTCTGGCTTGTGCCTTGGTCAGCAGAAGTCACATTGTTCAACAATGAACTCAGAATTGAAAGAAAGATTGGTGTGGTTTCTTTCCCCCCATCTTGCATTCTGTGGTTATTTCTTCTGATTTTTTGGCAAGTGTTAACTTGTCTGTGTCAAGCTGTGCCACATCAGCCTTAAATTTCTGCTTTGTATAATTCAGCTAGGAATTAGAAAGAAGTATTTACAGTCGTATAGCTGTCCGTATTTTCCAAAGTATTTTTACTTAAATGATCTCATTCTAAGCTTCCATATAAGGGAGAGCCCATAGAGTCTAAACGACTAAGCAGCCTGAGGTCGCATAACTGGGAAGTCAGGGACTCAGAACTCAAATCCAGGACTTCGGAGTATAAACCCAATGTTTTTCCCACCGTAACATGCTGGGAAATAAATGTCGTTCTTTATTACCGTTATAGTAACAATCCGCTTCTCAGCAGAAGCAGGTAAGAGCAAGTCAACAGGAATAATCCGCTGCGCACACTGAGAAAGTTAGGCAGGAAGTAAAAACAAGCAGTGGCATCCCTGAATAGGAAGTAGACACAACATCAAATGCTACTGCCATCTGCCTGACATCTCTAGGAAAGGTGGTGGTCCGCTGACTAATATCTGATGGGGACATTAACTGACAGACTTCCACTTTTGTGTGCGAATCACTTGGACGCTTGAGGAGTAACAACTTGTGGTTGGTTGTTTTTTTCTGAGGGCAGGATTCACAAGAAGTTCATGAAAATAGGGTGAGAAGTGAATCAGGTTTACAAGAGGCAGAGGCTCAGTTTCAGCTTTGAGAGGTAGGGGCTAGTCTTAAATGCTGTATTTTACTGTATGTGTCTTTAAGAGGAGTTAGCCTGTGATCTTAAGTTACCCTGTAGGCCCTGACCTAGTAGCATTGGCTTTATGATTCCGGTCTGTTATCTTGTCTGATGCATCCTTAATTGTCTTAATTGTGTCTTTCTGATATAATACAAACTATTGTTTAATTTATAGTCAGATTGTAAATTAAACGACATTTTGAACCACTTTGTAAAATCACTTGGATGATTTTTCTTTAATGTGGGAAAGATGAGGGAGGAAAACCTAAAGGGCCAGGTAATAAGGTAGATCAGATTATAGAGATAAATTCTTTGGGCATTTGTGAGCGAAAAAATTGGCTTTTCAGTGAAAAATGTACTTAAAATTTACTTACAAATGAAATTACCAGAGGATTTTAACCTTAGCCTATACTTCAGCATAGAGCCTTAAGTGTCTAGCAGATTAAATAGCCAGTTTGGTTTTTATGAAACAGAAGGGATCTGAAAGAAATTAGATAGGATCAAAAGTAAATGTAATTAAAAGAGAATGTTCTCCCCTCAGCCTGTTAGTCTTGCTACATTTCCTCTTAAGAGACATGGGTTTGTCAGAACGTATGTCATCCTAATAATTAACTGAAGCGAAGGGACTCTAATTTTAGAGCTAAAGAGCCTTTGATGCCCACTACTCTACCACCCGTTGTAGCGGCTTCTTTGGTAGTGTCCTTGGTAAGTGGATAGATAGCCACTGTCGTTAATTCGAATCTTACTATTCATGAGACAACATTACAGTGCTCATTCAAAAGATATTTTTGTTTTAGGGACAAAACAACTTTATTTCCTCATCTGCATCATAGTTTCATGGTACCGAGAGGAGAGCTCAGCAGAATTCTTGTTTGGGTTAATTAGCCCATACCCATATTCTTTTTATAGTGGTGATCTTTTTGAAAAATGGAATTGCTAGAATTGCCAAATAGCCATCAAGGTGGAGAAATTGTGGATGGTGGCAGCAGACTACGGATGAAGAAAACCATGGTCCCTGTACTTAAAGAAATGGAAGGAGAGATGTGTTCTTAAAATTACAGTCTGATTTATTCTATTGATGTTGGGTAGGATTCAAGAGCTGATTATTACACAAATGGGTTGAGAGCATTTAAAACATGTTATGTCATCGGTAGCCAACAGATTTACTTGGAAGGAAGTTATGTCAAATTAACCTCATTTATTTTTGGATGATTGATCAGCTGACATAGCAAATCATTTCAGCAGAAAATCTGATAATTTCTCTGTGTTTTTTGCTGGCTATTTTATGCTTTTGAACCAAAAAATGCTAAATTGATTAATCATTGCAAAGTTTTTAGGGTCGTGTGTTTTACTGTGTTTTATTTAGCATGTTTCTGAATAATACGGCCATACGTGTTCAATTTGTGGAAGAGCACACGTTTAAAGACATTGATACTATGGTATGTGACAAAACTTGAATTTATCCCATCGGAGTAGTACATTGGATCAGAAACAACAGGATGAAATTTAACAGGGAAAGTGTAAAGTCCCTTATTTAGATTTTAAAAATTAGTTGCGTAGGTAGAGGAAAGCAGTTACATGAGGAAAGATCTGGGATGTATAGTATGAACCACTAATGTGATCTAGAAAAAACTAACCATCTTGTGCTGTGTTAGAAACATCCTGTCTGCGGATTGGAGTGAGGTTCCCGTGCTGTGCCTGTGGCATAGCAGACCAAACGTGAGTGCTGTGTTGACATTTGTGCACCATGGTGTAGGAGAAACAGTATCAAACTAGTGTGTGCTTGACACATAATTAAGTGCTTGAAGAAACCAGGGCTACTAGTTTTTAAAGATAGAAAGGATTGGAAGTGGAGTCAGGATTGGAAGGTTAAGTCAGTTGTCCAAGATGGTATTAACCAATGGCAGATCTAGTTTTCTACTCTTAGTACAGGATTCTTTCTACTCATCACACTTTGCTTTTCCAGAAAGTAAAACCAGGACTACCAGGGAGAGGTGATTAGGGAGCAGCTTTTGACTCTGCACAGAGTTTTTAATAATTGGTGTTGTCCTGGGTACCTGGCTGGCTCAGTTGGTTAAAATTTTGGTTGATTAAAAAAAAAAGACTGTAGTTAAGAAAAATTGGTGTTGTCCTATAATATAAGGAGCTGCTTTGAGAAATCATGAGTTCTTTGCTATTGGAAGAATTGAAATAGATACCATATGACTTCTTTATTGGAGATATTATGTGTTTTAGAGGATAATTCAGAGTTGTCAGGAACTGAGCTGGATATCATATGTATGCACAAAGCAATCAACCATGTTCCTCTTTACATCTCTTGTCCTGGTTAATTGTTAATAATGCCCCCTTTCCCATTCTAAGGTGCCCCAGTTTGGATAATAAATTATATGATTGCCTTCATTGTAAGTTCTCTTCCAACTCTGGAAGTCTGCTGAATGAGAATTATTTTAACGTGAATTATCTTGGGGAGCCCGGGTGGCTCAGTTGGTTAAGCGTCCAACTTCAGCTCAGGTCATGATCTCGCGGTTCATGGGTTTGAGCCCCACGTCAGGCTCTGTGCTGACAGCCCAGAGCCTGGAGCCTGCTTTAGATCCTGTGTGTCTCTCTCTCTGCCCTGCTCCTGCTTGCGCTCTGTCTCTGTCTCTCTCTCAAAAAGGAACACTAAAAAAACCAAACATGTATTATCTTGGTTTGCCATCTGAAATCAAGTCCTGGTGGTATTATGTGGAGTCTCTGAGAAAGTTATCTGAAAAAAATTTTTTTAATGGAAAATTTCAAACATAAAAGTAGAGAGAATGGTATATTGAATTCTTAGGTACTTGTCACCCAGCTTCACGATTATCAATCAACTCATGGTCAATCACGTTATTTGTGTCCTCTGCCAACTTTTTTCCTGATGATTTTGAAGGCAATCCAAAGTGTCATAACATCTATAAATATTTCAGTATGTATCACTATGAGAAAATGACTTTCTTTCTCCCTTTCTTTCTCTTTTTGAATTTACATCCAAGTTAGTTAGCATATAGAGCAATAATGATTTCAGGAGTAGATTCCAGTGATTCATCCCCTGTGTGTAACACCCAGTGCTCATCCTAACAGGTGTCTTCCTTAATGCCCATCACCCACTTAGCCCATCCACCCCACCCAAAACCCCTCCAGCAGCCCTCAGTTTGTCCTCTATATTTCAGAGTCTCTTATGTTTGTCCTCTCCCTGTTTTTATATTATTTTTGCTTCCCTTCCCTTATGTTCATCTGTTTTGTATCTTAAATTCCACATATGAGTGAAATCATATGATATTTGTCTTTCTCTGACTGACTTATTTCACTTAGCATAATACCCTCTAGTTCTATCGACATTGTTGCAAATGGCAAGATTTCATTCTTTTTGATTGCCGAGTAATACTCAATTGTATATGTATATACCACATCTTCTTTGTCCATTCGTCTGTTGATGGACATTTGGACTCTTTCCATACTTTGGCTGTTGTCGATAGCACTGCTATAAACATGGGGGTGCGTGTGCCCCTTCGAAACAGCACACCTGTATCCCCTGGATAAAGACCTAGTAGTGCGATTGCTGGGTCGTAGGGTAGTTTTATTTTTGATTTTTTGAGGAACCTCCATACTGTTTTCCAGAGTGGCTGCACCAGTTTGCATTCCCAACAGCAGTGAGAAAGAGATCCTCTTTCTCTGCATCCTTGCCAACATCTGTTGTTGCTTGAGTTGTTAATTTTAGCCATTCTGACTGGTGTGAGGTGGTATCTCATTGTGGTTTTGATTTGTATTTCCCTGATGATGAGTGTTGTTGAACATTTTTTCATGTGTCTGTTAGCCATCTGGATGGGTAATGACTCTTTTTTAAAACGTAGCTTTAATATCACTGTCACACTTCAGAAGTTAACATTTTTTTTAATGTTTGTTTTTGAGAGAAGGGGGGCGGAGGGGCAGAGAGAGACACACAGAATCCGAAGCGGGCTCCAGTCTCTGAGCTGTCAGCACAGAGCCCAACACGGGGCTGGAACTCACGAACCACGAGATCATGACCTGAGTTGAAGTCGGTGGCCTGAGTCACCTGGGCGCCCCAACACTAATTCTTTTTTTTTTTTTAATTTTTATTATTCTATTTATTAAAAAATTTTTTTTTAATGTTTATTTTTGAGACAGAAACAGCATGAACGGGGGAGGGTCAGAGAGAGAGGGAGACACAGAATCCGAAACAGGCTCCAGGCTCTGAGCTGTCAGCACCGAGCCCGACGCGGGGCTCGAACTCACGGACTGTGAGATCATGACCTGAGCCGAGGTTGGACGCTTAACCGACTGAGCCACCCAGGTGCCCCCCAACACTAATTCTTAAATCTATCATTACCAGTCAGTGTTCAGAATTCCCTGGTTGACATATACACACACATACACACATACATATGTAAAACGTGTGGGTGCACACGTGTGTGTGTGTTTTACAGTTTATTTCAATATGCATAGTGTGTACATTGTAATAGATTGATGTATTACTTAGGTCTCCTATTTATAGTCATCTCAGCCCCCTGTGCCCCCTTCTTTTGTTTGAACTTTTCTTTCTGCTCTTCTTCCTTTTCCTCCTCATATTCTTTTTCCTCCTTTTCTCCTCTTCCTCCTTCATTCTTTTCTCTCTCCTTTTTCTTCTTTGTTTTCAATTTATTTGGGAAGAAACTGGGCCGTTTGTCCTATAGTGTTTCTCCCAGTTTGAATTTTGATGATTTTCACCCCATGGCGTGATTTTATATCTTGCATGATATAAATATCCTGTATGGTATTCTGTATAACCTGTATGAATTGGTAATTTGATCTAGAGGCTTAATCAGATTTAGGGGGGTTTTTTTGGCAAGAATATTTCACGGGGTAACATATTCTTCCATTAGGAGGCCTATAATGTCTGGTTGTCTTGATGTAGCAACCTTTAATGGTCCTTGCTGAGATCCATTAATTTGTTAAGAGTTACAAAATGGTGATATTCTATTATCCCTTCTTTACTTTTTGGTTGAAATACTTCTATAAAAAGAAGTTTTTCCGGGCTCCTGGATGGCTCAGTTGGCTAAGCATCTGACTTGATCTTGGCTCAGGTCATGATCTCATGGTTTATGAGATTGAGCCCTGTGTTGGGCTCTGTGCTGACAGTGTGGAGGCTGCTTGGGATTCTCTCCCCCTGTCTCTGTCCCCCTTTCTCCACTCATGCATGCTCTCACTCTCTCAAAATAAAAAAAATAAACTAAAAAAAAAAAAAGAAAAGAAAGGATGTTTTTCCTGATTAACTGTTTGGTAATCCTGAGTACAATTCCTTTAGAAGGAGTGAATGAATGCTTGATTCTTTTTTTTTTTTTTTTCTGGTTTTCAAAATATTGAGTATGTTTCTTTGCATATTCCAAAGATAACTATTGACTTTTTAGAGTATTGTTGTTAACTCCTGGGTTTAAAATTTGATGTGTTTTAGCCCATCCCACTTACTATTGTTATTGATGTTTGAAGTGACCCATCTTTGGCCAGGGAGCGCCTCTTCCTGATGTTCCTGAGTCTTGTTTGTTGCTCTGACCCCAAAAGCCTTTGATAGCTTTCGTGCTTTCTGGTGTGACCAGATGTTCCTGGCTCATCTTGTGCTTTTTTCATTCTGGGCCTCAGGCCAGCCCCATCAGTCTTCCTCACCCTCCAGGGAACAAGCGGGGAAACAGTTTCTTGTATGACATTGTTGCATTTTGCAAAGTTGTACGTCTGTGTTTAGTGAGTTGCTCAACCAGATTCTCTCAGGTCTCAAGCTAATGCTTTGGTTTGACCAAGTTGGTACATCAGGCAGCTTTAATAGCTTGACCCATTCTCCTCTCTTTGAAATAATTTTGTTTGTTCCATCTTTTCTTCCTTTTTCTTGCCTTTTGGGTGCTATATTTCTTTATTGTTGGTGGGATAGAAATGGGATTACTGAAGGCCCGTCTCGTGACACTGACCTTAAGTGGCCAATACTGAGTGCTGCCGTCTTGTGAGGTCATCGCTGAATGGGCAGAACTGTCAGAGATAAGATTTTGGAAAATCACACACAGCCATGGTTCGATATTAGATGTATCATTTCTTCAGGAGCAGCATATATTTCTTCATTCAGCAGCCACACTTTTGCCTTAGTTTGGATCCTAAACACAGAGCTTGAGACAAGGATTTGGGTACATACAACTTATTTGGGGGGTGATCCCTGGAAGCACAGTGAGGGAGTAGGTTAGAGAGACAAGGGAGGGAGAAAAGCCAAAAAAGGGTACATCAATGAGTGGGTTATTAATGTGGTCAGAGAGGTTAAACCCTACTTCTGACTTCCCAACTGTGTGTACCTGGTCTCAGGATTGCCTCAAGGAAGGCAAAGAAATGATTTATATGTTCACTCTCATCATTTGCTCTTAGTGTCATTCACTTTCAGGTCCTCAGGCTCTTTTTCTCCCCGCTCCATGCTGACCAAACTCTTTTAGACCAGGTAGATAAAGTTATTTGAGCTGGGTGGGTGGTCACTGGTTTATAGCTATGGCCAGGAAAGGGATGGGGGTGCATAGGGGTGAGGTAGGCTATAGCAGGATGAGGAGTTGAGGTAGGGGAATGGGAATGGGTAGGTTTTGTTGTTCCCCAGAGATCATTTGTCAGTGTCTGGGGAAAGTTTTGTCACAACTGAGGGAGGAGGAGAGCGTTACTGGCTGGTATCTAGCAGGTCAAAGCCAGGGATACTGGTAAACATTGTACAATCCATAGGGCAGCCCCTTGTGACAATTATCCAGTGTCATATGTCAGTAGTACTGATTTTGAGAAGCTCTGATGTCCAGGAATCCAAGGCTGCAGACCACTGGGATGGGTGGACCAAGGGAAAATGGCTGGGGCACCAATGGCATCTGCTGTTCTTCCATAGATATCTTTTATGTCTCCTGCCACTCTGCTTTTGTTCATAATGTTCCCTTCATATCCTCATTTCTGGTTTTTAAACATTTTTTTTACTAAAAAAAAAATTTTTTTTTAAACTGTATTTATTTTTGAGAGAGAGAGAGACAGAGTGTGAGCAGGGGAGGGGCAGATAGAGAGGGAATCGGAAGCAGGCTCCAGGCTCTGAGCTGTCAACAGAGCCCAATGCAGGGCTCGAATTCCGGACTGTGAGATCATGACCTGAGCGGAAGTCGGACACTTAACCGACTGAGCCACCCAGGCGCCCCTCTGCTTTTTTTTTTTTAAATGTTTATTTGTTTTGAGAGAGAGAGAGAGAGAGAGAGAGAGAGAGAGAGAGAGAAAGAGAGAATGAATCCCAAACAGGCTCCATGTCATCACTGCAGAGCCTGATGTGGTGCTTGATCCCATGAACCATGAGACCTAAGCTAAAAATCGAGTCAGATGCTCAACAGACTGAGCGACCCAGACATGCCTCACATCCTCATTTCTAAATCCTTTTTATTCTTTAATTTTGGGGGGTATATATTCTATATTGTTTCACTTTTTATAAAAGAGTATCAATATATTTTATACAATTTTTTTCTTTCAGAATTGGTTGTGTTGACTAACCCCTAGCTCAAGTGCTGCTTCTTTGATGAAGCTCTCTTATATTCCTTACTGATTCCTCCATTTTCAGAATTACCATGGCATTTTATTTGTGACATTTCTTGTGGCACTAATCAATTTTTACCTTGTACTATTTTTTCTCTCAAGTTGTTATTTTTAAAAATAACATTTCTCTGATAAAATTTTTGAAAAATTATATATATACCAAGTATCCATAAACCCATTATCTAGTTTATTGGTTGTTAAAATTTTGCCAGTTTATTTCTCTCTCTGTACTCAACACATATGTGCATATGTATGCCGATAGATATTTTTATCCCTATATCAAAATATTTTTGCTGAACCATTTCAAAGTTAGTTGCAAACATTTTGATACTTCACCTTGAATACTTCAGTATATATTTCCCAAGTAAAGAATATTTTTCTTCTGTAGAATCTCAATTCCATTATCACACTCAAGCAATTTAACATTGATAGAATAAGATGATTTAATAAGTGGCCCATATTTATATTTCCACCATTGTCTGTTAATGTCCTTTTAGCACTTTTCCTCTGGTCTGTGATCCGGTGAAAGATCATGCACTGTATTTCCTGTTCATATCTATTGAATTTTCTTTAATCTAGAACAGTTCTCTTAGCCTGTTTTGGGGTGTTGTTTTGTTTTTGTTTTGTCACTCACGGTATCAATGGTTTTGAATGAAGAGTGAAGGCTGTTTTGTAGAATGTCCCACAACTTGTTCTGATTACCTCTTCTCGATTGTATTTCGGCCAAACATGTCTGTCAAACTTTCTAAATAAGTGATGTTCTGTCCTCTGTGTAGTCATCAGAGGGTCCGTGATGTCCATTTGGTCCATTGTTGGTGCTGCTAAGTTTGACCCTGTGGTTAAATTAAGGTGATATTTGCCAGATTTCTCCATTGTAAAGATACCTTTTTGTACTGTGGTGATTGTATTATTGTAGTAATACTATTGTAGTAATAATATTTATGTTATTAATAATCTGTCGGGTGATACTTTGAGACTGTATCCTGCTCCCCAATAACCAAATATTTTTAGTATCCTTTGGCAATTCCTATCCCAAATCAATAATTCATTAGTGCTTGTAGTTATTTTTTATAAATGTCTTACCTTGGGGTGCCCGGGTGGCTCAGCCAGTTAAGTGTCTCCCTCTTGATTTCGGCTCAGGTAATGATCTCAAGGTTGTGGGATCCAGCCCTGCCTTGGGTTCTGTGCTGACAGTGCAGAGGCTGTGTGGGATTCTATTCTCTCTTTCTCTCTCACTCTCTCTCTGCCCTTCACCTGCTTGCATGCTCCCTCCTTCTCTCTCAAAATAAAGAAGTAAACTTAAAAAAAAAAAGATGTAAGCTTATAAAAATGTTTTAATAAAAAAATCTAACTGTCTTACCTCTGACATCATATCTCTTAGATGGCAAGCTTTATTGGTGGCAGAATCTCTTCATTCTTTTTCTGTTACTGACACGATGTGGAGTGTTGTATATGCTTCATATTTTCTGAGGTATTGGAAGAATTAATAAGTGAAGATTATCTCTGTATAAAAGGAAAGAAGTCTTCTTTTATCTTGTCACCTGAACCCAAATCTTTATAGGCACACACTCCTTTCTGAAGCTTCCTCAAGTGCACAGTAACTGTTACCATTTTGTTTGCATTGCTTCACATTTCCTTTTTCCGCTTTCTGCAGCATCCTCTAAAGGACAGTCTCCTTTTCTTCTCTGTAAATGCAAAGCTGCTTACTCTGTTCACTTAAACCAGCCTTTTTATCCATCTCACTGTCAGTTACTTCCCAGACCGTGACATGTAAATAAATACATGGCTATCCCTGCATTAATGATGTGTATATGAAAATCAAGCTTATCTGCTAAGTTTTCCTTTCCTACTGTTTTCCCAGTTTCTCACAACTTCTTGACGCTCATCATTACTGATTTGCTTTCAAATTATATTTAGTTCCTAACTACTTTTTAAAACTACAAAAAAAAAAAAATCACAGGAAGGTTGGGAAAGCTTGCTTTCTTTTTATGGTGTCAGATACATTACAGTCATTAAAAAGGAATTGGTAATAAATTGTATTAATGAAACAGTTTGTGAATATGCATTAGAAAATTATTAAGACTAAAATTTTCTGCAGTAGAATATTTATTACTCAATAACGTAATGCTAATTCATAGCATTTGGCTTAAAATATTGTTATTTTATGCACTGAAATCGGTATACAAAAATACAAGGTTAAAGGTTCATTTAAAACATATTATAACATCTGAAGATGGGACTTTTATGCCCCTTTCCTATTAAGTCCAGATTTCTAAGTATCAGCAACATAGCAAATTCCCTGGTGTACACTTAAGTCATGTAGCTTAATTTCCTGAGAACTGTCTCTTATTATAAACCACTGAAATAACCGGGGATGTTTAACTTGCAGAAGACTAAAAGAAAGGTCATTTGCAGATGAATCTGAGGACTGCTGTGTAGAATAATGCTTAGGGTTAGGACCACCCTTAATAGGTAAAAGTGATTTGTAGGCATATGTTGTTTTCATCATACAAAAGAGCTTTTCCCATCAACTGTTAATTGCCCAGCCACAGAAAGTGCTGCCCAATGAAGTAGTGAGTGCATTTTTACCAGGAAGGAGCCATGGAAGGTTGCATGACATTTCCTTCATTCTCTCTGTGCTCTTCTTTCGTTTGTCCCTCTAGATCTGTGCTGCCTAACATGGTCAGTACTAGCCTCCTGTGGCTATGTAGTAGCTGAAATATGGTGAGTCTGAATTGAGCTGTGCTGTGTGACACATCAGATTCTGAACTCTTCATTCTGAAAATAATTTAAAATACCTCACTAATTACTTAGATACTGATTACGTGTTGAAATGATGCTATTTTAATCTATTGGCTAAATTAATGTATTAATTACTTTTACATATGATATTTATTAAATATTTACTTATTAAGAATGATGATCAGTTCTAGATAAGAAGATGTAAAGACTCTCCACCCTATCTATCTATCAGCAGTTACGGTGGAAAACCCTAGAATACTTAAAGAATACATAGAGCGAATATGTGAGGACTCTTGAAAGCAATAGCAGGCATATCAAGAACAAAAATTTGAACTCAAAGCATGACTCATATAGAGGTTAGTTTTCTGTTTTGCCCCTCCCCTTTTTTTTCTTTCATTTCTCCTGGTTTAGACCATAGGGCACCCTAGATCCTGGAACTCTGTAGTAAGCATGTACAGAAAAAGCTGTAGTGAAACCCTTTGTCTTAGGTCAGAAGACCAAAAAGAGGGGGGAGGAGGCTTTAGGATGGAGCTTTTTTAATTTACTCTTGGCCCAAACTCAGCCAAGTTCCAGTGATGCAAATAGACTTCCGCAGCAGCGTCTCAAACTTTTCTTTTGCTATTTTACTGCTAGGTGGGCATGGTTATGGGAAGTGTAGCATGGGGAGGCTAAAACTTCCACTTTCTGGCCAGAATTCCAGGAAAAGACACCCCTGGGAGCCAGAAAATATAGGCAGAAATCCTGGAGAGGAGGGAGCTGGAGAAAAGGATCCTTTAATTTGTGTATGAAGTCTCAGGCTTATCCTCAAGCTGCACATGTATGGAACCAGACAGAATCAATGTAGCAAAGGCTTTGAGAATTGATCTGTGGTGTAGCCCAGTGCCAAGATCTCAGACTGGTCCCTGGGTAACATATACTTGGGAAAAATCGGAATAGCATTAAGCGGCTTTGAAAACTATCCTGACATTTGAATCAAGTTTGCAGAAGATGGCTCAGCATTTTCAGTTTGAAAGTAATTGTATGGCAATTCATTCAGCAACTTATTTATTTATTTATTTATTTAATTTAATTTAATTTAATTTAATTTAATTTAATTTGAGAGAGAGATCAGGGGAGGAGGGGGCAGAGAGAGAGAGAGAGAGAGAGAGAGAGAGAGAGAGAGAGAGAATCTTAAGCTCCACGCTCGGTGTGGAGTCTGATGTAGGGCTCGATCCCATGAACCTGGGATCATGACCCGAGCCACAATCAAGAGTCGGCTGCTCTAACTACTGAGCCACCCAGGTGCCCTCATTCTTAATGAAATGGATAAATTCCTTAAAAGACACAAACCGTCACAAGTCTTTCAAGAAGAAACAGATAATCTGAATAGATTTATATCTGTTAGAACAATTGAGTTCATAGTTAAAAACAGGCTTTCAAAAATAAAAATGCTGGCCCAGATGATCTCAGATGAATTTTACTAAAGAAAATGGCACCATTTCTATGCAGTCTCTTCCAGAAATTGAAGTGGACACAAAATTTCCGAATGCATTTTACAAGGTCAGCATCCTCCTGCTGTCAAAACCAGTGAAAGAAAGTACCAGAAAAACAAAATAAGCTATAGATAAATATCCGTCATTTGAAGAGAGGAGCAAAACTCTTCAAAAAATATTAAGAAATTGAATCTAAGAGAAAAAAATTCATAGGAAATGCATTATGGCCAAGCAGGTTTTATTCTGGGAATAAACCACAGCTAACATCATACATGGTAAAAGACCAAATGCTTTCCTCCTAAGATTGAGAACAAGGCAAGGGTGTTCACGTTTATGACTATATCCCATTATACTGGAAGTCATAGATAGTGTACTGTGGCAAGAAAGAGAAATACAAGATATACATGTTGGAAAGGAAGAGATAAAACTGCCTTTATTCACTTACCACATGTTTGTCTACATAGAAAATCCCAAGGAATTTCCAAGAAACTTCCTGACCCATTGAGTCCAAAGGTATAGGATATAAGGTCAGCATAGGAAAATCAATCCTGTTTCTTTATACTAGCAAGAACGATCAGAAACAACATTTAAAAGTAGTGCCCTTATAATAGCTACCCTACCAAAAAAAAAGGGAAAAGAAAAAAATACTCAGTTGTGAATCTATTAAGATATGTTCAGGATCTCTATGTAGGTGAAAGGAATCAAAGACCTCAGTAAATGGAAAGATACCATATTCATGGATTGGAAGACTCAGTATACTTGTTATTTTTTCTAAATTGATCTACAGTTTTAGTGCAATCCCCATCAGGATCCCAATAGGATTTTGTAGATATTAAAAACATTATTTTAAAATTTATTTTAAAAGACGAATCAGAATAGCCAAAAATTTTTGGGAAGAACCAAGTTGGAGGAATCAGACGATTCAGTTTGAAGACTGATTATCAGGGGCAGTGTGGTATTGGCAAAATAATAGATACCACTCAATAAAACAAAATAGTCCAATAATTAAGCCACATAAATATGGTCAATTGATTTTTCACAATTAGGCAAGAGAACTTCGGTGGAAAAAGGATAGTCTTCTCGACAAATAGTGCTAGGACAATTGGGCATTCGTATGCTCTCCCCGCCCCCAAAGAAGGATCTTGACCTATATCTTAAGCAATGTACAAAATATAACTCAAATTACATTCTGAAATGTCAAATTCCAAACTATAAAACTCCGAGAAGAAAACATAGCAGGAAGTCTTGGTGACTTGAGGTAGGCAATGAATTCTTAGATACAACACCAAAAACAGTCCTTAAAAAAAGTTGATGGGGCACCTGGGGTGGCTCAGTCCGTTAAGCCTCCAGCTTCGGCTCAGGTCATGACCTCACAGTCTGTGGGTTCAAGCCCCACGCCAGGCTGTGCTGACAGCTCAGAGCCTGGAGCCTGCTTCGGATTCTGTCTCTTTCTCAAAAGTAAAGAAACGTTAAACAAAAAAAATATATTTTTTTAAGTTGATAAATTGGATTTTTACCAAAATTAAAAACTTTAGTTCTGCAAATGCTTTTGAGACAATGAACAGATAAGACACAGTGGGAGAAAATATTTGCAGATCCCTTATCTGACAGAAGACAAATTTCACCAAAGAAGATATACAGAAAGCAAGTAAGCACATGAAAAGATTTTCACTTCATTGGTCATTAGGGAAATGCAAGTTAAAACCATTGAGGAGCCATGACACGCCTATTAGAAGGACTAAAAACAACACGGACAGTGACAACAGCTACAAACTGACCACATCAAGTGTTGGTGAGAATGTGTGGCAGTTGAAACTCTCTCATGCCTTGTTTGTACTACTGTTAAATAGCCCTTCCGGAAAAGCAGTTTGGTAGTATGTTTTTGGGTGAAAGATACACTTTTTCACATGGCCTACTGATCTCACTCTTAAGTATTTGTCTAGAAATTATGATAATAATTTCTGTAGAAATGAACATTTTATGTTCACACAAAACCCTGTACATCGATATTCGTAGTAGCATTGTTCATGATCATCAAAAACTGGAACTATGTCCTTCATTGGGTAAATGGATAAACAAACTGTGTATCCTTAGAATGGAACACTAGTCAGCTATAAAAAGGAACGGACTGTTGATACGTGCACTTAAGTGTATCAGTACATTTGGCCTGATCTCCAATAGCTATGCTAAGTGAAAAACCTTCTAAAAGGTTACAGAGTATGTGATTCCTTTGTATAACATTCTGGACAATGTGAAACTGAAGTGACAGAGAACAGATCAGAGGTTGCCAGGGCTGAGGGATGGTGGGAAAGTTTAACTACAAAAGGATAGCACGAGGACATTTTGGAGGATGATAGAATTGTTCTGTATCCTAGTTTTGGTGGTTTACACAGATCTGTGTATGTGAATCTATGCATGTGATAAAAAAACTCATGTAATTAAACACAAAAAAGGAGAACTGTGCTGTATGTAAAATTTTTTTAAATAGTTTAAAATTTAATTTCACCCTTTTCATGTGGTTACTAATAAGTTAAAATTAGGTACATTGCTTGTATTATATTTCTGTTGTACAGCACAGCTTTAGAAATGCAAAGAAGGATAAGATGTGGTCTCAATCTAGAGAGAGGGATCTCTAGATAGAAGGAAGTCTCATGAGGAAAGGTGGCCAATTTAAATTACCTGCTCAGGGGTGCCTGGGTGGCTCAGTTGGTTAGTCATCTGACTTCGGCTCAGGTCATGACTTCATGGTTCAAGCCCCATGTCGAGTTCTGTGCTGACAGCTCAGAGCCTGGAGCCTGCAGCCTGCTTCAGATTCTGTGTCTCCCTCTCCCCTGCTCGCACTCTGTCTCTCTCTCTCAAAAATAAATAAACATTAACATTAAGAAAAAAATAAATAAATTACCTGTTTAATCTGTTTCCACTTTCATTGTTTCTTCTACAGGTAGTTTTTGAGGACATGTTTCATGCAAATTATGCCAACTTTCGGATATGATAATTCTTTACAGTCTCTTTTCCTTGAGGAAAAGAAATTCTACCTCTCAAAACAAAATGTGTGCTATACAATGGAATCATTGACACTGTCTCTGAATTTGTAGGACAAACGGTGTATCTTTGAGGCACTCGATCAATTTTTTCATGATATCCTTGTGCTGAATGTTTAAGCTCATAGTGTTATTGGGTAAATATTATTTAAATGATCGTACCCAAGAGGTACTGATTAATGGAACTGTGGCTGCCAGAGAGGGAGTTTTCCAGAAGCATGCTTATATCTGTTTATAATGCAGAACTGGGAGTGCCAACCCAAAATTGGAATAGAATCTAAGAATATTATAACGGGCTGTAAATAGATAAATCTAACAAGATTGAAATATAATAGGGATAAATTTAAAATCCTGAAATGGATTCCGAAATTCAGCTGTCCAAATTAAGAATGAGAGATACGTGGCTTAGTGTATATATGAAAGTCTTGGGGCTTTTAGTTGTTAAGAAGCATAATACAAGTCAACACTGATGTGGCTGCCAAAAAAACAGTTTCAATTTGCAGTGGTATTTATTAATAAAAGCTTATCTAAAATGAAGGCATGGATTTTTTTTTTTTTTTACTTGATTCTGTGTTCTTTAGAACACACTTGTTATCTTATGTGTAGTTCTGGGTTATTATTTTCTAAGAGGGCTATGGACAAACTGATACACATGCAGAGAAGAGAGAGGAGAGGACGATAAAGGAAATTGAAGCCAAGTTATATGAGGAGTAGTGAAAGCAGCTGGGGTATTTAGCCTGGTCAAGAGGTGACTCATGGTGGGGTTGACAGAGAGGTCATAAGAACTGCCTGCAAATAATTGAAGGGCTATGATATTAAAGTGAAACTAGAATTGTTCCATAAATTTTTAAGATCCAGTGGATGAAATTTTTGGAGAGAAAGAGAATTAAATTTAAGTGTAAGGAAACATTATCAAGAGTTGGAGCTAACCGTTGGAAATGAGTCACCTCTCCAAAGTCTTTTGTAAAACTATTGCTTGAACCTACCTTTCTATTGAAAATCTCCATTACCCTGGCATTCCCACAAGACGTGTTTGACTCTTACTTCCTATACTTGGAGTTTCAGTAAATTAGCATTTTATGCAGCAACTGATAGCAATAATTCTTTGATCATTGACAAAACTCCACTTATTTACCGTTTGAATTGTGTCTTTGACAAGCCAGCATGATACTATTTCAGTGGTTTAAGAATAAGGAAAGGAGCCTGTGGACAAGCTGTGTTCTTTCTGTAACTGGGGAGCAGGACATCTGGTCCACCCTGCAGATCTAAGTAACTGGGCCTTCCGGAGATGGTGCTGATATCTTGTAAAGATTGTCAGCTGCATAGGCATGTGAATAAAAACTGTCTTGCACCTGGAATTTATGTGATTTCATGTATATGTAATATTATGAGCCATGGTAGATAATGTATTTTCAAAGGGAGGAACTTCTGCCCCATTGGTCCCATTAGGGACCAATATGGTAGCCTGGCAATTTTTAGGGAGTCATAAAAATAAGACTTGAAACTACCATTTTGTTGTTAGGTGGTCATAACACTTCTAGCCATTCTGTGTGTTTTGTTTCTTTACTTTTTCCTTCTTTTTTTTAACCTCACTTTGTATCACCTCTGATCCTATTTTTATTTCTTTTTCCTCTTACCTACTCTTCCCCCTTTATGAAAAGTTGAACTAAGCAGTATTCAAGTAATGTGTACTCTGTGTTCGTATCATCTTCTCCAGGGTGAAATAAAGGAAATACAGTGTTATTGCTCTCCTATATGATTTGTGTTGGTCTTTTCTTCACCATCCCAGCCTTGAGGTCAGGTACTATGTTTTCGACTTCCTGTATAACTCCCCAGGTGTCCAATATGTGCATCTGTGCGTGGTGGGTTTTTAATAAAAGTCTTTGACTGATTTACTGACTATTCACCCTAGCAAGAAAACAATGCTGCATTTTATTCCAAAGAGGCTATAGAGTATTGAGGCAGAGTGTTTCATGAGTTCTTTGAGGTCGAAGGTAAAGTGTTTGAGAAATTCTGAAATGTAAGTGTGAGATTCTGAAAGATGTTTAAATTACTTCTGTGTTTTGAAAAATATTTGTATAATGTTTTTACTGTATGCAATATAGTAATCTTTCTCTCTCTCTCTCTCAAAAGATTTTCTTTAGTTGAGGGTATGGTAATTTGGTATGCATTGTTTCTTTAAAAAATTATTGTATATTCAAATACTTTTGTCTAACAATTTTTAAAAATCACCAAAAATTAAAAAAAAAAACAGTATTCCCCAGTATTTTCCTTTAGAAGGAGACATTTGGGAAACTTTTTGAAAAATACAGATCTTTGTTAGTACTTACCTTAATAAAAGTATTCTTTGCTTTTAAAAAGGGCTCATTGGGGTGCCTGGGTGGCGCAGTCAGTTAAGCGTCCGACTTCAGCCAGGTCACGATCTCGCGGTCCGTGAGTTCGAGCCCCGCGTCAGGCTCTGGGCTGATGGCTCAGAGCCTGGAGCCTGTTTCAGATTCTGTGTCTCCCTCTCTCTCTGCTCCTCCCCCGTTCATGCTCTGTCTCTCTGTCCCAAAAATAAATAAACGTTGAAAAAAAAAATAAATAAAAAGGGCTCATTGTAGAGTTACTTTAAATGGAAAACTCCCCAACTACATTTTCAAGATGATTTTATTTATAAAAATTAAATTTACTCATAACCATTGAGTAAACACTTTTTTTTTTAATGTTTATTTATTTTGAGGGAGAGAGAGAGAGAGGGTGAGTATGGGGAGGGCAGAGAGAGAAGGAGACACAGAATCTGAAGAAGGCTTCAGGCTCCGAGTTATCAGCACAGAGCCCGATATGGAACTTGAACCCACAAACCGCAAGATCACAACCTGAGCCGAAGTTGGATGCTTAACTGACTGGGCCACCCAGGCGCCCTGAGTAAACACTTTCTAATTTATTTGTGTTTAAGTTAAGATTAAAGTGGAACAGATTTTTACATCAGATTAAAAAACAGCGTTATTGAGATTTAATTCACGTACCATCCAGTTCACTCTTGGAAGTGGATACAATTCATTGGCTTTTAATACATTTCACAAGGCTGTACAACCATCAATATTAATTCCAACATTAATTTTCATCATCACTAAAAGAATCTTTGCACTCATTATCATTAGTGTTCCCTCCCTCTTCCTCTCATCCTGGCCTCTGGTAACTGATAATCTGCTTTCTGTCTCTGTGGATTTACATATTATGGACATTGCATGTAAATGGAATTATACAGTAATCGTACATTATATGCGGCCTTTTGTGTCTGTTTTCATTTAGCATAAAGTTTTCAAGGTCATTCATATTGTAACATATATCAGTGCTTCTTTCTTTGTAGTTGAATGATACTCCATTGTATGTATATACCACATTTTATTTCTACATTGATCAGTTGATGGCCTTTGGGCTGTTCCACTTTTTGGCTGTTTTGCACTGCTGCTGCAAACATTCATGTACAAGCTTTTGTGTGGACATACATTTTCATTTTTCTTAGGTATGTACCTAGCAGTGGAATTGGTGGGTCATAAGTTAACTCTAAATTTAACATTTGGAGGAACTGCCAACCTGCTTTCCAAAGTGATGGCACTGTTTTATATTCCCACCAGCAGAGTGTGAGGGATCCAGTTTTTCCACATCCTCACCAGCACTTACTTTTTGATTCATACCAATCACAGTTGGTATGAAGGGGTATCAAATTGTGGTTTTGGTTTTCATTTCCTTAATGACTAATGATGTTGCGCATGTTTTCATACGCTTATTAATATTAATCTCTTCTGTATCTTCTTTGGAGAAATGTCTATTCAAATATTTTGTCCATTTTCATTTTCAATTACTTAATTTATTAAAGTTAACTTTCTTTCTTTTTTAAAAATTTTAATTCCAGTATAGTTAACATACAGTGTTATATTAGTTTCAGGTGTACATTATCGTGATTCAACACCTTGATGCCTCACTCAGTGATCATCTTAAGTGTCCTCTTAATCCCCTTCACCTATTTCACCCATCCCCCACCCACCTTCCCTGCAGTAACCATCTGTGATTGTACTCTATGGTTAAGTGTCTGTTTTTTGTCTTCCTTTTCCCCCCTTTGTTCGTTTGTTTTGCTTCTTAAATTCCACATGAGTGAAAGCATATGTTTGTCTTTCCTGACTTATTTCATTTAGCATCATACTCTTCAGCTCCATTCATGTTGTTGCAAATGG
Organism: Lynx canadensis; assembly: GCF_007474595.2. Lineage (NCBI taxonomy): Eukaryota > Metazoa > Chordata > Mammalia > Carnivora > Felidae > Lynx > Lynx canadensis. The sequence goes on along the minus strand of NC_044305.1, from coordinate 117,691,053 downwards.
CAAGATGCCTTTCTTTTTTATGGCTGAGTAGTATCCCGTTGTATGTATACACTACATCTTCCTTAGCCATTTATCTATCACTGGACACTTGGGCTGCTTCCAGAGTTTGGCTATTGTAAATAATGCTGCTTTTGCCCGTTTTTAAGTTGGGTTATTTGTCTTTTTATTGTTGAGGTATAAGAGTTCCTTGTATATTCTAGATAGAAGTCCTTTATCAGATATATGATTTGCCAAATCGTGTATTTCCCCTCTTCAGATTGTCTTTTCACTTTCTAGACAATGAACTTTGAAGGACAAAGTTTAAAATTTTTTGGAGGTTCAGTTTGCCTAGTTTTTCTTCTGTTGTTTGGGCTTTTGATTTCATATCTCAGTAAACATTCTTGTTATGAAGGTTTATTCTTATGTTTTCCTCAAAAAGTTTTATAGTTTTTTCTCTTACACTTAGGTCTTTGATCCATTTTGAGTTAATTTTTGTGTACGATGTGAATTAGGGACTCATTCATCCTTTTACATGTGGCTATCCAGTTGGCACAGCACCATTTGTTAAAAAAGACCATCTTAGTCTGTTCAGGCTGTTCTAACAAATTACCCTACATTGGATGACTTAAACAACAATATTTCCCACAGTTCTAGAGGCTGGGAAGTCTGAGATGAAGGTGCTGTCCTAATCAGTGTCTGGTAGGTCTGCTTCCTGGTTCATGGTCTGTCTTTTTCACTGTAACATCACATAGCAGAATGGGGCAAGGGAGCTCTCTTGGGTCTTTTTTAAAGGGGATTAATCTCGTTCACGAGGGCTCTGCCCTTATGACCTAATCACCTATCAAAGGCCTTACCTCCGAATACCATCACATTGGGGATTGGGTTTCAACATATGACTTTTCAGGGGGATACATTCAGTCAGTAGCAGACTCTTTCATTTAAAAAAATTTTAATTTGTGGTAAAAATAACATAAAATTTACCATCTTAATAATTTTTTGTGTATATTTCAGTGGTGTTAACAATATTTAGTTGTACAGCTAATCTACATAACTTTTTTCATCTTTAAAAACTGAAATTCTGTATCAATTAAACAGCTCCCAAGTCTCTCCTTCTCCCCCCGCCCTCCCTGCCCCCCAGCTCCTGCTAACCACCATTCTTTCTGTGTCTATGAATTTCACTACTCTTGGTACCTCGTAAAAGTGGACTCATAAACTATTTGTCTTTTTGTGACTGGCTTATTTTCACTTACCATAGCATCCTCAAGTTTCATCCATATTATAGCCTGTGTCAGAATGTTCTTTTTAAGGGCCGAAGAATATTCCATTGCATGTGTATACCATATTTCGTTTGTCCATTGATGGACACTTGTGTTGTTTCCATTAGGCTATTGTGAATCATGCTGCTGTGAACATGGGTGTACAAATATTTGTTTGAAACACCGATTTCACTTCTTTTAAGTATACACCCCAAAGAGTGGAATTGCCTAGTCATAAGGCAATTCTATTTTTAAATTTTTGAGGTACTGCCATATTGTTTTCCATAGCAGCCGTACCATTTTACATTCTTATCAGTGGTATACAAGGGTTCCCATTTCTCCACACCCTCTCCAACACTTGATATGTTATCTTTCTCTCTTTTTTTTTTTTATAGTAGTCATCTCTTTTTTTAAATAGTAATACTTTTTATGAGTGTGAGGTGGTGAGAACACTCTTTTTGCCTCATTGAATTCTCTTGGCACTCTTGGCAAAAATCAATTGATTATAATAAAATAAGTCACAGGGATGAAAAGTATAGTATAGGCAATACAGTCAATAATATTGTAATACACTTATCGTGGTGAGCGTTTTGTAATGTGTGTAATGTATATAGTGATTGTTGAATCACTGTGTTGTACACCTGAAACTGATTTAATATACGTCGAGAATACTTCAATTAAAAATAAAAAAAATCAGTTGACTACAAATGTCAGAGCATTTCCAGACTCTGAATTTTATTCCATCGATCGGTATGTCTGTTCTTACGTCAGTACCACACTGTCTTGATTAGCGTGTCTCCATGATAAGTTTTGAAATTGGGAAGCAGGTCTTCCAACTTGTTTTTTTCCAAGATTGCTTTCGGGCCATCCTGGAACGCTTACATTTCTGTATGACATTTAGGATTGGTTTGTCAATTTCTGCAAAAAAAGAGCCAGGACGGATTTTGACAGGGATTGCATGAAATTTGTGGATTAATTTAGGAAGTATTGTCATCTTAACAATATTGAGGCTTCTGATCCATGAACGTGAGATGTCTTTCCATTTATGTAGTCCTTCTTCCATATCTTTCCATTGTTTTATAGTTTTCAGTGTACAAGTTTTGCTGGTTTTGCTAAATTTATTCCTAAGTATCTTATTCTTTTTGATGCTGTTGTAAATGGATTTAAGAAAAAATTCATTTCTGGATTTTTCATTGCTAGTGTTATAAAAATGTAATTCTGTACATTAATTTTGTCTCTTGCAACCTTGTTGAACTTGTTTATTTTGGTGTGTTTGTGTGTATGTGTATTCCTTAGGATTTTCTATGTGCAAAATCATGTCATCTGTGTATAGAGATAATGTTTTTTCTTTAAATCTGGATGCCATTCATTTCTTTTTCTTGCCTAATTGCCCTGGCTAGAACCTCCAGTCAAATGTTGAGTAGAATTGGCAAGAGTGGATTTCCTTGGATCAGATTTTTAATGTTTAGTGGTTTGGAAATACGTATTACTGACAGTGATACTTTGGGAACTTGAAAATCCAGCTTTATGTCCTCTTGTAGTAACAAAAGTAGTAAAATCTTTTATTTTAAGTTTATTTATTTTGAGAGCGAGTGGGGAAGGGGCAGAGAGAGAGGGAGAGACAGAATCCTAAGCAGGCTCTGTGCTGCGAGCGCAGAGCCCGACACGAGGCTCGAACCCATGAAGTGTGAGATCATGACCTGAGCCAAAATCGGATGCTTAACCCACTGAGCCACCCAGGTGCCCCAAAACTTCTGTTGGAATTTAGCATGCTGTTTATTTTTTGAATATTAATATGCACAATAGAGTCTAGCTTGGCTTTTTCCAAAACTTCAACGCCTCTGCTTTGTTAGCCTTATGAATTTGTTTTCTAAATGTCACTGAAGTAGGCCAACTATGGGACTTCTAAAAACATTATCTCTGATGTATATGTCCTAAGGAATTGTGTGTACTGAGTAGAGTTGAATAAGAATGAGTAATCAGGATGTTCATATTGTCTCTATTAGTGCTACTTAGTCTTAGTTTGGGTTAATAATGCTTTACAGTTCGCACATTTGAAGTAAGTTTATAATTTGTAATAGATACAGTTGACAAGCAGAGATAATGATAGTGGGAAGGTGATGAGGAGGTAGTGATTATACTACTTTTGATAATTTAATTCTACATCCAACTTCTGAAAAGCATATTTTCCTTTTTAACCCTTTTAAAAAACTCCAGTATAATTAATATGCAGTGTTATATTAGTTTCAGGTGTACAGTGTAATAATTCAATAATTCTATACATTTCTCAGTGCTCATCAAAATAAGTGCATTCTAGGGGCGCCTCGGTGACTCAGTTGGTTAAGTGTTCGACTCTTGATTGTGGCTCAGGTCATGATCTCACAGTTTGTCAGTTTGAGAATCCCTCCTCAGGAGTCTTTCTCCCTCCTTCTCTCTCTGCCCCTCCCCCGTTCATGCACACACATGTGCTTTCTCTCTGTCTCTCTCTCTAAGTAAAAAACTTAAAAAAATAAGTGTACTCTTAATCTCCTTTATCTATTTCCCCCATCTGCCCAGCTACCTCCCCTCTGGCAACCACCAGTTTGTTCTCTAATTTGTTCTCTGTATTTAAGAATGTGGTTTTTTTTTTTTGTTTCTTTTTTTCTTTGTTTTGTTTCTTAAATTCCACACGTAAGTGAAATCACATGATATTTGTCTTTCTCTGACTAACTTATTTCACTTAGCATTATAACGTCTAGGTCTATCCATGTTGTTGCATATCGCATTCTTTTTTATGGCCGAGTCATAATTCATCATGTGTATATACCACGTCTTTTTTTTAAAAAAAATTTCTTAACGTTTATTTATTATTGAGGGACAGAGAGAGACAGAGCATGAGCATGGGAGGGGCAGAGAGAGGGGGAGACACAGAATCTGAAGCAGGCTCCAGGCTCTGAGCTGTCAGCACAGAGCCTGATGCGGGGCTCAAACTCACAAACCATGAGATCATGACCTGAGCTGAAGTTGGACGCTTAACCGACTGAGCCACCCAGGTACCCCTATATACCACATCTTCTTTATCCATTTATCTATCGATGGGCACTTGTGTTGCTTCTTTATCTTCGCTTTATAAATAATGCTACAGTAAACATAGGGGTGCATATAGCTTTCTGAAGTAGTGTTTTTGTTCTCTTTGAGTAAATATGAAGGGTATATTTTCTTGCTCATATTTATTCTCTATAGAAAGAGGTGGAAGTAACTCTTCTGTACTTTATTCCTTATTGTAGATTGTTAGTACTTAGATATCCAATTCAGAAAATAGAATTTTGTTAAATATATTGAACATTTCTTGAATATATTCTGTATGTTACACTTTGCCCCATTGGAAACACCAAATAAGTATAAGCCTGTTCATTCTCTGAATGCTTGCAAGATATTTAGGAAAATCAAATGTTTGTCCTTGTACTGCTCTGTATTTGTGGTTCTGTGTGTATATCCTGTCTCCCTGACTAAATGTAAGCTCCTTGAGGAGAACCATCCTTATATTGACACAGTGTGTATCACAGTGTCTCACATATACCATGTGTTTATTATGAATTTTTGAAATCAGTAGAACAGGAAAAAAACAATATAATACTACAACTAAATACTCAAGTGAATGGCGTCACTAGTCAGTATTGTTGAATGTGAGGCAATGATGATTGGTGTGTACTGGATTTATCAGGAAAGTCTTCATGCAAGGCAGGATTATTAAGTGGACTTATAAAGTCCACTTATAAAGGATAGGTAAGAACTGAGCAAGGCGAAAGGGCATTTCAAGTAGGTGTCATAGTTTGGAGGTCAGTAAGCAGATCATATCGACTGGAATGGAAGGTTGGTATTGGCTTGTAGATAGAAGGGTGAACCAATAAGTAGGAACGTCATATTTCAGAGGCCTTTAAGGCTAGTTTGAAAGATTTGCCCTTTACTCCATTTGACATTAGCAAATCATTGAAGTTTTTGGAGCTAGAAAGTTTTGGGGCAAAGCATTACTTTAAGAATGTTTACTTGGTGATAGCATATATTATGGGCTGGAGGGAAACTTGTACCAGGAGACCACTTAGGAGGGTATGAAAATAATTGAGTTCTTCTAGTCTGTCGATTCTTAAAGAGCAGAGTTTTTTCTTTTATCTTTAGTGGCTAGCATAGTGGCTACAGCAGAATTCAATTTTACTTTTTTTGTTGGATGCATGAATGCATGAACTAGGTCATCTGGGCCTGGAGAGAGCTGTTAGCAGCAGGAAATACCCATGTGAGAAACATTTTGGAGGGAGAATTGAGGTGACTTGTTTTCTAATAGTATAAAGAGTGTGCGTAAGGTCAAAGAGGACACTCAAGTCACAGCATGGAGGATTAAGGAATCTCTAGAAATAGGAAAATCAGCTAGGGGAAGTGAGGAGCGAGAAAAGGGAGAGTCAGAGCATGTTTTTAGACTTGCAGAGTTTGAGACTGAAACACATAGTGCGTAGAGGTAGAGAGGCTCAAGTGAGAACTGAAGTCTAAGTGTATTAATTTGGATATTACTATGAAGATCCTGTCTGAGCAGGAAAAATGATTGGACTGATGAAACTCTGTGCGTGGGTACAGAGGTTGTGTGCATGTGCACATGTATACACACTCATACGCTAGAACCTGGTACGTGTGTTCAATTGCCCATACACTAATGTGCTGGTTGGTATTAGCAGAATGATGAGTACTGGTTCTTGGGGTGGGCAGAGGGGCAAAAAAAAATGCTAAAGAAGGAGACAGGAAAGGAACAGAGGTGGAAGAACTTAGCAACACAAATTTGTTAAGGAGACTTTGTAATTTGTCTTGTGTTTCAAGACGGTGTCAGCTAATAAATAATTAGGATACATTGTAGATATAAACCTGACCTTTTTGATTCCAAGCCAAATATTCTTTCCATTATACCAAAAGTTTGCATGTTTAATTTTTTCAAGGCAAGGTCCTTATCTTTAGAGAAACAGTCTTCAGGAAAGGCTTCTTAATTAGCAGGCAGTGATTGGACGGTAACATTTCTTATAGAAAAATCTTCATGTGCTTTGGATGTGGATGCTTCCACTTTTCTGCTTGGGTATTTATATTTGTAGTGTGGTAGGAGACAAAACTTGCGTGTTGTAGACAGGAATTTAAAAGATGATATCATTTCTTCCATTTGAAGAATTAATCATTTAGAAGATGCTTTTCAAAAATTTATTCATTTATTTATTTATTTTGAGAGAGAGAGAGAACGCTCGGTAGGGGCAGAGAGAGAGGTGAGAGAGAGTCCCAAGCAGAGAGAATCTGACAGCGCAGAGCCTGATGCGAGGCTTGAACTCATGAACCGTGAGATCATGACCTGAACCGGAATCAAGAGTCAGACGCTTAGCCGACAGTCACCCAGGCGTCCCTCAGAATTTTTTCTTTTTGTTAAAGTAAATGTAAACTCCTTTCTTTTTTTTTCAGAAGTGTTTTTGATGCATTCCTCAGAACATTCATGAATTAGCAAGGAAATACAAAAGGCCTGATGTTTTCTTTTCTTTCAGGGGATATCATTTTCAATGCCCAATACCCAGAGCTGCCCCCTGATTTTATCTTTGGAGAAGATGCTGAATTCCTGCCAGATCCCTCGGCTCTGCATGTGAGTACTGCAGGCTCGTTTTGGATGATCTTTATTTGTTGAAGGAAAATAAAATTAGCTTTTGACAATTGCTTGACAGATAAATTTGCCAAACACGTGGGGTTTTTTCCACCCCTTTTTTCCTCTGTCCTCTGAAATAAGTACAACTCTTCATGTGCCAACATAGTTTAAAGATTTTTTTTCATTGCAGTTTTACTTGCAGACTATTTTGAATTAAAATCTGTAGCATATTGGTTAAAATATTTTTACTTCAGCTTAAAGAGACATGTTGAAGAGATTTCTTTATTTTAACTTAATATTTCATGCCTGCAATCAATTTTCTAATGTTTACTAACACTTCATCACAGAGCTTGTTAGGGGAGTGTTTCTTGGCTCTTCAAGAGGCCTTTTTTGTATAGAAGTGAAAGTGGCAAATTTGGACTTGTATCCATATTATCTCAGTATTATTATCAGAAGGGTAAAGATCAGATTAAGTGTTCTTTATTAAGCAAGACCAAAAACTTTGTAGTTAAAGTAAAATATTTCTGGGGTTAAAGCAGGGAAAGGAGCTGTGGTACTTGTCAGAGCACATGTGGTTTACATAAAAAATTGTGTGTTTCACATTGCTCGTGGAGAAAAACATGTGCCGTTTTGTTTAAAAGGTCTGACCAGACAAAATGTCTCTTTCTTTCCCTTCTCAAGTTCAGTTTTGCCATGATGCCTATACTATAAGAGGGTTTTATTGTTCAAAACTATGTCCTTTCTTTGGTCTTTTTTGTCTCAAAGTTTTGTAATTAAAAATTTTGATGACTTTGAAATCTTGTCCCCCCCTCCCTTTTTAAAAAGGGAAGTGTTAAACAGGAAGTTTTAACCCAAACCTAAAGAATTATCTTAAATTTTGGAACACAGCCGTAAAAATGCGATTGGCAAGAGTAGGCTGGGTTTGTTGCAAAATTTCTAATAATTACACTCAAACTGCTAGTTGATTTTCAAAAATGTGTAGTTTAAGCATGGTCCCTTTAGATGCTACGTGTTACACATTGACCCCATATTGAAGCGGAGGGGCTTACCTGGAGTTAAAGAGTCAGAAGTATCTCTACAGACCTCTTCTGTGTTAAATCTGCCCAGTGGAGGGTAACATATGCTAAATGCCAAAGATGTATTACAGGCTAAGTGCTCCAGGAATTTAAAGAAGGTTGTCGGAAAAGGCTTTGTAGTAGAGGTGACACTTGGACTCACTCTCAAAGAATGGAGCCTAAGTAGGGAGTATGGCAGAGAGAATTTCAAACGGGGGGCATGACATAAGCAAATGAAATGTACAATGTATTGTAGTGCTACTGACAGGTTTGCTGAAGTGTAAGTTAATATAAGGAAGGGCTGGAAAAGGTTAGAGAGGGAAGTTGGGACAAGATTGTGGAGAACATTGAATGCTAGGTTAAGAGCCACTGAAAGAAATGATAATAACAGAATCATTCAGTAGCAATGTGGTCAGTATAATGGATCAAGGAAAGGGTAAGGAGCAGAACTGAGGACTGTTGCCAAAATCTGGGGGAGGGCGAAGAAAGGGGCTTTGAGCTAGGATGATACAAGAGGGAATACCATGAAGGAAAGGATAAGAAATATTTACAACTTCTTTTTTGGGAATTGCCTTTAAAATTTGCAAGGCACATCTTCAATATTGAAAAGTATTGTGAGAGTGTAGAATTTAAAACCCAAAAGGACCTCGAGGTTCAGCTTATTCCACTTTTCTGTTTCATTTTATTTTGTATGGGTTTTGAAATTCTTTTTATTTTAGTATTTTTTGAGAGAGAGAGCGCCTGTGCAAGGGTGAGTGTGCAAGCAGGGGAGGGGCAGAGAGGGAGGGAGAGAGAATCCCAAGCGGACTGCACACCCAGTGCCTAGTGTGAGGTGGGGCTCGATCTCACCACCCTGAGATCATGACCTAAGCCAGAATCCAGAGTCAGATGCTTAACCGACTGAGCCACCCAGGCACCCCACTATTTTTCTATTCTAATACTGAGAAAATGGACCTAGAATTGTATAATTGTGTCAGAGTTGATATTATAACGCTACTCTTCTTATATTTAGTCCCTGAGTGAAGTTTTTGCAGGTGTTTTTGAGAAATTAGCTGAAGAGGAACAGCCAAAAAAAATCAAAGCACTATGTCTAAGAGGACAATTACAAATCTAGGGGAATGCTTTCTTCAGCTATAGTCAATCTGAGGACTCAGGCAGGCTACCCAGTGCTTCTTCCGGCACCAGTAGGCAAGTCTAGAAAAGCAACCAAGGGACACCGTCTACCAGCTGGTGAGGTCCACCCAGCCCTTGAGGTACTCTGGATGTTCACTGTCATCTGGCTAAAACACTAGGACAGGATAAATGTCAGCAGACGTCTCCCTGAGCGTAGCATGCCTCCAAAGGACTTTTCCCTCACCTGTTAACAGGTTATGGTTTAATTCTTCATTTCAGGTCAGCCTTTTTTCCTTCCTTCCTGCAGTGTGCAGAACACAGTCACTAATAACCTGATTAGTCCGTATGAAGTTCTGAATGAAGGAGGGATTACATATTTCATCACCTATGGAGCAGAGAACAGAATGTCTAGAGTTTTTGGATTTTCCCCTTGAAGTACTAATTGCAGGAGGGAATGAATAGGTACCCTTAGATTCTGGGAGTGTAGTCCAAAGTAGTCGCTGTGGCAAATATGGAATTTCCCTGAAGTTACTGGGTTTTATCTTCAAAATTAATAAAAATTATTTTGCATTTGATTCCATAATATGCTTGTGCTCTTTAATAAAAAGTGTATTAAATTACAAATATTTGAGACAAAAATGTGTTCCACTTTGAGAAATACAGTTTTTGAGAATATTTTATTTATTCAATTTGTTTAAACTGGCTTCTTTCCATGAAAGGATTTGAAGTAAATTAAATAAAGGATGCACATAAAGTCAATAAAAATATGTGAGGTGCTCTAATCCATCAGATGAAGTCACCTCTTTCCACACTCAAGCTCTTCATTCACAGAGATGAGTTTCATTAAGGACTTTGAGATCCTCAGGTGAATGCAAACTACTAGATAGAGATACCAGATCCAGATAAATACTAGATAGACACCAGAGACAAGTATCTCATGGACACCAGAGTCATAAAATCATGGAGTTATAAATGTAGTTGTCCAGTGGTTCCCACTTCTGGCTATCCATTAGAATAATTTAGGAAGCCTGTTAAAAATACAGATTCCTGGATCCCACTGGAATAGCGAATTACACCTGTTAGGGAGCTGAAGAGTCATTAAATTCTCTGGGCCATTTCTATATATTAGTTTGTGAACTGCTATTGGGAATCACTCATTGAACCCATCTTTTATAGTAACGTCTCCAACAGAAGGTCATTTGTCTTTGCTTGACATTGTTTCCAGTGAGGTATCATTTTCCATTTTGGGGACAGCTTCATTTCATTTCTTTTCTTTTTTTTTTAATTACCAGCTTTATTGAGACATAGTTTATGTGCCATGCAGTCTGCCCATTTAAAGTGTATAATTCAGTGGTTTTTAGTATATTGACAGAGTTGTGTAACCATTGCCAGAGTTGAATTTACATTTTTAAAAACTGAAGTATAATTGACATTGTAACATTATTTGCTTTCAAGGGTACAACATAATGATTTGATATTTGTATTTATTGTGAAGTGATCACCACAGTGTCTAGTTAACATCTGTCACTATCAAAGTCAAATTTAAACATTAGCAGTCACTTCCCTATCCTCCCCACTCCTACCTGTATCCACTCTAAGCAGTAACTATTCTGCATTCTGTCTCTGTGGATTTGCCTGTTCTGGACAGTTCCTATAAATGGAATCGTACAATATGTGATCCTTTGTGACTGACCAGTTTCATCAGCATACAGTTTTCAACGTGTCATGTATCACTACTTCATTATTTATTGCTAAATAATATTACATTGTGTGCATATACCACATTTTATGTATCCATCATCAGTTGATAAACATTTGGGTTGTTTTTATGTTTTGGCTATTATAAGGACTGTTTTAATTGTTCTTGGATATATCCCTAGGAGTAGAATTGCTGTGTCAAATGGTGACTATGTTTAGCTTCTTGAGAAACTCCCAGGCTGCTTTCCAAAGTGGCTATACCATTTTACATGCCCACCAGCAATATAAGTGTTCCAGTTTCTCCACACCCAAATAACCAAAATTTGTTATTATCTGTGTTTTTGATTATAGCCTGTGAAGTGGTATCTCATTGTGGTTGTGGTTTGTGTTTTGCTGATGGCTAATGGCGTTTTGCATCTTTTCATGTCCTTATTGGCCATTTTTATAACTTCTTTGGAGAAGTGTCTGTTCAAATCCTTTGCCCATTTTTTAAATTGCGTTATTTGCCTTCTGTTGTTGAGGTGTAAGAGTTCATTGTATATTCCGGATATAAGGTATATGACTTGGCACAATTTTCTTCCATTCTGTGGATTGTCTTTTAACTTTCTAGGTAGCATTGTTTGAAGGACAAAAAATATTTAAGTCTAACTTCTCTACATTTTATTTTGTTGTGTGTGCTTTCGATTTCACATCTAAGAAACCATTGCCTAGCCCAAGGTTATGAAATCTTACCATTATCCTTTCCTTAAAAACTTCTGGAATTTTTTTGCTGACATTTAGGTATTTGATCCATTTGGGGTTAATTTTTGTGTATTGTGTGAGATAGGGGCCCTATTTCATTGTTTTATAAGTGGAGATCCAGATGTCTAAATATGATTTATTGGAAAAACTGTTTTTTCCTGTTGAGTTCTTTTGACATTCTTGCTGAAACTCAGTTGACTATAAATGTGAGGGTGTATTTCTGAACTTGCCTTTCTATTGATTTGATCTGTATTTTAACCTTATACAGTACCACACTGTCTTGACTGCTGTGACTTTGTAATAAGTTTTGAAGTGTGAAATATGAGTTTTCCAACTTTGTTCTTCTTTTCCAAGAATCCTTTGATTGTTGTGGGTCCCTTGCATTTCCTAGGATCAGCTTGTCAGTTTCTTCTGAGAGCCCAGCTGGGATTTTGATAGGAATTGCGTTGAATCTAGATCCAGCTAGAGAATTGCTATTCACCGCTTTCATTCATAACTCTCTTCCCCCATTTATCTGAATGGCTTGCTTCCCTCCTATTTTCAAATGTCATTGTATTGGAGAGGCCTTTCCTGGTGTCCTTATACAAAGTAGTAGTAACACCCTCCCCATTTGGCTGTCATTTTTATTTTATTTTATTTTTTTAAAAATTTTTTTAACATTTATTTATTTTTGAGACAGAGAGAGACAGAGCGTGAACAGGGGAGGGGCAGAGAGGGAGCGAGACACAGAATCTGAAACAGGCTTCAGGCTCTGAGCTGTCAGCACAGAGCCCGACGCGGGGCTCGAGCTCACAGACCGTGAGATCGTGACCTGAGCCGAAGTCGGACGCTTAACCGACCGAGCCACCCAGGCGCCCCTACGCTGTCATTTTTAAATCATGCTTTGTTTTCTTCTTTGCACTTAACTACCATTTGATAAATTTTTGGTTGCTTATTTGTTTGGTACCTCTGTCCCAGGGTAACCAATGGCCCTGGTGTGCCTGAGGCTGATGGGTTTTCTGGAATGTAGTGCCTTCAGTGCTGAAACTGGGTAGTCCCAGGCAAATTGGGATAGAGGGTTCCCCTTGTTTCTTCACTGGAATGAAAGCCTCTTGAGAGAATGAATTCATTTTCTTCACTGCCGTGTCCTAGTATCTAGAAAAGTGTCTGGTGTGTGGAGGTGCACAATATATGTTTGTTAGATGAACAGGTCTCCCCTAAGTTTGTGTATTTCTTAAGGGACTTGTTGGTTTCCAAGACTCGAAAAGATGTTTTAGATGAAAATTTCAAAATAGAAGAAGAGATTCAGTTTTAGAGAAACTGGGAGATAAAAATCAGTTAGCAGAATCTCTGAGGCAGTGATTTTCAGCCTCAGTTTTGCAATGCCCTGTGGTATGTTTGGCTACCCAGAGGGCATTGTGAAATTCTTTCCCCAAAAGTAATAATGATAATTCCCTTTAATTTAAAATAAAATTGCACCAAGGAGGAAGGGTGGTTCAGAAGTTTAAATGAGAAGGACATGTTGCAATTATAGCAAAAGTGGAAGCCACTGATATCTGACTTCCTAGTTTGAAGAAGGTAAGAGCGGTCTTGGGTTTGGGACAAGCACCTTCACGGTAGGGAATCTAATGTTACTCATTCCTTCACTGATTTTTCTGCTCATATGGAATGTAAGTGTAGAAAGAAGGATTGTGCTGACACCTTGTCACTGCTCCCCTGCTCGCTCTTCACTGTGCCTTCCGAAGGACATCTTTTGAATGTGTCCTTGCAAAACAGTGCCCGTCCCGTGTGTACATGAAATGTATGTGAAGAATGTGCTTTGCTGAGATGGACTGCATGGCCCATGGCTGCAAAATGCCGTCCAGGTGTGTGGTGCTCCTATTCCGAGACACTTCCCTGTGCCATGGCCTACAGCACATTTTAAAACCGCAATCTCTTTCATTTTTCAAATATTTATTTACTGCCTCGTTTGAGACCCTTAAAAGACTCCTCTTTAGCCCTAAAGCTGGACATAATGCTCAAGACAGAGAAGTGAATGAAACTGCAGCCTGAGGCGATACGTGCAGGGATGGGGGTGTGTGCCCATGATGCCGTGGGGATAATTGGAGGAGTGCTCTACCAGCTCCGAGCACAGGAAGTGTTGAGACTAAGGAACAGATTCTTTGATCATTTATAAAAGATCCACATTTTTATATAACTTATAGAAGAATGATGTATCTACAGGAGAGTGTGCAAATCACAAGTGTCTTACATGGAGAATTTCCAAAAAATAAACATACCATGTAACCAGCACTTAGATCAGGATCGGTTCGATGCGGGGCTCAAATTCATGAACTATGAGATTGTGACCTGAGCCGAAATCAGGAGTCGACTGAGCCACCTGGGCGCCCCATTACCCCACATTTATTTGTGAGCTTCACCCCTGTAGTTTGTTATTGTTGTTTGCTCATTCCATTGCATGAGCGCAGAGCAGTTTATTTATTCATTCTAGTATTGATCGACATTTGGATTCTTTTTAGGATTTCGCTGTTGTGAATAGTGCTATCATGAATATCCTTGTGCCTGTCTCAGTGAGTATGTGTGTGCATTTCTGAGGGGTATATACGGAAGGGCTATCTTGCTGGGCCACGTGGTGTAGAGGGTTAAGGAGAGGATTAATAAACACGCGTGCGCGCGCACATGTTTAATTTTGAAGGTATGTGTTATAACTGGGCTTTAAAAGCCCAGTTGTAGGAAGACAGAACATCTTGAAAGTACAAACAAGGTACCCTTAAAAGGAAACTTGACCAGTTTATCATTCGGAGTTTAGTCAGGAGCAGAAACCATACCAGTAACTCAGATAGGGAAAATTGAGTAACGAGAATTATTAGCTACTTAACGGAGTAGAAGAGCACTCTAGAGAATGCAAAGCACAGCGGTTGTAGAAAGCAGCTACTCCGTGGCTGAGAGAGAATACCCAAGAGGGAACAAACTTGGAAGGCTCCTTCCCTGGGTCTTCGTTCCCTGCCCCGGGCTGACATTCTGTCCTCCTTGTTGGAGAGGGTGTGACTGCAGCCCACTGGATTATGGAGATTTGCACTTGGGGGTGCCGCAGACCAGAACTGGTGTGGCCTACTGGGTGCTGGTGGGCCAGGGTGGCGAGTGGAAATGGGCTGGGTGCCGGTTAAACAGGCTGGAGGGTGGCACTCCTGGGTCTCCTGCATGCCTCTGGCAGTGGCACCATAGGGGCAACTATGGAAAGTGCCTCAGAACCGGGATTAGAAGCTCCTCCCTCTGTTATGCCTTGCGCTGTCCCTCCATCACTTTCTACTGACCAGCTAAACATTGCACCAGCTGGCAAAGAAAAAGTGTTTGCGGGGTCCAGTCCCAGTTTCATAAACAGGACAAACGAGTAGATTGGGAAGAGGAGCGGCAGTAAATGAATAGCACAACTAGACAATGCCAAACTTCTCTTCCAGTGTATTGTTTTCTGTTGTGTCTACTCTACTGTTAAGTCCACTTAATGAGTTCTTATTTTTAGTAATATGTTTTTCAATTCCACAACGCTTTGGTGAATTTATCTTTTTATCTATAGTTTTGCCATTTTATTGCACATGCTAATCCTATTTATTTTCCAGTCCTGTGAGCCAGTTGTAATATCTGGACTATCCTAGGGTCTGTTTATTTTGCCTGCTTTTTTCTTTAGTTATCAGTCACGTGGTTCTGTATTTGCCGTCTTTCGTAGTTTTGAGTGAATGTCAGACATTCCTGTTTAAAAAAAAAAAAAAAAGCAACCATAGAGGCTTCAGATGATGTGATCATCTTACAGAGAGAGGGTTCATTGTCCCCTCTCCTAGGCAGAGAGTGTTGATTCATCACCTGAAGCTATATGGGACTCTGCTGGGTTGAGGCTGGTTTATGTCTTTGGTAAGGGTCGTCTACCTGTGGTTCACTATGATTTCTGAGGTAGAGTTCTTCAGGGCTTTTTTGTGAAAGTCTGGAGTGGTCAGTGTTCTAAGACACTTCTAAGATCCTTGGCTTATGAAATATTTTAAAGTAGAATTCCACATCATTTACCAAATATTCAAATACCTAGCATGGATCTTTGCCCCAATAGATTTGAAATTCTAAATTTTCGATTATAAGACTGTTGATAGGTCGGCTCTGCTTTTCAGAGGTACTTGCTTAATTTTAGCTTCTTGCCCATGGGCGGCCACAGAATTCATCAAATATCTTGAGGATAACTGGCTACATGTTTGATGTCTCTAAAGGCTCTGCCAAAAGTTCTAAATGATTTTTCTGAGTCCAGCAGCAGCTTTGTGACTGTGCAAAGCCTGGATTCTCAGCCTCCCTCTTGTGCCTGGAATTTGCAAATGTCCCCAGGGTAAAAGCAGAAGTCAGTTGTTTTGCATTTTTGAGAACATATAATTTTACCCTTTACTTTCATAGCAAAAACACACAAAACTTTAGTGGACCATAAAATACTACTCGCTTTGTTGGCAAGAATACAGAATTAATACAAAGTATTAATTAAAAATATTTGACGTTAATAAAAATGTTAAGTAACATTAATTAGTAAAATGTTTGAAAACAGTGTACTTCTTCCTTTTTTATGAAAACCTAGACTTTAAGTTCCAGTAGGTTTTTCTAAGGTAGAAATAAGGGTGAATGTTATTTAGAGGTGGCATCTCATGCTCTCTCGAGTTGAATGCAGCTTGGATTCAAAGGATGCATTTATGTATGATCCAAGTGAATACGAGAGAATTACTAGAAATTTTGATGCAAAATTGGTTTATGTGCTGATGAGTTAAAAACTCAATTTGTACTTCTACTCAATATCACTGTTTTTACTTATCAGCCATGGAAACATTTTATGAGGTAGGAGGGATGTCAATGTTATTCTTTGTAAAATGTACCTCCTAAGGGGAGATGGTGGAAGACTTTGGTTTAAAAACGTTGATTTGTGATTTCATCTATTTTTCCAAAGGCATTGCTGTTACAACTAACTGTAGATTAAGGAGTGGAGTGTTAACATATACACATGTCTATATACACGTATAATTTTGAAGGCGTGTGTTATAAACAGGGCTTTAAAAGCACAGTTGTAGAAAAACAGAGCATCTTGAAAGTACAAACAAGGGACATTTAAGATGTTCACTCTCATAAGACAAATGAAAAAAAAAAAGGCAAACCAAGTTATTTTTTGAAATCCAATGGCAAATATAACATTTAGCAGATGTTACCAGTTTTGATTTACTCGATTGAATTTGCAAAAATGCTTTTGGGAAAATGAGGTACTGAGTTGCATGTGACGCATTTCAGCTTAAGAATTTGCTCTCCCAGAGCAAGAGGAGTTAGTTCATGATCAGTGTTTGGAGATTGCTCATTGTCGTTGGTTGGTTGATTTCCTTTGTTATCCTCTCTTTATCACCTTCTACCCTCTCCAGCATTGTCCTCTGAGAGTTGGGTTTTAAAGTTATGATAACATATTTTTATTATTATTAACATATAAAATATAGGCAAGTGCCAAGAAAACAAATCTATAATTGTGCACAATTTAGAGACGAGTGTTAATGTATAATGAAGTTAATGTCTTTACTCCTAGTGTTTTTCTGCATCTGTGTCACCTGTACGTATGTCCTCCACAGTTGTCAGTGATTTTTACTTTATATATTATCGTAAGCATGTCTCTGATGACATTACAGATTGATCTGAAACATCTTTTAAAATTGGCTTCTATTCTTTTGACCTGTTCTGATGGTTAGTACTTACCCAGGCAAATAAAAGGTGTATCGGAAACCAGTCCTTTTTCTTTAAATTTCTCATAAAAAACGCTGACTGCCTGCCGCTTAAGGCTGTTAACTAAGTGAAATGATAATTTGTGAATTCTTAGTAACTAATAGTAGTTTATGGTTAATAACTGAACTAAAAACAGTCTTAATTCATCGTTGTAAGTCTTATGGCTATGAACAGGGATTCTGCCCATGTTTCTCTTAAGAAAATAAGAGTGGAACGAAAGTTTTAGTGAAACTGCATCAGAATTGTTTCTGGCTAGCATACACACAACATTGAGTTGGAGATGAAGAACTCTGCCTTTCAAGAGGACCTTGGCTTGTTTGGAGAAACAGGACTTAAACTTAAAAAGAGAAATATTGTAGCAAATTGTAGTATACTGTCATGGCACCCTGATACTATCTCTGGAGCACTACTATTTTGTCCAGTAATTGTGTGTTTCCATTTTTGTCTTTTCTACCATTCCCTGAGCACCTTGAAGCAGAGACCGTATCTTATTCATCTTTAATTTATAACACTTACGTGTGGTAAAGGGACTTAGTAAGTACACACCAATACATATATTTTTTTAAATGCATCGATATGCTAAGTACCACATTAATGGCACCGGAGTTCTGATGGGGTAGTGATTGTGGAGTCTGTGGTGATCTGAGGCTTCATGGAGGTAGGAGGGTTTTACCTGGGTCTTCAAGCAGGGGATAGGATTTAGAAAATGAACAGAGGGGATGGCGCTGTGGGCAGGGGGACAGAGCTTCCAGAGAAGCATCACGAACCAAGGATAACATATTGGAAGCACTGAGCAGCAAACCGGTTTTATTGGGGGAGAGTTTGCATGGGCAAATATTAGAAAATACAGTTACAGAGGTAGATTGAGGTGAAATTGTAAGGGGTTTGGAATCCAAAGCTAAAGATTACTCATTACTAGCAGAGCCTCTGATTTTAAGGAACTACTGCAGACTTACTAGGTTTTGTTTTCCTTTTTAGAAAAAGACATTGAAGCTTTTGTGAGATGTTCATGATCTAGGTAATTTTTTTTCCCCCCTGTGGTATTGAGGATTACAGAAATTTTTGGTATCTTTACTTTGTAGCCACCTGCGGTTAAGTGCACTTCTGGAAATTGTTATGAACTTCATGTACGCGCATTAGTTTTTCAGAGGAGTCAAATTTTTATTATATATTTTTAAAGAAAAATGTGCGGTTAACTGTTGATTATATTCCTTTAGAATCTTGAAATTGATTATTTCACATTCTCCACTTGTTTCCGAGGCTGGTCTTCCAATTTGCTTGATTTGTGTGCTTTTGGTATACAGGGCCTGATGAGTGAATAACCCTAACAGAGTTTTAATTTTAGAACTTTTAGAATTTTTAGGTTTAGATTTATGGAATTATCGCAAAGATAGTGCAGTGTTTCTGCATGCCCCACGTTCAGTTTCCCCTGGTGTTATTAACATCTTACATGACTGTGATTCATATGTGAACATTAATGAACCAATATTGATACAGTATTATTAACTAAAGCCCTTACTTTATTCAGATTCTCTTAGTTTGTTTTTTTTTTTTTTTTTTTAAATAATGTTCTTTTTCTGTTCAGGATCCTGTCCAAGATACCACATTACGTTAGTCTTGCATAATCTTCATGTCTGTTTAGGTTGTGGCAGTTTCTCAGACTTCCCTTGTTTTTGATGACCTTGACAGTTTGGATGAGTACTGGTCAGCTCTGTTGATTACGGGATGGATTATGCTGGCCAAGGCACCTAGTACCTATGCCTATATTTATTGATAAAACTCTTAATATTATTCCCAGTGTCACAAGGCTGTTCTGGGAGGAAGGAAAGTAATATTTGAGTGGAAAAATAGAAATAAAATTGTGGGTGTGGAAACCAAAATGACCAAGGGCAACATAATAATGATAAGTACAGAGAGCTTGGCAAATATTTGTATTTTCAAAGAAGTCCCCTTGTTTCCCTATATAATTGGAAGCAGCTTATTCTGCTTTTTGAGCTTACATTTGAACTCATATAAATGTGAGGTTTTGTACTTTATTTGAAAGTCTTTAGGTTTGGGATTATTTTGCTGTACTTGGGTTATCTGTGGGGGTGGGAACATTTTAAAAAGGAGAAGAGCCTCATAAATTTGAACCTGGTTCTAATGTATGCTTTCTCCAACATTTTAAAAAAGCTAAAAAAAAAAAAAAAACAAAAAAAAAACCTCTTAGCCATTTAAAAACATTTTTCGGAGAAATTATCTGCATCCGGCTGAGAATTTTATGCCAAACTGCAGCCCCCACACAGGCTTTGGAGAGCCAAGATATTTAAACCTGCAAAGTGCCAGCTCAACCCTTACGCTGGTCTGATGTAATCAGTTAACCACAGAGTGGTTTGTAGCCTTGAACTGACAATGACTCAGTAGACCTTGTATACATTAAAAAATGTTTTTAAGTTATTGGGATTATGAAAATACCATAGAAGCACAATATTATTATAAGCAAAACATTCAACACATTTATAATGTAGTTTCTTGACTGTATTTCAAGAACATTTATGAAGAAGCCATATTGAAAAGTAAAAAGTCTGGATTATTATAGATTTTTTAAAAGAAAGGAAGCAAATTACTTATAGGATCTAAAATTGTCTACCAGAGATCATCACTCATTTGAAATCAAAGGGGTCCTTTAGGAGATTTGAAAAATTCATCGGTAAGGACTAATATAACAATTGTATATCATTTGTATGTTCAAAGGACATTTTAAAAGGATTTATTTATTTTATTGATTTGGAGGTACTTGGAAGGTTACCATGGACTTTAGCTCAGTAAGCCCCTGTAGGAAGTATTTTAAAAATGCAAAATTTGTCCCAAGGAAGTTTGATTTTAATTTAAAAACTAATATATTAAAAGTGTGAGTTAATCATTTGTTTTACTTTCAACCCTACCTCAGTACTGCTCCTGAGCCCAAATTCACTAAATCCACTCATATTAAGTTAAAAGCATTTTAGAGTCAGGAAAAGATGAAATAACTATTTTAGACATTTGGGTTTGTGTGTTTGTATTGATACATGAATAGAACTGAACAGAAATGATTTTGAGATATTAGCTGTAGATTTATGTTGAAAATGTATCTTTTCTGGGGCGCCTGGGTGGCTCAGTCAGTTGGGCGTCTGACTTTGCCTCAGGTCATGATCTCATGGTCTGTGAGTTCGAGCCCCAAGTCGGCTGTGTGCTGACAGCTCGGAGCCTGGAGCCTGCTTTGGATTCTGTGTCTCCCTCTCTCTCTGTTCCTCCCCTGCTCATGTTCTGTCTCTCTCTGTCTCAAAAATAAATAAAAACATTAAAAAAATTTTTAAAAACTGTGCCTTTTCTAGCTTAAAGTGAATAAATTGACACCCTTAATATATTTTGAATGAGAAAATCTATTAATAGTAATTTGCAAACTTTGAAGACTAAAAATAAATCCATTAACATGACTTTAACTTCCTGAAGAGAGGCTAGGCACCATTTCTTTTGTTAGTACTTTTTAGACCTTTTTATTTATAATCATTAAAGTTGTAATGTAAATGTGCTGTTTTACAGCATGTCCTGTGAGAATTTTGTTTTCTAAGAAAATAATGCAATAGAAGATGTTTATAAAATCTAAGGTAGGGGCACCTGGGTGGCCCAGTCAGTTAAGCATCTGACTCTTGATTTCAGCTTAGGTCATGATCTCACGATTGTGAGATCGACTCCCACGTTGGGCTCCATGCTGAGCATAGAGCCTGCTTGAGACTCTCTCTCTCTGTCTCTCTCTCTCTGTCTCTCTCTCTCTGTCTCTCTCTTTCTCCCCCTCTCCCTCTCTCTCCCTCTCTCCCTCCCCCCTCCCCTTTCCCTCCCCCTCTCCCCCACCCTCTTTCTCTCTCCCACTCCCTCTCCCTTCCTCTGCTCCTCCCCATGTGCGCTCTCTTTCCACAAAAAAAAAAAAAAAAAAGAAATTAAGGAAAAGGATTAATGAAAAGTTTGAAAATTGAGAAACCTTAGTCGATTAAAAAATTAAGATCAGTTTAATGATAGAGCTTTTTAAAATGTTTAACATCAATTTATGACTGTAAATTTGTAACTAGCCATTTTTAGACACAAAAACATAATTCTTAGATAGTTTTTAGAAATCAGAGCGAAACAATATTCTTTGTAACCATAGAATTGATTCATTTTTAAAGACTTTGTATTATGGAGAATTTCAAACATATATAAAAGTAAACAGTATTGTATAATGAGTCTTCATGGCTCTGTCACTTAGCTTCAAGAATTGTCAACTCATATTCTGTCTTGTTTCATCTGTATCTACATTCACTTATCTCTTACCATATTATTTTGAAGCAAATCCCATACATTATGTCATTTCATCTGTAAATACTTTTGTATTTACTCAAAAAGATAAGGAATCTTTGGGGTGCCTGCATGGCTCAGTCAGTTGAACGTCCGACTTTGGCTCAGGTCATGATCTCATGGTTCGTGAGTTCGAGCCCTGAGTCGGGCTCTGGGCTGACAGCTCAGAGCCTGGAGCCTGCTTCAGATTCTGTGACTCCCTCTCTTTCTGTCTCTCCCCTCCTTGCACTCTTGTCTCTGTCTCTCTCAAAAATAAATAAACATTAAAAAAATTAATAAAAAGATAAGGAATCATTATTTATATATTATAGTTATTATCTTATTATCATTAACATACAGTGTTTTATTAGTTTCAGGTTAGTTAACATACAGTGTAATATTAGTTTCAGGTGTACAATGTAGTGATTCAACACTTTCATACATTACCCGGTACTCATCACAACAAGTGCACTCCTGAATCCCCATCACCAAATTTAACCTGTCCCCCACCCACCTCATCTCTGGTAGCCATCAGTTTGTGGTTAGACTCTATAATTAAGAGTCTGTTTCTTGGTTTGTTTCTCTTTCTCTTTTTTTTTTCTCGCCCTTTGCTTGTTTGTTCTGTTTCTTAAATCCCACATATGAGTGAAATCATACAGTACTCGTCTTTCTCTGACTGACTTATCTCACTTAGCATAATACTCTCTAGGTCTATCCATGTCGTTGCAAATAGCAAGATTTCGTTCTTTTTTATGGCTGAATAATATTCCGTTGTGTGTGTGTATACGTACACACACAGACACACATATGTATACACCACATCTTCTTTATCCATGCATTCATTCGTTGATGGACACTTGCGCTGCTTTCATAATTGTATTTTCATAAATAATGCTGCTATAAACATAGGGGTGCAGCTATCCCTTTGAATTAGTGTTCCTCTATCTTTTGGGTAAATACTCACTAGTGTGATTGCTGGATCATAAGGTAACTCTATTTTTAACTTCCTGAGGAACTTCTGCACAGTCTGCCACAGTGGCTGCGCCAGTTTGCATTCCCACCGGCAGTGCACGAGTGTTTGTTTTTCTCCACATCCTCGCCCACACCTGTTGTGTCTAGTGTTTTTAATTTCAGCCATTCTGACAGGTGTGAGGTGATAAGAAGTCTTTTAAGAGACATAGCCAAAATACTGTTATCTTGCCTAAAAACATTGCCAGGAATTCCCTAGCATCACCAATAACCAGTGTTCAAATTTCAAATTGTTTGAGCCAAAATCTACACGCTGTGATTAATTGTTAGGTCTTTTAGCTGCTAAGTTTCTTGGAGCTGATAAGTTTTCTCCATCTTCATTTTCTCCCATGTGCAGTTTGTGGTTGAAGAAGTAGGGCCATTGTCTTTTGAAATTACCACACACTGGATTTTGTTGATTGTATGCCTGTGGCATAGTTTAACATGTTCCTTTGTTCCCCTGAATTTCCTATAAATTGATAGGTAGATACATGTCTCAGATTTCATGTACCTTTAACCATTTGGTCATAGTCACAAACCAAAAATAAGCCCCACCCCTCAAAAAAATAAGAGGTTCTTAATTTTGTAACAGCCGTCATAGGGACTATGTGCTCTATTTTATACATGAGATATATAAAGGCATTTTAGTTTTTACTTAGGTAATTGTATATACTGCATGACTAAAGATTAAGATTGATAATGACACAGGATATAGCAAAATGAGACAAATATCGTGTATAGTAATTTGAAGAGAATTGTCAGAAACAACAGAAGGATTATAAAGATGCATTATCCTAGAGTTATTTAAAGACAGATAACCCTATTCACTTAACCCCCTACTGATACCATTTTTTTAAAAAGGCAGCATTATAATACATTCTCATAATAATGACCTTGATGCATCAGGAAAGGTGAATTATATTTAATGTGGCTTAGTTTTAAAGAATAACAACAACTAGAGAGTCAACAGTTTGGCACTTCAAGGATTGAAGAATTATAGATCATAGTTGTAAAATGTGATGTGGTTAATCTGTAATCCCTGTTAATAGTATGTAATATGTGCACTTTAAATATAGGAGCCATATGTTAAAAATCACAGAAATTCTACTTTATCAAGAATAATTGGGAAATAAGGTATACTGATTAATCAAATATTTAGACTCTAAAAGTTTACTGGATAAGCCATATATGGGTCACCAATTCTTTTAAAATAATAGAATTTTGATAAAATGCCCTTTACTCTAAAAGTAGAACATAATGTGATCTTTCTTTAATGATTCAGAAAATTTTAAGGGACTATTTATCACATCAGCATTATTATTATTAACCTTGATTATTATTATGTTTAGCTGCATAGTAGAATTGATTAATGCAGATTTACAAAGTAATGTTAGTTACCAGAGAATTCTTACTGGATCAAGGAAGTCTGAATGGGCTTTGTGACTGTGGTATTCACAGAGCATCAAATAGAGAGATGTATAGGAATTGGTATGCATGGATATGTATGTGTGACTGCATGTGTGGGTACGTCCAACTGTGTGCACATGTGTACATATTACTATTAAATTTGTAATGTATATTGTTACACACACACACACACACACACACACACACACACACACACACACTAGCTTGTGACATGTGCAGCCATTACCAGTACTAAGGAAGTTGCAAATTGAAGGAATTTGATCAAAATTTACCAAAAGGAAATTGGCTCCAAGGCATTATGATTTTGGCTAGAGAAGATAGTGATCCTGGCACAGTATACTCTCTATTTCCTTGTGAGAGCTCCAAGATTAAATGAATTAGCTACATAGAGGCAGATGCTTGGTAGTTTTCTGGAAGCGCAATTATAAGGTTTATGAAAAACAGGAAGATCAACATCTCATGCAGGTTTTTTTTTTTTTTTTTGAACTGGGAACTGATTTAATGTGCTATTTTGTATCCCTTAGACCTTGTCTATTGAGGCATGATAATTTGATTTTGTTTTTATAGCTGTGTTTTTTTTACATTCTTATTTTAAGTGTGCTAACCTTTGGAAAGAAATTCTATCTTGAAATGCTTTTAAGATAATATTTTTCAGACTGTTCAAACTTTTAATGATTGATGACTATAATTAGTCATATTGCAATATTGTATTTTCAGAATTGCTGTTCAGTTTCCCTTGTCTACTTCTGCTTATAACCGCAGATTAGTTTAGCTCCCAGTAGCCAGTATCTTTCTTGACCCTGGAAAAGTTTTGAATCCTTTAATATATTTAACGTAGTTTATAATTAATTGAATAGTAGTGATCATTCACTTGACAAATAGTTGGAGTGTCCACGTTGAATAGCCGGTGTCCAGCCCAACCCTTGCACAAAGAGGAATGGTACCACTATCCCTGTTCTCATACCGTTTATAGTCTAATAGAGGGAAGGTAATGTGAAGTAACTATATCACCCAGACAGTCATTTGCTTTACAAACATTAGTGGGCACATTGAATAGGAGAATTTTCTTTTTATCTTTCATTTTCAGTGCCTGAGAAACCTTAGCCATTTTTTTTTTCTGTTGCATTTTGCTTACACTAATAAACACCTTATGTATCTACCACAAATGAAGGAACTGTGGAGGGAACTAAAAATATCTTGAGGAAATGCCCTAAAATCTTAATTCAGGTGTTGCAAACTCAGATGCCTAAAGGAACCAGCCAAGTAATAAAAATGAGTGAAAAAGATAGGTCCAAAGGCACTTGTAATTGGTGGGGATTGTGACCTCTGAAGTGTATATGCTTTGTCTGAAGGTTTTAAAGTAAAAAATGTGTGTGGCTTGAAGAAAGCATGCCTGCACTCTGAGGCTGCCGATTGCAACCCCTCTTTGATTCCTTCATATTAATGGAAGCATCACAAAAACATTTAAGGGAAAAGTTGGTGATTTAAAGTTAAATATGTCCAATTTAAGAATGATCATACAATTTAGTAAGCTATTTGGTGCTTTTTTTTTCTGGAGCATAGGTGACATTAAATTAGGGATGATGGGATTCTAGGAGGAGCCTGGAATATACTATTGATCTAGGCAGGTGAGGGGATCAAGTTTAGAAGAATTATTAGTGCAGGAGAAACAGAAATTAGTAAGAATGATGTTGACTCCTCATTTCTGAAGACTTTTTTTTTTTTTTCTGGATATAGAGTGCCCTGAATTCCATGTGTTAATTACTAGAGGCAGGCAGAGGTCTGGAGACCATTCTGTTACTGCCTGGGAAATGTGTGAGGCAACTTGAATGGAAAACTTTAGTGGATGGAGCATTTTGCCATCATTTAGGCAGTGGATCTTATGTGAAGGCCTAATGAGTTTATGTGAAATTACTTGGGTCTTTGATCTCAGGGAGAGAACTCATCAGAAAGATGATCAGATTTTCTGGCTTCTGCCTTGCATTGGAATGCCTGAATGTGGCTCCAAAAATCACGAAACAAATTTTCTAGGGCCAGGGAGTATGTATCATTCCAGGTCTGCTGAATCAGTGTCTCAGTGGGTAGGACCCAAGAATCTGTCTTTTTCAGATGCCTCCATGGTTACTCTGATGATAACCAGGATGAGAGCTACAGCTGTAGGTAGATATCAGGCTTTCTTGGTCAATGAAGATTGTATATTGATAGCCCTCTGTTAAAGGAATTTTTAAAAATGGTATTTAGGGGTAAAAAGAGCCTCATTCTGTTGGATGGTAGTGAGCTGTTGGCATTAGAAATTGGTAGCTCTGTATGTTAGGGCTTTGTTAAGATTCTTGAGGCATTTCATTGGAGGGGTACACGTGATTAAATAATTGAGGTCCAGGGATGGCTGTTTGGATGGCACATTTGAAACAGATGCTTTTCTTTGGTTGGCTGTGAGGGGCACCACAGCTTTGAAAGGACTGATGAGGAATGGCTTTGGGGGCTAGAGAGGGATGGTGAGTTTAAGAAAGGGAAAATTGATACAACTGAGTAATTGCTGTGTATTGCTCAGTTTACAAATGGTTCAAAGGCAGTCACTGTGGCTGCTTTGTGGGGGCCCTGTTTTCGTGTCTCTGCAGAGAGAGAACGTGTGCAAAAGATGTAAAAGCTTACTGGTCAAAGGTGCACATTTCAAGCTTGGCACGGAGCCAGCATTCATGAGCTGCCATAGTACAGTTCGTACGTGCTGGTTATGTTTCAGTCAACTGGAGGGAAGGTAGAAATATCTCCTGGGCACAGGACCATGAAGCCAGAGAAGACCTCCTCTCTAAGCTCAGTGCTGAGGAAGTGACATGCTGCTGCTTGTCAGATACAACCTCCGAATACACGTCAGTAACCAGAGCGTCTTTATCTGGTCTAGAACAGTTGCTCATTTTTCTCTTCTATGCCCTTCAGCGGCACTGTTGGCTTCTACAAGAAGTCTCACTTTATTCCCCCCTCCCCCCCCCCCAATCCAATACCTGACTGGTGTGTGAAAAGCTCTACCTCAGGTCCATTTTAACTTGGTTTCTTTGAATGAGTTGTAATATACAAGGGTAGAGTCTTCCATCTTTCCCTCCTTCCTTCCCTTTTATTATTTTTCCCCTAAGAGAAATGATTGTAATCATTATTGGCTTAGTGGAAATAGATTAAACCCTCTGCATAGATTTTTCTGCAAATAGCATAAGGAGCTACTTAACTTTTTTCTCTGGCAGAAAACATCACACCCAAACTGAGGCAATACTTTGGGGTTAAAGATCTCTTCAATAGTTATATGGCCTCATAAGAGTTCATGTACCTCTTCGTCTGTTCTTTTCTCCTGGAGGAGGTATGGAGATACGGTGTTATGATGTATCAGCTTTCTTTTATTCCTCCCCCCTCTTCTCACTTTTTCCTTCTCTTCTTGCTCTTTCACAGAAAATCTGATTGAAGCTGGCTTAAACAATAAAGGGAATCCATTGGCTTACAGAACTTAAAAGACCAAAGGTGGGCTTCAGATAAGGCTTGGTCCAATGGCTGAAATAATGTAATTTCAGGACCTAGTTTCTTCCTGTTTCTGTTTCTTTTCTGCTCTGCCTTTCACTGTGCGGACTTTATTCTTAGTCTCTATATCCATCCAGCAGCTCAGTCCCTTCCCTTGTGAATACAGAGTTGTTACTCCGGTTCAGACTTTATATTCTCCTACTGCGGAAGGAAAGAACGCTTTTATTTCTCGGAAGTCTCAACTGATGTCTTCATTTATCTCACTGGGTTTGATTGGATATGTGCCCATAGTTGAATCAAATGTAGGTGCTAAGTGTGGAGGAAATGTTGATAGGGTTAGGCGGTCAGGACCCATGGAGCTTGGAGTGGAGGTTCTTACTCAAAACCCATGCCTGAGAATGGGGAGGAGTGGTTTCCCAAAGGAAACTTGTGTTACCAAAAGGAGGGAAATGGGTGTTGGACATCAAACAATACATGTCTTCTAAATGTGGATTTAGAACAAGGACATTATATGGACCTGGGGCTAAGAGGTAGAGTTTTTAGGGGGAAGGATAAAGATACTGAAAGCTTTTCCTATCCCATGTATTATATTTTGTGGCTATCTTTTCATTTGGTCGGTGTTACTTTGAATCGTTTTTTTCTTTCTTTTAGCTGCTTGTGGCTGGTATAAGAAGAAGAGCTTGGGGTAGCTTCTTTTTTAGCTGACGTTTCCTCTAGTCTTTTACACAAAAATTGTGTTACTAGGACAAATGGTGACTTTAAGACCACTGGCCAGGAAGGTCCAAGACTGGGATTTTGACTAAGAGGAGGAGTATCTGGCAAGTCCGTAGGTCTGGAATTCAGTCCTGGAAGCTCAGCTAAGGTCAGGAGAAACAGTTGTATAATATAAATCATTGTAGCCCAGAGGCCAAGTCCAGCTAGGGAAATCCTCTAGGGCAGGGGTCAGAAACCAGGTGTCAGAGCCTGCAGGTGTTTCTCTAGTTAAAAATAACTTGGTTGAAGCTCTTTGTTCTGTTTTTTTTCCATACTGCCCATTCCTATGGGTCTCCTTGTGATTATCATAGCTGGAAAGAAAAGAGAATTGACCCCGAGGTCTGGTTCTGGCTGAGGCAGGCAAAGGATTACTGTTTTGATTTGGGAGAATGGATAGGACTCCTAGGATATTGCGGCTCATGTATGGCTAAAAAACACAGTGCCACAAAGGATCACTAGGCTTGAATGATCTTTCCCTGTGATGTAAATAATTTGCTTCAAGCTTAAAATCTACAAGCAGAAGTTGGGATTCTTAATCTTCTAAGTTTAAAAGACTCCTGAAGACATTTTCTGATGAAAAACGAAACCCTAACAAAGTGTTTGCTTTAACTAAATGATTGCAGTTAATTTCTTGTAAAGAAACACAGAAGCACACATTAACTTAAAATAAGCTCACACTGTTGTTTCTTGTAGTACAGCCAGGAAAACCAGTAACAAGCTGTCTCCTTCAAAATCACATCCCTGGATGATATTCGAGCAACCTGGACAATTTAAATACATCCCCAGGAAAAACAATTTGAATTAAGTTAGAAATCACATTTGCCAATTTTCTTTCTGCCATTGCGGTGTTGCCTTTTATTCTTAGAATTGAGTAACATCGATTGAGAAGGGGTGTGGTGTTAGTGACTCAGGTAAATAGCAACATTCATTTCAGGGGCACAACTAATTTGGGCCACAGAGGATTGTGTGTGTGTGTGTGTGTGTGTGTGTGTGTGAGATTGTTGGGGTCTTGGTGAGCTGGATGTGTGCTCAGCTTAAAGGAATTTAAATTTAAATTCTTTAAAACACTTTGTTGGCCACACAAAAGGATTTTTAGTGCTTAGGGTTTATTTACACTGGCATTTTATGCAAAATTGAACTTAATAATAATATTACTTATTCATACTTTTTTGATCAACAGTGGGAATAAAACTTGAGCATATTAGCTCCTAATAGATTTGATTTTATATTTAAAGGTAGCACCTTGCTAGAGTGGATTTAGTTATTATTCAAGTCCGTATTCTCCAAAGTGCTTCTATTCAGTGATGTTAGTGTTCCCAGTCTTAGCTCTTTATATTCAAGATGTCAGGGAAAAGCTACCATTACTATTCTTTAAGTGATTATACTATTGAGAGAAGAAAGGCTGGGAAAGGTTCTGTGGACAGTACTCTGTCCCTTCTTTTCAACTCTATTGCACCTAAGGGGGTTTCTAAGCTAGAAAGGAATCTGCTCTCTGTTTTCTTCCTCTTAATAAAAAGGAAGGCTGGGCCAAGGGATGTGGCTTGAGATTCCTTCCCTCCCCTGTTCCCTCCAACCCTTGTTTCCTATCATCTATCTACCTCCAATTCCAAAGAAACAGTACTTTCTTTCCAAAGAAACAGAACTTAGAAGTGTGCCCTATGTGAAGGGATACTTCAACATGACCTGGGCCTGCATGCTGGTCACCTTTTAAGAAAAGTTGACAGGTAATTTTACAGTAATTTCTGATGGGCAAGAAGGGATAATTTTTTGAATTTTCTAAATGGAGCCAAATATCTAATTTTAGATATTTTTGTATATTTTAGATTAAAAGCATGTTTACCTGTGGAAGAAACTAAATAAGTCGAGTGCACCATTTTGACACCCAAGCACAAAATTGGGATGATAGAAAATTCTGGTGTGATGCACTGATAGGTCATTTCATTGTAGATGTTTGAAGATTCCCCAGACATCCTCTGTTAATTGGAAATTTTGCTTACCTATCAACTGTGGGTGGGGCTGCCTACTGAATGGCATTTCAAAGTTCAGATTTAAGATTCCTTGTTTTGCTTTTTTTTTTCTATTATGAGTCTGGCAATTCTATCATTGGGGAAATCACATGGAAAAGTGATTTTTCAGCTACTAAGGTTAATTGTGGATTTTGTTCAGGACTTTACCTTTGTCCTTCTTAAAGATATGTATTGTCCCTGTTCTGTACTGATGTACAGTCAGGATCACTTTACCATTAGTAGCCAGGAGGTTTTATTGATTGTAAGCCAGGGAATGGACTGCTGTATTTTATCCTGCAGGGCAACAAAAAAGCCCTTTTAGAAAGATCCTAGGTCACAAAAAGTTTAAAAAAAAAAAAAGAATTCGGGGAAGTTGGATTTTGGTTGAGAGGCAGGTCAGAACCTTGGAGAGCTCTAGAGAAAGCTGAGGGAGAAATCACAGCCAGAAGCTTTCATGGATGACCCAAATAGATTAGAGTTTTTGAGAAGATACCAATCCCATTTTGCTTATTATCAAGATATGTATGATTTAAGGTGAAAAATCCCTTTTACTCTAAGCATGAGCTGTGTATTTGTACATTGATTGAGACTTGGGGCTGATGTCTTAAACTAGAGAAAATGCTTTTCTTCAGCACCTCTTCTTGTGGGTCCTCCAAGTCATCTAATGGGTCTGGCTTCCCTGGCTTCCTCTTATCAGGGATTCTGGTATCAAGATGAAGATGGCCACAGATAGGAAGGGCAAAAGGAGCATGAAATTTCACTAAAGTATTTACTGTGTATTAGATGAGACCCATTTTCCCAGCAGTATTTTTTTCAGATGATGTCTTAGGTAAAACTTCAACAAAACCAAAGCCAGAGCCAAACCCAACCCAACCCAACCCAACCAAACAAAAACCAGAATGGCAGCGGTGTTCTGGTTAAAGCAGGATTTAAAAGGTCTGGAGTGCCTTCTCCTCCTCCCTCAGTAGCCCCTGAACACAGGCGGCACCGTCACCTTGTTTCACCAGTGTATATTCAATTTACTTGTCATATACAGTTCCTAAGTAGATATGAAGATTTAATCTAACTGTTTCTAGGAGTATCTTTTAAAGCTCCTATTAACTCCAGAAATGGTCTTATATTGGTTGTCTCCTTACCTGTTCATTTGGATGTCAGAGATTTGTATCTTTTCAGTTAGCTCTTCTGTACTTCCCAGAACCCATTGAGTTTTCAGAGACTGTCATTAACAACAACTTCAAATATCATGGCAACAATCTCAAATCTCAGACTCAACAGGCCCTGCTTATAAGGATGAAGATAATTATTAGAGTATTTGAAAATAAAGCCACTGAGGATTACAAAATGACCCTATTTAATTTTTTTGTCTTACCAATATTTATTTTTGTGGTACCCTACAAATTTTAGTGGAACAGAATGCAACTGCGGGGTACTCTCCCCACCACCTACCCCGTTTTGTTCTTAACGCGTGAATTTTCTCAAAAGATAGAAGTTAAACAGGAACTACAAGTTAACTGTAAGGGATATGCTCGTGAGTGCTGTGTTGTCTTTTTTGTTAGCCACATGACTATAAATGTGTGGAGGGTAGTTCTATACAGGTAGAAGTAGACTTGCTCTGTGTAGTCCCAGAGTTAGCTTCTCTTAATTCAGCTTCCCTGTCACCCACCGTTAAACGTCATGCTATGTTAACTCTACTTTAAGAAGTTGCTGTATTTTATTTTTTTGTTTTTTTCCAACGTTTTTATTTATTTTTGGGACAGAGAGAGACAGAGCATGAACGGGGGAGGGGCAGAGAGAGAGGGAGACACAGAATCGGAAACAGGCTCCAGGCTCCGAGCCATCAGCCCAGAGCCTGACGCGGGGCTCGAACTCACGGACCGCGAGATCGTGACCTGGCTGAAGTCGGACGCTTAACCGACTGCGCCACCCAGGCGCCCCAAGAAGTTGCTGTATTTTAAAAAAAGTACTGGGGCACCTGGGTGGCGCAGTCGGTTAAGCGTCCGACTTCAGCCAGGTCACGATCTCGCGGTCCGTGAGTTCGAGCCCCGCGTCAGGCTCTGGGCTGATGGCTCGGAGCCTGGAGCCTGTTTCCGATTCTGTGTCTCCCTCTCTCTCTGCCCCTCCCCCGTTCATGCTCTGTCTCTCTCTGTCCCAAAAATAAATAAAAAATGTTGAAAAAAAATTTTTAAAAAAGTATTAAAAAAGTTTAAAATAATTTCATTTAAGTCATTTTAGGTGATGTGTTAGAGGAGCTATTGTACACAGTGTAGACATTCATTTTTGATAATATGTGGTCCTCTTACAAATAGGTCAGTTAGAAGATTTATTTCTATCTTTTGTATCCCCTAGATGAAATGATATTTTAAAAATTCATGCTGTCCAGTTACAGTTCTTGTTAGAAATGTAAAATGTCACCGGTCATTTCCTAAGACTTCCATTCAGAGGAATGTTAACACAAAAGAGTTTTGGTTGAGAGAAGCATAATGAATTCCTACAACTGTTGCCATTACATTATAGCATATTGCAGTAGCTTTCTGGAAATGTTGTGTGAGGTTTGGAATTTAAGAAACAGTTCAAGGTTACTTAAAGCATATTTATCTAGGGTTAAGCGATGCAAGATTTGTTCTCCAGAAGGCTGTGGAACTGGGTAACTTTGAGTGGATAAAAAGAGACAATTGAAGTCTGACCTCATAAAATTTGTAAATGGCAAGTGGAATTTCTTCAACTTGAGATTGGAAGACAGTTTGAAATGAGATATTTGAAGTATATTAATTATTTTTTAAAAATGTTTAGTTATTTAATTTGAGTAAGAGAGGGATAGTGAGCAAGCAGGGGAGGAGCAGAGAGAGAGGGAGACAGAGAATAATCCCAAGCAGGCTCTGCACTGTCAGCATGGAGCTTGACGGAAAGCTCGAACCCATGAACTGTGAGATCATGACCTGACCTGGAACCACGAGTCAGACCCCTTAACCAACTGAGCCACGTGGGCTCCCTACTATTTCAAATTTGTAGTTTTCCATTATGAAAATACGTGCATGTGTTATTTATGTGCACATACACACATTTATTTATTTTATTATTTTATTTTTTTTAACGTTTATTTATTTAAAAAAAATTTCTTTTTTAATGTTTATTTATTTTTGAGACAGAGAGAGACAGAGCATGAACAGGGGAGGGGCAGAGAGAGAGGGAGACACAGAATCTGAAACAGGCTCCAGGCTCTGAGCTGTCAGCACAGAGCCCGACGCAGGGCTCGAACTCACGGACCGCGAGATCATGACCTGAGCTGAAGTTGGCAGCTTAGCCGACTGAGCCACCAAGGCGCCCCATATACACACATTTATATAAATTTGGAAAGTATAGAACATTTAGAAGAAGGAAAAAAGAACTCTTCTAAATAGCTCCCAACTGTAGACATCAGTTGTTAACATTTCTTCTAAATAATTTTTTTATGCACAGGTGGTTTTTGGTGTGTAGGAGCTTAGGAGGGGATGGGGACAATCAAGTCAAGATCTTAATGTATATGTAGTTTTGTATCTGTCTTCATTTAATATTTTGCCAGTATTTAATAGTATTTTCTGTGCTCTTGCACAGTATTTGTAAACATACTGGCTGTGTATTCCTTTGAATGACTATAACAGTTTTTCAACTATTATTATCAGGCATGTAGGTTATTTGCAGTTGCATGATATTTTAAATGACCGTACATTTTTTGTCTATGATACTTTCCCCTTATTTTTTTTTTCTTAGATAGATTCCCAGAAATAGGACTTCTAGGGGGTTTTGAGAATGAAACTGCTTATATCAATTTTCACTCTCATGTGTGAAAGTGTCCATTAAACTGCATCCTCACTAGCATTAGCTGGTTGCTTAAAAAGTGATGGGCTGGCCGAATCATGAGTCCCATGAGAGAGCAAGAAACAATTTATGGGACCAAGGACCCATCTTGGAGTAAAAGTCAGGCTACTGAGTTCACATTAACAACTGATTCAAGGGAAGCTAGTGGAACCAGGGGAGCTAGGGTATGTAGCCTAAGAGAGTGGGGGAGAAGGTGCAGCGGTAGCAGAGCTAGAGGTGATCTAGAAATACCCAAGAAGGGCCAAATGTTGGTGCCTTACACAGTCCCAGTGTTGCTTTTTCTGGGGGATAAGAGTAGTCTACTTGGGGAATGGGGAAATCTACTTGGGGAATCTGTTAAGTTGTGAGGGAGACTTAACTTTTGTTGTTGATACTCTTTTATGCTATTGGAAAAGTGCTGTTTCTTTTACCATGCGTATATATTATTTTTTTCAATGAAAAGTTAGTTAACAAAAAAGAACCCAGGAATATTACATTTCTTTGATTATTAATAAGGTTGCATGCTTTTCATACGCTGTCAATCAGTTTTGATTTCCATTTTATCTGATTGCCAGACAGCGCAAAATTTTGTAGTATGAAGTGTCAGGTAATTCCTTTATTAATGGAAATTTTTCATTATAAGGTTTTTGTTTTTAAAGAAAAAAATTTCCCCTTCAATTTCTTTTCTCTCCATTATTAGGCAGTGATGGGCCCCAGGGCTCATTTGCTAATTTGCTTATTTTTCTCCTTTAGCCCCCCAAAGATAGGAACTTTAGCACATCGTTTCCCAACTTTTTTCATTAATTGATGTGTCTAAATTTGCCTCAGTATGGCTGAGAAGCCATGTTTTCAGTGAGATGTGAATCGAGGGTGAGCCAGGCCTCCGAAAACAGTATCCATCACTGTGTTGCTGACATAAGGAAGCTGACAAGGAACTGAGGATTTGTTGGGCATGTTCAAGGTCGTGGAGCCATTGGTTTGGGAGTATACATGTGCGGTGGAGTGTGTTGATGAGAGAGAAATGTGAGATGGTTGAGGGTCCCATGAGCAGGAACATCTCTCACATCTGGCAGCCCCAGCAGGGGAGCCAAAGTGGGGAATCCAGAATTAGCACCAGGTGTGAGATGGGTCACGGCTATAGAGAGGCAGGTGCGAACTGTTTGGTTAGCAGCCGATGTTTCAGGGAACTGAAGAGAGGATTGGCAGATTTACATTCTGCACTGTCACTGTCCGCCCCTGAGTATTACCAGAGTTAGCCAGCCTCTCTGCTTAACCTGTCTTTAAAAAGAACTGACATCACACCTTCCCTGAGCTGCTTCATCAGTGTTTAGTGAGAGTGAATAAAGTGTCATAATAGTAGTTAATTCTCTGCTTTTGTCTGTTTACTTTCGTTGTATTTTATTGCTTTTTTCTAATGGGGTTTTCATTCCTCATTTTTTAAAAGTTTGTTTGTTTATTTATTTATTTAGAGCGTGAGCAGGGGAGGGGCATAGAGAGAGGGAGAGAGAGAATCCCAAGCTGGCTCTGTGCTGTCAGCTCACAGATGGATGTGAGGCTCGAACTACGGTGAGATTGTGACCTGAGCCAAAATCAAGAGTTGTCTGTTTAACAGGCTAAGCCACCCAGGCACCCCTCATTCCTCATTTTTGATATCTCTTTTTTCTTTGGTAGTGTGTGTCCTATGCTTACTCTTCATGACCATCCTCATTTCAGATTTTTTCTTTCATGCATTACCAAAAGTAAGTAGAATAAGAACTTAATATACATAGAATTATACATATTATATATACATATGTATATATATAGACATACCTATTTCTCTTTTTTCTAAAGAGGCCTCTTAATTTATGCCTTGACTGCACCATCCACCTAGGCCCTGTTCCCAAGTGCTGGCCTGCACACTTCCCTGAAGAAACCTTTGGACATCTAACTTGACTCGAGAGTGGAAAGCGCCAACATCCTCCATTGTTAGACCATTTAAAAAATATGTCCTAGAGTTAGGAAGTGATCACAATCTTGTAATATTTTCTGTGTTCTCCTCTTCTAAACAAAGTGGTTCTAACCACAAATTACCTAAGTAAAAATGGTCATATAGCAATAATGGGAGGATTTTTATCTTGTTGAGCCTATCTTTACCTCCCCTGATGAGGATGTTTTTTTGGCTAAGTCATTTCACGGTGAAGTATGCACTGAATGGCCAAAGAGGTCAAATGCATTTCCATGCATTGGGAGATTATATTTTAATGGAAAGGGACTTGTTGGCATATCTTTATGCATTTAACAATTAGGTTGAATTACTTGACATGAATTGAAATTGGTAAGAGATGTTTGCCAGTTTAGATGCTTTTAGAATTTTTCTTTTTCTTTCTTTCTTTCTTTCTTTCTTTCTTTCTTATTTCTGGTCTTGGAGTGTGTCTTCTGTCTTGCTTATTCTGGAGGGTCTTAGGATTGCTTATGATGGTTATAGGAGAATAGACGACATCGCACTCTCCTAATATCCCTTCTCCTCTCCTTATCATTCTCAGCCTCCTCCTTCTCTTCCTTCTCCTCCCTTCTCTCCTCCTCCTTCTCTTCTTCTTCCTTTTTCTTCTTCTTCTTCTTCTTCTTCTTCTTCTTCTTCTTCTTCTTCTTCTTCTTCTTCTTATTGTGGGATATAGGCTTGTAACTTGCCAAACAGCTAAAGAAAATGATAGAATTGAAAAAAATAGAAGTTGAAGTAACTAAAGTTTTTTCCTTTTGTCCTTGAATAGGGACTTGACTACTTGACCAAGAAATGGAAGGTTGCATATTTTTCCTATTAATGTTTAATGATAATCTCTGGAGGAAATGCATAGCAAGCTACATACTGATCATTTTAAGTTTTATACTGTGTTGTTTTATCCTATTGGTACTTTGTGTTCCTTAGTAGCTCAAAAGGAATTTTCAGAATCTTGAAGTCAAGAGATTTGCCAGTGAAGACTTTGTACTCTTCTTATCAAATCAGTTCATAGTTAGGGCTGCCTTTCATTCACTGTATGATGCTGAAGATCTTACTTTTCTTCTGTTCATCAAGTCTTTATTTGAACTTCCCTTAAGACCTATCTATCCTGTAAATAAAAGAGCATTTTGTGATTTCCCCATTGTCATTTAGTGCCTGTAAATCAACCCATTTAGTAGACCAGAATAATTGCTATCCTTTTAAAGGATGCATTTCTTTACTTTTTGTTTGTTTTCTTTTGATAGACTTTTCTGGTGAGATTAGTTATGGTATTAATGAATGTGACTGTTTGGTATTATATAAATGAAACGTGTCACAGTTTGGAAGATTTACGTAACTCAGTGAATCAGTATTTTCTAAATGACCACATCATGATGGTACAAAATCATATATAAGTAAATGATATGTTTAAAGTGCAGGATAGATGGATGGAATTTGATGTAAGAGTATGAAACATTTATGAATATAGTTTCAGATTCCACATTGTAACTAACCTTTAAGAAACTACCACTTGTTGAGTTTTGGTATAGTATCCAAGAAGAATATATCCAGAATTATTTGTGAAGGCTATTAAAATACTCCTCTCTTTTTAAAGTACATATTTGAGTGAGGTTGGATTTTTTTTCATATATTTCAGCCAAAACAACATATCGCAACATTGAATGTAAAAGCAGGTATGAGAATTCAGCTCTTTTATTAAGCCAGACATTCAAGAGATTTGCAAGAATATAAAACAATGCCATGCTCTGTTTTTTTTTTTTAAATCATAGTGATTTCATTAAAAATGTTTTTTTATGTTAACATGTAGTAGGTTTGTTATTTTAACATGAATTAATAAATATTTTTAAAATTTCTTGGTTTTCATATTTAATATAGTAAATGTGATCCCTATAACTCATATAAACAAAAGCTCTTTGGTGTTCTCAGG